>NC_064616.1:191206912-192456912 GCF_023898315.1 Schistocerca nitens | reverse complement strand
ATTTAATGGTAGACTGATGACGCATTCTGGAGAGAGGGAGTTGCTGCTGCAGGTCATTTGACAATTTTTTTTCCTGTTGTTCTGTCAGGATGCATCAGTTGTGTGACATAGCCTTCGTTCGACTTGTATACAGCTGCGTGTTCTGTGTGTGACTTAGAGCACTGTCTACTAGCAATCGCTAACAGCAAACCTCTCGGTCATCATGTGCGATGAAACATGACCATCCTGTTTCGACACATTCCTCTAAACGAACGAAGATTTATGCAGCGTACTCCATTCCCCTGTGGCGCCTCGGATATAAAATCTAACTTCAGTTTCATAACTAAGGTGATTCTAAGCTACCGACAGGTGTTTGTGAGGCACTGCAATCCCTGTGTATACATCTGCTTGACAGATGTCCTGTTTCCAGAGTTATTGGCGAGATGACGTGTAATTTCACATGTCAAACGCCACTGCTATGCGTTTATCTGTTTCCTTGTGAAAGGTATTCTCCGTTACTAACGATCATTTTATATAGGTCTGATGCAACCATAGCATAATTTCTGAACCATGATCGGATGTGAACAGTGGACGCTATACACCTCTGGAAAGCTACATTGTGCCTGTATCACACAGAATTGAAGTTTTAAGGAAGTAATTTTGTTCATTTTACAATTTTTCACCGCAGTTCATCGTAGAGAAACCACCAAGAGGGATGTATGTCATGCGCTGGAAATACGAGGGCAGTTCAATAAGTAATGCTTCTCGGCCAATTTTGGTTGAAAAAACCGGAAATTTCTTGTGGAATATTTTCAAACATTCCCGCTTCGTCTCGTATAGTTTCATTGACTTCAGACAGGTGGCAGCGCTGTACGGAGCTGTTAAAATGGCGTCTGTAACGGATGTGCGTTGCAAACAACGGGCAGTGATCGAGTTTCTTTTGGCGGAAAACCAGGGCATCTCAGATATTCATAGGCGCTTGCAGAATGTCTACGGTGATCTGGCAGTGGACAAAAGCACGGTGAGTCGTTGGGCAAAGCGTGTGTCATCATCGCCACAAGGTCAAGCAAGACTGTCTGATCTCCCGCGTGCGGGCCGGCCGTGCACAGCTGTGACTCCTGCAATGGCGGAGCGTGCGAACACACTCGTTCGAGATGATCGACGGATCACCATCAAACAACTCAGTGCTCAACTTGACATCTCTGTTGGTAGTGCTGTCACAATTGTTCACCAGTTGGGATATTCAAAGGTTTGTTCCCGCTGGGTCCCTCGTTGTCCAACCGAACACCATAAAGAGCAAAGGAGAACCATCTGTGCGGAATTGCTTGCTCGTCATGTGGCTGAGGGTGACAATTTCTTGTCAAAGATTGTTACAGGCGATGAAACATGGGTTCATCACTTCGAACCTGAAACAAAACGGCAATCAATGGAGTGGCGCCACACCCACTCCCCTACCAAGAAAAAGTTTAAAGCCATACCCTCAGCCGGTAAAGTCATGGTTACAGTCTTCTGGGACGCTGAAGGGGTTATTCTGTTCGATGTCCTTCCCCATGGTCAAGCGATCAACTCTGAAGTGTATTGTGCTACTCTTCAGAAATTGAAGAAACGACTTCATCGTGTTCGTAGGCACAAAAATCAGAACGAACTTCTCCTTCATGACAACGCAAGACCTCACACAAGTCTTCGCACCCGAGAAGAGCTCACAAAACTTCAGTGGACTGTTCTTCCTCGTGCACCCTACAGCTCCTATCTCGCACCGTCGGATTTCCATATGTTTGGCCCAATGAAGGACGCAATCCGTGGGACGCACTACGCGGATGATGAAGAAGTTATTGATGCAGTACGACGTTGGCTCCGACATCGACCAGTGGAATGGTACCGTGCAGGCATACAGGCCCTCATTTCAAGGTGGCGTAAGGCCGTAGCATTGAATGGAGATTACGTTGAAAAATAGTGTTGTGTAGCTAAAAGATTGGGGAATAACCTGGTGTATTTCAATGCTGAATAAAACAACCCCTGTTTCAGAAAAAAATGTGTTGCATTACTTATTGAACTGCCCTCGTATATTGCTTGCATTGGAATATTAACAATGTTGCATTCCACGTGACTAAGAGGTTGGAAACTGCAACAATCTAACATTATAGCCTGTTGTAAGTGTAGAAGCATGTAGCCTTAGGAGTATATGTGTTATGATGTTTTTTTACTTGGAAAATTATGTCCAGTCATAAGAATGGTACAGATATTTCTATTACCAGAGCCACAGGAGTGGGTATTTCCGATACTTCACTCATTGTCAAATATCATCCGATTGAGGCTGCAATCGTAATATTTAATTGTGAGTACAGCGATCAAATATATATGTGGCTGGTTTCCAAGGACGATTCTGTCTGGGGGTGTGTGGTGGCCTGCAGCATTTACGACTAACGGCAAGAGCCATTCGAATGGAAAGGCCGGTTGGGGTACAGGAATATAGCTGACTTAACCATCTCGCCCTCTAGACGACTGAGCAGCGACATAATACTCAGTATGTGTTTGGCAGCCTTCGTGAACGTGTGTGTTCTGTTCAAATGTGTGTGAATTCCTTAGGGACCAAACTGCCGACCTCATCTGTCCCTAGACTTACACACTACTTAAAATACCTTAAACTAACTTATGCTAAGAACAACACACGCACACCCATGTCCGAGGGAGGACTCGAACCTCAGCGGGAGGATCTGCGCAATCCGTGACAAGGCGCCTCAAACCGCGCGGCCACACCATGCAGCCGTGTGTGTTCTCCGTGGAAATTTGAGAAGATTCAATATGGACATATGTTTGCACTGGACCATTGTTCCCTCCCGTGTAAATTGTCTGATTGACTGATTCTGCACATTTCCTGTCATTATTTGGTTGAGAGAACGTCTATTGTGATGTGTGTTGTGTGCATCTAGCAGGTGAAAGATGGGTGAAAGATACGTTTGATGGTTCTCTAGACTGAGAAACACTTTAGTTGACTTTGTAAATTATAAGGATTATTTGAGATCTGTTATATCACCAACATCGATATTTGAGAGTGGAAATATCAGTTGCCTCCATTTTTTTAGAGTTTTCACGTAAAGATCTCCGCAGACGAGATAAGTTTCTAGTAAATCAGTGGTTTACAGCATGCTCCACCTCTCTGCACCTCGCTAATGTTTCGGGTTTCTAGAGAAATAATTTCCAGTCTATATCTTCAGATTTTTACTGTGCAAGTGATCGGTAGCATACTGCTGTGTGCTCGATATCGAGAAGTACCGCGTAAATACACTCCTGGAAATGGAAAAAAGAACACATTGACACCGGTGTGTCAGACCCACCATACTTGCTCCGGACACTGCGAGAGGGCTGTACAAGCACTGATCACACGCACGGCACAGCGGACACACCAGGAACCGCGGTGTTGGCCGTCGAATGGCGCTAGCTGCGCAGCATTTGTGCACCGCCGCCGTCAGTGTCAGCCAGTTTGCCGTGGCATACGGAGCTCCATCGCAGTCTTTAACACTGGTAGCATGCCGCGACAGCGTGGACGTGAACCGTATGTGCAGTTGACGGACTTTGAGCGAGGGCATATAGTGGGCATGCGGGAGGCCGGGTGGACGTACCGCCGAATTGCTCAACACGTGGGGCGTGAGGTCTCCACAGTACATCGATGTTGTCGCCAGTGGTCGGCGGAAGGTGCACGAGCCCGTCGACCTGGGACCGGACCGCAGCGACGCACGGATGCACGCCAAGACCGTAGGATCCTACGCAGTGCCGTAGGGGACCGCACCGCCACTTCCCAGCAAATTAGGGACACTGTTGCTCCTGGAGTATCGGCGAGGACCATTCGCAACCGTCTCCATGAAGCTGGGCTACGGCCCCGCACACCGTTAGGCCGTCTTCCGCTCACGCCCCAACATCGTGCAGCCCGCCTCCAGTGGTGTCGCGACAGGCGTGAATGGAGGGACGAATGGAGACGTGTCGTCTTCAGCGATGAGAGTCGCTTCTGCCTTGGTGCCAATGATGGTCGTATGCGTGTTTGGCGCTGTGCAGGTGAGCGCCACAATCAGGACTGCATACGACCGAGGCACACAGGGCCAACACCCGGCATCATGGTGTGGGGAGCGATCTCCTACACTGGCCGTACACCACTGGTGATCGTCGAGGGGACACTGAATAGTGCACGGTACATCCAAACCGTCATCGAACCCATCGTTCTACCATTCCTAGACCGGCAAGGGAACTTGCTGTTCCAACAGGACAATGCACGTCCGCATGTATCCCGTGCCACCCAACGTGCTCTAGAAGGTGTAAGTCAACTACCCTGGCCAGCAAGATCTCCGGATCTGTCCCACATTGAGCATGTTTGGGACTGGATGAAGCGTCGTCTCACGCGGTCTGCACGTCCAGCACGAACGCTGGTCCAACTGAGGCGCCAGGTGGAAATGGCATGGCAAGCCGTTCCACAGGACTACATCCAGCATCTCTACGATCGTCTCCATGGGAGAATAGCAGCCTGCATTGCTGCGAAAGGTGGATATACACTGTACTAGTGCCGACATTGTGCATGCTCTGTTGCCTGTGTCTATGTGCCTGTGGTTCTGTCAGTGTGATCATGTGATGTATCTGACCCCAGGAATGTGTCAATAAAGTTTCCCCTTCCTGGGACAATGAATTCACGGTGTTCTTATTTCAATTTCCAGGAGTGTAGTATGATATTCTGGAAAACCATGCGAAAATACATATGTTCTTGTAATCCCAGAGTCTGGGAATGGGAATAAGAAAGCAAGCAAACAGGTCGGGGCCAGAAACAGTAACGCCTTTGTGCCAAGGGAAATGGAGCCAGCCTTCGTACAACAGTTCGGAGAGTGACCTCGGTTTGCTGAGGGTGCTCTGGTCACGTGTGGGGCCAGTGTGTGTGCGCGGGTGGGGGGGGGGGGGGGGGGAGCAGATGACTTCTGAACGGTCGGCTGTGGTGAATGATCGTCCGACATCGCGGGAGGACTATGTACTGTCCTTGCGCTTATTCTGTCTGTCTTTGCAGTATATGTATGAGTGTCTGATGGTCGATAGATATATGCAGGATCCAGAAGTGATGATTTTGTTCAGTGCAGGATACGAATTGTGTGTTTACTGCATCGATACGGTATACGATGATATAGCCAGGTTGGAGATCAGTTTCACACTGAAATATTCAAGCTCTCCTCGACAGTAGCAGAGCAGTGTAATTGAGGAAGTGTCTTCCCATATTTCATGATCTGTAGATCACTTTTGCAGGTTTTAACTGTCAGTGTGATATGGCAACTGTACAAAATATTTTTGTTGCTGAAAGTCTCTGCAGAAAAAAATGGTGGACAGTGCTGCCACACCAGGAGCATCAGTAATTTGGCGGCTAAATTCAGTAAGAGGCAATAAAAATGCTCCATTCATTCACAAGACATCCTTTGTGCTGGGACATAGGAGCCTCTACAGACTGGTTCCAACACGATAGGGGAGTAATATGATGTCTTCTTTGTTCAAGTGTTCAAACACAAATTGAAGCAGACCACCTTTCTCCGGCGGGATACTGTCCCTCATTTGCCATTGTGGCATTAGGACATCTCCAGACCAGTAGCCGTAGGACACCGAAAATTCCACCCATTTTTCTCTTCTTTAGGATTGTGCTTGGAATTCTGTTTGTGTAATTGTTCTGATTTTCCCGTCTGTGCTTAGTGGCCTCTTTACAAACAACAAAAATGCTTTTATGATTAACAGTGTTTTCATAAGTATGCACAGATGTGATGAAGGCTGTTATCGGCGAGAACGTTTCTGTTTCTGAGACGTATTTTTAAAGCAGGGCACTACGATTTCCAGGAAGGACAACACGTGGTGGATGGGGTGCATCGTTAGAAGCATTAGGGAAAATGCAGTCGGTGTTATTCTGGGCTATTTTCGTAAGCAGGTCCGATTAAGAGAAGAATTTCCGTGCAGTGTGTGTTTGCCGTCCGCTGTATGGAACAGTTCACTGATACATCACTGTTGAATGTCTTCACGATAGTTCGAATGCGTTTTTACATGCAATGAGTGTTTGTGCACTGCATTATTTACGGCTATTTATGCGTTGTGAGCGTGTTTCAGAGTGTTATACATGCAATATTTTTGACAGTTTTATGCGTGGTGAACGTGTCTATGCATCAGTGTACTGCATTATTTCGGTAATTTACAAGGAGTTGTCAAGTCTGGGAGCTGTGAAATGCATTATTTCGACAGTTTACAACTAATGAGCGCTTTTGCAGATCGTTTTACACACATTATTTTGACAATTTACGAGTTGTTTGCGTGTCTGTACATCTTTGTACTGAATTATTTTGGTAATTTTGGAACAGTTTTAGGTCTTTAGGCTACTTTTGAGACCCCAAGCATGTCAGGGTGAGTGTTTTGTATCAGCATAACAAATAAATAAACAACGTGAATTGCGTCTTTCAATCAATTGTTCCAAGTTCACACTGAATGTAAAAAAAGTACACTCCTTACTCTCCCCAGCAGCTGGACACAGACTGAGTCCTTTTCCGCCATTTTTCCTCAGACAACCGTCTTGTATTACGTCTCGGAAGGGATGACAGCACCCTCTGGTGGTGGTGCTGTGTACTAGGTCAGTTGGACTCCAGACCTCATGGTGAACACATTGGATGGAACTACTGCCTATGACAACTCAAACTGTTGAAATAAACGATGCATGCAAGATAAAGACTTGTACAACAGTTCGGACAGTGACCTCAGTTTGCTGAGGGTGCTCTGGTCCTACCCAGCAGCCCAGCACAATCTGAGTCCTTTTCCTGCTAATTCCAAGTAAGAGGTGGTGGTTGGATGAATTGCATTAGTAGAGTTAGGTCTAGTGACCTTTATTCCCCACCAAAATTTTCTCGCCATTTTCTTAGGTTAGTGGAGGTAACCCAAGTGACCTTTGTCCTGTCATTTTTTGATTTGATTTTCTTGGGAATGGTAGGGTTGGGGAGGGGGGAGGGAAGAGGTTAGGTTAGTTGAGGTAGCTCAATTGATCTATTTTCTCGCTAAAATTTGGTCTTCCTGCCGTGAAGTTATTGCGACATTGCCACATCTATCGCCGCCATCGTAAATAAATTTGGCAACAATGCAGAGTATTGTGACACCAACTTTGTCCCACTTCTAGTGATCAATAAATATCTGATTCTGTTCACACTCCTTATATGCACTACAATGCCTGGTAACAACGCTAAACATGAACAATACTAATAAACTCTGACAGCCACCTTCAAGTCACAGAGAACTGCAACTCTAATCATTTAAAACTTGTCGATTGTGTGTATGTCTATGAATTTAGGTTGACATCCAGCCACGTTGTCTGAATATTTCTTTTTTCAGGCAGTGTAAGCTGAAATAAACCCCTAATATCTCCACCGTAGTCGCTCCCTGTCAAAGGAAACGGGAACCGGCTGTCCTATCATGTCCATTGGTTTGTTAGCCTACAACACGTCGAATGAGACATGTATATTTATCAAGACAATAAATCACGCCATCGCTCCCAAATTGTCCCAAAACTGTTTGAAAAACACCCCACAGACGCGAGGGTGCAAACGCAATCCTTTTAAGTAGCTCTTATTAAATATGTATTAGTGTAAGGTAAGGCCTACAGCATAGATAGAAAACCAAGTACTATCTGATTACAAGATTAGTGGTGAGCGTTTTGAACACGTCTAATCGTATAATTATTTAGGGGTGACTGTCAGAAGGAGTATGACATGGGACGCTCACGTAGAACCAGTATTAGGGAAGGTGAAAGGAGGAACAGATTTGTTGGGAGGGATCTGGGAAAATGCAATGATCTTCAAGGAAGAAGAATGGAAGCAAGGTTAGCGTTTAATATCCCGTCAACAAGAAGGTCATTAGTGAGCTCGGACTGGGGAAGGAAATCGTCCACTTCGCTTGTGAAGAAACTATCTCTTCGTTCGAGTAAAACGTTGCGTATGGAAATGAAAGAGAACTCGAGAATAAGTTGTATATGGCAAAATTGGTATACTGAGACAAGTAAAAACTGACATAGGGAGACCAAGTTCAATTAACACAGGACCACGACAGTCCACCCCTTTTGTCTGTGTATGAATTGCGGATCGCCAACTCAAGGCTCTGAGCACTATGGGACTTAACATCTGAGGTCATCAGTCCCCTAGAACTTAGAACTACTTAAACCTAACTAACCTAAGGACATCACATATATCCATGCCCGAGGCAGGATTCGAACCTGCTACCGTAGCAGTCGCGCGGTTCAGGACTGAAGCGCCTAGAACCTCTCGACCACCGCGCCCGGCGCCAAGTCAAGGGCAAGAGTTACTTTCAACATAAGAAAGAGAAACTTCACTCTGCAAATTAAGAGCTGTACTAGATCGAAATACATTGCTAATAAAGAAAAATAAAAAGGGATCTTCTTAGTAACTAAATAATAGCCGGCCGGAGTGGTCGTGCGGTTCTAGGCGCTACAGTCTGGAGCCGAGCGACCGCTACGGTCGCAGGTTCGAAACTGCCTCGGGCATGGATGTGTGTGATGTCCTTCGGTTAGTTAGGTTTAATTAGATCTAAGTTCTAGGCGACTGATGATCTCAGAAGTTGTCGCATAGTGCTCAGAGCCAGACAACTAAATAATATATTGTTGTACTAGAAATATCAATCACACTGTGAAGTTAATGATTATCGTTCATGAGCTACGTAATACTGATCAAGGCGTGAAAAACATTCATGTGATAGAAGAAAAAACCAGAATAGAGCTTAGGATGCAGTCTATGAAGTACGTGGTGTTCATCACTTCTTGTATGTGCATACACATCTACATGCTATGGTAGTATTACGTACCATATTACTCACCGGCATAATTGCAATTTAGTTTAGAAGAAGCAAGTAGTAGTGTAGATAGTTTACTGTTCGCAGAAAATGGAACACCTTAGGAACGCGGATAAATTAAGACCGAAAACTCACTCCGATATGCATATATCACCTAGCCTAAAAATCAGATACAGAGGATTGTTTTCTTATTTTTATTAATCAACTCATAGACAATAAACATTTGGAAGTCCTTTTACTCATGTTTGTTGTTGTAGTCAAACTTTAATATTCTTACAGTACACAGAAGTAGTTTGAAACAATTTCAGATCTATCTAGTGCACACGGAATAGTACACAATTTTTTTAAAATTATGTCCCTGTGGACAAAGATTTTCTGAAATGATATTAACGATAAGGATTTTACTCGATCTGCAACATAATCACAGCAAATACCACTGCCTTTCTCTACCCGTGCTTCTCAAATAATACCGTAGTTTGTGTGATTTATTATTAAACAATATTTCGTTTCGAGTATGAAATGGTTGCTGTTAGTTTCATGAGACACTGTATGATACGCCACTGAGTTATATGCCGATGGACAAGAACTATTTTCTACTATGTTGGTTTCTCCAACGTCCTATATGTATCAACACACATACAATGCTCTGCTTATAGGGCTCCCATGCTACATCTACATATAAGTATCGAGGGTCATTAGGATGCTTCATTTAAGCTTCATTAGCTTGTGTTTAATGACGGCTGCGCTCGTTGAGTCGAGCTTCTTAGTTGAGGCCATTAGGCACCGAAGCACGTTTACAGTGCGTGAAAGTCTGAGCCCCACGGTGTCAGAGGGAAAGCTGCTCCAACTCATTCAGAGTTTAAAGCATTGTACAAAAGCCCATTTATTGTAATTAACCTAGCAAAAGTTGGTTACCTGGAAGCCGACCCTCTGAAATAATTGCTTCGTGCCACACAAGACATTGTTAAAATATTTTCTAAACGTGTGGACCTTTCTGGCTCGTAAATATTTGTAGGTGATGTCATTACTATAAGTTTCACATGTCAAGGGACAATGTTTAGCCTTCTCGTAGTGCAATATGTTGTTGTTGTGGTCTTCAGTCCTGAGACTGGTTTGATGCAGCTCTCCATGCTACTCTATCCTGTGCAAGTTTCTTCATCTCCCAGTACCTACTGCAACCTACATCCTTCTGAATCTGCTTGGTGTATTCATCTCTTGGTCTCCCTCTACGATTTTTACCCTCCACGCTGCCCTCCAATACTAAATTGGTGATCCCTTGATGCCTCAGAACATGGCCTACCAACCGATCCCTTCTTCTGGTCAAGTTGTGCCACAAACTTCTCTTCTCCCCAATCCTATTCAATACTTCCTCATTAGTTATATGATCTACCCATCTAATCTTCAGCATTCTTCTGTAGCACCACATTTCGAAAGCTTCTATTCTCTTCTTGCCCAAACTATTTATCGTCCATGTTTCACTTCCATACATGGCTACACTCCATGCAAATACTTTCAGAAATGACTTCCTGACACTTAAATCTATACTCGATGTTAACAAATTTCTCTTCTTCAGAAACGTTTTCCTTTCCATTGCCAGTCTGCATTTTATATCCTCTCTACTTCGACCATCATCAGTTATTTTGCTCCCTAAATAGCAAAACTCCTTTACTACTTTAAGTGTATCATTTCCTAATCTAATCCCCTCAGCATCACCCGATTTAATTTGACTACATTCCATTATCCTCGTTTTGCTTTCAAGACACTATCCATTCCGTTCAACTGCTCTTCTAAGTCCTTTGCTGTGTCTGACAGAATTACGATGTCATCAGCGAACCTCAAAGTTTTTATTTCTTCTCCATCACACAGAAAAGTAGGTCTTAGAGAAAATGACTTACTGTCTTTCTAGAACATATGTTGAATAGATCACAATCATTAATTTACGAAATAAACGTAAAGTAACATTCAAGCTACGCTTCTTATTTATTCAGATGATACTTTTCTTACATTTAAGGGAGGCCACGGACAGTGATAGTCAAGTAAAAGTCACAAAGCATAGATGTATCGAAGAATATTAAAGTAGCTTGAAAAACACAATGGGAATTTGAACAAACATTTCATCCTCGGTGCATTCAAGCCACAGAATTGGTATTTTACCTCTATTGTTACACCTTCAGTAGTGAAACTTCCTGGCAGATTAAAAATGAGTGCCGGACAGAGACTCGAACCCAGGCCATTTGCCTTTCGCGGGCAAGTGCTCTACCATCTGAGATGCACAAGCACGACGCACGACCCATCCTCACAGCTTTAATTCCGCCAGTACCTCGTCTTCTACTTTCTAAACTTCACAGAAGCTCTCCTGCGAACCTTGCAGAACTAGCACCCCTGTAAGAAAGGATATTGCGGATACATGGCTTAACCACAGCCTGGGGCATGTTTTCAGAACGAAATTTCCTCTCGGCAGCCGACTGTGCACTGATATGAAACTTCCTGCCAGATTAAAACTGTGTGCCGGACCGAGACTCGAACTCGGGACCTTTGCCTTTCGCGGGCAAGTGCTCTACCATCTGAGCTCCTCACAGCTTTCACATTAGCTCACACTCGCCTGCTGAGTGAAAATTTCATTCTGGAAACATCCCTCAGGCTGTGGCTAAGCCATGTCTCCGCAATATCCTTTCTTCCAGGAGTGCTAGTTCTGCAAGATTCGCAGGAGTGCTTCTATAAAGCTTGGAAAGTAGGAGACGAAGTACTGACAGAATTACAGCTGTCAGGAGAGGTTGTGAGTCGTGCTTGGGTATCTCAGGTGGTAAAGCACTTGCCCGCGAAAGAGAAAGGTCCCGAAATCGAGTCTCGGTCCGGCACGCAGTTTTAATCTGACAGGAAGTTTCATATCAGCGCACACTCGGCTGCAGAGTCAAAATTTGATTCTACCTTCAGTAATTATTTTACAAGAAGGAATTTTTACACAATAGAAAATTCATGAGTTAATGAAAGCTGTATTGACTTTTTGACAGTAAGTCTTCCCGTTGACTTAATTTTCCGTTTGTAGTGGAGTAATAGTAAGATGGAAAAGAGTAATTATGGATAAGGTTTTTGGCTCCAACCACAGATTCCTCAGTTTAACGAAAACTGTTTGGGTGAGGCAGTGTTGTGAACGTAAAACGTTATACGTACGGTTGGGAAATCAAGTAATTAGTTAATTCACCCTTCTTATTACCAACTAACAACATGTGGGAAAAAGGAATATAAAGGTTTAACGTTGCATGAACAACGAGATCAGGAGAGACGGAGTGCAATCTCCATTTGGGAAAAGATGAGGTAAAGGTATTGATCATGTCCTCTACAAAGAAACCATCCCGAGATTTGCCTGTAGCGATTTAGAAAATCGCAGAAAACCTAAATCTGCGCGATTGGAAAGGGAATTTATACAGATGTGCCGATGTTAACCCAACAGATATCCATGAAACGACTAAATTCCACGATGAAGAAAATATACGAAAATGTCAATTAGCAACGAACCAGTTTCCTGATCTGTAGAGGATGCAGCCGCTGCCTCCGCATATAAAGTAAATTGGAAACCGTGATGTGCGACTATAATGTGGGACGTTAGTCAGTGGAAGCAGTCATAAGTATTGTCAAGAACCTTGGCATATCTATCTAGAGTGATAAAAGATGGCCGGCCGGTGTGGCCGTGCGGTCTACGCGCTTCAGTCTGGAACCGCGTGACCACTCCGGTCGCAGGTTCGAATCCTGCCTCGGGCATGGATGTGTGTGATGTCCTTAGGTTAGTTAGGTTTAAGTAGTTCTAGGGGACTGATAACCACAGTAGTTAAGTCCCATAGCGCTCAGAGCCATTTGAAGCCATTTGATAAAAGATGTCTCGATTACAAAAATATAGCCATCTATAAGGAAGATGCTACTCTAAATTTATCCGAAGAATCGTAAGGTAATGTGGTTCACCTACGGAAGTACCTATTTATAAAACCATTATTCGAGTAATTCTCGAACTTGGGTGCCCTTTTCACGTTGCATTAACGCAAGAGTCAGAGAAGGCTCAATATTTCAACAGTTCATGGTTGGCTTATTTGGACTGCGCAACCCTGCCACATAAACGACCCACAAACCCAAATGAGAAAAATTACAAGACTGGCGTGAGCTTCGTGAAGAGGCTTACTCTCTCAATTAAGACAGTCTATATTCGCATACGACATGAAAGATGTAGTACTTTCTCCTATTTGTATCTCACAAATTGCCCACGAAAGTAAAATTAAAGAAACTTTCTATTCCTATACCATACAGGACAATGGTGCAGGAAGGATCGAAAATAATTTATGTGTTACGTTTAGCCTCCGCTATGCGCCTTACGATGACCTGCACAGTACAGATGTGCATGTTATTCTCGAAGTCCTTGAATGCTGGACATTAAAGACCATGTTGTCCTACCCTCCACATCTCACCATCATTATCATCATCTTCATTCGAAAGATCAGGAGTTGGGGACTCAACTAGGTCGTCAGTGCTCAGGAAGTCAGTAGTTCATCACCCTTGTCAGGGTTGCCATGGAGCGGCAGGTAGATGTTAAACATTCATTTTATTGCTCAGCTAACTACGAGGGGCGTTCAATAAGTAATGCAACACATTTTTATCTGAAGTTAGGTTGCTTATTCAGGATTCCAACACACCACTTTTTTGGCTACAAAACCATATTTTTCAACGTAATCTCCGTTAAATGCGGCGGCCTTACGACAACTTGTATGCCCGCACGGTATCACTCTATCAGTCGACGTCGGAGCCAACGTCTTGCTGCATCAATAAGCTCCCCATTACGCAAGTACTGCATCCCGCGGAGTGCATCCTTGATTGTGCCAAACCTGTTGAAATTTACGGTCTTCTGTTGCGCGGCGAGAAAGCCAGTGGGCACACATCTTTGAGTACCGCCCCAAGTGGTGGACGAGTCTGTCGGCTCTACCAACAGCGACGTCCAGTTGTGCTGCGAGGTGTTTCACTGCGATCCGTCGATCACCTCGAATGAGGGTGTCCGCACGTTCCAACACTGCAGTAGTCACAGCTGTGTGCGGCTGGCTGGCACGTGGAAGACTGGACAGGTTTGCGCGACCCTGTGACACTGATGTCTAAAGCATCGCCCAACGACTCACTGTGCTTTTGTTCTCTGCCAGGTCTCCGTAGACGTACTGTAAGCGCCTACTAATATCTGCGATGCTATGGTTCCCCACCAAAAGGAACTTAATGACAGCTCTGTGCTTGGAACTCATCTCTGTTACAGACGTCACTTTGAAGGCTACATATAGTGCCACCACCTGTCGAAACTTTATGAAACTATAGGGGCTGAAGCGGGAATATTCCAAGATGTTCCACAACAAATTCTGCAGGTTTTCGACCGAAATTGGTCGAGAAAAAAGTGTTACATTACTTATTGAACGTTCCTCGTTCAACAGTCGTGACGGTGCTCAGAGGAGCCATCACACCCATGGGTATGGCTGTATTCACCAGGCGAGGAACTGCTGAGGTAAGCAGGCAGCACGCTGGCACAGACGTGGCAGATTGTCACTCGGCAGCGTCCAATGGCCTAAAAAACAAAGTCATGAGATTAGCGTAGTGGCTAGAACACTGATTTGAGTAGCAGATGACAGCCCACATCAGCGGCCACACGGACTAGACACGACAATGCAGCTCAGGGTGGGGGATACTGCAGTGCAGCATTGCCTGCCCATGCAAGGGGAGGTAGGCAGCAGCAGAGTTTGCCTGCACAGGCAGAGATGGCTGAACAGTTGCACGGCCCTGTGCTCAGCCTGTAGCCCACCAGTGTAGGAGGCTGACAGCGACTGGAAGTAGGCCAGTTGGTGGCCCAACAGTTGGAGGGTGCTAAGTCAGCAGCGTCAGACTTAGAATGGACGGTAGGCCCATAGCTTGAGGAGGCCAAGTCTGGTGGTTGCATATTCTCAACTCATGACGTCCAGTGTAGACCTCCCTTAAAAGCTGGCGGCTGTCAAACTGAATACATGTGTCTAGAAATGAGTAATATTTATACAGGCTCGGCTCTTCCCTTTTTTACCAAAGCAATGATTTCCACCACGAAGCCACGACTCGGTCATGAAGCAATCGGTTCGCCAATGCCAGTGGTTCCGTCTTTCTGCTGTTTCGTCAACATTACGACCCTGGTCTCTCTGTTGGGCCGGCATATGTGGTAACTGCCCTGACGTTGCCGTGACGGTAGTTGCTGGATAGCCAGGTATCTCCTGATGGAGTCATCACTGGCCTGGCCCAGTCAGACCTGCTTCCATGGGCATCTTGTGGTATCACTATTTTGTTCAACTGTGCCAAGGAACATACACTCCTGGAAATTGAAATAAGAACACCGTGAATTCATTGTCCCAGGAAGGGGAAACTTTATTGACACATTCCTGGGGTCAGATACATCACATGATCACACTGACAGAACCACAGGCACATAGACACAGGCAACAGAGCATGCACAATGTCGGCACTAGTACAGTGTATATCCACCTTTCGCAGCAATGCAGGCTGCTGTTCTCCCATGGAGACGATCGTAGAGATGCTGGATGTAGTCCTGTGGAACGGCTTGCCATGCCATTTCCACCTGGCGCCTCAGTTGGACCAGCGTTCGTGCTGGACGTGCAGACCTCGTGAGACGACGCTTCATCCAGTCCCAAACATGCTCAATGGGGGACAGATCCTGAGATCTTGCTGGCCAGGGTAGTTGACTTACACCTTCTAGAGCACGTTGGGTGGCACGGGATACATGCGGACGTGCATTGTCCTGTTGGAACGGCAAGTTCCCTTGCCGGTCTAGGAATGGTAGAACGATGGGTTCGATGACGGTTTGGATGTACCGTGCACTATTCAGTGTCCCCTCGACGATCACCAGTGGTGTACGGCCAGTGTAGGAGATCGCTCCCCACACCATGATGCCGGGTGTTGGCCATGTGTGCCTCGGTCGTATGCAGTCCTGATTGTGGCGCTCACCAGCACGGCGCCAAACACGCATACGACCATCATTGGCACCAAGGCAGAAGCGACTCTCATCGCTGAAGACGACACGTCTCCATTCGTCCCTCCATTCACGCCTGTCGCGACACCACTGGAGGCGGGCTGCACGATGTTGGGGCGTGAGCGGAAGACGGCCTAACGGTGTGCGGGACCGTAGCCCAGCTTCATGGAGACGGTTGCGAATGGTCCTCGCCGATACCCCAGGAGCAACAGTGTCCCTAATTTGCTGGGAAGTGGCGGTGCGGTCCCCTACGGCACTGCGTAGGATCCTACGGTCTTGGCGTGCATCCGTGCGTCGCTGCGGTCCGGTCCCAGGTCGACGGGCACGTGCACCTTCCGCCGACCACTGGCGACAACATCGATGTACTGTGGAGACCTCACGCCCCACGTGTTGAGCAATTCGGCGGTACGTTCACCCGGCCTCCCGCATGCCCACTATACGCCCTCGCTCAAAGTCCGTCAACTGCACATACGGTTCACGTCCACGCTGTCGCGGCATGCTACCAGTGTTAAAGACTGCGATGGAGCTCCGTATGCCACGGCAAACTGGCTGACACTGACGGCGGCGGTGCACAAATGCTGCGCAGCTAGCGCCATTCGACGGCCAACACCGCGGTTCCTGGTGTGTCCGCTGTGCCGTGCGTGTGATCATTGCTTGTACAGCCCTCTCGCAGTGTCCGGAGCAAGTATGGTGGGTCTGACACACCGGTGTCAATGTGTTCTTTTTTCCATTTCCAGGAGTGTAGCTGCGGCGCAACACCATCATCAATTTTAAATGTTAAAATTTTTCTCAATAAAGCAACTGAGGCGTGAGGACAAATTTTCTCATAATTAACAAAGTGTTATGTGTGATTTGTAACCTTCAAGTCACAGAGACGATCGTCCCAGCGTAGAATTGCACTCGTCCAGTTCGTGACTATTTTATTTACTTTCGAAACAGCCACATCTGCCACAAACGTCACGGTGTAGCCATTATGTTGGGCCACACAAGGCCAAGTCATGTTTAAAGGTATCCCCAGAAACTGCATCTATTGTTCAAACGGTTACATGAACTCTGGTCGACGACGCCAGAAATTTATGAATAGGAGGATACTAAACAACTAATGGGCTAAGATGACAGGACAGTTATGCAATTCTCTGGCAAGAAATGAGGCGAAAAGGCACCTCCTTTATGAGCGTGATAGACTCTGATAACAAGTAATGAGCAGCTGATGGGCCTCTTCTCAGCCACACAAACATCGCAGGAAGGAACGCCACGATCACAAATCGCTACGGTTGCGCGGAGCGCAACGCATTTCCTACATAACAGATGTGGAAAGCAACAGCCGGCCGCGGAGGCCGAGTGGTTCTAGGCACTTCAGTCCGGAACCGCGTGACTGCTACGGTCGCAGGTTCGAAACCTGCCTCGGGCATGAATGTGTGTGATGTCCTTAGGTTATTTAGGTTTAAGTAGTTTTATGTTCATGGACCTTGCCGTTGGTGGGGAGGCTTGCGTGCCTCAACGACACAGATAGCCATACCGTAGGTGCAACCACAACGGAGGGGTATCTGTTGAGAGGCCAGACAAACATGTGGTTCCTGAAGAGGGGCAGCAGCCTTTTCAGTAGTTGCAGGGGCAACAGTCTGGATGATTGACTGATCTGGCCTTGTAACACTAACCAAAACGACCTTGCTGTGCTGGTACTGCGAACTGCTGAAAGCAAGGGGAAACTACAGCCGTAATTTTTCCCGAGGGCATGCAGCTTTACTGTATGATTAAATGATGATGGTGTCCTCTTGGGTAAAATATTCCGGAGGTAAAATAGTCCCCCATTTGGGATTACTCAAGAGGACGTCGTTATCAGGAGAAAGAAAACTGGCGTTCTACGGATCGGAGCGTGGACTGTCAGATCCCTTAATCGGGCAGGTAGGTTAGAACATTTAAAAAGGGAAATGGATAGGTTAAAGTTAGATATAGTGGGAATTAGTGAAGTTCGGTGGCAGGAGGAACATCACTTTTGGTCAGGTGAATACAGGGTTATAAATACAATATCAAATTCGGGTAATGCAGGAGTTGGTTTAATAATGAATAAAAAAATAGGAGTGCGGGTAAGCTACTACAAACAGCATAGTGAACGTATTATTGTGGCCAAGATAGACACGGAGCCCACGCCTACAAGTTTATATGCCAATTAGCTCTGCAGATGATGAAGAAATTGATGAAATGTATCATGAGATAAAAGAAATTATTCAGGTAGTGAAGGGAGACGAAAATTTAATAATCATGGGTGACTGGAATTCGACAGTAGGAAAAGGAAGAGAAGGAAACGTAGTAGGTGAATATGGATTGGGGCTAAGAAATGAAAGAGGAAGCCACCTGGTAGAATTCTGCACAGAGCATAACTTAATCATAGCTAACACTTGGTTCAAGAATCATGAAACAAGGTTGTATACATGGAAGAACCCTGGAGATACCAAAAGGTTTCAGATGGATTGTATAATACGAGGGCCGTTCAGAAAGTAACCTCCGGTTGATTTAAAAAAATACACCAAGTTAAATAAAAATATTTTAATATATACATCTTACAACTACATCTTTGCACTATTTTTCTACATAGTCTCCATAGCGATTGAGGCACTTATCGTATCTCTTCAGAAGCTTTGAAATTCCTTCTGCATAAAAATCACCCGCTTGTGCCTGGAGCCAGCCTGTGACCGCATCTTTGAGCTCTTCGTCGTCATCAAACCGCTGTGACCCGAGCCATTTCTTCAAATGCATGAAGAGGTAATAATCACTTGGCGCCAGGTCTGGACTGTAAGGTGGATGGTTGATAACGTCCCACTTGAAGGACTCAAGAAGGGCCGTTGTTCTGCGAGCAGAGTGAGGACGGGCGTTATCGTGCAAAAAAACGATACCGGAAGTCAGCATACCACGGCGTTTGTTCTGTATAGCCCGTCGTAACTTTTTTATTGTTTCACAGTACACGTCTTGATTAATGGTCGTACCACGTTCCATGAATTCAACCAACAACACCCCTTTGGCATCCCAAAACACCGTTGCCATCAGTTTTCTGGCAGAAAAATCTTGCGAGGCTTTTCTTGGTTTGGTAGGCGAATTTGAATGTGCCCACATCTTTGATTGTTCTTTTGTCTCAGGGTTCACGTACTTAATCCAGGTTTCGTCACCGGTCACGATTCTGTTTAGCAATGGTTCTCCTTCGTCCTCATAACGTGACAGAAAGTCTAATGCAGAGGCCATTCTTTGAGTTTTGTGGTGGTCGGTAAGAATTTTGGGCACCCATCGTGCACAGAACTTACGGTAACCCAATCTTGCTGTCACTATCTCGTACAAGAGAGTCTTAGAAATCTGTGGAAAACTAGTAGACAACTCCGACATTGAGAAACGTCGATTTTCACGAACTTTTGCATCAACTGTCTGAACGAGTTCGTCAGTCACCAATGATGGTCTACCACTCCTCTCTTCATCATGAACGTTTTCTCATCCACTTTTAAATAAACGTACCCATTCACGGACAACTCCTTCACTCATAACTCTTGGTCTGTACACGGCACAAAGCTCACGATGAATAGCTGCTGCAGAATATCTTTTGGCTGTAAAAAACCTTATGACAGCACGCACTTCACATTTGGTGGGGTTTTCTATTGCAGCACACATTTCAAACTGCCACAAAAACTAAACTAGCGCAGGTACGACGTTCACTCGACCACGGCTTGATGCCGACTGACCTGTTGAGTGCGTGAACGCACAGATGGCGTCGCTACTCCCCCCACAACCCGCACTGTGACCAATCGGAGGTTACTTTCTGAACCGCCCTCGTAGTAAGACAGAGATTTAGGAACCAGGTTTTAAATTGTAAGACATTTCCAGGGGCAGATGTGGACTTTGACCACAATCTATTGCTTATGGCCTGTAGATTAAAACTGAAGAAACTGCAAAAAGGTGGGAATTTAAGGAGATGGGACCTGGATACACTGAAAGAACCAGAGGTTGTAGAGAGTTTCAGGGAGAGCATAAGGGAACAATTGACAGGAATGGGGGAAAGAAATACAGTAGAAGAAGAATGGGTAGCTTCGAGGAATGAAATAGTGAAGGCAGCAGAGGATCAAGTAGGTAAAAAGACGAGGTACAGTAGAAATCCTTGGATAACAGAAGGGATACTGAATTTAATTGATGAAAGGAGAAAATACAAAAATGCAGTAAATGAAGCAGGCAAAAAGGAATACAAACGTCTCAAAAATGAGATCGACAGGAAGTGCAAAATGGCTAAGCAGGGTTGGCTAGAGGACAAATTTAAGGATGTAGAGGCTTATCTCACGAGGGGTAAGATAGATACTGCCTACAGGAAAATTAAAGAGACCTTTGGAGAAAAGAGAACCACTTGCATGAATATCAAGAGCTCAGATGGAAACCCAGTTCTAAGCAAAGAAGGGAAAGCAGAAAGGTGGAAGGAGTATATAGTGGGTCTATACAGGGGCGATGTTTTCGAGGACAATATCATGGAAATGGAAGAGGATGTAGATGAAGATGAAATGGGAGATATGATACTGCGCGAAGAGTTTGACAGAGCACTGAAAGACCTAAGTCGAAACAAGGCCCCCAGAGTAGACAACATTCCATTGGAACTACTGACAGCCTTGGGAGAGCCAGTCCTGACAAAACTCTACCATCTGGTGAGCAAGATGTATGAGACAGGCGAAATTCCCTCAGACTTCAAGAAGAATATAATAATTCCAAACCCAAAGAAAGCAGGTGTTGACAGATGTGAAAATTACCGAACTATCAGTTTAATAAGTCACAGCTGCAAAATACTAACGCTAATTCTTTACAGACGAATGGAAAAACTGGTAGAAGCCGACCTCGGGGAAGGTCAGTTTGGATTCCGTAGAAATGTTGGAACACGTGAGACAATACTGACCCTACGACTTATCTTAGAAGAAAGATTAAGGAAAGGCAAACCTACGTTTCTAGCATTTGTAGACTTAGAGAAAGCTTTTGACAATGTTGACTGGAATACTCTCTTTCAAATTCTGAAGGTGGCAGGGGTAAAATACAGAGAGCAAAAGGCTATTTACAATTTGTACAGAAGCCAGATGGCAGTTATAGAAGTGGAGGGACATGAAAGGGAAACAGTGGTTGGGAAGGGAGTGAGACAGGGTTGTAGCCTCTCCCCGATGCTATTCAATCTGTATATTGAGCAAGCAGTAAAGGAAACAAAAGAAAAGTTCGGAGTAGGTATTAAAAACCATGGAGAAGAAATAAAAACTTTGAGGTTCGCCGATGACATTGTAATTCTGTCAGAAACAGCAAAGTACTTGGAAGAGCAGTTGAACGGAATGGACAGTGTCTTGAAAGGAGGGTATAAGATGAACATCAACGAAAGCAAAACAAGGATAATGGAATGTAGTCGAATTAAGTCGGGTGATGCAGGGGGAATTAGATTAGGAAATGAGACACTTAAAGTAGTAAAGGAGTTTTGCCATTTGGGGAGCAAAATAACTGATGATGGTCGGAGTAGAGACATCAAGGGATCACCAGTTTAGTACTGGAGGGCGGCGTGGCGGGTAAAAATCGTAGAGAGAGACCAAGAAATGAGTACACTAAGCAGATTGAGAAAGATGTAGGCTGCAGTAGGTACTGGGAGATGAAGAAGCTTGCACAGGATAGAGTAGCATGGAGAGCTGCATCAAACCAGTCTCAGGACTGAAGACAATATCAACAACAAGTTCTAGGGGACTGATGACCTCAGATGTTAAGTCCCATAGTGCTCAGAGCCATTTGATTTGGAAAGCAACATCAGACTCTTTCTGGCAAACAGTCCATGATTACGACTCTTCAGTGTGAAGACAGCATTATAACTAACTGCTACTGAATAATGCGACCAATACGCATAAATCAGTCAGCATACTTATGATGCTTTTAGCTGTTTCAAATTACATCTCTTACGTAAGAACTCCTTATTGCATCTCTGGTTACATTTTCGACCCAAAATGGCTATAGTAATAAATATGGAATTCTTTTACGGGCTACTAGGGTTCTAATGTTGATACCACAGAGGTATACGGGGTGTTTCCGTAAGATGGCTGTAAGCACTGTGGGGCTTAACATCTGAGGTCATCAGTCCCCTAGACTTAGAACTAATTAAACCTAACTAACCTAAGGACATCACACACATCCATGCCAGAGGCAGGATTCGAACCTGCGACCCTAGCGGTCACGCGGTTCCAGACTGTAGCGCCTAGAACCGCACGGCCACTCCGGCTGGCAGTTTACTGCAAATACCATCATTGACTCAATGATTGAGAGAATTAAACACTCGTCGTGGTGGATGTCCCCGTTAGTAAATCTTTCCCTGTACAGCCTTTCGGCAGTGAGAGCATTGCAACGTTCTTCGCCATACACAAGGTGCATGTCACTGAGTTCTGCGAAACTGTACTGGCACTGCTCCCTCGTATTGTACTGTATGTCTCTGAACAGCACTGAGTAATGAATAGTTAACAATGTATGATAAGCTTAAGTATTGACTATAATTCAAAATACATTAAAAGTATTCGCAGTTGCGAATATGGACAACCATCAGCGGTAGAATGGAATGACGACAGTGAACGTTTGTGCCGGACGAGGACTCGGATCCGGATATCCCGCTTATCGAGAGCGGTCGCCTAACGACTTTTTTTTAAATCTCTTTTTGTTCGTTTCAGTTCGTTGCATCTGCTCGGGGCGGACGTCGTAAGAAATCCGTTTCAGTTCGTCGTTGATCCTTCCACTCAGTTTTTTTTATTACAGAGGGCAGCTAACCCTCTGACCGAACAACGATTAGGCCATCTGAGCACGCTCCACGACCTGACCAAAACTTCCACACGTCGTCAACCGTGTGTCTACAACCTGCACTCCTACATTCATTATGTATATTCCCGTACAGGTGAAACGCTTTAATTGAAAGTCGCAACTGCGAATACATTTCGTGTATTTCATAACGGCTGTAGTCGTCGCAGTGCTTGTTCTGTCGGACATGCGTGCATGTATGTTCCTTTGGACATACGTGAGTTTCCGAAGGAGTACTGTATGGTAACTGAAAATACAGGGTGATTCAAAAAGAATACCACAACTTTAGGAATTTAAAACTCTGCAACGACAAAAGGCAGAGCTAAGCGCTATCTGTCGGCGAATTAAGGGAGCTATAAAGTTTCATTTAGTTGTACATTTGTTCGCTTGAGGCGCTGTTGACTAGGCGTCAGCGTCAGTTGATGCTAAGATGGCGACCGCTCAACAGAAAGCTTTTTGTGTTATTGAGTACGGCAGAAGTGAATCGACGACAGTTGTTCAGCGTGCATTTCGAACGAAGTATGGTGTTAAACCTCCTGATAGGTGGTGTATTAAACGTTGGTATAAACAGTTTACAGAGGATGGGTGTTTGTGCAAAGGGAAAACTTCTGGACGGCCGAGAACGAGTGATGAAAATGTAGCACGCATCCAGCAAGCATTTGTTGGCTGTTCCCTCAGCTCGAACAAGAAGCACAACAATTCATATTTCAGCAGGATGGAGCGCCACCACATTGGCACTTATCTGTCCGTAACTACCTGAACGTCAACTACCCGAGGCGATGGATCGGCCGCCAGGCAGCCCGTGACAGAGCACTTCATCACTGGCCTCCAAGAAGCCCTGATCTTACCCCCTGCGATTTTTTCTTATGGGGGTATGTTAAGGATATGGTGTTTCGGCCACCTCTCCCAGCCACCATTGATGATTTGAAACGAGAAATAACAGCAGCTATCCAAACTGTTACGCCTGATATGCTACAGAGAGTGTGGAACGAGTTGGAGTATCGGGTTGATATTGCTCGAGTGTCTGGAGGGGGCCATATTGAACATCTCTGAACTTGTTTTTGAGTGAAAAAAAACCTTTTTAAATACTCTTTGTAATGATGTATAACAGAAGGTTATATTATGTTTCTTTCATTAAATACACATTTTTAAAGTTGTGGTATTCTTTTTGAATCACCCTGTATTACAGGCACTGGAATATCGTTTAAACCCAAAATACCTATTGCGCGGTTTACACTACGTAAGTTCTCTTTTAGTTTAATTTAATTTTTATTCTGTCAGCTAAATAACCAACGGTTGTTTTATATTTCTATTTTAACAGTGCTATATCTGACGCATATTTCAGGAACTTGAAAAGGGCTACACAGTCGAAAACGTGCAGTATTGAAGAACTCAAAATAAAAATGACATTTTAACCCGAGTAGTGACAGTCAGCAGGGCACATCATTACTATCCAGGACAGTCATGTTCGATGTTGCCGAGCGGTTCGAGGCACTTCAGTCCGGAATCGCGCTGCTGCTACGGTCGCATGTTCGAATCCTGCCTCGGGCGTGGATGCGTGTGATGTCCTTAGGTTGGTTAGGTTTAGGTAGTTCTAAGTGTAGGGGACTGATGACCTCAGATGTTAGGTCCCAAAGCGATTAGAGCCATTTGAACATTCGGATTTGTGCGGAGATTTTTCCTCTTTTCAGTCCCTCCAGGATGTCCCCCACTCCATTCAGCGTGCTGTCACGACGGGTACCAGCTGTCTTTCCTGAGGGTAAAAGGCGGCCGAGGAGAATAGACCGCCACCCCGCCCCTCCAAGTACGGCGCGAATAGAAAGGCTGCACTCTACGTCTACACACGCGCTTGAGCCAGTGAATTTATTAAAGAGCAAATTAATATTTATGAAACTAGAATAGCTATCATTTTCCTAGAGAAGCATATAGGAGTGCCTTGTATTATACACTGAAGAACCAAAATATTATGACCATCTGTTCAATGGCTTACTTGTCCATCTTACGAATGAAAAACATCAGCGATTCTGCATATCAGGGGTCCGACAGTTTGTTGGTAGGTTTGTGGACGTATGTGACATTAGATGTCTACTCATAGGTCAGGTAACTCGTGTAAATAACAAGCCGCTGATTTGCGTACGCTGTGATTGCTTCCGACAGCGACCCGGTTGGGTTACATAGTCGTTACATCAGGCGAAGTTAGTCCCTGAGACATCGGCGTGAGTTCACTATAATGCTCCTCAGACCACTGTAGCGCGGTTCTGGCTCCGAGACACGGACAATTATACTGCTGTAACATGAAATCGCCGTCGGGGAAGACATCAAGCATGAAGGGATGCAGGTGGTTCGCAGCTGTCAGCGTGTCTTCAATTACCACCACAGGTCTCACGCAAGCGCACGAGAACGTCTCCCATAACATAATACTGCTCCCACCAGCCTGCGTCCGTGGCCCACTGCACTTTTCGAGCCGCCGTTCACTTCAATGACAGCGTTAGCGCAGACGAACATTGACCTAATGTAGCAAAAATGTGATTCACCCGAAGAGCTGATACATTTCCATTGATCGACGATCGAATTCCGATGATCCCGTGCCCACTGAAATCGTAACGTGTGAACACGTAGAGGTGGTCAACTGCGGAGCTCCATGTTCAAGAACGCACGACGAACGGTGTGCTCCAAGACACTTGTACGTGCACCGGCATTGTGCTCTTTCGGCAGAGATGCCACAGATCGGCATCTATCCTGCTTTACAGAGCAGACAAGCCTCCGAACACCACCTTCTGTGAAGAGTCGTGGACGTCCAACCATTTAGCGCATAGTGGTAGATTCATAGTCCTTCTACCTCTTTCCGTAGATGAATATTCGACCATCTTCGCCGTTTTAGAGATAATCGTTCATAGGCTCTGCGTAATAATAGTATGTCCTTTGCCAAAGTCGCTTATCTCAATGGTTTTCCCCATTTACAGCCCACATATTCGCTTGGATGATCCCCCGTCCGTGAACTACTCCACTGATATAATTTTTTTTACCGCGTCACGTGCCCGCAACGCCACTAGGTGACAGCCAACGTCGCGGTGAGTAGTGGTCATAATGTTTTTGCTTATCAGTGTAAAAGTGTGGTACTTCACCTGAAATATTCATCATTGTATTGCCTGTGGGGGGAAGGGGGGGGGGGGAAGAAGCCTTAAGCGCATTTCTCGCTCAAGACCTCCAACCTCCTGAAATATTCATTTCCGGCCATTGGTTTGCTATCGCATAATTATCACTTCAGAATTCTCTACCTTCAAATTAATTTTAACTTTAAAGTATTGAGATACCCTATATACTTTTTGTATACTATGTGCAACACTATTTTCCTTTCTTAGCGTACATCCTGACATACATTAGACTCTAAATTTATGGTGGACAAGACCTGATGACGATGTTAATGAGATCGCGTGTAAAGCCATTCATAATACCGGGTGATCAAAAAGTCAGTATAAATTTGAAAACTTAATAAAACACGGAATAATGTAGATAGAGAGGTAAAAATTGACACACATGCTTGGAATGACATGGGGTTTTATTAGAACAAAAAAAAAAAAACATATTGCTAGACGCGTGAAAGATCTCTTGCACGCGTCGTTTGGTGACGATCGTGTGCTCAGCCGCCACTTTCGTAATGCTTAGCCTCCCAGGTCCCCAGACCTCAGTCCGTGCGATTATTGGCTTTGGGGTTACCTCAAATCGCAAGTGTATCGTGATCGACCGACATCTCTAGGGATGCTGATAGACAACATCCGACGCCAATGCTTCACCATAACTCCGGACATGCTTTACAGTGCTGTTCACAACATTATTCCTCTACTACAGCTATTGTTGATGAATGATGGTGGACATATTGAGCATTTCCTGTAAAGAACTTCATATTTGCTTTGTCTTACTTTGTTATGCTAATTATTGCTATTCTGATCAGATGAAGCGCCATCTGTCGGACATTGTTTGAACTTTTGTTATTTGTTTGGTTCTAATAAAACCCCATGTCATTCCAAGCATTTGTGTCAATTTGTACCTCTCTATCTAGATTATTCCGTGATTTATTCAGTTTTCAAATTTATACTTACTTTTTGATCACCCGGTACACTCACTGATGTCATAACTACCAAAAATAATGGATTAGTTTCAAAAAGAATATTATGCCGCTGTTATCCTGATTATGATAGGTATTACGGTATCGATAGCTACGATGCCACAACGTAGGTGCGCTATCGTAGGTTGGCACTACGAGAACGGAGGAAGAACGACGACCACAGAGCCCTCTAGCCGACGCTGTGGAGCTCGACGAGCGCCGCTCCATATTCAGCCCATTTGATCAAGAGCAGACGACCTAGCAATTTAGCTTCTACTTGTAGGGGAGCTAGCCATTATAGACTTTGCCTTTGTAACTTCTAGTAACTGTTAGCTTCGATACTTGAACGGCTTCGCACCTACGTGCTCATCTGTACCAAAAGTTAAGTAATGTGTTTGTATCTGTTTATACACAAGTAAAGGTGTTTTAACTTTACTTGAAGTACCGAAGTACTTCACCTTTTTCTGCTCCTACTCGCGTCCTTCACTCTCGGCCTATTTTGCAGAAGCAGTTCACAGGGACAGACCCACGCGCCGCCTTTCCAGGCGGGATACAAATATCATTATGAGCAAAAACCAACAAATTCAGGTAAATAATAAAGGAAAAGAGAATTTACAACCGATCTTGGTGGTTATGCCCATGAGAAGGAAGGAACATTAGAATTTAACATCTGGTCATTAGAGACGGAGCACATGTTTGCATTAGCGGAGGATCGAAGAATGGGGTAGGAAACTAGGCGTCTCCTTTCCAAAGGACCCATCACGACATTTACTTTAAATAATTTGAGGACTCAGGTAAACTTAATTTAGGACGGGACGGTGGGGATTCCAATCAATATCCTCCAAAATGCGAATCTAATGTCTTAACCACTGCGCACCTCACTAGATTTTGCCTATAAGGGTAATGACTAGAATTCACACTCTAAAAAATACTTGGACAGATCTTTTCGCACGCTGAGGTGACGAAACGAACCCATGCGATGACATGATGCACGAGATCGTACTATACGTATAAATATCACGGGTAAACATCCCTTACTACACTCCTGGAAATTGAAATAAGAACACCGTGAATTCATTGTCCCAGGAAGGGGTAACTTTATTGACACATTCCTGGGGTCAGATACATCACATGATCACATTGACAGAACCACAGGCACATAGACACAGGCAACAGAGCATGCACAATGTCGGCACTAGTACAGTGTATATCCACCTTTCGCAGCAATGCAGGCTGCTATTCTCCCATGGAGACGATCGTAGAGATGCTGGATGTAGTCCTGTGGAACGGCTTGCCATGCCATTTCCACCTGGCGCCTCAGTTGGACCAGCGTTCGTGCCGGGCGTGCAGACCGCGTGAGACGACGCTTCATCCAGTCCCAAACATGCTCAATGGGGGACAGATCCGGAGATCTTGCTGGCCAGGGTAGTTGACTTACACCTTCTAGAGCACGTTGAGTGGCACGGGATACATGCGGACGTGCATTGTCCTGTTGGAACAGCAAGTTCCCTTGCCGGTCTAGGAATGGTAGAACGATGGGTTCGATGACGGTTTGGATGTACCGTGCACTATTCAGTGTCCCCTCGACGATCACCAGTGGTGTACGGCCAGTGTAGGAGATCGCTCCCCACACCATGATGCCGGGTGTTGGCCCTGTGTGCCTCGGTCGTATGCAGTCCTGATTGTGGCGCTCACCTGCACGGCGCCAAACACGCATACGACCATCATTGGCACCAAGGCAGAAGCGACTCTCATCGCTGAAGACGACACGTCTCCATTCGTCCCTCCATTCACGCCTGTCGTGACACCACTGGAGGCGGGCTGCACGATGTTGGGGCGTGAGCGGAAGACGGCCTAACGGTGTGCGGGACCGTAGCCCAGCTTCATGGAGACGGTTGCGAATGGTCCTCGCCGATACCCCAGGAGCAACAGTGTCCCTAATTTGCTGGGAAGTGGCGGTGCGGTCCCCTACGGCACTGCGTAGGATCCTACGGTCTTGGCGTGCATCCGTGCGTCGCTGCGGTCCGGTCCCAGGTCGACGGGCACGTGCACCTTCCGCCGACCACTGGCGACAACATCGATGTACTGTGGAGACCTCACGCCCCACGTGTTGAGCAATTCGGCGGTACGTCCACCCGGCCTCCCGCATGCCCACTATACGCCCTCGCTCAAAGTCCGTCAACTGCACATACGGTTCACGTCCACGCTGTCGCGGCATGCTACCAGTGTTAAAGACTGCGATGGAGCTCCGTATGCCACGGCAAACTGGCTGACACTGACGGCGGCGGTGCACAAATGCTGCGCAGCTAGCGCCATTCGACGGCCAACACCGTGGTTCCTGGTGTGTCCGCTGTGCCGTGCGTGTGATCATTGCTTGTACAGCCCTCTCGCAGTGTCAGGAGCAAGTATGGTGGGTCTGACACACCGGTGTCAATGTGTTCTTTTTTCCATTTCCAGGAGTGTATATGCTGTGTTAGAATTAGAAATCCTGAAGTCGATGCACGAAGCTGTGATACCTGCATTCGCGATAATTATTGGCCAACTTATCGAAAGCGTCATATAAATAGAAATGTTGTGCCACTGTTTTCAATAGTTTGTACATTTACTATATTTCGTGCCGTGCTAACAGAAAATAACAGTAATAACTTCTGTGGTGCAGTGAATGCAAGCATAAATCGTATCAGGGACGCGTATCATACGATACTACACTTAGTTACGCAGGCTCGAGTATTTTCTTTAGACTGATTTGCATACCGGTCTGCAATAATTCTCATTGGCCTTCAAGTCCTGTTGCACTCAAGGTATTTGTGAGAAAAGTATTCATTTTGCCAACTATGGCTATGGCTGTTAGAAAGTGTTTGATAGTATTTTTCCTTAGAACAAATTTTGACTACTATCCAATACTATTGACATTGATTGTACGTATTGTGATGTATTTACATACGTCACATTTTCATAAATCATCATCATTATTAATTGACAAAAACTTTCGAAGTGTGCGTGTACGTCAGTGAGGATTTGCATTTTTAGGTATAAAAGAAGAATGAAGGTTAGATATAGAGAGGAGAAAGGAAGTCGGCCAGTGACCTCTTCAAAGGAAACCTCTCGGGAATCACTGAAGTGATTTAAGAAAACCAGTGAAAATCCAGAAAGCGGTTTGGTATCTGCTCCTCCCGTTTACAGGTCCGTTGTCTTTACTCGTGCTACCAACACGTCACGGCAACAGAAAACGATTTCACATATAGTAATAAATTTTTTGGTCACTCTGAGGTAAGTTTCTCGTTCATATTGATATAGAAATGAGTCATTAACACGTCAAAATTCAAAACCTCACTCCGAATGTAAGCTCTGCGTTTTTAAATATGTGTAATGTAGCTATTGATAATAAGAATGGTTTCTCGTAGGGAGGCGAGAGTTGCACAGGATCATCCAAAAGGGAACGGACACAACAAATACAGTGTAGCAAGTGAAAATCCTAGCTTTGTATTACAGCAAATTTCAATTACATCTACCATGGGTTATGTTGAGAGGACTGCGGCGATTAATTAAAATTATGTAGTTCTGCGTCAGTCAAAATGATTTTAAAACTTGTTATTATGGTTTTTGTTGAGAGTTTGAAGAAGACATTGGGCATGGCCTTTGGAGTCCTGATCAATGAGCACGAATGTTATTGCAGACACGCAACACCGTGATTGCAGTATAATACCGATTTACTCCTCACAAACGAACGTACATCATTGAATATACAACAGATCAAGCAATGGATAAGCAGTACTGTCAGAGTGTCTATAATTACGTGGATAATCAATACTGTCAGAGTGTCTTTAATTACAAGTATCAATCCACAACATCCACCCCACCTTGGTCAGCTTCTAGAGAAATGGCCAATTGAACAGGACGTGAGATTATAAACCCTTCAGGCGTTTGTAAGGTTACACTTGGTACCTTCCCGTCTCTTTCTGCACATGTATCGTGGACGAGGATCCTCCTATAGAAGAACGACATCACCAAGCTGGAGTCTTGCTGAACCTATCCCTGTTTGATGAGTTTCATGGACATTTTTGAGCAGGATCAGGTTCTCTTTCTTCCACCAGCTCCCGAAGTATTCTACTACCTTCTGCTGTCGTTGAAACTCCTGGGACAAATACTTTCTAACTAGTGGTTCTGGACTTGCGTGCAGCGTTGTGAGTTACCCACCTTCAAGGAAATGTGCAGGCGTCAGTGGCTCAATCCTCTCCCCCTTGTGTAATTGGTTTCGAATTTAGTGCTGCTTCTATGCTGACCAGGATTGGGTTGAGACCTTCGTCCAACTGCGACCGTCCTAAAACTTTTCTCAGTGCGCGTTTGACAGATTTCACCATCCGTTCCCAGAATCGTTCCCACCGAGGCACCTATGGAGTTATGAATTTCCAAGTGAGTTTACCGGAGCTCCTTCAGCTCTGTATGTATGAAATGTATAGAGGTAGCGCTGCCAGTGTGAATCGTACTGGGCACTATTCGTCTTCCCACGAATATTTACAGTACTTGAATAAATATGTCAGTTGACATATCTGAGCATAGTTCCAGGTGTAGGGCCCGTGTTGTTCTGCACGTGACTAGAGCAATAAATCTTCTTCGTATTGTCCTTGTCTGGCGTGTAACGGGCCAGCAAAGTCAATGCCCCTGGCTTCAAATTACCTCAATGGTGAGGCTCGTTCAGTCGGTAACGGAACCTCGGTTTGTTGAACGAAGTGAGCTTCCACCACCTTGCAAGGTAGGCAGCTGTGTAGAACATGTTTAACAGCCTGTTGCTATGGTATTTCTGGCGAACAGATCAGCTGCATTTTTCCTCACCGGGACAGTATCTGCACTGTAATGGATTCTTTAGTGTATATATTCCCGTAACATGGTTTGACACAAAGGTCTTCCATCAATTAGGGGCATGTCATATTCATCCTAAGGATACAGTCGAGTGTTGCACGACTTGTGTAGTAGCTCGAGGCCTTACAGAATTAATAAAGTAGTCTTGACACACGAAGTGTTGCTAGAAGTTCCAGACGTGGAAGAGTTATCCTCTTGATGAGAACTAGTCTGTTTGTCCGCAGCTCGTGGTCGTGCGGTAGCGTTCCCGCTTCACGCGCCCGGGTTCGATTCCAGGCGGGGTCAGGGATTTTCTCTGCCTCGTGATGACTGGGTGTTGTGTGCTGTCCTTAGGTTAGTTAGGTTTAGGTAGTTCTAAGTCCCATAGTGCGCAGAGCCATTTGAACCATTTGAACTAGTCTGTTTGTACTGCAAACTAAATCGACTGATGTCGTGTTAGGAGTGGTGTACCGTAAATAAACGACTGCTCTGTAAGCTCTTCCTGATGCGTCGGAAAATACATGGATTTCTCGTTCAGTGTCTTCTGAACACCAACACAACGGGGCATATGTAGGCGCGAAAATGATGACAAAGTTGATACCCACATTAGGCAGCGTTTGCCAAGATTAAGAAATAAGAGTTCGTCCAGTTCCTCTTGACTAAATTTCCAGGGAAATTTTTTTGCTTTGAGGTGATAACAGATCCGTGGGCCGTAGAATTTGGCACTACTTCGAAGTACTTCTCGCTTGGCGGCGGGACGTCCTATAATATTTTTAAAATACTATTTTAAAATTTTTATTCTTATTTTTAGTAACTCCTTATCTGTAGTGCTTACGACACCTTCTTATTGCCATATTTGACTCAGTTGGCTTGAATATGTGACCCACTTTACCACTGGTAGGCTGATGGGTCCCGTGAGTGCTATAAGCTCGTAATACAAGTTAATCACGAAACTGTCATCTTCAGCACCTGCTATAAAATTATCTATATACAGGGTGTTACAAAAGGGTATGGCCAAACTTTCAGGAAACATTCCTCACACACAAAGAAAGAAAATATGTTATGTGGACATGTGTCCGGAAACAATTACTTTCCATGTTAGAGCTCATTTTATTACTTCTCTTCAAATCACATTAATCATGGAATGGAAACACACAGCAACAGAACATACCAGCGTGACTTCAAACACTTTGTTACAGGAAATGTTCAAAATGTCCTCCGTTAGCGAGGATACATGCATCCACCCTCCGTCGCATGGAATCCCTGATGCGCTGATGCAGCCCTGGAGAATGGCGTATTGTATCACAGCCGTCCACAATACGAGCACGAAGAGTCTACATTTGGTACCGGGGTTGCGTAGACAAGAGCTTTCAAATGCCCGCATAAATGAAAGTCAAGAGGGTTGAGGTCAGGAGAGCGTGGAGGCCATGGTCCGCCTCTACTAATCCATCGGTCACCGAATCTGTTGTTGAGAAGCGTACGAACACTTCGACTGAAATGTGCAGGAGCTCCATCGTGCATGAACCACATGTTGTGTCGTACTTGTAAAGGCACATGTTCTAGCAGCGCAGGTAGAGTATCCCGTAGGAAATCATGATAACGTGCTCCATTGAGCGTAGGTGGAAGAACATGGGGCCCAATCAAGACATCACCAACAATGCCTGCCCAAACGTTCACAGAAAATCTGTGTTGATGACGTGATTGCACAATTGCGTGCGGATTCTCGTTAGCCCACACACGCTGATTGTGAAAATTTACAATTTGATCACGTTGGAATGAAGCCTCATCCGTAAAGAGAACATTTGCACTGAAATGAGGATTGACACATTGTTGGATGAACCATTCGCAGAAGTGTACCCGTAGAGGCCAATCAGCTGCTGATAGTGCCTGCACACGCTGTACATGGTACGGAAACAACTGGTTCTCCCGTAGCACTCTCCATACAGTGACGTGGTCAACGTTACCTTTTACAGCAGCAATTTCTCTGACGCTGACAGTAGGGTTATCGTCAACTGCACGAAGAATTGCCTCGTCCATTGCAGGTGTCCTCGTCGTTCTAGTTCTTCCCCAGTCGCGAGTCATAGGCTGGAATGTTCCGTGCTCCCTAAGACGCCGATCAATTGCTTCGAACGTCTTCCTCTCGGGACAGCTTCGTTCTGGAAATCTGTCTCGATACAAACGTACCACGCCACGGCTATTGCCCCTTGCTAATCCATACATCAAATGGGCATCTGCCAACTCCGCATTTGTAAACATTGCACTGACTGCAAAACCACGTTCGTGATGAACACTAACCTGTTGATGCTACGTACTGATGTGCTTGATGCTAGTACTGTAGAGCAATGAGTCGCATGTCAACACAAGCACCGAAGTCAACATTACCTTCCTTGAATTGGGCCAACTGGCGGTGAATCGAGGAAGTACAGTACATACTGACGAAACTAAAATGAGCTCTAACATGGAAATTAAGCGTTTCCGGACACATGTCCACATAACATCTTTTCTTTATTTGTGTGTGAGGAATGTTTCCTGAAAGTTTGGCCGTACCTTTTTGTAACGCCCTGTATATGTTATGTAATGTTCAGCAAGTAAATTGGCTCGAGGTAAGTTCGAAAGGTACCCAGGTAAAGCGGTATGTAATCCCGTCATTAGCTGCAATATAGTAATGTAGTTTCCTTGTTGATCTATGATTTTTGTACCAAAAAACACTTGTAAGATCTTTGTGTTCTCTGTGAAGAACTAACTTCAGAAATGCTTGTTAGATATCGGCAATTAAGGCTACTGGAAATAGACGGAATCTCAGCACTACGGAAAGAATGTCAGGAAGTAATTTAGGACCAATTTCTAAATAGTCATTCAATGAATGTGCATTATTCTCTTACGACGAATCGTCAAATAAAATTCTCCATTTTTGATATCTAACTTTTTTTTTTTTTTTTTTTTTTACTGCATAATGTGGCAAATAAAATTTGTCACGTAATGTATGTCCAGAAGGGACGAATTGCACGTATCACTTTTTGATGTGGTCTATCATTTACGTCTCGTAAATGTTTTTCAGCCGGTTCTCGTCAGATCACCGAAGTTAAGCGTTGTCGGGCTTGGCTAGCACTTGGATGGGTGGCCGTCCTGTCTGGCTAGTGCTGTTGGCAAGCGGGGTGCACTCAGCCCTTGTAAGGCCAGTTGAGATGTTACTTGACTGGGAAGTAGCGGCTCCGATCACGAAAGTTGAAAACGGCCGGGAGAGCGGTGTGCTAACCACATGCCACTCCATATCCGCATCCAGTGACGTCTGTGGTCTGAAGATCACACGGCGGTCGATCGGCAGCGTTGGGCCTTCACGGCTGTACAGACGGAATTTATTTAATTGGTTCAAATGGCTCTGAGCACTATGGGACTCAACTGCTGAGGTCATTAGTCCCCTAGAACTTAGAACTAGTTAAACCTAACTAACCTAAGGACACCACACACATCCATGCCCGAGGCAGGATTCCAACCTGCGACCGTAGCGGTCTCGCGGCTCTAGACTGCAGCGCCAGAACCGCGCGGCCACTTCGGCCGGCGAATTTATTTAATTCTAAATATTTTTCAGGTTGCTGTCCTACGAAAATTTTTTCTCCAGTGAAATGCACTACTGGCCATTAAAATTGCTACACCACGAAGATGACGTGTTACAGACGCGAAATTTAACCGACAGGAAGAAGATGCTGTGATATGCAAATGATTAGCTTTTCAGAGCATTCACACAAGGCTGGCGCCGATGGCGACACCTACAACGTGCTGACATGAGGAAAGTTTCCAACCAATTTCTCATACACAAATAGCAGTTGACCGGCGTTGCCTGGAGAAACGTTGTTGTGATGCCTCGTGTAAGGAGGAGAAATGCGTACCATTACGTTTCCGACTTTGATAAAGGTCGGATTGTAGCCTATCGCGATTGCGGTTTATCGTATCGCGACATTGCTGCTTGCGTTGGTCGAGATCCAATGACTGTTAGCAGAATATGGAATCGGTGGGTTCAGGAGGGTAATACGGAACGCCATGCTTCATCCCAACGGCCTCGTATCACTAGCAGTCGAGATGACAGGCATCTCATCCGCATGGCTGTAACGGATCGTGCAGCCACGTCTCGATCCCTGAGTCCACAGATGTTGACGTTTGCAAGACAACAACTATCTGCACGAACAGTTCGAAGACGTTTGCAGCAGCATGGACTATCAGCTCGGAGACCATGGCTGCGGTTACCCTTGACGCTGCATCACAGACAGGAGCGCCTGCGATGGTGTACTCAACGATGAACCTGGGTGCACTAATGGCAAAACGTCATTTTTTCGGATGAATCCAGGTTCTGTTTACAGCATCATGATGTTCGCATCCGTGTTTGGTGACATCGCGGTGAACGCACGTTGGAAGCGTGTATTCGTCATCGCCGTACTGGCGTATCACTCGACGTGATGGTATGGGATGCCATTGGTTACACGTCTCGGTCACCTCTTGTTCGCATTGACGGCACTTTGAACAGTGGACGTTACATTTCAGATGTGTTACGACCCGTGGCTCTACCCTTCATTCGATCCCTGCGTAACCCTACATTTCAGCAGGATAATGCACGACCGTATGTTGCAGGTCCTGTACGGGCCTTTCTGGATACAGAAAATGTTCGACTGCTGCCCTGGCCAGCACATTCTCCAGATCTCTCACAAATTGAAAACGTCTAGTCAATGGTGGCCGAGAAACTGGCTTGTCACAATACGCCAGTCACTACTCTTGATGAACTGTGGTATCGTATTGAAGCTGGATGGGCAGCTGGACCTGTACACACCATCCAAGCTCTGTTTGACTCAATGCCCAGACGTATCAAGGCCGTTATTACTGATTTCTCAGGATCTATGCACTGAAATTGCGTGAAAATGTAATCACATGTGAGTTCTAGTATAATATATTTGTCCAATAAATACCCGTTTATCATCTGCATTTCTTCTTGGTGTAGCAATTCTAATGGCCAGTAGTGTAAATCTCGTGTCTACTTGCTGACGATTATTAGGCACCATAACTTTGGGTTTTCTTGGGAAAGAAATTTCTCTCCTTTTGGTTTCGATGCAGCAAGATTTTGAGAAATTTTGCAATAAGGCCAGTACCATCGAATTCTTGTTTGGTCTTCTATGATCCCCACCGTTTCTAAAGACCAGAAATTTCGTAGAATATCATCTGTTAGCATCGCTGTCTCTAAACTGATGTAGTTCGCCTGCTCAAGGTTTGCCATGGGGCTGATTTGCTCCCGCTAAGAATCCAACTTGGAATGGAAGGTTCCAGTAGAATGAATGATTTTAGTCGAATCGGAGGGGAATCCTTAACTTTTTTCCAGCAGCAAACTGCTCGGATAAGAATCTCAATGTAAAGGTCTTTCGTATCATCCTTTGAGTCTGCTAACTGAAGTCTTCTGGTGTGCACTAGTTTTTTTATATCGGGAAGTACAGTTGGGTTACGACAAATGATTATGAGCTTTCAGTTCAGTCACACACGTCGTGGAATTTGCCCAGATCCCCTTTAGTGTGAATTCTATAACCATACGGTCCGCTGAAGGAGCGGATGGTACGTCAAATGCGCTGACAGATAGATCGCGATCTTCTATATTTCTTAAACCTAGCTCATCAATGAGGAACTTGGAATTGAACCTTGGCTAACTACAGCTATCCAGAACGCAACAAGTAAGTCTGCTGAATCCTCTGGGTCTGCTGACCCAAACTCGAGCTGTCTGAAGATAAGTAAAACCTGCTAAACTTTCGTCGACTTCCCCTACAGAAGTAGTGGCTGACATTCTGAGAAGGTTAAACAGAGCTAGCAGTGTCAGTTCAGAGGTCTTTGTGATGACGTTTCTTGCACCTAGAACAGGTGATCTTGCTCTTCTTACTTCAGTTTCCAGCATTATGACCTCGAGTTAGACATAATATAAACTTATAACACTACAACAGCGTATTTAAGTAGCTTATTCAATCAAATACCAAGTTTGGCTTAGTACATACGATGCCCCAACAGAACAATTAGTCCTGTCACGGAAAAGCCACGTATAACACTTTCTTCTGCTGCTGCTACACCATAACCTTAAAGTAGGAGTCAGTTTGCAAAACAGAATTATTTTGTTATAGTAATTATGGTATAACGCATCAGAACAGTGTTACCCTCTGAGAGGAATTTTGTTGTTTGACCGTGTTGTACCTAACGGAGGTGGCTTATCGGAAGTGAAAGTCAGAATTACGTAAATATTCGAAAAGTAACAAACAAAATTTTGTTTATCTGCACTGTTTAACTGATAATGGAAAACGGTCGCCAGCCTAACTAGGCAAAAGAATGATTAACATTCTCGTTGAAGAAAATAGTTATCAGTAATTTTAACGGATAAACACAACCTATACTTGGCCACAAGCGAGTGCAATGAACTCTGACACACTCATATGTTTGCGGTAAGGGTGAAACTAACAGTTGGAGCAGCACAAACTATTTGCAAAATTATAACAGGTACAGAAAAACACTATCACTTTCAGGGCTTACACAAACTTAGTGGTCTTTATACTGTTAATATGCACACAAGAGAGACAAACACTTAGCAAACAAGAGTGTATAACGTTTCACAACTGCAGCTTTCTCACTTTTACTACATCGAAACACAATGTTAACAAAATTGTAAGAAACTGACTCACCTTTTAGAATTTACTACAGATATCAAGGTGATCGTTAGCTAAGCAAAACTTTAGAAGCCTCAGCCTTAAGAACTTTTAATTTTGCATTTGGCAACAGCACTTTAAATCAGCAGTTTTAATAGTAAAATTATTTTCAGCAAACAACATTTACTTTAGCTCACTCTCTTACCACATTAACTTTAACTTTCTTTTTACTAAGTTCAAGAGGCATTAATTAGTATAACATTGGTCATAAAAGTTCTTTCAGTAGGGATACTCGGTGATTACTTTAGTTCCAACGGAAAGGAACCTGAGAGGTGTTATGATGAGGAGAAAAGTCAAGGTAGGTACATAAATTCAGATATAATTTACCTTATATTTCAGCACAATAACACATCCATTAAGCTGATCCTTCACTGTACATCATTATAGTATTACGTTACAGTGATTGCGCAACGTGGTGGCGACTGCATGTTGGTAGGTGGATTCGCAGACTGAATTGCTGGACTCTGTCATTTCTTGGTGGCGCCGACAGATACAAATTCCTGAATAGTTCCAGCTATTTATCCATCCATCCGAGGCCTTAGAAAGAAGCAGGAAAAGCCTCTCTCGGAATCAGCACAATATGCATCCTTTACATGGCAGTGCATGGACTCGTAGCTCATCTCCGACTGCTGGCTCGTCCCCGACTCGTAGCTCGCCTCCGACTCATAGCTTGTTCACGACTGACTATCAGTTCCACCTTTTCCACCTAGGCCAACCACAATTTGCGCGCGCTACACAGTTCCGTTCCCGAGGGGAACCACAACAACTCTTACATATAGAATAGCTAAGAGCCCTAAGTAAGGATCAGCAATTTACATAACAGCAACCAAATGCATTAAATAAAACAAAACATTTACACATATTGACATCTCTACAAAAAATTATTCACACAAAATTACAATTATATATAGTAAGTTTTGTTCCCTCCAAATGGGACAAAGAATATAAATGACAGTTATGCTACACAGCATACAATCAAATCATGACATCAAAGTTTTAACAAAGAAAGGAGTATTCAGTTTTGTGTTATCTATTCAAACAAACACATTTACAGAAGCACAGCAATGTAACATTAAATGGAACAAAAGCAAAATAAATCAGCACAGCATTAGAGCTATGGTGTTACAAACTAACAATTATGTTGCTTTACTTTATCGATACATTGTTGGCTGTCAATAACTATCTTGCAGAATTGGTGCCAATCAGAGCGAGCTTCGGAAAATACACAATATGTCTGAGTTCTCGTTGAGGTTTTCGCGTGTTTTTAGCTTGCTTTGAATTTGTATGAAGTGTCGCTGCAGAGTGTGTGAGGTTAGAGGATGGCAGATATTCTGCACGTATCTTTTGTGTTGTAAGAGCACCATGAACTTGTTCTTCCAAAACGTTCGGTAAGCTCAATACGTCTCTTTCCACTTCTTCGGTTCCTCGAGCTTGGATAACCCATTTACGACACATTTCAGCAGGAAATGCTCTCTGAGTGTTTAGAGTGATAAATTTACCGTATGCTGCGATGTCTTCTCCTTGGGCACGCAGTGTTTGAATACGATCGTTACATTCCAGGAATGTACTGTTCAGCATTTCAGGTGTCGATGGCTATACAGGCTTTAGCACATCCAAACAATCGAGGCGCACCTGTATAATGAGATTACTGTATCCGTACTGCTTTAATAAAATTTTGTGTGTGTCCTCATACGTGTTAACTTTATAGGCATTCCATCCAGTAACAATTTCGGTTCTCTTGACAGATACCTTGCAGGAAAACATGTCTGTTTATTATAGAAAGTGATGGGTCTTTATCAATGGTCTATTCAATTTCTGACACACAAAACGGCTGTAATCGAAGCTGATGTTGCCCAACAAATTGATAGGCGTGCCGCATGTACTTTTGTCCACAAATGTTGGTGAATGCCAACACACATAAGACATTTTGCTGAAGCCTTACTACTTCGGGCAGTTGAGAACAAGGAAGAAAGGCGCAAAGAAGAAGTGCGTGGATGGTAGGCCTACACAGGCTGATGGTGGAGGTATTACTCTGGGGAGAGCATATGGTTGTTTCAGAATGGAGAACCAAACATCTGAACTCCATCAGTTTTGTGGACGAACGCTTGATCTCTTCATTGCAGACAACTCCTGCATCCCTTCATTAACATAAGCAATGTACGGTTATCTGTGGCGCACAATGACCAATTCAGAGTTGACGTGCAGACCCTCACCTTGGTGCCAACACCATCGAAAGCATCGGTCATCGTGGGAAGGAAGGAAGATTTAGATTTAAAGAGCCACCGTCATTAGAGACGCAGCAGAAATTCGTATTGGGCAACGACTGAGAAGGAATGCGGCACCAACAATGAGACAACTGACTCATCCTGAAACAACCCCACCTCACCTAGACGAAAGACCATAACAAAAGACAACGACATAAAGTATAACGCACCAAAACCCATATCCAAAACACCGCAACGGCTCCACACTGCACAAAACACACAAGTATCACACAGAAAAACACAACATCAACACACACAAAACACGACAAAAGAGAACAAAAACAATCATAGACTAAGGAAAATATTGTAATACCCAACTCCGAGTACTGTAGTAACAGGAAAGGAGAACCTGTAACGTAGAAGTAAGCGAAAACACAAAAGTACGAACCTTACAACACATAACACTCCTGCACAAGATAGCAGGGATAAAAATAAAAAACAATGTAAACCGTTACTGAATGATACATCACTTATCTATTTTTACTTATATTTCAATTATTTTAATATATAATGTTATCAATCACTTATTTATATGTTAATGAACCAAAAAAACAATATTATGTATAGCATGTATTCAAAAATATAACTAAATACACTCCTGGAAATTGAAATAAGAACACTGTGAATTCATTGTCCCAGGAAGGGGAAACTTTATTGACACATTCCTGGGGTCAGATACATCACATGATCACACTGACAGAACCACAGGCACATAGACACAGGCAACAGAGCATGCACAATGTCGGCACTAGTACAGTGTATATCCACCTTTCGCAGCAATGCAGGCTGCTATTCTCCCATGGAGACGATCGTAGAGATGCTGGATGTAGTCCTGTGGAACGGCTTGCCATGCCATTTCCACCTGGCGCCTCAGTTGGACCAGCGTTCGTGCTGAACGTGCAGACCGCGTGAGACGACGCTTCATCCAGTCCCAAACATGCTCAATGGGGGACGGATCCGGAGATCTTGCTGGCCAGGGTAGTTGACTTACACCTTCTAGAGCACGTTGGGTGGCACGGGATACATGCGGACGTGCATTGTCCTGTTGGAACAGCAAGTTCCCTTGCCGGTCTAGGAATGGTAGAACGATGGGTTCGATGACGGTTTGGATGTACCGTGCACTATTCAGTGTCCCCTCGACGATCACCAGTGGTGTACGGCCAGTGTAGGAGATCGCTCCCCACACCATGATGCCGGGTGTTGGCCCTGTGTGCCTCGGTCGTATGCAGTCCTGATTGTGGCGCTCACCTGCACGGCGCCAAACACAACACGCATACGACCATCATTGGCACCAAGGCAGAAGCGATTCTCATCGTCTGAAGACGACACGTCTCCATTCGTCCCTCCATTCACGCCTGTCGCGACACCACTGGAGGCGGGCTGCACGATGTTGGGGCGTGAGCGGAAGACGGCCTAACGGTGTGCGGGACCGTAGCCCAGCTTCATGGAGACGGTTGCGGATGGTCCTCGCCGATACCCCAGGAGCAACAGTGTCCCTAATTTGCTGGGAAGTGGCGGTGCGGTCCCCTACGGCACTGCGTAGGCTCCTACGGTCTTGGCGTGCATCCGTGCGTCGCTGCGGTCCGGTCCCAGGTCGACGGGCACGTGCACCTTCCGCCGACCACTGGCGACAACATCGATGTACTGTGGAGACCTCACGCCCCACGTGTTGAGCAATTCGGCGGTACGTCCACCCGGCCTCCCGCATGCCCACTATACGCCCTCGCTCAAAGTCCGTCAACTGCACATACGGTTCACGTCCACGCTGTCGCGGCATGCTACCAGTGTTAAAGACTGCGATGGAGCTCCGTATGCCACGGCAAACTGGCTGACACTGACGGCGGCGGTGCACAAATGCTGCGCAGCTAGCGCCATTCGACGGCCAACACCGCGGTTCCTGGTGTGTCCGCTGTGCCGTGCGTGTGATCATTGCTTGTACAGCCCTCTCGCAGTGTCCGGAGCAAGTATGGTGGGTCTGACACACCGGTGTCAATGTGTTCTTTTTTCCATTTCCAGGAGTGTATAACTTATGTACAATAAATAAAAGAAACTTGTAAACCTCTGGCTCATGAAGGGCACTGAGATAAGCCTTAAAACAGCCCACCCTCTCCCCCCCCCCCCCCCCCCCCCCCCTCAGGAGAAGGAATGAAACGTACTTAAAAGAGAGAGAGAGAGAGAGAGAGAGAGAGAGAGAGAGAAGGAATGCAGCCGCGTTCGTTTCTAAAGCATCATCCACAGCAGTTGCTTTACAGAGTACAATGAAACCGCCGAAAATCTAACCCTGGTTGCCGGATACGGATTTGATTCCACGTTCTCTCGAATTCAAGTCTACTGTCTTATTTGCTTCACCACCTGGCCTAGTAAAATTATCATTGAACGACAGTTCAGAGCTTGTTACGCGCTGGAACAGTGTGACCTTCCACGCTTGCACTACCTGCCTTTCGCCACACACGGATAGCTTGTAAAACCCATGCCTCGTCGAGTACTTGTTTCCAATTTTATGAGAATGATCTTTTTCGGCGATAAACTTGTGTGAATTGCAGATTGGGCATTTGATAGTGTAGTATACATGCACAGTAAAAATGCATCTCAGAAGTTGTGAGATGTTCCACAATGCTGCCTCTGACATGTCATACCTAGCAGTCGCCGAATCTGGCAGTCGACTAGACTTGCATCTTGCATCCGTTTAAGACATCAACCTTCATCAAATACAATTAAATACTGCAATTCTTACATCTAGTTCTCACTGTCTTACAGTAGACTACTTTCTTTCCTAAGTGTTACGGTATCTGGTGACGGAAATACACTAAATGTGTATGGACGTATCTCCAACTTTACACGTTGACAATGCATCTACTGTACCCTCATTCAACAACGCTAAGAATTCAACACACACAAAACAGGACAAAACTCTACCATCTGGTGAGCGAGATGTATGAGACAGGCGAAATACCCTCAGACTTCAAGAAGAATATAATAATTCCAATCCCAAAGAAAGCAGGTGTTGACAGGTGTGAAAATTACCGAACTATCAGTTTAATAAGTCACAGCTGCAAAATACTAACGCGAATTCTTTACAGACGAATGGAAAAACTGGTAGAAGCGGACCTCGGGGAAGATCAGTTTGGATTCCGTAGAAATGTTGGAACACGTGAGGCAATACTAACCTTACGACTTATCTTAGAAGAAAGATTAAGAAAAGGCAAACCTACGTTTCTAGCATTTGTAGACTTAGAGAAAGCTTTTGACAATGTTAACTGGAATACTCTCTTTCAAATTCTGAAGGTGGTAGGGGTAAAATACAGGGAGCGAAAGGCTATTTACAATTTGTACAGAAACCAGATGGCAGTTATAAGAGTCGAGGGACATGAAAGGGAAGCAGTGGTTGGGAAAGGAGTGAGACAGGGTTGTAGCCTCTACCCGATGTTATTCAATCTGTATATTGAGCAAGCAGTAAAGGAAGCAAAATAAAAATTCGGAGTAGGTATTAAAATTCATGGAGAAGAAGTAAAAACTTTGAGGTTCGCCGATGACATTGTAATTCTGTCAGAGACTGCAAAGGACTTGGAAGAGCAGTTGAACGGAATGGACAGTGTCTTGAAAGGAGGATATAAGATGAACATCAACAAAAGCAAAACGAGGATAATGGAATGTAGTCAAATTAAATCGGGTGATGCTGAGGGAATTAGATTAGGAAATGAGACACTTAAAGTAGTAAAGGAGTTTTGCTATTTAGGGAGTAAAATAACTGATGATGGTCGAAGTAGAGAGGATATAAAATGTAGACTGGCAATGGCAAGGAAATCGTTTCTGAAGAAGAGAAATTTGTTAACGTCGAGTATAGACTTAAGTGTCAGGAAGTCGTTTCTGAAAGTATTTGTATGGAGTGTAGCCATGTATGGAAGTGAAACATGGACGATAACTAGTTTGGACAAGAAGAGAATAGAAGCTTTCGAAATGTGGTGCTACAGAAGAATGCTGAAGATTAGATGGGTAGATCACATAACTAATGAGGAGGTGTTGAATAGGATTGGGGAGAAGAGAAGTTTGTGGCACAACTTGACTAGAAGAAGGGATCGGTTGGTAGGACATGTTTTGAGGCATCAAGGGATCACAAATTTAGCATTGGAGGGCAGCGTGGAGGGTAAAAATCGTAGAGGGAGACCAAGAGATGAATACACTAAGCAGATTCAGAAGGATGTAGGTTGCAGTATGTACTGGGAGATGAAGAAGCTTGCTCAGGATAGAGTAGCATGGAGAGCTGCATCAAACCAGTCTCAGGACTGAAGACCACAACAACAACAAGAATTCAAGATTAAACGGAGAGTCTCTGCGGAGTTTGCAAGTGATAATGAGAGAGAACGGCAAGTTGAAGCTACGAATTTGCCCGTGGCGATTCAATTTATGCTTTTGTAGTTATTTCCAAGCAAAAAGATTATTTCTAATCTAAAAGTTATGTTTTCTGTTAAAAAGCGAAAACTGCGTCTAATTAGAATAGAAATCGCCTGGCTGCACCACTGTCCGAGTGACTCTACGAGAACGATGTCTTAGTTGTTCAATCAGCTGCCTCGCCCTTACCGATCCCTTTACTCATAACAATACCATAAAGGAAGTTTAAGCACATCAGCAATCTTATAAATTTCTGTTTCTGTCACTAAGCGGTGTACTTCTCGTCTGTGGAAGGAACCCTGTTCTTCAGATATCATAGACATTGGTACAGCACATCAAGTAACGTCGGCAAAAATGAAAAAAAAGTTTAGTTTTGAAAGCGTCATTCGCGAAATTAATTTTGTACCGTCAGGCAATGTAAAGTTCAGAATTCAATTCGTTCTTAGCAGTTTGCTTAAAAGACATTTCATCCGAAAAGTTCGCGAAACTGTATTCCATAAACAAATTGCTAGGTCTGTGATACTCAGCAGAGCAACTAAAGAGAGTTCTTCCATAGTGAGTCGAACAGTCGTCGAGCCAGCTAATCGTTTCTGGGTCGACTTGCATCTCAAGGCTAGCGAGAATATTAGCATTAAACTGTGGCCCTCACCTCAGCTACCTTATCGACGTAATAGATTCGCAACTAGATGCATGACTGGGTCGCACAAGCTGAGCCCAGTTGACCTCGAATTTTTCTCATTAACTCTAATTTATAATCAAATAATCACTTTCAATTTTTTTGAGGTTTAAAGCCCTTGTGAGGTAATTAATGCCAGATGTTCGAACTAAATCGTTACGTAAGCAAAAATGGTTCAAATGGCTTTAAGCACGATGGGACTTAACATCTGAGGTCATCAGTCTCCTAGATTTAGAACTGCTTAAACCTAACTAACCTAAGGACATCACACACATCCATGCCCAAGGCAGGATTCGAACCTGCGACCGTAGCAGCAGTACGGTTCCGGACTGAAGCGCCTAGAACCGCTTGTCCACAGCGGCCGGCTGTTACGTAAGCAATGAAGTACAATCTCAGGCAAGACTGCTGATGACACTAGCTTGGTAGTAAAGGATGTTGTGTGCAACAATGACTCGGTTTCAAACAGTGCAGTTGATGACATAAGTTCATGGCTTGTAGAAAATAAACTAGCGCTAAATCACAGTAAGACTCAGTTTTTACAGTTTCTAACAAACAATTCAACAAAACCGAACGTTTTAATTTCACGGAATGAGCATATGATTAGTGAAACTGAACAGTTCAAATTTCTAGGTATTCAGATAGACGTAAACTGTCGTGGAAAGCCCACGTTCAGGATCTTGTTCAAAGACTTAATGCTGCCATTTTTACTGTTCGAACGGTATCTGAAGTAAGTGATCGTTCGACACCAAAGTTTGCTTATTTTCATTCGCTTATTTCGTATGGTATTATATTTTGGGGTAACTCTTCCCATTCTAGAGGATCTCAGGAACGGGCGGTTCGGGCAATAAGAGGTGTAAATTCGCGAGCCTCTTGTCGACCCGTGTTCACTAGTCTGGGTATTTTGACATTGGTCTCGTTACAATATTCGCTTATTCCCAAGGATAAGCAGCTTTCACTCAGTTAATACTCGGCAGAAATCCAGCCTGTATTTGGATCGGACTTCCATAACTCACGTGCAGAAAGGTGTGCAGTGAACTGCTGCATCCATTTTCAATAAGGTACTACAAGAATTCAAAAATCTTAGCAATAATCCACGTGCTTTCAAATCGAAACTGAAGAGTTTCCTCATGGTTCACTCCTTGTATTCTGTCCAGGAGTTCCTTGAAAAATTAAACTGATTATTATGTTATATTGTTGATTGGGTTTACTTAAACTTATCACTTGGGTTCATAAACATTTTATTTTTATCTCTTGTTACTTTTACGTTGTAATTTCATGTACTGACACGTTCCATGTCCTTGGAGATTTGCCCCTCGATTTGGTCCTACTGAACTTGAGGTGTAAATAAATAAATAAGACCATGCAATGGATGGATAAAATAATATAGAGAATGATCAGATCGGAAGATACAGTTTCCTTAGCTGGTATTGCCAAATGACTACACTCCTGGAAATTGAAATAAGAACACCGTGAATTCATTGTCCCAGGAAGGGGAAACTTTATTGACACATTCCTGGGGTCAGATACATCACATGATCACACTGACAGAACCACAGGCACATAGACACAGGCAACAGAGCATGCACAATGTCGGCACTAGTACAGTGTATATCCACCTTTCGCAGCAATGCAGGCTGCTATTCTCCCATGGAGACGATCGTAGAGATGCTGGATGTAGTCCTGTGGAACGGCTTGCCATGACATTTCCACCTGGCGCCTCAGTTGGACCAGCGTTCGTGCTGGACGTGCAGACCGCGTGAGACGACGCTTCATCCATTCCCAAACATGCTCAATGGGGGACAGATCCGGAGATCTTGCTGGCCAGGGTAGTTGACTTACACCTTCTAGAGCACATTGGGTGGCACGGGATACATGCGGACGTGCATTGTCCTGTTGGAACAGCAAGTTCCCTTGCCGGTCTAGGAATGGTAGAACGATGGGTTCGATGACGGTTTGGATGTACCGTGCACTATTCAGTGTCCCCTCGACGATCACCAGTGGTGTACGGCCAGTGTAGGAGATCGCTCCCCACACCATGATGCCGGGTGTTGGCCCTGTGTGCCTCGGTCGTATGCAGTCCTGATTGTGGCGCTCACCTGCACGGCGCCAAACACGCATACGACCATCATTGGCACCAAGGCAGAAGCGACTCTCATCGCTGAAGACGACACGTCTCCATTCGTCCCTCCATTCACGCCTGTCGCGACACCACTGGAGGCGGGCTGCACGATGTTGGGGCGTGAGCGGAAGACGGCCTAACGGTGTGCGGGACCGTAGCCCAGCTTCATGGAGACGGTTGCGAATGGTCCTCGCCGATACCCCAGGAGCAACAGTGTCCCTAATTTGCTGGGAAGTGGCGGTGCGGTCCCCTACGGCACTGCGTAGGATCCTACGGTCTTGGCGTGCATCCGTGCGTCGCTGCGGTCCGGTCCCAGGTCGACGGGCACGTGCACCTTCCGCCGACCACTGGCGACACCATCGATGTACTGTGGAGACCTCACGCCCCACGTGTTGAGCAATTCGGCGGTACGTCCACCCGGCCTCCCGCATGCCCACTATACGCCCTCGCTCAAAGTCCGTCAACTGCACATACGGTTCACGTCCACGCTGTCGCGGCATGCTACCAGTGTTAAAGACTGCGATGGAGCTCCGTATGCCACGGCAAACTGGCTGACACTGACGGCGGCGGTTCACAAATGCTGCGCAGCTAGCGCCATTCGACGGCCAACACCGCGGTTCCTGGTGTGTCCGCTGTGCCGTGCGTGTGATCATTGCTTGTACAGCCCTCTCGCAGTGTCCGGAGCAAGTATGGTGGGTCTGACACACCGGTGTCAATGTGTTCTTTTTTCCATTTCCAGGAGTGTATTTGTTGCGGAGCCTTTCCTTATTAAAACGTTTTCATGTACTGTGCCTTATATTTCGAATTCCTCTGTTGCGGGTATTGTGAAAGGGAGGCTTTTTATAGTTACAACGAGGCATATTGTTTTTCATAAACAGGATGTTTCAAAACTTGACGTCAAAACTTCGGAAATGGTCTCCTCCTGTAACAAGAAGGGAAGAAGGCTACTTCAATATGGGTCCGGAAATGAGTCATTACAGATTTATTCTACCCTCAGTTGCTACAAATTACAGTGTACGTCCGTAACGCCAGCTGGTACACTCTAGTTTCGTATTGCAGGAAATGTTCAAAGCGACCTTTTCCTGCCTGAATACAGGCGTTGATTTGTCACCTCATTGACTTCTGCACACGATCAAAATTGCCTGGTGCAGTTCGTACTGTCTGACAGGTTGCCACCATACGTGCCTAGGGAGCAACTTAGTCCGCAACAGCAGTCGAATACACAAGAGACTTAACGTATCCCCACGGGTGGAAGTCCAATGGGTTTAAGTTGAACCACCTCTACCTACCCAGGTGCTCGGAAAAATGCGTATTCAGGTGCCTCCGGGCATACAGACTGAAATGTCCGGGAGCACCATCGTGCATGAAATACAGTTTTCGACGGAATGCAAATGGTATGTCTTCTTAGTATTAAGGCAATGCAGTACGCAAGAAATCTGACCATTAAGTCTCGCTGGAAGGACGAAGGGTCCCAACAAGCACCCGCCAACAACAGCTGCCCAGATTTTAATGGAGAACCTCTGTTGGTGAGACGATGGGATGGCTGCCTGGAGATTTGTCCGCTCACACGTGCTGGTTATGCAAGTTCTGGATTCCTTCCTTTGTAGGTGTCGCTTCATCTGTGAATAAAACAACAGCTGCAAATTTGGGCTTCACAATACTTCGCTGCAGGAACCACTAACAGAACTATTGGAGGATAATGCTCAGAAGACAAGTCTTGTAAACGCTGCAGATGGTATGAATACAGCACGTTTTCACGTAACCGTCTCCAGATCTTCAAGTGCGGCATATTCCTTTACAAGCCTAACTGTCTTGTACTGATTACAGGACTTTCCCCCCACAGCGCTGAGTAGACCATCTTCTTGCTCTCTAGTTGTACGTCTTGATCGACCTCTACTACCTGGTGGACGTGTGAAACTTCTGTATTCACAGAGGTGGCGAGGAATTCCTTCAACTGTCTTTCGGTCTGGTAATCTGTCCAGTGGATAGCTTTCCTGGTACAAGCGACTTGCCTCCATCCGCCAGACCGTAAATGCAATGCATGGTCGCGAGCTCTTGGGTGGTGTACGTTTCCAGATTGCAAACCACCGGCACAGGCAATTACAGAGCTCCCCATACACACCTATGCTAATGACTACGGATATCTTTACCGCCCCTAGCACTTAACGTGTCACGTCAGAACAGATTGCACACCACAACTGCTAACCTCGGATATTCCGACAGATACGTATTTAACTAGCGATCACTGTACTGTTCCCAGTCCGCCTGCTTAGCTGAGTGGTAACATGTTTGCCTCCAATGCAGCGTGCCTGGGTTGTAGATTTTCTCCGCACGTGGACTGGGTGTCGTGTTCTCCCCATCATCAACGACACTGAAGTCACCCAATGTGGCGTCACCTGAAGTAAGAATTGCACCGGGCGGCCGAACTTCCCCGGATGGGGCCTCCCGGCCATCAATGCCACACGATCAAAAAAATGGCTCTGAGCACTATGGGACTCAACTGCTATGGTCATAAGTCCCCTAGAACTTAGAACTACTTAAACCTAACTAACCTAAGGACAGCACACAACACCCAGCCATCACGAGGCAGAGAAAATCCCTGACCCCGCCGGGAATCGAACCCGGGAACCCGGGCGTGGGAAGCGAGAACGCTACCGCACGACCACGAGATGCGGGCGCCACACGATCATTTCATTTCATTTGCACTTCATCTGTGCGCGCTGAAGGATATTCAGGCCCATATCGCACTGATTCACTGTTTGATTACTTGTGTAACACTTGTAACCGGTGTCGTACATTTTCCTCATACAAATAGCACTCGTCAGCGTACACTGCGTAAGAGTAATATGTTCGAATAACTCGGTAACTATGTATATCCGGGCCCATGTTGACATACCCTTCTTTTCCTCTTGTTGTGTGAGGACTCTATTCCTGAGGTTTTGTTGTCTGCCTGAACAAGAGAGAGAGAGAGAGAGAGAGAGAGAGAGAGAGAGAGAGAGAGAGAGAAGATATCACCCAAAGAAACGTAGCTGTCGCAGATCAGTCACAGATTATGAAAATACCCACGATTTTTATAAAAGACGACCCTAAAACTCAATGGGATTATCAGGCAGCCATATCCCCCAATTTATTGGCTCTGAGCACTATGGGACTCAACTGCTGAGAACTGCTAGAACTTAGAACTAGTTAAACCTAACTAACCTAAGGACATCACAAACATCCATGCCCGAGGCAGGATTCGAACCTGCGGTTCCAGACTGCAGCGCCTTTAACCGCACGGCCACTTCGGCCGGCCCCAATTTATTGTGTAGATTCTTGACAGTATACTAGAGAACGTGAAGAAAAAACTTTTTGAACACGTGATTATCAGAATAAACAACTCAATTCAGTTTCCAAACTGGTATTTAAATTATCACTGCATAGTAATTAAGAAACTGTATCTTATGTTACAGAAATTTGTGAGTGGGGAGCATTCGTCACCTACGCAACCTGTGTACAGGCATGTGGTTGAGGTTGGTGAGTTCCATGGCTAAATTTCTGCCCCAGCGAATGCGGGCTGGTTCCCCTTATTCCGCCTCAGCTACACTATGTCGGCGATTGCTGCGCAAACAAGTTCTCCACGTATACGTACACCACCAGTGCTCTACCACGCAAACATAGGTGTTACACTCGTCTGGTGTGAGACGTTCCCTGGGGGTTCCACCGGAGGCCGAACCGCACAATAACCCTGGGTTCGGTGTGAGGCAGCGGAGGTGTGAAGTGGACTGCGGTAGTCGTCGTGGGGTTGCGGACCACTGCGGCTGCGGCGGGGACGGAGCCACTCCGTCGTTTCTAGGTCCCCGGTTAACTTAACGTAACATAAAATAACATCACTGTGTGCCTCTGCAGAGGGTAGTTCTCGAATTGATGTTTCAGAAGATCTATGTCTATTGGATGTGGATAATGAAGATTATTCTTTCTATTAAGTTGTGGCGCCTTCTCCTTGATTTAATGAAGTTATTACTGTCAATTACATGATACAGAACATCTTGCATGTACACAGTGACACAAATAATAGTACTGAAAATCTACTACTTTGAAAACGCTAAACAGTACTTAACATTGATCAACCAGAACATTATTCTTCTTCTTCTTTTGCTTGTGCCTTTGTCCCGCAGTTTTGCAGGGTCGGCATGGTGGAATGAGTGTACCCCAGATGTCTGCGTCTCGTTTAATTCAGGAAATAGTGTGAACGTGTTCAGATGTTTGCGAATCGTGTAACTGAGGCTGGACGTGTGGACCAGCCCTGCATTCACCTAGTGGGATGTGGAAAACCGCCTAAAAACCACATCCAGGTTGACCGGCACAGTGGCCTTCGTCGATAATCCGCTGGGCGGACTCGACATGGGGCCGGCGCGCCTACCTGAGTCCAGGAAGCAGCACATTAGCGCTCTCGGCTAACCTGGTGGGTCTGGTCAGCCAGAACGTTATGACCACCTAAATAACAGCCGGTATGTTCACCTTCGACATGGATAACAGCGGCGATGCGTCGTGGTATGGAAGCAGTGAGGCATCGGTAGTTCGGTGGAGGGAGCTGGCACCGCATCTGCAGGAACAATCACCTAATTCCCGTAAATTCCAGGGAAGGAGCTGATGAGCTCTGACACCATGTTCAGTCACATCCTAGATGTGTTCGATCAGGTTCAGATCTGTGGAATTAGGGGGCCCAGCACATTAACTGGAATTCGCCATTGTGTTCCTCTAACCATTCCATCACACTCCACGCCTTGTGACATGGTGCATAATCTTGTTGAAAAACGCCACTGCCGTCGGGAAACTTGATCGTCATGAAGGTTCAAAATGGTTCAAATAGCTCTGAGCACTATGGAACTTAACTTCTGAGGTCATCAGTCCCCTAGAACTTAGAACTACTTAAACCTAACTAACCTAAGGACATCACACACATCCATGCCCGAGGCAGAATTCGAACCTGCGACCGTAGCCGTCATGAAGTGGTTTACGTGGTTTGCAACCAGTGTACAACACCTTTTGGCCATCATGATGCCTTGCACAACCTCCACTGGACCCGTGGATGCCCACGTGAATGTTCCGCAGAGCATAATGGAGACACCACCAGCTTATCTCTGTCCCGCAGTACAGGTGTCAAGGTGCTGTTCCCCTGGAAGACGACGGGTTAACGACTTTCCATCGGCATGACGAAGAAGGTGTCGGGATTCATCACACCATGCAACGCTCTGCCATTGTGTCAACGTCCAGTGTTGATGATCACGTGCTCATTTCAGTCGTAGTTGTCGATGCCATGTTGTTACCACTGACATATGCATGGGTCGTCAGCTGCGCAGGCCTATCAGTAGGCGTGTTCGGTTCACTGTGTGTTTAGACACACTTGCACTCTGCCCAGCATTAAAATCTGATGTTAGCTCCTCCACAATTCGCCGCCTTTTCTGTTTTACCAGTCTGCCCAGCCTGTGTCCCCAGACATCTGTAATGAGGGGTGGTCGCCGGACCCCACGACGTCCGGACGTGGTTTCACCTTGGTTTCGCCACGTGTTGTTGACACTCACAACAGCAGTCTTTGAACGCCTGACAAGTCGTGCAGTTTCCGAAATTTTCATGCCGAGCTTCCCGGCCATCACAATCTGCCCTAGGTCAAATTCAGATACATAGATTGCGCGCCTTCCCTCATTCTCCACACACTGGACTCGCATTCGGGAGGACGACGGTTCAAACCCATCTCCGCCATCCTGATTTAGGTTTTCCGTGATATCCCTAAATCACTTCAGGCAAATGTCGGGTTGGTTCCTTTGAAAGGGCACGGCCGACTTTCTTCCCTAATCCGATGGGACCGATGACCTCGCTGTTTGGTACCCTCCCCCGAATCAACCAACCAACCATTCTCCACCCGGACAACACGCTCACTAACACTACATATGCCGTGGGTGTGTCTAACTAGCAGTCATTCCTTGCCAGTTGACGCTGCTATCGCCTACATGGATTTATATCTATAGTAGGTCGGTGGTCATAATGTTCTGGTTGTGTGTGTGTAGGACGGGAGTAAGTTGTCCGAAAATGCTGTCTAAAAATACACTGGCTGACAAAAAAAGTGAAGCACCCAGCAGGGAGGAGGAAATGAAATGGTATTTCACGGGTTGAGAAGGTATGTGATGTTATTTCAGTGATTACAATATCGAGTCAAATTTACAAAGAACTTGGCAGTGAGTCCACTCATCAGTATGACGTACCACACCCTCTGCCATGGATGTATGCACTGCTTCGGTTGTAAAGAAGTTAATATAGGGCGTTGTATCCTCTCATGAGATAAGTCAGGGCAAACGTGTCTTTAACTGTTAGTCGATATCATGGGTAATGGCACTGGGTGGAGTCGATGTCCGAGCTGGTCTCACGTACGTTATTTCTGGGACAGATCTTCGGACCTTTCTGGCCATGAGAGTACCTCACCATCGTGCAGACATTACAAAAAAACACGTTCCATGTGTGGATGGGTATTATTCTGTTAAAAAATGGTACCACAATACCGTCGTATCAGAACTCAGGTTGTCCATGACATGCACTGTAGACTTGCGTTCAGAACTTTAGTTATCGGTGCATGTACTTGGGAGTAGCTTCGCCCTCCGAAATTGGCTACTTGTGACTGCCCTGTGCGTACTTTTGTAACTAGCCGGACAGAGCAAGGAATAATCAGCCATAAATTAATCAAGCGTCCGGTGGCAACTTACAACACCCCTTGTTAATTAAAGATATTGACAGATAATAAAAGTTTTAAAAACAAATTGAAATCATTCGTACTTGACAACTGCTTCTACTCCGTAGATGAATTTCTCAGTAGAGAGTTTGTATGTGGGCGGGTTAAATTTATAAAATTTTGTTATAGACTAAGATTAAAACAAAAGATTTCATTTTGTAAATGGCCAGCATGTAGCCCAGTTTTATAGAGGAAATGTATCGTATCTGTGAACCTACTGACATGTTACATACCATGGCGACTTCTCAAGGATACGACCTGTGGGACGCTAAACAAAAGGCAACTGATCAGCTATGAAGAGATGTAAATTAGGAAGTACAGTATACCTTCGGCAGTTTTCTGATATCCCCGGATGTCGAAACTTCAATCATTTGTTCAAACTCCTCCTTGTATATTAGGATTGGAAGTTAATTTTCTGTCTGTCTTATTCTTGCGTTCTCGCATTTGACCATTGTCACCCTTCATTAATATTTAATTACAATCCACCCCTGTGAACTGTCATGTACACTAATGGAACAAAAACCGCAACACCAAAAAATAATTAATAAAGAGTAATGAAATTTAGGGAATACATTTCTCTATGTAATATATTTAAGTAATTAATATTACAAGATCACAGGTCAATGCAAGCTCGAGATAAGCCATTGGAAATGTGAAATGTTGGTACATTAATAACTGGTTTAACTGCTAAACTGTTTAATGCAAGCATGCAAACGTGCATGTATTGTGTTGTACTGGTGCGGGATGTCAGTTTGTGGTATGGAAAAAATGGTTCAAATGGCTCTGAGCACTATGGGACTTAACATCTGAGGTCATCAGTCCCCTAGAACTTAGAACTACTTAAACCTAACTAACCTAAGGACATCACACACATCCATGCCCGAGGCAGGATTCGAACCTGCGACCGTAGCGGTCGCGCGGTTCCAGACTGAAGCGCCTTTAACCGCTTGGCCACACCGGCCGGCTGTGGTATGGAGATCCCAGCCTGTTGCACTTGGTTGATCAATACAGGGGCGGTTAATACTGGTTGTAGATGACGCTGGAATTGTCAAATGGTTCAAATGGCCCTGAGCACTATGGGACTCAACTGCTGTGATCATTAGTCCCCTAGAACTTAGAACTACTTAAACCTAACTAACCTAAGGACATCACACACATCCATGCCCGAGGCAGGATTCGAACCTGCGACCGTAGCAGTCGCACGGTTCCGGACTGCGCGCCTAGAACCGCGAGACCACCGCGGCCGGCCCTGGAATTGTCGTCGATGATGTTCATATGTGCTCAATTGGAGACAGATTCGGTGATCGAGCTGGCCAAGGTAAAATGTCGACACTGTACAGCACGTTGGCTTACAACAGCGGTATGTAGGCGAGCGTTAACCTGTTGGAAAGCACACCCTGGAATGATGTTCATGAATGGCAGCACGACAGGTCGAATCGACAGCTTGACGTACAGTTTTGCAGTCAGGATGCGTGGTATAACCACAAAGTGCCTTAGCTGTCATGCGAAATCACACCGCAGACCATATCTCCAAGTGTACACTTCGTGATGAAAAGTATCCGGACACCTGGCTGAAAATGACTTACAAGTTCGTGGCGCCCTCCACCGGCAATGCTGGAATTCAGTATGGTGTTGGTCCACCCTTAGCCTTGATGACAGCTTCCACTCCCACAGGTATACTTTCAGTCAGGTGCTGGAAGGTTTCTTGGGGAATGGCAGCCCATTCTTCACGGAATGCTGCACTGACGAGAGATATCGATGTGCTGCGGCCTGGAACGAAGTCGGCGTTCCAAAACATCGCCGAGGGAGGTGGCGCAGTGGTTAGCACACTGGACTCGCATTCGGGAGGACGACGGTTCAATCCCGTCTCCGGCCATCCTGATTTAGGTTTTCCGTGATTTCCCTAAATCGTTTCAGGCAAATGCCGGGATGGTTCCTTTGAAAGGGCATGGCCGATTTCCTTCCCAATCCTTCCCTAACCCGAGCTTGCGCTCCGTCTCTAATGACCTCGTTGTCGACGGGACGTTAAACACTAACCACCACCACCACCACCACCACCAAAACATCCCACAGGTCTTCTCCAGCATTCAGGGCAGGACGCTGTGCAGGCCAGTCCATTACAGGAATGTTATTGTTGTGTAACTACTCCGCCACAGGCCGTGCATTATGAACAGGTGCTCGATCGTGCTGCAAGATGCAGTGGCCATCTTCGGACTTCTCTTCAACAGTGGGAAGCAGGAAGGTGCTTAAAACATCAATGTAGGCCTGTGCTGTGATAGTGCCACGCAAAACAACAAGGGGTGCAAGGTCCCTCCATGAAAAACACGACCACACCATAACACCACCACCTCCGAATTTTACTGTTGGCACTAAACATGCTGGCAGGTGACGTTCACCGGGCATTCCCCATACCCACGCCCTGCCATCGAATCGCGACATTGTGTACCGCGATTTGTCACTCCAGACATCGTTTTTCCACTGTTCAATCGTCCAAAGTTTACGCTCCTTACACCAAGCGAGGCGTCGTTTGGCATTTACCGGCGTGATATGTGGCCTATGAGCAGCCGCTTGACCATGACATCCAAGTTTTATCACCTCCCGCCTAACTTTCATAGTACTTGCCGTGGATCCTAATGCAGTTTGGAATTCCTGTGTGATGGTCTGGATAGATGTCTGCCTATTACTCATTACGACACTCTTCAACTGTCGGCGGTCTCTGTCAGTCAACAAACGAGGTCTACATCTACATTTATACTCCGCAAGCCACCCAACGGTGTGTGGCGGAGGGCACTTTACGTGCCACTGTCATTACCTCCCTTTCCTCTTCCAGTCGCGTATGGTTCGCGGGAAGAACGACTGTCTGAAAGCCTCCGTGAGCGCTCTAATCTCTCTAATTTTACATTCGTGATCTCCTCGGGAGGTATAAGTAGGGGGAAGCAATATATTCGATACCTCATCCAGAAACGCACCCTCTCGAAACCTGGCGAGCAAGCTACACCGCGATGCAGAGCGCCTCTCTTGCAGAGTCTGCCACTTGAGTTTATTAAACATCTCCGTAACGCTATCACGGTTACCAAATAACCCTGTGACGAAACGCGCCGCTCTTCTTTGGATCTTCTCTACCTCCTCCGTCAACCCGATCTAGTACGGATCCCAGACTGATGAGCAATACTCAAGTATAGGTCGAAACGAGTGTTTTGTAAGCCACGTCCTTTGTTGATGGACTACATTTTCTAAGCACTCTCCCAATGAATCTCAACCTGGTACCCGCCTTACCAACAATTAATTTTATATGATCATTCCACTTCAAATCGTTCCGCACGCAAACTCCCAGATATTTTACACAAGTAACTGCTGCCAGTGTTTGTTCCGCTATCATATAATCATACAATAAAGGATCCTTCTTTCTATGTATTCGCAATACATTACATTTGTCTACGTTAAGGGACAGTTGCCACTCCCTGCACCAAGTGCCTATCCGCTGCAGATCTTCCTGCATTTCGCTACAATTTTCTAATGCTGCAACTTCTCTGTATACTACAGCATCATCCGCGAAAAGCCGCATGGAACTTCCGACACTATCTACTAGGTCATTTATATATGTTGTGAAAAGCAATGGTCCCATGACACTCCCCTGTGGCACGCCAGAGGTTACTTTAACGTCTGTAGACGTCTCTCCATTGATAACAACATGCTGTGTTCTGTTTGCTAAAAACTCTTCAATCCAGCCACACAGCTGGTCTGATATTCCGTAGGCTCTTACTTTGTTTATCGGGCGACAGTGCGGAACTGTATCGAACGCCTTCCGGAAGTCAAGAAAAATAGCATCTACCTGGGAGCCTGTATCTAATATTTTCTGGGTCTCATGAACAAATAAAGCGAGTTGGGTCTCACACGATCGCTGTTTCCGGAATCCATGTTGATTCCTACAGAGTAGATTCTGGGTTTCCAAAAACGACATGATACGCGAGCAAAAAACACGTTCTAAAATTCTACAACAGATCGACGTCAGAGATATGCGCATCTGCTCGACGACTCTTCTTGAAGACCGGGACTACCTGTGCTCTTTTCCAATCATTTGGAACCCTCCGTTCCTCTAGAGACTTGCGGTACACGGCTGTTAGAAGGGGGGGGGGGGTAAGTTCTTTCGCGTACTCTGTGTAGTACTCTGTGTAGTACAGGTCTGCCTGTACGCTGTTGTGCTGCACGTGTCCCTTCACGTTTCCACTTCACTATCATTTCGGAAACAGTGGACCTAGGTATGTTTAAGAGTGTGGAAATCTCGCTGATAGACATATGACACAAGTGACACCCAATCACCTCAGAACGTTCGAAGTCCGTAAGTTACGAGGAGCGCTCCATTCTGCTCTCTCACGATGTATAATGACTACTGAGGTCGCTGATACGGAGTACCTGGCAGTAGGTGGCAGCATAATGCACCTAGTATGAAAAACGTATGTTTTTTGTTTTTTGAGGGGTGTCCGGATACTTTTATCACATAGTGTAGGTCCATTGTGTCTATCACACAAGTGGGTTGGCTGCAGGCCCTCAGCTGGCCTCTTCTAATCGACACCCGACGATTACTGGCACCGGGGCAGAACTAGCTTTCATCAGAAAACACAACAGACCTCCACCCGGCCCTCCAATGAGCTCTCGCTTGACGCCACGGAAGTCGCAAATGGCGGTGGTTTGGGGTCGGTGGATTGCAGGCTACAGGGCGTCTGGCTCGGAGCTGTCTTTGCAGCACCCGATTTGTAATAATTCGTTGTGTCACTGAGGTGCCAACTGCTGCTCAAATTGCTGCTACAGATGCCAGTGCCATGCGCCGAACACGATGGTCTGTTCCTCCTGTAGTGCCACGTGACCGTCCGGAGCCCGGTCTGCTTGCGACCATACATTCTCGTGGCCAGCGCTGCCAGCAGTTGTGTACAGTGGCTACATTCCTGCCAAATCTTTCTGCAATATCGCAGAACGAACATCCAGCTTCTCGTACCCCTATTACACGACCTGATTCAAACTCGAGTGAGGTGCTGATAATGGCGTCTCTGTCGCCTTAAAGGCATTCTTGAATATTATCAGCTCACCACGTCAGTCTCAAAGATAACTGAAGCTCACGACCGTTACAGCGTGTATCTAAAGCAAACCTAATTTGTATCCTCGAAGTGTCGCTACTGGTGCGAAATTTGAATAGACATCATCTTTCAGATCTAGAAACACGCCTACTAACAAGGGAACCTCCCCATCGCACCCCCCTCAGATTTAGTTATAAATTGACACAGTGGATAGGCCTTGAAAAACTGAACACAGATCAATCGAGAAAACAGGAAGAAGTTGTGTGGAACTATGAATAAATAAGCAAAATATATAATCTGAGTAGTCCATGTGCAAGATATGCAACATAGAGGACAATGATAGCTGGTGAGCGCCGTGGTCTCGTGGTTAGAGTGAGCAACTGCGGAACGAAAGGTCCTTGGTTCGAGTCCTCCCTCGAGTGAAAATTTTACTTTTTTTATTTTCGCAAAGTTACGATCTGTTTGTTCATTCATTGACGTCTCTGTTCACTGTAATAAGTTTAATGTCTGTGTTTTGCGACCGCACCGCAAAACCGTGCGATTAGTAGACGAAAGGACGTGCCTCTCCAATAGGAATAGAAAACATTTGATCGCAAGGTCATAGGTCAACCGATTCCTCCACAGAAAAACACGTCTGATATATTCTTTACGACACTGGTGACGGCATGTGCGTCACATGACAGCAATATGTTGTCGAGCCACCTAACTTGCACACTTGGCGAATGGGTAAAAAGATTCTTCTACCTTGCCCGATTTAGGTTTTCTTGTGGATGTGATAATCACTCCAAAAAAAGTGATGATAACATAAGAGTTAGTCACATAAACTGCATCAAATGAATGCAACAGTTTCAGAGTCGCACAGTTTTCCCTGTGCTCTGTCAAAACATGTTTTTTACGTTTTCAAATGTTTCCGTGCGTAGACCGTCAAATTCTGTATATGTCCAAGCAAATCTGAACATGTCCTGGAATTTTGGAGAGCGAAGTTGATTATGTGTGAGTGCCTGAACTTTGATAATTATCTGAAAATAAAAAATTAAAATTTTCACCCGAGAGAAAATTTGAACCAAGGACCTGTCGTTCCACAGCTGCTCACGCTACCCACGGGACCACGGCGACGCTAACCACGGGATCACGGCGCTCGTAAGCTAACACTTTCCACGATGTTGCCTACCTTGCGCATGGACTACTCAGTTTGTATATTTTGCTTATTTTTTTCATAGTTCCACACAACTTCTTCCTGTTTTCTCGATTGATCTGTGTTCAGTTTTTCAAGGCCTATCCCTGTGCCAACTTATAACTAAATCTGAGGGGGGTGCGATGGGGAGGTTCCCTCGTAAGTCTCATTTATGTTGCACTCCTTCTTGGAATTGTGATTGTTTTCCGTCAGTGTATATCAAACATTCGTCAGAAAATAACACTCTTGAGCGAGACACGGAATGTGGAAGTTGGTCCAATGAAGTACGGCAGTTAGCATCTCCTTGATCCGTATCGTCAGGCAAATCATTCACGAACATAGATCTAAATTCTTTCATTTTAAAATATTTTTTTTAGAGTGCTCAAGAACACAACTGCGGAACTTGTTGCCCTTTTGCGAATTGATTTCATTGGAGAGTGCTCAGTTAATTGAGAAACGGCGGGCTCACATTTCCTCTTTGCGTTGTTACTTAAATGTCGCCTGTGTTTGACACTGGAAGAAAAGCTGCTTTCTTCCAATGCTTTCTTCCAATGCTCCAAACGTACATTGTAAGAAATTTCTTTCCAACATTTAGGCTGATGTTTGATGCTAGTAGTTTTCTCTTGGCCAGGATGCCCTCTTTGCCTGTGCTAATATGCTTTTTATGTCCGCCGTGCTATGTCCGCCACGTGTTACTTTGCTTCCAAGGTAGGAGAATTCCTTAACTTCGTCTACTTCGTGTTCCCCAATTTAGACGTTAAGTTTATTCAATACATATCCTGTACTCATTAGACTGTTCATTCCATACAACACGTCCTGCAAGTCTTCTTTACTTTCACTGGGGATAACAATGTCATCAGCGAATCTTATCTTTGTCATTGTTTTTTCGATGTACAGACTGAACACTTGGGGCGAAAGACTACATTCCTGTCTTACACCCTTTTTCATCAGAGCACATTGTTCGTGGTCTTATTGGTCCCTTTCGTTTTTTGTACATATCGTATATTACATGTCTTTCTCAATAACTTCTCTTATATTTCTCATATTTTGAACATCTTTACACCATTGTACATTGTCAAACGCTTGTTTCAGGTCGTCGAATCCTATGAACGTGTCTTGATTTCTCTTAAGCCTTGCTTCCATGATCAGTAGTAACATCAAAACTGCCTCTCTGATGCCCTTACCTTTCCGAAAGCCAAACTGATCTTCAGCTAACAGATCCTCAATGTTTCCTTCCATTCTTCTGTATACTATTCTTTTCAATAACTTGTATGCGTGACCTGTTAACCTAATTGCGCAGCATCTCTCGTTTTTATCTGCTCTTGCTGGCTTCGGAAATGTGTGGATGGTAATTTTCCGAAAGTCTGATGATATGTCTCCAGACTCATCTACTCGGTTTTCTAATAGAAAATAAGGGAGATTCGGAAATTTTCTAACATTTTGCAGACTGCAACATTGCTACACTATCGATGTTTTCTGTAATTTTTCAATTTTTACCTTTGATGAGACCACTCACACACTTAAAATACATTTAATGCACAAACATGGTTACAAATATTTACAATTTGATTTGCATTCAGAAAGAGAAATTCTTTACAGGTTAACCTTAAATTTATTACATTTTGCAGTTCAACTTTAATGAATTCAACAGAACTCCTGTTTCTCGCATCAGTCCACTTATTATTCATAATTAAAAACACTATAACTGTGTGTGCATAAGACCCTGGCATAGTCATAACAAAACACGGGATTTTTTTCAATTACTATACACGAATTCCTTTGCATTTAGAACCACAAAATCGAGGTCAGTTCGCGGAACATTGCCATTTACATATCTTAACTTCCGGTCTCTAGTATGTTCCACGCAGCAGTTCTAGAACCTAATACCAACGTAAACTTACATACTTAGACATTTGAGGATAAACTTATAAAACTAGTTTAATGTTAGCAGTTCGCTAACGCACTGCATGGTAGGTTCATTACCACTTCGGAACAAAACTAGGAAGCCAATAGACAGCTGACTCTATCAAATGGTTCAAATGGCTCTAAGCACTATGGAACTTAACATCTGAGGTCATCAGTCCCCTAGACTTAGAACTATTTAAACCTACCTATCCTACGAACATCACACACATCCATGCCCGAGGCAGGATTCGAACCTGCGATCGTGGCAGTAGCGCGGTTCTGTGCTGAAGCGCCTAGAGCCGCTCGGCCACAACAGGTTGACTCTATCGCTCAGAATATTTCGATAATAAGGTAAATCGTTAGAAATCGAAAAACATGTTGCACTTCAACAACATAATATCTTATTAGACTGGTATATGGGAGAAATGTCCCTAAATGTCCGCAGCTCGTGGTCGTGCGGTAGCGTTCTCGCTTCCCACGCCCGGGTTCCCGGGTTCGATTCCCGGCGGGGTCAGGGATTTTCTCTGCCTCGTGATGACTGGGTGTTGTGTGCTGTCCTTAGGTTAGTTAGGTTTAAGTAGTTCTAAGTTCTAGGGGACTGATGACCACAGATGTTAAGTCCCATAGTGCTCAGAGCCATTTGTCCCTAAATACGTAAGAAAGGTGACTGAAAAAAATAAGGTCTAAATACGTGAAACTCCGAGAAGTACGGGAGGCATGGCAACCCTGTCTATGGAACATAAAACCCCCATTTCCTTTGTGGTGTCACCGCCAGACACCACACTTGCTAGGTGGTAGCCTTTAAATCGGCCGCGGTCCGTTAGTATACGTCGGACCCGCGTGTCGCCACTGTCAGTAATTGCAGACCGAGCGCCACCACACGGCAGGTCTAGAGAGACGTCCTGGCACTCGCCCCAGTTGTACAGCCGACGTTCATAGCAATGGTTCACTTACAAATACGCTCTCATTTGCCGAGACGATAATTAGCATTGCCTTCAGCTACATTTGCTACGACCTAGGAAGGCGCCGTATTCAATTGATATTGAGATTCTATTAATGTATCATCAAGAGCGATGTTCTACAAATGTGGATTAAAGTTAAGTATTCCAGAAGCTACGTACTTTTCTTTATAGCATTCATTGCTTATCCTGTTTCAGACCTCACGCCAGCCTGCGTGAGTTTAAGCGCGTGCCTTTCGGCTTCCTCTCATTGTGTCTAGGCTGTCTTGTCTAGACACAACATCCTTTCTTTTCGACAACGGTCACTATGTACACAGTTACTATGATCTAGATGACTAATGATATTTCTCGGTAATTTAGCACTACGATTAAGATCCTGTCTAGAGGATTAATTTAAATTAATATCTCCCATTGTAATAAAATAAAATATTTACTACACGTTTCAGTTTATCAACCCTGTTCAAGACAACACAGCTCTATTACACACAAGAACTGTGAAATGAAATAATTAATTACAAACGCTTTTATATCAACACTACATTCATTCAAAACATGAAGTCATAAAATTAATAAAAAATAGTAAAAGTAGTCTCAATAATAAATATAAGGTTGTCGATGAAATGGAATGTCGTCAGTAACATTAAATTATAATGACTGTTAAGGAATTTCACATGTAGCAAGTCAGACTAAATGTACTGAATACTGTGTTTAACGACTGATGGTGGCTTCCTCGGGGTTATTAACAATGACACCTGTATAGTTACTGCAATAGGCTATTTTCCATTCCAGAATGAGATTTTCATTCTGCAGCGGAGTGTACGCTGAAGAGCTTCTGTAAAGTTGGGAAGGTAGGAGACGAGATACTGGCAGAAGTAGAGCTGTGAGGACCGGGCGTGAGTCGTGCTTCGGTAGCTCAGATGGATAGCCGGCTCGGTAGCTCAGCGTGTTCGGTGAGAGGGTTACGCGCCCTCTGTAATAAAAAAACTGAGTTAATCGATTATCAACGAACTTAAACGGATGTCTTACGACGTCCGCCCCGAGCAGACACAACGAACGAAAACGAACAAAATGAGATTAAAAAAAAAAAAAAAGAAGAAGATGGTAGAGCACTTGCCCGCGAAAGGCAAAGGTCCCGAGTTCGAGTCTCGGTCGGGCACACAGTTTTAATCTGCCTGGAAGTTTCCTATTTTCCATTGTTAAAAGTACTGTACAGATTGGTGTTATTCTAATTGATTATAACATTTAATTGGCATTTACAGTCAAAATGCTCATAAAATATCTGTTATTTTAAGTAAGTAAAGCTTAAAAATCATTAAATATCAAGATCTGGTGACGTGATCAAAAATGCTCTGTTATTAGCTGATACTCAAGTGACGTCACAGGCTAGGAGTAAGACGAAGGTATACTTGTGTTTATAGGAGCGTTAGCCGAAGTTACGAGGTTTTTACGTACTTTTACTGCAAACAATTTAGCTGTTTTGCGATGGAAAACGCAGTTACAACTTTTAAGTAACAGTAAAAACTAATTTTGTGAACGCTGGTAGTGGAAGCCTTGCGAAAGTTGTTGCGTTTATGATCCATCCATTTAGAGCGGCGATATGTGCAAAGATGGACATTCTTTTTTCTGCTATACGCACCGTCATTAAATTCGCTCAAAACTAAGGAATTGTAGAACTTTGCAAATGGGTACTTATATTATAACTAGATTGTCGACTATCAGTCATGAGCTACGACCCAAAGCAGAACAAAATTTTTCTTAGCAAAACTTCCTGCTGATTTCCTTTGTAGAATGCACTCAGTAGAGATATTGCACACGCTAGGCGTTCTGTGATGCAACGGATAGCGCATTCGACTCAGTTAAAGGGTTCATATATTTTTAAAAGTTTTGCACGAAATACGAAAATAGCGTTGACAGGAACTAATTGTAGCAGTTTTTTCGATAGTGGGATGTACACTCCTGGAAATGGAAAAAAGAACACATTGACACCGGTGTGTCAGGCCCACCATACTTGCTCCGGACACTGCGAGAGGGCTGTACAAGCAATGATCACACGCACGGCACAGCGGACACACCAGGAACCGCGGTGTTGGCCGTCGAATGGCGCTAGCTGCGCAGCATTTGTGCACCGCCGCCGTCAGTGTCAGCCAGTTTGCCGTGGCATACGGAGCTCCATCGCAGTCTTTAACACTGGTAGCATGCCGCGACAGCGTGGACGTGAACCGTATGTGCAGTTGACGGACTTTGAGCGAGGGCGTATAGTGGGCATGCGGGAGGCCGGGTGGACGTACCGCCGAATTGCTCAACACGTGGGGCGTGAGGTCTCCACAGTACATCGATGTTGTCGCCAGTGGTCGGCGGAAGGTGCACGTGCCCGTCGACCTGGGACCGGACCGCAGCGACGCACGGATGCACGCCAAGACCGTTGGATCCTACGCAGTGCCGTAGGGGACCGCACCGCCACTTCCCAGCAAATTAGGGACACTGTTGCTCCTGGGGTATCGGCGAGGACCATTCGCAACCGTCTCCATGAAGCTGGGCTACGGTCCCGCACACCGTTAGGCCGTCTTCCGCTCACGCCCCAACATCGTGCAGCCCGCCTCCAGTGGTGTCGCGACAGGCGTGAATGGAGGGACGAATGGAGACGTGTCGTCTTCAGCGATGAGAGTCCCTTCTGCCTTGGTGCCAATGATGGTCGTATGCGTGTTTGGCGCCGTGCAGGTGAGCGCCACAATCAGGACTGCATACGACCGAGGCACACAGGGCCAACACCCGGCATCATGGTGTGGGGAGCGATCTCCTACACTGGCCGTACACCACTGGTGATCGTCGAGGGGACACTGAATAGTGCACGGTACATCCAAACCGTCATCGAACCCATCGTTCTACCATTCCTAGACCGGCAAGGGAACTTGCTGTTCCAACAGGACAATGCACGTCCGCATGTATCCCGTGCCACCCAACGTGCTCTAGAAGGTGTAAGTCAACTACCCTGGCCAGCAAGATCTCCGGATCTGTCCCCCATTGAGCATGTTTGGGACTGGATGAAGCGTCGTCTCACGCGGTCTGCACGTCCAGCACGAACGCTGGTCCAACTGAGGCGCCAGGTGGAAATGGCATGGCAAGCCGTTCCACAGGACTACATCCAGCATCTCTACGATCGTCTCCATGGGAGAATAGCAGCCTGCATTGCTGCGAAAGGTGGATATACACTGTACTAGTGCCGACATTGTGCATGCTCTGCTGCCTGTGTCTATGTGCCTGTGGTTCTGTCAGTGTGATCATGTGATGTATCTGACCCCAGGAATGTGTCAATAAAGTTTCCCCTTCCTGGGACAATGAATTCACGGTGTTCTTATTTCAATTTCCAGGAGTGTATTATACATAGCTTCACATTAGTCTTACAAAGTCTGAGAAACGGACAACAGAGGATAAATGCATTTACTTTGCGGACAAGCATTTGGAAAGCATTGCTGTTAGTGAAGATATGACCATACGTCGACAGTACAACGAGTTGTATGACGATGAGTTTATGCAGAGAGATATAAAGCATACAACATGCAGGTGACACAAACGTGAGGGCTGTGATATTTGTGAGTGTAAACTAACGTTGGCGTCTGTAGCAGACTTACGTCATCTTCATGTAAGACGATGAAACTGAAAAAGTTTAAACAGTAAGAATCCTAGCTCGACAGTACGAAGTTAAAAACGTTGTTTCTAATAATGTAAAAAGTGTGTAGTCACATTAACTAGAAAACATCTTTTTTAAGTGACTTGTGTGAACAGCGATTGAAAATGTTAGCAAGGAAAACACAATAATATTGTGTTTCTGAACAGTGTGGTGAAGTTTTGTAATTGTAATTCGGTTTTCATATGAGACTTTCGCCTAGTTTTACAAATAAGTTAAAATGTTCTTTCGGGTTAGATTCGAAACAGCGATCTATGGACATTGTCTCATAAAATTCAACGGTTTACCGCTGCAACAACTGGGCTACCGAATAACTGAGATGTAATTTGGTTAAGCGGCAATTTTCACTATGAGTTTAATTTCATTGTATGACGCTTTCTTTCGTTGTAACAGTGGGAGAGCATAGCTCGGAGATCAGTTAATGTTAACTTCACAGTGCAAAACATTTTTAATTGAGTTAGTAAACTTGTTCGTCGACGTGGTGGCAATTTGCCGGTACAGTGCAACCACATTTTACGCATCTTCTCGTTTTCTGGAACACTCAGAAACAACTTTTCAGGGATTTTTGTAGATGTATTTGTATAGTGTGGTACTACACACCATTTGCAACCCATTTTCCGTAACAGAAATTCCAAAACAAGACATCACTCTGAATTAGCAGTATGACAGTAAGAGCAGCGAGCTATCCAATGACGTCACAAGCGTCACGTGACTCGAATGGAGCGTTCAAATTATTTGAATTTCAATACCATTTTTTTTTAAAGAATACTGTTATTCAAGAGGAAAGAAAAGCATATTGGGAGCAGAAAATAACATAAGTAATCATTTAAGACAGTTTCCAGAAAAGAGTTAAATACCCTATTGTTGCATTCATATAAAGAATTAGTAATTAGAATAGAAACTGACAAAGAGCAGGGATAAAGGCACTCAAATCACTTTTACTGTGTTTATTTGACAGCACTTTAAACTGTGCCACGAATTTAAAATTTTAAACTGTTGTCCAAATTGCGCCTGTAATACGGAGCTATCACCTGTCATAGTCGTTCAGTTCTATGGTGGTCTTCAGCGTCGGCGGGAACGAGTAAACTCAGCTCATTTTAACCATAGAGACTTAGTTAAGCTTTTCGGATCATCATCGGTAGGCTAATGATCACGGATAGCCATCTTATGGATAGCCTCGACTTTGAGTGTCGATCACAAAGTATACCTGCTTCACAGCCGACAATTAGCGAGCTCATCCGCAGTGAGCAAATAACTTTCAAAGTGATAACTCTCAGACGACTCGGCCCTTCGCATTCTTTTCGAAGGCAGCTATCATTAACAATTATTTTCAGTGCAGTGAATATTCCCATACACTCTCTTATACCATTCATAGGTAATTTACATACGAAAAGGAGTTTTTAGTTTCTGTAGGCATACCTAAAGAAAACATATACAGTATTCAATTTAAATGGTAATTTATAAACAATAATTTTGATATCGAAAATGAATTTGTAAAAGTTACTTAAGCTGACATCCGAGGCACGTTCCCTTTTTAAAAGCAGTTGATTTATCCACTACTGGCTTGCTAGGCCTATCGCAGCTTCACCAGAGCCCCGTTAGCCGTCACGTTTCAGGGTTCCCATAGGGCCTTCTCAGCTACCGTAGCGGTCCTTCCCCCTCTTCCACCTTCGTCCAGTTCTCTCCTCTTCTCATCACACATTCCTTCACATTCATACTTTCAAGCAGTATTGAAAGTAGACTGCAAGAGGAGCACTACGTTTTCAGACCGGGAAGATCAACAACGGACCTCATATTTGCGGTAAGGCAACTGCAGGAAAGGCACTATGAGTACGGGAAGGACTTAATCATCGCCTTTTTAGATATTGAGAAGGCGTATGACAGTATCTGTAGGGACAAGCTCTGGGATGTGCTGAACGCAAAAGGGATAGATGAAGAGATAACACGAAAAGTCAGAAAAATGTATGAGGGAAGTGAGAGTTGTGTGAAAGTGGGGAGGGAACGTACTGCATGGTTCAAGCTGGAAAATGGGCTGCGACAGGGAAGTGCACTTTCGCCTTTATTGTTTATTATTGTTATGGATGAAATCCTACAGCAAGTATCAGAGGCAATTGGAGATCATAAAATGAAAGCAGTGCTTTTTGCCGATGACCTGATGTTATAGGGAAATTGCGAGAAGGAGGTGCAAGAGCAGTTAGATGCACGGGAGGCAACGGCAGCACAATATGGAATGCATTTCTCTGCAAAGAAACGTGAAATAATTGTCACAACAAGGAAGAAGAATAGGCCAAATGTGGATATAACTTGTGGAGGGGAAAAACTACAAGTGGTAGAGAACTTCAAGTACCTGGGAAAGGTGTTTGAAAGTAAGGGGGGGAAACGCAATGGAAATAAATGAAAGGTGCAGAAAAGCAGGGCAGTTCTACAAATGCATTAGGGGGCTTATTTGGAGCAAGGAGGTGCCACAGAAATCCAAGGGAATTATATACCGAACCTACTTTGTCCTCATATTGGCATACGGAAGTGAGACATGGGTAATGCACAAAAGCGACAAAAGTAGAATACAGGCTAGTGAAATGAAGTTCCAGAGGAGCAGGTTGGGTGTAACAAGACGAGACAGATTGCGAAATGTGTATGTGAGGGAAAGACTAAAGGAGGAACCAGTACAGGACAGGATAGAAAAATCAAGACTGCAGTGGTGTGGACACATGAAGAGAATGGATGAGGGAAGAATTCCAAAGAGGATGTTTGATCTGCAACTGGAGCGGAAGAGGCCCAGAGGAAGACCAAGAGATAGATGGGTGAAGGGAGTGAAGGAATGTGTGATGAGAAGAGGAGAGAACTGGACGAAGGTGGAAGAGGGGGAATGGTGGAAAGACAGAACACGATGGAGAGGCTTGTGTTCCCGACAGACCCAGCCAGTGGCTGGAAACTGTCCAAGATGATGATGATGACTTAAGCTGACGAAATATAACATTTGCTTTACCGGTTGTACAAGGCTTTGGAATATTCTAACATCTACTCGCGCAAGCCTGTACGAGACGTACGGTAAAGTCAGATATAGATCCTGTTACGCGAGATACCGTGACATCTCGAGTGCTCTTTCTCTATTGATCTCAGTATGGGAGATACGGAGAGAAAAGATACACAGATATCATGATTTTTTTGTATATTATTTCGCTACTTAACAGCGAAATAGAATCCTGGCATCTCCTTAGGGTATAAATTCCGTCTTTAACTAAATGTAAGGCTGTGTGTGTAGTTGTCAGACACATTTCTCTTCTTCCATTTTCGAAGAATCTTGATGTCCGATAATAAATGTCTATAATAAATATTTTGTAACATTTATCGAATATTCCTTTGGCACGTGGAGGAGCGTAGACATATTTTGATTCTTACTATGTATGAAAGTTAGATATACGATGAAACAGTTATGAACTTCACTATAACAGACATATTCGTCACGAAAGAATGAGCAACTGTACTGATATTTAAAATAATTATCATTTATTCTCAAGTCTCAGTTGCACATTTTTAATTACATGGCATGTATCGATCACTCCGTATCATCTTCAGATCTATGTAGTGTTCTTCAGGAACCGTCTTGTCAGTTCAGAACCTCATACCGGATGTGCAACTGAGACTAAAGAATAAATGAGAATTATTTTAAATCATGACCGTGTTTTTACATTCAATTATTCTGGCCATTTTCACGTTGAAATCAAGTTCTTGGTACATAACCTATTTTAGGTACTGTTAAAACCTGCCACTGATGTTTCTTCAAAAAAATAAGCGAATCGTGCTGCCAGTCGAACAAAAATCCTTTCATTTAGTCGCAAATGCGGAATTTATTCTCTAAGAGGACACATTCATACAGATACATTTACTTAAAACAACTCTTCTTTCTAACTACTTATAGTGGAATCGCCAATAGGAACCCGCAGTTATATACCAGGTACCGTCGTTATAAGGCTCCTTTGAGCAAAAAATATTATAATCGATGAGAAAATCAATCATCGAGCTTACAACGAAGTGACAGCCAAGTTGGGAATAAATTATGAGAGACTCGTACGAAATACGTCAACGTATTAATATGTTTATGATCTCTGTAGAATGTATCCATGGTTTCGTCGCAGTAAGGTTATTAACAGACATTTCGTCATTGTGGGCTGTCTGTGATTATTTTTCTCAGCATGAAATACTCCGAAATAATTTGCCGTCTTCCGTTCAAATTGTTTACTTTGCTATTTAAGTAAATTAAAATTCCAAGCTACAGCGGCATTTGAAAGAATTACATTATTGTTTGGGGAGCTACGTCTGCTTCAGTTGCTCATATAACGTTTGTAGTCTGAATGGGTGAAGTGCCACATTCGCACTCACAGTCGAATAAATTTGACATTATCGTCAACTTCGTACATTTTTATTAATATTCGTAAAGTGTAATTACGAATCTGTGTACTTTACAGAGGTGTCATCGACAAACTTTGTGTGGCTGTATGCAGGAAGGAACTCAAGCAGATATAGCATTCAAAACTGTGAGGGTTATTTTTGAAAATGGAGCTGCAGCCGCGAAGCGCCATTTGAGACAGAAAATTGCAGTGAAATGCAGGAAGATCTGCAGCGGATAGGCACTTGGTGCAGGGAGTGGCAACTGACCCTTAATATAGACAAATGTAATGTATTGCGAATACATAGAAAGAAGGATCCTTTATTGTATGATTATATGATATCGGAACAAACACTGGTAGCAGTTACTTCTATAAAATATCTGGGAGTATGCATACGGAACGATTTGAAGTGGAATGATCATATAAAATTAATTGTTGGTAAGGCGGGGGCCTGGTTGAGATTCATTGGGAGAGTCCTTAGAAAATGTAGTCCATCAACAAAGGAGGTGGCTTACAAGACACTCGTTCGACCTATACTCGAGTATTGCTCATCAGTGTGGGATCCGTACCAGGTCGGGTTGACGGAGGAGATAGAGAAGTTCCAAAGAAGAGCGGCGCGTTTCGTCACAGGGTTATTTGGTAAGCGTGATAGCGTTACGGAGATGTTTAGTAAACTCAAGTGGCAGACTCTGCTGAAGCCAGAGATAAATTCTGCCGAAATTTTTACAAAGGCACAGACGATGTTTAGAAAGGATAGATTGCATGCAACCGGTGGTGGCGTGTTTGTCGATGTTAGTAGTAGTTTATCCTGTAGTGACGTAGAAGTGGATAGTTCCTGTGAATTATTATGAGTGGAGGTTACACTCAACAACAAAGCTAGGTTAATAACTGGCTCCTTTTACCGGCCTCCCGACTCCGCAGCATTAGTGGCAGAACAACTGAGAGAAAATCTGTAATACATTTCACATAAATTTTCTCAGCATGTTATAGTCTTAGGTGGAGATTTCAATTTACCAGATATAGACTGGGACACTCAGATGTTTTGGACGGGTGGTAGGGACAGAGTATCGAGTGACATTATACTGAGTGCACTATCCGAAAATTACCTCGAACAATTAAACAGAGAACCGACTCCTGGAGATAACATCTTGGACCTACTAATAACAAACAGGCGCGAACTTTTCGACTCTGTAAGCGCAGAACAGGGAATCAGTGATCATAAGGCCGCTACAGCACCCCTGAATATGGAAGTAAATAGGAATATAAAAAAAGGGAGGAAGGTTTATCTGTTTAGCAAGAGTAATAGAAGGCAGATTTCAGACTATCTAACAGATCAAAACGAAAATTTCTGATCCGACACTGACAATGTCGAATGTTTATGGAAAAAGTTCAAGGCAATCTTAAAATGCGTTTTAGACAGGTACGTGCCGAGTAAAACTGTGAGGGACGGGAAAAACCCACCGTGGTTCAACAACAAAATTAGGAAACTACTGCGAAAGCAAAGAGAGCTTCACTGCAAATTTAAACGCAGCCAAAACCTCTCAGACAAACAGAAGCTAAACGATGTCAAAGTTAGTGTAAGGAGGGCTATGCGTGAAGCGTTCAGTGAATTCGAAAGTAAAATTCTATATACCGACTTGACAGAAAATCCTAGGAAGTTCTGGTCTTACGTTAAATCAGTAAGTGGCTCGAAACAGCATATCCAGACACTCCGGGATGATGATGGCATTGAAACAGAGGATGACACGCGTAAAGCTGAAATACTAAACACCTTTTTCCAAAGCTGTTTCACAGAGGGAGACCACATTGCAGTCCCTTCTCTAAATCCTCACACAAACGAAAAAATGGCTGACATCGAAATAAGTGTCCAAGGAATAGAAAAGCAACTGAAATCACTCAACAAAGGAAAATCCACTGGACCTGACGGGATACCAATTCGATTCTACACAGAGTACGCGAAAGAACTTGCCCCCCTTCTAACAGCCGTGTACCGCATGTCTCTAGGGGAACGGAAGGTTCCAAATGATTGGAAAAGAGCACAGGTAGTCCCAGTCTTCAAGAAGGGTCGTCGAGCAGATGCCCAAAACTATAGACCTATATCTCTGACGTCGATCTGTTGTAGAATTTTAGAACATGTTTTTTGCTCGCGTATCATGTCGTTTCTGGAAACCCAGAATCTACTCTGTAGGAATCAACATAGATTCCGGAAACAGCGATTGTGTGAGACCCAACTCGCTTTATTTGTTCGTGAGACCCAGAAAATATTAGATACAGGCTCCCAGGTAGATGCCATTTTCCTTGACTTCCGGAAGGCGTTCGATACAGTTCCGCACTGTCGCCTCATAAACAAAGTAAGAGCCTACGGAATATTACACCAGCTGTGTGGCTTGATTGAAAAGATTTTAGCAAACAGAACACAGTATGTTGTTCTCAATGGAGAGACGTCTACAGACGTTAAAGTAACCTCTGGCGTGCCACAGGGGAGTGTTATGGGATACAGAGACGTTGCAGCATTAGGAAACTGCAGCGAAATGCAGGAAGATCTGCAGCGGATAGGCACTTGGTGCAGGGAGTGGCAACTGACCCTTAACATAGACAAATGTAATGTATTGCGAATACATAGAAAGAAGGATCCTTTATTGTATGATTATATGATATCGGAACAAACACTGTTAGCAGTTACTTCTATAAAATATCTGGGAGTATGCGTACGGAACGATTTGAAGTGAAATGATCATATAAAATTAATTGTTGGTAAGGCGGATACCAGGCTGAGATTCATTGGGAGAGTCCTTAGAAAATGTAGTCCATCAACAAAGGAGGTGGCTTACAAAACACTCGTTCGACCTATACTCGAGTATTGCTCATCAGTGTGGGATCCGTACCAGGTCGGGTTGACGGAGGAGATAGAGAAGATCCAAAGAAGAGCGGCGCGTTTCGTCACAGGGTTATTTGGTAAACGTGATATCGTTAAGGAGACATTTAGCAAACTCAAGTGGCAGACTCTGCAAGAGAGGCGCTCTGCATCGTGGTGTAGCTTGCTGTCCAGGTTTCGAGAGGGTTCGTTTCTGGATGGGGTATCGAATATATTGCTTCCCCCTACTTATACCTCCCGAGGAGATCACGAATGTAAAATTAGAGAGATTCGAGCGCGCACGGAGGCTTTCCGGCAGTCGTTCTTCCCGCGAACCATACGCGACTGGAACACGAAAGGGACGCAATGACAGTGGCACGTAAAGTGCCCAAGTGCCCTCCGCCACACACCGTTGGTTTGCTTGCGGAGTATAAATGTAGATGTAGATTAAACAGAAAAATTAAATATTGTGACTGAAGCGACTTATGATAATTGAAATGTTACTAAGTTCCCCCTCAACACAAGTTACAATAATATTCATCATCGTTTCATAGTGGATATCATCACTTATATGGCTGTGTCTAGTTGAAGACATCCCGTACTTTGCACAAAGATCTACGAAGATGTGGCTGCTAATGGAGCGGCTCTCACGTGTGCTGACTCGGCAGAAATACGTGCTGGCAAAAAAAGAATGCGTTGCTGGTGGTAGTCAGACGGCTTTTCGCAATTAGCTCTGCAACTCAAGGAGCTACAATACGGGCTCCGCTGTTTTGTTTAAAAAATGTGTGGCTCTGCCTGTGTCACCCTGTAATTATCTAGCTGCTCGCTGTTCTCAGTTCACAGGATGTGTGTAAGGTCTGATAGCTATAACATCTACTCAACTAAAACCGAAAGCTTCAGCTCCAAAGAGATTGCCAGACAGCAATAAGACTTTCAGTATTACTCAGAATCAATGTTTCTGGTTAAAAATGGAGGTGGGGTTGGTTTTACATGATGAAAGGCCTGTAATGTATTGCCAGAGCACTGAAAACCATTACGCCGTAAAGAAATGAACACTTAATAGTCGAAACAGTTACTTTTGTTTAGCCGAGCGCATTCATTCGGCTAAAATACTTGGAGAATGCCCTATAGCAACAAAATTTCTCAATAGCCTGAATGCTAAAAGTGGTTTGAAGCAGTAACTGATGTGAAGAACTTGATGAAGACAGTGAATGGTGGGCTGGTGAACACATACTGAACATCTCCGATATTGTCCGAATGGATATGGCAAGGCTATACCATCAACCAGACGCACTACGTCATGGAAGAGGAAAAATATCTGGGTTTAACGTCCCGTCGACGATGAGATCACTAGAGACGGAACCAAGCTCCGATTGGGGAAGTCTTGAGAAAGAAATCATCCGTGTTCTTGTCAAGGAAACCATTCCGGTACTGCATAAGGAAACCACGAAAAACCTAAGTGTAGATGGCCAGGCGCGAATTTGAACTGAAATTCTGCTGAATACTTGTCCGGCGTCTTTACCACCTCCAAAATAAGGACCACTTCACCATAGGCCACATTGACATCATAGTTTAAACTCAGCTTCAGGCCCTCTCTACTTAACCCAAGTCTAACGCGGGGTGATGGTAACAACAGGCGTTTTTCAGTAATACCCACTCTCTAAACTGCAACAATACTTCCTTCGCCCATACCCTAGCCCAATAAATCCGTAATGAGAAACGTCACCACAATATTCCTTACCACCTTACACACTCCACCGAACTGACAACCAATGGCTCTAGCAGATTTGCCATTCTCCACTGCATCTGACAGCATCCACTATGTAATCATCTAGTCCAACATACACAATGTGATCAAAAGTATCCGGACACCTGTCTGAAAATGACTTACAAGTTCGTGGCGCCCTCCATCGGTAATGCTGGAATTCAGTATGGTGTTGGCCCACCCTTAGCCTTGATGACAGCTTCCACCTCCGCAGGTATACGTTCAGTCACGTGCTGGAAGGTTTCTTGGGGAATGGCAGCCCATCCTTCACGGAGTGCTGCACTGAGGAGAGGTATCGACGTCGGTGCTGCGGTCGGACACGAAGTCGGCGTTCCAAAACATCCCACAGGTCTTCTACAGGATTCAGGACAGGACGCTGTGCAGACCACTCAATTATAGGAATGTTATTGTCGTGTAACTACTCCGCCACAGGCCGTGCATTATGAACAGGTGCTCGATCGTGTTGCAAGATGCAGTGGCCATCTTCGAAATGCTCTTCAACATTGGGAAGCAAGAAGGTGCTTAAAACATTAGTGTAGGCCTGTGCTGTGAAATTGTCACGCGAAACGACAAGGGGTGCAAGCCCCCTCCATGAAAAACACGACCACACCATAACACCTGTGGTGTCACCGCCAGACACCACACTTGCTAGGTGGTAGCTTTTAAATCGGCCGCGGTCCATTAGTATACGTCGGACCCGCGTGTCGCCACTGTCAGTAATTGCAGACCGAGCGCCGCCACACGGCAGGTCTAGAGAGACTTACTAGCACTCGCCCCAGTTGTACAGCCGACGTTGCTAGGAAAGGTTCACTGAGAATTACGCTCTCATTAGCCGAGACGATAGTTAGCATAGCCTTCAGCTTAGTCAATTGCTACGACCTAGCAAGGCGCCATTTATCCTTTGCTATGTATCTAATGAAGAATGTACAGTAACAAGACCAATGTTCACCAATTGTGGATTAAAGTTAAGTATTCCAGCAGCTACGTACTTTTCTTTATAGCATTCATTAAGTATCCTGTTTCAGACCTCACGCCAGGCTGCGTGAGCTTATAGCGTGCATTTCGGCTTCCTCAAACAACACGGTGTTGGCAATTCTGCCGACACATCAACACCACCGCCTCCGAATTTTACTGTTGGCACTACAGACGCTGGCAGATGACGTTCACCGAACATTCGCCATATCCACACCCTGCCATCGGTTTTCACATTGTGTACCGTGATTCGTCACTCCACACAACGTTTTTTCACTGTTCAGTCGTACAATGTTTACGCTCCTTACACCAAGCGAGGCGTCGTTTGGCATTTACCGACGTGATGTGTGGCTTATGAGCAGCTGCTTGACCATGAAATACAAGTTTTTTCACATCCCGCCTAACTGTCATAGCACTTGCCATGGATCCCGATGCAGTTTGGAATTCCTGTGTGATGGTCTGGATAGACGTCTGCCTATTACACATTACGACCCTCTCCAACTGTCGGCGGTCTTTGTCAGTCAACAGACGAGGTCGGCCTGTACACTGTACGTGTCCCTTCACGTTTCCACTTCACTATCACATCGGAAACAGTGGACCTAGGGATGTTTAGGAGTGTGGCAATCTCGGTGCAGACGTATGACACAAGTGACACTCAATCACCTGACCACGTTCGAAGTTCGTGAGTTCCGCGGAGGGCCCCATTCTGCTCTCTCACGATGTCTAATGACTACTGAGGTCGCTGACATGGAATACCTGGCAGTAGGTGGCAGCATAATGCACCTAATATGAAAAACGTATGGTTTTGGGGTGTCAGGATACTTTTGATCACATAGTGTATTATCGGACAGTGTCTTGAAAGGAGGATATAAGATGAACATCAACAAAAGCAAAACGAGGATAATGGAATGTAGTCAAATTAAATCGGGTGATGCTGAGGGAATTAGATTAGGAAATGAGACACTTAAAGTAGTAAAGGAGTTTTGCTATTTAGGGAGTAAAATAACTGATGATGGTCGAAGTAGAGAGGATATAGAATGTAGACTGGCAATGGCAAGGAAATCGTTTGTGAAGAAGAGAAATTTGTTAACATCGAGTATAGATTTAAGTGTCAGGAAGTCGTTTCTGAAAGTATTTGTATGGAGTGTAGCCATGTATGGAAGTGAAACATGGACGATAACTAGTATGGACAAGAAGAGAATAGAAGCTTTCGAAATGTGGTGCTATAGGAGAATGCTGAAGATAAGGTGGGTAGATCACGTAACTAATGAGGAGGTATTGAATAGGATTGGGGAGAAGAGAAGTTTGTGGCACAACTTGACTAGAAGAAGGGATCGGTTGGTAGGACATGTTTTGAGGCATCAAGGGATCACAAATTTAGCATTGGAGGGCAGCGTGGAGGGTAAAAATCGTAGAGGGAGACCAAGAGATCAATACACTAAGCAGATTCAGAAGGATGTAGGTTGCAGTAGGTACTGGGAGATGAAGAAGCTTGCACAGGATAGAGTAGCATGGAGAGCTGCATCAAAACAGTCTCAGGACTGAAGACCACAGCAGCAGTGTATTATCTCAAACATTTACTTAAAAACTCCAAGATTCTCTTGTATCATTATTTATATCCATTCCAAGCAGCCTATATTTTATTATCTCCTAATCCTTGTTGTACAGACCTTCCCCACCTATGTTATTCCAGTAGATCTTTACGTCTGCGGCTATCCTCCTGTTGAACATGTATCTTAAATGAAGCTGGTTTGCTGGAATCCTCCAAGGCGACCTACCACCCCTGCCTTAATACAATCTACCCTTAACACATTTGATGTCATCCATACTTCCAACATGAGCCGTTGGACGCACTACTATACATGTGTTCGATCTAAATCAAAGTGACCACCCTTGCCACCTGTTATACCATTTGCTATAGGCACAAACCAACCCACAGCATCCTTCATACATTCACAATGCTGCTACACCAACTGGGATGCCGAATGGAACTTCATCCGCATCCAAATCAAAAGCCATCTCATCAACTTTCAACACCTTGGTGTTACATCTCTCAGTTCCTTCTTCCTTCAAGCAAATTTATAGGAGGTCTTTCTGCCCACTCTCTTTATCTCCACCCCCATCACCCCAACTTCCCCGTGCTCTACTCCTCAGAGAACCCGGTTAGTCCATTTAATTCTTCCATTGATCCAGATACCTGGACACAATAATGCATCACTGGTAACTACAGCAACTCATGCTTTACCTCTTACTGGCAAAGAAGTACAGAAATCGGCGACAGATACGTGCAAAAGTCACACTGCAATTCCCTCAAACTGAAAAAATTGTTGTAAGCTCATTATAGATTTCAACTATTGTATCCCCCTTTATTTTACGCTGTTCAATTAATTATTGAAAACAAGCGTACGGCGACATTAGCGACATCTGGTGAACTTACAACACAAATATCTTGTGGCTACTGTACGGCAGCTTGTTTTGAACAGTAGTGCTACTGACAACATGAGTCGTGCACATGATGTTATTTTTATACATTTGACGATGCTGGTGATGATTTTGTATTTAACATTTGATGATGCCACTATGGCTGCAATACATTAGGACTTTGTTTTTATAAACAGGTATGCCTCTTCATACTTAAAGCGCACAAATGCATATATTTGTCATTAGTACTTTTCATTATGGTCTATTTATTGTTTTTAAGCTGTAGACAGTCTGCCAGTGTATTTATATTTTTTCCCATTTTTACTGCAGATCTGATGATAGGTCATTATAGACCGAAACCGGTAATCTGTTAACAAAAAGTTGGTGACCATAGACGTAAATTGAAGGAAACTTATTGTTGGAAAGCATTGCACCGCCTCATTGGCACAGAATATTATCTCCTCCTCGACAAACAACCACAGTGAAACAACCTTAGTAAAGTTAATCTCTTTACCGAAGTACATCCTGACTGTAGCTAATTACCTAAACTTCGACTAGCCTTCTATGACCATTATCATATCATCCTACCTCTTGCATGCAATCTTCAGTTGTACAAACCAAACTAAGCTCGCCCATTACAGTACAGCGTCTTAATACTATACTCTACATGAAATTTAACACAAATCCTGGACATTGACATATTAAAGAAAGCCTCTTGTACTTCTTAAAAGCCCTAGCTATACTTTATAGTAACGTCCTATATATTTGTTTCTACCCAGAGTCGTGGAAGACCTCCAAAATACTTATTTTCTTTAGAAACAACAAATTTTCCTCTATCGTCCCATTAACCTAATTTCCACCTTCAGCAGATTTCTTGAATCCGTCCTAGCATCTGTGCATCTTCAAACATTTAGAACAGCACCCACAGACGATCACATTGCCTATCGCTCTAACGAAACAAATGCGCATTTACTATCTTTATCTCTCTCGGTCTCGGAATAGCCTCTGACCATGTATGGTATTCCGGCCAGCTGTCCGAGCAACAAACCTATGCATTTACAAACAATTGCATCCACCTTATTGCTTTTTCCTGACACTCCGGCTGTCTTTTGATATTATCAGCCATAGCCAATCCTTATCTACCACCCATCCACAAGAATGTCTAAAAACCGGCTATGTCTCTACTCCTTTATCTCCTCTAAATAAAGCCGGCCGAAGTGGCCGTGCGGTTAAAGGCGCTGCAGTCTGGAACCGCAAGACCGCTACGGTCGCAGGTTCGAATCCTGCCTCGGGCATGGATGTTTGTGATGTCCTTAGGTTAGTTAGGTTTAACTAGTTCTAAGTTCTAGGGGACTAATGACCTCAGCAGTTGAGTCCCATAGTGCTCAGAGCCATTTGAACCATTTTTTTCCTCTAAATAAGTGATATGCCGAAGCTACCTAGTCCCATCCAATCGTTCCAAGATGTCAACCTCTGGCCATCCTGATTAGGTTTTCCGTAATTTCCCTAAATCGCTTCAGGCAAATGCCGGGATTGTTCCTTTGAAAGGGCACGACCGACTTCCTTCCCTAATCCGATGGGACCGATGACCTTACTGTTTAGTCCCCTCTTCCAAATCAACCAACGGAGATGCCAATGACACTCACTTTCTTTCCCTCCACCAAACACTCCAGACTGCCAAATTGTCCTTTCAGATCTACCTCAATAGTTCCACATTATGATCTAACGTACCCAGTCAAAACCTGGGCAAAAATAATACGATACGCCACACGTTGCGACATTGATAATAACTATCCCATTCATCACACTAATGCGCTGTGGTATCCTGGAACAACTCTCAACCTCAAGTTGACTTGCTGAACTCATGTAATAGTCATCTAACAACGCCGACAGCAGACTGCATCTATTAACATGCTGCACCTGGGAGTCACGTCATCCTAACATTGTGGACACCTACAGACCTTAACAAACTCATTTATACCTTCAACAAGATAGCTTGGCTCTCCCCACCCTTTCCCGGCGGGGTCAGGGATTTTCTCTGCCTCGTGATGGCTGGGTGTTGTGTGCTGTCCTTAGGTTAGTTAGGTTTAAGTAGTTCTAAGTTCTAGGGGACTGATGACCATAGATGTTAAGTCCCATAGTGCTCAGAGCCATTTGATCTCCCCACCCTCGCTATTTTATCACTCCTTACTAGTACTTGAATGTCATGTATGTCCGCCTACCTTTAATATTTTACATTTACCGTCCTTCTCCCAGACACATTCTCGGCCTGTTGATTAAATTCTCTCTTTCTCCCAATTTTAACAGCTCCCCAAATTTTATATTTACCAAAAACTAGAAGACCAAAACCCCAGTGTCTCCTCAATCCTTCCCAGTCTTCAACCGTTGTCGTAACATGTCAAAATATTCCCCCTCTATCTATGTCATATATTCCATTTCCTAAGCCAAGGAAACTTTAACAGGCTCCCTGTTTCGAGTCCAGAGCTCTGTTCTAACGTCTAATCATACTAAGAATTATAGGCATAGCTCCCTATATCCTGCTTATTTCAGGGCTGCAATATGCTACCCAACGTCTCATTACCATAACCTAACCTTCATTTCCCTTGTTGCAACTCCTAAATCCTTCTCACACACAACCCCAATGCTCCTTAACAACGCTCTCATCATGCATCTAGCCTTCCCTCCCGCCCTTGCCACACTTGTGGGGTACTGAACATCATGTGTTCTCGTCATAAGCAGTTTAGTCATCTACAACAGAGCATCGCCACATTATCGCCTCTGTATTTTGTATAGGAAGGTCGTCTATATACTCTTTCATTTTATTTTAATACTGTTTATTTGATTCATTTAAGTTTTAAACCCTACATTTATCCTTGAATGATGTTATTTTGGTGGACGACAGTATGTCTACGCTAGCCTGACGCCTATTCTAGGTGCATGAAATTGTAAACTTTCTCCCTGAGATGAGAATTTTATTCGGATTGACGATGTTATCTCTAACTTAACCGCTTTGTCTACTAAAATTTTTCAATGTCATTTGTTGTTGCTGTCAAAAAGCTTACCTGAAGAACACCAGTTATCATAGTATTAGTGTTGCGAATTTTGCCAGTCCGCCACCTTATGTTTGTTATTGGCTAGGAGAGAGAGCAAGTATAACTATTTATCAGTACTATTGAGGGATTGCAGGGCACACTCACTTCTGATTTGGTGTAGGGAATACGATCTATGGCGATTTGACTTCATAGATTGTGATGAAATGGTGGGCAGCAGTTTATGGTCTTGTTTGCATACTCTAGGGAAAGAAATACGGTAAGCTTTACCTGCTTTCAAGGGAACAGGGTGCCGACTTGAACGACTGCAGTAAAAGCACGGCGTTGATGGGGCGACAAAACGCGTTTTTTCTGGAGAACGGTGAGGAGACATTTCCAGACGGGCCGTGCCACGGTCGCATTGTACGGAAACACATTAAGCTTTGGCGCCAGACGTCCAGGTATATGGCCTAACGCCGAAAAGTCGCCGACAGCGCATTGTAGGCTTTGTTAGCGAGCAAGCCACCAAAAGAAATGTAAACTTTCTGCAAATATCAGTGGGACAGGGGAACTGGCAGCCAGACGTGCAGACTCTGTTTCAAAACATCTTTTGTCAATGTGAGTTTATGGCTGTTCTTTGCAAACTTTGAAATGGACGCAACAGGGTAGATAACAAGCTGTTTATATAGGGCTGTGCTTCCACCCTGTATTGTGTTAGCAAGAGACACGGCAAACGTGTGGGAAAGAGGCTGCGAAGCTGAAGTTTTTTTCATTTTATGCCAAATAACTTTAAGTCTCTGATTGGTCAAGTCAGTTTGCAGTGCAAAGACCATTCACTGAGCTTAGAATTCCGGGCTCCAGCTCGTGATTGGCTTGTGCGAAATTGGGGGAAGTCAAAAAAGAGCAATATGCTTTTGGAACCGAGCTGAGGAGGAAACACTGAAAAAGGGAGATTGACTCTTTTACAAGTCTCTTGTACTGGCGCTTCGCTAGTAAAGAACTGCAGGTCTCTACCTAAATGGTGAGATTTGTGTCCTTTGCTAGGGTGCGACTTAGAGCCTGTGCCAGTCACCTTCTGAACCATCAGAGGTACTGCTTATATCATCACGGCCACAACGAGTGACACGTGGGTGTATTTATTTCTCTTGAGTCGGCCGTCTAAACATTTGACGTATTCCGACACGCACAGTCATGGCACGGAGTCAAATTGGTTTGGCAGACCAGCAAATGGGTCCACCTGCACACTGGAATCCGTCGGGGTTTCAGAGGCTCTTAGGGAAGTACCTGCATTCTGAATTAACCAAACGTGAGACCGCGTACTTCCATTTTTCGGGAATGCGCATTTAATAACTGAGTTCCGTGGTCCATGACTTCAGTCGCCGAATGCATCGTAGTGTGCCGCCTTGACCAGTAGGATGGTAAAGTACTCGCTGCTGTGACATAGGGCTATAATATCTATTTCTCAGCACCCTGTTCTTTCGAACCATATTTTACCTTTTTTGTATGGTAGAATATAGATGCTTGGTGGTGGTGGGGTAGTTTGATGCCATAACCTGGATTCACGTGTATGAAGTGAGATAGAGCAAGTAGTGTTCTGTTTAGTGTCATGTGTCGATCCCCAGCATATCACTTTCTTCGCCATAGATGCCATCTTAGTAAAGTTTTTGTTAAATAAATATTTTTTGTATGATGTTTCTCTAATAATTTTGTTGTCTTGTCTTGTTTAAGATCAATAAATCGATTGTGAATTAAACTACAACTTCTCCCTGAGTTCTGATTAACAGTTACTTCGCATTTTTATGGCAGTCTAGATCAGAAACATAAGGAGTAGCTTTTTCATTTGGTGTCCAGTGCGTGGATCTTTTACTTCATTAACCGTAATCATTCTTTCACTATTATGCTTATAGACACACAGACACATAGATGATGAATATATCTTGTACACAGTGATGTATTAGAGACTATGTCTGAGAAGTCAGTTACAGTTAGATTGCACTAGTTCCGAGCCTTTCTTAGAACATTACCCCTGAGTTACAAATCAGACATTAGCTAGTATCCCAGCGCCCTCCTCCCTCTTTCGCCCCCTGCCATCAGTTGCCACCCCTCTCCCAGAGCAGCACCATCTTAAGCACCTAACTAAACTGTAGAATGAAAGACTTTTCTTGGAACACTTTTATTGTTAAAATGATGAAAGATGGATGATATTTAGTTTGTGTGTGCACGATCGAATGAATGATGAAGGAATTCGTGGTGCATCGCAAGTGCTACCCGCATTTCCTTATCAGAATAGAAAGCTAACTATCCACAGTGAGGGTACACAATTATTACAAAATATGTTTACCCCGCATTACTCCCCTCCACTGTGGCACTTGGATGACCTGCACACTGCAACCCCATTTAAAATCAAAAAAGTTCAGATGTGTGCATTATATTACTCTTCGTAAATCGCTTCATTGCTGCACTCCTTGCTTCTGAACTGGCGGAAATTGGACGACTTCAGGCTGTTAATGTTTTGTGTCTAACCATTCTAATAATAATAGTAATTATTATTATAATAAGCTGTTTACAGTAGTATAGCAACCCTAATGTACACTCCTGGAAATTGAAATAAGAACACCGTGAATTCATTGTCCCAGGAAGGGGAAACTTTATTGACACATTCCTGGGGTCAGATACATCACATGATCACACTGACAGAACCACAGGCACATAGACACAGGCAACAGAGCATGCACAATGTCGGCACTAGTACAGTGTATATCCACGTTTCGCAGCAATGCAGGCTGCTATTCTCCCATGGAGACGATCGTAGAGATGCTGGATGTAGTCCTGTGGAACGGCTTGCCATGCCATTTCCACCTGGCGCCTCAGTTGGACCAGCGTTCGTGCTGGACGTGCAGACCGCGTGAGACGACGCTTCATCCAGTCCCAAACATGCTCAATGGGGGACAGATCCGGAGATCTTGCTGGCCAGGGTAGTTGACTTACACCTTCTAGAGCACGTTGGGTGGCACGGGATACATGCGGACGTGCATTGTCCTGTTGGAACAGCAAGTTCCCTTGCCGGTCTAGGAATGGTAGAACGATGGGTTCGATGACGGTTTGGATGTACCGTGCACTATTCAGTGTCCCCTCGACGATCACCAGTGGTGTACGGCCAGTGTAGGAGATCGCTCCCCACACCATGATGTCGGGTGTTGGCCCTGTGTGCCTCGGTCGTATGCAGTCCTGACTGTGGCGCTCACCTGCACGGCGCCAAACACGCATACGACCATCATTGGCACCAAGGCAGAAGCGACTCTCATCGCTGAAGACGACACGTCTCCATTCTTCCCTCCATTCACGCCTGTCGCGACACCACTGGAGGCGGGCTGCACGATGTTGGGGCGTGAGCGGAAGACGGCCTAACGGTGTGCGGGACCATAGCCCAGCTTCATGGAGACGGTTGCGAATGGTCCTCGCCGATACCCCAGGAGCAACAGTGTCCCTAATTTGCTGGGAAGTGGTGGTGCGGTCCCCTACGGCACTGCGTAGGATCCTACGGTCTTGGCGTGCATCCGTGCGTCGCTGCGGTCCGGTCCCAGGTCGACGGGCACGTGCACCTTCCGCCGACCACTGGCGACAACATCGATGTACTGTGGAGACCTCACGCCCCACGTGTTGAGCAATTCGGCGGTACGTCCACCCGGCCTCCCGCATGCCCACTATACGCCCTCGCTCAAAGTCCGTCAGCTGCACATACGGTTCACGTCCACGCTGTCGCGGCATGCTACCAGTGTTAAAGACTGCGATGGAGCTCCGTATGCCACGGCAAACTGGCTGACACTGACGGCGGCGGTGCACAAATGCTGCGCAGCTAGCGCCATTCGACGGCCAACACCGCGGGTCCTGGTGTGCCCGCTGTGCCGTGCGTGTGATCATTGCTTGTACAGCCCTCTCGCAGTGTCCGGAGCAAGTATGGTGGGTCTGACACACCGGTGTCAATGTGTTCTTTTTTCCATTTCCAGGAGTGTAGTTACTACTGTGTCGTGCTGTCAATTAATTCATTTATTTGTTTCGAAGCGAGTAAAAAAGCAGAACTACTGCAGGTATTATCTACGACTTGGGGAAGAAATTTTCTTGATATATTTAGCATTTTTACGCATATGTCTCACGTTTATCATCAGCGATGTATGGGACAAAGCACAACATGTGTATAGTGGGTGAACTACGTGAGGAACCTGTAACCTCCACTGTATTAATGCTACTAACTGAGAAAAAGTAACTATTGATAACTTATATAATCAATATTAGAGTCTTGCAGAATTGTGATAATAGTAATGATCATTTGAAAATAATTTAGTTTCGTGACTGAAACAGAATCGAAGCTGTTAGTTTTTACCCCTCAGAAAATTTCGTTTTACCCCTCAGTGGGTAATTATCCCCACGTTGGGAACCACTGTGTTAGAAGTTCTAGGGGTCATCCCTAACAATCTGATCATGTATTCAAATTTGACGGCTATTATATAATGTACGCTTATATCACATCAAATGTAGTCTGTAAACAATACAGTCGATTTGTGGCTGTACATTATTACGTGAGAGTCGTCATAGCAACATTAATACAATGCATTGATTTTAGCAGTGACAGTGGCTAGATGCCACGACTTTTATGTTCGTCATTTTAATGTTTATAACATAATACAATAATGTCTATTAAGTAATAGGCTGATTGTACAGTTTTTTTATAACAAGACAATTGACTAGTAGTTTTTTACAGGCTAAAATTTTTTACAGGTCTCTTCATTTGTTTTATTCAGTAATTTTACTTCGTTTTATAACAACCTGACTCCTTTTATGATAATTTTTATGTCACATTGTATGTAATACAGAAACTTAGATAGGTAAATCCTGAAAATAGGGGCTTCAATGCTATTTGTCACATACATTGAAATACGCTGACCGACATACAACTAGAGTGAACGTTCATTCGTAATACACTTGTGTTGTGACGTAGATGATGTCGTCCCTTACTGCAGGTAGATTGTGATGGAATGCGGAATGGAGCTGTGATTGATATGTAGTAGTGGTATGATATAGTATGTCACTTACTTCAGAAAATTGTATGCTATTATTATGTATTGACTACAGATCTGCCATAAGCAGACACAAACTGTTGGAACTAGTTGCGCAGTAATACAGATTTTGGCAGTTTTGTTTTGGTGTGCATAAAAGTATTTACGTATTGAATCCGTATTTGTTCACCAGCTGTAAACAGTTGCTTTTCCATTTGCATTATTTAATTGCCGTATTTTCTTCCTGTTGTGCCTCATATAAATATTTCCTTTATATTATTCTGGTTAACTTCTGCCTCAACAGAGACAATAATGCTTCAGGCAGAGTACTTGCATGGATCTGACTGCAACTGTAAATGTAATGAATTTTTTGTTTGTTTGTTTAGAATTCTCTTGAGCGTGGTTTACTTGGCCTGAATAGCAGCAACAAGTTCATATACGTTAAGAATTGTCACGACGTGAGCCTAAATAGATGAACAAATAGAAAAACTTTTCATTCTGTGCATCAAGGATGAGAAGCACTTGAGGGATGTAGAACATGTCATGGAGACAAACATTTTTAGGACATATATACAAATAAAGAGAAATTCTAATTTCACAGGCCCAAAGTGAAATGGTCCTCGAAAAAGCCGGATAAGTAAAAAATCTGAAATATATTTTCTTTAAAAAATTGATACCAGACTTACAACACACTTGTAAATGTATATACAGTCAAGTGCATAAGGTAATTTTACGAATTTACTTACGCAAATCGCATCACAACAATGAAGACATACAACACTCAGAGTTTTAAACCAATAATTTTATTTCATTTTTATTAACATATATACCAGTAATTTCTGTTAACGAACTCATCAATCAATCTGTACCAAAAACCTAACGAATATTTTCATCAAAAGGCGTCTCGGTAGCTACATCAAAAATTATTACACTGACTGGAAAAATTGCAACACCAAATAATAATTAATGTACAGTAATGAAATTTCTGGAATACATTTGTCTAGGTAACATATTTAAGTGATTAATATGGCAAGATCACAGGTTAATGTCAACACGAGATAAGCCATAGAAAATGTGAATTTCTGGTCATTGATAATCGGTGTAACCTCCAGAATATTCGATACAAGCATGCAAATATGAATGCATTGTGTTGTACAGATGCCAGATCTCAGTTTGTGGGGTGGAGTTCCATGACTGTTGCACTTGGCCAATCAATACAGGGACGTTAAATGCTGGTTGTGGCTGACGCTGCAATTGTTGTCCGATGATGTTCCATACCTACCCGATTCGAGACAAATCTAGTGATTGAGCTGGCCAAGGCAACATAATGACACTCTATAGAGCAGGGCTTAACAACTGGCCGGTTTTGAGCGCGAGTACTCGCGGCTGCTCAGGCACGTGCTCGCGAGCAGGTGCAAGGTCGCGGAGTAGGGAGGGAGGGGAAATGCGCGCGCACGTTTGAATAGGGCCGCAGCTTGCCTATTGAATTCGCGCCGACTGTGTAACGCTAAAAGTACTACGATCAGCTCTAACAGTCACTTCGCTGGTTAAGAATCATGTCAAGTCGCCGTTGTGTAACCCCAATCATGCTTTCGCAGTTGGGTGGAATTGTATCTGTTTACAGAAAAATATGGTGTTGCAAAATGTTTAGTATGTCAAAAAACGCTGAATTATTTTAGGAAATTTAATTTGCAGCGACATTATATGTCGTACCACGCGAAAGACTACGGAAGTGGAAAATGTGATGGACCAGATCGTGCACAGGAAGTTATTAAACTTAAAAGAAAGCTATCCGAAGAAGATCTGGACGACGAAGAAAAATCAACTGAGGCAGCTCTCAGATTGCTTTGCTTTTGCTTTGCTTTGCTTTGCTTTTAGCAAAATCCCTGCGCCCCTTCACTGATGGCGATTTAATAAAAGAATGTCTGGTAGTTGCAGCGGAACATTTGTGTCCATCTCAAGTTGAACGTTTCGGATTGTGCCATTATCTAACATGACCATTATGCGTCGCATACAGGACATGGCAGACGACGTCCAGAGCCAGCTTGCAAATATCTGTAAAGATTTTATGGCTTATTCTCTAGCTCTGGACGAAAGTGTTGATATCACTGGAACAGCGCACCTTGCCATATTTATTAGAGGTGTTAAAAGAGATCTTCAGGTGAGGGAGGAGCTCCTCGATGTAGTAGCCACGAAGAACACTACAGCCGGAGGTGACATTTTAAGTGGTATTGAAGAAAGTGTTGAAAATATAGGATTGTCGTGGAATTCTTTAGTTTCAGTGTCTACAGACGGCGCACCAGCGATGACAGGGAAAAAATCAGGTGTCGCGCTGTTGAAGGAGAAAATGCAAAAACTGACCGTGCCGAATGAAATATGGGGCATTTACTGTGTGATCCACCAGGAAAACTTATGTGCAAAGAGTATCACTCTAAAAACTGTAATGAGTGTTGTTGCTCGTACAACCAATTATATAAGGAAGCATGGGCTACAACACAGGATATTTAAAAGCTTTCTTGAGGATGTAGAAAGCCAGTGTGGTAGCCTGCCTTATTACAGCGAGGTCCGCTGGCTTACTCGTGGCGAATTATTAAATCGATTTTTTTGCCTATTAGATGAGATAAATATGTTCATGGAAATAAATAACATGTGTGTTCCTGAATTGAAAGAGCCCTCATGGAAATGTGATCTCGCATTCTTAGCAGATTTAACTAGCCATCTAAATTATCAGCCATGCAAGATGTTCACGAAGACTGTGAACGTTATTCACATAGTTTAGTTGCCCTTAAGGAAGAATTTGATCAACGCCTTCAAGATCTGACAGTACTAGACAGTGATTTTGATCTGTTCTCCTCTCCATATTCAGCGAATATTGAAGAGATTCGTCCTGAGCTGCAACTAGAAATTATTGATCTGCAGTGTGACAGAGAATACAGAGACAAATTTCAGAACAAGAAAAACATTTTGGAATTCTACAGACACTTACCTCACGATAGATTTCCTGGTTTGCACAAACTGGCGGCTACAATAATATCAATGTTTGGTTCCACATATGTTTGTGAACAACTGTTCTCTGCAATGAAATGTAACAAGACGCGCCTGAGAAACGCATTGTCTGATCGAAATTTAAACTGCACGCTGCGCCTACGATGCACAAGAACAGTTATTCCGAACATAGACGCAATTGTAAAGGGCAAAAGGTACGAGATAACCGAGAATCCCACACTTCAGTGACACCTTTTATTGTGTAATAGTTCACAAATTAATACGAATGTAGAGGCATACACTAAGCTAATAAAATTATGTGGCACGTGTACATTCTCCTTTATTTGTTTCAATTGTCGCAGTAATAAGTCGTGAGTGATATCCCTGCAGGTGGCCGCGGATTTACATTGACTGGCGGCAGCTGTTGTGTGCCCCACGTCACTCTCCCCACTCTCCAAGCCCCACGTCACTCTCCCCACTCTCCAATTCTGGTCCGGTAGTGGGGGTAGCGTGCTCGCGCTGCTCCGTGCTCGCACCTTGCTGCTCACAGCTTGTTCCGCAAGCACGTATGTTGTGAAGCCCTGCTATAGAGCATGTTGGGTTACAACAGCGGTATATGGGCGAGAGTTAACCTGTTGAAAAAAAAAACCTGGAGTGCTGTTCATAAATAGCAGCACAACAGTCAGGATAACCAGATTGATGTACAAATTTGCAGTCAAGGTGCGTGGGATAATAGAGTGCTCTTGCTTCTCCAATGACCTCTCCCCTGACACCACTGAAGTCGCAAATGGCGGTGGTTTGGGGTCAGTGGAATGCACGCCACAAAGCATCTAGCTTGGAGCTGTCCTTGAAGAAACCGATTTGTAACGATTCGTTGTGTCACTGTGGTGCCAACCGCTGCTCAAACTGCTGCTGCAGATGCAGTACGATGGGCAAGATCCATACGCCGAACACGATGCTCTCCCCTCTCGGTAATGCCACGCGGCCGTTCGGAGCCCGGTCTTCTTGCGACCGTACATTCTCGTGACCACAGTTGCCAGCAGTTGTGAACAGCGGCTACATTCCTACCAGTTTTTATCTAACATATCGCAGAAGGAACATCCAGCTTCTCTAGCCCTTTTACGCGACCTCGTTCAAACTCAGTGAGGTGTTGATAATGGCGTCTTTGTCACCTTAAAGATATTCTTGACTAACATCAACTCACCACGTCCAGCCTCAAAGGTAACTAACTTTCACGGCACTTACAGAGTGTACTTCCTTGACTTCTGGAAAGCGTTTGACTCGGTGCCCCACTGCAGACTCCCAACTAAGGTACGAGCATATGGGATTGGTTCCCAAATACACTCCTGGAAATGGAAAAAAGAACACATTGACACCGGTGTGTCAGACCCACCATACTTGCTCCGGACACTGCGAGAGGGCTGTACAAGCAATGATCACACGCACGGCACAGCGGACACACCAGGAACCGCGGTTTTGGCCGTCGAATGGCGCTAGCTGCGCAGCATTTGTGCACCGCCGCCGTCAGTGTCAGCCAGTTTGCCGTGGCATACGGAGCTCCATCGCAGTCTTTAACACTGGTAGCATGCCGCGACAGCGTGGACGTGAACCGTATGTGCAGTTGACGGACTTTGAGCGAGGGCGTATAGTGGGCATGCGGGAGGCCGGGTGGACGTACCGCCGAATTGCTCAACACGTGGGGCGTGAGGTCTCCACAGTACATCGATGTTGTCGCCAGTGGTCGGCGGAAGGTGCACGTGCCCGTCGACCTGGGACCGGACCGCAGCGACGCACGGATGCACGCCAAGACCGTAGGATCCTACACAGTGCCGTAGGGGACCGCACCGCCACTTCCCAGCAAATTAGGGACACTGTTGCTCCTGGGGTATCGGCGAGGACCATTCGCAACCGTCTCCATGAAGCTGGGCTACGGTCCCGCACACCGTTAGGCCGTCTTCCGCTCACGCCCCAACATCGTGCAGCCCGCCTCCAGTGGTGTCGCGACAGGCGTGAATGGAGGGACGAATGGAGACGTGTCGTCTTCAGCGATGAGAGTCGCTTCTGCCTTGGTGCCAATGATGGTCGTATGCGTGTTTGGCGCCGTGCAGGTGAGCGCCACAATCAGGACTGCATACGACCGAGGCACACAGGGCCAACACCCGGCATCATGGTGTGGGGAGCGATCTCCTACACTGGCCGTACACCACTGGTGATCGTCGAGGGGACACTGAATAGTGCACGGTACATCCAAACCGTCATCGAACCCATCGTTCTACCATTCCTAGACCGGCAAGGGAACTAGCTGTTCCAACAGGACAATGCACGTCCGCATGTATCCCGTGCCACCCAACGTGCTCTAGAAGGTGTAAGTCAACTACCCTGGCCAGCAAGATCTCCGGATCTGTCCCCCATTGAGTATGTTTGGGACTGGATGAAGCGTCGTCTCACGCGGTCTGCACGTCCAGCACGAACGCTGGTCCAACTGAGGCGGCAGGTGGAAATGGCATGGCAAGCCGTTCCACAGGACTACATCCAGCATCTCTACGATCGTCTCCATGGGAGAATAGCAGCCTGCATTGCTGCGAAACGTGGATATACACTGTACTAGTGCCGACATTGTGCATGCTCTGTTGCCTGTGTCTATGTGCCTGTGGTTCTGTCAGTGTGATCATGTGATGTATCTGACCCCAGGAATGTGTCAATAAAGTTTCCCCTTCCTGGGACAATGAATTCACGGTGTTCTTATTTCAATTTCCAGGAGTGTATGTGAGTGGCTCGAAGACTTCTTAATTAATAGAACCCTGGAGTGCCCCAAGGAAGTGTCGTAGGTCCGCTGTCGTTTTCTATCTACATAAATGATCTTTTGGATAGGGTGGATAGCAATGTGCGGCTGTTTGCTGATGATGCTGTGGTGTACGGGAAGGTGTCGTCGTTGAGTGACTGTAGGAGGATACAAGATTACTTGGACAGGATTTGTGATTGGTATAAAGAATTGCAGCTAACTCTAAATATAGATAAATGTAAATTAATGCAGACGAATAGGAAAAAGAATCCCATAATGTTTGAATACTCCATTAGTAGTGTAGCGCTTGACACAGTCACGTCGATTAAATATTTGGGAATAACATTGCAGAGCGATAGGAAGTGGGACAAGCATGTAATGGCAATTGTGGGGAAGGCGGATAGTCGTCTGCGGTTCATTGGTATAATTTTGAGAATATGTGGTTCATCAGTAAAGGAGACCGCTTATAAAACACTAATACGACCTATTCTTGAGTACTGCTCGAGCGTTTGGGATCCCTATCGGGTCGGATTGAGGGAGGACATAGAAGCAATTCAGAGGCGGGCTGCTAGATTTGTTACTGGCAGGTTTGATCATCACGCGAGTGTTACGGAAATGCTTCAGGAACTCGGGTGGGAGTCTCTAGAGGAAAGGAGGCGTTCTTTTCGTGAATCGCTACTGAGGAAATATAGAGAACCAGCATTTGAGGCTGACTGCAGTACAATTTTACTGCCGCCAAGTTACATTTCGCGGAAAGACCACAAAGATAAGATAAGAGAGATTAGGGCTCGTACAGAGGCATATAGGCAGTCATTTTTCCCTCGTTCTGTTTGGGAGTGGAACAGGGAGAGAAGATGCTAGTTGTGGTACGAGGTACCCTCCGCCACGCACCGTATGGTGGATTGCGGAGTATGTATGTAGATGAAGATGTACTTAAGACAAACCTGATCTGCATAATCATAGTGTCGCTACTAGCGCCACTCTTATGCCACTGGATCAAAATTATTATAGACGTCATCTTTCAGATGTAGAAACACATCTACCAACTATCGTTTAGGTTGCACAACTCCTTCTTGGTGTCGCGATGTTTTTTTTCGTCAGTTTATATTTCCCGACTTATCAAGGCCGTCGACGGAATAACAGACTACCAAGTTCCAGTCACCCTCGTCCATTGCAAAGTGATGTCAATGAATTCTGTTCCTTACGTTGCCCAAAAAGTGGAATGATGAGGACAGACTGTTGGACCACAGTTACATAAACCGTATATATCGAAGTTTCTCAGCATGTTAGGGGATCCAGTGCTTCAGATGGAGTGAGGCTTACCACACTCTCTTGACATATGGAGGCGCTAATTTATTTCCAAAAGAGGAACTCTGTTTACTTGCACTTTTAATGAGGATCATTGTGAACAGTTGTTAAGGCACAGAGTGCGGTAGAGCAGAGGTGTAGATGTTACACGGTCAGGGAAGACAAAATGGTCGGTTTTATTTTAGTGTTGGAATCACCTGATTGCACAAGCAACCATTGCCCCGGAAACGTCCAAAAATGAGTCCATTTAGTGGCAGATCAAGCCTCGCGGCTGCAATTGCCGGATATGTTCCGGCGTCACTTCCTCTCCCGAAGCCCGCCAACTATTTGACGAATATTTTCCGTAATTTTGCAAAGAAGGAACAGTTCTGATAGGAGGTGAGACAGGAACTCCTCTGCAACAGCCACAAGCGCCTAATTGGAAAGCTTCCTGCCTGCAGGTTTCACGTTTATAACATAACACTAGGTAAGAAATGTTGGCTGAAAGCAGGCTACCAGTGCCTGGCTGGCGCCACCAGCGAGAAGTGCTCCTGAATAGTTGGACAGGAGGGTACTAGCACAGGCTACATTGTAGCCACATTTCCGATGACAGCAGCGATGATGCTACCCAATGGAAATGGAAATGAGCGTTTGGCGTCATTGGCCGGGAGGCCCCTTGCGGGGCAGGTCCGGCCGCTTTGGTGCAGGTCTTATTACATTCGACGCCACATTGGGCGACCTGTGCTCCGGATGGGGATGAAATGATGATGAAGAGAGCACAACGTCCACTCCCTGAGCGGAGAAAATCTCCAACCCAGCCGAGAATCGAACCCGGGCCCGTAGGACGGCAGTCCGTCACGCTGACCACTCAGCTATGGGGGCGGACGATGCCACCCATTGACATCATGCAACACTGCCAGATGCCACCCCCACCCCTTCCCCCACCCCCCTGACGTCAGAATCCGAGATGGCAGACTTCAATCAATTGCCGTAGTATAAAATAGCTGAAAAAAATGGGATATTAAAAAATACCGGTTTTACATAGCGGGAAATTAAAAAAAAACTGATGGTCACTTGCGCTAAGTTTAAAATGGTTGGAAATTAAACAATCCTGTATTTTCTCCTCTCCTTTTATGTCACAGGTGTGGTAGGTCACTTGTGCTAAGCATGGCACTAAAGAGTCAATTTTAAAATGTCAGGAAATTATACTACTGGCCATTAAAATTGCTACACCACGAAGATGACGTGCTACAGACGCGAAATTTATCAGACAGGAAGAAGATGCTGTGATATGCAAATGATTAGGGTTTCAGAGCATTCACACAAGGTTGGCGCCGGTGGCGAGACCTACAACGTGCTGACATGAGGAAAGTTTCCAACCGATTTCTCATACATAAACAGCAGTTGACCGGCGTTGCCTGCTGAAACGTTGTTGTGATGCCTCGTGTAAGGAGGAGAAATGCGTACTATCACGTCTCCGACTTTGATAAAGGTCGGATTGTAGCCTATCGCGATTGCGGTTTATCGTATCGCGACATTTCTGATCGCGTTGGTCGAGATCCAACGACTGTTAGCAGAATATGGAATCGGTGGGTTCAGGAGGGTAATACGGAACGCCGTGCTGGATCCCAACGGCCTCGTATCACTAGCAGTCGAGATGACAGGCATCTTATCCGCATGGCTGTAACGGATCGAGCAGCCACGTCTCGATCCCTGAGTCAACAGATGGGGACGTTTTCAAGACAACAACCATCTGCACGAACAGTTGACGACGTTTGCAGCCGCATGGACTATCAGCTCAGAGACCCTGCCTGCGGTTACCCTTGACGCTGCATCACAGATAGGAGTACCTGCGACGGTGTATTTGACGACGAACCTGGGTGCACGAATGGCAAAACGTCATTTTTTTCGGATGAATCCAGTTTCTGTTTACAGCATCATGATGGTCGCATCCGTGTTTGGCGACGTCGCGGTTAACGCACATTGGAAGCGTGTATTCATCATCGCCAAACTGGTGTATCACCCGGCGTGACGGTATGGGGTGCCATTGGTTACACGTCTCGGTCACCACTTGTTCGCATTGACGCCACTTTGAACAGTGGACGTTACATATCAGATTTGTTACGACCCGTGGCTCTAACCTTCATTCGATCCCTGCGAAACCCTACATTTCAGCAGGATAATGCACGACCGCATGTTGCAGGTCATGTACGGGCCTTTCTGGATACAGAAAATGTTCGACTGCTGCCCTGACCAGTACATTCTCCAGATCTCTCACCAATTGAAAACTTCTGGTCAATGGTGGCCGAGCAACTGGCTCGTCACAATACGCCAGACGATACTCTTGATGAACTGTGGTATTGTGTTGAAGCTGCATGAGCAGCTGTACCTGTACACGCCATCCAAGCTCTCTTTGACTCAATGCCCAAGGGTATCAAGGCCGTTATTATGGCCAGAGGTGGTTGTTGTGGGTGCTGATTTCTCAGGATCTATGCACCCAAATTGCGTGAAACTGTAATTACATGTCAGTTCTAGTACAATATATTTGTCCAATGAATACCCATTTATCATCTGCATTTTTTCTTGGTGTAGCAATTTTAATGGCCAGTAGTGTAAAACAAATCCACGGGGAGTACAAAAGCACAGTTGTGCGAAGTATAGAATGGTGGGAATTTCAAATAGCGTAGTTTTCACAAATTTAAATCTATGTAACCTTTACACAATGCTCCGCTAACTACGGCGCCCCGACCAGTTGAAACACACACTGTATTCGAAGGCTGATTAGCGCCAACACATCATGACAGTGGGTGTCTGCCTGTGCAATGAAGTCCAACCCATACAGTTCTTAGTGATATGAAGCTATTTTTCAATTGTTAAGAATGTGGATACATTGAAATGCAATAATGCTAAGCATTTGACGAACTGTAGAAATACACAGAGCCAAGCCATTTTCTGAAAGCACAGACATTCAATTTACTAGTGAGGCACTCAGGAGGAAATATTCGATCTATTTCAACAACTTTATGCTGATACTCAGCGCCAGGAAATGCAAACAGCCTCAGACGATCCACTTATCTCTTCAAATAAACATATCTCCCATATTCTAGTAGGTTTTGCAATCTTTATAGCAGTCTGGTTAATGATTTCTACAGATAAAACTACAGTCAGATACCGGTTTATTGAAAATATACACTGCAGCGCCAAAGAAACTGGTATAAAATGTGTGTGAAATCTTATTGGACTTAACTGCTAAGGTTATCAGTCCCTAAGCTTACACACTACTTAACCTAAATTATCCTAAGGACAAACACACACACCCATGCCCGAAGGAGGACTCGAACCTCCGGCGGGACCAGCCGCACAGTCCATGACTGCACCGCCTAAGACCGATCGGCTAATCCCGCGCTGCGAAACTGGTATATACCGTGCGACTGCTACGGTCGCAGGTTCGAATCCTGCCTCGGGCATGGATGTGTGTGGTGTCCTTAGGTTAGTTAGGTTTAAGTAGTTCTAAGTTCTAGGGGACTGATAACCACAGCAGTTGAGTCCCATAGTGCTCAGAGCCATTTGAACCATTTGAAACTGGTATAGGTATGCGTATTCAAATACAGAGGTATGTAAACAGCCAGAATACGGCGCTGCGATTGGCAACGCCTATATAAGACAACAAGTGTCTGGCCCAGTTATTAGATTGGTTACTACTGCTACAATGGCAGCCTATCAAGATTTAAGAGAGTTTGAACGTGGTGTTATAGTCGGCGCATTAGCGATTGGACACAGCATCTCCTAGGTAGCGAGGAAGTGGTGATTTTCCCGTACGACCGTTTTACGGGTGTACCGTGAATATCAGGAATCCGGTAAAACATCAGATCTCCAACATCGCTGCGGCCGGAAAAAGATCCTGCAAAAACCGGGCCAACGACGACTGAAGAGAATCGTTCAACGTGACAGAAGTGCACCCCTTTCGCAAATTGCTGCAGATTTCAGTGCTGAGCCAACAACAAGTGTCAGCGTGCGAACCGTTCAACGAAACATCATCGTGTACTCTTGATGACTGCATGACACAAAGCTTTCCGTCTCTCCTGGTTCCTTCAACAATGACATTGGACTGTTGATAACTGGAAACATGTTGCCTGGACGAGTCTCGTTTCAAATTGTATCGAGCGGATGGAAGTGTGTGGCGACAATCTCATGAATCCAGGGACCCTGCATGTTAGCAGGTAACTGTTCAAGCTGGTGTAGGATCTGCAATGGTATGAGGCATGTGCTGTTGGAGTAATATGGGACTCCTGATAGTCTAGATACGACTCTGACAGGTGACACGTACGTAAGCGTCCTGTCTGCTCACCACCATCCATTCATGTCCATTGTGCATCCCGACGGACGTGAGCAATTCCAGCAGGACAATGCGACACCCCACACGTCCAGAATTGCTACAGAATGGCTCCAGGAACACTCTTCTGAGTTTAAACAATTCCGCTGGCCACCAGACTCCCCAGACATGAACATTATTGAGCATATCTGGGATGTCTTGCAACGTACTGTTCAGAAGAGCTCTCCACCCCCTTGTTCTCTTACGGACTTACGGACAGCCCTGCAGGAATTATGGTGTCATTTCCCTCCAGCACTATTTCAGATATTAGTCGAGTCCACGCCACGTCGTGTTGCGGCACTTCTGCGTGCTCGCGTGGGCCCTACACGATATTAGGCAGGTGTACCAGTTTCTTTGGCTCTTCAGTGTATATTCAACACGACGATTTTTTCTGTGGGTATGCTTCAAAAAATGTTCAAATGTGTGTGAAATCTTATGGGTCTTAACTGCTAAGGTCATCAATCCCTAAGCTTACACACTACTTAACCTAAATCATCCTAAGGACAAACACACACACCCATGCCCGAGGGAGGATTCGAACCTCCGCCGGGACCAGCCGCACAGTCCATGACTGCAGCGCCTTAGAAATGGTTCAAATGGATCTAAGCACTATGGGACTCAAGTTCTGAGGTCATTAGTCCCCTAGAACTTAGAACTAGTTAAACCTAACTAACCTAAGGACATCACACACATCCATGCCGGAGGCAGGATTCGAACCTGCGACCGTAGCAGTCGCGCGGTTCCGGACTGAGCGCCTAGAACCGCAGCGCCTTAGACCGCTCGGCTGATCCTGCGCGGCTGTGGGTATGCTTCAGTGCGAATGAAATTTTGAAGTAGTCATATACAAGAAGCTGGACACTATAGGTAGCACAAATGATCTGATTACTAGCATGCTCCCCCACCTTAAGCACACAGTACAGCATCGATTCTGTTTTACGTGGCCTGGTCAAGCCCCTGAAGTATGTGGCGTCCAATGTTTACGAAATTCCGATCCAATTCCGGTTCGGTAGTTGAGATGGTTTCCATTATTCTGACGAGGTGCACAGTATATATAAGACGACGCAATTACGCTCCAAAGAAGAGATCTGTCTCAGAGACATCGACAGCGACAGATAACGCCCGAAATCTATTCGTCAAACGAACCGGGGAGACCCTACGATCGGCCCCTCAGAAAGTTTTTCGCTGCCTGCCAGACTTGGAATGCTCTCCGACTCGACCACAGGTGAGGGGTCAACCTCAGTGCAGGCAGTACCTGGGGAGACCAAAACAGTGGACCGATCGGAGGAGACGTGGGACGTGCTCGACGTCCCTCGCATCCGCGCGTCCGATCCCCCACAGTGACGCCCCCTGCAGAAGCCTCAAGCCCTGTGACGGAAACCAACGCAGCCTGAAGCTGTGAGCTAAGGGTCGCCAGCTCAGCTCGCATTGTTGTACACAACAATCACAGTTCCTATCCATTACTGCAGTCGCTCCTGTTTGAAGCTCGTAAAAATATGTAACAAGTAAAGATGGGCAAACTGAAACACGTAACTGTTTCGAAACAAATGAAACAGTACGATGTAATGTTTCGATACGCTGTTTCGAAACAGTGAAACAGTTTGTGTTTTGTAATGTAATAAATCTACACATTTTATCATCTTGAATGTCTACTGTATAAGTATGTCCACATAAACATAAAAAAGGTGCGAGAGCGCTAATCATATCGTAGAAAGTATGAAACTATCACTTAGGCGTCTTGGCAGTTTCGTATTTCCTTCAGCAAATGCGCTGCTTTCGTGTCGTGTGACTTTCATACTTTTCAATTGACTGAGGACAGCCATAGCTGAACACAGAGGAATTACCACGAACGGAACTGGAGGTGGGAGCAAACTGCAGAAACAACGGATATGCTACTATGATTCCCACATTCCGTTAGTATGGGTAATATACCCATCTTGCTAATTTCCATGCACACAAAGGGAATCAGTGTGGATAATAGGCAGTGACTATAGACTCACCAATAATGCCAAATAATTCGAATAAATAACAAAATATAACAAAAAAAATTGTCTTTCAAGGTGTTTCGAACCGTTACTATAAATTCACCATGCTTCCCAGCCCTTCCCGTTCACCATTACACTATCAGTGATATGTCAAACAGATTGCATGCAATTATACCTACATCAAATTTATGTATATGTCTAATAACTGTCACTCTACGCCCTTTTTTATTCAAAATGTTGTAGGCTTACTTGCGTTTCTTAATATGATTACTGTGGATGACCAGAGAAACGTATGTTATGAAAAAAGTGTAATTTAACTGAATGATTTTCACATATTTATTATTTTGAATGTGAATAGTATACGTTGTTTTATTGTTTGGTTAGTGTTTAAAAAGCAGATGTTACGCCATTTCGGAATAGGACAGTCAAATAGAAACGAAGCTTTATTTTCGGATATCTTAAGCTTCATGCTATTGCATGTCAAAAAGATTTCGACACTCTTGAAAGTGTTTCACGAAGTGGTATGTTGTGTTTCAGTACCTGTGCCAAGCCCGAATCTCGTCCGACACAGAGCGGAATGAAACATCACTGTTTCGATACAATTAGTCCGTTCCAAGCACAGGTGGACTGAAACAGCCTCATATTGAAACAACGATACAGTTTCTGTGCCTGGCTCGAGATCGAATCTGGTCCGGTTGTCCGAGACAGGGGCGGAATGAAACACCACTGTTTCGAAACAGTGAACCACAGCCGTTCCGAAACACTGAAACAGTTCCACGTATCGATACACTGTATCGAAACATAGAAACAGTGGCCAAGTCTAGTAACAAGCGAACAGTGTACTCGCGTTACTGGTAGCAGAAACTAACAGTGCGCTCTCACTGACGGTCTAACCGACACTGAGCTGTTCTAACCAAACAAACAAAAGCCTGCACGATACAAGAGTCGATACAACGGTCGATAGCAACGGCGGTACTGTACACTACAGTGTTATTGAAATAAAAGGTAGTGCCTAGTAAGCACTCGAACACGCAAGACATTACAAAAATAAACTAGTAACTACACAGATAATTGAAAATAAGTCGCTTCTGTTTGAAGCTCGTAAAAATATGTAACAAGCGAATGGTGTACTCGCGTTACTGGTAGCAGGAACTAACAATGCGCTCTCACTGACGGTCTAACCGACACTGAGCTGTTCTAACCAAACAAACAAAAGCCTGCACGATACAAGAGTCGATACAACGGTCGATAGCAACGGCGGTACTGTACACTACAGTGTTATTGAAATAAAAGTTAGTGCCTAGTAAGCACTCGAACACGCAAGAAATTACAAAAATAAACTAGTAACTACACAGATAATTGAAAATAAGTCGCTTCTGTTTGAAGCTCGTAAAAATATGTAACAAGCGAACGGTGTACTCGCCATATTAGTAACAGGAACTAGCGGTGTGCTCTCGCTGACTGTCTAACTGACACTTTCCCGTTAATGATTGCTGTCTCTGATCTTCTCAGTGTACACAACATTTTTTATGTGTCCCTAAAAGAAAAACTCCAGCGGGGTTAAGTCTGGCCTTCGTGGTGGCCAAGGTATTGGGCCAGCCCTGCCTATCCACCTTCCTGGAAAGCGAGTGTCAAGAGCAGCACACATGGTTACTGTAATGAGGTGGGGCGCCATCTTGTTGGAAAAACACAAGCCCCTTTTCCGCCTCAATATCGTCCATTTGGGTAAAGATGTAATCTGTCAACATGTCACAGTAAACGTCCCCATTTATCTTCTTTCCATGAATATGAAAGAACCAATCACACGATCTTCCTTCAAACCGCACCAGACATTAACTTTGGGAGAGTCACATTGATGCTGAATAACTTCATGTGGATGCTCTGACCCCCAAATTCTGCAGGTGCAATGATTAACTGTTCCACTGCAGGTGAGCCAAACTTGGAGAGTTGATGAATCAAACACCACAAATTAGAATAGTGTATGTCACTTTGTACAGATTGTACGGCACATTAAAACTAGGGAGTTCTTTTTCAAAAACCCTGTACGTCAGATTCCATGCAAACTTAATACTTTGGTTCTAATAAAATTATTCGCCATAAGTTTATATGTATATAGCTGTAGCTGGGCTGTTTTCTGTGTTTTTAACATATTATTGTGCAACCTATCTCAAACATATATTCTCTAGAAATTACTTAGTAGAGTTTTGTACGGACTTAAAGTCATTGTCTCCATGACAGTAAAATCTCAGAATGCAAAGAACAGCTATACATCTCTCCTGTTGTTACCAACTGTCTGCCTGGGTATTTGTTGCAATTACATTAAGCTACGCTATTGATAAAAATCCTTCATAAAATACGTACGAATATAGTACAGTTCTATAGTACCAGGCACCTCTACGGAATCCTTAACAGTGACATCACACCCTAATAATGCTGGGCCAAAATTTGGTATGTATTTGCTGCAATGTGCTAATTGTTTAGTCCCGTATGTACATGTGCGTCTTTAATATCTTGAGGGAGAACCTATGACTCAGACATTAGCTGATTTGTGCTTTGTCTTCAACAATACTTTCATAGATGGGACCTTGTTGCAGCTCTTACTGGTCTAACAATACAAAAAAAAGATACGTGACAGACAGGAAAGGAGTACTCCAGGTAAATCTCGATGTCCAGCACTTTGAACTTCATTATAATGCATGGTCGAAATTGTCAAACGAAGGATATTGGCGTATGTGGCTGAAATAGTGTTCTGCTGTAATTGTTTAACAACATATTCACATGTACCTGGAAACAGACAATGACAAATACAACAATCTGACGAAAACTCCATGCTGGGTTACACTGGAAGACTGTTGGGTATTTGTATTCGAAAATCTATAGCGGTTATCTGGAAGAGACGGGTACGTTTGCTTTCCGCACCAGTGAGAGGAAGGTTTGACAATTAATCAGAGTGACCACAAGCTGTGAGTTGCAAATATAGGCGTGGCGGTACTTCCCCCAGCTAAACTCATCACATATGCAAGGTATAGAGGCATTGGGCTTCTCAGATAGGAGTGACTATGGCAGAGAGAGTGCTGTGTACGAGACAGTGCCGGCAGCATCGGGTGACCACCGACACTTTTGTTAAAGTGCGCGTCATATATCTTGGCGGCCGAGTTTAGGTTCGTTCTGCGCATCTGACGTCACAAAACACAGTCAGCCAATGAACAGAGAACGACGTTGCCAGATCTCGCTGCAGTGCAGAGCACGGACGGGTGTCTTCAGTTTTAGAAACGTTCAGTCATAAATAAAGTAATAGAACAAAAGCCATGTCTTGATAGCAGACTTTCTTTTATAGAAAGTTTGTAAAAAGTGTTCTTTATACCAATTGCTTCATATTATATTAATTAATTAAACCAAACAAGCAATAAGACTCCTAATTCAGGCGATAACAAGGGAAGGTGTTTGTATCAATCTTACGAACCGCTTTTTCGCAATAAAGAATAGCGGTAATTGTTTATTTCCTATTGTACTTCGACGAAGCATGAGTAATTCATAGTCATACTAATAGTGTTTGTCAGTGTTTTGCTGGACATATTAGAATCGTTATGCAGTTTCATTACCAAGTAAGTTGCGTTAGCGCAACGGTTAAAGTGCTGGGCTACTAAGTGAGAAGTTATGAGTTCAAACCTTGTGTGGTGCATAAATTTTTCTTTCTTTAAAAACAATATCGAAGTGTCTTACTTCAAGAATTTTATTCGTTTGAATGGAGTTTTTTGAAATTTCTAGTGCTTTTTCTCTTCATTAACCCTTTCGCTGCTGCAGACACGTGTTCCCCGCATTCCGCGCTGTGCGCGATTTTGTCATCACTGCACTGCTTGCCTGTGCAGACACACGGTGTTCCGACTGCTTTGACACACTTTATCATTCGATTTCACAAAAACTATTTGGCCCAAAAATTTGATTTTTACACATCATCTTGACTGATGCCTTCCGCCCATAAATGACTAAATTTTGTTTCGATGTTCAACGCAGTTATTGTGCAGCATTAAATGTAGTAAACCATTGCACGGAATTTTGAAGAGTTTGCAGAGGTAAAAGTCCATAGCGTATACTTTCCGTATGGTCGATTTTAGTTGCCACAATGTTGAGAATGAAATGTAGACAAGATACCTAAATTTCATATAAAGTTACTGTATAACAATATCTCATTTAATTTAAGTACCACATAGGTGTCGTATGTAATATTGAGAAATATTCCATCTTTCGCGACTGTAATAAAAGTTTTATTTACACCAGGCGCTTTTGGCTTTATTTTAAAGCACTTCAATCGATCAAAGGTATGGTACATACACAATGGTACTCATGTTCTCTTTCTTGTTTTTGTTCCACAGTCGCAGTTTTACCAATGGTACTGAAATATATTCCTCCTCTGCAACTGTAATAAGCGACTTATTTAGACCAGACGCGTTTCTCTCTTTTGAAGCATCTTCAGTGGACAGTATTTTGTCTCCTCCATTGCCAAGTCACCTTTCGTAGTTTTGTGCTGCGGTAACACAATATTCAACGTTTTGGTCGGCTGATCAGTGTTTTAGCAAATAAATGCTGTTTGTGTGTGCCACACACAAAATTATATTTGACATAGCTCTGAGCACTTCACTGACAGACGGTATATTCAAGTCCTAATGTTTTTGTAAGTCCACAGTTTTGTTTAATGTATTTTGTCTACTTACTTTTGATTGATTGAAGTGCTTTAAAATAAAGCCAAACGTGCCCAGCGTAAGTAAAACTTTTGTTACAGTCGCGAAAGGTGGAATATTTCTCAATATTACATACGACACTTATGTGGTACTTAAATTAAATGAAATATATAGGTATCTTGTCCACATTTCATTCTCAACATTGTGGCAACTAAAATCGACCATACGGAAAGTATACTCTATGGACTTTACCTCTACAAACTCTTCAAAATTTCGTGCAATGGTTTACTATATTTAATGCTGCATAATAACTGCGTTGAACATCGAAACAAAATTAAGTCATTTATGGGGGGAAGGTATCAGTCAAGAAGATAGGTAAAAATCTAATTTTTTAGCCAAATAGTTTTTGTGGAATCGAATGATAAAGAGTGTCAAAGCAGTCGGAACGCCGTGCGTCTGCACAGGCCAGCAGTGCGGTGACAAAATCGCCCACAGCGCGGAATGCAGGGAGCACGTCTTTGTAGCAGCGAAAGGGTTAATGCGGCCGTGGTGGCTTTACTTCATGAACTGCGCGCTGCACCCTAAACGTAAGCTTGCGAACTATGCTATACTATGGCGCTGCTTCTATTGGCGCGTGCGTCGTGTGCAACTGGCAACGCAGCAATCTCCCGCGTCTGGGCGGGCATGCGCGAGCCGCCAAGATAAAAGAATTGAACTATAGTAAGTTTGATTTATTGCAGTGTGTTACTTGGTCACTCAAGTAGTCATGAAAGTCTTCTTGAAAAAGTGGGAGATAGCGGTCAAAACGACGTAAATAGCGATATGTGTTTGTTTATGCCGTCGTTTTTGACACTACGACATCGCATATTAATAATCCAAGGATAATGTAACGATGCTACCCAATAACATGGCGTTTTTTGTTAAATAATGATTTGCATATAATTTGTTAAAAATTCAAATGTCCCGTATTTATGTAGGGGAAGGTGAGGTAAAGTGGCCACTCTAAGGGAAATTGAATTTTCACCAAATTTTCATTATCAACAGAAGCTTGCCGTGTAAACTTTTTGAATATACGCATTACAAAGCACCACGTCAAATATTTGTGAATGAAAGCGAAAATAATATACAGGAGCTTTATACATATTTTTGAGGCTTACGAAGTGGCCACTTATCACTACCTAGGGGGTGATGTGGCCAGTTCCATCGCAATAGGATCTGATGTTCGTTGTTCTGATTTTCAGACATACCTTTTAGGCGTCTTGATGTCCTAGTATCTGAAACAATATCAAGCGCCTTAGCCAGATCATTTTAATTCGGATTTTTGTATTAGGTCTCATACAGGGTGATTCAAAAAGAATACCACAACTTTAAAAATGTGTATTTAATGAAAGAAACATAATATAACGTTGTGTTATACATAATTACAAAGAGTATTTAAAAACGTTTTTTTTACTCAAAAACAAGTTCAGAGATGTTCAATATGGCCCCCTCCAGACACACGAGCAATATCAACCCGATACTCCAACACGTTCCACACTCTCTGTAGCATATCAGGCATAACAGTTTGGATAGCTGCTGTTATTTCTCGTTTCAAATCATCAATGGTGGCTGGGAGAGGTGGCCGAAACACCATATCCTTAACATACCCCCATAAGAAAAAATCGCAGAGGGTAAGATCAGGGCTTCTTGGAGGCCAGTGATGAAGTGCTCTGTCACGGGCTGCCTGGCGGCCGATCCATCGCCTCGGGTAGTTGACATTCAGGTAGTTACGGACAGATAAGTGCCAATGTGGTGGCGCTCCATCCTGCTGAAATATGAATTGTTGTGCTTCTTGTTCGAGCTGAGGGAACAGCCAATTCTCTAACATCTCCAGATACTGTAGTCCAGATACAGTAGCATCTTCGAAGAAAAAGGGACCAAAAACTTTATTGGCTGAAATGGCACAGAAAACGTTCACCTTAGGCGAGTCACGTTCATACTGAGTTGTTTTCCCGCGGATTCTCAGTGCCCCATATACAGACATTGTGACGGTTGACTTTCCCGTTAGTGTGGAAAGTTGCTTCATCACTAAACACAATCTTTGAAACGAAAGATTCATCTGTTTCCATTTGAGCAAGGATAAAATCACAGAAATCGATTCTTTTAATCTTATCAGCTGCAGACAGTGCTTGAACCAATTTCAGACGATAAGGTTTCATAACTAACCTTTTTTGTAGGACTCTCCATACAGTTGATTGTGGAATTTGCAGCTCTCTGCTAGCTCTGCGAGTCGATTTTCCTGGGCTGCAAACAAATGCTTGCTGGATGCGTGCTACATTTTCATCACTCGTTCTCGGCCGTCCAGAACTTTTCCCTTTGCACAAACACCCATTCTCTGTAAACTGTTTATACCAACGTTTAATACACCACCTATCAGGAGGTTTAACACCATACTTCGTTCGAAATGCACGCTGAACAACTGTCGTCGATTCACTTCTGCCATACTCAATAACACAAAAAGCTTTCTGTTGAGCGGTCGCCATCTTAGCATCAACTGACGCTGACGCCTAGTCAACAGCGCCTCAAGCGAACAAATGTACAACTAAATGAAACTTTATAGCTCCCTTAATTCGCCGACAGATAGTGCTTAGCTCTGCCTTTTGTCGTTGCAGAGTTTTAAATTCCTAAAGTTGTGGTATTCTTTTTGAATCACCCTGTGTAATAGAACGGAGACAGTTTAAAACAATATACAATAATTCAGGCGGCAGAATGGCAGGCGATAGCTTTTTATATAAAAGGGGTTGGAAGTAAATCTGACCTGAGGTATTATGCTCGATATATGGCAGTAACTAACCCTTACCAGCATAAACCACTTGGCCACTTTTCCCGACGAGTAATGTGGCCACTTTTCCCGATCGGACATCATTCCAGCATTAGTGGTCCACAGATGAAACTATCAAATAGGAACAAACAACAAGGAATTACATTTGTAGTCCAAAAGACTTTGTTGAAGCACTGGTGTGGTACAAAAGTATTACTCTAAATGAAACTGAGATAACAAGACTAGTATAATTTTCTTCCGCTACATCAGACGACAGAATATCGGAAAAGTTTTTACTAAAATATAACGGAACTAACTTCCTGTCTCAAACCCACTGACAACAGTGTTGATGCATATTTGAACGAGTCCGAGCATTTCTCGGTAGGCAGCATCTCTATGCAGAGCAAAAAATATGCAATGGCCACTTTTGCCGCCCTGGCCACTTTAGCACCCTTTCCCCTATGTGTTTTGGAATACTGACTGGGGGTCATGCTTTGGAATGCACACAGAAAACGTCATGACATCATTAAATTGTAGTATGAGGTGCATTCAAGTTCTAAGGCCTCCGATTTTTTTTCTAATTAACTACTCACCCGAAATCGATGAAACTGGCGCTACTTCTCGACGTAATCGCCCTGCAGACGTACACATTTTTCACAACGCTGACGCCATGATTCCATGGCAGCGGCGAAGGCTTCTTTAGGAGTCTGTTTTGACCACTGGAAAATCGCTGAGGCAATAGCAGCACGGCTGGTGAATGTGCGGCCATGCAGAGTGTCTTTCATTGTTGGAAAAAGCCAAAAGTCACTAGGAGCCAGCTCAGGTGAGTAGGGAGCATGAGGAATCACTTCATAGTTGTTATCACGAAGAAACTGTTGCGTAACGTTAGCTCGATGTGCAGGTGCGTTGTCTTGGTGAAACAGCATACGCGCAGCCGTTCCCGGACGTTTTTGTTGCAGTGCAGGAAGGATTTTGTTCTTCAAAACATTTTCGTAGGATGCACCTGTTACCGTAGTGCCCTTTGGAACGCAATGGGTAAGGATTACGCCCTCGCTGTCCCAGAACATGGACACCATCATTTTCTCAGCACTGGCGGTTACTCGAAATTTTTTTGGTGGCGGTGAATGTGTGTGCTTCCATTGAGCTGACTGGCGCTTTGTTTCTGGATTGAAAAATGGCATCCACATCTCATCCATTGTCACAACCGACGAAAAGAAAGTCCCATTCATGCTGTCGTGCGTCAACATTGCTTGGCAACATGCCACACGGGCAGCCATGTGGTCGTCCGTCAGCATTCGTGGCACCCACCTGGATGACACTTTTCGCATTTTCAGGTCGTCATGTAGGATTGTGTGCACAGAACCCACAGAAATGCCAACTCTGGAGGCGATCTGTTCAACAGTCATTTGGCGATCCACCAAAACAATTCTCTCCACTTTCTCGATCATGTCGTCAGACCGGCTTGTGTGAGCCCGAGGTTGTTTCGGTTTGTTGTCACACGATATTCTGCCTTCATTAAACTGTCACACCCACGAATGCACTTACGACACATCCATAACTCCATCACCACATGTCTCCTTCAACTGTCGATGAATTTCAATTGGTTTCACACCACGCAAATTCAGAAAACGAATGATTGCAAGCTGTTCAAGTAAGGAAAACGTCGCCATTTTAAGTATTTAAAACAGTTCTCATTCTCGCCACTGGCGGTAAAATTCCATCTGCCGTACGGTGCTGCCATCTGTGAGACGTATTGACAATGAACGCGGCCTCATTTTAAAACAATGCGCATGTTTCTATCTCTTTCCAGTCCGGAGAAAAAAAATCGGAGGTCTTAGAACTTGAATGCACCTCGTAATTCTGCCGATAGGACAATGTGCATGTTTCTAAAACACACTACGACATCACACACGCATTAATAGTGTAGGGGTGACATAGGTTCGGTATGCAGCAGGAGTTAATTTGTTTAACTATCGTGTTGTGGTAAGTTAATTGTACTTACATGTCTTCTTACTCTTTTTATTCCGTCTGAGTGTGCTGGCTGATCCCTGCTGTTGCTGGTGCTGCATGATGGTCCTCTCTCTGTAGTCAACAGAACAATAATGCCACCGACCACGCATTTACTCTAGTAATAAAAGTCAGAGGCCGAGGGATACTTGATTCTTATTGGTCTAGAAAGAAAGTGCGGAGGTGGCGATTCTTGTAGGGCGTTGGGGACCTACCAGAGTATTTCTGATCGTGGCAGTCTCTCATCGACCATCCGAGATAATAGGACGCAGGAATGGACGGATGTGATTATTCGACAATGTCTTTGCAGAAGATATAAGCAGCAGTGTATTTTTCATTAAATAAAGGATCCATTAGTGAAATTTTAATGCAGGATTTTAGCGTATTTTTTGAAATAATGTGCTACAGCAATTCTTTAACATCGTATTTACTTATATATCTTAAAATGGAAATGCGTCTATTTAGATGAAAATCGGTCTAAATGGCTCTGAGCACTATGGGACTTAACATCTTAGGTCATCAGTCCCCTAGAACTTAGAACTACTTAAACCTAACTAACCTAAGGACATCACACAACACCCAAAATCGGTCTAAAAATGTAAATAGCTGTGAGAAATGTTTTGCAAGACGGCAGACCCTCTGGCCTCTTCATGCACTTATTAAGGGTCAGAAAACCAGCCTACCTAGCATTTCTGAAATCTGAATTTGCACATACGCAAATTAATGTCATTTCACAACCATATTACACAGTTACGCTGCACTTTCCTAACAGGTACGTTCCTCGTACATCCCACATTGATCTCTGTGGTTATTTCACGCAGTGCTGCTTGTCTGCTAGCACTGACAGCTCTACGCAAACGCTGCTGCTCTCGGTCGTTAAGTGAAGGCCGTCAGCCACTACGTTGTCAGGTAATACCTGAAATTTGGTATTCTTGACCCACTCTTGACACAGTGGATCTCGGAGTATTGAATTCTCTAATGATTTCCGAAACAGAATGTCCCATGGTCTAGATTCATCTACCATTCTGCATTCATAGTCTGTTAATGCATGTCGTGTGGCCATAATCATGATGGAATTCTTTTCATATGAATACAATGAGTAGAAATGCGAGCTCCACCGATGCACTGCCCTTTTATACCTTGTTTACTCGATACTACCGCCATCTGACTTTGACTGTATCACATACAGTTACCTCAGGAGTAGGGTGAGCCTGGTGGGGAGGTGAGGGGGCTGTGGAGGAGGGGGGGGCAGGATGACCTTGAATATACCTTTCCCAACTGCTTCAGCTGTAACCTGACACCCCATCTCAAGGTCAAGTGTAATCTTCCTCTGGAAATGCAGCCTGACATGTCCTTGTCTTATCAGTGATCTTGTATTAAGATAGTTATCTTGGTTTACAGCCACCCTGTCTCACAACTGTCTAGATGTCCTGTCTCTACTTATGTCAGTGTTTTGTTAAATTCTAACCACAGCATCACACCTCTCATCTCGTCTTCACCTACTTCCTTTTCCTTTTGTATACTGTCTTCAAGATGATTTCCTTTGTACAGCCCTTCTATATAATCCAGCCAACTAACAGCCTACCTTATCTGTTTAGTACTTGCTTACCATCTGAGCTCTTGATAGTCACACAGATGCTACTCTTTTCTGCAAAAGTTTCTTTAATTTTCCCATACATGCCATCTATCTTTCTGGTCCTCACGGATGTTTCTACAGTTCTAAATTTCTCGTCTGTCTATTCCTGATTTACTATTTTGCACTTTCTGTCAATGTCGCGTGTAAAACATCTGTATTCAATTTTGGTTAATTCCTTTGCTGAATGTTTATACTTTCTTCTTTAATCAGTTTAATTCAGTATCTCGTGTGCTATCCAAGAATTACTACTATCCTTGTCTTTTTGTCTTCTTGGTCCTCTGCTGCCTTCACTATTTCATTTTTCAAAACTATCCATCCGGCTTCTAGTGTATTCCTTTTCCCTTGTTGTCTAATGTTGTCTCGAAACGTTCTTATTAATTTCCTAAATCTGTAATTTCTTTAATTTCAGTCTGCAGTTTATAACAAAAGAATCATTGTCAAAGTTCACATCTGGCCCTGGAAATGCGTTTCAAATTTTCTGACTTATTACACAATGTGTTTGAACAATATCCATCTGCTTTCACTAGTCTTATCCAACGAAATTATAAGATTATCTCAGTACTAGCTGTAGGTAAGAAGCTCATTAGTTTCCATTAGCTCGCTTCATCATTGTCCAGTGTACAACGAGTGGAGATGGCAATAATACAGGAACAAATATGTTTTTTGCGTTTCAGTTTCAGTGGGTGGAATTCATTTGTAACTGTGCTGCGTGAATTTCCACAATTTCACCTCCTACTGGTCTAAGCACTCAACGATGTCTCCAGCTGTTTGAAGACACTGCTTGTTTATATAAGGGGAAACCCACAGGCCGCTTTGTGTGCTCGTTCGAGAAGCAGTTTTGCATTCAGTCCTCTGCCGCCTACTTGTCCTGACAGCCGACTGTTAACTATTCCTCATGTGTCTGCCTGGCATGTTTTGCGGCGACTTTTGTGTTTCAGCTATAAAGGGTTGAATGGCTACAAGCCCTTCATAATAGTGGTAAATAACAACGTGTAAAATTCGCTGAATTCATCTGGGCGTCCAGTACCCCAAGGTTGTATGTGCATGCCTGTAAAGGATACAGTGTAAAATCGTACTGTTCGTATGAAAATAAGAAGTCTGTAGTTCTGTGCGTGAGTTAATATTAACCTCAAGTTTCTATCTTCATTCATGCAGAAGATATAATCTTGTGAAATCAGATGAATGTTACTGAAAAATCTTGAAACCTTCCAGTATCACCAAGTATTATCTAAGTATACAATCGTCTTTCATGACTCTTAAACCAAGTATTGGCAATGATTAAATTATACACTGTGTAGAATTCTACCAGGCCACTTCCCCTTTAATTCCTTTGCCCCATTTCACCCACTCGGATTATTTTTCCTTCTCTTCCTTTCCCTGCTCTCGAATCACAGTCGCCTACACCAACTAATTTTTTTCTTGCTTAATTAACTGAATAAATTCTTTTAACTCATCACACATTTTTTCAAATGCATTTGCGGATGTCGTAGGCATATACACTTTTATTACTGTGATGGGTGCTTGATATGTGTTTGTCTTGGTTAGGATAATGTGTTCACAACGCTGTTCGTAGTAGTTCACACACATTTCTAATTTCTTAATGATTATTTAATCTGTTCTGTGTTACCTCTATCTGATTTTGTGTTGATAATTGCGTACTCACCTGATCAGGGATTTTGTTCTTCCTGCCACTACGCTTCACCGATTCCCACTGCAATTCTAACTGCTATCTGTCCAAAGAAACAAATTCACTGCTACAAGTTACTGTTTATTTATTTCAAGATCTCGTTGCGTAGGTTTAAATCTTCATCATCAGGTATATATATGTGTTTTAGTATGGCGAGTATGTGTTGTGCTACGACTTTGGGGTAACCTGTGGCACCACATAGTGAGAAAAGCAAGACACTCTATGGAGATCTTTGACTATAGACTGAAAGTAAATGGAAATGTGAAAGTGAAGTAACTGAAACAGAATTCCTCCAGTGGTCAAAGGCTTCTTTCGCTGTTGTGATACATCAGATATAAACCACCACACTTTGTAAAAACTGAGTGGCGTTGAGAAACTAATGAGAGCGAAGAACATACAATAAAAACAGAAACACTACTTAAAAGTGCAAAGAACATATATCGAAACAAAAACACTATTTCGAAGCAAGTCTTAAAACATTACGGAGATCTTTGGTTATGTAGATGAAAAGATATGTTAGTGTAAATATTTCCAGTGGTTCACAAATTCATTTCTGTCACGTTTATATAGCTCATAGTTTGTACACAATTAAGTAATTAGGTAAAGTGTTCAAAACTTTAAGTGCAGTAGTTATCTTGCTAACAGTAGCCAAATTTATGTACGAATAACAATTTACATATTGTCATTACATGGGTCCCCCCATGAACCATGGACCTTGCCGTTGGTGGGGAGGCTTACGTGCCTCAACGATATAGATAGCCGTACCGTAGGTGCAACCACAACAGAGGGGTATCTGTTGAGAGGCCAGACAAACGTGTGGTTCCTGAAGAGGGGCGGCAGCCTTTTCAGTAGTTGCAGGGGCAACAGTCTGGATGATTGACTGATCTGGCCTTGTAACACTAACCAAAACGACCTTGCTGTGCTGGTACTGCGAACGGCTGAAAGCAAGGGGAAACTACAGCCGTAATTTTTCCCGAGGGCATGCAGCTTTACTGTATGATTAAATGATGATGGTGTCCTCTTGGGTAAAATATTCCGGAGGTAAAATCGTCCCCCATTTGGATCTCCGGGAGGGTACTACTCAAGAGGACGTCGTTATCAGGAGAAAGAAAACTGGCGTTCTACGGATCGGAGCGTGGAATGTCAGATCCCTTAATCGGGCAGGTAGGTTAGAAAATTTAAAAAGGGAAATGGATAGGTTAAAGTTAGATATAGTGGGAATTAGTGAAGTTCGGTGGCAGGAGGAGCAAGACTTCTGGTCAGGTGAATACAGGGTTAAAATACAAAATCAAATAGGGGTAATGCAGGAGTAGGTTTAATAATGAATAAAAAAATAGGAGTGCGGGTAAGCTACTACAAACAGCATAGTGAAAGTATTATAGTGGCAAAGATAGACACAAAGCCCATGCCTACTACAGTAGTACAAGTTTATATGCCAACTAGCTCTGCAGATGACGAAGAAATTGAAGAAATATATGATGAGATAAAAGAAATTATTCAGGTAGTGAAGCGAGACGAAAATTTAACAGTCATGGGTGACTGGAATTCGGTAGTAGGAAAAGGGAGAGAAGGAAACATAGTAGGTGAATATGGATTGGGGCTAAGAAATGAAAGAGGAAGCCGTCTGTTAGAATTTTGCACAGAGCATAACTTAATCATAGCTAACACTTGGTTCAAGAATCATAAAAGAAGGTTGTATACATGGAAGAATCCTGGAGATACTAAAAGGTATCAGATAGATTATATAATGGTAAGACAGAGATTTAGGAACCAGGTTTTAAATTGTAGGACATTTCCAGGGGCAGATGTGGACTCTGACCACAATCTATTGGCTATGAACTGTAGATTAAAACTGAAGAAATTGCAAAAGGGTGGGAATTTAAAAGAGATGGGACCTGGATAAACTGACTAAACCAGAGGTTGCACGGAGTTTCAGGGAGAGCATAAGGGAACAATTCACAGTAATGGGGGAAAGAAATACAGTAAGAGACGAATGGGTAGCTCTGAGGGATGAAGTAGTGAAGGCAGCAGAGGATCAAATAGGTAAAAAGACGAGGGCTAGTAGAAATCCTTGGGTAACAGAAGATATATTGAATTTAATTGATGAAAGGAGAAAATATAAAAATGCAGTAAATGAAGCAGGCAAAAAGGAATACAAACGTCTCAAAAATGAGATCGACAGGAAGTGCAAAATGGCTAAGCAGGCATGGCTAGAGGACAAATGTAAGGATGTGGAGGCTTATCTCACTAGGGGTAAGATAGATACAGCCTACAGGAAAATTAAAGAGACCTTTGGAGAAAAGAGAGCCACTTGTATGAATATCAAGAGCTCAGATGGAAACCCAGTTCTGAGCAAAGAAGAGAAAGCAGAAAGGTGGAAGGAGTATACAGAGGGTCTATACAAGGGCGATGTAGTTGAGGACAATATTATGGAAATGGAAGAGGATGTAGATGAAGATGAAATGGGAGGTACGATACTGCGTGAAGAGTTTGACAGAGCACTGAAAGACCTGAGTCGAAACAAGGCCCCGGGAGTAGACAACATTCCATTAGAACTACTGACGGCCTTGGGAAAGCCAGCCCTGACAAAACTCTACCATCTGGTGAGCAAGATGTATGAGACAGGCGAAATACCCTCAGACTTCAAGAAGAATATAATAATTCCCATCCCAAAGAAAGCAGGTGTTGACAGATGTGAAAATTACCAAACTATCAGTTTAATAAGTCACAGCTGCAAAATACTAACACGAATTATTTACAGACGAATGGAAAAACTGGTAGAAGCCGAACTCGGGGAAGATCAGTTTGGATTCCGTAGAAATGTTGGAACACGTGAGGAAATACTGACCTTACGACTTATCTTAGAAGAAATATTAAGGAAAGGCAAACCTACGTTTCTAGCATTTGTAGACTTAGAGAAAGCTTTTGACAATGTCGACTGGCATACTCTCTTTCATATTCTAAAGGTGGCAGGGGTAAAATACAGGGAGCGAAAGGCTATTTACAATTTGTACAGAAACCAGATGGGAGTTATAACAGTCGAGGGGCATGAAAGGGAAACAGTGGTTGGGAAGGGAGTGAGACAGGGTTGTATCCTCTCCCCGATGTTATTCAATCTGTATATTGAGCAAGCAGTAAAGGAAACCAAAGAAAAATTTGGAGTAGGTATTAAAATCCAGGGAGAAGAAATAAGAAGTTTGAGGTTCGCCGATGACACTGTAATTCTGTCAGAGACAGCAAAGGTCTGGGAAGAGCAGTTGAATGGAATGGACAGTGTCTTGAAAGGAGGATATAAGATGAACATCAACAACAGCAAAACAAGGATAATGGAATGTAGTCGAATTAAGTCGGGTGATGCTGAGGGAATTAGATTAGGAAATGAGACACTTAAAGTAGTAAAGGAGTTTTGCTATTTGGGGAGCAAAATAACTGATTATGGTCGAAGTAGAGAGGATATAAAATGTAGACTTGCAATGGCAAGGAAAGCGTTTGTGAAGAAGAGAAATTTGTTAACATCGAGTATAGATTTGTCAGGAAGTCGTTTCTGAAAGTATTTGTATGGAGTGTAGCCATGTATGGAAGTGAAACATGGACAATAAATAGTTTGGACAAGAAGAGAATAGAGGCTTTCGAAATGTGGTGCTACAGAAGAATGTTGAAGATTAGGTGGGTATATCACGTAACTAATGAGGAGGTATTGAATAGGATTGGGGAGAAGAGAAGTTTGTGCCACAACTTGACTAGAAGAAGGGATTGGTTGGTAGGACATGTCCTGAGGCCTCAAGGGATCACCAATTTAGTATTGGAGGGCAGCGTGGAGGGTAAAAATCGTAGAGGGAGACCAAGAGATAAATACACTAAGCAGATTCAGAAGGATGTAGGTTTGCAGTAGGTACTGGGAGATGAAGGAGCTTGCACAGGATAGATCAGCACGGAGAGCTGCATCAAACCATTCTCAGGACTGAAGACCACAACAACAACAACATTACATGGGTACCTGACATGATCAGTCGGAGCAGGAGGCGATGTGCACTAGCCGGCCGGTGTGGCCGTGCGGTTCTAGGCGCTTCAGTTTGGAACCGCGTGACCGCTACGGTCGCAGGTTCGAATCCTGCCTCGGGCATGGATGTGTGTGGTGTCAAAAAAAAAAAAAATGGTTCAAATGGCTCTGAGCACTATGGGACTCAACTGCTGAGGTCATTAGTCCCCTAGAACTTAGAACTAGTTAAACCTAACTAACCTAAGGACATCACAAACATCCATGCCCGAGGCAGGATTCGAACCTGCGACCGTAGCGGTCTCGCGGTTCCAGACTGCAGCGCCTTTAACCGCACGGCCACTTCGGCCGGCCTGTGTGCGGTGTCCTTAGGTTAGTAAGGTTTAAGTAGTTCTAAGTTCTAGGGGACTGATGACCACAGATGTTAAGTCCCATAGTGCTCAGAGCCATTTGATGTGCACTAAAGAACCAAAGAAACTGGTACACCTGCCTAATATCATCTAGGGCCCCCCGCAACCACGCAAAAGTGCCGCAATACGATGTGGCATGGACTTGACTAATGTTCGAAATAGTGTTAGAGAGAACTGACACCATCAACCCTGCAGGGCTGTCCATAAATCCATAAGAGTACGATGAGGTGGATATCTCTTCAGAACAGCACGTTGCAAGACAACCCAGATATGTTCAATAACGTTCATGTCTGGGGAATCTGGTGGCCAGTGGAAATTTTTAAACACAGAAGAGTGTTCCTGGAGCTACTCTGTATCAATTCTGGACGTGTGTTGTGCCGCATTGTCCTGCTTGAATGGCCCAAGTCCGTCGGAATGCACAGTGGACATGAATAGAGGCAGGTGATCAGACAGGATGTTTACGTACGTGTCATCTGTCAGTGTCTTATCTAGACGTATCAGGGGTCCCATATCACTCTAACTGCACACGCCCCACACCATTACAGAGCCTCCACCAGCTTGAATAGTCTCCTGCTGACATGCAGTGTCCATGGGTTCATGAGGCTGTCTCTATACCTGTACACATTCATCCACTCGATATAATTTCAGACGAGACTTGTCCGACAAGGCAACATGTTTCCAGTCCTCAACAGTCCAACGTCGGTGTTGACGGGCCCAGGCGAGGCCTAAAGCTTTGTGGTGAGCAGTCATCAAGGGTACCCGAGTGGGCCTTCCGCTCTGAAAGCCTTTATCGATGATGTTTCGTTGAATGGTTCGCACACTGACACGTGTTGATGGCCCAGCACTGAATCTGCAGCAATCTGCGAAAGGGTCGCACTTCTGTCACGTTGAACGATTGTCTTCAGTCGTCGTTGGTCCGGTTCTTGCAGGATCTTTTTCCGACCGCGGCGATGACGGAGATTTGATGTTTTACCGGATTCCTGATATTCAAGGTACACTCGTGAAACGGTCGTACGGGAAAATCCCCACTTCATCGCTACCTCGGAGATGCTGTGTCTCATCGCTCGTGCGCCGACTATAACACTACGTTCAAACTCATTTAGATATTGACAATCTCTCATTGTAGCAGTAGTAACCAGTCTAACAATTGCGCCAGACACTTGTTGTCTTATATAGGCGTTGCCGACCGCAGCGCCGTATTCTGCCTGTTTACGTGTCTCTGTATTTGAATTCGCGTGCCTATATACTTTCTTTGGTGCTTCAGTGTATAAATTTGTACTGTAGTCTTCTTATGAAAACTCTTATTTACGTGCCTGTAGTCTTCTTACGAAATCTTTTATTTACTTGCCAAGATCGCTATGTTAACAAATTAGTGGATTACTAGTTTCGGAAATATAAATTGCAATCTTCAGATCAATAAAAAAACATGGCGAGGTTACGGTCTTAAAATAATATAAAGAAACACAGTAGGGCATACTTAAAAACTTAATGACAAAAAATTACGTACACATGAAACCGGGCAATGATTTAAAGCATTCTGTCAAAAGAATAACGTAAAGTTTGCTATAACATAATAAATGTCATAAAGATTCTGTTCATATGGACAGATGAAATCCAAAGTCAAAATACAATAATGAATACACTAACAAATAAAATTAAATAAAAACATACGACAAGAAATTCGAGGCATGAAAATAACAGAGAAAATGTGGAACCATAATGTATGCAACTTCGAATTTTCATGACATGGACAAAAGAGACACATATCGCATGATGTCGTTTCGTGGTTTAATGCCATATTGGTTTTATGAAATGGACAAAACAGACACATATCGTATAATGTCTTTTCATGGTTTAATACCACATTGGCTGCGATAGAGTAACTAATAACTAGACCTAGATTACAATAGAGATGCGGTCCGCAATCCATGACATCAGTTAGAAATAATGTAATAGTGCCCCACGTTTGTATAACATTAGAGTTAACAAAGGTAATTTAACATCAAAAACCGTATGTACCAATTAATTATAACAAAAAAGGCTCAGCAAGAATTAATGCTATGAATACTTTCAGGTTTTTTTGCATATTTTCTAAGGAGTAAGTGAATATTAAAATAAAGGATGTCCTTTTACAAAGAATTTGATGCTCTACAACTTTCATACATGATGCTTTTCATTTGAAGTAGCCATTTTTGAGCTACAGGCTATGGAACATTAGCATAACTCACTTTGCCACCAAATTGATAAAAAATTCCGATTTCTGACGAACGATTGTGGCTGAGCAGCTGTACCGATTGTAAACTGTAAATATTTTAAGAAATTTAATACTAGTCTTTTGCTATTTCTTCGATGTGCTGAAAATGTGTGAGATGTATCATTTTAGAATCATAAGGGAAAACCTGAAAGAAGTCTAAAGATTTCGCGTTTTTTCGATCCTCGAAAATTTAGTCCCATCTTGTGCATATTTACTGGCCAATGCGGTATTTTTTCTGGATAATCTACTTTGGCTATAGACTGAAAACATGTGCCTGCTACAAACATGTTTGTACGTGGGAATGGATGGAAGTCAGAAAAAGCCAAATCTTGTTAATAGGGTGAACGTTTTGACAGGCTGAACTACAATTCACTCTATTTTCCCACCACCCATGCAATTTGTGTACAGGTACACAGGCTTGATGAAAGATCATTTTTTTTTCTTTCGCAGACCAGGCCTGTACTCATTTTTATCCAGCTGATCCGATACACTTTCGAAGTAATCTATAGGAAGAATCCATTTTTCATTCAACAGAAAAACCTGCGATAAAACGCCATCAGAAGACTTCGATATTGACTATTTTGGCACGACTACCCACTTTTACTGATCTTTCGTTTGTGTACTCCTTCTTCCAGTGAGGCTATGGAATCAGCTACCTCATAAACCTTTGGTCCCCTGCCGTCTGCATTACATGTTTTTCATCAGTTCATTACACTTTTGGAGTGTTTTCCGTGTAGGTCATCTTCATGAGAAGTATTACACGTTTGAATTCACAATCCCATTCACTGAAAATGAAAGAACATACACATTATAATCCATCATCAACTTCAACAACACTGTTTACAGTATACGCGGTGGACCATTTTAATCCATAATGGGGAATAATTTGGGATGGGGTTGAGATACAGAGAATTTTTTTAGATAAAAGTTGTAGATAGCAAAGACGGTTACGCATTGCTACTAACAGCCATGTCCTCGAAGGTGATTTGGAAGTTAAAGTGATTTTTTAAATGTGAACCATAACATTTGATTCAAGATTTGAAAATATCGGCAAATTTTACATATAAAATGATAGATTATTCAAGATCGTGGTTAGTTCAATGAAGGTCGAATAAGCAAATATGTTTTTAGTTCTAGCAGAGATTAACTTAGAATAGAGGAAGGATACGGCAAAATACAATCTTAGATACAAATTGGAATGGGCATCGTGAGGAATGAGAGGCGAGGGACTCATTCAACGACTTATAAATCGATAATCTACGTTTTATTTATGTTTGTTCTGTCTTGCAAATGGCACAATAACATTCATTGTTAGTGAGGGAAAAACACCTAAATTGGACAGATTCAGCATGAAATTTTGACGGTATATGTACTAAGCACAGTGCCCATCTGAAGCGAAAATGTGTCAACAAGTTGACCAAGGCCGCACAGACGTGGGTGATGCGCATTGGGAAGTTCATTTGCATATTCCTCAAGTCTCCGTATGGTGCGTGGCGTAGGGTACCCTGTACTATTACTGTTCATTTCCTTTTCTGTTCCATGCACAATAAGAGCGAGGGAAACACGACAGTCTATACGCCTCCGTAGAACCTCTAATCTCTCCAGGACTTCACGCGAAATGTACGTTGGCGGCAGCACAACTGTTCTGCAGTCAGCCTGAAATGCCGTTTCTCTAAATTTTCTCAATAGTGTTCCTCGAAAAAGAACGTCGCCTTCCCTCCAGGGGCCGGCCAGAGTGGCCGAGCGGTTCTAGGCGCTACAATCTGGAACCGATCGACCGCTACGGTCGCAGGTTCGAATGCTGCCTCGGGCATGGATGTGTGTGATGTCCTTAGGTTAGTTAGGTTTAAGTAGTTCTAAGTCTAGGGGACTGATGACCTCAGAAGTTGAGTCGCATAGTGCTCAGAGCCATTTTCCCTGCAGGGATACCCATTTGAGTTCCCGAATAATGTCCGTAACATTTGCACGTTGTCGAACCTACCGGTAACAAATCTAGCAGCCCGTCTCTGAATTGCTTCGATGTCTTCCTTTAATCCGACCTGGTGCGGATCCCAAATACTCGAACTGTACTCAACAGTGGGTTGCACTACCGTTTACAGGTGAACCACACCTTCCTAAAATTCTCCCAATAAACCGAAGTCGACAATTCGCCTTCCCTACTACAGTCCTTAGATGCTCATTCCATTTCATATTGCTGTGAAATGTTGCAAATCGACGTGTCTGTCTCAAGCAGTACACTACTAATACTGTATTCGAACATTGTGGGTTTGTTTTTCCTACTCATCTGCATTAATTCACATTTTTCTACATCTTGAGCTAGCTTCCCTTCACTACACCAACTAGAAACTTTGTCTAAGTCATTTTACATCATTCTACCGTCACTCAACTTCGACACCTTACCGTAAACCACAGAATAATCAGCAAACAACGGCAGGTTTCTGCCCACTTTGTCCGTCAGATCTTTTATATATACAGAAAATAGCAGCGGTCCTATCACACATACCTGGGGAACCCCTGACGACACCCTTATCTGTGATGAACACTCGCCATCGAGGACCACATACTGGGTTGCATTGCTTAAAAAGTCTTCGAGCCACTCACATACCTGGGAACCTGTTCCGTACGCTTGTACCTTCACAACAGCCGGAAGGTTTGCTTCGTGTCAAATGCTTTACGGAACTCCAGGAATATGGAATTCTTCTGTTGTCCTTCATCTATGGTTTCGCAAGCTCTCATGTCAGAAAAATGCAAGATGAGTTTCGCACGAGCGATACTTTCTAAAACCGCGTTGATCTGTGGACAGAAGCTTTTCCTTGTCAAGGAAATTTATTATATTCGACCTGAGAATATGTTCAATGATTCTGCAGCGATCCCAATGTTAAAGATATTGGTCTGTAATTCTGTGGGTCCGTTATTTTACACTTCTTATAATTAGGTGTCACCTGCGCTTTTTTCCAGTCGTTTGAGACTTTGCGCTGGGCGAGAGATTCCCGATAAACGCAAGCTAAGTAAGGGGCCAGTGTTGTAGATTGCTGTTTGTTAAACCGAATCTGAATTCGATCAGGACCTGGCGACTCATTTGTTTTCAACTCTTTCAATTGTTTCTCTACACCAGCGATGCTTATTGCCATGTCGTCATCTATAGATACATCTACATCTACGTGATTACTCTGCTATTCACAATAAAGTGCCTGGCAGAGGATTCAATGAGCCACCTTCAAGCTGTCCACTCTCGAACGGCGCGCGGAAAAAACGAACACTTAATTTTTTCTGTGCGGGCCCTGACTTCTCTTATTTTATCGTGATGATCATTTCTCCCTATATAGGTGGGTGCCAACAGAATGTTTTCGCAACAGGGGGAGAAAACTGGTGAATGAAATTTAATGAGACGATCCTGTTGCAACGAAAAACGCCTTTGTTTTAATGATCGCCAATCCAATTCACGTTATCATGTCTGTGGCACTATCTCCCGTATTTCGCGATAATACAAAACGCGCTGCCCTTCTTTGTACTTTTTCGATGTCATCTGTCAGTCCCACCTGATGCGGATGCCACACCGCACAGCAATACTCTAGAATAGGGCGGACAAGCTTGGTGTAAGCAATCTTTAGTAGATCTGTTGCACCTTCTAAGTATTCTGCCAATGAATCGCAGTCTTTGGTTTGCTCTACCTACAACATTATCTATATGATCATTCCAATTTCGGTTATTTGTAATTGTAATTCCTAGGTGTTTAGTTGAATTTACAGCCTCCAGATTTGTGTCCCTTAGCGCGTAATCGAAATTTAGAGGATTTCTTTTAGTACTCATGTGAATAGCTTCACACTTCTCATTAGTCAGGGTCGATTGCCACTTTTCGCACCATACAGATATCTTACCTGAATCATTGTGCAATTCGTTTTGGTCATCTGATGACTTTACAAAACGGAAACGACAGCATCATCTGCAATCAATCTAAGACCGCTTCTCAGATTGTCTCTATATGGGAGTCTGTCCGAAGGTCAGATTCAGATCTTGCAGGAGGCGATTTCTATCTTTTCTGGAAGGTAAAAGATGATCTGGGGGGAAACAGATTTTCCGACGATAAGGACGTTGTAGTGCTCGTTTTTCCCGCGCCCCGTTCGAGAGTGGAACGGTAGAGAGGCAGCTTGAAGGTGATTCATTGAAGCCTTTACCAGGCACTTTATTGTGAATTGCATACTAATCTTGTAGCTGTAGATGTAGATGTAGACGTTCACACAGCAGTTCTCGTATTGGTCAAATGGCTCTGAGCACTATTGGACTTAACATCTGAGTCATCAGTCCACTTGAACTTAGAACTACTTCAACCTAACTAGCCTAAGGACATCACACACATCCATGCACGGGGCAGGATTCGAACCTGCAACCGTAGCGGTCGCGCGGTTCCAGACTGAAGTGCCTAGAACCGCTCGGCCACAACGGCCTGCCGTTCTCGTATGGCCCCATGACTAAGAAGTAATTGAACGTTCAGACCGTTCTTTACAGAGACTTGGTGGCTATATCGAAAAATAGTGCTGTGTGTTTGTGTCACTTTGACGTGTAGTGCAGCATTAATTGCAAATTGCTAGGCCCGTCATAATAATGTGTCACTGTTTTGAAGTTCCGTCGTAGATGGCTCAAATGGTTCAAATGGCTCTGAGCACTATGGGACTCAACATCTATGGTCATCAGTCCCCTAGAACTTAGAACTACTTAAACCTAACTAACCTAAGGACAGCACACAACACCCAGCCATCACGAGGCAGAGAAAATCCCTGACCCCGCCGGGAATCGAACCCGGGAACCCGGGCGTGGGAAGCGAGAACGCTACCGCACGACCACGAGATGCGGGCCCGTCGTAGATGTAGATGGATGAAACTCCGTTGGCGAAAAACTATACAGAACAAGAATTTTACGTTTGGCCGTTATTTCCGCTTATGCTTTTGAACCAGGAACTCGCAACAGAACCTTAAGCAGCCATTTAAAGAAAATTCTTCTGCTAATGAAGTCGACATTTGACCTACGCTTGTATGTAACATGTAACTGCCGGCCGTTGTGGCCGAGCGGTTCTAGGCGCTTCAGTCCGGAACCGCGCTGCTACCACGGTCGCAGGATCGAATCCTGCCTCGGGCGTGGATGTGTGTGATGTCCTTAGGTTAGTTAGGTTTAAGTAGTTCTTAGGGGACTGATGACCTCAGATGTTAAGTCCCATAGTGCTCAGAGCCATGTTGTTGTTGTGGTCTTCAGTCCTAAGACTGGTTTGTTGCAGCTCTCCATGCTACTCTATCCTGTCAAAGCTTCTTCATCTCCCAGTACCTACTGCAGCCTACATCCTTCTGAATCTGCTTAGTGTATTCATCTCTTGGTCTCCCTCTACGATTTTTACCCTCCACGTTGCCCTCCAGTACTAAATTGGTGATCCCTTGATGCCTAAGAACATGTCCTACCAACCGATCCCTTCTTCTAGTCAAGTTGTGCCACAAACTTCTCTTCTCCTCAATTCTATTCAATACCTCCTCATTAGTTATGTGATCTACTCATCTAATCTTCAGCATTCTTCTGTAGCACCACATTTCGAAAGCTTCTATTCTCTTCTTGTCTAAACTATTTATTGTCCATGTTTCACTTCCATACATGGCTACACTCCATACAAATACTTTCAGAAACGACTTCCTGACAAATCTATACTCGATGTTAACAAATTTCTCTTCTTCAGAAACGCTTTCCTTGCCATTGCGAGTCTACATTTTATATCCTCTCTACTTCGACCATCATCAGTTATTTTGCCCCCCAAATAGCAAAACTCCTTTACTACTTTAAGTGTCTCATTTCCTAATCTAATTCCCTCAGCATCACCCGACTTAATTCGACTACATTCCATTATCCTCGTTTTGCTTTTGTTGATGTTCATCTTATACCCTCCTTTCAAGACACCGTCAATTCCGTTCAACTGCTGTTCCAAGTCCTTTGCTGTCTCTGACAGAATTACAATGTCATCGGCAAACCTCAAACATTTTATTTCTTCTCCATGGATTTTAATACCTACTCCGAACTTTTCTTTTGCTTCCTTTACTGCTTACTCAATATAGAGATTGAATAGCAATGGGGAGAGGATACAACCCTGTCTCACTCCCTTCCCAACCACTGCTTCCCTTTCATGTCCCTCGACTCTTATAACTGCCATCTGCTTTCTGTACAAATTGTAAATAGCCTTTCGCCCCCTGTATTTTACCCCTGCCACCATCAGAATTTGAAAGAGAGTATTCTAGTCGACATTGTTAAAAGCTTTCTCTAAGTCTACAAATGCTAGAAACGTAGATTTGCCTTTCCTTAATCTTTCTTCAAAGGTAATTCGTAGGCATTTGAACCATTTTAACTTGCTACTCAATGGAAGTGGAGTTTGATTGCTGTGAAGGCAGCGTCTGAGACAGACAGAGACGTAAATACTTGCCCTCGCTTTTGCCGCACTCGTGTGGTATGGCAGCGCCGGCCACGGCACGGCTTGGTGGCGTGACCAGGTAGCGCAATGCTGGCGTCACACAATGACAACCCAGCGCACGCCGCGGATGTAAACACCGACGGCCGCTTCAGCGCCGTCAAGGTCACGACACACGGTCACAGCCGGCCGACCGGACTTCACCTTTCGATTCCACATATATCTCTTCACTTACGCTCGCGACAATCACATCTGCATAAATACTCCGCAAGCCACCGTACGGTGAGGGGCGGAGGGTACACTGCGCCACAATTAGTATTTCCTTCCCTCTTCCGCTCGCAAATGGAGCGTGGGCAAAACGGCTCTCTAGAGTAACGTTAGTATTGAGACACTATGGGATTTTTACTTTGTAGCTTCATAACTTTATCCGTAATAAAATAGACAAAAAATACTAACAAGTATTACATAAAGTTACAGTAAACTCTCGATTATCCTCGGTAATTGGGGATTTGAAAACCGTGGATAATCGAATTCTAATAATCCGCAATTACAGTACGCAGTAATGTATTAGGGTTGTTCGAAAACAAAAATTAAATACAATATCTATATGAAGACAGTAACTGTTCTCGAAAGAACAGAATACTGTTGATGACCGTGCAGCTTTTCCCTGGAATAAATGATGACTAACTGAAACCCTCAGCTGCCGACAGGTGTTGTTGATATACCTCGATGTAGACAGCTGAAAATGTGGCCCCGACCGGGACTCGAACCCGGGATCTCCTGCTTACATGGCAGAAGCTCTATCCATTTTTTTTTGCATTTTTTTCGTTGCTGATCGTTGTGTTTGGTCGTTGCGGACGTCACATGACATCCACTCAAGTTCGTTTGTGGATCCTTCCACTCAGTTTTTTATTACAAAGGCCAACCAGCTCTATGACTGAACACGCTGAGCTACCGTGCCGGCATCCATCAGGGCCACCGAGAACACAGATGAATAGCGCGACTGCAGGGACTTATCCCTTGCACGCTTCCCGTGAGACACTCATTCGCAACTGTCCACAATTCTACATATGTAATGTACCTTATAGACATTTGCCCATTCAGGCAGCTGAGGGTTTCAGTTAGTCATCATTTATTCCAGGGAAAAGCTGCACGGTCATCAACAGTTTTCTGTTCTTTCGAGAACAGTTACTGTCTTCATATATATAGTTAAAGGCTACCCAGCCACTGACCTTCGTCTGTGCGAATGCGCACAGGTTGCCCAAACTCTTACGGGAATCGCCAAAGCGTGCGCGAGTAATGAGTGAATGGGTTGGACTCTGAGCACTATGGGACTTAACTTCTGAGGTCATCAGTCCCCTAGAACTTAGAACTACTTAAACCTAACTAACCTAAGGACATCACACACATCCATGCCCGAGGCAGGATTCGAACCTGCGACCGTAGCGGTCACGCGGTTCTAAACTGAAGCGCTTAGAACCGCACGGCCACACCGGCCGGCAGTGAATTGGCAAATGTCTATAATGTACATTACATATGTAGAATTGTGGACAGTTGGGAATGTGAGTCTCACGGGAAGCGTGCAAGGGATAAGTCCCTGCAGTCGCGCTATTCATCTGTGTCCTCGGTGTCTAAGATGGATGCCGGCACGGTAGCTCAGCGTGTTCGGTCAGAGGGTTAGCTGCCCTCTGTAATAAAAAAAACTGAGTTAATGGATCAACGACGAGCTGAAACGAGAGTCTTGCGACATCCGCCACGAGCAGTTGCAACGAACGAAAACGAGCAAAATGGAAAAAAAAGCTGGATAGAGCGTCTGCCATGTAAGCAGGAGATCCCGGGCTCGAGTCCCGGTCGGGGCACACATTTTCAGCTGTCCACATCGAGGTATATCAACAACACCTGTCGGCAGATGAGGGTTTCAGTTATTCATCATTTAAATACAATACCACAATTAAAATCATTATAGTTGTAAGTAGGCTGTTTAGGTTTTTATGTTGGTGACGCCACATAGTACTCTGTATGAAAATCGCTTTGGAATATTCGCTTGTGTGGTGTTGGGCAGTTGGAGGTGAACAGCGCGTAGTGTTGGGCAGTTGGAGGTGAGCCGCCAGCGGTGGTGGATGTGGAGAGAGAGATGCCAGAGTTTTGAGAACGGACGATCTGGACGTGTGTCCGCCAGAAAAAGGAAATTTGTAAAGATGGAGGTCATGAATTGATAGATATATATATGATGAATTTTGAACACTATTAAGGTAAATACATTGTTTGTTCTCTATCAAGATCTTTCATTTGCTAACTATGTCTATCAGTAGTTAGCGCCTTCAGTAGTTAGTATCTTTTATTTAGCTGGCAGTATAGGCGCTCGCTGAATTGCAGTAGTACGAGTAACGAAGATTATTGTGAGACAAGTGATTCATGAAAGGTATAGGTTGTTGTTAGTCAGGGCCATTCTTTTGTGGGGATTATTGAAAGTGCCGGCCGGTGTGGCCGTGCGGTTAAAGGCGCTTCAGTCTGGAACCGCGTGACCGCTACGGTCGCAGGTTCGAATCCTGCCTCGGGCATGGATGTGTGTGATGTTCTTAGGTTAGTTAGGTTTAAGTAGTTCTACGTTCTAGGCGACTGATGACCTCAGAAGTTAAGTCGCATAGTGCTCAGAGCCATTATTGAAAGTCAGATTGCGTTGCGCTAAAAATGTTGTGTGTCAGTTTAGTGATGATCAGAATAAGTAAAGAGAGAAATGTCTGAGTACGTTCAGTTTTGCTCAGCTGTTTGAAAAACAAATAACGTAAGAGGTTTACCAGCACAGTAACACATAATTTTCCAAAGCGGAGGTTTCATAGTAAATTCTGGTTTAATCATCATAGTTTATGTGAAAATTCGGTACTTACAACGAATACAGTACATTCGAACTTCACATACCTTACACTACTCTGAACCAAAATACAGTCAAGCTCTTGCAGAATTCGAGCAAAACATTGTTTACTACTCTTGTGTTGTTACGTGAGATTATCGCTCACCCGCAACAACCCCCAGGTTATTGGAAAAGTTTCGGCAGCAAAAGGATGTGGGAGAAATAGGAAGCGGATAATCCACAAAGCGGATAATCGGGAGCTCACTGTAAATGTATCGTAACTAATGACATAATCTTTATGATCACAACTTACGAAAGTTCGTTAATAATACTATTTAAATAAAACTCGGTCCTATTTTCACGTTACTTCAATATTCGGACACTTTTCAGAACTAATTATTTCAAGACAAATATTTGTGAAAACTGTGTGTTTCAATATCTTGTCAGGTAGCCACTTTGTTGCATCACTTATTTCAAACGCTTGCAGCATACTGCTATCCGTTGCTTTTTCTTCTGTTTATCAGTGACCTGTCGTCTGTTACATCGCCTGATGCTAAGTTTGTTTTCAAACATTGCGCAAAACAGAAAGTCAAGTACAGATTTAGAAATGCCTGCTAATCAAACTTTCACTGACATTAAAAGATGCTTTAAAGCTAATTCACACTCACTAAACTTTGAAAAGACCCACTATATGCAGTTCAGAACCTGTAAGAGCTTTTCTTCTAGCGTGTGTATAACGTGTGAAGACATATAGATAGGAAAGGTTGACAGTGTTAAATTTCTGGGATTATAACTCCATAATAAATTCAGTTGGAAAGGGCATACCTCAGAATTGCTGAAGCGCCTAAACAAGTCTGTATTTGCAATGCGAATGATGTCAGATGTATGAGATACAAATATATAAAAAAAAACTTGATTACTTTGCTTACTTTCATTATATTACGTCATGTGGGATCATGTTTTGGGGTAACTCGTCAAACCGAGTAAAAGATTTTAGAGAGCAAAAGAGTGTAATAAGATTCGTTTGTGGTGTAAATTCAAGACTATCATCTAGAAACCTGTTCAAGGAACTAGGTATTGTAACCAATTTCTCGTATATTTATTCCTTAATGAAATTTGTTGCAAATAATATATATCTATTTCCAAGCAACAGCTCAATACATAGTATCAATACTAGGAACAAGAACAATCTACATAAAGACCTAAAATCACTTACCTTGGTCCAAAAGGGGGTCCAATATTCAGGAACACACATTTTAGATAAATTGCCAGCAACAATTAAAAACTTGGTTTCAAATAGAGCACAGATTAAATAGAGTTTGAAAGACATTTTGGTAGACAACTCCTTCTACTCTACAGATGAATATCCTAACAGGGACTGTTAGAATAGCTTAAGTAAAAATATTTGTTAGATTTCAGTTTTGACAGAACTTGGTCACAATAGTCGAGATTAGCTATTTTGTGTATGATAAATTTATTAAAAGTTCATAACTACGTTTCATTCTGACAGTGTATTAATTCTGGAAATATTAGCAGTTCCAGTTTCCTGCAGTGTATTCACGAGTTATGACAATCTGCTGGCTAGGGATCAGGGAAGTGAGCATTATATTGAACTGTTCTCTTTTTTTTATGTTATACTTTCTGCCATAATTTTACTCATGTTGATCTCGAAGAGGCGATGTGTGGTGATTACTTAGGGCAAGAAGAACTTCTTAGACGAGATCACCATAAAAACTTTACTGTACATAACCGGTTTAGGTAAAGCTAAGTTACCATCTTTAGATCTTCATAAAGGTTATTAAAAACATCTTGTGCCAGCTACAGTCAAAATCTTTCCATGGAATTTTCAGGTACATAAAACATGAAATGAGCGATCGTTGCCACGTCAAAATTAAAATTACTACGTACATCACTATTCGCAAAATGTACGTAGTAATTTTAATTTTGGCGCGCCAACGCATTGCTCATTTCATGTTTTATGTACCTGGAACTTTAATGGAAAGACATGGGTTATCTAGAAAAAAGTTTTTACAGCGACCTCGGCTAACAAGTTCTTCTTCTCCTAAGTAAAAAACTCTCTGACATGTTCTACACGGGTCCATGGAACGAAAACTGAATCTAATCTAATCTTTTTTAAATTGTCGCTACGTAGATCGTGCTATCTTCTTTTAATCGACCCTTCAAAGTTTCCTTGGAAGATATTGGTGTTTTTCTAATACGTTACTCTAGATCTCCCCACACATTCTCAATAGGGTTGAGGTCTGGTGATTGAGTTGGTGGCTGTAAGACTTTCGGGCAGTTGTACAAGAAAATATTCCTTCACAATTCGAGTATTATGTTTCGAGTCATAGTCCTGGTAAACCTTGAACGCTTTTGATACTCCCATTTTTGGCACTTTTGCTTAAACAGGTTTATGTTCAGATAAAAATATTTGTCCATAATACTGTCGATGAATACTAATTCGCCCGATCAGAATGTGGATATACAGCACCAGACAACACGAGTGACACCTCCATTCTTTACAGTCTGCTTAATATTTCGCACCCAGGCAAGAATGACGATACAACTCGAAGATGCACTACTTGAGATAAACCGACTTTAAGAATTCTATAAAACTTATACTGAAATAGTATGAGTGTCCTTTAAATTTTAAGTAATTTTATCAGTAAATACCATTTTAGTCTATATGACAAAAATATGGGCATTTAGTTATCGTCGAATGTGAGGTGTTATCAGGTAATTATTAATTAATTCTTTGAGTAGTGTCACTTTTCTTGATTTTCTAAAAACTATTGTCTTTTATTATCACTCTTCATTTAATACTTTCGCCATTTTTCCCGCCCCAAATAATATACTTTTTCTTACTGTAATATTATACATCAAGCAAAATTAATGCTTAGGTTGAAATGAAAAAAGAAAAACATTGAAACTGTTGTATTAGAAAAATACAAAGTACAAAATTGTAATTTATGAAACTTAATACAACTTAGTAAGAAACATGAATTAGGAATAATTTAAGGAACACAGTATTTGAATACATAGAGTCATAAATGGGCTTATAAAATATAGGAATACTTTTCACCGACAAGAGATTCAATACCAACTTTCCTTATAGCAGATGTGTCCATTTGTTTTCTTGTACGCTCCAAAGCACGAAATTTCGTAGTATCTACAACAGCTGTAATGGTCGAAACAGTGGCGGTTCCTTCGGGCATGTATGTTTGTGTGGAGGGTTTTGTAATGTAGGATACAAACACTGTATAAACACTGTCATAGTAATAATCAGTGTAATTAACACTTACATTTTCCGCCCCCGGTAGGTGAGTGGTCAGCGCGACCGATTGTCAACCCTAAGGGCCAGGGTTCGATTCCCGGGTGGGTCGGAGATTTTCTCCACTCAGGGACTGGGTGTTGTGTTGTCCTAATAATCATCATTTCATCCCAATCGACGCGCATGTCGCCGAAGTGGCGTCAAATCGAAGGACTTGCACCCGGCGAGCGGTCTACCCGACGGGAGGCCCTAGTCACAGGACATATACAGTTACATTCAACTTACCTTGTACATGAAAAGCTTCACAACTCAGAATGTGCCGCTCTTCGTGAATGACCCATGCACACGTGCCAATAGCAACGCTAAAGTGACACTATTCCAGCCGTGTCGCATCATAAAGTAACCTACAACAAAGCTGACACATCAGCCCTGAGGTGGACAAAGTGCGACATACAGATGTGAAGTTATTCGTTCACGCTGGGGCGCTTCACACGTATTTTTCGCCGCAATAAGCTAATTAATGGTCGTTTTTATTACTTTTTTCACTTTTCTTGTCGGGGTGCGACTGGTGACTTTAAATTCTTTATTCGTATTCCGCCACAAAATGACGTCGTTCCATCATGTTTCCTCCTTCGTAATAAACTCTTATCATAGTTCAATGTCTTCTTTCTATTCTGTTCATACACACACGGTGTCTTCCAATCCATTCTTCCATTGTAGCCACTATCTTTCTGTGCTCTGTGAATCGTCTGAGAACGTACCTTCTTTGCAGTATCGTTTAGAACCTCACTTACTAACTTTGGGTGCACTGAGTGTAAGTTCCTTCTTTATTTTTTGTATTAGATTCCTCTTGTCGCATGCACGCAACTTCTTGTTTGGCCCTTTAGAGGCATAGAGTCTATACGATCCTAGTTTTTGAATCGTATCACGATATCTGCAACAATCAAGTTGAGCATGGCAGCGATTTGTCCATATGATTTACCTTTCGCGTTATGAAAGAATCGCAAGTTCTCGTATATCAAAACCGATATTAGTTTCTCCCGGCATTGTAACGTCTGGACAGTCGACCGCGCTTCTAAACAGACACTGCCTTCTAACGCAGAATATATAACTCGGTGTGAACGATCGAAACAAGTGCTATACTGCTAACTGTTCGAATAGTAAAGTAATGTGAAAATCGAACGATGTTTTATTTAAATCGTATTATTTAACCACTGTTGTAAGATGTGTAAAAAAGTTCATATTATTATTTAGTGGACACGTACCTTAACATTACTCTTGATAATTTTTTAATATTTGTTTGTTAAGAACAATGTTATGATGCTACAAAGCAAAAATCTCATACTGTTGGAATATTAATGTTACTCGCTGTATATGCTTCCGTAAGGGCCCTAATACGCCTTATATTGTCTTCGCGTTCATTCCGCGTGACGTATGCTTGTAGCAGTAGAATTGTTCTGTAGTCAGCCGAAAATTCAACTTCTCTAAACTTTCTAAATATTGTATCCCAAAAAGATCGTCTTCTTTCCTCCACCGATTCCCATATGAGTTCACGGAGCGTTTCGGTAATACTCCCATGTTGATCGAACTTATCGGTAACAAATCTAGCAGCATGCCTCTGAACTACTTCCATGTCTTCCTTTAATCTGACCTGGTGTGGTCCCAAACACTCGAGCAGTACTCGAGAATGGGTCGCACAAGTGTTCTGTAAAGGATCCTCTTTATAGATGAGCTACACTTTTCTAGAATTCTCCCAATAAACCGAAGTAGGCCACTCCTCTTCCCTACACCCGACCTTACGACGTGACAGTGTGAAGTAGCGCACAACTAGTACTGTATTCGAACATTACAGGAATGTTTATCCTACTCGTCTGCCTTAACGTACAGTTTACTAAATTTATAACAAGCTGCCACTAATCAAAACGAATGGAAATTCCGTCAAAATCATCCTATATTGTTCTGCAGTCATTCAGAGATGACACTTTCCCATACACTGCTACTACGTCTTCAGCAAATAGTCGCATACCGTCGCTCACTCTCGTCTTACAAATCTTGTATGTATACAGAAAACAAGAGTGGTCCTATCACACTTTACTGAGGTTCCCTGGCGATAACTTTGTCTACAATGAACATTCGCCGCCCAGGGCGACATACTACATTCTGCATGTGTTACTTAAAAAGTTTTAGAGACGCTCACATATCTGAAAATCTATCCGTATGTTAGGACCTTTGTTAACAGTCTACATTGTGGCACAGTGTCAAATGCTTTCAGGAAATCTAAAAATATGGAATCTGACTGTTTCCGTCCACCCAAAAATGGGCAACGTGAATCTCTCACGAGCGATACCTTCTAAATACGTATTTATGTGTGGATAGAAGGAGTTTATTGTTATGCCGGAGCCAAGGTAGCCCCTGAGGGACAGCAACCCATATTACACCACAGAGGACGGGGTTGTCTATGTCCAAGGTGTACCAAAAGCACCATGGTAAACACCGGCTATTTACAAACAAGATAATGGAAACAGACATTGCGAACACTACTTTCTGCAGGGGGAGCTCGAGCCACGGCCTGCAGGAAGTATCACTATGCCAAAACCTGATTGGCTGGAGACAGCTATTTAGGGGCTAGAACCAGCCCCGAAGTTCAGTTCACTCCAGATGCCGACCTCGTGGACTTCGACCGCTGAAGATTACGTCTTCGTCTCCGAATTGGACTTTTACTAGTGTGTGTGTTACCACGAACCTTTGTGGAAAATTAGGAGTGAACTTTTGTTTGCCTCAATTAGGAGACTTTTACTAGCATCGTTATTGTTACCTTTCTTTTGTTGTTCAGTCATCAACCTTGTAAACTTACATAAATAAAAGTTGTGTTGTGAAAAATTGTGAATGGTCAGTCACAACATTTATTACATTCGAACTTAAAATATACTCAGAATTTGGCAGTAAATCGACGTTAAGGATTTTGGTCCTTAATATTGTGGCTCCGTTCTTTTACCCTGCTTTTACAGGATGAATCACTTAAAACTTGCATCGCAAATATTGCGGAAATGGGAAGTGCTGTTGATGAGCAGTTTTCACAGAATGAATTCGTAGTCAGGGGTTCGTATTGTTAGCCAATCAGCAGATTGTAATAATACTTAGAAAGTGTATGTTTGTGCAAACACACACTTTTTAAAAGGAACAATGCCTATTGATATCAAAAAACTAAATGTACTGTAAATTAGAATGTCAGTGGTGTTTGTTGCATGATTCTAGTGCGAGTCGCTTAGAAGATAACATATTTTGAAAAGTTCCCACACCGATACTTGTACAATATCTCTGGTAGCATATACTAAAGAACAACGCAATTGGATACGCTAGTTATATGGATTCTGACCAGTAACGAGATAACTGTCCATCACAGGTTGTGTTCAAAATGAGAACCGGCAGCGGCAATATACACTCCTGGAAATTGAAATAAGAACACCGTGAATTCATTGTCCCAGGAAGGGGAAACTTTATTGACACATTCCTGGGGTCAGATACATCACATGATCACACTGACAGAATCACAGGCACATAGACACAGGCAACAGAGCATGCACAATGTCGGCACTAGTACAGTGTATATCCACCTTTCGCAGCAATGCAGGCTGCTATTCTCCCATGGAGACGATCGTAGAGATGCTGGATGTAGTCCTGTGGAACGGCTTGCCATGCCATTTCCACCTGGCGCCTCAGTTGGACCAGCGTTCGTGCTGGACGTGCAGACCGCGTGAGACGACGCTTCATCCAGTCCCAAACATGCTCAATGGGGGACAGATCCGGAGATCTTGCTGGCCAGGGTAGTTGACTTACACCTTCTAGAGCACGTTGGGTGGCACGGGATACATGCGGACGTGCATTGTCCTGTTGGAACAGCAAGTTCCCTTGCCGGTCTAGGAATGGTAGAACGATGGGTTCGATGACGGTTTGGATGTACCGTGCACTATTCAGTGTCCCCTCGACGATCACCAGTGGTGTACGGCCAGTGTAGGAGATCGCTCCCCACACCATGATGCCGGGTGTTGGCCCTGTGTGCCTCGGTCGTATGCAGTCCTGATTGTGGCGCTCACCTGCACGGCGCCAAACACGCATACGACCATCATTGGCACCAAGGCAGAAGCGACTCTCATCGCTGAAGACGACACGTCTCCATTCGTCCCTCCATTCACTCCTGTCGCGCCACCACTGGAGGCGGGCTGCACGATGTTGGGGCGTGAGCGGAAGACGGCCTAACGGTGTGCGGGACCGTAGCCCAGCTTCATGGAGACGGTTGCGAATGGTCCTCGCCGATACCCCAGGAGCAACAGTGTCCCTAATTTGCTGGGAAGTGGCGGTGCAGTCCCCTACGGCACTGCGTAGGATCCTACGGTCTTGGCGTGCATCCGTGCGTCGCTGCGGTCCGGTCCCAGGTCGACGGGCACGTGCACCTTCTGCCGACCACTGGCGACAACATCGATGTACTGTGGAGACCTCACGGCCCACGTGTTGAGCAATTCGGCGGTACGTCCACCCGGCCTCCCGCATGCCCACTATACGCCCTCGCTCAAAGTCCGTCAGCTGCACATACGGTTCACGTCCACGCTGTCGCGGCATGCTACCAGTGTTAAAGACTGCGATGGAGCTCCGTATGCCACGGCAAACTGGCTGACACTGACGGCGGCGGTGCACAAATGCTGCGCAGCTAGCGCCATTCGACGGCCAACACCGCGGTTCCTGGTGTGTCCGCTGTGCCGTGCGTGTGATCATTGCTTGTACAGCCCCCTCGCAGTGTCCGGAGCAAGTATGGTGGGTCTGACACACCGGTGTCAATGTGTTCTTTTTTCCATTTCCAGGAGTGTATTTTGAAAAGTTCCCACACCGACACTTGTACAATATCTCTGGTAGCATATACTAAAGAACAACGCAATTGGATACGCTAGTTATATGGATTCTGACCAGTAACGAGATAACTGTCCATCACAGGTTGTGTTCAAAATGAGAACCGGCAGCGGCAATATAGACTTCCAGTCTATTATGAAACGACTGTTGCATACGTGCTAGCATATCAGCGGAGATGTCCGAGCAGAAATCAATAATGTGTCGTTGCATATCATTGGGTGTAGTTGATATGTCCTTGTAGACAGCGTCTTTCAACTTCTGCACGAAAAAAAATTCTAGAGGCGTCAAATCCGGGGAACGGACCGGCCAAGGTACAGGTCCGCTGCGTCCGATCCAACGATTTGGAAACAATTCGTGAAGACATGCTTTAGTACTTGGTAACTATGGACTGGACAGCGATCGTGTTGGTACCACAGGTTCCTCCTAGTCCGCAGAGGAACTTCTTCTAAGATCCATAGTAGATGGTCTGTTACGTAGCTGCGATAATTTGTGCGTGTTCAGAGTTCCGTCTATGAAAAACATTCCAATGAGTTGATAAGTTCACCTTGTCACACCACACGTTTACACTCCATGGATGCTGACGTTCCACCCGAAGAAGCCAACGGAGATTGGAAACAGAGGAATAGTGGATGGTTCTGCGGGTTACTTTGCCATAGTAAATGTGGCTTCATCGCTAAACAAGATACATGATACATCTGTAGTATCCTGTATTAATGCCCACACACAGAAGTTAGGACGATTCTCATAATCGTTTCCCTGCAGCTATTGATGGAGAGAGATGTGATGAGGATGCAACCTCTGTCGACGTAAATGAAATGAAATGATCGTGTGGCATTGTTAGCCGGGAGCCCCCATCCGGGGAAGTTCGGACGCCGGATTACAAGTCTCATTTCAGGTGACGCCACATTTGGCAGCTTATGTGTCGGTGATAATGAAATAATGAGAAGGACAACACAACACCCAGTCCACGAGTGGAGAAAATCTCCAACCAGGGCTCGCTGCATCGTAGACAAACACGTTACCACTCAGCTAAGCAGGCGACTATGGCGATGGAGAATGCATGGGACCCTTGCCTGACTCCGCGCTGCAACTAACGTGCGAATCAACTGCAACAGCAGGAATAACATTAATTTGCCCCTCTTCTGTCGTCACTTTCCTTCAGCTACGTTGTCTAGTTGTTACACTACCACTTTGACGTAACTGGTTGAAGAGGTTAATAAATAATAGCCGAGGTGGTTTGCCGCATACACCGTACAGGAAAGAGCTGCATTCTTCCTACACTCTCCATATACAATGAGCATGCCGGCTTTTTCTGCATTGGTAAATCTCAATGTCCACTCACAACCTACTGCATGGACTGTCACCAACTAACTGACTAGCAAGTCAGTGCACTCACGGAACACACAAGCACACTGTAAGCAAACATAACAACATCGTTCCAAGCAACTACTCAGCTTGAATGACATAAAAAAGTGTCGGTGTGGGGCCGGCCGGAGTGGCCGAGCGGTTCTAGGCGCTACAGTCTGGAACCGCGCGACCGCTACGGTCGCAGGTTCGAATCCTGCCTCGGGCATGGATGTGTGTGCTGTCCTTAGGTTAGTTAGGTTTAAGTAGTTCTAAGTCCTAGGGGACTGATGACCTCAGATGTTAAGTCCCATAGTGCTCAGAGCCATTTGAACCATTTTGAAGTGTCGGTGTGGAAACTTTTCCCAGTGCGATAGCTCGTAAACGACACGCATTAGAATCCTGCAACAAACACCACTGACATTCTAATTTACCTACTTTCGGTCTGTTAATGTCAATAGGCATTGTTCCATTTTAAAAAGTTTATGTTTGCACAAAAAAATCACTTTCTAGTTGTTATTACAGTCTTTTTATTGGCTAACAATACGAGATACCAATGCATTCTGTGAAAATCGAACATCAAACATAATGGTGCAAGTTTAGGTGATTCACCCTGTATAAGGTATTCACCTGCGCTTTTTTCCTGTCGCTTGTACCCTTGCAATGGGCGAGAGATTCGAGATAAATGTAAGCTACTTGAAAGGCCAGTGCCGAAGAGTACTCTCAGTAAAACCGAATTGAAATTCCATGTGGACCTGATGACTTATTTGTTTTCCAATCGCTCAGTTGCTTTTCAGTGTCTTCCATACGGGAGTCCGTGTGGCGGTCAAACGGTGGTATGTCTCTACGATCGTCATGCGTAAATAATTTTTTAAACGCGAAATTTTAGATTTCAGGTCTTATTTTGCTGGCTTCTGTTTTCACGTCAGACTGGTCTACGAGTGACTGAGTGACTTCGACTCGCTTATTGATTTTATGTAGGACCAGCGCCATGACCATTATCGGACATCTCTGAATCACGTTTCTGATGATCACCTGCTGACTGGCCTGAATACCTGTGAGCATGAGGTTGTTCTTTAGCTTCAGCTCGAACAGAGTGCAAGATGGGGGAAGCACTGAACCGATGTGCTACGAGAGGAAGCAGACACAGATATTTGTTTACTCCGAATAAACGAAAGAAAGGAAGACTGGATGCCATTCTTGGCAGTACGCGTTACCACCACATTCGGAGAAGAGTACAAACGAATACGGTAAACACACCCTGGATTTCCTACATCTCCAGTAGTTTAAGAGTGTATCGCGGTATTTCCTTTCACACACTTCACGCGATACAGTTTAAAAGAGCTTTTGCAGTGGCTAATTAACGATTGCTATAAACTCAAGAATGCGGATGGCTCCCATCCAGCGACCGAGTAGAATTGCGCAGTGGTGAAGGCTCGTGGACTTGCAGTTCGGAGCACTGGGGTTCAATTCCCCAATCGACAATCCAGTTTTAGGTTTCATGTGTTTCCCTAAACTACTAATTTAAATGCTGCGTTGGTTGTCACTGAGAAAGTCGCAGTTGATTTTCCCTCCAATTCCTCTCCAAAACGACTTTGAGATCCGTCTCTGATGGCCAGGTCGTCGACGGTACATTAGAGCTTAATCTCCCTTTTCGTCATGCTGTTTTTTCCATGCTCGTTTGGGACGTCAGGACTTATATGGGATGCGATCCCAAATGATACGTTCTCGTCTATGAGGGATTTAGAAGTAGATGCCCTCGGTGCAGCGAAGCACCTCCAGTTATTTACGAAAAGCAATTCTTCCTGTATAGATAGTATACTAACTAGATTCTTTCTGAGTATTCTGATGAAATCCTTATATGATCCCTTTGTTGTCCGTCTGTCTGTCCGTCTTTTAAGACCCATTTTTCTCATGAACGAGTAGAGCCAACAAGCCCTATAGATGAACTATGTACACTGAAGAGGCAAAGAAACTGGTACACCTGCCTAATATCGTGTAGGTCCCCGCGAGAACGCAGAAGTGCTGCAACACGACGTGGCATGGACTCGACTAATGTCTGAAGTTGTGCTGGAAGGAACTGACACCATAATTCCTGCAGGGCTGTCCGCAAGTCCGTAAGAGAACAAGGGGGTGGAGAGCTCTTCCGAACAGTACGTTGCAAGACATCCCAGATATGCTCAATAATGTTCATGTCTGGGGAGTCTGGTGGCCAGCGGAATTGTTTAAACTCAGAAGAGTGTTCCTGGAGACATTCTGTAGCAATTCTGGACGTGTAGGGTGTCGCATTGTCCTGCTGTAATTGCCCACGTCCGTCGGAATGCTCAAAGGACGTGAATGGATGGAAGTGATCACACAGGATGCTTACGTACGTGTCACCTATCAGAGTCGTATCTAGACGTATCAGGAGTCCCATATCACTCTAACTGCACACGCGCCACACCACTGCAGAGCCTCAACCAGCTAGAGCAGTCCCCTGCTGACATGTGGGGTCCATGGATACATGAGGTTGTCTCCATACCCAGGCACGTCCATCCGCTCTATGCAATTGGAAACGAGACTCGTCCGACAAGGCAACATGTTTCCAGTCATCAACAGTCCAACGTCGGTGATGACGGGCCCAGGAGAGGCGTAAAGCTTTGTGTCGTGCAGTCATCAAGGGTACACGAGTGCTGGCCGGTGTGCCCGAGCGGTTCTAGGCGCTTCAATCTGGAACCCCGCGGCCGCTACGGTCGCAGGTTCGAATCCTGCCTCGGGCATGGATGTGTGTGATGTCCTTAGGTTAGTTAGGTTTAAGTAGTTCTAAGTTCTAGGGGACTGATGACCTCAGATGTTACGTCCCATAATGCTCAGAGCCATTTGAATCATTTGGTACACGACTGGGCCTTCGGCTCTGAAAACCCATATCGCTGATGTTTCGCTGAATGGTTCGCACGCTGAATCTAGTTGAAGGCCCAGCACTGAAATCTTCAGCAACTTGCGGAAGGGTTGCACTTCTGTCACGTTGAACGATTCTCTTCAGTCGTCGTTGGCCCCGTTCTTTCAGGATCTTTTTTCGGCCGCAGTGATGTCGGAGATTTGATGTTTTACCGGATTCCTGATATTCCCGGTACACTTGTGCAATGGTCGTGCGGGAAAATCCCCACTTCATCGCTACCTCGTAGATGCTGCGTCTCATCGCTCGTGCTAGCTATAAAACCACTTTCAAACTCACTTAAGTCTTGATACCATACCATTGTAGTAGCAGTAGCTGATGTAACTGCGCCAGACACTTGTTGTCTTATACAGGCGTTGCCAACCGTACCATCGTATTCTGCCTGTTTACGTATCTCTGTATTTAAATGCGCGTGCCTATACCAGTTTCTTTGGCGCTTCTGTGTATATACATAATTAAGTTTTAGAGAAATCTCAGAGCGCGAGTCCTACTCACACTTACCTGGTTTTTTATTAGCAATCGTAAACAATACTTAGGTCGATCAAAGATACGTTCATAAAGACTGGAAAGTTGCTCAGGTCACACCAGTACACAAGGAAGGAAACAGAAATAATCTTATGAATTATAGACCCATATCTAACATCAATTTACAGTAGGATTTGGGAACATTACTTTCTTCGAACGTTATGAACTACCTCAAAGCAGATGATCTATTGACACACAGTCAACGCTGATTCAGAAAATATCGTTCCTGTGAAATACAACTGGTTCTATATCCACACTAAGTAAGTGCTATCGACAGAGCATCTCAAATTAATTCCATGTTTCTAGATTTCCAGAAGGCTTTTGACTCCGTTTCTCACAAGCGGACTGTAATCAAATTGAATGAAATGATAATTAAATCAAGACCCTAAGCTATCGACAGGCGTTGATATACATCAACGGGGAGAGTTGAAAATGTGTGCCCCGACCGTGACTCGAACCCGGGACCTCCTGCTTACATGGCAGACGCTCTATCCATCTGAGCCACCGAGGGCACAGAGGGTAGTGCGACTGCAGGGATTTATCCCATGCACGCTCCCCGTGAGACCCACATTCCCAACTTAATGTCCACACACTACATTCGTAATGTCCCTGCCCATTACACTCATTACTCGCGGTAGACAATCTTACCGAGTCCCGTAAGAGTTCGGGCAATGCGTGTGCATCCAGCACAGAAGAAGGAGGTCAGTGGCCGGTTAGCCTTAACTATATGAAGATGGTATCTGTTCTTTCGGACGGTAAGTCACCTAGTGAAACTGAAGTGATATATTGAAACGTCTCGGTGAAGTCGTTTCATAAGACGCTTGTCGAATTCCGTACAACTTATTCATTTTACTACCTGATTTTAGCTCAACTCATGAACTCTTCCAGAAAGACTGCGCACTCAGATAAGGCCTATTGATTATTATATGTGTGTTTTAATGTGGGTTTCGGTTTTGTTTTGTGGGAAACGCTGAGTTGGTCATCGTGTGCTGGGAGCAGACGATGTTGCTTCTCGTTCGAAAGAGAGCACGGGATGACCAACTTAGGTTTCCAATACCTGAACAGAGAGGTTTACCCATCTTAGTCGAAGGCTGTATCGAAGGCTGTTTTTGTGTGTGAGGTTGGTGACGGAGGGCTACCCCTCTGGTAGCTTCCGCTGCACGGGAAGATAGGTAATCTCGTGACAGAAAGGGGCACTCTTCGGTGAACGCTTGGTGAGTGCGGATCGTAGCTCTTAAGGGGGGTTTCAGGTGATAGGAATGAGGTTGAGTTAGGACTTCGTTATGTTTAACTGGTGAAATACTTAAGAACTTTAGCTTATCTGAAGCGTGTGAAGCGAGTTATTTTTTTAATGATTTTTAATCTTATATTTTGTGGAAATTGCTTTTGTCTTTGTGTGTCGATTTTGTGACACGTGTTTGGTAATCAATGACCCTTCTGGTTCACCACGGCACCGCAATAGCCTTTATTTTAACAGTTTGCTTGTTTAATGAGCTACAATTTCTGCAAGAATATCTGTTCTTTCGTGCGCTTTCTACAAAGCAGCACAACAGTTTGAGTCAGAATGCACCACGTGCTCTAGTTCGGCCGTTTGCAAGCAGCAGACGCAGTTAGTATGTTAAATAATTATCGCACAGCCTTGTGTATTGGTTAAACCTCTGTCCAGAATACAGCATGCGCAGAATCGTAATGCAAATCTCACTTAGATATTTTTATGGTATTGATGCAAAGAGATGATAGTATAATTGTCTCCCACCCCCGTCTTCCGTGTTTCTCCTTGGTGTAGTTAAATTGTGCTCTGTTTCATTCTCACGTAATTCTTACTTAAATATTTCGAGTCAGGCACCAGTTATGTGTAGTTAAGATGTGCAACCAAATATTTTGTTACAATAAATAATTTACGTGAAAGATAAATTCTTTGGTGTCGACCTTACCCCCTTACTCTGATTTCCATTCCTGAATTAATCAAGTTGCTGCATGCACGACATGGAGTGCTATTTATCTGGCTGCTTAAAGAAATTTGCGTACTTGTAATTAAATTATTTAAGTAATTAAACTAATAATTTTTCATTTACGTTTTTTCTAAATGGTTAGGAAGGGCTTGCGCTGGTGGTGACCCTGAATTTCTGAATTTTTATCATTATTTGTGTGAGAGAAGAAGCTAGAAATGCGAGATAACGTATATGGCTCGATGAGCAACGTCGTAAACATAGTAATACGTTACGATATCTATGGTCCATAATGTTGATTTTGTAGTACCTGCCGCCCGGAGTGGCCGCGCGGTTGGAGGCGCCAGGTCACTGACTGCGCGGTCCCTCCCGCCGGAGGTTCGAGTCCTCCCTCGGGCATGGATGTGTGTGTTGTTCTTAGCATAAGTTAGTTTAAGTAGTGTGTAAGTCTAGGGACCGATGACCTTTGCACATTGGTCCCTTAAGAACTCACACACATTTGAACATTCGTAGGACCTCGGGTGTTGTTAATCTACTTAAACGATTTAGGAGACAATCTGAGCAGTCTGCGAATGTATGCTATGATGCTGTCGTTTAGCGTCTAGTAAAGTCAGCAGACGATCAAAACCAGTTCCGAAATGAAATAGGTCGGATATTTATATGGTACGAATAGTGGCAGTTGATTCTAAAGAATAAAAAGTGTAAGGTCCTCAACATGAGTACTAAAAAGAATCCGTAAAATTTCAACTGCACGATAGGTTACACAATTTTAAATGTTGTCAATTCAACCAAATACCCAGGGATTACAATTACGATCAACTTAAATCATAACCATCATACAGAAAATGTTGCGGGAAAGACAAACCAAATACTGCGTTTTTTTGGCATAACACGTAGCAGATGCAACAAATCTAGTAAAGCGACTGCCTACACTGCGCTTGTCCGTCCTCTTATGGAATACTATAGCGCGATATGGGATCCTTACCAGCTAGGATTGACGGAGGACATCGATAAAGTTCACAAAGAGCAGTTCGTTTTGTATTGTCATCAAATAGGGGAGTGAGTGTCAGGGATACGATACGCGAGTTGGGTGACAATCACTTAAAAGGATGGCGTTTTTGGTTGCGACAAGATCTTTTTACGAAATTTTAATCACATCTTTCCCCTCCGAATTCGAAAATATTTTGTTGACGCCTACCTATGTATTGAGAAATGACCATCGCAATAAAATAAGATAAATCAGAGCTTGAACCGAAGGATTTGGGTGTTCATGTTTCCCACGCGCTATTCAAGAGCGGAGCGGTTGAGAAATAGCGTCCAAGTTGTTCTATGTACCCTCTACCAAACACTCAAGTGTGAATTTCAGGGTAGTCATGTGGATTGAAATGTCTGCATCCATTCACTCATTTGATATTCTGCCTGCTCCGTTACCGAATTAGCCTTCTCTTCGTCTGCATTCATTAGTGACGGCGCCTTAGCATCAGTACTTGCCTCATGTATTCCGTCTACGATTTTATTGAAGATTGGCAGAGAGGGCTAATGGAAATTAGCTTCGGCATAAAAATGTTTTAGCTTTGGAATTTTTTCCGAAGTCGAGTCATTGTGTCGTTTTCCCTTATGGGAAATATAAATAATGAAAAAAGCAATACATATTGCGTCAGGTAGGTTAAGATCATAAATAACAGTAAAATTTGAGCGTGCAAAAAGTAGTCTCTCACTTATACAAAGTAATGTGTTACCTGTGGTTTTCGGCCTTGAAGGCTGATAGGGAATAATTGTCATTTCGTACGATTACACATTCCGTTACACATTAATTCAATGTCGCGACAGTGAGCAATTGGGGACTGTGTCATTACATTTTAAATTGCACTTTTAACACACTTTCTTTCGTGGTCCTCTAATACGAGAGTTCAATAAATTTTGTTTAAGAGCAACTAAAAAGTTAAAACATGTATGTGGTTCAAACGCTGAGAATTTCTCAGTGTGAGACAAACAAAATTACAGTGCGCTAAGCAGAAAGATGACACACTGTTTACTTTAGGAATAGCACAAGCTGCAGTAGCATGACCTCAAGTAGCGGAGAAAGCTCTTCTGCAGAACTTTCACACTGCAGCCGCTGTAGTTATGTCTCTTTAAACGAGATGCTGACTCTTTCTTGCTGGTGAAAGGACACAGCCTACTTATTGCCCGGCAGAAAAGAACATGCTGAAAATGTATCTTAGTTCAGAAGGGAGAAATCCTGCGTAACTTGGACACGTGTCTTCGACTTGCAGTAACCTTGCTGTGTGTGACTGACTCTCACCGCAATGTTAACAGTAGGCACAGCATGTGGCGTGGCAAGACGAACGTAGCAGTGGTTTTGTTTGCTGGTAACTAATATCTTTTTCTGGTGAAAATGATGCCCCGAGTGACTGGTGCTTTTAGGTGTTTTTTCCCACCCTACCGCAGAATGCTGAACCAGGTCCTTTAGTTATATCAACGCTACTCTGTTGAGAAGAATAAGCTCACCAGACAAAAAATCAGTCAGCCTAGTGCGCACGCGGAGATGAATAATTAAGGCTTTAAACCGATAGGGTCACGTGCTCAACCACGCGTGTACTGCTTCTACGAAGTGTGAACAAAGGTAACGGGAATTTTTGTTTTTATTAAAGATTCTTTATTTATTCATCAAAACCAACCTTGTGTCCTTCAAAGTAATCCCCTTCAGATATAATACAATTGTGCCAGCGCTATTTCTGATCTTGGAAGCACTTCTGGAACTCACTTTTCGTTATAGTGTTCAGCTCCTTCGGTGATACTGCTTTTATCTCATCAAAGTTCGTAAAACGACATCCTTTCGTGGTTCTCTTCAGCCTTTGGAATAGAAATAAGTCACAGGAGGGCATGTGCTGCGAATAAGGTGGTTGAGGCAACATTGTGGCTTTGTTTTTTGTCAAAAACTCACGAAAAAGCATTGAGGCGTGAGTGGGAGCATTATTGTGATGCAATTTCCACGGATGGTTTTTCCACAGTTCTGGTCGTTTTCTTCGAATTTATTCACGCAAACGGCGCATAACCTCCAGGTAGTATTCCTTATTGACCTTACGACCATAAGGCAGGAATTCATTATGCACTATCCCACTGTAATCGAAGAAAACAGTGAGTAGAACCTTCACATATGATCGAACATGTCGAACTTTTTCGGTCTTGGCTCTTCAAGCAGTTTCCATTGGGACGATTGGGCCTTTAATTCAGAAATTTCGAACCAAACTTTGCTGCTTCGTGTTTCATATCCAAAACATCCGAAAAAAATTGTTGGGTATCAAAGGATATGCTGACATCATCAGTAACCTCTTTGATAGTGATTCGGCGATTTTTCAGAACAGTTTTCTTTACTTCTTCCACATTGTCGTCAGTAATTGATGTGCTAGGTTGTCCAGAGCGGTCGTCGTCGTCAACATCTCCTCGGCCCTCTTTGAAACGTTTATAACACTCGTAAACTCTTGACTTACTCATAGTACATTCGCCAAAAGCTACAGTCAACATTTCGAATGTGGTGCTGCACTTTATTCCATTTTTCTAGCAAAATTTAATGCAAATTCTTTCATACATTTTTTTCCGAAGTAAGAATTCGTCAAACACTCGAAAACACATGTAGGATAATCTTTTCGATCGTCAACAATAAACTAAATATTCCAAACAGCTGAAGCTGTAAACGTACATGAGGAACATGCGTACCAACAAGACAAAAAATTTGAAAATCAGTTGTATAAAGACAGCAAAATTAAAAAGTTCCAGTTACTTTTTGATCAAACCTCGTACGTAAGGATAAGGCAGTAGCGATCAGTGATACATTTATGTTTTAAGCGGACATCGTACGTAGACATGAATTAATGGAAGGACGTGACGGAGTGACAATCGTGTGGTTCCAAGGCCATGCGGTGTTTACAGAAAGTTGGTTGAAACCTGAAATTGATAGCAGTTAGATTTTTGGGGAAAATTCAACTGTATATCGAAAGGATAGGCTAATGGGAAATAGAGGTGGTGTATTTATCGCAGTAGACAAGAAATTCAAATTCACCAAGACAGAAATTGAAACTGCATGTGAGATTGCTTGGGCAAGACTCATTATCAGGGGTGGGTATAAAATGGTAATTGGATCCTTCTGTCGCCCACCAGACTCATATCTTGATGTAACCGGAAACTTTAGAGAAAACCTCACTTCGATTATGTCTAAGTTCCCCAATCGTACTGTAATCATAGGTGGAGACTTTAATCATGTGTGTGTGAATTCATAAGGAACCAAACTGCTGAGGTCATCGGTCGCTGGACTTACACACTACTTAAACTGACTTATGCTAAGCGCAACACACACACACCCATGTCCGAGGGAGGACTCGAACCTCCGACGGGTGTGGCCGCGCAGTCAGTGACAGGGCGTCTCTAACCGCGTGTCCACTCCGCGCGGCAATTCTGCAGTCAGACAGTACAGTTCAGTGCCTGGTGCCAGCTCAGTATAGTGCCTGCAATTACGCTACATAGCACAGTACTACGAGCTCCTCTGAGAAGACTATATTTAGACTCAGCAGTAGCTATTTATGGAATAATAGGACCGTTAATCGAGAATGTCTGCATAATTACATGCAGTCATGGTGGAAATATCACAGACTGCCAAGAGACAGCAAAGTTTTTTAGATTTCATTGTATTACGTATTGAACATCAAGTTACCAGAGTCAGGTTCCATATTGTATCATAAGTATTAATAAATGATATTTGTTATTTTTTATTGTATTGAGACATATCTGTTCTAGTGCCGCCCTGTTATGCAAGTGTTTAATTAGCAATTGTGCAGTCTGCTGCCTTTTTTACTGGACCATAATAGGAATTACGGTTTCTGCTACTGGGGGTGTTTGATGCTGAATTAGTAGTAACATTCAGTTATAACGTCCCCAACATTTGGTGACAAGGAAAAAGCTTACATACTGTTAATAGCAATTTTTGGCAAATCCCACCGTCTGGTGAAGAGGAAAAACTATAAAGAATGATAAAAATTTTCGCTAATACTCAAGATTTGATGACAAGGCACAAATATACACAGTGCTGAAAAATTTTCGTCAGTTCTCAGCGCTGACAACGAGGCAGTGCGAACTCATAGTATTTACATCAACAGGGGCTACAAGCAAAGAGAAAGTTACTGAACAAAATGTTCAGGAAACTAAGCAGGAAAATTTTTTTCGCTTATTTTTGAGTGTGGCAACACTACTGGCTTCCATTTATTATATTGTGCATCATGGATTCTAGGATTGCTGATCCATTTCCCTTCCAGAAAGAACTTAGTGAGCATATTTTTCAGACACCGCCCAACTGTAACTAATCATTCAGCCCATATTCCAATTATTACAAACCCAGAGCTCATGGTGGTACGCTTGGTCAGCCTTTAAGAGAACAAGGACGAAGACCGAAAACAACCACTTCAATGTAAAATGCCACCGCTACCCTTTCCGGAAACCGATCGGAAAAATGGTTCAAATGGCTCTGAGCACTATGTGACTTAACATCGGAGGTCATCAGTCCCCTAGAACTTAGAACTACTTAAACATAAATAACCTAAGGACATTACACACATCCATGCCGGAGGCAGGATTCGAACCTGCGACCGTAGCGGTCGCGCGGTTCCAGTCTGAAGCGCCTAGAACCGCTCGGCCACACCGGCCGGCAACCGTTTGGAAAGCTGAGTACTGGAACAACTATATTCAGCGTCTTGAGCAATACTCATCACACATCGTATGTCATGTGATGTCTTAGAAATGTAACTAACAGTTTCCTTGCCAAGAATCAGGCATAAAAAGAAATAAGTGATCACAACATGTACAGTACAAGTTACAATAACACGAAACAGAAAGATTTATATCTTTCGGTGGTGCACAGAAATGCCGAGCTGAGCACGAACCTATGTGAGGAAATACATTCATCGAATGCTGAGTAGCACAGGAACGCTGCTCATTAAATAGGTGGTACACCACCCATCACCTGTTGCATGACCACGGAGGGAGCCAAAAAGGCTAGTCATACGATGATAACGTATGGAAAAACTTAGAATAATCAATCTGGATGAATTATAACGGAAAAAGTATAAAATAGCAAGTTATGACAAATAGTGGTACAGGGTACACTCCGCCACACACCGTGCTGTGGCTTGCGTAGTATCTAGGTAGATGTATTTCTAAAATACATAAAAATTAGCCGCCATAAACATTAGCTACATTTGTAAAAAATATTAAAAACAAATATAAAACAAACAAAAACCTGTTATAGGAACCATAATGGCCACCTACGGCTAGTTTGTGTAAATCACAACGAAGTCGTCGAACCATGACCGATGAAAATGTGAATGTAGACGACGAGACGGGCGGCATGGAGCATATTGATAGAGCGCGTCTGTGGTAAGGTAGATGACAAGCCAGAGATGTACCAGTAACGGACGCCGTTGGTCACCATAGAGACAAGAATATCCGTAACCTAAGAGATACTAAGCAATGGGGCCTTGGTAGGTCACTAGAGGGATTTAGCACCACATCTGCACACACAAGTCAACTGAGTCTCGTTAATTACGGGGAGGGGGCCAATGAGCTCTGACACCACGTTCAATCACATCCCAGATGTGTTCGATCGGGTTCAGTTCTGGTGGCCAGCACATCGATTGGAAATCGCCACTGTGTTTCTCAAACCACTCCATCACACTCCTGGCCTTGTGAAATGGCGCATTATGTTCTTGAAAAATGCTTCTGCGTTCGGGAAACATGATCGTCATGAATGGGGGGTACACGTAGTCTGCAACCAGTGTACGATACACCTTGGCCATCATTGTGCATTGCACGAGCTCCACTGGAGCCATGGATGACACGTGAATGTCCCCAGAGCATAATGGAGCCGCCGTCAGCATATTTCTGTCCCGCATACAGGTGTCAAAGGAGTTGTTCAAAAAAAAAATGGTTCAAATGGCTCTGAGCACTATGGGACTTAACTTCTGAGGTCATCAGTCCCCTAGAACTTAGAACTACTTAAACCTAACTAACCTAAGGACATCACACACATCCATGACCGAGGCAGGATTCGAACCTGCGACCGTAGCGGTTGCTCGGTTGCAGAATGTAGCGCCTAGAACCGCTCGGTCACAACGGCCGGCCAAGGAGTTGTTCCTCTGGAAGATGACGGATTTGCGCCCTCCGACCGGCGTGATGAAGAAGGTATCGGGATTCATCAGACCATGCAACGCACTGCTATTGCGCCAACGTCCAGTACCAATGATCACGTGCCCGTTTCAGTCGTAGTTGCCAATGTCGTGATGCCAACATTGGCACATGCATGGTTCGTCGGCTGCGGAGGCCGATCCTTAGAGTGTTCAGTGTGTGTGGTCAGACACACTTGTACTCTGCCCATTATTAAAGTCTGATGATAGTTGCGCCACAGTTCGCTGCATGTCCTGTTTTACCAGTCCGACCAGCCTACGACGTTGTCTGGACGTGGTTTGACCTTGGTTTTCCCAAGTGTTGAATACATTCACCACAGCACCACTCTACGACCAGAAAAGTAGTGCAGTTTCCTAGATACTCGTGCCATGCCTCCAGGCCATCACATTCTGCCTTTTGTCAAACTGAGACAGATAACGTGCTTTCCCCATTATACACACGGAAAGCGCGGTCACTGATACCACATGCACCGTGTAGCAGTCATTCCTTGCCGGGCGACGCTGTTATTGCCTGGATGGGTTTGTTAGTAGGTCGGTAGTCATTAAGTTCTGGCTGATCAGTATATGACACGTAAGTATGGAATCGATGAGTTCAGGTGTAAGGTGTCAGGCAAATCCAACACCTTCGATGAAAACCCTGACATGATAAGCAAATCCAGCAGTATGTCACATAGCTCCGAATAAATCGTGACATTAAATTAACCAAAGTAATACGAGTAACGAGTGAGCAAATGGAATACCACAGACTAACACAAGAATGCCTAAATGCATGTCATACCTTCCCACTGTGAGACAGACGCAGTTCCGAGGGGAGAAACGAGAACAGAAGCCGAGAGCAGACCCGTGTTAAGCTAGAAGGCCCTACGATAAGGGACGGACACCCACGTCGCCAGCTAACCGCCAGGACCACCCCCCAGCCCATGTTAAAAAAAATGGCTCTGAGCACTATGGGACTCAACATCTTAGGTCATAAGTCGCCTAGAACTTAGAACTACTTAAACCTAACTAACCTAAGGACATCACACACACCCATGCCCGAGGCAGGATTCGAACCTGCGACCGTAGCAGTCCCGCGGTCCCATGTTAAAAGATAGAGCCCTCCAGAAGAACAGTATAGATCTTACGATAACACTAAAAGGGCCACACCAGCTGCAAGTTTTAGCGTGAGACTTTTTGGCGTCTCTGTTATGTTGCAAACGTTAAAAACATTGCCCCACCACGAAAAGTATAACGTTTCTCATTGGATAGACAGAATATTTGTAGGCGGAGCTTAAGGTTAACATTGAGACCCTGACTGGTCAGATGAAAACACAGCCAGATAATTTTTTTAAACCAACTTTGGTAAATTGTAGTAAGGAGAAGTTAGGAGAGAGTTGCTTCCGAGACGGCGAGCTGTATGGAGCTGCGCCGCCCACCACCCCCTGACACTGCCTAACCAACGACAAGGTAATGAACGCACGTAATACCGCATAACAGCACATAAAGCTTCACTCAGAACTGCAGAAGTCTCATCTGTTACACCCCCTTTTTGCGTAATACTAGTGTTGATCGTGAATTAAAGCTCATGGTATTCACATTTGCTACGTAAGTTAAAATCTGAAACGCGATGATTTTTCTGTTATATAATTATTGAGAAGCCACATCAGCCACTGTAATTTACGACAAGTTAGAAAAGTAACTAAAGATAATTGAGGGTCACTGTAGACCATTTTGATAGTTTCCTCTTTTGTGAAACTTAATTTAAACCTAGATTATAGATGTGATATGGCATAGGTCATCCTTCGATCCATTGTAGAACTTGGAAACCCACTCAGGGAATATTCGTTCACATTTTTGTTGAACGCAGTTGGTTTTTATCATCCTGTATTAAAATATTTCCTTTTATCAATAGTGCAATTTATAAACAATGTTTTGTGAGTAGAATAAAATTTCCAATGGTAAACTTAACTGCTTTTTCGACGTTATTTTACCAGCTAACTAAAAATAGGAAAGCCTTGAACCTCTTCCACTAAATTTAGTTAGTATTAAGATTCTAGCTAACTAAAAATAGGAAAGCCTTGAACCCCTTCCACTGAATTTAGTTAGCATTAAGATTCTTTTACAGGGAGTGCAATGGAGCTGACGCTGAGTTCATTAGGTATTTTGTTATATCATCGCTAGTCTCACTGAACTCTTCTGAACTCTACATGTCATGAGTGGTCTGGCGTCTCCTTACCAGCAACAGGTCCCAGGTTCAAACTAGTCAATTCCCTAAAAAACACGCTCAGAGCGTCGTTGCGCTAAAGTGGTAGGGAGACACGACTTAGAACAAACAGACACCACGCAGAATGTTAGACAGGAGGACCATTTTCTATACTACACATGATCTCAACGGATCCAGACATCTAGCGCACGAGAGGATAGAATAGTATTGTTCCCTCGGCCGTGCAGGATTGTGCAGACATGTTACATATCTTGGTGTCACAAAATGGGCCTATTTGTAGGAAGACAAGTATCTAGACCGACAGTGTGACGATCTGTGGAGCACTACAGACTGCCATCAAGGCGACCATTGTTGCGGCTTCCCTTGATGCAGCAGCATAGAGAGGCGGGCCTACAGGTATGCGCCCAACAACACTGGATACTGGATTATCTCCAAACTGTTTCAGATGGGTCCCAGCTCCCGCTTCTGCGTGCAGCATCACGATGGACATACCCGTGTGTGGAGGGTCCGAGAGAACGAACGTTACCACATTGCATTCCTCGCCGGCATACAGACCTAGCACCACGTATGATGGTATTGGGTGCCGTTGGGTACACAATACGATCACAGTTGGTTCTAATTGTAGGTCATTTGGACCGTAGGCGTCACCTTTCCGTCATGTGAAAGCTGGTGGCCGTGCTCAATCTATGAGATCTCTGTGACGTACTCTTTCAACAAGATAGGAAAGAGTGCATGTTCTCCGTACTCTCTTGGCGTACCATGGTATAGTGCATGTTCCACTGCATCTCTGGCACTGGCCAGAGCAAAATGTTATATAAATATATGTGAACATACACTGTTTTGTACCAGGCTTAAGGGTACACAACAAATATCACCAGAAACTGCCACCACATAGGCACAACCAGGCGCCTGGCGTCCCTCAGCTCCAACCAGCAGCCTCCAGATGGCTCTCACAAATTCTACCTGCTTCCGCGCCGCTTTCTTCATGTCCTTCACTCATTGAACAGATGTAGTCATGGGTTGACGTGAGACTTGCAGGACACCACTCGCCAGCTACTACAGTTGATTACGTTTGGCATAGAACTGAAGCATTATGGAATGACTAGCCCATATTTGTCATTCAGGCTGAGTTCGACTCAATGCCTAATCGTAGTAAAGCCGTTGTTGCTATCAGAGGTAACATCTCTGTGTACTCAATTTGTCTCCCAGTACAGCCCCAGATTACCTACAACTATTATTGTGCATTTCTCCAACTGTAATGTGCATGCACGATAAGTAAAATTTCGTTATTTGCTATCCTTGCTAGTACTGCAGTCTTAAAGACCAGTAGTATTCTACCACACTTTAGCAACATATGGTTCAAACGGCTCTGAGCACTATGGGACTTAACATCTGAGGTCATCATCCCCTAGAACTTAGTACTACTTAAACATAACTAACCTAAGGACATCACACACATCCATGCCCGAGACAGGATTGGAACCTGCGACCGTAGCGGTCGCGCGGTTCCAGACTGAAGCGCCTAGAACCGCTCGGCCACTTCGGTCGGCAGCAACATTATGGCACACATAGAAGCGTGATACAACATTCTTAAAACACTACTGCATCCAAGCCACCGAACACAAAGCGATGCATGTCTCCTTCAACCAATAAGATAACATTCAAAATGGTTGAAATGGCTCTGAGCACTATGGGACTTAACATCTATGGTCATCAGTCCCCTAGAACTTAGAACTACTTAAACCTAACTAACCTAAGGACAGCACACAACACCCAGCCATCACGAGGCAGAGAAAATCCCTAACCCCGCCGGGAATCGAACCCGGGAACCCGGGCGTGGGAAGCGAGAACGCTACCGCACGACCACGAGATGCGGGCTAAGATAACATTATTGTTATTTTTCTCTATAATTACCAGTTCGAAGCCATATACTGTGCTCGACTTACTTATATTTTCGTGAGGTACACTAAAATTCTCTTGTATTGTACTTATCTGCATCAAATGCCTCTTTAGGCAGTGTGGTTGACTATGACGAGTTTTTTTCTGATGTACTGTTGTATTTGTGTGATTATGGATGATACGGCAAATGAAGCTCGTCTCAGCATCCAGGTTTTCGACATTTTATTTATTTGACACTTATAGTCCGTAGGACCAAATTGAGGAGCAAATCCCCATGGTCATGGAACGTGTCAGTACATGACATAACAACAGAAAAGCAGTAACAGATAAAATAAAATGTTTATGAATCCTAAAATGACGGCAAGCTATAAGTTCGTGTAAACGCAACTGAGACCTCAGTGGACGCCCCAGGACACGACCACAACTTAGCCGGCGGGAGGAAAGTGCAGGCTGAGTTTACGGAAAGGTATTTGTTGCTGCACAGTAGTCTGTAATCCTTTATTTTGCAAGATATCCTTAAAAGATCAATAACATGTAAATCAATAGTAACTGTTTGAGGTTGATTTCAGGGTGACAAACCAGAAAGACCAAAATTTCCTGTGCGGCTGGTCCCGGCGGAGGTTCGAGTCCTCCCTCGGGCATGGGTGTGTGTGTTTGACCTTACGATAATTTAGGTCAAGTAGTGTGTAAGCTTAGCGACTGATGACCTTTGCAGTTAAGTCCCATAAGATTTCACATACATTTGAACATTTTTTGAACCAAAATTTCAATAAATGTTTTTCTTCTTTTTCAGGACAAGTACTGCTTCCTTAAAATAACAAGTTCAACATTCCTAAAAATACAACTCGAGAGCCCTTTAGGCGCCCGTAAAATTTCAACCAGGCAACTGTGACTTCTCTACAATTACAGAAAGAGCATTACCATAACAATTTAAGAATCCTCGTTAGATAGTAAACTTTATACAAGGAAGGTGCCCTTTATTTAGAAAAAAAATTACAAGTTTAGGATTACTATTGAAATAACTTGAGGGTGCTTTTGGCACAAGGATTTTTGAAACATAAGCCCTTTTCTTTCATTTTAAATTTACAGATTCAGCATTTCACAAAACTTGACGAGCTCTTTGGAATTAGCAACTTTTCAAACAAGAAGGTAACAATATCCAAAATTTTATAAGTTCAGCGCTTGACAATCCAGAATTACGCTAAAAGATTTGGAGCGCCCTTTGGGCACTAACAGTGTTGCAACAGAAATGCAACAACGATTTTAAAATTGACCGCAATCCACAATCAATGACTGAAAGATCTTCAAATCAAGCAAGCGTTAAGGCAGCAATAACAAGACGAGGTCGGGTTGTCGGAGGCAAGGCTTGGCTAGGATGGCTTAGGGTAGCGGACACTTTGATTTAAACTTAAGTCCGAATGCCATAAAGATTAAGAACTTAACTTATAGAGAGACGCTGTAGCAAGCGAGGAGGCTGCGCCGCCTCATTGCCTACCCCTTAAGACAGGAGACGGAACTCTACGTCGCCCTCACGTACATAGCCGACGTGTACTAGTCACGACCGGTGAATCGGCGGGGAGCGAATAACACGCCGTGGCCAACGGCTACGCTACGAACAACTTGGGAAGCCGAGGGCAAACAAATAGACGTATAATTCATGCAAGACTGAGCATCAAAATAAGTAAATTCTCAAGGCCCGACACAAGAATACAAAATGCAAACGCTGCCCAGAATCTAATTGTTACAACGACTGCATAATTAAAACAGAGATGATTAACTGGTTATTTGTTTAACAGTGATGACCAAACATAACAATTAATTGGATTAAACAGCCAACTTTACTAAGACCCCCGAAAAACAAATTCAGTGAATAAACTTAAAAGTAGCAAGAAGTGCTTGAGCGCTAATACCTAAGCACGTGATCACAGTAGTAATAAAATATACAACAGTAAAAAATAAACTCCTTCTTTTAAGAGAAGTGCTGGAGCTCACCAAGACCTTCCAGCGTGAGTACAGGAGACGAGCCAACGTTCATCGGGCCGCTGGCAGTTGCTTATCACGACCGTGAACGATGTTACAATTCATGCACCGGTCGGGCAAGCAAGAACTTGCTACCTTAAAGGTCAGGCTCGATATCCGACACCAGCGGTCACTAATAAACGTGATGCCCTAGAACATACTACAACCAAATTAATTTCACACCCAAGCAATAATGATAAGTATCACCGAAATGCTGAACAAATTGCAATAAAAAGGAAAACACAGTTTAATACACTCACAAGGGAACCTCCCCATAGCACCCCCCTCAGATTTAGTTATAAGTTGGCACAGGGATAGGCCATGAAAAACTGAACACAGATCAATAGAGAAAACAGGAAGAAGTTGTATGGAACTATGAAAAAAATAAGCAAAATATACAAACTGAGTAGTCCGTGTCAAAGATAAGCCACATCAAGGTACATGTACACTGATGAGCACCGTGGTCCCGTGGTTACCGCGAGCAGCTATGTAACGGAAGGTCCCTGGTTCAATCCTCCCTCGAGTGAAAAGTTTTAATTTTTTATTTTCAGACAATTATCAAAGTTCATGCACTCAGACATGATCAACTTCGCTCTCCAAAATTCCAGGACATGTTCAGATTTGCTTGGACACATGCAGGATTTGACGGTCTACACACGGAAAAACTTGAAAACGTTAAAAACGTATGTTTTGACAGAGCACAGGGAAAACTGTGCGACTGTGAAACTTGCATTCATTTGTTGCCGTTTATGTGACAAACTCTTATGTTTTCATCACTTTTTTGGGAGTGATTATCACATCCACAAGAAAACCTAAATCGGGCAAGGTAGAAGAAACTTTTTACCCATTCGCCAAGTGTGCAAGTTAGGTGGGTCGACAACATATTCCTGTAATGTGAAGCACATGCCGTCACCAGTGTCGTATAGAATATATCAGACGTGTTTTCCTGTGGAGGAATCGGTTGACCTATGAATTTGCGATCAAATGTTTTCGGTTCCTATTGGAGAGGCACGTCCTTTCGTCTACTAATCGCACGGTTTTGCGGTGCGGTCGCAAAACACAGACACTAAACACAGAACAGAGACGTCAATGAATGAACGGTCAGATCGTAACTTTGCGAAAATAAAGTAAGTAAAATTTTTACTCGAGGGAGGACGCGAACCAATGACCTCTCGTTCCGCAGTTACTCACTCTAACCACGGGACCACGGCGCTCCTCAGCTTACATAGTCCTTGATGTTGCATATCTTACACTTGGACTACTCAGTTTGTATAATTTGCTTATTTTTTCATAGTTCCACACAACTTCTTACTGTTTTCTCGATTGATCTGTGTTCAGTTTTTCAAGGCCTATCCACTGTGTCAATTTATAACTAAATCTGAGGGGGGTGCGATGGGGAGGTTCCCTTGTCAGATACATCATCCTAAGGGGAGTCCGCACAAAGAGGAGTGTGAGTTTACTAGCTTGAGAACCGAGTGACGGAGAACAGCAAGCACACCAACCTAACGGGAGCAAGACTAGCACGGGAGCACATGTGCCAAAGTCCATAAATGGAAGTACCTTACCCAAAAATAAGGTAGGACGGGCGGCTACCAGAGAAAATCAACGTGATCACGACGCCCACATCAGCAGACGGTCACTCCCAAACCCAGATAGTCAATCGGGCGCAACAGCGCAGAGCCCAACACTCTGCACCAACACGGCCCCTTACACGTAGCCGCCCACTTGGACGAGCGACTGCTGATCATGCCCCGAAATGGAACGCTCACCGTTCGTCACACGTTCCTCTCTCTCACCGTCCGTCAACAACCTGCCTCCAACCCCCTCTAACCAAAGAGCCAACTACAAGAAAATGTGTGAAATCTTATGGGACTTAACTGCTAAGGTCATAAGTCCCTAAGCTTACAGCCCGCATCTCGTGGTCGTGTGGTACCGTTCTCGATTCCCACGCCCGGGTTCCCGGGTTCGATTCCCGGCGGGGTCAGGGATTTTCTCTGCCTCGTGATGGCTGGGTGTTGTGTGCTGTCCTTAGGTTAGTTAGGTTTAAGTAGTTCTAAGTTCTAGGGGACTGATGACCATAGATGTTAAGTCCCATAGTGCTCAGAGCCATTTGAACCTAAGCTTACACACTACTTAACCTAAATTATCCTAAGGACAAACACACACACACACATGCCCGAGGGAGGACTCGAAGCTCCGCCGGGACCAGCTGCATAGTCCATGACTGCAGTGCCTTAAACCGCTCGGCTAATCCCGCGCGGCCCAACTACAAGAAGACCGAAACGTGACAGGATAATGGGTTGCGCCATTAAGCAAAGATATAACACCTCGGAAAACGAGCCGACACGGATCAACAATATAACACAGGAATCAGCTTAGTTTCTCAAGGCGCTCCTCGACAGAATAGAAAGAATGACCCATGAGCAAGCTCTTCAGTTTGGACTTGAAAGCACGTGGACTACTGGTAACATTTTGCATTCTTGTGCTAACTTACTGCAAATGGATGCAGCAGAATATTGCACGCCTTTCTGCTCTCTTGAGTCAATGAAGTGCGATCCGAATGCAGACCGGATTTCTGCCTAGTATTAACTGAGTGAAAGCTCCTAATGCTTGGGAATAAGCTTATACTGTTAACAAGAAACGACAGTAAAGAGTATACAGGGTGATTATAATTAAAATGTTGTAGAAGTAACGCCACTGGTCAGAATGACGTAAAACTGCGGCGGGATATTATCGGAGAATGGGGAAAACGTATGGGAGAAGGAGAAAAAAACAGTGTGAAAATTGATCAATAGATGGCGCTGTATATGTCGGAATACGTAAATGAAAACAGCTAAGCCGGCAGCGGTGGCCGAGCGGTTCTAGGTGCTTCAGTCCGGAACCGCGCGACTGATACGGTCGCAGGTTCGAATCCTGCCTCGGGCATGGATGTGTGTGATGTCCTTAGGTTTAAGTAGTTCTAAGTTCTAGGTGAATGATGACCTCAGATGTTAAGTCCCACAGCGCTCAGAGCCATTTGAACCATTTTGAAAACACGTGTCATGCGCACGACGCATTGAAGTTGGTATAAACACGCCGGGTGCACGGCTTTTCCTCCTTTCACGTCTGCGACGTTCACCATGACTGTCTCAATGAAGGATCGCGCTCTGCTTGTTAAGTTGTATTACAATAATGATGAATGTGCACACGTCGCTTTGCAGAAGTTCCAGACACTGAAGGGTTTGAAAAAAGACGTTGGTCCGATGACTGCCGTGGGTCTGGAGTAAATGATTCGGAAATTCGAAAAGACGGGTTCGTTTGGTGTGTAATCTGGTGGAGGGAGGAAACGAACTGATTCAATGTCAGTGGAAGCAGTGGCCACCGAAATTCAGGAGCAGACGAGTTGTGGTGTGCAAACGTGTAGTGCACAGATAATTGCCCGAACATTGGACATACCGTGAGCACGGTGCGTAAAATCCTACGAAACATCCTTCTTTGCTGTCCATTCAAAATTACCCATGTGCACAAGTTGCTTTCTGTTGACCTGCCACCAAGAGAGACCTTTGCTTTAGAATTTCTTGCTCGCTTGGAAGTGGTAAATGATTGGCCCTGGAAGATTTTGTGGACAGATGAAGCCCACTTCCATCTGACAGGATATGTCGATACACAGAATTGCCGAATATGGGCAACGAAAAATCCATACACAAATCAACCATTACCACTTCATCCTGAAAAGGTCACTGTGTGATGCAGGTTTATGGCATCATTTATCATAGGGCCATATTTTTTCTAAGAGAGAGGTGCTTCCAGTCCTGTTACCTGCACCGTCACTGGTAAGCGCTATGTGTGTGTTTTGCGCAAACACGTCATTCCAGCTCTCCAACTGCGTGGATGGGATAATTTTCATGCAAGATGGCGCACCTCTGCACATTGAAAATCCAGATAAGCAGCTGCTGAAGCGCCATTTCGGAAATGCTGGAATTATCAGCCGCCATTTCCCTACAGACGGGCCGTCCTTATCACCTGATCTCAATCCGTGTGAAAATGGTTCAAATGGGACTCAACTTCTGAGGTCATTAGTCCCCAAGAACTTAGAACTAGTTAAACCTAACTAACCTAAGGACATCACACACATCCATGCCCGAGACAGGATTCGAACCTGCTACCGTAGCAGTCTCGCGGTTCCAAACTGCAGCGCCTAGAACCGCACGGCCACTTCGGCCGGCTTAATCCGTGTGACTTCTGACTGTGGGGCCATCTGTAAGATGTTGTGTTCAGTGTTCCGATTGCAAACTTAGATGCATTGAAGGCACGCATTGCGCAACACATTCTGAACATGGCCCCGGAAATACTTCAATCAGTTGTGGATCATGCTGTTTCTCGATTTCAACTTGTTGCAGAAAACGCTGCATATTGAACATGTTTTGTGCCAGTCACACGGAAATTAATAATCCGATATGATTTTGATTGATGCTTTTTATACGGTTTTTGACCTTAGGACAGTTAAAAATCGTTGTGATTGATGCTTTTTATGCGGTTTTTGGCCTCAGGACAATTAAACACTGATGTGATTGATGCTTTTTCCTCAAGACAACTAAAAACCGATGCGAGTAATTCTTTTTATGCGGTTTTTGACCTCAGGACAATTAAAAAACCAATTTTTCCCATCTGATGTGATATGACCTTGCCGTGGCGGATGGGCTTACGTAATTAACAGTATCACACCTGTACACCCATGTACACTGAGTAGTACAGTTTGTTTAACATCAAACGTAAACATCAGGCACTGTTGTATGATTCATTTGTCATTCGTAGTCGACCACTATTAAATTACGATGCTTACAACACAACAGCGCAATCTATTTCTACATTTTGTAACTACTTATTTTTCTTCTGCCATAAGTTTTCCCCCTTCTCCGATAGTATTCCGTTGTAATTTGACGTCATTCTGACCATTGACGTTATTTCTACAGCGGTTCGAAAATTTAACTTTAATTATAATCTCCCTGTATATGTTGAGAGCGCAGACTAACGAACAGGGATTGACAAGAAGTTCGCAAACTTACACCACTTATTGCCCGAACTGCCCGTTTCTCAGGCAAAAATGCCCTTTGAGAAAGGGAAATATAATACCATTCGAATATCCATACGTCACAAGCGAATGAAAATAAACAAAGTAGACTACTTTTCGTCGAACTATGACTTACTTCAGATACTGTCCTAATAGTAAAAATGGCAGTATTAGCTGTTTGAACAACATCCTGAACATGGTTTTTGCACGACAGTTTACTATCTATTTGAACACCTAGAAATTTCAGTTGTTCAGTCTCACTGATCATATGCTCATTCTGTATAATTAAAACGTCAGGTTTTGTTGAATTGTTGCCGGCCGCGGTGGTCTAGCGGTTCTAGGCGCTCAGTCAGGAACCGCGCGACTGCTACGGTCGCAGGTTCGAATCCTGCCTCGGGCATGGATGTGTGTGATGTCCTTAGGTTAGTTAGGTTTAAGTAGTTCTAAGTTCTAGGGGACTTATGACCACAGATGTTGAGTCCCATAGTGCTCAGAACCATTTGAACCATTTTTTTTTTGTTGAATTGTTGTTAGGAACTGTAAAAACTGAGTCTTACTGTGATTCAGCGTTAGTTTATTTTCTACAAGTCATTAACTTACGTCTTGAACAGCACAGTTTAATACGGTGCCAACGTAGCACACAACATCCTTTACTACCAAGCTAGTGTTATCAGCAAACACAAATATAAATAAGGAACAGGAGTGGCCCCAGCACTGATCTCTGGGGCACCTCCCCCCACCCCTCCCCAATCTCACCGTGCCCCACTCGGCTCCCACATCATAGCCGTTCTCAGCAGTGTGGAGAATGACCTTTAACTGTCTGTTTTTGAAGTATGAGGTGAACCAATTGTGAGCTACTCCCCATATTCCATAATGGTCCAACTTCTGAAGTAATTTTTGTGATCAACACAAAAAAATGGTTCAAATGGCTCTGAGCCCTATGGGACGTAACTGCTGAGGTCATCAGTCCTCTAGAACTTAGAACTACTGAAACCTAACCAACCTAAGAACATCACACACATCCATGCCCGAGGCAGGATTCGAACCTGCGACCGTAGCGGTCGCGCGGTTCCAGACTGAAGCGCCTTGAACCGCTCGGCCACCCCGGCCGGCTGATCAACACAATCAAACGCCTTAGTTAAATAAAAACATGTCTAGCGTTCGAAACCTTTAGTTTACTCCATCCCGTGCCTCACAGAGAAAAGGGAATATAGCATCTTCAGTAGTTAAACTACTTCTAAAACCAAACTGAATATTTGACAGCAAGTTATCTGCAATTAAATGCTGAATTATCCTCATATACACAGCCTTTTCAGCAACTTTAGTAAACACCGTTGGCATAGAAATAGGTCTAAAATTGTCTGCATTATCCCTTTTTCCCTTTTTATAAAGCGGCTTTACTACTGGGTAAACGCGCTGCCGGATGTAGGCAGATCGAACGCCGATGGTGGAGTAAATAATAGTTGGCCGGCAAACGGAGGATAGGAGGCGACGGGCAGTTGCTGATCTTCAGATTGTGTACCACTGTCTCGAATTTAAATCTCAACTCTCTCTCCACAGCGTCTAATTAATTGTGAATCAACAGTCTGTTAAAATGAGATAATAACCTTTTCGCCAGCTTTTGACCACACTTTACAAAGCGAAGTGGTACAGTGGTTACACACTGGACAAGCATTCGGGTTTAGGCTTTCTGGGGTTTCCCTAAACCGACTGAGGCGTCTCTAATCTGAACTTGTAGTCGCGGAATATTAAACCCTAAACTTCCATCACTTGGGATCACTTTGTGCTATTCGAAAGGATTAGGCTAATTACAGACATGAGCTTTCATCCTTCTGCTACATCTGAATACATATTTCACGAGACTTTTTACAGCGCATGGTGGAGGTTACATAGCAGCAATGTAAGGGATTTCCATCCTGTTCCATTAGCGTAGTGAACAAGCTAGAGGAGAAATGTGGAGCTGTAGAAGTATGCACGATTACGAGAAAGATACATGTCACGAATAGAAAAATTAATTAAATATTTGCAGAAAATAGAAGCAGAGGACTTAAAGACGGAAGTACAAGGGGCATTCAAATGAAACCCTGTCACTAGTGTAAAGTAACGGTAAGGATTTTACTAACTCAAAAATGTAGTTATACACAGTACACATAAAAATAGTAGCCACAACTCTTGGCACATTTATCCCTTTGCGACACTTGCCGGTCGATTCCATCCTTGAAGAAGCTAGTAGGCTACTGTCGGATCTAGGCCTGGACCCAGTCGCACACTTCATCTTCCATTGCGAATCGATGTCCGCGAATAGCTTGTTTTAGAGGTCCAAACACATGAAAGTAAAACGCTGAAAGGTCGGGCATTGATACGCCTGGGCATTGAGTCAAACAGAGCTTGCATGGCGTGTACAGGTACAGCTGCCCATGCAGCTTCAACACGATACCACAGTTCATCGAGAGTAGTGACTGGCGTATTGTGAAGAGGCCGTTGCTCGGCCACCATTGACCAGACGTTTTAAATTGGTGAGAGATCTGGAGAATGTTCTGGCCTGGGCAGCAGTGGAACATTTTCTGTATCCAGAAAGGCCCGTACAGGACCTGCAACATGGGATCGTGCATTATCCTGCTGAAATGTAGGGTTTCGCAGGGATCGAATGAAGGGTAGAGCCACGGGCGTAACACATCTGATATGTAACGTCCACTGTTCAAAGTGCCGTCAATGCGAAGAAGAGGTGGCCGAGACGTGTAACCAATGGCACCCCATACCATCACGCCGGTTGATACGCCAGTATGGCGATGACAAATACACGCTTGCAATGTGCGTTCACCGCGATGTCGCCAACCACAGATGCGACCATCATGATGCTGTACACAGAACCTGGATTCATCCGAAAAAATGACGTTTTGCCATTCGTGCACCAAGGTTCGTCGTTGAGTACACCATCACATGCGCTCCTGTCTGTGATGCAGCGTCAAGGGTAACCGCAGCCATGGTCTCCGAGATGATACTCCATGCTGCTGCAAACGTCGTCGAACTGTTCATGCAGATGGTTGTTGTTTTGTAAACGTCCCCATCAGTTGACTCAGGGATCGAGACGTGGCTGCACGATCCGTTACAGCCATGCGGATAAGATGCCTGTCATCTCGACTGCTAGTGATACGAGGCCGTTGGGATCCAACACGGCGTTCCGTATTACCCTCCTGAACCCACCGATTCCATATTCTGCTAACAGTCGTTGGATCTCGACCAACAAGAGCAGCAATGTCGCGATACGATAAACCGCAATCGCGTTAGGCTACAATCCGACCTTTATCAAAGTCGGAAACGTGATGGTACGCATTTCTAGTCCTTACACGAGGCATCACAACAACGTTTCACCAGGCAACGCCGGTGAACTGCTGTTTGTGTATGAGAAATCGGTTGGAAACTTTCCTCATGTCAGCACGTTGTAGGTGTCGCCACCGGCGCCAACCTTGTGTGAATGCTCTGAAAAGCTAATCATTTGCATATCACAGCATCTTCCTCCTGTCGGTTAAATTTCGTATCTGTAGCACGTCATTTTCGTGGTGTAGCAGTTTTAATGGCCAGTAGTGTATCAGCGCCGCTCATGCCAGCTTCGGCTGCTCAGTATTCGCTCAGTATTGTGAAAGTATTCGTACAGTTGTAGACCGGCACTCGCAAAACAGTTATTAGTGATCCATATCCATTGCTTCTTTGGACATTGTCTATAGCGGAGATCACTTATTCGCATGTCGCCTATCACTTGCGACCACTTGTTGTAAATACAAGTTAAGTATTGTCAATCTTCTTTATTTTAATAAAAACTGTTAATGTTATTTGCTTGAATTGTTGTATAGCATTCCGAGAACGCAGCATCCTTTAGGCACCCTATCCGAGACGAGTGGGCAAGACCCCACACACCCCATGGTAACATTTTTATTCCTCAGTGGTGATGTTTTTTACAGTTTTGAATGTAATACACTCTTTGAATTTCTGAAGTTATCAGGGATAAATACAGGGACGTGAGGTTATTTACACCTCGCACAGAAACCGAGCTGCAGTTTACAGAGTAGAATGATTGGTAGGGAGACAGTAATTGACAACGGAGTGAGGCAGAGTTGTGGCATACACCCGACGTTATTCGATGTGTACACAAAGCAGGCAGTAAAGGCAGCTAAGTAGAAATTTGAAGAAAAAAATAGAAGTTCAGGAAGGTGAGTAACAAGTTTAAAGTTTGCCGAAGACATTGTAATTACATCAGCGTTGGTAGAGAACTTGGAAGATCACACGAATTGAATGGATAGTATCTTGAAAGGGGGCTACAAGACGAACATCGACAAAAGTATAGCAAGGGTAAAGGAGTGTAGTGGCTGAGGGAATTATATTAGGAAATGAAACACTAAAAGTAGTAGTCACGGTTTTTGTAATTTATTTTATTTTTGGGCAGCAAAATAACTTAGGATGGTAAAAGTATAGAGTATATGAAATACAGACTGGCAATAACAAGAAAAACTTCTCTCAAAAAGAGCTATGTACTAACAATGGATGTAAACTTAGGCGCCTCGATGCGGGTCCTCTTTTTTAATATATTTTCATGCTCCCTATTCGAAATGTGGGATGGGGCAGTAGAATTGTTACATAATCTCCTTTGAATACAGGCTCTCTAAATGTACAGAAGAAGGTTTGGCGAAAATAATGTCTCTTTTCTTCCTTTCTTGCGTTCACTAAGTATCGATGGCTGCCGCCAAGCAAAAAAAAAAAAAAAAAAAAAAAAAAAAAAAAAAAAAAAAAGAGAGAGAGAGAGAGAGAAGTTCAAATGGCTCTGAGCACTATGGGACTTAACTTCTGAGGTCATCAGTCCCCTAGAACTTAGAACTACTTAAACCTAACTAACCTAAGGACATCTCACACATCCATGCCCAAGGCAGGATTCGAGCCTGCGACCGTAGCGGTCGCGCGGTTCCAGACTGAAGCGCCTAGAACCGCTCGGCCACAAGGGCCGGCTGCTGTCAAGCCCACTGGGTAAGAATCTCCATCTGCTGCGGCAGCACTCTAAAGTTGACACGTTAGTGCCGTGTATGCGATTTGTATTGCAGATGGACTACACTTTCTCAGAATGCTTTCAAAAAATCTAAATTACCCACTCGCCTTTCCTACTGTTTCGCCCCATGCCTCAAAGCTTATTAATATCAGCACTGAATATTTAAACGTTGTGGTGTACTGCAAAAATTTACTATTACTCTGTAATTGGATACTCTCTTGCTCTTTTCTCTCTGTTTCGGACATCATTTTGGATTTATCCACATTTAATGTCAACTGTCACTCATGACATCTGGAATAAATTCTGTTTTACTGCATTTTTAACGATAATCCAACAACGATCTTTACTGTAAACAACAGCACTGTCAGCGAACGATCTGGCAATGTTATCATACACGGGTTGTTTCAGAAGTGGTGGTCAATATTCAGGGATATAACAAGAATGATCACTCGAAACAAAAAAGTCAAGTAAACATGGGGTCTAAAACGCATACCTTAAGAGCTATGAGCAAATCTTGATGGTCGATATTGTAAAATAAATCTCTTCTGCTGCAAGCTCTTTGCTTGAGTTGTGTAAACAGAAGCCCTGTCGTCTTGGAAAACAGAATCTCCATTGGGAAACGGACATTGTACATCGGGACGGATCTGGTTAGCCAAAATGATCATATAATCCACGACAGTAACGGGCCTTGCAGAGCGGCCATGGTGCTCATGGAATATCATGATGTGACTTCCCAAATCATCACCGAACCACCTCCATGTTTCAGCATTGGGACATAAACGCGGCCGGAAGTTGGAGACCGTGTGAAAGATGATCCATCCGAGCCAATGACTTTCATCCATTGCTCCACAGACCAGGTTTTATGGCTTCGGCACCACGTTTTCCTGTTACGGGTATTTGTATCATTGATGAGTGGTTTTGGAATCACAACTAGCCCTGCAATTCCTAGCTTTTTTTTTCCTTTATTGAGTTTCGCCCCGAAGGGGGCGGGCTGGCAGCAGCTTAGTACGCCGTTCTTCAGCCTACAGAATTTGTTTTAGAAAAATGAAGATAAGAAATAATAAAAGCAGGCGATAAAATTGGTGACTTAAATGGTAAAATGGCGGAAAATTGTGGAACTTAAAACATAAAACAAAGGGTTGGTGATGCTAATAAAATACACAGGAAGCAGACAGGAAAACAATAGACGGACAATTAAAAAAACACAGCGACAGTCTGGTTTCTGTTCGCAAGAGATATAAAAATCACACCCAGAGACAGTATGATTTCTGTTCGCAACACTTTGGAAAGACGCACAACACTGAACACTCACTTGAACACTGCACTAAAAAGCTGGCACAAATATGACACACCACAGCCGAGGGCAGATGGGGGGAACCTGGACAGATGATGGGAAAGGAAATGGGGGAAGGAGAGGAAAAACGAAGTGGGGGGGAGGGGGGAAGGAGCGGACGGAGGAGGAGGACTCATAAGGGGGGAGGGGCTGGGCAGATGCGAGAGGGAGTGGGAAAAGGCAGAGGAGGGGAATGCAAAAGGACTCGGGGGGTGGGGTGGAGAAGGGAGGCAGAGAGAGGGTAGGCAGGGAAAAAAACAGGATGGAAAGGGGGGAAGAGGGATCCCAGGGAAAGGACAGAGGAAAGGAGGGGGAGATGAGAATCAGAGTTGATAGGAGGGGTAAATGGAGGGAGAGAAGGCATCATCCAGGAGGGGGTGTTGATGGAAGCCACCTTGGGAAAGGAGATGAAGGGTGTAGAGATGGAGGGAAGTGGGGACACAACAGTGAAGGTGCGCACGGCAGAGGGTGAGGAGTGGAGAGGAGAGGAGCAACCAGGGGATGAGGGAGATCAAGGTGACGGGAGGTGTAGAGTATGCCGATATGTTCGAGGAATAGGAGCAGATGGGGGAAAGGAATCAGGTCATAGAGGATCTGTGTGGGGGACGGGAGGCATATATGGAAGACGAGGCAGATTGCATGGCGCTCGAGGATGTGGAGGGACTTATAGAATTTGGGGGGGGGGGGGAGCAATTCCTAGATTATGAAGTTCCTTTTATGTTCGTTTGACGCTGAGAGATTTCGCGAGTGTATTTAGTCCTGCTGTGACTTCTGCAGTTGTCGTCCTCTTATTTTATGTCTCAGTTCTCTTCAAGTATACAGGGTCCAGTCACATTAGCGGGATTACCACCCATGTTCGATGTCAACGATCAGTAACCATTCGCAAATGACAGGTGGCAGCACTAGTGTCTCAAGGGTGATGCGGCAGTAGTTGATGCAGTGCACAAACAGGACGATTTCTCTGAGGCCGAAAAGTGCATGATCGTTGGCCATCTGACCAAGGATGGAAGGATTTCCGAAACGGGTAAGCTCGTTAACTGTTTGCCTACCATCGTGGTAAAAGGGTGCCATGTATGCCAAATGGGGTTATCCAAAGCCAGCTCCTGAGACAACTATGCTGCACCATGGGCCATAGATGACAGGTATGAACGATTGCTGCAGAGATGTGTACGGGTGAATACACGTGCAACTGTTGAGCAACTGACCGCTCTGATGAACCAGGGGACTACCAACAGTGTCTCCTCAACGACCGTTCAGCGAATGTTGCTGTATACAGGGTGGACCATTGATAGTGACCGGGCCAAATATCTCACGAAATAAGCATCAAACGAAAACACTACGAAGAACGAAACTCGTCTAGCTTGAAGGGGTTGGCCCGCTTTAAGGCGCTCCCATAGGTCAAACGGATATCAACTGCGTTTTTTAAATAGCAACCTCTATTTTTTATTACATATTCGTGTAGTACGTAGAGAAATATGAATGTTTTAGTTGGACTACTTTTTTCGCTTTGTGATAGATGGCGCTGTAATAGTCACAAACGTATAAGTACGTGGTATCACGTAACATTCCGCCAGTGCGGACGGTATTTGCTTCGTGATACATTACGCGTGTTAAAATGGACCGTTTATCAATAACGGAAAAGGTCGATATCGTGTTGATGTGTGGCTATTGTGATCAAAATGCCCAACGGGCGTGTGCTATGTATGCTGCTCGGTATCCTGGACGACTTCATCCAAGTGTCCGGACCGTTCGCCGGATAGTTATGTTATTTAAGGAAACCGGAAGTGTTCAGGCACAAGTGAAACGTCAACCACGACCTGCAACAAATGATGATGCCCAAGTAGGTGTTTTAGCTGCTGTCGCGGCTAATCCGCACATCAGTAGCAGACAAATTGCGCGAGAATCGGGAATATCAAAAACGGCGGTGTTGAGAATGCTACATCAACATCGATTGCACCCGTACCATATTTCTATGCACCAGGAATTGCATGGCGACGACTCTGAATGGCGTGTACAGTTCTGCCACTGGGCACAAGAGAAATTACGGGACGATGACAGATTTTTTGCACGCGTTCTATTTTGCTACGAAGCGTTATTCACAAACAGCGGTAACGTAAACCGGCGTAATATGCACTACTGGGCAACGGAAAATCCACGATGTCTGTGACAAATGGAACATCGTCGACCTTGGCGGGTTAATGTATGGTGCGGCATTGTGGGAGGAAGGATAATTGGCCCCCGATGGCAATTAAATGGCGCAATGTATGCTGATTTCCTACGTAATGTTCTACCGATGTTACTACAAAATGTTTCACTGCATGACAGAATGGCGGTGTACTTCCAACATGAAGGATGTCCGGCACATAGCTCGCGTGCGGTTGAAGCGGTATTGAATAGCATGTTTCATGACAGGTGGATCGGTCGTCGAAGCACCATACCATGGCCCGCACGTTCACCGGATCTGACGTCCCCGGATTTCTTTCTGTGGGGAAAGTTGAAGGATATTTGCTAGCGCGATCCACCGACAACGCCTGACAACACGCGTCAGCGCATTGTCAATGCATGTGCGAACATTACGGAAGGCGACCTACTCGCTGTTGAGAGGAATGTCGTTACACGTATTGCCAAATGCATTGAAGTTGACGGACATCATTTTGAGCATTTATTGCATTAATGTAGTATTTACATGTAATCACGCTGTAACAGCATGCGTTCTCAGAAATGATAAGTTCACAAAGGTACATGTATCACATTGGAAAAACCGAAAAAAAATGTTCAAACGTACCTACGTTCTGTATTTTAATTTAAAAAACCTACCTGTTACCAACAGGCAATAATGTCTCTATCAACAAAACTTTCAAGTCCAGGTACGTTAGGAACTCCAGTACCTCCACGTACAATGGCTACAGTGAGCCAGCCATTACCATGTGAGAATGTATCATTAATATCAATACTAAAGTTAAGTCCACAACCACAGAAAACACAAGGTCCGTCGACAAATGCAGTAGCAGCTACACTCTTAACTGGTATGCGGTTCTTCTTGTCTCCTACAGTTGTGGCGAACTCGATGTTCTCGATGGTTTTATAAACTGTCTGTTTAGAACGGCGACGAAATCTCCTGTAAGGCATCGTGGCGGCGTTCAATTGAGGTTGACTGACATCATTTTGAGCATTTATTGCATTAATGTGGTATTTACAGGTAATCACGCTGTAACAGCATATGTTCTCAGAAATGATAAGTTCACAAAGGTACGTGTATTACATTGGAACAACCGAAATAAAATGTTCAAACGTACCTACGTTCTGTATTTTAATTTAAAAAACCTACCTGTTACCAACTGTTCATCTAAAATTGTGAGCCAAATGTTTGTGACTATTACAGCGCCATTTATCCCAAAGCGAAAAAAGTGGTCCAACTAAAACATTCATATTTCTTTACGTACTACACGAATATGTAATAAAAAGTGGGGGTTCCTATTTAAAAAAACGCAGTTGATATCCGTTTGACCTATGGCAGCGCCATCTAGCGGGCCAACCATAGCGCCATCTGGTTTCCCCCTTCAAGCTAGACAAGTTTCGTTCTTTGTAGTTTTTTCGTTTGACGCTTATTTCGTGAGATATCTGGTCCGGTCACGATCAGTGGACCACACTGTATAGGCCTCCGCAGCAGGCGCCTGGCTCATGCACCTATACTGATTACTGTTCATTCGTAATTAAGGCTAGAATTTGCATGCCAGAACCGCAACTGGACATCCAGTGAGTGCCGACAGGTGTCCTTTTCAGATAAATCTCGTTCCATGCTCCACCTGACAGATGGCCGTGTCCATGTACGGTGTGAAATGTCTCAAAGCGAACACCTTGCATGCATTATGGGCTGGAAGTGTTTCCGTGCCATTCCCTGAGTGATCCCGTCGGTTGGGTCGGCACAATGGATCAGCACAATTATGTATCGACTCTTGGATACCATGTTTTCCCCCCCTATATGCAGTTTGTTTCTCCTCGGCGCGATGGGATCTACCAGCAGAACACCGGGTTCGATTCCCGGCGGGGTCAGGGATTTTCTCTGCCTCGTGATGGCTGGGTGTTGTGTGCTGTCCTTAGGTTAGTTAGGTTTAAGTAGTTCTAAGTTCTAGGGGACTTATGACCACAGCAGTTGAGTCCCATAGTGCTCAGAGCCATTTGAACCATTTGAACCAGCAGAACAATATACTGGGTGATCAAAAAGTCAGTATAAATTTGAAAACTGAATAAAACACGGAATTATGTAGATAGAGAGGAACAAATTGACACACATGCTTGGAATGACATGGGGTTTTATTAGAAACAAAAAAATACAAAACTTCAAAAAATGTCCGACAGATGGCGCTTCATCTGTTCAGAATAGCAATAATTAGCATAACAAAGTAAGACAAAGCAAAGATGATGTTCTTTATAGGAAATGCTCAATATGTCCACCATCATTCCTCAACAATAGCTGTGGTGGAGGAATAATGTTGTGAACAGCACTGTAAAGCATGTCCGGAGTTATGGTGAGGCATTGGCGTCGGATGTTGTCTTTCAGAATCCCTAGAGATGTCGGTCGATCAGGATACACTTGCGACTTCAGGTAACCCCAAAGCCAATAATCGCACGGACTGAGGTCTGGGGAACTGGGAGGCCAAGCATGACGAAAGTGGCGGCTGAGCACACGATCATCACCAAACGACGCGCGCAAGAGATCTTTCACGCGTCTAGCAATATGGGGTGGAGCGCCATCCTGCATAAACATCGTACGTTCCAGCAGGTGTTTATCAGCCAGGCTGGGGATGATGCGATTCTGTAACATATCGGCGTACCTCTCAGCCGTCACGGTAGCAGTTACAAAACCAGAATCACGCATTTCCTCGAAGAAAAAAAGGCCCGATAACGGTAGATGTGGTAAATCGAACCCATACCGTGACTTTCTCGTCGTGCAGTGGAGTTTCCACGACAGTTCTAGGATTTTCGGTTGCCCAAATTCTGCAGTTGTGGGCGTTGACAGACCCTCGGAGCGTGAAATGAGCTTTGTCGGTCCACAACACGTTACTCAACCACTCGTGATCTTCCTCCTTCTTTTGAAACGCCCACACCGCAAATGCCCTCCGCTTCACTAAATCGCCAGGTAACAGTTCATGATGCCGATGGATTTTGTACGGATAGCGTCGGAGGGTACGCCTAAGTGCCAACCAAACAGTAGTATATGGAATGCCGGTGCGACGTGCGACTGCACGAGTGCTGACTTCCCCGTGCATAGACGAACCCGCTACAGTCTCCATTTCTTCCTGAACTGTCTCAGCAGAATTACGCCTTGTGCTCGGTCGGCCACTACGGGGTCTATCGTCTAAACAACCCGTGGCTTCGAACTTCCAAATCATTCTCGCCACAGCTACATTTGTCAATGGACCTGTACCTTTTCGAATCCTCTTCCTATGGCGATAGGATCGTAACGCTGAACTAGCACATTCCCCATTCTGGTAATACAGCTTCACTAAAAGCGCCTTTTCAGGTAACGTCAACATGCTGCGACTGCTGGCGCATCTGATTCTCTCTCTCATCACAGCTCCTTTTATACACGATTGTCATGCGCAGTCACTGACGTTTTGCTGTCCAGCGTCATCTGTCGGACATTTTGTGAACTTTGTTTTTTTTTTGTTATAATAAAACCCCATGTCATTCCAAGCATGTGTGTCAATTTTTACCTCTCTATCTACATTATTCCGTGGTTTATTAAGTTTTCAAATTTATACTGACTTTTTGATCACCCAGTAATGTGTCATACCGCTTGTAGTGTATGTACATGGTTCAAAGAGCACCAGGGTGAGTTCACGTACTCCGCTGGACACCGAACTCCCTCGATTTAAAATCAGAGTCTGTGGTATTACCACGATCGAGCTGTTCGCTCCATGGATCCGGAACCGAAAAAACTAGCGCACTTAACCACGGCACTAGAGTCGGCATGGCTCCACGTCCTTGTAGGTAGTTCTAGAACCTCATTGACTCTCTTTCTTGACCTCTCGCAGCGGTCCGTGCTGCAAATGTTGGTTATTCAGGCTTTTGACAGTTGGTCACATTAATGTGACTGGACAGTGAAAATCTTGGATATGGTGCGTCTGAAAAAAACGAAACATTTCGGCTTCTTTGGTCACGGAAGCTTCCATTATACGAGCACCAACAATTTGCCCACGTTCGAAATCACTTAGCTCCGACATAATGCACTCAACTACACAGAACACTGTTTTGACCACGACTGACACATACAACATATTGAGGACGTTGCACAGATTCAGTCCATGGTCAAATACAACAGCGCAATCTGCAGGCGTGGCTAGCATCTGCATTTGCGTTCAGGCGTTCATTTCTCGTGGTGCTTCCATGTTTTTGTCCAACACTGGCACATTTGTAAATGTAGAATTTAATATTTCGGCTGTATTGCTGTATCCACTCCTTACATTACTATACTCTGTCTGCCCCCGGTAGCTGAGTGGTCAGCGCGACAGAATGTCAATCCTAAGGGCCCGGATAAATTATTATGCCTGTGCTGCAATGTTTTTACCCAAAAAAAAGACGATAAATCGGCATGGAAATGGGTTCGAGGAACAACAATAAGAGGAAAACGAAAAAGAAAAGAATATACAAACGAAAACCTATAAAACGATAGTAATGTTCACCAACTGTAGGAATGTATTAGGTTAAAAGAAAGAATGTTTTTAAAAAATGTATCGTTGTTAATAATTTAAATAAATATATATGGTTACAAAGAAAAGGTTCGATTTCCGGCTGGGTTAGAGATTTTCTCCACTCAGGGACTGGGTGTTGTGTTGTCCTAATGATCATCATTTCATCCCCATCGACGCGCAAGTCGCCGAAGTGGCGTCAAATCGAAAGACTTGCAGCCGGCGAACGGTCTACCTGACGGGAGGCCCTAGTCACACGACATTTTATTTATTACTATATTCTCACTCAGCAGTGAGAAAACTGAAAAATCATTGATCGCAATTTTGAGCTCGATACCCTTGACGCAATTCTCTGAAGATTGTCCACTATTTCAGTGTGTGCCACGAACATCCATGAAAATGGCTCACAGTGTTCAGGTACGAACGAACGGCTAGACATTTCGCATCTGTCTCGTGATCCTTCATTCGAAGCCTCACTGAACACTACCACTCACTTTTCAGTCACTGTAGGCGTGGAAACCTCAACAAGATATTCAAAGTGTTCGTCGTCCGTGCCTGATTTACATCCACAAATGGTTCAAATGGCTCTAAGGACTATGGGACTTAATATCAGAGGTCATCAGTACCCTAGACTTAGAACTACTTAAACCTAACTAACCTAAAGACATCACATACAGCCATGTCCGAGGCAGGATTCGAACCTGCGACCGTAGCAGCAGCGCGGTTCCGGACTGAAGCGCCCAGAACCGCTCGGCCACAGCGGCCGGCTTTACATCCACCAATGAAATCATTTCTGCATAGATAAATTGTCTGCAGTGCTGGTGCTGCGTAACTGGCCATTTGATAAAATGAAAATGTTTAATTCCTGCACAGATTCGTTTTGTTTACACTTATTGAGAAGTCGATGGGCACTGTTCAGCATCTAAACAACCGTACACTAATTTTTTTAAGAAACTCTCCATCTAAACAGGCCTCGGGAGGATCAACGGTACCGATCGACCGCCGTGTTATCCTTAGCCGATGGGCGTCACTGGCTGTGGATATGGAGCGGCATGTGGTCAGCACACAGCTCTCCCACCCGTTGTAAGTTTCCGTGATCGGAGCCGCTACTACCCAATCAAGCAGCTCCTCAATGGGCGTCACAAGGACGGAGTGCACCGTGCTTGCCAACAGCGCTCGGCAGAATCCAGATGGTCACCCATCCGAGTGATATCCAAGCCCGACAGCACTTAATGTCAGGCCGGCCGCTGTGACTGAGCGGTTCTATGCGCTTCAGTCTGGAACTGTGCTGCTGCTTCGGTCGCAGGTTCGAATCCTGCCTTGGGCATGGCTGTGTGTGATGTCCTTAGGTTAGTTAGGTTTAATTAGTTCTGTGTCTAGGGGACTGATGACCTCAGATGTTAAATCCCATAGTGCTTAGAGCCATTTGAACCATTTTTGAACTTAATTTCGGTGATCTGACGGGAATCGGTGTTACCACTGCAGGAGGGCCGTTGGTTCGTGCCGTGAAAAAATATCTTAACATAGGAAAACCGTGTTCTTACTTTGCTGCGGAAGTCCTATGAAACGTTGATTAATTTATACCTTCAAGCTATACAGGGTGAGTCACCTAACATTACCGCTGGGTATATTTCGTAAACCACATCAAATACTGACGAATCGATTCCCTAGACCGAACGTGACGCCCGGGTTCCCGGGTTCGATTCCCGGCGGGGTCAGGGATTTTCTCTGCCTCGTGATGGCTGGGTGTTGTGTGCTGTCCTTAGGTTAGTTAGGTTTAAGTAGTTCTAAGTTCTAGGGGACTTATGACCACAGCAGTTGAGTCCCATAGTGCTCAGAGCCGAACGTGAGGTGAGGGGCTAGTGTAATTGGTTAATACAAACCATACAAAAATGCACAGAAGTATGTTTTTTAACACAAACCTACGTTTTTTAAAATGGAACCCCGTTAGTTTTGTTAGCACATCTGAACATATAAACAAATACCTAATCAGTGCCGTTTGTTGCATTGTAAAATGTTAATTACATCCGGATATATTGTAACCTAAAGTTGACGCTTGAGTACCACTCCTCCGCTGTTCGATCGTGTGTATCGGAGAGCACCGAATTACGTAGGGATCCAAAGGGAACGGTGATGGACCTTAGGTACAGAAGAGACTGGAGCAGCACATTACGTCCACATGCTAACAGTTTTTTATTGGTCTTTTTCACTGACGCACATGTACATTACCATGAGGGGTGAGGTACACGTACACACGTGGTTTCCGTTTTCAATTACGGAGTGGAATAGAGTGTGTCCCGACATGTCAGGCCAATAGATGTTCAACGTCGGGACACACTCTATTCCACTCCGTAATTGAAAACGGAAACCACGTGTGTACGTGTACTTCATCCCTCATGCTAATGTACATGTGCATCAGTGAAAAAGACCAATTAAAAGCTGTTAGCATGTGGACGTAATGTGCTGTTCCAGTCTCTTCTGTACCTAAGGTGCATCACCGTTCCCTTTGGATCCCTACGTAATTCGGTGCTCTCCGATACACACTATCGAACAGCGGAGGAGTGGTACTCAAGCGTCAACTTTAGGTTACAATATATCCGGATGTAATTAACATTTTACAATGCAACAAATGGCACTGATTAGGTATTTGTTTATATGTTCAGATGTGCTAACAAAACTAACGGGGTTCCATTTAAAAAAACGTAGGTTTGTGTTAAAATACATACTTCCGTGCATTTTTGTATGGTTTGTATTAACCAATTACACTAGCCCCTCTCCTCACGTTCGGTCTGTGGAATCGGTTCGTCAGTATTTGATGTGGTTTACGAAATATATCCAGCGGTAACGTTAGGTGACTCACCCTGTATATCGCCAAGCAATCGGTTTCTCCATTTCTCAGAAATTTACCACTGTTTTTGACGTTTTCTTCTCTTAACTTTCAGTTATAAGCCAATTGATGGTATCAATTTCGATGGGTACTCGTGGTATCTACTGAAATAAAGAGGTAGGATTTCTTTCGTGTCTCGGGCGTAGAAGGTCCAGTCTCGTTTACTTTTTTGAGAAATTGCGCAGAGTGGTGTTTTGTTAGTGTTGCTACAGATGGTTGTAGAATAGCAGAAAGGGAAAGGGGAACAGCGCGAAGTCGAACACAGCCTGCGCATCTGGGTCTGTAGAGCCTAACATTTCCATCGAGCAGGCGTATCGCCGCCACGAGTTTCACATTCCTTGATTCCCTGCGACGCAGCGGAGAGATTTAGTTAGAACTCAAGACTTTGAATTACATACCGTTCGACACTATGTCATGTCTCGTAGGCCAAATTCCGATGACGGACATTTTCTTTCAGCACGAGGTTTCGAGCCTGCAACCTCTGATTCGAGAGGCATTGGAATAGCGTGCGTTAATGATCTCGAGTACTGTAAAGACACCGCATATTGGACGCTGGTGCGACCTGTTCTTGAGTAGTGCTCGAGTGTTTGGGATCCGTACCAGGTCGGATTGGAAGAAGACGTCGAAGCAATTCAGAGGCGGGGTACTAAAAGAAAAAAAAAATGGTTCAAATGGCTCTGAGCACTATGGGACTCAACTTCTGAGGTCATTAGTCCCCTAGAACTTAGAACTAGTTAAACCTAACTAACCTAAGGACATCACACACATCCATGCCCGAGGCAGGATTCGAACCTGCGACCGTAGCGGTCTCGCGGTTCCAGACTGCAGCGCCTAGAACCGCACGGCCACTTCGGCCGGCCTCTAAAAGAAATCCGATAAATTTTGGGTATACGATAAATTGCACGCCGGCCGGTGTGGCCGTGCGGTTCTAGGCGCTTCAGTCTGGAACCGCGTGACCGCTACGGTCGCAGGTTCGAATCCTGTGTCGGGCATGGATGTGTGTGATGTTCTTAGGTTAGTTAGGTTTAAGTAGTTCTAAGTTCTAGGGGACTGATGACCATAGATGTTAAGTCCCATAGTGCTCAGAGCCATTTGATAAATCGCACCAATCTAAGGGCTGTCAATTCGACTAAATACCTAGGAATTACAATTACGAACAACTTAAATTGGAAACACCACATAGATAATATTGTGGGGAAGGTGAAACAAATACTGCGCTTTGTTGGCAGTACACTTAGAGGATGCGACAAACCCACTAAAGAGACAGCCTACATTACACTTGTCCGACCTCTGCTGGAATATTGCTGCGCGGTATGGGATCCTTACCAGGCAGAACTGACGGAGAACATCGAAAAAGTGCAAAGAAGGCAGCTTGTCTCGTGTTATCGCGCAACAGGGGTGAGAGTATCACTGACATGATACGCGAATTGGGGTGACAGTCATTGAAACAAGGCGGTTTTCTTTGCGGCGAGATCTATTTACGAAATTTCAATCACCAACTTTCTCTTCCGAATGCGAAAATATTTTGTTGGCACCCACCTACGTAGGAGGAAATGACCATCATAATAAAATAAGAGGAATCAGAGCTCGAACGAAAAGATTTAGGTGTTCCTTTTTCCACGCGCCATTCGAGGGTGGAATGGTAGAGAAGTAGTATGAAAATGGTTCGATGAACCCTCTGCCAGGCTCTTAAATGTGAATTGCAGAGTAACCATGTAGATATAAATGTAGATGTAGATCTACGTTCGTACAAGACGTAAGTGTTACAGAGATGCTTGGGGAACAAACGGCAATCCCTGGAGGGAAGGCGACGTTGTTTTCGGGAAACACTACTGAGAAAATTTAGAGAATCGACATTTCAAGCTGACTACATACATGGCGCGTAAGAACCACGAAGATATAATACGAGAAATTAAGGCTCATACGGAGGCATATACACTACTGGCCATTAAAATTGCTACACCATGAAGATGACGTGCTACAGACGGGAAATTTAATCGACAGGAAGAAGATGCTGTGATATGCAAATCATTAGCTTTTCAGAGTATTCACACAAGGTTGGCGCCAGTGGCGACACCTATAACGTGCTGAATGAGGAATGTTTCCAACCGATTTCTCATACACAAACAGCAGTTGACCTGCGTTGGCCGGCTGCGGTGGCCATGCGGTTCTAGGCGCTGTAGTCCGGAACCGCGCGACTGCTACTGTCGCAGGTTCGAATCCTGCCTCGGGCATGAATGTGTGTGATGTCCTTAGGTTAGTTAGGTTTAAGTAGTTCTAAGTTGTAGGGGACCTCAGATGTTAAGTCCCATAGTGCTGAGAGCCATTTGAACCATTTGACCGACGTTGCCTCGTGAAACGTTGTTGTGATGCCTCGTGTAAGGAGGAAAAATGCGTACCATCACGTTTCCGACTTTGATAAAGGTCGGATTGTAGCCTATCGCGATTGCGGTTTATCGTATCGTGACATTGCTGCTCGCGTTGGTCGAGATCCAATGACTGTTAGCAGAATATGGAATCGGTGGATTCAGGAGGGTAATACGGAACGCCGTGCTGGATCCCAACGGCCTCGTATCACTAGCAGTCGAGATGACAGGCATCTTATCCGCATGGCTGTAACGGATCGTGCAGCCACGTCTCGATCCCTGAGCCAACAGATGGGGACGTTTGCAAGACAACAACCATCTGCACGAACAGTTCGACGAAGTTTGCAGCAGCATGGACTATCAGCTTGGAGACCACGGCTGCGGTTTATCCTTGACGCTGCATCACAGACAGGAGCGCCTGCGATGGTGCATTTGACGACGAACCTGGGTGTACGAATGGCACATTGGAAGCGTGTATTCGTTATCGCCGTACTAGCGTATCAAGCGGCGTGATGGTATGGGATGCCATTGGTTACTCGTGTCGGTCACCTCTTGTTCGCATTGACGGCACTTTGAACAGTGGGTGTTACATTTCAGATGTGTTGCGACCCGTGGCTCTACCCTTCATTCGATCCCTGCGAAACCCTATATTGCAGCAGGATAATGCACGACTGCATGTTCCATGTCCTATACAGGCCTTTCTGGATACAGAAAATGTTCGACTGCTGTCCTGGCCAGAACATTCTCCAGATCTCTCACCAATTGAAAACGTCTGGTCAATGGTGGCCGAGCAACTGGCTCGTCACAATACGCCAGTCACTACTCTTGATGAACTGTTGTATCGTGTTGAAGCTGCATGGTCAGCTGTACCTGTACACGCCATCCTAGCTCTGTTTGACACAATGCCCAGGCGTATCAAGGCCGTTATTATGGCCAGAGGTGGTTGTTCTGGGTACTGATTTCTCAGGATCTATGCACCCAAATTGCGTGAAAAAATGGCTCTGAGCACTATGGGACTCAACTGCTGTGGTCATAAGTCCCCTAGAACTTAGAACTACTTAAACCTAACTAACCTAAGGACAGCACACAACACCCAGCCATCACGAGGCAGAGAAAATCCCTGACCCCGCCGGGAATCGAACCCGGGAACCCGGGCGTGGGAAGCGAGAACGCTACCGCACGACCACGAGATGCGGGCAAATTGCGTGAAAATGTAATCACATTTCAATTCTAGTATAATATATTTGTCCAATGAATACCCGTTTATGATCTGCATTTTTTCTTGGTGTAGCAATTTTAATGGTCAGTAGTGTAGATAGTCGTTTTTCTCTCGTTCTATTTTCGAGTGGAACAGGAAAGGAAATGACAAGTAGTGGTACAGGGTACTCCTCCGTTTGCGGAGTATTGATTTATATGAAGAGGTAGATGTAGATGATGGGATGATTCTTCTTGAGGTGACCCTTTCGGTAACGAACTCGCGCGCATCTCTCGTCAGATATAATCATTTCCTCTTTTTTACCTGACGGGAAGATCCCTGTGGTGGCGCTAACGAGAGCCAGAACGAACACGGGCCGTGTTGGTGCCGGCAGCTGGCAGTGCGAGCGTGCTGGCTGCGATAGCGAGCCGGGGTGAGCGTCCTCCGCTTGCCTTTTTGCCGTTGCCCGCTACCCGTTCCTCGCGGCTCCGTTAGAAACCGGCGCAGCAACAGCGACAGTCTGCACAGCTCGCCTCCACGCTGCTGAGCCGCGTCTTCACGTGGCTCGAGAAAGCGACATCTCCCTGCGCACGTAATTTCTTCAGAGCAGTACGTTCAGGCGGTTGTCGAACTAGAGGTAACAACTGTCTCGGAAACTGTTTCCCCTAATCCAAAACTAATAGGTACGCTCTTGCAGGTCCTGTGTTGAGAACTACGATGCAATACGGTATTGCAGAGCGTTGTTATTCTGAACTACGATGCAGTATTCCTTTGGCCAAACACGTTGGTCCAAAGGAGCACGCACTGCGGCGGGTACAACCGTTATGAAATACATTCAGCGCATTCGCAATTGCGTATATGGACACCCATCAGCTGCAGAATGGAAACCGGATTTTCCTCTTATCGCGAGCAGTCGCCTTACCCTTAGGCTATCCGAGTACGACTCACGACCAGCCCCAAACTTTCATATGTCGTCAAACACGTGTCTACAACCTGTACTCTGCACTCGTAATCCATTATGTATATTCTCGTACAAGGGGAGACACTTTTGAAACTCGCTCGCCCGGTGCCGTCAAATAAATACGATTTTGCAGTGATTCTGAATTACAGTGTAATGTTCCTTTCGACATGCGTGTATTTTTAAATTTTCAGTTAAAATTCAATTAAAATGTTTCCCCTCTACGGGAATATACGTAATGAATGTACGTGCGCAGGTTGTAGACACATGGTTGACGACATATGGAAGTTTCGGTCTGGCGGGGGAGCGTGGTTCAAATGGCTCTGAGCACTATGGGACTTAATATCTGAGGTCATCAGTCCCTAGACATAGAACTACTTAAACCTAACAAACCTAAGGACATCACACACATCCATGCCCGAGGAAGGATTCCAACTTGCGACCGTAGCAGCAGCGGGGTTCCGGACTGAAGCGCCTAGAACCGCTCGGCCACAGCTGGGGAGCTTGCTCGGATTCCTTAATAGTAAGGTGACAGCTCGCGATAAGCGGAAAATCCGGGTTCGAGTTCGACACAAATTTTCATTTTCGTCATAACATTAAACAGTTGATGATTGTCCATATTCACAACTGCAAATACATTTCATATATACAAAAACAGTAGCTATACCTGCCTAATGTACCTGCCTGTGTTATATAGCGCGTTTAAGAAAAATATCACATATTCCTAGGAAGTAGTATTAGTCAAAACCAGAAGCAAAGTTTCTATAAATATGTAATGTTGTTAATTAAATGGACACCCTAGCTGCAAACAGGCGTTGATGTACTTCATTGGGGACATGTTGAAAATGTGCGCCCCGACCGGGACTCGAACCCGGGATCTCCTGCTTACATGGCAGACGCTCTATGCATCTGAGCCACCGCGGGCACAGAGGATAGTGCGTCTGCAGGGACTTATCCCATGCACGCTCCCCGTGAGATCCACATTCCCAACATGTCCACACCACTACATTCGTAGTGCGCCTAAGAGATGTTTCCCCATCATACTCATTACTCGTGGCAGATTAATCTACCAAGTCCCGTACGAGTTCGGGCATAGCGTGTGCGTTCGCACAAGAAGGTCAATGGCCGGGAAGCCATATTTTAACTATATATGACGGTAGCATCTGTTCCCGAAAGAACATACATAGTTAAAATATGGCTTCCCGGCCATTGACCTTCTTGTGCGAACGCACACGCTATGCCCGAACTCGTACGGGACTTGGTAGATTAATCTGCCACGAGTAATGAGTATGATGGGGAAACATCTCTTAGGCGCACTACGAATGTAGTGGTGTGGACATGTTGGGAATGTGGATCTCACGGGGAGCGTGCATGGGATAAGTCCCTGCAGACGCACTATCCTCTGTGCCCGCGGTGGCTCAGATGCATAGAGCGTCTGCCATATAAGCAGGAGATCCCGGGTTCGAGTCCCGGTCGGGGCACACATTTTCAACATGTCCCCAATGAAGTACATCAACGCCTGTTTGCAGCTAGGGTGTCCATTTAATTATCATTTCATTTCTAGTAAAGCTGCATGGTCATCCACGGTAACTGTTCTTTCGGGAACAGATGCTACCGTCATATATATGTAATGTTGTTGTTATTGTGGTCTTCAGTCCAAAGTCTGGTTTAATGCAGCTCTCCATGCTACTCTATCCCGTGCAAGCCTTTTCATCTCCAAGTAACTACTGCAACGTACATCCTTCTGAATTTGCTTCGTGTATTCATCTCTTGGTCTCCCTCTACGATTTTTACCCTCCGCTCCTCCCTCCAATACTAAATTGGTAAGCCCTCGATACCTCAGAACATGTCCTACCAACCGATTCCTTCCTCTAGTCAAGTTGTGCCACAAATTCCTCTTCCCCTAATTCTATTCAGTACCTTCTCGTTAGTACGTGATCTGCCCACCTAATCTTCAGCATTCTTCTGTAGCACCACATTTCAAAAGCTTCTATTCTCTTCTTGTCTAAACTGTTAATCGTCCACGTTACACTTCCATACATGGCAACACTCCATTCAAATACTTTCAGAAAAGGCTTCCTGACACTTAAATCTATACTCGATGTTAGCAAATTTTTCTTCTTCAGAAACGCTTTCCTTGCCTAAAGGTTTTTGTTTCTTCTCCCCGGATTTTAATTCCTACTCCAATTTTTTTTCCTTTTACTGCTTGCTCAGTATACAGATTGGATAACATCGGGGATAGGCTACAACCCTGTTTCACTCCCTTCCCAACCGCTGCTTCCCTTGCGCGCCCTTCGACTCTTATAACTGCCATCTGGTTTCTGTACAAATTGTAAATATCCTTTCACTCCCTGTATTTGACTCCTGCCACCTTCAGAATTTTAAAAGGAGTATGCCAGTCAACATTGTCACAAGCTTTCTCTAAGTCTGCAAATGCTATAAATGAAGGTTTATCTTTCCTTAACCTGTCTTCTAAGATAAGTCGTAGGGTCGGTATTACTTTGCGTGTTCCACTTTTTCCATTCAGCTGCAAAGAATTCGTGTTAGTGTTTTGCAACCGTGAATTGTTAAACTGACATTTCGGTAACTGTCACACCTGTCAGCATCTGCTTTCTTTGGAATTGGAACTGTTACATTCTTCTTGAAGTCTGAGGGTATTTCGCCTGTCTCATACATCCTGCACCATATGGAAAAGTTTTGTGGTGGCTGGCTCTCCCAGGGCTATCAGTTGTTCTAACGGAATGTTGACTACTCTCGGGGCCTTGTTTCGACTTAGGTCTTTTAGTGCTCTGTCAAACTCTTCACGAAGTATCATATCTACCTTCTCATCTCCATCTATGTCCTCTTCCATTTCCATAATGTTGCCCTGAAGTACATCTCCCTTGTATGGACCCTCTACATGCTCCTTCCACCTTTCCTCTTTCCCTTCTTTACTTAGGACTTCATACAAGTGATTCTCTTTTTCTCGAAAGGTCTCTTTAATTTTCCTGTAGGCAATATCTATCTTACCTCATGTGATATATGCCTCTACATCTTTACATTTGTCCTCTAGCCATCCCTGTTTAGCCTTTTTGCACTTCCTGTCGATCTCATTTTTGAGACGTTTGTATTCCTTTCTGCCTGCTTCATTTACTGCATTTTTGTATTTTCTCCTTTCATCAATTAAATTCAATATCTCTTCTGTTACCCACGGATTTCTATTAGCCGTCGTCTTTTTACCTACTTGATCCCCTGCTGCCTTCACTATTTCATCTCTCAAAGCTACCCATTCTTCTTCTACTGTATTCCTTTCCCCCATTCTTGTCAATCGTTCCCTAATGCTCTCCCTGAAACTCACTACAACCTCTGGTTCTGTTAGTTTATCCAGGTCCCATCTCCTTAAATTCCCACCTTTTTGCAGTATCTTCAGTTGCAGTCTACAGTTTATAACCAATAAATTGTGGTCAGAAGCCACATCTCCCCCTGGAATCGTCTTACAATTTAAAACCTAGTTCTTAAATCTCTGTCTTACTATTATATAATCTCTCTGAAACCTTCAAGTGTCTCCAGGCCTATTCCACGTATACAACCTTCACTCATGGTTCTTAAACCAAGTGTTAGTTATAATTAAGTTATACTCTATGCAAAATTCTACCAGGCAGCTGCCTCAGTCATTCCCCCCAGTCCATATTCACCTACTAATTTTCCTGCTGTCGAATTTCAGTCCCTCATGACTATTAAATTTTCGTCTCCGTTAACTATCTGAATAATTTCTTTTATTGCATCATACATTTCTTCAATCTCTTCATCATCTGCAGAACTAGTTGGCATATAAACTTGGACTACCATGGTAGGCTTGGGCTTCGTGTCTATTTTGACTACAATAATGCCTTCACTATGCTGTTCATAGTAGCTTATCTACGTTGCTATTGTTTTTATTCATTATTAAGCCTAGTCCTTCATTACCCATATTTGATTTTGTATTTATAACCCTGTATTTACCTGACCAGAAGTCTCGTTCCTTATACGACCGAATTTCACTAATTCCTACTATATCTAACTTTAACCTATCCATTTCCCTTTTTAAATTTTCTAACCTACCTGCCCGATTAAGGGATCTGACATTCCACTCTCCGATCCGTAGAACACCAGTTTTGTTTTTCCTGATAACGACGTCCTCTTGGGTAGTCCCTACCCGGAGATCCGAATGGGGGACTATTTTACCTCCGGAATATTTTACACAAGAGGACACCATCATCATTTAACCATACAGTAAAGCTGCATGGCCTCGGGAAGAGCTGTAGCTGTAGTTCCCCCTTGCTTTCAGCCGTTCGCAGTACCAGCACAGCTATGCTTCTTTTGGTTGATGTTGCATTGTCAGTTTAGTTAATCATCCAGACTGTTGCCCCTGTAACTACTGAAAAGGCTGTTGCCCGTCTTCAGGAACCACGCGTTTGTCTGATCTCTCTACAGATACCCCTCCGTTCTGGTTGCACCCACGGTACGGATATCTGTATCGCTGAGGCACCAAGTCTCCCCACCAATGGCAAGGTCCATGGTTCTTGGGGGGGGGGGGGGATTATATTTACGGAAACGATATCGTATGAAATATGGACTTCTGCAACATAATTGCTGAAGATGCATAGTTCACATCCTGAATTTTATTTACAGATTAGGCAAGATTTACAAGAGATGGCATAATAAATTACCACAGTTCGCAAGTGCGGGCAGATACGAATCCTTGAACACTCATGAAGGTGACGCATCAGGATCGTTTCAGCATCGGTGAATGGGCAAGAATTGTCGGCGACAGACTCATAGGGCCATATGACTTACTAAACAGGTGCTGTGTACCACCAATTTCTGTGCTATGAATTACAAGCTCTATTAGAGAACGTTACGCTTACAGAAAAGCAATGACTGTGGTTTATGCACGATGGGGCACCACCTCGTTTTTTGTAGTTCGTGCGACAGTGCCTCACGCAACTTTTCATGGGCTGTGGACTGGTAAAGGAGGTCTGGTAACGTGGTCTTCCCTTTCATCGGATCTCAATCCGCTGAATTTCCGGCTACTGGGACATTTAAAGGGACTGTTGTATGCCCAACCCATTTACAGAAGCGTCTGACCAATGATGTACGTAATCCCAATGTAACCAGGTGTATTTGAAATAGTGCGTTATGCACTGCTGTGGGATGTGTCAAGGTGCTTGATGGATGTAGCACTGCTTAAAATGTCTACTTCTACGCAACAGAGAGATGAAAAAGGGACGACAAATTGGCCTATACCTCAACAGTATTCGATCCCGGACGCGAAAAGACGGCGACTTTTCATCTAGATTCGACCATTCCTAAGTCCTGTAGAAATATGTCACACTTTTTTAAGCACGCTGTACATTGATAAGCCAAAACATTATGACCACTGCTCACCGCTTCGTTGGATGCCACCTGATGTCGCTGCGGGCACGTGACGCAGTAAGAAAAGTATGTAAGCGGAGCAGACACGGATGGGGGATCACACTGGTTAAGATATAGGCTGCAAAGGGGAAATGTATTGAGATAAGAGACTTTGAAAAGAGGCAGGTTATTATTACGCAGAGCCTGTGAACGAGTATCTCGAAAACGGCGAAGCTGGTCGAATATTCACGTGCTACTGTCGTGAGCATCTACGGAACGAGGGAGAAGGACAGTGAAACTACCACTAAGCGCTAAATGGTTCGACATCCACGACCCTTCGCGTGACGTGGTGTTCGAAGGCTTGTGCGGTCTGTAAAGTAGGACAGATGGTGATCTGTAGTATCTCTGCTGAAAGAGCACAATGCTAGTAAACGTTCAAGTGTTTCGGAGTACACCGTTCATCGTAGATTGTTGAACACGGTGCTCTGCAGCACATCACCCTTACGTACCCACATTTTGACTCAACGACATCGTCAGCTACGATTGCAGTGAGCAGGGGACCATCGGGATTCGACCGTCGATCAATGGAAACGTGTCGGCTCTTCAAGAGAATCACATTCTTGCTACAGTAGGTCGATGGTCGCCGCCACAAACGTCGTCATCGAGGTGAACGGCGGCTCTAAACGTGCAGCGGGCCACGGACGCAGGCTGATGGGAGCAGTATTATGCTAGGGAGACATTCTCCTGCGCTTGCATGGAACCCGTGGTAGTAATCGAAGACAAGCTGATAACTGCGAACCACCTGCATCCTTTCATACGTGATGCCTTCCCCGACGGCGATGTCATCTTTCAGCGGTATAATTGTCCGTGTCTCGGAGCCCGAAACGTGCTACAGTGGTTTGAGGAGCATTATAGTGAACTCAAGTTGGTTCTCGCTTCCCACGCCCGGGTTCCCGGGTTCGATTACCGGCGGGGTCAGGGATTTTCTCTGCCTCGTGATGACTGTGTGTCGTGTGCTGTCCTTAGGTTAGTTAGGTTTAAGTAGTTCTAAGTTCTAGGGGACTCATGACCATAGATGTTAAGTCCCATAGTGCTCAGAGCCATTTGAACCTTTTTTTTTTTTTTAACTCAAGTTGATGTCTCGACCACCAAATTCGCCTGATGTAAATCCTATGGAATCCATCTGGGTCGCTATCGGGCGCCATGAACGCATACGCAAATCAGCGCCCCGTTATTTACGCGAATTACACGACCTAAGCGTAGACGTCTAATACCGCATACCTGCACAAAAATAATAACAAACTGTCAGATCAGTGATATATTTCGTTCCAAAGACGGACAAACAACCTATTAAGCAAGAGGTTCATGAGTGTATATAAGGTAGCAACGTCACTGGAAATATATATTGTTTATCACACAACACAACATTCCATTAGAACTACTGACAGCCTTGGGAGAGCCAGTCCTGACTAAACTCTACCATCTGGTGAGCAAGATGTATGAGACAGACGAAATTCCCTCAGACTTCAAGAATAATATAATAATTTCAATCACAAAGAAAGCAGGTGTTAACAGATGTGAAAATTACCGAACTATCAGTTTAATAAGTCACAGCTGCAAAATACTAACGCGAATTCTTTACAGACGAATGGAAAAACTGGTAGAAGCCGACCTCGGGGAAGATCTGTTTGGATTCCGTAGAAATGTTGGAACACGTGAGGCAATACTGACCCTACGACTTATCTTAGAAGAAAGATTAAGGAAAGGCAAACCTACGTTTCTAGCATTTTTAGACTTAGAGAAAGCTTTTGACAATGTTGATTGGAATACATTATTTCAAATTCTGAAGGTGGCAGGGGTAAAATACAGGGAGCGAAAGGCTATTTACAATTTGTACAGAAAGCAGATGGCAGTTATAAGAGTGGAGGGACATGAAAGGGATGCAGTGGTTGGGAAGGGAGTGAGACAGGGTTGTATCCTCTCCCCGATGCTATTCAATTTGTATATTGAGCAAGCAGTAAAGAGACAGCAAAGGACTTGGAAGAGCAGGTGAACGTAATGGATAGTGTCTTGAAAGGAGGATATAAGATGAACATCAACAAAAGCAAAACGAGGATAATGGAATGTAGTCGAATTAAGTCGGGTCATGCTGCGGGAATTAGATAAGGAAATGAGACACTTAAAGTAGTAAAGGAGTTTTGTTATTTGGAGAGCAAAATAACTGATGATGGTCGAAGTAGAGAGGATATAAAATGTAGACTGGCAATGGCAAGGAAAGCGTTTCTGATGAAGAGAAATTTGTTAACAGCGAGTATTGATTTAAGTGTCAAGACGTCGTTTCTGAAAGTATTTATATGGAGTGTAGCCATGTATGGAAGTGAAACATGGACGATAAATAGTTTAGACAAGAAGAGAATAGAAGCTTTCGAAATGTGGTGCTACAGAAGAAAGAAGAAGATTAGATGGGTAGATCATATAACTATTGAGGAGGTATTGAATAGAATTGGGGAGAAGAGGAGTTTGTGGCACAACTTGACTAGAAGAAGGGATCGGTTGGTAGGACATGTTCTGAGGCATCAAGGGATTACCAATTTAGTATTGGAGGGCAGCGTGGAGGGTAAAAATCGTAGAGGGAGACCAAGAGATGAATACACTAAGCAGATTCAGAAGGATGTAGGCTGCTGTAGGTACTGGGAGATGAAGAGGCTTGCACAGGATAGAGTAGCATGAAGAGCTGCATCATATCAGTCTCAGGACTGAAGACCACAACAACAACAACATCACAGAACAACATAAAAGATTTACCACAGGGAAAAATTACAGAAAATTTTGCCACAACTTCCTGCTAGTCGCTCTTTCTCACCACGATAGCCCACAGAACATACGAAACACTCCATCTCAGTTTGAATTTGCAGAAGACACATAATCCAGAATATTTGGATCAAGACGTTATTATGAAGAATAAAGGCTTTAGTTGCTAATGATGGACATTACTTTTATTATTGTATAATTTTCTTGTTCTGTATCACTTAAGGCAAGAACTGTTATTTTTCTTATTTACGAATTCCTTATCCAAAGGGACAAGGTCATAAAAATTAAGATACAGAAAGGTACACTCTCTTACAAAAAAACGTGAAGTGCCCAGAGGGGAGGGGGAAACGAATTGAAACTTTACGAGTATCTGATGCAATTTCTGTCATTACAAAATCGAGTCAAATTTACGAAGAACTTGGCGGTATGAGCCCACTTACCAGTGTGACGTTGCACCTGCCCTAGTCTGGATGCATGCAATGACTCGAATGTGAAGGGTGTCATAATGTTGTTGTTTCGTCTCCTAGAGAGAGCTGGCCCACGACTGTCGTAAATGGTCCTTGATGTCTTGGATATTGACACTGGGACGGAGATGATGCCCTAGCTGGCCACATATTTTCTACTGGGGACAGACCTGGAGATGTTGCTGGTCACAAATGTACCTCAACATCACGCTAACAGTTCATAAAGAAACGTGCCATGTGTGGACGAGTGTTGTCCTGGTGAAAAATGGCATCATGATGGTGTCGCATGAAAGGTAACACATGAGGACACAGGAAGTCCGTGACTTACCGTTGTGCCTTCAGAGTTCTCTCGGCCGCTACCAGTCGTCACCTAAAGTCATACCAGATGGCTTCTCACACCGTGGCGCCAGCAGTAAAACACCGGCGTGCCTCAGCGAAACATTGGAAAAATGGAACCTTCCCCAGGTCTCCGCCATCCTCTCCGCCGATGGTCATGTGTGGTAGTTTAGAAGCGCGATTCATCACTAAACATAGTTCGACGCCATTTACCGGCAGTCCACGATTCCCACGCCACTATTCCGAACGCAGCGTGTTAACGCCAGCCTACGCATAGGCCAGTGATACCCTACTCCAGCTTCTGCTAGTCTCCAATCAATGGTTTGGAATGAAACAGAATGTTGTAGGAAGCCCATTAGTTGTTCTCGGATGGCACGTGGAGATGTGAAAGGGGTGCAATGTGCTTGGCGCACAGTATGGCAATCCTGCCTTGCGGTGGTCACGAGTGGTCCATCGGAACCATGATAACGAGTTTGCATGCCCTCACGTTCCCATAAAAACCAATATAGATTCACTGTCACGTCAATGAGGTGACAAAAATCACGGGATAACGATATGCACGTACGACGCAGATGGCGGTAAGATCGCGTACACAAGGCACAAAAGAGCATTCCATTGGAGGAGCTTAATTACCTCGAAGGAAACGGTCTATTGACACACGGTCAACATGGCTTTAGAAAACGTCGTTCCTGTGAAACACAACTATCTCTTTATTCACATGAAGTGCTCAGTGCTATTGATAAGGGATTTCAGATCGATTCCGTATTCCTGGATTTCAGGAAGGTTTTTGACACTGTATCACACAAGCGGCTTGTAGTGAAATTGCGTGCTTATGGAATATCGTCTCAGTTATGTGACTGGACTTGCGATTTTCTGTCAGAGAGGTCACAGTTAGTAGTAATCGACGGAAAGTCATCGAGTAAAACAGAAGTGATTTCAGGCGTTCCCCAAGGTAGTGTTATAGGCCCTTTGTTGTTCCTTATCTATATAAACGATTTTGGAGACAATCTGAGCAACCGCCTTCGGTTGTTTGCAAATGACGCTGTCGTTTATCGACTAATAAAGCCATCAAAAGATCAAAGCAAACTGCAAAACGATTTGCCGGCCGCGGTGGTCTCGCGGTTCTAGGCGCGCAGTCCGGAACCGTGCGACTGCTACGGTCGCAGGTTCGAATTCTGCCTCGGGCATGGATGTGTGTGATGTCCTTAGGTTAGTTAGGTTTAAGTAGTTCTAAGTTCTAGGGGACTGATAACCACAGCAGTTGAGTCCCATGGTGCTCAGAGCCATTTTTTGCAAAACGATTTAGCAGAAAATATCTGAATGGTGCGAAAAGTGGCAGTTGACCCTAAATAACGAAAAGTGTAAGGTCATCCACATGAGTGCTAAAAGGAACTCGTTAAACTTCGGTTACACGATAAATCAGTCTAATCTAAATACCTAGGTATTACAATTACGAGCAAGTTAAATTCGAAAGAACACATAGAAAATGTTGTGGGGAAGGCTAACCAGAGGCTGCGTTTTATTGGCAGGACACTTAGATAATGGGCCAGCCGGAGTGGTCGAGCGTTTCTAGGCGCTACAGTCTGGAATCGCGCGACCGCTACGGTCGCAGGTTCGAATCCTGCCTCGGGCATGGATGTGTGTGATGTCCTTAGGTTAGTTAGGTTTAATTAGTTCTAAGTTCTAGGGGACTGATGACCTCAGAAGTTAAGTCCGATAGTGCTCAGAGCCATTTGAACTATTTTTGAACTTAGAAAATGTATCAGAGCTACTGAGGAGACTGCCTACACTGCGCTTGTCCGTCCTCATTTAGAATACTGCTGCGCGGTGTGGGATCCTTACCAGATAGAACTGACGGAGTACATCGAAAAAGTTCAAAGAAAGGCAGCACGTTTTGTATTATCGCGAAATACGGGAGAGAGTGTCACAGAAATGAAACAGGATTTGGGCTGCAAATCACTAAAAGAAAGGCGTTTTTCGTTGCGACGGAATCTTCTCACGAAATCCAATCACCAACTTTCTCTTCCGAATGCGAAAATATTTTGTTGACACCGACCTACATAGGGCGGAACGATAACCACGGTATAATAAGGGAAATCAGAGCTCGTACGGAAAGATATAGGTGTTCATTATTTTCGCGCGCTATACGAGATTGGAATAATGAAGAATTGTTAAGGAGGTGGTTCGATGAACCCTCTGCCAGGCACTTAAATGTGATTTTCAGAGTATCCACGTAGATGTGGATGTAGATTTGTACTCAGGTGAGTCATGTGAAAACGTTTCCTACGTGATTATGAACGCACAACTGGAATTAACAGACTGAACGCGGAATGGTAGTTGGGACACTCATGTGACAGTTCATTTCAGAAATCGTTAGGAAATTCAGTATTTCGATATCCACAGACTCAAGAGTGTGCCGAGAATACCAAATTTCAGGCATTACTTCTCATACGGACAACACAGTGGCCGACTGTTCTCACTTACCGACCGAGAGCAGCGGCGTCTGCATAGAGTTGTCACTGCTAAGAGACAAGCAACACTGCGTGAAATAACGACAGAAATGAGTATGGGACGTAAGACGAACGTATCCGTTAGGACAGTGCGTCGAAATTTGGCGTTAATGGGCTATGGCAGCAGAAGACCGACGCGAGTTCATCTACATCTACATTTATACTCCGCAAGCCACCTAATGGTGTGTGGCGGAGGGCACTTTACGTGCCACTGTCATTACCTCCCTTTTCTGTTGCAGTGGCGTATGTTTCGCGGGAAGAACGACTGCCGGAAAGCCTCCGTGCGCTCTCGAATCTCTTCAATTTCACATTCGTGATCTCCTCGGGAGGTATAAGTAGGGGGAAGCAATATATTCGATACCTCATCCAGAAATGCACCCTCTCGAAACCTGGACAGCAAGCTACACCGCGATGCAGAGCGCCTCTCTTGCAGAGTCTGCCACTTGAGTTTGCTAAACATTTCCGTAACGCTATCACGCTTACCAAATAACCCTGTGACGAAACGCGCCGCTCTTCTTTGGATCTTCTCTATCTCCTCCGTCAACCCGATCTGGTACAGATCCCACACTGATGAGCAATACTCAAGTATAGGTCGAACGAGTGTTTTGTAAGCCACCTCCTTTGTTGATGGACTACATTTTCTAAGCACTCTCCCAGTGAATCTCAACCTGGTACCCGCCTTACCAACAATTAATTTTGTATGATCATTCCACTTCAAATCGTTCTTCACGCGTACTCCCAGATATTTTACAGAAGTAACTGCTACCAATGTTTGTTCCGCTATCATATAATCATACAATAAAGGATCCTTCTTTCTATGTATTCGCAATACATTACATTTGTCTATGTTAGCAGGACGATATCACCTGAAGTGCCGCGTTCGTGACCTTGTCGGTTGGACCCTAGACGACTGGAAAACCATTACCTGGTCAGATGATCCCGATTTCAGTTGGTAAGAGATGATGGAGGGTTCGAGTGTGGCGCAGACCCCACGAAGCCATGAGCCCAGGTTGTCAACATGGCACTGTGCAACCTGGTGGTGGCTCCATAACGATGTGGGCTGTATTTACGTGGAATCGACTGCGTCCTCTGGTCCAACTGTACCGATCATTGACTGGAAATGGTTATGTTCGGCTACTTGGAGACCATTTACTGCCATTCATAGACTTCATGTTCTCCAATGGCGATGGAATTTTTATGGATGGCAATCCGCTATGTCATCCAACCACGATTGTTCCCGATTGGTTTGAAGAACGTTCTGGACAATTCGAGCTAATGATTTGGCCACTCATATCGACATAATCGAGAGGGGCCCACCAGGTTATCCGAGAGCGCTAATGCGCTGCTTCCTGGACTCGGGTAGGCGCGCCGGCCCCAGATCGAATCTGCTCGCCGGGGCCGGTGTGCCGGCCAGCCTGGATGTGGTTCTTAGGCGGTTTTCCACATCCCTCTAGGTGAATACCGGGCTGGTCCCCCCGTCCCGCCTCAGTTACACGACTCACAGACATTTGAAACACATCCGCACTTTTCTATTATTTACACTAGCCGCAGACGGATGGGGTACTCTGATTCCATCCCGGGGGGTACGGGGTGGCGGCAGAAAGGGCATCCGGGCACTCCTTCATATTAACATGCCAAATCCGATTTAACCACGCTAACCCAAGGCACAGTGCGAGACAAAGGTGCACGCGATAGCGATAGACTCGACATAATCGAGAAGCAAGTTAGAGCAAAAAATCCTGTACTGGCAATTCTTTCGCAGTTATGGACGGTTATAGAGTCAGCGTGCTTCAGTATTTCTGCAGGGGACTTTTAACGACTTGTTGAGTCAATGTCAAGTCTACATGCTGCACTGCACCGGGCAGGAGGTCGACACGATATGAAGAGCTATCCCATCACTTTTGCCACCTCAGTATACCTTCGTAGTGCATGGGTCCTAAATGAATCAGTTAAAATTACTAAATTAATTCGTTGAAATTAACGGACAAATTGAAATTTACAAGTTTCTGATGACTGTAGAGTAGTTGAGGGAAAGGACATGTAGGAAACACTGACAAGAGGATGGGACAAGATAATAGAACATGTTTTAAGGCATCGTATACTAGTTTACATGGTACTAAAAGGAGCCTTTGAGGATAAAAACTATAGTGGAAGACAGAGATTGAGATATTTCCATTAACTGTTCCATAATATTTCGGGAGAACTGCCCTGTGTCTCCAACTTCCTGCCACAATATTTTTGCACAGTCTTCTGCCCATCTTCAGGTGATAACTCTCGAAAATGCTCTGACCTCATGTATTTAAAATGCGCCGGCATATGCATTTTGTATTCAGTTTGCGTTGCGCATGCGCCACTTGAGCTCATGTCTGTGACCTGCGACTTGCGCCCTCAGCGATGAAAGCTCTCGGCATCGATACCAATTCGTTTGTTTTCTCATTACAAAATCACAGAACGACGCCGGCTAAGCTGATCACCAAGTTTTTCTATAACAGGATTCCATGCAGAATTTAACTGGAAATCTCTGTCTTGATCGATAAGGGACACAGACCGTCGTATTTCTACTGATTCATTGATGTAGGAGCTCTTAAAGTTTGACGCATGCACCACCAGTTTTGTTTAATTGTATTTCATCAAATGACCAATGGAAATACAACTTTAGGTGATAGCGCACTTATTAGCTTGAAAGAGGCGAGTATGCCACTGATATTCTACAATGCGATCCTGCACAGCGTGTGCCGTTTGCTCTATAAAATTTGAGCATTTAAATGGAATCCTGCAAACACCTGACTTGCACAGCCCCGAGTCGTCTTTGACAGAGTCCAAAAGTGTCGAAATTTTTGAAGGAGTACGAAAGATTACATTCCTAGTATGTAGTAGATAAGCAGTCGTTTTGAAGGCGTCATCCTCTTCTCTGTTCCGTCGTTTGTACTTATGCAGCGTTTTCTGTACTTGCTCAGACGAATATCCATTGTTCAGGAACATTCAGAAACACAGTTTGCGGGTGTTCCAGTTCCGACTATTGGCATCTGAGATGTATGGGCTCGGTGGATTAAGGTCCTCAGAAAACCCAGGTTAGCGCTATTCTGAGGTGAAGAGATTGGCACAGGAACGAATGTCATGGGGTTCGCGTCAAACCAATCAGAAGACCCATGGACAAAAGACCTTTTTAGAGACGAAGCTCTATCTCAGCTCGAGGATAAGGAAAGTAAACGCCCTAGAATAAGGAACCATCCCAGCGTTCTCCTCAAGTGATTTATGGAAACAACTCGAGGCGCCTCTCCTCAGTCGGCCGCGGTGGTCTAGCGGTTCTAGGCGCGCAGTCCGGAACCGCGCGACTGCTATGGTCTCAGGTTCGAATCCTGCCTCGGGCATGGATGTGTGTGATGTCCTTAGGTTAGTTCGGTTTAAGTAGTTCTAAGTTCTAGGGGACTGATGACCACAGGTGTTAAGTCCCATAGTGCTCAGAGCCATTTGAACCATTTTTGAGCCTCTCTTCAAACAACTGTCGACGAAAATTCTTAACACATTAGGCCAACATTCCAGTGCTCAGTGGAGTTTGTCGATCCCAGCAAGCGAATGCTTATCGTATGCTAACGAACTGAGAAAGAGAGCTTTTTCTCCCTCTCCGCGAAGGTAAAATTCGCCCTCTGAGCAATACGAATGATGTAATGCTATGTGCTACATGACTTTCTAAAATCTACCGAAATAGTTGTTATTATGAATATTAATGCTGTTTGTACGAAATTTCAGGTCCGGGGGGGGGGGGGGCTGGTAGGACCTCGAAGAACTGTGGCCGAGCAAGGTGGAGAAGTGACAAGACACTCTATTCGTATTCAGAAGGACAGCTGTTCAAAACCACATGCGACAATCCAGATTGAGCTTTTCTGACGTTTCCTTACTTCATTTAGGGCATGTGCTAGAATGGTTATAGAAAGAAGAACATGGTTTATTTTATTCCCCAAGATGAGCTTAAGCTTCTTCTCGAACGATCTCACATACGGAACGCTAAACACTAACCAGCTTTCCTTCCTTTGTAAGAACTATTGAACCAAATTTAACGCGGGCCGCGTTCATCCAAGCGACCACTGTGCGACCATCCTTCGCTGTGGTCTTAGTGCACGATGGAGCCCTCGCTAGCTTCATCTAATTGAACATAAACATACGAATGGTTATACATGAAGTGCAGTAAAAGTCATACGAACAGATTTTTTCTTCCATTGTAAGCTGCCCTGTTGGGATTCTCGAAGGAACAGAAGAGTTGCACTTAACGATGGACATGCGTAAGTCACGGGCGACGTAGACGCATGTTCAAAAAATGGCTCTGAGCACTATGGGACTTAACTTCTGAGGTCATCAATCCCCTAGAACTTAGAACTATTTAAACCTAACTAAACTAAGGACAGCACACACATCCATGCCCGAGGCAGGATTCGACCCTGCGACCGTAGCGCCTAGAACCGCTCGGCCACCGCAGCCGACAGACGCATATTCCTGAGTAGCCTCCATGTGTGGTGATGCAGCGTGTCGTCATCGCGGACCTTACCTGTTAACTGATTCTTCCGTTGCGTCATGGTAGAAGAACTTCATAATCATAAATGAAAAGTACAATGTAGTGTTTTTCATTTATACTAGGGTGTCCTGAAAAGTAATGCCTCAAAATTTTTAATGTAGAAACTCTTAAAGCTTTTTAAATAAAACAAACGTTATTAACATTCTAAGTCTTTATTCTTCATTTCTACATATTTGCAGCCCTCTGCCATCAGCGGGCTCCGAATTGTAGCGTGTAACATGGCGGCGTGTAACGTAAATACACTACTGGCCATTAAAATTGCTACACCACGAAGATGCCGTGCTACAGACGCGAAATTTAACCGACAGGAGGAAGATGAGGTGATATGCAAGTGATTAGCTTTTCAGAGCATTCACACAAGGTTGGCGCCAGTAGTGACACCTACAACGTGCTGACATGAGGAAAGTTTCCAACCGGTTTTTCATACACAAACAGACGTTGACCGCCGTTGCCTGGTGAAACGTTGTTGTAACGCCTCGTGTAAGGAGGAGAAATGCCTACCATCACGTTTCCTGAATCCAATGACTGTTAGCAGAATATGGAATCGGTGGGTTCAGGAGGGTAATACGGAACGCCGAGCTGGATCCAAACGGCCTCGTATCACTAGCAGTCGAGATGACAGGCATCTTATCCGCATGGCTGTAACGGATCGTGCAGCCACGTCTCGATCCCTGAGTCAACAGATAGGCACGTCTGCAAGACAACAACCATCTGCACGAACAGTTCGACGACGTTTGCAGCAGCGTGGACTATCAGCTCGGAGACCATGGCTGCGGTTACCTTTGACGCTGCATCACAGACAGGAGCGCCTGCGATGGTGTACTCAACGACGAACCTGGGTGCACGAATGGCAAAACGTCATTTTTTCGGATGAATCCAGGTTCTGTTTACAGCATCATGATGGTCGCATCCGTGTTTGGTGACATCGCAGCGAACGCAAATTGGAAATGTGTGTTCGTCATCCCCATACTGGCGTATCACCCGGCGTGATGGTATGGGGTGCCATTGGTTACACGTTTCGGTCACCTCTTGTTCGCATTGACGGCACTTTGAACAGTGGACGTTACATTTCAGATGTGTTACGACCCGTGGCTCTACCCTTCATTCGATCCCTGCGAAACCCTACATTTCAGCAGGATAATGCACGACCGCATGTTGCAGGTCCTTACGGGCCTTTCTGGATACAGCAAATGTTGGACTGTTGCCCTGACCAGCACATTCTCCAGATCTCTCACCAATTGAAAACGTCTTGTCAATGGTGGCCGAGCAACTGGCTCGTCACAATACACCAGTCACTACTCTCGATGAACTGTGGTATCGTGTTGAAGCTGCATGGTTAGCTGTACCTGTACACGCCATCCTAGCTCTGTTCGACTCAATGGCCAGGCGTATCAAGGCCGTTATTACGGCCAGATGTGGTTGTTCTGGGTACTGATTTCTCAGGATCTATGCACCCAAATTGCGTGAAAATGTAATCACATGTCAATTCTATTATAATATATTTGTCCAATGAATACCCGTTTATCTGCATTTCTTCTTGGTGTAGCAATTTTAATGGCCAGTAGTGTATGTTTGTGTGTGAGAAACAGCCTGCGGTAATAGAGTTTCGAATTCGAAGAGTTCGTCCACACATGGAGTACCTTCTCCTTCACCACGACGATGCCAGACGACACACGAGCGCTGCGGCAACTGCAACAATGCGATAACTTGGGTTCAATCTCATCGATCAACCTCCATAGAGTCCCGACTTGGCCCTATCTCATTTTCACCTGTTTCCAAAACTTAGTGAACACTTCGAGTCCTTTACTTTGATAGTGATAAAATGGTGCGAGAAGAGGTGAGGTAGTGACTCCGTCAACAAAGTCACATATCCTTGAGTTACGGTTCAACAAACTAATCTCTTGTTGGGAGAAATGTGTTCGTCGCTAGTGTGACTATGTTGAGAAATAAATATGTAGACTTGAAGAACTATTATGTAGTCTGTTTTATTTAAAATAAACGTTTAAGAGTAAAATGTAAAAAATTAGAATGCATTACCTTTCAGCACGCCCTCTGGTTATCATTGTTGTGATCAGTCGTCAGCTGTTTCATACTTCTTCATCTATTCGATATAGGAGTATAGAAGGTTAGAGTTAAACCACCAGACGGTATTGAGTGACTGGGACGGAAGAAAAAACTGAAGGAGAATAAAAAAATAATGTATCTCTTTTTGTACGTGACTTATTTGCATTAAAAAATTGAGAAGGTATTCTGATACCATAGAAATATGCTGCTCGCCCCATCACTGCAAAAAATTATCAAATGAGACAATAAATATTTTGTTAAGAACGAACGATAGCAGCGCATACGCTGGTTCTAAGGGCCAATAAGGAAGTTTTTGTTTCAGGTGCCATTAATGTAGAGGCACTACCTTTTATTTGTGATAATACAAGTACAGAAATACAGCAGTAATGTTTTAACGAGCAGAACTAGCTATGCCGGCCGAGGTGGCCGAGCGGTTCTAGGAGCTCCAGTCCGGAACCGCGCTGCTGTTACGGTCGCAGTTTCGAATCCTGCCTCGGGCATGGATGTGTGTGATGTCCTTAGATTTAAGTAGTTCTAAATCTAGGGGACTGATGACCTTAGATGTTGAATCCCATAGTGCTCAGAGCCATTTGAACCATTTCAACCAGAACTAGCTATTACTGTAGAAATTTCAGTTGATGAGAATGACTAGGAAAATTAAACCCGTAATGTTCGGATACAGCATTATTAGTGACCTGCTTGACTCGATCACGTCGTTTAAATGTGTGTGCGTCAAATTGCAAAGCGATATGAAATGGAATGAGATGTGAGGATTCTGGTAGGAAAGGTGAATGTTCCACTGCGATTTATTGGCAGAATTCTAGGAAAGTGTGGTTTATTTGTAAAGAAGACGCTAGTGTGACCTATTCTTGAGTCCTGCTGGAGTGTTTGGGATCCGTACCACGTCGGATTAAAGGAATAAATCGGGGCAATTCATTGGCAGGCTGCTACATTTGTTACTGGTAGGTTTGAACAACACCCAAGTGTTGCGAGATGCTACGGGAACCCAAATGGGAATCCCTGGAGGGAGGGCAACGTTCTTTTCGAGGAACACTACTGAGAAAATGTAGAGAACCGGCATTTGAAGCTGACTGCAGAACGATTCTGTTGCCTCCAACACACATTGCGCGTAAGGACCACGAAGATAAGATACGAGAAATTAAGGCTCATACGGAGACATATAGATCGTCGGTCTTCCCTCGTTCTGTTTACGAGTGGAACAGAAAAGGAAATGACTAGTAGTGGTACGGGGTACTCTCCGCCACGTGTCGTCAGGGAACAATAAAATTAAATTCAGGAAAACATCTCTCAGAATTGATATCTATTTATTACACAACTCCATTCTAAGCATCAGATGTTGCGAAGTTTACAGCAGGAAGAAATTGCAACATCGCCAACATGTCTTTCTGTTTTGTAGATGATAAACATGGCTGGTCTTTCAGATGAAGTACGTCATGGCATAAATCAGTCATTGACTTTCTATTTTTTGTATATGTTTACATGTCTCCAGTCTTCTGTATCCGAGTAAGAAGTCTTTTTAGCTGTTGGAGATGGATGACTGTGACACACTTATCATACTGCATTTGGAGATCGTACACACTTGCACTGACAACGTTTCAGCAGGATCTTTAAAATCAAAGAAGTGAGTTGCCTGCAGTGGAAATACATGCAATGGGATAATAGCTCTTGCGGACTCAACTATCGTATGTAAATCTTGGAAAACAAAGGCCTTGCCTACCTCTCTTTGGTTCAAATGGCTCTGAGCACTATGCGACTTAACTTCTGAGGTCATCAGTCGCCTAGAACTTAGAACTAATTAAACCTAACTAACCTAAGGACATCACACACATCCATGCCCGAGGCAGGATTCGAACCTGCGACCGTAGCGGTCACGCGGTTCCAGACTGAAGCGCCTTTAACCGCACGGCCACACCGGCCGGCTACCTCTCTTTGTTTCTATATAATTGCAAGATCTCCGTCGCAGCTCAAAAGGCTTCGCGTACTCACCAGACTCTTGTGTATAATCTCTTCGAAACATCACAGACTAAATGGAGGCGACCTTGACGCACCGCACTTGGAACTTCAGAAAAAAGCACTGCTCCGCACAAAGACTATTCACCATATAGTAATGAATATTTGAAATATTTTCCCCATGATTTTGCACTAGGAACAATTCTAGGGACATGCAACCGAGTAACGAGAATACTTTAGCACTGAAAACTAGTTTTGTGAAAAAATGGCCCTTCCACTCTTCAGCTGTCCATGAGCTGTTAAAAACAGCTAACCCAGCTTTCGCCTGCAGTGATTTAGAGAAACGTCACAAAATATAAATTAGGACAGCAGGACGAGGTTTCAACCATACTCTTCCCAAATGCGAAGCGAGCGTCTTGAATACTTCGCAGTTTTGCTTTTGAGAGAAATTGCAACTGAACTTATAATTTAGGGTGCTCCTAATGGCTTTACCCAATAAAACAAGTATAAATGAATAAACAAAAAATCGTTGGTTTCCCGTCATTTAAGTTTAGATACCTAGTTTAGATACCTTTCCTTCGTTTCATCGTTACATAACAGCGTATGTGCTCGCCTCCCAACATATCGATGGAGTGACGAGAAACGAAAGGCACGCAAGAAAAGGAAACCACATTTCTCATGATATTACTTAGGCGTCCCTTGTGGCTTTTGCTTCGTTAAAATAATTACGATGTCCTGCTGGTCAATAAATAGCTCGATATTTCCCGTCCCTGCCATCTCACGGTAGTCACTACACTGTTCATCTATAGTTCTGAGAATTTCGGTGTACTTCAGCTGTGTGTAACCAGAAGTTAAGTAGGTTACAGAGTTCTGTTCTGCATGTGACTTAGTCCAAACAATGGGAGCATATCGCAGGATACTTTTGCTTCCGATACAAAACAAGGAATTCGCGTTTATAATGTGTGAATATTCACCGTGCTTGACGTATGATAACCATATCTGTATATGTAGCCATCAAAACGCAGCAAGAAGCTGCACTGCTGCCTGTGCGTGCGATGCAACAGATTTCACTTCACGCTCTGTTTCGTGTTCAGATGGACGACTGATGTAGGTTCCGCTCGTTTCTATCCTTTCTTGTCTCTGAAATAAGCGTGTAATACGTGAAATTGCGAGGCTCAGAACTTCCATAGACATTCTTAACAGTTTATCGTGCAGTTCCTGTATTCATCTCATTCTTCAGCAACAGTAATTCACACTTTTCATCGTCTGCTTTCGTTTCCTTCGTGGCCAGTGGAGGGGGCACATTGCAAACAAAGGACTGTGGGAAACGTGCTACTCCTATTCTTGTTTTATTAATATTGTTAGTGACTGTTAGTATTACGACGATACTGTGTAATGTGTTAAAATTGGCGCTAACAGCAGTTAACGTCATTGTTGAATCCCTATTGTTGGCCGCCTGATCTCTGGCATTAGAGTAAGACTTTACAGTATATATTCCCTTTTTAAAGTAAAATAAATGAAACAATGATTTACCAAATTAAGTAAATCCTTATATAATATAAGCGACTAGCATGAAAAGTGCCGTTGCATTCTGCCTCAATATTAATAAGCAAAAACATGTCGGTGCATGTGAGCATTAAGAAAAACTGAGCCACGCGTGGTTAGCCGAGTGGACTTAGGCGCTGCAGTCATGGACTGTGTGGCTGGTCCCGGCAGAGGTTCGAGTCCTCCCTCGGGCATGGGTGTGTGTGTTTGTGTAATTTAGGTTAAGTAGTGTGTAAGCTTAGGGACTGATGACCTTAGCCGTTAACTCCCATAAGATTTCACACACATTTGAACATTTTTGAACAAAAACTGAGGTTTTGTGGAATTAGCGATACAGCCAAGAAATGCCTTGCATCATACTGAACAAAAACAATGTAAACGTTATTCTGTGTAATGGTACAGCTGTGGACAGGTCTATTTTTAAAGGGAGCATATTAATAACAAAGTTGGTAATGCGACTACCTGTTTCACCAGTATCCACCTCGTGTATAATTTGTTAGGATGAGAGTATCAGTTCTCAACTTTTACGGGGTAATAATCGAAATAGCTACCAATGGGGCTACGGTCTAAATAGCAACTATTTATTGACTTGAGTCTTTAACACTTTCAACAGTAACATCAACCAAACATTGCATTTTGGCACGATGATGATTTTCTATATCAATCAGATTTCATTACTTATAAATATTCAGTGTCACAGCACATACGTCAGCCTACACCAGATGGTGGCGAATAGGGAAGTGTCGTTACTTGTCGATAACAGGCTTTGACCACAACCCACTTAAACAATGAAGCAAATGTTATGTCTATCTTGTTATCGTGGTTTAACGATATAAAACGTACTTTACCGTGCATATGATTCTAAAGTAACAAATTAATAAAAATTAATATTTAAATTTGTTTTCTGCTTTGCTAAAACTAAGTTAATATTATTAGGTTACAAATTTAAGATGGTTAAATACACTCTAAGGGAAAAAAAAACACAAACCATGAAGGAATTCAGAATGGACATAAACCTGTAGATGTGACATACATACACAGACAAACAACTGATTACAATTCAGAAAAACTGGGTCATTTGTTCAAGAGAAAGAGCTGCACAAATTGAGCAAGTCAATATGCTTTGGTCTACCTCTGGCCATTATACAAGCAGTCATTTGGCTTGGCATTGATTGACAGAGTTTTTGGATGTCCCCCGAGCGATATCAGCCACATTCCGTACGACTGGTACTTTAGATCGTCAAAGTCCCGAGATGATTGGAGAGCTCCAAATGTTCGCGATTGGGGGTGAGGGGGGGGGGGGAGGAAGGTCCGGCGACCTTGCTGCCCAAGGTAGGGTTTGGCAAGCATAAAGACAAGCAGCAGAAACTTTCGCTGTGTGTGGGTGTGCACTTTCTTGCTGAAACATAAGCCCAGAATAGCTTGCCAATATGAGCAACAAAATGGGGCATAGAATATCGTCAACATACTGCTGTGCTATAAGGGTGTCGCAAATGGCACCCTAGACCAGCACTCCTGGATGTCAGGCCATATAGCAGGCGACAGTCAGGTTGGTATCCCACCACTGTCTGGGGCATCTTCAAATGCGTTTTCAGAATGAAATCTGATTAAGTGGAGTAAAATTGTTTTCAATGTTGAGTCCTGTTTTGAAATGAGCCACAATGATACAACACACCAGTTGGACAGAATTTGGCACAATATCACATAGGAGGACATCCAAAAACTTTGCCAAGCCAAATGACTGCTTGCATAAGGGCTAGAGGCAGACCAACGCATTACTGATTTGCTAAATTTGTGAAGCTCTTTCTCTCGAGTAAATCATCCAATCTGAAACTGTTATCATCTGTTTGAGTAAATAAAATGGGGCTACCAGTTCACATTTTATGTGCACCCCAATTTTCTATCTACAGTCAACTCAGTTCCAAGTCAGTTAAAAGCATGCCATTTTTAAAAATAAAACAGAACAAAGTTATAAATTTTAACTGAACATAAAATAAATAAAATATATGGAAATCATAAATTTTAACTGAATATGACTATAAATGACAAACTTAATCATAATTTTTTAAAGAAATTAAAACACTGTACATGAAAACAGAATTCAAATTGTTTGAGATTAATTTTTTCAAAATAAACTCATTCTTCTCTTTAATTTTTTCATTTTTATTTTTTCTCAGTTTTTCATTTTTTTTACTTTTTTATTGTTTGTGATCCCATTTTCTATCTACAATCAGCTGAATTCCAAATCAAATTCAAGCACATTATTTTTATTTTAACAAAAATATAATAAAAACTGAGTTTCATAAACAAAATAAATAAAAACATCATAAAAATATAAATTTTAACCCAATATAAACAAAAAATCATACTCTGGATATGAAAATGATTGCAAATCAGTTACTTGTAAATTTTTAACTGAGTTAAAAGGCTCACACATGGAAAAAAATATTTAATAAAATACATATGATTCGAAAACCTAATGCTGAAAATACAGATACTATTCATGACATGAATAAAAAATTTGATTCTATTGATTTACCAGTTTATGATGTTATATAATTCAAGTGCTTTTTATTATCATAACAATCCAAATGAACTGAAGTCAAGTAAAAGGAAATGTAAATAAATATTTGATAAAGAAGCTGTCAAAGTTCATTTTCCAGAAAAGTTACTAGTAGATTTAGATTCAGAACAAAGTTCAGATGAAAAAATTGGCCAGGGTTCTACTAAAAATTTACAGAAAAACCAATTGAATACATTTAGATGCATGTTATCCATCAGTTAATCTATAGATTAGCAGTAATTCATGGAGAAGGATTATCTGGAAAAAAAAATTATAATGAAAAAGTTGGACTAACAAAATTTTTATCAAATAAATGTAATGATTTTATTATTAATAATACAACAGAATATCTTATTTAATTAGATTTTTGAACAAGTTACCTCACACATTTTGGAAAGCAGAAAAATATGTGAAGGAATATTTAATACTTTAATTAATAAATACTTTTTGGAATGCATCTTCCTGGTTATAATTATTGCTGTCCAGGAATAAAATTGGAAATAGATTATCTATGGATAATATACGAAAAAATCAATTAGATGATAATAGTAAAAAAACATGATATTTCACATATAGATCATAAAGATTTGCAAATATGACATGAAGCAGATAAAGAACTTTGATAAACAGCAAAGGAAAAGGTGTATGCCAAAGATCCTTCACTTGGTGAGAAATTAGCAGGAACAGCAGTAAGAGAAATAATGTCTTGAACATGAAAATAGAGAGTAGGCCTCAATGACAATGGTTAAGGATTACATATTTTTTAATTATATTCAATCAAATGTTTTTATAAATTTTTATAAAAATTCAAAATTTTGGTCATATTCAATAAAATGTTTTATAAATTTCTGTAATTAAAATTTGCAGTATATTAATGATATCAATTAAATGTATTTCTAAATTTTTAATCAAACATTTTAATTGTATTCAATAAATTGTTATTTGAAAAATTTTAATTATTTGAAATAAAACGTTTTGTTATAAAATTTTAGTCAAATCTCATAAAAATTCAATCTAAATTAATTTTTAATAAAAATTTAAATTATTTTAATCAAATTAAATGTGTCATTTTACAATTGATTATATTTTGCTATCAAATGGTAAAACTATACCTAAGACAATTAAAATTAAAGTAAATAATGAACAGTTACGTAGTACTGATAATTTCTTAATTGACGCAGAAAAAAAATGAATAAAAAGAAACTTTTGGAAATTTGGTTATAACATTAGGTATTCCACTTGCGAAAAAATTATTAAACATGTTACAAAAAGAGAAAAGGAGGTTCTGGATTAACAGAAGAAGAAGATGCATTTTTACTATTATTAATGGCTGTATTGCCATATTTAGCTGCTGCTAATACAGTAGCTAATACAGTAGTGAACAGAGTAGTAAATAAAACCAGAAAGACACAGAATTCGAAGTACGAAAAAGATATAATTTAGCAATGGAAGAAAACTGGAGTAAAAAATTAAAAGAAATATAAAAATCAGTAAACATTTAACTAATTTTTATATTAAAAATTAAACACTTTAGTGGACTTTTTATGATCAATAAAGTACATAATAAATAAAAAAATTAAATGTTGTGTAGTTTTAATTTAGGTATTTCTGATAGTGTTCATACTCGTTCTTCAGCTCATAGGCATGTCTTCCTCAGCTCACATTCATCACTGGATGTGTATATACAGGAGTATGTGATTAGCACACCCCCCCCTGGCCATATGTCAGTTTCTGAGACCAGAGCTGCTACTTCCCAATCAAGAGCAGAGAATGAAATGACGGCTGTCAGAACCACAGCCTGTTTGGGAGGAGTTTTTTTTAGATGATACTCATTGGATATGTTATTGTAAAACAAATAATACGAAAAATTGTTTCTGATTGCTTTGGTGGAAATATAACAAAACACAGGATATAGTAGCATGGAGAGCTGCATCAAACCAGTCTCAGGACTGAAGACCACAACAACAGCAACACATGGGAAAAATAATTTATTTTATAATGTTGAAAGAATACAAAATTTTGATGAAATCATTGCAAGTCATTTAAATTTATTTTTAAAATCTATTATCAGGTAATTATAAATTTCGAGATATTTTAAATATAATAAATGAACATCTTTAGTAAGAAAATAAACATAATATTTGACGAATTACGAAAATCTTAGAATCAAAAATTAATACAAATTTAAAAAGAACACGAATTAAGAAAAACAGGCCTGAAATTAATAAACATTTACAATTAAAAATTAATAGTAATTAATTAGAAAAAATAAAAAGTGAAACATACCAAAATTCGAATATTTATATAAACAACAATTAGTAATAGAATAAAAATTAATAAACATGAATTAGGAAGAAGATCAAAAATTAATACAAAAGCAATAGATATGTTTTAGGAAATATGAAATAGATTCAAAAATAGAAAGCATTATTTCAGAAATAATTAGGAATATTTTTCAATTTACTAGGAGTCTTATTACTTTTAAAAACACAACATTATTAGAAGTGAGTGATTTAATTAGTGGTAGTCGTGTTTTTTTAGAATATATGAGACAGAATATATTTAGAAAAATTATTTAAAAATCTTATTACTAAAGCTAAATATACAAGTATTCCAACAAAATTAAATATATAGAAAAAGAAGTAAACAATACTTTAATAAATTTTTATACATTAAACACAGTTTATGGTACTGTCATAGAAAATTATTGTAACAATACAAATAATATGAATTCAGCACTTAATCGTGCATTCAATGATTTTAGTAGATTGTAAAATAAGGTCCATGGTAAAACATAATGGAATTTAATTTGTATTAGAAATGGTCAAACACACATAATTTTGATGACGACATTGTTATTGGTAAAAATATAGAAAAATCTGTCTTTTAATGATTTTGACGTTCTTTAAATCTGTTTGATAATCTTCATAAAATAACTACTGCTACCAGTTAATTAATACAAAATTGTTGAGGCTTTCGTGGCCACTTGTTGACAAACTGCCTATTGGCTTCTGTCTCGGGTTCTTCGGCCGACGTTCATCTAATGATTTTTCTGACGTTTCGCCAGCACGAGTGGCTGGCATTGTCAAAGCTTCACCCTCCATTGCAATGGACAGAAGCCAATAGGCAGTTTGTCAGTTAATTAATACTTTTTAATTCAAATTTCCTAACTGTAAAATTGCAAGATTAATGTAAAACTGTTCCATCAGATGTGAAAAATAATTTTATTTGGTGAAATTTAATATGATATAAATGAATAACCTTAAGCACCTTTCAGTCAATGATATTTGATGTTTGAAATGGAGAGGAATTACTGACACACATTATCCAAATAGAACAACTACAAGAAAATGAATGCAGAGAATTTAAGGACTTTGTTTAATTTGTTAAAAAAGTAAACTTGTTAAAAATATTTGTAGATAATTGTTTTCAAGATAATAATGTTCATGAAGAAATAACTAATAAATTACACAACCCGTATAAGAATTTTTTTTAAGGAAGACTTATTATTTCTTTTGGTATAGATTATTTATGGCAACTGGATTTAGTGCAGATGGATTCAGGTGAATTAAAAGGAATTTTAATAATAATTAAATGATATAAATATTTATTAACTACAATCGATGTTATTTTCAAATTTTGCTTTGGATATGCCAATTAAAGATAAAACTAGTAGACATGTTTCAAAAACTTCTGAAAAAATTTTAAAGCAACCATCTCCAATAAATTTACAAGCAGATAATGGAAACGAATCTTATAGTAATTATTTTCAAAATTTTATGAAAAATTATAATATGTCATTATTCAACTTTTACTCAATTAGAAGCATCTGATGTTGAAAGATTTAATAAAACACTAAAAGAGAATGTGGAAAAAATTTAACTTACAACGAAATTAAAAAATGGATCACTCTAATTCCTAAATTACTTAACTAATATAATAAAACATAATACTCAACAATAAAAATGAAGACTAAAGATGTAAGCAAAGAAAATTAAAAAATGTACTGGAAACTGATTATGCAACAAATTTGTAGATACTAAGCCTAAATAGTAAACAGGTGATAAAGTAAGATTAAGTAATGTAATAGGAATTTTGTGAATTGCTAATTTGTCAACGGAAATTTTTGAAATTGAAAATGTTATTGTATTCTATTCCAATGACATATAAATTAAAAGCTTTAGATTGACAATAGGTGATAGGAAGTTTTTTGAACAAGGACTACAAAAAAAGAAATATCCTTATGTATCCTTGTCAAAGAAGTTGTAAAAAGAAAGATGATAATGTTTTTGTTAAATGGCTTGGTTTCGATAATTCTCATAATAGTTGGGTAGCTAAAAATTATACTATAATGCAATTTTTAATAAATTTTAATATTTATAATTGAACAACTTATAAGGTATTAATTTCATTCTTTTCCAGTCAATGAGAAAAGTAAAAGTAATCTAAATTTTCCTAATAAACGTGTAGAAATTAATATAGATATTGGTAATGGTTGAGTTCCTTCTAATTATGTTCAATTATACATGAATTTTAAAATTGTTCAGACTGGTGGATCAGATTATCCTACATATGATGGAAAAATCAGATAAAAATTAATTCATAATTAAGTTGCAAAATTATTTGATTTAGTAACTATAATAAATAAATTATATTTGGTCAAGAATAGAACACTCATTTATTTCATGATAAGTTTTATTAAATCTAAATTCCTGTCTCTGTGATAAAATTGGTATTGTGGCATAAATATTTAGCAGTGGTAAAATAATATGTAAAGAAAATGAAGTACATTACCCAATAAAAACAGTTGGTGGTTTTCTTTTACAGATTATAAAGATATAATGTGGGAAGGAGATTGACTCTTTTTTTTTTGTTTTTAGTTCTAATTCAAAAATTTTATTCTAAGATGGTCTGATAAAAGTACTGTTGAAGTCGAAATAAAAGATAGATTACTAAATGATGACAAAATTGTTATTGAAAATATGGAAATTAGAGTCCTTAATGTTAAATATGATCCTCATCAGGAATTTGAATTAGGAGAGAAAACATTAAAAATCCTAAAATAGCAATAACTTTCTTTGAATCAGAAAATAAGAAAGCAAAGGATTTAGTACTTATAATAATTTTGAGATAGTTATAACAAATCATTATAACCCAGAGTTTGATATACCCTGTTTCATTTTTGTTGTTTTTAAAACAAAAAGAAATAATAATCAGCTAGTTGTTTGTTCATGATTTGATAATGTTAAATTACAGATTATTTATTTAAAAAAGTAGAAGATAGTAATTTTTTCAATAAATGTGGAATTTACACCCACCAAATAATATTTGAAAAGCTTACAATTCATTTCATTAATGAGTTACACAATTAAAAGGAGAAATTGATTTAAATCCATATCTTTTCATTATGAATTATTCTGTTTGTGCTATAAATATGATTTCAAGAAAAAACATACTGGGAACACAAATACAACTATGATATTATAGGCCGCATTTAATGATAAAATTCCTAATGATACTTTAGCTTATACAATTTTTAATAAATAAAAGAGTTTAACTTATGATATCCAAAATAGAATATTAACTGAAAGTCTAAAAAATTATTACACTAAGTAAATAATTAAAAACATATTTATGTTTTTAAAATTCAATTACAAAAACTTTAAATCTTTTTCCATTTGCAGGGTTTTTCATGTAGGTAGAAATATTTTACTAACTAATTTTTATTCATTTTCATGTTCAGTTAAAATTTTATTTATTTTAACATTTGGTTCTAAATTTATATTTTCTATAATGTTTTTATTTATTTATTTTATTTTTGTCCAATTAAAAATGGTGTGCTTGAAATTCTGTTGATAGTAGATAGAGAAAGGGTCTGCTTATAAGATGTGTACTGGTAGTTCAATTTTCTATCTAACTGTATGTCTGTACATGTACATCACGTCTACCGATTTTCTTCAGATGGTTCAGATGGCTCTGAGCACTATGGGACTCAACTGCTGAGGTCATAAGTCCCCTAGAACTTAGAACTACTTAAACCTAACTAACCTAAGGACAACACACACATCCATGCCCGAGGCAGGATTCGAACCTGCGACCGTAGCGGTCGCGCGGTTCCGGACTGTAGCGCCAGAACATCTCGGCCACCAGCGGCCGGCCGATTTTCTTCCCATTCGGATAATTCCTTCAGGGGGCATCTTATTTTTTTGTCTTACACTGTACTAGATCTGCTCTTGTTCTTCATACTCGTAAATGACCTCCCATTTAATAAATATTAGCAGCATCTGTTGTTTCTGTAGATGAAACAAATATTGAATTCATACCAATAGACATAGAGCAACATAAAAAATTAAAAATTATCTGTTCATAATAATTATTAGCTAGATTTCTTCAGAAATTCTCATAACTTTGCAAAAACAATATGCAGCATATTCAATTCTGTACATCAAAGAATATAACACCAATGATAAATTTAAAGTGTAGGCAAGAAGGAATAATAAGAAGGAATAATAAGAATTTTGTATCGGTCATGAGCGTTAGTTACATTTAAGACTGGACATCGTAAGTTGATGTTAGTCAAGAAGAAGTGCTTTTAAGGCAAAAAAGTCGCCGTTATCAACACCTCAATAGGTTTGAATGGGTTTATGTGACAGGGTTACAAAAAACTGGAATTCCTGGCCGGCCTCTGTGGCCGAGCGGTTCTAGGCGCTTAAGTCCGGAACCGCGCTGCTGCTATGGTCACAGGTTCGAATCCTGCCTCGGGCATGGATATGTGTGATGTCCTTAGGTTAGTTAGGTTTAAGTGGTTCTAAGTTCTAGGGGACTGATAACCTCAGATGGTAAATCTCATAGAGCTCAGAGCCATTTGAACCATTTTTTTAGGATTTCCTGTTGCTATACTGTAGAAATTACCGAAATTGGCAGGAACGTAGCCATTTTACATTATTTTTGTCAGTGGTGATCACGAGAATGCAGGGTCTCAAGAAGACCGGGCTCCAAATGGCTACAAGGCACTGCCGAGAAGGAGGACGATCATATTTGCCGTATGGCTCTAGTGCAATCTACCGCATCTGCAGCAGCAATCTGTGCAGCAGTTGGCAGCACAGTGACAAAACGAACTGTTAAAAATCAGCTACTTTAACGTCAACTTTGAGCTAGCTTCCCAGAAGCCTGCATTCCACTGACACCAAACTACTGTTATTTGCGACTCACTGGTGTCAACTGAGAGCAGGGCAGGGTAGATGTCTTGGCTGTCTATTGTGTCTTCTGATGAAAACTGGTTCCGCCTCAGCGGCGGTGTTGGCCGTGTGTTATTTAGAAGGAGGCCAGATGAAGGCATACAACCAATCTGTCTGTGTGCTAGACACACTCACCTACACCTGGAGATATGGTCTGCGGTGCGATTTCAAATGACAGCAAGAGCACTCTCATGGTTATCCCGTGCACCCTGACTGCAAAATTGTATGTTAGTCTGGTGATTCAATCTGTTGTGCTACCATTCATGAACAACATTGTAAGATATTTTCTTCCAGGATAAAGCTCGCCCACATACCACTGCTGTAACCGAACATGCCATACAGAGCGTCGACATGTTGTCTTGGCCTGCTCGATCACCGGATCAGGTTTGAATCGAGCACAAACGGGACATGTTTAGACGACAAATCGAGCGTCATCTACATAAACCATTAGCCGTTTCTTTATTGACCAACTGAGTTCAGCAACCATGGCACTCCATTCCACAAACTGATGTGCAGCATACGTATACAACATGTAATGGTCGCCTAGTCGTAGATATTGCTAATTGCTATAATCGCACTATTTCACTCCAATTTACGGAGCTTGTTAGCACTTGATGTTAGGTTGGCGCCATTAAAATGCATTGTAGTAACCGCTGCTGCTTGCTGGATCGCTGCTGTGTCTCGATGCTGATGCTGGCTCTAAATCTGGTTGTCTAGGGTAAAAACATGAGGTCCCGTGTTTTTTATGTGCTTTTGATGATAAAGAACGAGCGAAACCAACACATATGTAAACATCAAATATTTATTACTCTGGTGGCCATCTTAATTCCACTGTCCACCAAAGACCATAACACAACACAAAGTAGTACTTCCTTTACATGTTCTTTGCATTGTTTATCCATCTCAAACAATAACACAGAAACACACTTTACCAAAGTGACATTCCGACTGCCTCCCGACCCTTCTTGCTGCTTGTATTTATAACATTGTCAAAGAACTACTAAAAAGAGATATAGTTTATAAGTCACATGTACATCTGTTATCATAATTTGTGCAGAAAAGTTATTAATTTGCATCGAGTGACATAATTTAACATGTTATTAAAATGACAGACAGATTTGTTGACTTGACAGAATAATTCTTTGTTACAAAAAGACCGTTTTTTAGAAGTTTGTCAATTGACTTCTCTAATTTGCATAAATAAGTAAGTAACATGAATTATTAAGAATTACATTGGTTTTCGTCTAAAATGGGATTGATTACGTGAATACTGAGTGAAAACGCTCCTAGTGAACAAATAGGTTTCACTGGGTGATTTTTATTTAAGGAGATCCAAAATACCTAAGTTGGCCACTATTTTTCGTACTTCATATTAATTATTTAAGATGAACTTAGTGTTTTTACACGATGACATTTGCTGTATCAGTGATCAAGTGATATTAACTTTTGTGTGGGTCAGTTATTCAGTATAATTTAATGGGTTGACTGTTTATGGAGACATGTTGTGCAATCATTGTTAACATACACAATAACTTTTCTATAATCATAAATACTCGTTAAACTGGTTGAATTTGGAGGGTATCGCATACTTCATTAAAGTAAAGCCTTTATTATGTTCCGTTACAAACACAATGCATACAAGTTTTCGTACTTCCATTCAACATTCAGACAGCTATACCGATTATTAATGTACAGCATTTCACATTTCAAATGACTGGACTGGCGCTTATATTAACCTGTGGTCTTGCAATGTTAGTCACCTAATATTGTCATCTAAACAAATGCATTTCCAAAATTTCATTACTCTGCAGTAATTATTTTTTAGTGCTGCGATTTTTTTCCGTCAGTGTAGATGCACTGCCAGATTAAACTATCTTTCTGTTTGTACATGTACATAACATCTACTGATTTCCATCCCATTTGGATAGCCGGCCGTGGTGGCCGTGCGGTTCTAGGCGCTCCAGTCCGGAGCCGCGCTGCTGCTATGGTCGCAGGTTCGAATCCTGCCTCGGGCATGGGTGTGTGTGATGTCCTTAGGTTAGTTAGGTTTAAGTAGTTCTAAGTTCTAGGGGACTGATGACCACAGCAGTTGAGTCCCATAGTGCTCAGAGCCATTTGAACCCATTTGGATAATTTCTTTGTGCTGCGTCCTTTTTTTTTTTTTTTTGTCTTAGACAGTATTAGCTCTACCCTTGTTCCTCATATGTTTAAATGACCCTTTATTTAATAAATATTAAGCAGCATTTGTTGTTTTTGCAAATGAATCACATATTGCAGTTTATACCAGCAGACATACAGCAACAGACAAAACTAAAAACAATCTGTTTACAATAATTATTACCTCTGTTTCTGTAGAAATTCTGGTATCTTATGCAGCATATTCAATTCTGCATATCAAAGTATATAACGACAATGATAAATCTAAAGGGTAGGCAAGAGCAGTAAGAAAGAATAATCAGAAACGAAAGTTGGTTGGCGTGTTTCTACATCTTATTTATTTATTTCGAGTCAAAAACATTACAACAATATTTACAATATATACAATATAACAAATCAGGTCAAATCATAAAAGAACAAACTAAACGGTATTAGCCCAAAATTGTGCAACGGCAGCAGCATTGTCTGAAACATCAACAAGCTCTTGTGTGGAACATGATACAGGACATCTAGGACAGTTAATTAAATAAAAAGCAAAAGCATTTCTACATCTGAAAGATGATGTGTATTATAATTTCGCACCAGTCGAGTAAGAGTGGCGCATTCATGACGTTAGTCATGAATGAACGCCTTTAAGGCGGCAAAGACGTCATTATTAACACATCACTAGGTTTGAACGAGGTCGTGTCATAGGTTTACGAGAAGCTGGATGCTCCTGCAATACTGTAGAAATCCTTGGCAGCAATGTAGTAGCTGTACTTGACTGCTGGCAGCGGTGGTCATGAGTATGTATCGTCGCAAGAAGATCGGGCAGGTTCCAGACGGACACGTGGAACTACCGAGAGGGCGTGTGGCTCTGCCCCATCGTACTGCATCTGCAGCTGCAATATGAGCAGCAGTTGGTACCACAGTGACATAACTTATTATTACAAAACGGTTACTTCAAGGACAGCTCCGAGCCAGACGCCCTGTAGCGTATATTCCATTGAACCCGAACCACCGCCATTTGCAACTTCGGTGGTGTCGAACGAGTGCTCATTGGAGGGCAGGGCGGAGGTCCGTTGTGTTTCCTGATGAAAGCTGGTTCCGCCTCGGTACCAGTGATGACTGTACGTTGGTTAGAAGAAGGTCAGTTGAGGGCCTGCAACCAATCGGTCTGCTTGCTAGACACACAGGACCTACACCTGCAGTTATGGTTTGCAGTGCGAATTCGTATGACAGCAGAAACAATGTCGTGGTTACCCCACGCTCCCTGAATGCAAATTTGTACGTCTATCTGGTGATTTGATCTGTTGAGCTGTCATTCATAAACAGCATATGGCTCTGAGCACTATGGGACTTAACATCTGAGGTCATCAGTCCCCTAGAGCTTAGAACTACTTAAACCTAACAAATCTAAGGACATCACACAACACCCAGCCATCACGAGGCAGAGAAAATCCCTGACCCCGCCGGGAATCGAACCCGGGAACGCGGGCGCGGGAAGCGAGAACGCTACCGCACGACCACGAGCTGCGGGCTAAACAGCATACCAGGGGGTATTTTCTAACAGGATAACGCTCGCCCACATACTGCTATTTTAACCCAACATGCTCTACGGAGTGTCGACTTGTTACCATAGTCTGCCATATCACCATGTCTGTCTCGAATCGGGCACATATGGGACATCAGCGGACAAAAGCTCCAGCATCAACCACAACCAGCATTAACCTTCCCTGTATTGAACAACCAAGTACAACAGGCGTGGAACTCCATCACACAAACTGACACCCGGCACCTGTTCAACAGAATGCATGCACATTTGCATGCTTGCTGTCAACCTTTTCGCTGATACACTCGTTATTAATTTCCCAGCATTTCACATATGCAATGGCTTACTTCGCACTTACATTAACCTGTGATCTTGCAACGATAATCACTTAAATATGTTACATAGACAAATGCGTACCGCAAATTTCATTACTTTACATTAATTATTTCTTGCTGTAACGAATTTTTTCTCGTCATTGTATTAATGAGAATACATGCTGAAAAAAAAAATCAGATCTTCTTAAACAACTCAGTTCACCCTCTTTTGAGTATCCCATCATTGCAAGTCTTGGAGAGGAAGTAATCAGTAAGCTAACATACGATGTTTATTTCTTTCGGTAGCATCATATGAAATTGTATTCTTTGAGAAACATGTCACTTGTGTGTACACCAGATAATCTGACCTCAGTGTTACGTAGCTCATCTGGGGCGGCATTAAGAAAAGTGTGCATACCATGGTCGCATATCCGATCTATGTTCTTGTGTCGTGGGTGATTGTCAAGAGCTCAAGGATTAAGGACTTCAGATCCTCGTCAAGTTCATCCCACGGTATGTCGACTCTGTCATCGGAGAGAAAGGGTGTGCTACATGCAACTATGTAGTTGTGTCTAAATGAGTTGCTTAGAATTGTATGGCGTTCATAGGTATACATGATAGTGTAGTCGTAAATACAGTTGTGTACCTTGATCTAAATACTCAGGGCCCACACAGCCGTAAGAAAGTCGATAACACAAGTTCTGCGATGGTGTAGTGGAGGGTAAACATACGGTTACCATGAGCCCGTAAAACACCACCCACGGCGATCTGTAGCTCATGCAGCGAAGAAGACAGGTGTACAGTCCTGATTACCTGTTGAATTTACTGTTTATTAAGATTAAACAAAAGAAGAAAATAGTGGAATGAATCCGTTGCAAATGCCAAGGATGCTGAGATGGAATAGAAAACGAGAAGTATCACACGCATTATCTTGACAGTATATATATACAGGATGGTCCATTGATAGTGACCGGGCCAAATATCTCACGAAATAAGCGTCAAACGAAAAATCTACAAAGAACGAAACCGGTCTAGCTTGAAGGGGGAAACCAGATGGCGCTTTGGTTGGCACGCTAGATGGCGTGCTATAGGTCAAACGGATATCAACTGCGATTTTTTAAATAGGAACCCCCATTTTTATTACATATTCGTGTAGCACGTAAACAAATATGAATGTTTTAGTTGCACCACTTTTTTCGCTTTGTGGTAGATGGCGCTGTAATAGTCACAAACGTATAAGTATGTGGTATCACGTAACATTCCGCCAGTGCGGACGGTATTTGCTTCGTGATACATTACCCGTGTTAACATAAATCGTTTACCAATTGCGAAAAAGGTCGATATCGTGTTGATGTATGGCTACTGTGATCAAAATGCCCAACAGGCGTATGCTATGTATGCTGCTCGGTATCCTGGACGACACCATCCAAGTGTACGGACCGTTCACCGGATAGTTACGTTATTTAAGGAAACAGGAAGTGTTCAGCCACATGTGAAACGTCAACCACGACCTGCAACAAATGATGATGTCCAAGTAGGTGTTTTAGCTGCTGTCGCGGCTAATCCGCACATCAGTAGCAAACAAATTGCGCGAGAATCGGGAATCTCAAAAACGTCGGTGTTGAGAATGCTACATCAACATCGATTGCACCCGTACCAGGAATTGCATGGCGACGACTTTGAACGTCGTGTACAGTTCTGCCACTGGGCACAAGAGAAATTATGGGACGATGACAGATTTTTTGCACGCATTCTGTTTAACGACGAAGCGTCATTCACAAACATCGATAACGTAAACCGGCATAATATGCATTGTTGGGCAACGGAAAATCGACGATGGCTGTGACAAGTGGAACATCAGCGACCTTGGCTGGTTAATGTATGGTGCGGCATTATGGGAGGAAGGATAATTGGGCCCCCATTTTATCGATGGCAATCGAAATGGTGCAATGTATGCTGATTCCCTACATTATGTTCTACCGATGTTACTACAAGATGTTTCACAGCATGACAGAATGGCGATGTACTTCCAACATAATGGATGTTTTGCACATAGCTCGCGTGTGGTTGAAGCGGTATTGAATAGCATATTTCATGACAGGTTGATTATTGCCAAATGCATTAAGGTTGACGGACATCGTTTTGGGCATTTATTGCATTAATGTGGTATTTACAGGTAATCACGCTGTAACAGCATGCGTTCTCAGAAATGATAAGTTCACAGAGGTACTTGTATCACATTGGAACAACCGAAATAAAATGTTCAAACGTACCTACGTTCTGTATTTTAATTTTAAAAACCTACCTGTTACCAACTGTTCGTCTAAAATTGTGAGCCATATGTTTGTGACTATTACAGCGCCATCTACCACAAAGTGAAAAAAGTGGTCCAACTAAAACATTCATATTTCTTTACGTACTACACGAATATATAATAAAAAATGGGGGTTCCTATTAAAAAAAAAACGCAGTTGATATCCGTTTGACATATGGTAGCGCCATCTAGCGGGGCAACCTTAGCGCCATCTGGTTTCCCCCTTCAAGCTAGACAAGTTTCGTTCTTTGTACTTTTTTCGTTTGACGTTTATTTCTTGAGATATTTGGTCTGGTCACGATCAATGGACCACCCTGTATATCGTGTAGGGACCCCGCGAGCACACAGAAGTGCCGCAACACGAAGTGGCATGGACTCGACTAATGTCTGAAGTAGTGCTGGAGGGAATTGACACCATGAATCCTGCAGGGCTGTCCATAAATCCGTAACAGTACGAGTCGGTATATCTCTTCCGAACAGCAGGTTGGAACGCATCCCACACATGCTCAATAATGTTAATGTCTGGGGAGTTTGGTAGTGGAAGTGTTTATATCCAGAAGAGTGTTCCTGAAGCTGCTCTGTACCAATTCTGGAAGTGTGGAGTGTCGCATTGTCCTGCTTGAATGGCCCAAGTCTGTCGGAATGCACGACGGACGTGAATGGATGCAGGTGATCAGAAATGATGTTTACGTACGTCTCACCTGTCAGAGTCGTATCTAGACGTATCAGGGGTCTCATCTCACTCCAACTGCACACGCCCCATACCACCAGCTTGATCAGTTCCCTTATGACATGCAGGATCCGAGGATTCATAAGGTCTCCATATCCGTACACGTCCATTCGTTCGATATAATTTGAATCGAGACTCATCCGACCAGGCAACATGTTTCCAGTCATCAACAGTCCATTGTCGGTGTCGACGTGCCCAGGCGAGGCGTAAAGCTGACGATGCATTAAGCTTTGTGTCGTGCAGGCATAAAGGGTACACGAGTGGACCTGCGGCTGCGAAAGCCCATATCGATGATGTTTCGTTGAATGGTTTGCATGCTGACACTTTTTGATGGCCCAGCATCGATATCTGCAGCAATTTGCGGTAGGGTAGCACTTTTTGTCACGTTGAACGATTCTATACAGTCGTCGTTGGTCCCTTTCTTGCGGGATCTTTTTCTGGCCGCAGCATGTCGGAAATTTCATGTTTTACCAGATTACTGATATTCACGACGGTACACTCGTGTTTGTGGCTCTGAGTACTATGGGACTTAACTTCTAAGGTCATCAGTCCCCTAGAACTTAGAACTACTTAAACCTAGCCAAGCCAAGGACATCACACACATCCACGCCCGAGGAAGGATTCGAACCTGCGACCGCAGCGGTCTCTCGGTTCCAGACTGCAGCGCCTAGAACCGCTCGGCCACCCCGGCCGGCACTCGTGTTTATGAGTGCCTGTAGACAAACTGATATCTTGAAACAGAAACTCTCGGAATGTGTCTATATAAAACAAATCACAAACCAAGAGAGGAATATTATGCGAAATAACGCTGTTCTCAGCTACGAAAAGAACAGTATTTCTGGAAAAAGTTAATTCGATGTCCGATGAAATATCAACCAAGAAACTAAAGCTGTATTTGGCGCAAAAGTGAGATAGGCGATATGGTGTGAGAATAACACTGAGTCTGGCATATGAGACGTCTTTCCACGGCAATGCTCCGGACGTTTCAGAAGAGGAAGAGAATTGACCAACTGAGATCCTCCAGCCACTCATCTTCCAGATGCTACAGATTCACGAGGCACGAAATAAGCTTTTCAACTTAGAGAAACTCTGAAAACATCACCACACAGTCTATGGGTCCCGGGTGGTGAATTAGACTACCAGCGACTATTAAATCAGCTAAGGAAAGATAACATCAATGAAAAAGAAAATGAAAGTATTTCTATGGCTCTGAGCACTATGGGACTCAACTGCTGTGGTCATAAGTCCCCTAGAACTTAGAACTACTTAAACCTAACCTAAGGACAGCACACAACACCCAGCCATCACGAGGCAGAGAAAATCCCTGACCCCGCCGGGAATCGAACCCGGGAACCCGGGCGTGGGAAGCGAGAACGCTACCGCACGACCACGAGATGCGGGCAAAGTATATCTAACTGAATAAGAGTGTAATTTATATCATCAATACTACCGCCAGGTAGCAAAAACGATGCAGTTCTTGTTGACAGAAGAATCGATGGTGGCAGTACAGTTTAGGGTAATGTATAACTTGCGTACTGATGAGTCACCGTGGTTGGATCAAGTTTCATCAGTGAAGAGAGCTGTGTTCACGTGTGCGGTTGAAAGGCAATGTGTTATAGTAATCACTGCTATAACGGCAGTCGGTGAAGGAATTCTGCATTGCTGGTTTGATGGATATGTTAGAAATTGCATGTCTACAGTAACCGTCCCTTCCTAAGCAGATCTAATTACCGAAATTTCTGGATCTGCGTTACCAAATTCTCATGACTTTTACTCTAAATCAGGTGTTACGCTTCTCAGTCTGTCTACACACATCAAAAAAAGTTTTGCATCACCTGGGATTCGAGAGTTCCGGAACCTGTATAGAAAATTGGAATAGAAATCAACATAAACATCATTTCCGCCCTTTTTATTGCTCATGAAAACCACACGTTGCATGTTGTACCACCATACAGCGAGACTTTCAGAGGTGGTGGTCCAGATTGCTGTACACACCGGTATCTCTAATACCCAGTAGCACGTTGACACACACAGTGGTTACGGTTAATACAAGTCACACCACAAGTTGGGAAACGGGGCCAAATTTCTAGTAGTTTACTGTCGAATTGAGATTTTCACACACAAATGTTTTATTCATATCTTACAGAAACTAGCAGTACGGCAATAAACAGCCTTTTAAACACGCAGCTAACGGCAATCAAGTAATTTATAGCAATACAACAATTTAAAAAAAAGTTTTCTTTTATTTAAAAAAAATAGAAGCTAGCAGTACGGCAATAACAGCCTTTCAAAACACGCCGATAACGGCAATTAAGTAATTTTTTATCAATACAACAGTTTAAAAATTTCTTTTAAAAACGGCAATCAAGTCATTTACAGCAATACAACAGTTTTAAAATTAAAAAAACAAAACACAGAAGCTAACAGTACGGCAATAACAGTATTTCAAAACACACCGCTAACGGCAATCAAGTAATTTATAGCAATACCACAATTTAAAAAAAAATTTCTTTTTTTAAAAAAAAACTCAAGGTTACAACCGCTCAAAGACCTCACTTCCTCCGTAGCAGTTTCCCGGAAGCAAACGCAGATATCGATAGCAGAGGGAAAAGACAACCAAGCAGCCACTTAATGACAGACAACATATCAAACAAACATGTCAAGGAAAGATAAGGAAAACCAATGCAATCTAAACACAAGGTGTAGCACGAGTCGATACACGGCTCACACGTCCTCTTGCACTGATGCATGCCTGTATTCGTCGTGACATATTAGCCACATGATCATCAAGGCACTGTTGGTCCAGATTGTCCCACTCCTCAACGGCGATTCGGCGTAGATCCCTCAGAGTGGTTGGTGGGTCAATTCTTTTCAATCTGTCCCAGGCATGTTCGATAGGGTTCATGTGTGGAGAACATGCTGGCTACTCTAGACGAGCGATGTCGTTATCCTGAAGGAAGTCGTTCACAATATGTGCACGATGGGTTCGCGAATTGTCGTCTATGAAGACAAATGCCTCGCCAATATGCTGCCGATATGGTTGCACTATCGGTCTGAGAATGGCATTCACGTATCGTACAGCCGTTACAGTGCCTTCCATGACCTCCAGCGGCGTACATCGGCCCCACATAATGCCACCCCAAAACATCAAGGAATCTCCACCTTGCTGCACTCGCTGGTCAGTGTGTCTAAGGCGTTCAGCCTGACCGGGTTGCCTCCAAACACGTCTCTGACGGTTGTCTGGTTGAAGGCATATGCGACATTCATCGCTGATGGGAACGTAATGCCAGTCCTGAGCGGTCCATTCGGGATGTTGTTGGGCCCATCTGTACCGCGCTGCATAGTGTCATGATTGCGAAGATGGACCTCGCCATGGACGTCGGGAGTCAAGCATCATGCTACCTATTGCGCACAGTTTGAGTCGTAACACGACGTCCTGTGGCTGCACGAAAAGCGTTATACAACATGGTGGCGTTGCTGTCAGGGCTCCTCCGAGCCATAATCCGTAGGTAGCGATCATCCACTGCAGTAGTATCCCTTGGGTGGCCTGAGCGAGGCATGTCATCGACAGTTTCTGTCTCTCTATATCTTCTCCATGTCCGAACAACATCGCTTTTGTTCACTCCGAGACGCCTGCACACTTCACTTGTTGAGAGTCCTTCCTGGCACAAAGTAACAATGAGGACGCGATCGAACCCCGGTATTGACCGTCTAGGCATGGTTGAACTACAGACAACACGAGCCGTGTACCTTCTTCCTGGTGGAATGACTGGAACTGATCGGCTGTCGGACCCCCTCTGTCTAATAGGCGCTGCTCATACATGGTTGTTTATATCTCTGGGCGGGTTTAGTGACATCTCTGAACAGTCAAAGGGACTGTGTCTGTGATACAATATCCATAGTCAACGTCTATCTTCAGGAGTTCTGGGAACTGGGGCGATGCAAAACTTTCTTGATACGTGTACTTCCAGTATGCCGTGTGCGAGCCATGTAAAACCTCGTAAAAAGTCGTTTATGCCGTACTCGTGAAAGTTCTCCTGGTGGGCTGCCGCCGGTACGGAAGCACTTCCATGTACGAGGGCAGTTCAAGAAGTAATGCAACACATTTTTTTCTGAAACAGGGGTTGTTTTATTCAGCATTCAAATACACCAGGTTATTCCCCAATCTTTTAGCTACACAACACTATTTTTCAACGTAATCTCCATTCAATGCTACGGCCTTACGCCACCTTGAAATGAGGGCATGTATGCCTGCACGGTACCATTCCACTGGTTGATGTCGGAGCCAACGTCGTACTGCATCAATAACTTCTTCATCATCCGCGTAGTGCGTCCCACGGATTGCGTCCTTCATTGGGCCAAACATATGGAAATCCGACGGTGCGAGATCGGGGCTGTAGGGTGCATGAGGAAGAACAGTCCACTGAAGTTTTGTAAGCTCCTCTCGGGTGCAAAGACTTGTGTGAGCTCTTGCGTTGTCATGAAGAAGCAGAAGTTCGTTCAGATTTTTGTGCCTACGAACACGCTGAAGTCGCTTCTTCAATTTCTGAAGAGTAGCACAATACACTTCAGAGTTGATCGTTTGACCATGGGGAAGGACATCGAACAGAATAACCCCTTCAGCGTCCCAGAAGACTGTAACCATGACTTTACCGGCTGAGGGTATGGCTTTAAACTTTTTCTTGGTAGGGGAGTGGGTGTGGCGCCACTCCATTGATTGCCGTTTTGTTTCTGGTTCGAAGTGATGAACCCATGTTTCATCGCCTGTAACAATCTTTGACAAGAAATTGTCACCCTCAGCCACATGACGAGCAAGCAATTCCGCACAGATGGTTCTCCTTTGCTCTTTATGGTGTTCGGTTAGACAACGAGGGACCCAGCGGGAACAAACCTTTGAATATCCCAACTGGTGAACAATTGTGACAGCACTACCAACAGAGATGTCAAGTTGAGCACTGAGTTGTTTGATGGTGATCCGTCGATCATCTCGAACGAGTGCGTTCGCACGCTCCGCCATTGCAGGAGTCACAGCTGTGCACGGCCGGCCCGCACACGGGATATCAGACAGTCTTGCTTGACCTTGCGGCGATGATGACACACGCTTTGCCCAACGACTCACCGTGCTTTTGTCCACTGCCAGATCACCGTAGACATTCTGCAAGCGCCTATGAATATCTGAGATGCCCTGGTTTTCCGCCAAAAGAAACTCGATCACTGCCCGTTGTTTGCAACGCACATCCGTTACAGACGCCATTTTAACAGCTCCGTACAGCGCTGCCACCTGTCGGAAGTCAACGAAACTATACGAGACGAAGCGGGAATGTTTGAAAATATTCCACAAGAAATTTCCGGTTTTTTCAACCAAAATTGGCCGAGAAAAAAAATGTGTTGCATTACTTATTGAACTGCCCTCGTACAAGCCGCCGACCAAGAGAACACAGCTGTTTGATTCATCACATGGGAAGTGCACGTCAGCATATTCCTCGCTGTAATCACGTTGCACGTTGGTTGGGCATTATGAGGGGCAGTCAAACAAAAATCGAATATCCGCTAGAACGGGACTATGGAACGCTTCGATTCAAACGCAATCGCCACAGGCGTTAAGACATTTATCGCACTGGGAGACGAGAAGATAAATTTCGGTTTCGTAAAACGCGCTCGTCCGTGACGGATTCATAACCGCACCTGTTCTTGCACTTCCTCATCCGATTGAAACCGACATCCCTGCATGTCTTTCTTTAGGTCGCCAAAGATGTGAAAATCACACGGTGAAAGATCCCAGCTGTACGGAGGATGCTGCAGTGTTTCCCAACCAAAGTGCCGAAGCGTAGCCTTCATCCGATTGGCAGTGTGGGGGCGGGCGCTATTGTGCAGCAGGATGATTCCGTCCGACAGCATTCCGACAGCCCGAGGGCTAGCGGCAAAGCCAACAGTGGAAACACCCCACATCTCGCCCGCCAAGGAAATTCCAAGCTTTTCACACAAGCTGTGGTAAGGTCATGATGACCTTCGACTGCACGGTCCTCTGCTCGTCGAGTTCCTCGAGCGTGGAACCACAATCAGTGTGCAGCTCTATGAAGACACTTTGCAGAAACTGCGAGGCACAAAAAAACCAAAACGCACAGGAATGTTTCAGACGGTCTCATCCTGTTGCATGTTTATACAGGGTGTTACAAAAAGGTACGGCCAAACTTTGAGGAAACATTCCTCGCACACAAATAAAGAAAAGATGTTATGTGGACATGTGTCCGGAAACGCTTAATTTCCATGTTAGAGCTCACTTTAGTTTCGTCCACCTACGCTCAATGGAGCACGTTATCATGATTTCATACGGGATACTCTACCTGTGCTGCTAGAACATGTGCCTTTACAAGTACGACACAACATGTGGTTCGCGCACGATGGAGCTCCTGCACAGTTCAGTCGAAGTGTTCATACGCTTCTCAACAACAGATTCGGTGACCGATGGATTGGTAGAGGCGGACCAATTCCATGGCCTCCACGCTCTCCTGACCTCAACCCTCTTGACTTTCATTTATGGGGGCATTTGAAAGCTCTTGTCTACGCAACCCCGGTACCAAATGTAGAGACTATTCGTGCTCGTATTGTGGACGGCTGTGATACAATACGCCATTCTCCAGGGCTGCATCAGCGCATCAGGGATTCCATGCGACGGAGGGTGGATGCATGTATCTTCGCTAACGGAGGACATTTTGAACATTTCCTGTAACAAAGTGTTGGAAGTCACGCTGGTACGTTCTGTTGCTGTGTGTTTCCATTCCATGAATAATGTGATTTGAAGAGGAGTAATAAAATGAGCTCTAACATGGAAAGTAAGGGTTTCCGCACACATGTCCACATAACATATTTTCTTTCTTTGTGTGTGAGGAATGTTTCCTGAAAGTTTGGCCGTACCTTTTTGTAACACCCAGTATACACTACTGGCCATTAAAATTGCTACACCACGAAGATGACGTGCTACAGACGCTAAATTTAACCGACAGGAAGAAGATGCTGTGATATGCAAATGATTAGCGTTTCAGACCATTCACACAAGGTTGGCGCCGGTGGAGACACCTACAATCCAATGACTGTTAGCAGAATATGGAATCGGTGGGTTCAGGAGGGTAATACGGAACACCGAGCTGGATCCGAACGGCCTCGTATCACTAGCAGTCGAGATGACAGGCATCTTATCCGAATGGCTGTAACGCATCGTGCAGCCACGTCTCGATCCCTGAGTCAACAGATGGGCACGGCTGCAAGACAACAACCATATGCACGAACAGTTCGACGACATTTGCAGCAGCGTGGACTATCAGCTCGGAGACCATGGCTGCGGTTACCTTTGACGCTGCATCACAGACAGGAGCGCCTGCGATGGTGTACTCAACGACGAACCTGGGTGCACGAATGGCAAAACGTCATTTTTTCGGATGAATCCAGGTTCTGTTTACAGCATCATGATGGTCGCATCCGTGTTTGGCGACATTTCTTCTTGGTGTAGCAATTTTAAAGGCCTGTAGTGTATTTCCAAATTCACGAGAACTTAGAGCCTCGAAAATTCCCAGGAATTCTACAAAACTACAAGCTATGTTTAACGTAGAATAATCTTCAATGGTTTGCTCCTGCCAATAATGAATCCGACACAGGTCGTGACTCCACAGGAGGAACCTACAAACCACAGAAAGCTGAGTAAGGTAAGACAAAAAGGGAAAGGGCAGATACATTCCGAAAGTTGGCGGAAACGTGTGAAAGGAACAACATTACCTTTCAGTTACGAGCTCATACTGCCATAGTCTGCAGGTCTGTTTTCACAGCCACAATACTAAGTGAAATACTGACAACAGTGACAGGGCACTGTGATTTTATGTCGTGAAAATTACGACGTCTTCAAAATTGTTTGAGTTTGTTGCTATTGCAGTTTTTCAATCAATTTCAAAGTATATGTATCTCTCAAATTCTTGGATGGATGATTGTCAAATGATGTGTTTCTCTGAAATATAGATTCCTTAAGTTAAGGTATAGTGATGTACTAATAGCTTTTAAACCAATCTGGCACACGAGAAGGACTCTGGCTCACGTGCCATAGTTCCGTAGCATTAAATTGCATTTTTCTCTATTCGAAAGTCAACTGCCACCGACCCCAAACGCGTGACCTCCTTATCCCCCACTCCACGCAACCTACAGCGTGGTGGGTCTAGCTTCCTTCAAATGGTTCAAATGGCTCTGAGCACTATGGGACTCAACTTCTGAGGTCATCAGTCCCCTAGAACTCAGAACTACTTAAACCTAACTAACCTAAGGACATCACACACATCCATGTCCGAGGCAGGATTCGAACCTGCGACCGTAGGGGTCGCGCGGTTCCAAACTGTAGTGCCTAGAACCGCTCGGCCACCCCAGCCGGCTAGCTTCCTTCGTCCCATTATGTTCCTAGTAGCCACTGACACTTGCGCCCCTGTGTCCAACAAAATATTAAACATTTTAGTTCCTATGGATCCTACTACTGAACATTCCACGTCTGCATACGTACGAGGTGTGGCTAGAAAAAACCGGACTAGTACTGGTGAAACAATAAAACGAATGCAATAAGGCTGAAAGTCGCGTGGCCTGTCACGTTACTCTCGCTCCGCCTACTGCTCGAGTTTCATCTGCCTCCTGCACTCAGTCTGCCCGTGGCGTCTGTTTTAAGTAGTTGACGTTTTGTCTGTGCGTCGGAAAATGTTGAGTGTACAGAAAGAACAGCGTGTTAACATCAAATTTTGTTTCAAACTAGGAAAATCTGCAAGTGAAACGTTTGTAATGTGACAACAAGTGTACGGCGATGATTGTTTATCGCGAACACAAGTGTTTGAGTGGTTTAAACGATTTAAAGATGGCCGCGAAGACACCAGTGATGACACTCGCACTGGCAGACCATTGTCAGCAAAAACTGATGCAAACATTGAAAAAATCGGTAAACTTGTTCGACAAGATCGCCGTTTAACAATCAGAGCAGTGTCTGAGTTAACAGGAGTTGACAAGGAAAGTGTTAGGCGGATTCTTCATGAAAGTTTCAACATGAACAAAGTGTGTTCAAAAATGGTTCCAAAGTGTCTCACAATTGAACAGAAGGAACGCCGAAGAATGATTTGTTCTGACATCCTGGAAAACATTGAAAGTGATCCCACCTTCTTACAAAATGTTATTACTTGCGATGAATCGTGGTTTTTTACTTACGATCCCGAAACTAAACGCCAATCGATGCATTGGAAAACTCCTGGTTCTCCACGACAAAAAAAAAGCACGAATGTCAAAATCGAAATTCAAGGCAATGATGATTGTTTTTTTTTGACATCAAAGGGATTGTGCACATTGATTGGGTACCAGAGGGACAAACAGTGAATCAGCATTACTACATTAGCGTTCTGGCTACCCTACGTGAGCGAGTACGGAGAAAACGGAACGATTTGTGGAGAAAAAAGTCATGGATCCTTCACCAAGACAATGCCCCAGCTCACAGTGCGTTGTCAGTGAAGACGTTTTTGGCAAAACACAACATTCCCATCTTAGATCATCCACCCTACTCACCTGATTTGGCCCCCTGTGACTTTTTTCTGTTCCCTAAAGTCAAGTCAGCTTTGAAAGGAACTAGCTTTTAGACTGTTGAAGCAGCAAAAGAATAAGCGACGGAAGTAATGTATGGACTTACCGAAAATGATCTGCAGCATTGCTATGAACAGTGGAAAATTCGTATGGAGCGGTGTAGAGACCGAGGAGGAGAGTACATTGAAGGAGATAACATGAAATTGTAAATAATTGTAAATAAATGTTTTTTCCAGCGCTATTCTGTTTTTAGTACCTCTGTAAAAGCCGTTCCTTTAACTGCTTTAAACTGTCCTGCTTTCCTTAAGGCCTCAGAATACCTTACATATGTTTTCGCTTCACCCGTTAATCTAATCTTGGCTATATGTAACAACTGCTCATCATACTAACCATTCATCACAGCTGAAATTTCCAAGTCTTCCACAAACGAACGCACATCCTCAGATGCCTTTCCAGAAAATGGAATAATCAAAATCGCAGCAGCTGGAGCAGTCTTTTGCTGCAGCATCCTGGGCAACAACGACTGATCCGATACGGTTTCCCACTCACTTCTAGATGCTAATTCACTTCTCAATTGCATATTGTCTGCTGTCAGTTGTGCTACCTTCTCCAACAAAATCCGTACCGCTTCTGGTTCTGATACACCTCATGTCCCTGACTGTGCCATTGTGTTGCTTTCGTTCCCAGTTAGTCCCGAAACAAAACATTTAAGTGCAAGAATAACGCAACTCACTAAACTTCAGTGTCATCAAGCTTAAACCAATACAAAATTAATTAAATGCTGCGAAAAAATAAATCTTACTGCCCCAAATATACTAACACTTATTCTGACAAAAAAAATAATGTGCCTACGCAAAACATCTAAAATGGCCTGCCATGAGCCATACTCAAAAACACAAAAAGGCATGTAAACGTCCAATATTCAAAAGAAAACTGGTCCAAACTCACCACATCTTGTGAATGTAATGTGAGCAGTGGGCTCGAACGTCTTACTGGACAGACGACGTCCGCTATTCTGACACCAAATGTAGTGACAGCTTCTGCCACCGAATGTATCAGAATGACCAAATGTAGCGGGAAGAGGTAGAAGGCATCATATTAAGACTCGTCTGAGCTTTCCAAGTGGTTTATTGTTTCCAACTACAGTGCCGAGTTCCCCTCGGTCTGCACCACTGGGTCCCGCAATGCTGAGGACACCACTTCACTGTCTGCGAAACGGCTTGGCGCAGAATGGCTGTCTCAGCGACCTGTGCACGCACTGTGTGTTGGCCTTGCAAGCCAGCGGAGTTGCGGTGGCGTCAGGATGCCAGCAGCCGACTCAGTGGTCTGCGTCAATGCCAGCTCAGCGCCGCTTGGAGTTAGCCGCAGGCAGCCAGCTATGTGCTTCTCGCCGGCTATGGCTGAAATCGCAGTGACGACAAGCGTCTGTGATCTGGAGTCCGATCTGCAGCCATCGCCTCAGGATGCCTCCGGCATGTGTTGGAAGCCAGGATGCCTGCCTGCAGTAGTGAGCCATGGAGTGGCCCCCTGCTGGCTGGCTACGGACCCCACGTCGGCCTCAGACGATCGAACCAGTGACCTGTTGTGGACTGGAACGATGGCGCCCCATCTCCTGCTGTGTGTAGCTGGTGGTGTGACACGCCCTGCCATCCAGGAGAGCTGCCACACTTGAATGAATCTTGTTAGAAACCCGCACCTATTTGTACATGACTATGCACCTCGGTTTTGCCATACAACCCGCTTCACATCACGTACTCATAACACACTAGGTTGGCCAGTGGGCCCCTTCTGCCTGTGATTTGCGACATGCAAAACCTTACGTATACTCTTTCAGCAATTTGACAGCCGTGTGGCCTCTATTCTACTTCGCAACTATTGGTATGTGTAACTCAAAATGGTTCAAATGGCTCTGAGCACTATGGGATTTAACATCTATGGTCTAGAACTTAGAACTACTTAAACCTAACTAACCTAAGGACATCACACAACACCCAGACATCACGAGGCAGAGAAAATCCCTGAATCCGCCGGGAATCGAACCCGGAAACCCGGGCGCGGGAAGCGAGAATGCTACCACACGACCACGAGCTGCGGACAATGCATAACTCACTGCAATCTGGCCCGCACCTGGCTGTAACTTGTGCTCAGAATATTGCACAAAACTAACTTTCCCTATCCTAAACGGTGGTGCCGCTACAGTTCTCTCATCTGGCTGCACAGTTCCTCCACCACCATGCCACAGGTCCTGTGAGGGAAAGGGGAGGGGGGGGGGTCAAGAGGGATGAAATTCCAAAAGCACTACATTTAAATGGAAATGCAGTCGCAATGCATATGACTTGAGTTGATATTTTATATTTATCAACAACACAGGTCACAAACAAATCAAATTTTTAGTGTTATTCAATTATTTATGGTGCACTCAGGACATAATACAATTTTTGCATGGTACAAACAGTCGGCATACGAACAGTCGCAGACAATTTTCGCACTCAGATTGCCACATAATCGTGACATATTTAGAGAATGAGATTTTCACTCTGCAGCCGAGTATGCACTGATATGGAACTTCCTGGCAGATTAAAACTGTGCTGGACTGAGACTCGGATACGGGACCTTTGTGTTTCATGGGCAACTGCTATACCAACTGAGGTACACAAGCAAGACTCAGAACTAATCCTCGCAACTCTACTTCCGCTAGTACCTCGTCTACCGTTGGTAGAGCACTTGTCCGCGAAAGGCAAAGGTCCTGAGTTCAAGTCTCGGTCTGGCATATAATTTTAATCTGCCAGGAAGTTTCATATTAGCGCACACTCCGCTGCAGAGTGAAAATCTCATTATGGAAACATCCCGTAGGCTGTGGCTAAGCAATATACTTTCTTCCACGAGTGCTAGTCCTGCATGGTTCGCAGGAGAGCTTCTGTGAAGTTTGGAAGGTAGGAGACGGGTTATGAGTCGTGCTTGGGTGGCTTAGCTGGTAGAGCACTTGCCCCTGGGAAATAAAGGTCCCGAGTTCGAGTTTCGGTCCAGCACACAGTTTTAATCTGCCAGGTAGTTTCGTGACTTATTTAGTTTCATAACATAAGTAGGTCTTTCACACATATCTGTTGACCACCATGTTTTACCAAGTTTGCAATCTCATTACAGAGACCTCCTCTTGCAGAGGAGAAAATTTAGACCTTCTGCTTAGCTTCAACGTAAAAGAATTTGTCTTTTAAATGGGCATTGACACTACAAATCGGCCTATTTCGTTTGGACATGCACAGGGACACTTTTAATTGAAGCTGCAAATGGTCTCGACAACAGCTCGAAAGCAGATCTAAGATTGGCAGTGTCCTCGAAACGTTCAGAATACTATCCATGTAATTCTTTCAAGACCTCAATGAGCTCTTCAGTCTTTAGGTTTTCTTTAATACCAGTGAGCTTAGGAAAATGGACAGTGTTTACCATCACGATTTGTTCCTTCAAACGTGACATTTTTTTTGTCAAATGCATCTCCTTTAAATCAGAAATAAGTTGTTTCTCACCTTGCAATGTCTCACTTTGGACAGTGTGCAGTCACATGCATCTAGAATGTAAGGTCTACAATCCATTCCGTGTGTTCTAATTTTCATTCCAGTCCTTATTATTTTATAAATTCAACAATAGCGGGTTTTAAACTGAAAAATTATCGACTTGACTAACGTACTTTGTGATAATGTATAAATTCTCTATTCTCTGCGTTCAGTTCCATCGAAAACTGTTGCAAATGACAGTGTAATAATGCGTGCGACTTCAGAAAATTTACTTTTTGTGCCACCAACTTCACCACGTGCTTCATGCCTGCAAGTTTAGCACAGACTACTTCTTGCTGTGCAGAACAATGAACCCCGTCAGTAACAGTTGTCATTTTTTGCTCTTTATCGTCAATTAAATCTGTAAATTCTTTTTGCCTAGTATTGTAATGTTGTTCCATTTGCAGGACCTGTTAATGATATGACTGGACAATAGATATTGAGAATTCTCACGAGTAACATACGTGGCTACATCGTTGTCATTAATTTAAAAATCGTGTGCCATGCATAACTGTGAAAAGCGCACTCGACAAACGTCCTCATCGTGCAATATTTCCTACGAAACGTACTGTGTATACTCTAATGCTACTCCATCTGCAGTTCTGGCTAAAATACTTCTCATTAAGAGAGATTCATCGTAGTATGAAAGTTATACAGTTTTTGCAATGGAATACTTACCTTTGAAGTGCGGAATTTCCTCCAACAATGAAGTCCACTAGGGCATGTATAGTGCAGATTTGTCTGGATTTCGGACGTGTTGAAACTTGGATGTTAAAATAATATTTTCCAACACATTGATGAATCCTTTTAACAGCAGATGTATTTTCCGTAAGCATTTACAAATATGTTCACACATAAACTGTTTTCTACCAACATGACTGACAAATCAGCTACCGTTACAGACTTTGAGTCATTACATTGGCCGCACTGCGTCTACTTCAAGTTCTTCGCACCGCTGAGTACATACCCTATCTTAACAATGTATGTCCTGCGGCATATTCTCAAAAACAGTTATAGTTACTGGTTTATAAAGAAAAGTTAATGATTTGAAACAAATTTTTAGTAAAGACATTAAATGATGATTAATTCTGAACACATTTCTAAATACTGTTCTTTTGCCTTTTGTGTGGAATTTTGGTTATGAAGTTACAATAGCAATATCTATCGCAAAATCGTTAATCGTTGATTTCACGTTGGATTTTATTCCCAACATTAATTGAGGTACAGTACAAAATTCCAAAACGCATTTTCAGGTTAAATTTCGGTACGACTACTTCATAGTATCAAAATGACTGAAAATCAGTAGTTTTTATATCAGTGTTCGAAAATCGTTAGTGAAAAAGTTAGTCACATTAAATACATCAGATAACTGGCAAATATTCCTAAAGTCTGTTTCCAGGTAAGTTGAAATTTACGGATTTTGCTAATTAATTATTGTTTGAATTACAACATAGATATTTCTTCTAACATTTTTATGGGAATGTAATAATGCAATAACGAGAATGAAATTATAAATTTTGCTGAAATTTGCGACAGTATGTTAATTTACAACATCAGGTTTTCTAACTAATTACAGCTTTCTGTTAATTACACTTAAATGGTCTGAAACAATGTTAATGATGTTGATTCTATATATAAGTGAACCACACAGTTTAATTTGCTGGTAGAAATTAAGAAACACCATACTTTCTAACTTTTATCCATTACATATTGTGGATCGGATAACACACAGAGTCTGCCAAACTCTTTGCGGTATCGAAGCATTCATTTACTACCCTATCACTAGTCCTATTACAACACCCTCTCGACTGACTCTTGAGTGAGCGTACACAGTGTGTTTCGTAGGAAATACTGAAAGATGAGGACTTTTGGCGACTGTGCTTTGCACAATTATGCATGGCACCCGAATTTACAGTAAAGATGGCAATATAGCCACTTATGTTACTAGAAACACATTTGAGAATGGGCAATGCCCGAAATCGATAGTTATTTTTTATATTTTATACATAATCATTTTATACATAGTCTGGTGGAAAAATGTCATTCTTCAAATTTAACGAGGCTGGGGGGTCCACGCAGAAGAAAATGAAATATGAGTTAAACCATTGAGATAAGTGAATGAACGTTTAATAAATGAGCAAGGGGTTAAAATGGTGAAACCTGACTTTGTCACAGTTGAGTGAGTGCAATCAAACTATAATCATAAGAATAAATGGTTCAAATGGCTCTGAGCACTATGGGACTTAACATCTACGGTCATCAGTCCCCTAGAACTTAGAACTACTTAAACCTAACTAACCTAAGGACATCACACAACACCCAGCCATCACGAGGCAGAGAAAAATCCCTGACCCCGCCGGGAATCGAACCCGGAAACAATCATAAGAATAAATCACGGATGTGGCCAGTGACTGCAACAATGTTTAGTCGTTTTAAGAAAGGACCTGAAAAAATAAGTATGAACACCAGTAGAACCGCCAAAGTGCATGATGGAAGCAACTAGCTGGTTGAAAACTTTAGAACTGTGTAGTTAGCCGTGCTGAAAGTCAACTAACATCGCATCCCTTCCAAACCAATAACTGCACTGCCGGCTCATTCCTTCCACTCTTATACAGCGTGAATGCGAAAGACGATGGCAGTAACGGGTGGCTATTCTGAGTCCAGCATGGCCTGTGTTCTCACAAGGGAACCACCCCATCGCACCCCCCTCAGATTTAGTTATAAATTGACACAGTGGATAGGCCTTGAAAAACTGAACACAGATCAATCGAGATAACAGGAAGAAGTTGTGTGGAACTATGAAAAAAATAAGTAAAATATACAAACTGAGTAGTCCATGTGCAACGTAGGCAACATCAAGGAACGTCTGAGCATACGAGCGCCGTGGTCCCGTGGTTCGAGTGAGCAGCTGTGGAACGAGCGGACCTTGTTTCGAGTCTTCCTGCGAGTGAAAATTTTACTTTCTTTATTTTCGCAAAGTTGCGATATGTCCGTTCATTCATTGACGTCTCTGATCACTGTAATAAGATTAGTGTCTGTGTTTTGCGACCGCACCGCAAAACCGTGCTATTACTAGACGAAAGGACGTGCCTCTCCAATAGGAACCGAAAGCATTTGATCGCAAGGTCATAGGTCAACCGATTCCTCCACAGGAAAACACGTCTGATATATTCTATACGACACTGGTGACGGCATGTGCGTCACATGACAGGAATATGTTGTCGACCCACCTAACTTGCACACTTGGCGAATGGGTAAAAAGATTCTTCTACCTTGCCCGATTTAGGTTTTCTTGTGGATGTGATAATCACTCCCACAAATGTGACGAAAACATAAGAGTTTGTCACATAAACTGCAACAAATGAATGCAACAGTTTCACAGTCGCACAGCTTTCCCTGTGCTCTGTCAAAACATATGTTTTTTACGTTTTCAAATGTTTCCGTGTGTAGACCGTCAAATCCTGCATATGTCCAAGCAAATCTGAACATGTCCTGGAATTTTGGAGAGCGAAGTTGATTATGTGTGAGTGCCAGAACTTTGATTATTGTCTGAAAATAAAAAATTCAACTCTTCACTCGAGAGAAGACTTGAACCACGGACCTTTCGTTCCGCAACTGCTCACGCTAACCACGGCACCACGGCGCTCGTATGCTCAGGCGTGCCTTGATGTTGCATACGTTGCACATGGACTACTCAGTTTGTATATTTTGGTTATTTTTTTTTCATAGTTCCACACAACTTCTTCCTTTGTTCTCGATTGATCTGTGTTCAGTTTTTCAAGGCCTATCCCTGTGCCAACTTATAACTAAATCTGAGGGGGGTGCGATGCGGCGGTTCCCTTATCAGTACTAATAAGAAGGGAGGTCGAACAAATGTGCAGAACTGTAGACCTGTATCTCTAACGTCGATCAGTTGTAGAATTTTTGAACACGTATTATATTCGAGTATAATGACTTTTCTGGAGACTAGAAATCTGCTCTGTAGGAATCAGCATGGGTTTCGAAAAAGGCGATCGTGTGAAACCCAGCTCGCGCTATTCGTCCGCGAGGCTCAGAGGGCCATAGACACGGGATCCCAGGTAGATGCCGTGTTTCTTGACTTCCGTAAGGTGTTTGATACAGTTCCCCACAGTCGTTTAATGAACAAAGTAAGAGCATATGGACTATCAGACCAACTGTGTGATTGAATTGAAGAGTTCCTAGATAACAGAACGCAGCATGTCATTCTCAATGGAGAGAAGTATTCCGAAGTAAGCGTGATTTCAGGTGTGCCGCAGGGGAGTGTTGTAGGACCGTTGCTATTCACAATATACAGTATATAAATGACCTTGTGGATAACATCGGAAGTTAACTGAGGCTTTTGCGGATGATACTGTAGTATATCGAGAGGCTGTAACAACGGAAAATTGTACTGAAATCCAGGAGGATCTGCAACGAATTGACGCATGGTGCAGGGAATGGCAATTGAATCTCAATGTAGACAAGTGTAATGTGCTGCGAATACATAGAAAGAAAGATCCTTTATCATTTAGCTACAATATAGCAGGTCAGCAACTGGAAGCAGTTAATTTCATAAATTATCTGGGAGTAGGCATTAGGAGTGATTTAAAATGGAATGATCATATAAAATTAATCGTCGGTAAAGCAGATGCCAGACTGAGATTCATTGGAAGAATCCTAAGGAAATGCAATCCGAAAACAAAGGAAGTAGGTTACAGTACACTTGTTCGCCCACTGCTGAAATACTGCTCACCGGTGTGGGATCCGTACCAGATAGGGTTGATAGAAGAGATAGAGAAGATCCAAAGGAGAGCAGCGCGCTTCGTTACAGGATCAATTAGTAATCGCGAAAGCGTTACGGAGATGATAGATAAACTCCAGTGGAAGACTCTGCAAGACAGACGGTCAGTAGCTCGGTACGGGATTTTGTTAAAGTTTCGAGAACATACCTTCACCGAAGAGTCAAGCAGTATATTGCTCCCTCCTGCGTATATCTCGCGAAGAGACCATGAGGATAAAATCAGAGAGATTAGAGCCCACACAGAGGCATACCGACAATCTTTCTTTCCACGAACAATATGAGACTGGAATAGAAGGGAGAACCGATAGAGGTACTCAAAGTACCGTCCGCCACACACCGTCAGGTGGCTTGCTGAGTATGAATGTAGAGATGTAGAATACGGAGACAACCATCCGTATGGCAGCAAGGTTCATCTCAAAGGTCATCTGGTAGCAACCAAGTATTTGCTCTTCCCTCTTCCAGCGGTAAGTCTCGTCTGTCTGCAAGTATTTACGCGTCGATCGCCTAGCAGCAAAAGTCGTCTTCTGACTTAAATTTCTGAAACTTGACTGTTTCTGCTAGTGTAGGAAACTAGCCGGGCAATTACAGCAGACCTTGCAAGTCCTCTCCACTGATAATTTTGTAAATAAGTCAGTCAAACTCTTACATCTGCGGATTGTGTAATGATTAGTCAATGATGCCACGACAGAATTCTGTAGCTGATGAGTCGAAAGGCTTACAAGTAGGCACAAATGAGAAAGTATGCACTCTACAGAAATAGACATTATGAGGCAATCAGAAAGCCTGTTGCAAGGATTTTAAAAGAATGTACTGCCGTGCCATGGCTGCCGAGAAAAAAGGCGGTTCTCACGCTCTACTGTTCCTGAAGGCTGCACCTGGCTTACATTTTTATCTTTCCTAAAAGGGTTCCTCCCATTGTCTTGAATAAGACTGTTTTTTGCGCAAATTGTGAGCTGTAGACAGCGCTCTCTTAATTATGTGAACTGCAGACAGGGGAAAACTGGGGGCACGTGAACTGCAGAGAGAGGATTAGTCAGCCAGTTAGCGTTATCTAGGAGACACTAACAGGAGGTTGGCTGATTGTCTCCCATATTTGCCACCGAAAGTACAGCTAAAACATCAATCAACAAACACATCATCGACAAATATCAAATCGTCAAAATAAGTCATCCGGTTTCTTCTTCTTCAGTTATTGGGGCAAAAAGTTGAAGCTAACTCTTTTAACACAACCGCAGCGATCGATAACTCCTTTCCTCATGTCCTGATTTTCTCTTGATTTTCACCCGTGTGTCTGCTTGTATCTCGAGCAGAAACTCCGCAAGACGACTGACAGAAGTATGGGTAGAATAAAACGAACCGTTCAGTTTAGAATGGAAAGCTTCACAACTGATAGTGGTACGGCTGCAGGTGGGCCAGTGTTTGGCCCACATAGTGGGTGGAAACAACGCTTCGGGTATATACACGTGTCGAAAACGTAGTCGGTATATTTTACAATTGCAGCGTTCTGTTTCAGTACTCGCTACCCGTCTTCCCACATCCAGTCACCAGGGATAACAGTCATGAAATCATCAGTGGAGTTGTTTGTGGTTCTGCAGTGGCACTTCCCACAGAGGCTTGATACTTCAAGTCCAGCAATTGGGTGGCGCTAGCCCCTGTGTCTTCCTCTAGCATCCACTGCTGAACTCTTCATTATCAACTACTGGGAATGAATTAATTTCCTCCTTTGTGGCATCGATGGGTGATGATTCCACATTTAGGACATAATGAATCGGGAATGTGAAACACCTACATTAGTAGTGAGTAAATGAAAGTGAATAAAACTGAGTGGATGAGCAGAACAGCGTGTTTCTCGAACGTGAGTAAATGACTGTCCGCAGTTCACGAGTTTCGACAGTGACAGTCGAAGGGTGATTACTGGATTAGTTGATAAGCCGATAAGCCAGCTCGGTCCACAATTTACAAAGCAACATAGCGAGGTGGAACCTGGTGTACGCAATTCCCATGAAACCGTTTTTTAGCCACCCAGGGTGTGGGTGTGGACGAAGACCAATTCTGCTTTCGACTACCTACTCTAAAGGACAGCTTTCAGCTCTGAACGAATTGATACCTCTCCCTCCTCCTTTAAGAAAACTCCCTTGTTGTGAGAAGGGTACAAAAAGCTCTCCATGGTTGCAGAAAACGACAGGCCATCACCGTACTAAAACAAAGGCTAGAGAAGAGGTAAATTAGATGGGCACTGTAGTTATTATGCAGCGTTAGAGGATCGACTGCATTGTCTGTGGGGATGTGAGGATGTGCATATGGCACTATGAAACATGTTGCGTGACAGTCTAAGTATGTTTTTCATTTGTTAACAAGGTGACTGGCTCACCCAAGTATTTTGTAAGTGGTCAGCCAATCACATTTCCCTGTGCCTTTTTTTAGCTCTTCTGTGTTTTGTTTCCTCTGTGTTTTAATTTCAGTTACAGCTACTTTCCCTCTTCCTAATTTGTTTTAACGCATATGAGATGCACTCGAAGCGACCACGCCCTCACTCGATAAGTGTGCAAAAATTTTTGTGTCTGTCTCCACATTCGTTTGTTTCGATTAGTTTAAGGGCGCTGATGACCTCGATATTGAGCGCCCATAACATCAGAACACACACACACATACACACATACACTCATCACAAACAACGTACTGGTCGTCTGCTTTCACTTACCGACCGATAGCAGCGGCGTTTGGGTAGAGTTATCAGTGCTAACATACAAGTAACACTGCATGAAATAATCGCAGAAGTCGACATGGGACGTACGACGGATGTATCCGTTAGGGCAGTGTAGCGATAATGGGCTATGGCAGCAGACGACCGACGAGAGTGCATGCCATAGCCCGCAGCGCCTCTCCTGAGCTCGTGACCATATCGGTTGGACCCTTGGCGACAGGGACACCGTGGCCTGGAGAGAATGGTCAGTGGCCGAGAATGACCCAGTTGCAGCACAGAAACGAGTGGGAGTACCAGCGTTTAGGTGGCACAGCTCTTGGAATGTCAAGAGGCCCTCCAAGAGCCAACCCTGAGAGCAAGTGGTGGTCAAGCCCCACAAGACATGGTGAGCATTGAAGTCTCCCAAGAGGAGAAATGGGAAGGGTAGTTGTTCCAGCAGATATGTGAGAGCCTCAGAGTCTATTGCATCAGAAGGAAGTAAATACAGCAAGCAGACTGTGTTCCTCCAACACATGTGAATTTCAACTTCAGCTGCAACTGCTTGCTGGTCAGTAGCCAGGGGGAAAGCAGAGGTGTGATGTGCATGATTTACGAACACAGCAACACCTCTCTTGGCCCTTTCCCCAGTCAGGTCATCCTTGTGATAGACGGTATAGCCCTCTGGGACAGGGGCACCAAACGCTTTAAAATTGGAACTTCCTGGCAGATTAAAACTGTGTGCCGGACCGAGACTCGAACTCAGGACCTTTGCCTTTCGCGGGCAAGTGCTCTACCATCTGAGCTACCCAAGCACGACTCACACCCCGTCGTCACAGCTTCACTTCCGCCAGTACCTCGTCTCCTACCTTCCAAACTGTACAGAAGCTATCCTGCGAAACTTGTAGGACTAGCACTCCTGAAAGAAAGGATATTGCGGAGACATGGCTTAGCCACAGCCTGGGGGATGTTTCCAGAATGAGATTTTCACTATGCACCGGAGTGTGCGCTGATATGAAACGTCCTGGCAGATTAAACTGTGTGCCGGACCGAGACTCGAACTCGGGAGTGCTAGTCCTGCAAGTTTCGCAGGAGAGCTTCTGTAAAGTTTGGAAGGTAGGAGACGAGGTACTGGCGGAAGTGAAGCTGTGAGGATGTGGTGTGAGTCGTGCTTGGGTAGCTCAGATGGTAGAGCACTTGCCCGCGAAAGACAAAGGTCCCGAGTTCGAGTCTCGGTCCGGCACACAGTTTTAATCTGGCAGGAAGTTTCATATCAGCGCACACTCCGCTGCAGAGTGAAAATCTCATTCCGCTTTAAAATTCCTCTCCTGCAAACAGATACACACTGTACGTTCCTGTGCTAGGTGCTTCAGTTCCTCCACATGGGTCCTGAACTCTTTAACATTTCACTGCAGGATGGGAGCCATTTATCACGGGGGTTTCACTTCCACCCTGTCTTTCCGCCTGGGAGGAGAGCCTACTGTATGAGATGGCTGAGCTTTGGGAAGAGATAATTGGCCCAGTCAGAAATCAAGTTCCCTTTGCTCTGATGAAGAATGAAGAGATACATCAGAGAGGACACATTCGACATCACTGGACAGTGGATTTTCTGTCTCTGTTATAAGCTGATGGTTTGACTTGCATTTTTTTACCCTGAGTGGGCTTTGGGGCCACAACCGTGGTTGCAGTAGTAGCAGCAGCACTGGATGGTAGACCAGGCTGAGCCTTCGGAGGGGCAAGGAGCGCTACAACAGCGGCAACCACAGCCTTGTCTGCAGTCTTGGGTGGAGTTATTGGCTTCGAAATAATTGCGGCAGAACAAGTGCACTGGAAGATGAAGTAGTGCTGACACCGGCAACCTCCGTTAGCGTAGCAGCCCCGGTTTTAGGGCATAACTGTTTAATAGCAGGCGCAAAGTAGGTAGCGGATGACGGGCCTGCATAGCCTTATAGATCTTTTTTGCCTTCCCATATGAGATACGTTTAGCTGTTTTTATTTCTTGTATCTTCCTTTCTTCAAGAAAGCCATTGCAATCCCTACTGCCGGCCGCGGTGGTCTCGCGGTTCTAGGCGCGCAGTCCGGAACCGTGGGACTGCTACGGTCGCAGGTTCGAATCCTGCATCGGGCATGGATGTTGTGATGTCCTTAGGTTAGTTAGGTTTAAGTAGTTCTAAGTTCTAGGGGACTGATAACCACAGCAGTTGAGTCCCATAGTGCTCAGAGCCAGTTGAACCATTTGAACCAATCCCTACTCCAGACGCGGAGACTCCCAGAGCAGTTGACACACTGTGCAGTAGATGGTTCAAATGGTTCAAATGGCTCTAAGCACTATGGGGCTTAACATCTGATGTCATCAGTCCCCTAGACTTAGAACTACTTAAACCTAACTAACCTAAGGATATCACACACATCCATGCCCAAGACAGGTTTCGAACCTGCGACCGTAGCAGCAGCGCGGTTCCAGACTGAAGCGCCTAGAACCGCTCGGGCGCAGTAGATGAAGAGCCAACTCCTTCATGGGCGGCCTTCCCACATTCGCCACAGGTGGCCTCTCCCTTACATCCGACAGTAGTGTGCCCAAAGCGCTGGCGCTTTAAACACCGCATCGGGTTCGGGAAATAAGGCCATACACTAAGGCGAAGGAATCCAGCCTTAAGGTGCACTGAAAGTTTCGTGCTGCTGAAAGTCAGTATAAACGAGTCGGACTTCACAAGATTGCCATTCATTCTTTTCATAATGTTCTGAACGTCAAGAATGCCTTTCCAGGACTATTCAACTTTGAGTTCTTCTCGGGGAATTTCAACCAGATCTCTGCATGTCACAACACCTTTGCTGTAGTTCAAGATGTTGTGCAGTTCAGTTTCAATTGCATACTCCCCGAGGCATTGAGCTTTTTGGAGGTTCTTCACTTGTTGTTAACTGGACATTTCGGACAACAGGTTCCCATTTCGCAAGCACTTAATAGGTTTTAATGATACAGCAATGCCCTCCAAACATTTTTGTGTATAGAACAGTGAATTTTTTTCGCAAGTACCCTCGTTCCTTTTAACTATAAGAAACACCTTCTGTGAAACAGCATGTGTTCCGTTATAAACCACTGAGTCAGGAAAACTTGTTGCCAGAGCCCTCTTATTTGATTGGGTGGTGTTTCCTACCAGCGGCCCACCCGTTCTGCTAGGAGGGGGAAGAAAAAATTCGAAGGATCCATCTCGGTCCCACGAGCTGCTAGGGAACTAAACGTCCACCTAGACAGAGCCCCGCTTGTCTAGGTAAGCCTTATAGAACCGAATTAGCATTATATTAATACCTTCAGCTGCTGTCGGGCGTTGATATATATTAATGGGGAGAGGTGAAAATGTGTGCCCGGACCGGGACTCGAACCCGGTATCTCCTGCTTACGTGGCAGAAGCTCTATCCATCTGAGCCACCGAGGGCACAGTGGACAGTGCAACTGCAGGGACTATCTCGCGCACGCCTCCCGCGTGACCTTATATGTCCACACACTACATTCGTAGTGTCCCACCCCAACACACTCATTACTCGTGGAAGACATTCTTACCAAGTCCCGTAAGAGTTCGGGGAATATGTGTGCATCTGCACAGAAGAAGAAGATCATGGCCGGTGTTGCCAGAAGTATATACTTATATAGATATGGTGTCTGTCCTTCGGACATGTCCGAAAGAACAGACACCATATCCATATAGTATATAGTTCTGGCAATACCGGCCATGACCTTCTTCTTCTGTGCATATTGCTATCCAATGACTTTTGTTACCACCGCATATTGACCTCCGCGTCATATCCATATTTATCAGGTATTTAGCGAAGATTATTTCCGGGTAAGAATCGCCTTCTGCACATTGTTCCACTATCAAAATGTGGGCTTCATGGCCATAACACTGTGGACTGACGAAGCGAGTTTCGAATCAGGTGTATAGAGAAATATCCATAATGCTTATTACGGGTCAAAAAACCCCTACTGATTACGTCAGCAATACAAGCAGCACGTCTGGAACATAAACATCCGGTGTGTGTAAATACATCATAAAATTACCAGAGATTATCTTTCAAACAAAAAGTTAAATGTTGAGCGATAATCTGAATTTCTGCAACACTTACAGAGTTGCGAGACGATGTTCCACTAGCAACAAGGTTGCTAATTTGGTTGCAGAAAGATAGATGTCTCGCCCATTTTTCGTTGATGGTCAGGCGAACCTTGAAAGAAATTTTTCCTGGCTGATGCATTGGCAGAGGGAGGCCAGAGACTTAGCCTCCATGAAATTCAGATTTATCTCCTCTTAATTATTTCTTTTGGGGAAGAATCAAAATACATTATGGTTCAACGGTGTGCTACAACGCGAGGTGGTAAGAAATTATAAATTCACTCCCAGATGCAGAGTTAAATCAGGATACTGAAAGAGCACAAAAGCAGGAACCAGAATGGTTATAACAAAGGAGAAAACATTTTTAGCGTGTATTAAATAGCTCATCCATTATGCCATAATCGTTTGTTTCTTACCTTAAACGTTATTCAAATCGACAGTTCCAAGGAAAGTTTTTCATGGTATTACCGAAACACCGCAAAACACAAAAAAGCTTTTTAGACAAAAATGTGTAGTTTTGAGAGCTCTATTCTACGGTACTAATTTTTGCTACGTTTCCTTTTGAAATTATGTAGTTTCCTCTATTTAACAGTAGCCGTCCGGCAATGCAAGGTCCACCACTCTATTCGTCATTAGTCGTTTGCTTGAAATGCATTAAATACTTAAGATCGGACGCAATGATTAAAAAAAAACAAAAAAAAACATAAGTTGTACTAGATTCTGTACTCCCTGAAGTACCCCGTATGCAGAATGTTTACGAAAAGGGCTCCATATACTTACAGGCATTATTACTGCTCAAAACTCGAGAAAATTCCCATAAGCATACGTCCGGAAATTGCGATATGGATCATTTTACTAGTGTGAAGAACGATTTATACTCATTGGTGCAGGGTGTATTCCTGTTACGTTCAATGCTAATTTCTTATTGGTTGCGATTGTCTTTGAACAGGACCCTTCGTCTGCCATAAGCCACGTTTTTCCGTTTTCACTTACGTACGAACAATTACGTTACCTATTTCTTCTTCAAGTTACAACACCACTATGCCGGATTACAGTTCTTCCAGCGGATTTTAAGGCGGTGCACTGAATATCGGTAGATCATAGCTGGAACTTTTAGTAAGAGATGTGGAGGGTTAAGGCTCATACAGACTGTGATGATATGGCTCTGAGCACTGTAGGACTTAACTGCTGAGGTCATCAGTCCTCTAGAACTTAGAACTACTTAAACCTAACTAACCTAAGGACATCACACACATCCATGCCTGAGGCAGGATTCGAACCTGCTACCGTAGCGATCGCGCGGTTCCAGACTGTAGTGCCTAGAACCGCTCGGCCACACCGGCCGGCAGACTGTGATGATAAATCACCACAGTAACATGTAGAAAGATGCAAACACTCGAGTGGTCAAGGAAGGAAGTAATCAGATTCGCTTTAATATCGTATCAATGTGTGGGTAGGAGTCGGGGTGACGGCTCATAGCGCCATACTCTTTACGAGATAAATTGACAAGTGCTGTTTATGACTCATTTCCGTTCTATAAATTACACGTGCAATCGGATAACTTTTGTTTTACAGAATAACACATGTGGTCTACGCACGACGGACCGTAACCCCATATTCAGCGGCTCGTATAGCAATACCTAACATAATCGTTTAATGAGCGATGGATTCGTTGAGACTCCGAGGATGATATCAATAAGTACGATTCACATAAATATCCCGAATATGTTCCTGAAAGCAAATTCACTTCGAAAGTTGTTGGCAATCAGAGAAATGTGAATAATTATTTAAGCACCTAAACAATGTTGTGTCCTATACTATAGTTCACATGAATTTACGTGATAGTGTGATGGTAGAAACGTCAAGGGCCATTCTTAATATTGTTTACGTGCTACACCAAGGCTACAATAACGTTAATTTTATACTGTACCGAACCACAGGTAAATTTTTGAATTGTTATACCTTATTATTGCAAAATTTGGTAATGCAAATCTTAATCTCATAAACTGAAACAATTTGGACTTTTTAAAAACGTGTTTTTGAGAGGTTTCACAGTAATATTACTTTAACTCACCCAACAAGTAAACAGCGGTTAAATCAACGCTAACTGGCGTTAATTGCAGTTTGCAAGTAAACAATGTATTTTTAAAAATAAAATTTGGGATAGAATTTACGATTTGTCGTTACTCTAGAAATATTTGAGGACAATGACTTATCTGAATAAGTAAATCACAATGGACTGAAGTATTTTATTTATGGGGTTTTGTTGCAACATTACTGCTTAATTTCATAAAACAGCCAACTTGTCTCTTACCATTGTTTACAGGCGATGTCTTTAACTCGGATGAACATACAGCAGCTACACTTTTAAAACCAATACTCAGGCTAGGGGCTGGAGTTGGGGAGGGCGTCAGGTTGGGAGAAATTAAAACTTCAGTTTCCCCTTTACGAGATATCGACTCTAACCTCAGACCTTGGAGGCCGACAAGTAAACGTTCTAGGTCGATATACACTCCTGGAAATTGAAATAAGAACACCGTGAATTCATTGTCCCAGGAAGGGGAAACTTTATTGACACATTCCTGGGGTCAGATACATCACATGATCACACTGACAGAACCACAGGCACATCGACACAGGCAACAGAGCATGCACAATGTCGGCACTAGTACAGTGTATATCCACCTTTCGCAGCAATGCAGGCTGCTATTCTCCCATGGAGACGATCGTAGAGATGCTGGATGTAGTCCTGTGGAACGGCTTGCCATGCCATTTCCACCTGGCGCCTCAGTTGGACCAGCGTTCGTGCTGGACGTGCAGACCGCGTGAGACGACGCTTCATCCAGTCCCAAACATGCTCAATGGGGGACAGATCCGGAGATCTTGCTGGCCAGGGTAGTTGACCTACACCTTCTAGAGCACGTTGGGTGGCACGGGATACATGCGGACGTGCATTGTCCTGTTGGAACAGCAAGTTCCCTTGCCGGTCTAGGAATGGTAGAACGATGGGTTCGATGACGGTTTGGATGTACCGTGCACTATTCAGTGTCCCCTCGACGATCACCAGTGGTGTACGGCCAGTGTAGGAGATCGCTCCCCACACCATGATGCCGGTTGTTGGGCCTGTGTGCCTCGGTCGTATGCAGTCCTGATTGTGGCGCTCACCTGCACGGCGCCAAACACGCATACGACCATCATTGGCACCAAGGCAGAAGCGACTCTCATCGCTGAAGACGACACGTCTCCATTCGTCCTTCCATTCACGCCTGTCGCGACACCACTGGAGGCGGGCTGCACGATGTTGGGGCGTGAGCGGAAGACGGCCTAACGGTGTGCGGGACCGTAGCCCAGCTTCATGGAGACGGTTGCGAATGGTCCTCGCCGATACCCCAGGAGCAACAGTGTCCCTAATTTGCTGGGAAGTGGCGGTGCGGTCCCCTACGGCACTGCGTAGGATCCTACGGTCTTGGCGTGCATCCGTGCGTCGCTGCGGTCCGGTCCCAGGTCGACGGGCACGTGCACCTTCCGCCGACCACTGGCGACAACATCGATGTACTGTGGAGACCTCACGCCCCACGTGTTGAGCAATTCGGCGGTACGTCCACCCGGCCTCCCGCATGCCCACTATACGCCCTCGCTCAAAGTCCGTCAACTGCACATACGGTTCACGTCCACGCTGTCGCGGCATGCTACCAGTGTTAAAGACTGCGATGGAGCTCCGTATGCCACGGCAAACTGGCTGACACTGACGGCGGCGGTGCACAAATGCTGCGCAGCTAGCGCCATTCGACGGCCAACACCGCGGTTCCTGGTGTGTCCGCTGTGCCGTGCGTGTGATCATTGCTTGTACAGCCCTCTCGCAGTGTCCGGAGCAAGTATGGTGGGTCTGTCACACCGGTGTCAATGTGTTCTTTTTTCCATTTCCAGGAGTGTAAGTTTGGAGTGAAGCACTGAATGAGTTAGCGTGACAATTATAGTCTCCTCCTTTACAGAATCTCTCGTTACTCTGCTTAGTCTTTCCGTTACGTCCGCAGCTCGTGGTCTAGTGGCTAGGGTTGCTGCCTCTCTATTACGGAGCCCCGGGTTCGATTCCCGGCCGGGTTGGGGATTTTCTCTGCCCGGGGACTGGGTGTTTGTGTTATCATCATCGTTTCCTCATCATCATCATTCGTGACAGTGGGTAGATTGGAGTGTGTAAAAATGGGACTTTGTACAGGCGCTGATGACAGCGCAGATGAGCGCCCCAGAAACCAAACATCATCATCATTATCTTTCCCTTACGGTGAAGAAACATTTGTCTCTGAAAGCTCTTTGTATGCTTTCTTCTGTTTATGTGCATTGTCTTCGTTAAGGAAAGCAGGACACTTTTAAGTGAGAACTCACGAACAGATGAACGTCTTCAAAGGGAAAGAAGTCGTGCTCTGTGTTCCTAATCACATGAAACGTAAAGATGATAACCAACTTACTATGTGTCTTTGTAAGGAGGTGGGATTTGTAATTGTAACTTCATCATTATAGGCAGTGCACTTGGGTATTCAGTATTAAATGATCTAGAGTCACACGAGGAACAAAGTGGAAGTACCTTCATCCCACAAAATTCAGCGCACCTCGTTTATTTTAAACTTTGACTGCTATCAGTTAATGTAATTTACAAGTGTTTGACAACCACTTTATCAGTTCGCTCAGTTCTGATAACAACTAAGGATATCGCCTCAGACGAGACAGCCATGGGCATAATACTCTCTTACCGTACATTACTGGATTCCGTTGCCCGTAGTTCTTTATAAATCTCTTCTCGCGTTGTTCAAAAAATTTATAATAGACTTCATCAAAGTTGCTGTAAAACTCGAAAACTCGATGTTACCTCAGAGAAACGGTAGCAAACAGAGAATATCCTTGGTTGACCACAACAACAAGAATAGTTGTTACTGCTTAGAAGTAATGATACAGGAGACAACAGTTTCAAGTAAACGTCTGTGCTTTGCTCGTGTGCAGCCACAAATAGTTTGTTCTCAATGATTAAGCTTGTGTATCACACGCCGCTATTCTATAATAATATCTTTGGTTGCCGGCCGCTGTGGCCAAGCGGTTCTAGGCGCTTCAGTCTGGAACCGCGCGACCGCTACGATCACAGATTCGATTCCTGCCTCGGGCATGGATGTGTGCGATGTTCTTATGTTAGTTAGGTTTAAGTAGTAATAAGTTCTAGGGGACTGATGAAAAAATGGTTCAAATGGCTCTGAGCGCTTTGGGAGTTAACAAAAAATGGTTCAAATGGCTCTGAGCACTGTGGGACTCAACATCTTTGGTCATAAGTCCCCTAGAACTTAGAACTACTTAAACCTAACTAACCTAAGGACATCACACACACCCATGCCCGAGGCAGGATTCGAACCTGCGACCGTAGCAGTCCCGCGGTTCCGGACTGCAGCGCCAGAACCGCTAGACCACCGCGGCCGGCGGGAGTTAACATCTGAGGTCATCAGTCCCCTAGAACTTAGAACTACTTAAACCTAACTAACCTAAGGACATCACACACATCCATGCCCGAGGCAGGATTCGAACCTGTGACCTTAGTTGTCGCGCGGTTCCAGACTGAAGCGCCTAGAACCGCTCGGCCACTCCGGCTGGCAGGACTGATGACCTCAGATGTTAAGTCCCATAGTGCTCAGGGCCATTTGAACCAATTTTATCTTTGGTTATGAGATTGCGCCAAAAAACAGGCGACGTACCAGGGTGCGTGCAGCAGTTGGTACTTTGAATGCAGTTGTTGCGAGAATGTTTCTTGTTTCTGGAAAAGCTTTTGTGAATGATTCATGTGATTCAAGCTATTCTTTCAACATGATTTTCCATGAAAATGTCAAAATAGATTGTGAAATGAAGAACAAAAAGCGTTTTCCAGTCCAAAATCAAGAAATACCCAGACCTGATTATTAAAACTTTTGAAAGATTGTTTCGACCCCTACGCGACTGCTGCAACTGAAAGATAAGCAGTTCAAACATTTACGTTTAACACACCTACTGCAAACATTTTATATAATAGGGAACATTAGTGTTTATTACTATAACTGCTTGAAAAATTTTATAGAGTAGGCGTATTAGAAACTGAAAGTACGAGGGCATGCTGAAATGTAATGCCTCCGAATTTTTTATGTGATAACTTTTAAAGCTTTTTAAATAAAACAAACGTTAACAGCATTCTCCATCTTTATTTATCATTCTGCATATTTATTTCTCAACGTAGTCACCCTGGCGACGAACACATTTCTGCCAACGGGAGACCCGCTTGTTGATACCGTCACTGTAGACTGACTTTAGATTAGATTAGTACTTGTGCCATAGATCATGAGTGCGACACTTCGTAATGATGTGGAACGTGTCAGGTTAATAAAAGGTGTCTATACAAGATATTACATTACACAAAATATTACATGACACTTAATGTTTTAATTAATTTTTTATGGGGATTGGGGAAATTACTCACTATATCCAAAAATTCATCTAACGCGTAGAAGGAGTTGCCACTAAGAAATTCTTTTAATTTCCTTTTAAATGTTATATGGCTATCTGTCAGACTTTTGGTGCTATTAGGTAAGTGATCAAAGACTTTTGTGGCAGCATAATTTACCCCCTTCTGAGCCAAAGTTAGATTTAACCTTGAGTAGTGAAGATCATCCTTTCTCCTAGTGTTGTAGCCATATACACTGCTATTACTTTTGAATTCGTTCGAATTGTTAATAACAAATTTCATAAGTGTATATATATATATATATATATATATATATATATATATATATATATATATATTATGAGGCTACAGTGAAGATCTCTAGCTCTTTAAATAAGTGTCTGCAGGATGATCTTGGATGAGCTCCAGCAAGTATTCTGATTACACGCTTTTGTGCAATGAACACTCTTTTACTCAATAATGAGTTACTCCAGAATATGATGCCATACGAAACCAGAGAATGAAAATAGGCGTGGTAAGCTAATTTACTGAGATGTATATCGCCAAAACTTGCAATGACCCTAATAGCATAAGTAGCTGAACACAAATTCCCTTTGTTGAGGGAGTCACAAACTCACCTCTGCTTACACCGTTACACCACCATCAAGGCGTTCCTTAAATTTTGTAAACAGACGAAAATCGATTGGGGTCAAGTCGGGACTGTATGGAGGATGAAACTTCCTGGCAGATTAAAACTGTGTGCCCGACCGAGACTCGAACTCGGGACCTTTGCCTTTCGCGGGCAAGTGCTCTACCAATTGAGCTACCGAAGCACGACTCACGCCCGGTACTCACAGCTTTACTTCTGCCAGTATCTCGTCTCCTACCTTCCAAACTTTACAGAAGCTCTCCTGCGAAACTTGCAGAACTAGCACTCCTGAAAGAAAGGATATAGCGGAGACATGGCTTAGCCACAGCCTGGGGGATGTTTCCAGAATGAGATTTTCACTCTGCAGCGGCAGAGTATGGAGGATGGTCGGATAACGTGATCCAAGGGCGTCAGAATGTTGCAGATGTCGCTGCTCTCCTGTGTGTTCTGGCATTATCATGCTGAATGAGAGGGTACTCCATGTATGGACGAACTCTTCGAATTCGAAACTCGATTCTAGCACGCTTTTCCTCACGCATTGGCTTAGTTACCCTTATTTATGGATTCTTCCGTCACTTCTTGATAGAACAATTCCAAATTTAGGGTTGAATAACACGTAGGCAGTTTTTTTGTTCTACTGATTTTTATTTGTATGTACTAGTTTTCGGCTTATTACTCCATCTTCAGACAACTATTGTTTACAAGGAGCTTGTGTTCTTACGAACCAAACATTCTGGACTAAGATACAACGCACTTGCATACGATCTTTAGTTGTGGTATTGTCTTTGAAATTGTCTAACCGGTCTTTTGACTTTTTGTTCTGTAAAAAAAATGTTCAAATGTGTGTGAAATCTTACGGGACTTAACTGCTAAGATCATCAGTCCCTAAGCTTACACTCTACTTAACCCAAATTATCCTAAGGACAAACACACACACCCATGCCCGAGGGAGGACTCGAACCTCCGCCGGGACCAGCAGCACAGTCCATGACTGCAGCGCCTAAGACCGCTCGGCTAATCCCGCGAGGTATTTGTTCTGTAAAACTGTTCTTTAACATAATAAATCACATTTTATGGTTTTTCAGTATCATGTTTGACAAAAATTAGAATTATTTAGAATACAGATTATTACAAAATTACAGTTTTTAGGTATTTGTTGTGAACAGATGCGCTAGACACTAATTGTTGGTTGTACAACAGCGATGTTTTCTTTGGGGGTTACATTCTGTTATTAGAAAAATTGTGCATTAATAAATACCAAATATTACAGTGTTACAGTTGAGTTACAATTAGGAATGTAAATACATAAGGGATTTTACATTATATTGGGGTGTGAATTTGTTTACTATTGGGACACTTTGTGGTTAGTAGCAGGTTTACTGTATTGTGTAAAGTTTAAGAGTGGTGATGTGCTCAGTTGCAATTGGTCATTTAGAACCAGCTGGGGATTTAGGGCTAAGTGTTTGTTAATTTCAAGTGCTTCTAGTAGGCTGAGTTTTCTGCCTTTGTTGGCTATATGTAGCACTTCTGTGTGTGTTAGATATTTGTGTCCTTCTTTGAGCACATGTTCAAATGGTTCAAATGGCTCTGAGCACTATGGGACTTAACAGCTGTGGTCATCAGTCCCCTAGAACTTAGAACTACTTAAACCTAACTAACCTAAGGACATCACACACATCCATGCCCGAGGCAGGATTCGAACCTGCGACCGTAGCAGTCGCACGGTTCCGGACTGCGCGCCTAGAACCGCGAGACCACCGCGGCCGGCAAGCACATGTTCAGCAAAGGTGGAGTCTGATTTATTTAATCTCCAGCTGCGTTCATGTTCAGTCAGCCTTGTTGATATGGCCCGGCCCGTTTAACCAATGTACAGTTTATTACAGTCAGTGCAGGTTATTTTGTAGACCCCACTGTTGCTTAGTTAATCTGTTTTGTCCTTGCTGTTGAATAGGAGGTTAGCTGTAGTACCTCTTAGATAAAATGATGTTTTATAATTTTGGGATTTCAGTGTTTTGGCTAGTTTGTCTGATACCTTACCTAGATATGGAATAGTACACCAGTTGGTTTTTGGTGTGGTTTTTATTGCAGAGGAGGCATAAATGTAGGGCAAGATTTTCCTTACTTTTTGTGCAGGATTTTGTCAACTAATTCAGGGTTATAGCCATTGTTATATGCAGTATATTTAATGATGTATACTTCTGTTTGTAAATTGTGTTTTGACAGTGGTATTGATGTAAGGCGATGTACCATGGAATGGAAGGCTGCATGTTTTTGTGTTGTTGGGTGTTGTGAACATGAGGGTATTACTGTGTCTGTTGTTGTGGTTTTTCTGTAAATTTTGAAAGTATGTGTATTTGTGGTGATATCTATGTTAAGGTCGAAAAAGTTAATGGATTTTTCACCTACCTCCATGGTGAATTGTATGTTTTTGTGTTGTGAATTTAGATGTTCTAGGAATGTGTTCGTTTGTCTGTTGGTACCTGACCACATACACAGTACTTAGTTACGTTACATAGCGCCATGTTACATGATACAATTCGGAGCCTTCTAGCAGCAGAGGGCTGTAAATTCGTAGACACTAAGAATAAAGATGTAGAACGTTAATAACGTGGTTTTATTTACGAGTCTTTAGGAGTTTTCACATAAAAAATGGGATGTATTACATGTCAGCACGCCCTCGTATATTAGGAGAAGATCAATCCATTTCTAAAGGAATTTGGCGTAGTTATGAAGCAATTCAGCACTGCAACTGATGAGAGGGGTGGAACATTAGGTAAAGCAAGAAACGTACATTGCATTAGTTATTTTGGAGAAGACCTTTGATAATGTGTAGTGGAACAAAATGGTTTCCATTCTCAAGCAGTGTAGTATCAACCATAGACATAGAGTGATAAATCATTCATTCACACGAAGCAGACTGAAGCAGTTTTTATTTTGAAGAGAAAATGAGGGAAGTAATGGACTGTCTCGATTTGGGTGTTGTTTGTCACGGACAGAAAATCAGCATGGTAGTGGAGGTATACAGGGTGGTCCTTTGAACGTGACCGGGCCAAATATCTCACGAAATAAGCGTCAAACGAAAAAACTACAAAGAACGAAACTCGTCTAGCTTGAAGGGGGAAACCAGATGGCGCTATGGTTGGCCCGCTAGATGGCGCTGCCATAGGTCAAACGGATATCAACTGCGTTTTTTTTTAAATAGGAACCCCAATTTTTATTACATATTCGTGTAGTACGTAAAGAAATATGAATGTTTTAGTTGGACCACTTTTTTCGCTTTGTGATAGATGACGCTGTAATAGTCACAAACATATGGCTCACAATTTTAGACGAACACTTGGTAACAGATAGGTTTTTTAAATTAAAATACAGAACGTAGGTACGTTTGTACGTTTTATTTCGGGTGTTCCAGTGTGATACATGTACCTTTGTGAACTCACCATTTCTGAGAACGCATGCTGTTATAGCGTGATTACTTGTAAATACCACATTAATGCAATAAATGCTTAACCTCAATGCATTTGGCAATACGTGCAACGACATTCCTCTCAACAGCGAGTAGTTCGCCCTCCGTAATGTTCGCACATACATTGACAATGCGCTGACGCATGTTGTCAGACGTTGTCGGTGGTTCACGATAGCAAATATCCTTCAACTTTGCCCACAGAAAGAAATGCGGGCCATGGTATGGTGCTTCGACGACCAATCTACCTGTCATGAAATATGCTATTCAATACCGCTTCAATTGCACGCGAGCTATTCACCGGACATCCATCATGTTGGAAGTACATCGCCATTCTGTCATGCAGTGAAACATCTTGTAGTAACATCGGTAGAACATTACGTAGGAAATCAGCATACATTGCACCATTTAGATTGCCATCGATAAAATCGGGGTCAATTATCCTTCCTCCCATAATGCCGCACCATACATTAACCCGCCAAGGTCGCTGATGCTCAACTTGTCGCAGCCATCGTCGATTTTCCGTTGCCCAATAGTGCATATTATATCGGTTTACGTTACCGCTGTTGGTGAATGACGCTTCGTCGCTAAATAGAACGCGTGCAAAAAATTTGTCATCGTCCCGTAATTTCTCTTGTGCCCAGAGGCAGGACTGTACACGACGTTCAAAGCCGTCGCCATGGAATTCCTGCTACGGGTGCAATCGATGTTGATGTAACATTCTCAACACCGACGTTTTTGAGATTCCCGATTCTCGCGCAATTTGTCTGCTACTGATGAGCGGATTAGTCAAAAAAATGGTTCAAATGGCTCTGAGTACTATGGGACTTAACATCTGTGGTCGTCAGTCCCCTAGAACTTAGAACTACTTAAACCTAAATAACCTAAGGACAACATACCCATTCCCGAGGCATGATTCGAACCTGCGGCCGTAGCAGTCGCGCGGTTCCGGACTGAGCGCCTAGAACCGCTAGACCACCGCGGCCGGCCGAGCGGATTAGTCGCGACAACAGCTAAAACACCTACTTGGGCATCATCATTTGTTGCAGGTCGTGGTTGACGTTTCACATGTGGCTTAACACTTTCTGTTTCCTCAAATAACGTAACCATCCGGCGAACGGTCTGGACACTTGGATGATGTCGTCAAGGATACCGAGCAGCATACATAGCACACGTCCGTTGGGCATTTCGATCACGATAGCCATACACCAACACGATATCGACTTTTTCCGCAATTGGTAAACGGTCCATTTTAACACGGGTAATGTATCACGAAGCAAATACCGTCCCCACTGGCGGAATGTTACGTGATACCACGTACTTATACGTTTGTGACTATTACAGCGCCATCTATCACAAAGCGAAAAAAGTAGTCCAACTAAAACATTCATATTCTTTACGTACTACACGAATTTGTAATAAAAAATGCGGGTTCCTATTTTAAGAAACGCAGTTGTTACCCGTTTGACCTATGGCAGCGCCATCTAGCGGGCCAACCATAGCGCCATCTGGTTTCCCCCTTCAAGCTAGACGAGTTTCGTTCTTTGTAGTTTTTTCGTTTGATGCTGATTTCGTGAGACATTTCGCCCAGTCACTATCAATGGACCACCCTGTATATGTGGTTACCGAAAGTAAGTAGGAATTGACTCGAGTCCATAATAAGATAGAACGAGTGCTAGTTGATGGCTGTAAGACGCACATAAACAAAGAAAACTGAGGTAGTCGAGGACTTGATGGATAGCTAAATGTTAAACAAAGGCAACACACTCCTCAAGAGATTGATGAAGTTTTAAATGGTTTTAGCCAAGGTTAGGGGTACTCACTTATTAGAGCACGGGTGCTGGCTCCCGACGCCGAACAAAAACGAAGCGGGAAGCTTATTGCTGATAGGTAGACGGGAGCGGCAGTTTGTAATGTGGCGGTGACCCATCGCGCCACCTTACATCATTCATTCCCGCGACAAACCGGGACTGCCCGAAACTGTCAAATTTGCCTGCGTTATTTCAGTCCTCCTTGGAAAGTCGCAGATGCCACTGCACCACCTTTACAAGCTAAACAAAGTGACGTCCCTTGCATCGTGATGGCGGTGGGCGAGTTTAGCTGTCCAAAACTATGGTATTTTATTCGGACTGAAGAGGCCTGTAAGCCGAGAAGATTCTATTCGGTCATGGATGAGCGTATCTTCGTTGTCAGTCACCATTGCCGTACTGTGTTCAACGCCATTCAGAAACCTAGGGTACGTAATCTACCTGTAGCCTCTATTACTTGCAAGATATCGAAAGGTGACCACATGTTACGAAACCATGAGTGGCAGCTCATATTTTTATTAACTGGCAAATAATTAAAACTTTTGTGTAGGTAAATGTACGAGGGAAAGTCAAAAATTATCTACACTTTTCATTCTACCATTTATTAACATGAATCTAGGGGTATGCAATGCACATCATTTTTCTACGTAATCTCCCTTCTTCTTAATTCGCTTGGCCTAACGGTCAACGAGCTTACGTATTCCTTCCAAATAAAAGATTTTCTTTTGGTAGTGAAGCTACTTTTGCACCGTGTAACACCTCCGTTTATTTATCCCGACCTGATCTGATCGAATAGCAGCCCAATAATTATTATTAATGTGACCGTGTACCTAATGGGGCTGGCAATCGGAATTGACTGCTACGGAAGTTGTTACTTTCCAGTTTGTCCTTCTCAATACTGTAATAATGAAATGTCCGGTAACAAGAAAAACACCAACACAGTTTCACTAATTACGAATCTATATTCGTCTCAAAAACACAAAAAGGAGGAGACAGCCACTGTCTTCGTCATACATATCTAAATACGGCTAATCTCAGCACAGGCTTCTTCATTTTCCATTATCATCACACGCTAATCCATCACTGCATCCAACACTGCAATCCAACACTGCAATCCAAGGTGATGCCGGCGCGGTAGACGCGAAACCAAAATATCGGCACTAGAAATGTCACTGACCACTTCCGTAATTATACTTCTTCACTTTCCCGGTATTATTTCTAGTACAAAGGGGTCTAACCACGGCGATGGCGACTCCCTTCTCCGTTAAAGCCTTGCATTACAACAACTGGCCGCCACACACCTCTACCCGCAACATGGCACTCGCTCAACTCCACACTCGCTCTCGCAACACGACACAATCGATTGTTCGCCCTATCGACCTGTGCCGAGTGCAAATTTATAGCAAGGGCCTACAGACTCCTTACAACCGCATTTCGCACGTCCACATCTGAGGCAAATTGGCGACCACGTAAAACATCCTTCAGTGGCCCAAACAATTGTAAGTCGCTTGTAGCAAGGTCTGGGCTATAGGAAGGGTGTTCCAATACCTCAGATATCTTGTTGTTGATGGTTTTAATAGTGCGACGGGTCGTGTGTGGCCGTGCATTGTCATAGAATAACAACAACACCTTTTCCGACAGCAAAGCTTGGCGTTTGGTGGCTTCAGCTTCTTCTCCAACAATTCACTACACCCCGAACTGTTGATAGTCGTTCCCTTTTCCATGAACTCTGCCGGTATGGGTCTCTGTGAGTCACAAAACACGTTTAATATAACCTTTGCTGCGGATGGTCCCGTCTTGAATTTTTTCCTTGTCGGCGATCCAGGGTGTTTCCACTGCATACGAGGTGCGGCTAGAAAAGAACCGGACTGATGCTGGAAAAGACATTTATTTACAATTATTTACAATTTCATGTTATCTCCTTCAATGCACTCTCCTCCTCGGTCTCTACACCGCTCCATACGAATTTTCCACTGTTCATAGCAATGCTGCAGATCATTTTCGGTAAGTCCATACATTACTTCCGTCGCTTTTTCTTTTACTGCTTCAACAGTCTCAAATCTAGTTCCTTTCAAAGCTGACTTGACTTTAGGGAAAAGAAAAAAGTAACAGGGGGCCAAATCAGGTGAGTAGGGTGGATGATCTAAGATGGGAATGTTGTGTTTTGCCAAAAACGTCTTCACTGACAACGCACTGTGAGCTGGGGCATTGTCTTGGTGAAGGATCCATGACTTTTTTCTCCACAAATCGTTCCGTTTTCTCCGTACTCGCTCACGTAGGGTAGCCAGGACGCTAATGTAGTAATGCTGATTCACTGTTTGTCCCTCTGGTACCCAATCAATGTGCACAATCCCTTTGATGTCAAAAAAAAAAAAAACAATCATCATTGCCTTGAATTTCGATTTTGACATTCGTGCTTTTTTTTGTCGTGGAGAACCAGGAGTTTTCCAATGCATCGATTGGCGTTTAGTTTCGGGATCGTAAGTAAAAAACCACGATTCATCGCAAGTAATAACATTTTGTAAGAATGTGGGATCACTTTCAATGTTTTCCAGGATGTCAGAACAAATCATTCTTTGGCGTTCCTTCTGTTCAGTTGTGAGACACTTTGGAACCATTTTTGAACACACTTTGTTCATGTTGAAACTTTCATGAAGAATCTGCCTAACACTTTCCTTGTCAACTCCTGTTAACTCAGACACTGCTCTGATAGTTAAACGGCGATCTTGTCGAACAAGTTTACCGATTTTTTCAATGTTCGCATCGGTTTTTGCTGACAATGGTCTGCCAGTGCGAGTGTCATCACTGGTGTCTTCGTGGCCATCTTTAAATCGTTTAAACCACTCAAACACTTGTGTTCGCGATAAACAATCATCGCCGTACACTTGTTGTAACATTACAAACGTTTCACTTGCAGATTTTCCTAGTTTGAAACAAAATTTGATGTTAACACGCTGTTCTTTCTGTACACTCAACATTTTCCGACGCACAGACAAAACGTCAACTACTTAAAACAGACGCCACGGGCAGACTGAGTGCAGGAGGCAGATGAAACTCGAGCAGTAGGCGGAGCGAGAGTCACGTGACAGGCCACGCGACTTTCAGCCTTATTGCATTCGTTTTATTGTTTCGCCAGTACTAGTCCGGTTTTTTTCTAGCCACACCTCGTACTCTGGCGCTTTGACTCAGGCTCGTAGTGATTCACCTATGTTTCATCTCCGATGACAATTCTGCACAAAAATACGTCACCTTCGTTGTTGACGCGAGTGAATAAGCGTTGATAGACCCTAACACCGGTGACCTTATGGTAGTTCAAATGGTTCAAATGGCTCTGAGCGCTATGGAACTTAACATCTGATGTCATCAGTCCCCTAGAACTTAGAACTACTTAAACCTAACTAACCTAAGGACACCACACACATCCATGCCCGATGCAGGATTCGAACCTGCGACCTTAGCGGTCGCGCGGTTCCAGACTGAAGCGCCTAGAACCGCTCGGCCGCACCGGTCGGCTTTGGTAGTCGGTAAGCTTTCTTGGTACCCACCGTGCACAGACCTTATGGAAACCGAGCTCGTCGTGGATGATGTGATGGGCGGAGCCATGGCTGATGTTCAAAGTGGCTGCTACCTCATCGATCGTGATTCGCCAGAACCATCTTTCGAGCTTACTGAATGTTGTCATCTGTAGTGGAGGTTGATGGCCGTCCCGCTCCCTCTTCATGCCTTACAATTGTTCAACAACTTTTAAACTCCTCGATCCACAAAAACACAGTTTTACGTGATAGTGCAATTCTCCCAAATTGCGATGACAGTCTGCGATGAGTGTCTGCCCCTTTGACACCCTCCGACCAGAGTAATCGGATCACCGCCCGTTGTTCCTCTTTGGTGCGCACTTCTAATGGAGCTGCCATGCTATATCAGCAACAGAAGGAAGAACAATGGCGGAAATAAGATCACATTGTCACAGCACATGTTCGAGGACAGAAGACAACGTTCGCAATGTAACAAACGTTATGGCAGAAGTGTAGATAATTTTTGACTTGCCTCTCAACTCAACTCCTACTTTATGTACAGGGTGTTTCAAAAATGACCGGTATATTTGAAACAGCAATACAAACTAAACGAGCAGCGATAGAAATACACCGTTTGTTGCAATATGCTTGGGACAACAGTACATTTTCAGGCAGACAAACTTTCGAAATTACAGTAGTTACAATTGTCAACAACAGATGGCGCTGCGGTCTGGGAAACTCTATAGTACGATATTTTCCACATATCCACCATGCGTAGCAATAATATGGCGTAGTCTCTGAATGAAATTACCCGAAACCTTTGACAACGTGTCTGGCGGAATGGCTTCACATGCAGATGAGATGTACTGCTTCAGCTGTTCAATTGTTTCTGGATTCTGGCGGTACTCCTGGTCTTTCAAGTGTCCCCACAGAAAGAAGTCACAGGGGTTCATGTCTGGCGAATAGGGAGGCCAATCCACGCCGCCTCCTGTATGTTTCGGATAGCCCAAAGCAATCACACGATCATCGAAATATTCATTCAGGAAATTAAAGACGTCGGCCGTGCGATGTGGCCGGGCACCATCTTGCATAAACCACGAGGTGTTCGCAGTGTCGTCTAAGGCAGTTTGTACCGCCACAAATTCACGAAGAATGTCCAGATAGCGTGATACAGTAATCGTTTCGGACCTGAAAAATGGGCCAATGATTCCTTTGGAAGAAATGGCGGCTCAGACCAGTACTTTTTGAGGATGCAGGGACGATGGGACTGCAACATGGGGCTTTTCGGTTCCCCATATGCGCCAGTTCTGTTTATTGACGAAGCCGTCCAGGTAAAAATAAGCTTCGTCAGTAAACCAAATGCTGCCCACATGCATATCGCCGTCATCAATCCTGTGCACTATATCGTTAGCGAATGTCTCTCGTGCAGCAATGGTAGCGGCGCTGAGGGGTTGCCGCGTTTGAATTTTGTATGGATAGAGGTGTAAACTCTGGCGCATGAGACGATACGTGGACGTTGGCGTCATTTGGACCGCAGCTGCAACACGGCGAACGGAAACCCGAGGCCGCTGTTGGATCACCTGCTGCACTAGCTGCGCGTTGCCCTCTGTGGTTGCCGTACGCGGTCGCCCTACCTTTCCAGCACGTTCATCCGTCACGTTCCCAGTCCGTTGAAATTTTGCAAACAGATCCTTTATTGTATCGCTTTTCGGTCCTTTGGTTACATTAAACCTCTGTTGAAAACTTCGTCTTGTTGCAACAACACTGTGTTCTAGGCGGTGGAATTCCAACACCAGAAAAATCCTCTGTTCTAAGGAATAAACCATGTTGTCCACAGCACACTTGCACGTTGTGAACAGCACACGCTTACAGCAGAAAGACGACGTACAGAATGGCGCACCCACAGACTGCGTTGTCGTCTATATCTTTCACATCACTTGCAGCGTCATCTGTTATTGAAAATTGTAACTACTGTAATTTCGAAAGTTTGTCCGCCTGAAAATGTACTGTTGTCCCAAGCATATTGCAACAAACGGTGTATTTCTATCGCTGCTCGTTTAGTTTTTATTGCCGTTTCAAATATACCGGTCATTTTTGAAACACCCTGTAGCAGTTTGATGATAAAAAGCGCCGGTAATAAATGACATTGTTTGAGAGAGCATTTCAATCATCAGGAAATCATGTGATACAGTGTGATGCAATCGGTGAAAAACAGAGTGCGACGCAGAGACATAAAACCGCTAAAGGGAACATCAAGGTAGCGCCACAAAGACCACAGAGCAGCCAAGGACGTTGAGAGTCGTGGGCACAGCAGTTAACGACAAGAGTGATGTACGAGTGGCGTACAAATATTGAGATACTTCATAATTTTTAAAAGAATACTGAGATCACAAGACAGGTGTGACTATTGAATAGGAAAATTATCGGACAAGTGTTATTTTTAACAAAGTGTTGAACATAGTGAAAAATGTGGTGCAAACAGTGGTAATGTTGTATGATAACAATTGGTGCGATGGAACAAAGTGGAAACAAGTTATAACGCAAAAGGAATGAGAGTAGATCTCTTATTTCATTTAATCAGTTGCCTACGATTCAACGTCAACAAAAGATGGACGCACTCAAGCGGAGCTCACCATCATCTTGAAAGTAACACAGCGCAAATTATTTGCATAGGCGCAGAATTCTTCTTCAAAGTAGAAGAAACATCAGAACACTCTTTCAGAATAATCATCGTCATTCGTGTTCTGCCCTAGGGTAGGTCTTCACATGTGACTCCCCATGCAGTCCTGTCATTTGCTACCCTCTTCGTTTTCTCATAATTGGTTCCTGCCCTTATACTATCCACCATTTGGTGTCTTCTGCGTCCTCCTCTTCTTCTGCCATTCACAGTTCCTTCCATAGTGGCCATCAGTAAACAATCTCTTCTCATCCAATGTCCAAGCCAACTGTGTTTCAGAATAAAGAATCGGGAATTTCAGTGTTCAATACTGAAATCTGCATGTCACAGATTCTTTCATTAACATTTCACAGCAGATAGATTACATCAAGTTATCAGATATAAAAATCTGTTTCGCAAATAAAAATTTAAAAATTAACGCTTAGAAGTTCAAAAACAGAAAAATTCAGTAGATGGCACCATACAATAGCGAATGAGATAAAAACGAACTGCGATTCAAACGAATGATTTTTCTAGAAGCTGAGCTGATGCTTTGGGATGAGCTTGCTGTCCTCCGGGAAATGTTAGATCTTAGAATATGCTCTAAGACTGTGCAACAATCGAACGACAGGAAGGTTAGGCTGTAATTCTGTGCACCTATTACTTTGCCCTTTCTATTAACGGATGTTATATGCACTCTTTACTACTTAGAAATGTTATTACCTGTAAGTCACATTAAGTCAAGAATTTCTTGAAATCCAGATACCTCGTTCGCTTTGAGCAGTGAAACTGTTAATCAGTGCAAGAAGTGCTTCCTTGATTGTCATCCATCTGTGAATTTGTGTGGTGATCAAACAGTGGTACGACAGTAGAATTCTCACACGTGAATGTGTTTTTAATATATGAATTTAGTATTGCTTCTTTTTGTCTCTTCAGTTTTAAAACCATGCGATCCACTAGTGGATTGCTGGAAACTTTCGATCCGTTCATAGAATTTACATACTTTTGCATAGCATGGTTTTTAGCCGGTTTAAGTAGGTCGGATACAAGATTTCTGCTTCAGTACATGGAGAGATATAATTAAAACGAAGGATTACAGTTTTAAATTATGCGGCACTGCGTTATGTCAGTTCAAAGAGAGAGAGTAAAATAGAGACAAAACCGTAATTTAAGGTACACACTGCACAACTAGATGATTAATCTATTGAGTTTTCTAACAGATTTACTATACATACACAATCCGCCAGAAAAATGTATACACACTTTAGTATTACTTATGTGTTTATTTTACATTTAATAATAGATCACACATATTGTACCACCTTCAGTATAGCAAGTGGTTACTTTAAATGTTCAAAATGTTCACCGTTGGCGGCTATACACATAACAGAACGGCGAGCGGTCGCCGTAACTACGTCAGTCAATGTTACAGTGGAGATCCCTGAACATGTCGCTGTAATCTGCTGGCGAAGTTCCTTCAGCGTGCATGGCTTACGTCGCTAGACATTATCTTTCACAGTTCCCCACAAGTGCAAGTCCATAGGTGTCTGATCTGGCGACCGTGGAGAGAACTCAACCGGCCCTCTTCGTCCAATCCAATGCTCCGGAAAATTGTCATCCAGAAAAGCTCGTACGGCTAGGTGACAGTGTGGTGGCACACTGTCCTGTTGGTAGAAGACCTCTTCATCAGCTCCATAAAGCGCACCTATACCTGGCAAAACTGATATGCGTAACATATCTAGGTACACTTCTCCAGTGACAGTGTCATCAAAGAAAAAGGGTCCTACTAAACCCCTAGAATTAGATGATAGTCCACCCAACACATGAACCCCTGGTAGATTGACCGCATTATCTACATCCACTCTACATGGATACTCTGCAAATCACATTTAAGTGACTGGCGGACGGTTCATCGAACCACCTTCACAATGATCTACATTATTCCAATCTCGTACAGCGCACGGAAAGAATGAACACATATTTTTCTGTACGAGCTCTGCTTTCCCTTATTTTATCGTGGTGGTCGTTTCTCCTTATGTAGGTCGATGTCAACAAAATATTTTCGCATTCGAAGGAAAAAGTTGATGATTGGAATTTCGTGAGAAGATTCCGTCGCAACGAAAAACGCCTTTCCTTTAATGATGCCCAGCCCAAATCCTGTATCATTTCTGTGACACTCTCTCCCATATTTCGCGATAATACAAAACGTGCTGCCCTTCTTTGAACTTTTTCGATGTACCCCGTCAGGCCTATCTGGTAAGGATCCCACACCGCGCAGCAGTGTTCTAAAAGAGGACGGACAAGTGTAGTGTAGGCAGTCTCCTTAGTAGATCTGTTAATTTTCCAAGTGTCCTGCCAATAAAACGCAATCTTTGGTTAGCCTTCCCCACAACGTTTTCTATGTGTTCCTTCCAATTTAAGTTGTTCGTAATTGTAATACCTAGGTATTTAGTTGAATTTTCGGCTTTTAGATTAGACTGCTTTATCGTGTAACCCAAGTTTAGCGAATTCATTTTAGCACTCATGTGGATGACCTCATACTTTTCGTTATTTTGGGTCAACTGCCAATTTTCGCACCATTCAGATATCTTTTCTAAATCGTTTTGCAATTTGTTTTGATCTTCTGATGACTTTATTAGTCGATAAACGGCAGCGTCATCTGCAAACAACCTAAGACGGCTGCTCAGATTGTCTCCCAAATCATTTATTTTGACAAGCAACAGCAAAGGGCCTATAACACTACCTTCGGGAACGCAAGAAATCACTTCTGTTTTACTCGATGACTTTCCGTCAAGTACTACGAACTGTGACCTCTCTGACAGGAAATCACAAATCCAGTCACATAGCTGAGACGATATTCCATAAGCACGCAATTTCACTACAAGCCGCTTGTGTGGTACAGTGTCAAAAGCCTTCGAGAAATCCGGAAACGATCTGAAATCCCTTGTCAATAGCACTCAACACTTCATGTGAATAAAGAGCTAGTTGTGTTGCACAAGAACGATGTTTTCTAAACCCATGTTGACTGTGTGTCAATAGACAGTTTTCTTCGAGTTAATTCATAATGTTTGAACACAATATATGTTCCAAAATCCTGCTGCATATCCACGTTAACGATATGGGCCTGTAATTTAGTGGATTACTCCTACCATATTCCTTGAATATCTTGAATATTGTTGTGACCTGTGCAACTTTTCAGTCTTTGGGTACGGACCTTTCGTCGAGCGAACGGTTGTATATGATTGTTAAGTATGGAGCTAATGCAGCAGCATACTCCGAAAGGAACCTAATTGGTATACAGTCTGGACCAGAAGACTTGCTTTTATTAAGTGATTTAAGTTAAGTTGCTTCACTACTCCAAGGATATTTACTTCTACGTTACTCATGTTGGCAGCTGTTCTCGATTAGAATTCTGGAATATTTACTTCGTCTTCTTTTGTGAAGGCATTTCGGAAGGCTGTGTTTAATAACTCTGCTTTGACAGAACTGTCTTCGATAGCATCTCCATTGCTATCGCGCGGAGAAGGCACTGATTGTTTATTGGCGCTAACATACTTCACATACGACCAGACTCTCTTTGGATTTTCTGCCAGGTGTCGAGACAAAGTATCGTTGTGGAAACTGTTATAAGCGTCCCGCATTGAAGTCCGCGCTAAATTTCGAGCTTATGTAATAGATCACCAATCTTGGGGATTTTGCGTCTGTTTAAATTTGGCATGTTTGTTTTGTTGTTTCTGCAAGAGTGTTCTAACCCGTTTTGTGTACCAAGGAGGATCAGCCCCGTCGTTTATTAATTTATTTGGTATAAATCTCTCAATTGCTGCCGATACTATTAATTTGAATTCAAGCCACATCTGGTCTACACTTATATTATCAATTTGGAATGAGTGGAGACTTTCTCTCAGGAAGTCGTCGAGTGAATTTTTATCTGCTTTTTTGTATAGGTATATTTTTCGCTGATTTTTGGAGTATTTGAGGATTACAATATTCAGTCTCGCTGCGACAACCCTGTGTTCACTAATTTCTGTATCGGTTTTGATGCTCGTTATTAACTCCGGATTATTTGTTGCTAAGAGGTCAAGTGTGTTTTCACAACCGTTTACTATTCCAGATAATGCGTTTAGCACAATTTTGGATGATATTTTATGCGTTCTCCGGAATTAAGATGTATTTTCGCCAACATATCGAGGGTAACATAAAGTCAGCACCAACTATTATCGTATGAGTCGGGTTCGTGTTTGAAATCAAACTCAAGTTTTCTTTGAACCTTTCAGCAACTGTATCATCTGAAATGGGAGGTCGGTAAAAGGATCCTATAATTATTTTATTCCGGTTGTCAACAATGACCCCTGCCCATACTAACTCACAGGAAGTATGTACTTCAATTTCACGGCATGTTAAACTACTTCTAACAGCAACAAACACGCCACCCCAATCGTGTTTAGCCTATCCTTTCTTAACACCATTTATTTATTTATTTATTTATTTATGCATTTATTTCACCTGGCAAGATTAGGGCCTTCAGGCCCTCTCTTACACCTAACCAGGCATACTCAGATTCAACAAATTTCAGTTTCTACAGAACATTAAGGACATATTACATGTTATACAGTGTTAATGTTAAGAAAAAAATAGAGATTATAAACGTAGTACAATGATAATTATAACAATCAAAAATTAATTATAACAATCAAGAATAATAATAATAGTAATAATAATAATAATAATGACTATGTATATGAAAGTAAACATATTTTTCTTTTATGAATGTCAGTCCTATTGCTAGTTGGGAATTTTCTCGTTATATTCTTGCAGCTTGTGAGTTATTCTCATCAAGCAGAGACATAAGACGATAGAATGGGGTGAAAGAGATATAGAAGAGGTATATAGGTTAGAGGAAGAGAAATAGAATGGTAAAATTCGAAGCTATGATGGAGAGGAGAAAGAAAGAGATGAGAGGGGCCCAACAATGGTTCTTCGCAAAAATTTCGGCTGACCTTATATCCGGATTTAGCCAGTTTTCAGTGCCTATAACGATTTGAGCATCAGTGCTTTCTATTAGCGCTTGGAGCTCTGGTACTTTCCCAACACAGCTACGACAATTTACAACTGTTATACCAATGGTTCCCGTATCTGCGTTCTTCCTGTGTTCTGCCTGCACCCTATGTGGCTGAAGCCCTTCTTGTGTTTTCCCGAGACCCTCTAATCTAAAAAACCGCCCAGTTCACTCCACACAGCCCCTGCTACCCGTGTAGCCGCCTCCTGCGTATAGTGGACACCTGACCTATTCAGCGGAACCCGAAGCCCAACCACCCTTTGGCGCAAGACGAAGAATCTGCAGTCTACACGGTCGCAGAACCGTCTGAGCCTCTGATTCAGACCCTCCACTCGGCTCTGTACCAGAGGTCCGCAATCGGTCCTGTCGACTATGCTGCAAATGGTCAGCTCTACTTTCATCTTGCAAGCAAGACTGGCAGCCTTTACCACTTCTGTTTGCCGCTCGAAACCAGAGAGAATCTCTTCTGATCCAAAGTGACACACATAATTGGTACCGACGTGAGCAACCACTTGCAGTTGGCTGCACCCTGTGCTCTTCATGGCATCCGGGAGGACCCTTTCCACCCAGTATGTACACGGAGTGCACATTGGTTTTCTTTCCCTTCTTGTCAGCCAAGTCCCTAAGGGGCCCCATAACGCGCCTAACGTTGGATTTTCCGGTGCCCATACACACTGTTATGCCGATTCACGGTTCCAATAAGTTTAAGTTGTGCCTCGTCACTACACACTACTTTTTAAAAAATGGCTCTGAGCACTATGGGACTTAACATCTCAGGTCATCAGTCCCCTAGAACTTAGAACCACTTAAACCTAACTAACCTAAGGACATCATACACATCCATGCCCGAGGCAGGATTCGAACTTGCGACCGAAGCGGTCGCGTGGTTCCAGACTGAAGCGCCCAGAACCGCTCGGCCACCAGCGGCCTGCACACTACTTTCGTCAGAAATTATTCGTCATCAGTATCGTTTGCATTTGGCGCTCAGGACTGTCATCATTAACCGCGTGCAGTAGTCGTGGAATGTAAACTTTCCACTTTGCAGATTTCAGAATTCTTCGTACACTTGTACTGCTAACCCCCACTTCACGCGCACATTGCGTAGCAGACTTCTGTGGAGAATTGACAAACGAAACGTTTCCAACACGAAAACCGATGAAGCAGGACTTGTGGCTGATCTTCGTTAGGGATATCACAAATCGTCCCATGCAATTCAAACTTGTCAACGATGCATTTAATTGTTAGATGGGGTGGCGGTTCTGTTTCAAACTCCCGCCTCCATTGACATTGCACTTCAACGGCAGTATCAAACTTGAAAAACCACTTCACAATACATTTTCGTTGCTCGAATATCAAGTATGCTACAGCCATCTTGTTTTCTCAGTACCGAGATAAAAGTACTAACATCTGTTGAGCCAAAGACCATACTTCAACAAATTCGTAACTAAAATCGAACGACAATATCGATATCTCGATAGAGCCTGACAAAAGTGTATACATTTTTCTGGCGAACTCTGTATACACTGAGGTGACAGAAGTCATGGAATAGCGATATACACACATACAGATGGCGGTAGTATCGTGTACACAGGGTATAGAAGGGCAGTGTATGGGTGGAGGGGGGGAGGGGGGGGCTGTCAATCGCGCGAGCGTCTTTACGTGGAGTTTATTTCCTTATCGCGTCTTTCCGTCTGTCTCGGAGCGAACTTCTTTCTTCAATTTGTCTACCATTTACCTCATTGTTTCCACCCCAACACCACCTGAGGGTGGTCAGTCCGCTGTCCAAAGCAGGCCAGGACTACTACGGCAAAGCCAGGCAGTGCGCCCTAAAAGAGAGCTGTTAAACCGCTTAAGGTTGCAAACTACTCACCGTTCAAGAAGGCAAAGTCAAAGCCCTCACGACGGAAATAGAAATTACGACTCACTGCTTCGCAGTCTGCTGCACAGATCAGCCCACAATAATCTGATCGAGACGATATTGACAGCCAACCGACTCTCTACTTTCGACCTGCGGCAACATAGCGACTCACTGAAACCGTTGTTCAACAACTACCAATCAGACAGTATGTGATACCACGTGAAACATACCATCACCAGGAAGAGGAACGCCCCTTCGACGTCGCTGCCGTCCCTGGCGGCGACAGTGAACGCAGGCTGATTGAAAATATGGAACATGGAAGATGTTGATTTCACGAGCGACGCGCCGACGCAGGAAACCGTGGACGACGAAGGTTTCATTACGGTGCAACATAAGCGCCACATGATTCAAACCCTCGTAAAAGGTGAGTAGAGACACTAGAAACATGTAATCGCTTCCAGCCCCTTATGCAGCCGAGGGCCCAAGACTGAAAGGGTACAGTACCGCCCAACATTGAAAATAGGTACAACATACTTCATTATTTTTGTCAGAACAACACATTTTTTTGTAAAATAGCTCAATTTCGATTAATACAGCGAAGCCGGATACCAGTGTGGGAAAGAATGACAATTTATTTATTTAATTGATCACATGTGCACTCCCACAAAATAAATCCCTACATCCAGTTTGGTGAGATCTGCGAAACGAATGAATGTATGGTCGTCTGCTAACTGCAGATAGTGAAGGTGAATATATGATCATCTTTGAGACGATCCTTTGGCCACCTTTGGTGGGACCAAAGAGATGAAATTTACCTGAGCTTTGAGCGCCTGAAATGTGGCTGACCAATACGGTAGCAAGGTGCTCCCCCACTTCGGCAGAGGTGCGAGAGGACCTGAAGAACGGCCATGTTTCGGCACTCTGCCGCTGGATCTTGTGTTGTTAAGACCTGTCTTAGGTGTGCTCCATAAAGACAAAAGAGTGGAGACATGGTATGCATGTGGAATATTTAAGAGTAGTTTGAAATAATAATTTCTCTATTTCAGGAACTTTTGTGGGGAGAATTAAATGTCAGGCAGGTAATATTAATGGGATCGTAGTAATCTTCGGAAGTGACCAACGGTCACAATGAAACCACGTGTAGCAATAAGTTGAAATACTTCCGTGTGCTTAAGTTAAGCTGAATTACTAGCATGTGTACAATAAGTTGAAATATTTAAGAAATAGCGTGTGTACCATAAGTTGAAATATTTAAGAAATGGCGTGTGCAGGACTTGAAATTAGAGACGAGTACTTCCACGTGGTGAGTACTGTGTGAGTCTCAATCTGTGTATGAGACAAAGGATAAAGAGAAGTACTCGTCCATGGTATCACTTGAGGACTCGTGTGTGTGATGAATACGTTCTTAATATTACTTTGCGAGATATGTTTCCGTGTGACGCTTGATTCAAACTATAACACTCTGAGAGAGAAACAAGGTGAGTCAGCCGTCTACCCAGCAACGCCACTTGGCTTGCATTGCACAGGAAGACGTGCATATATCTCCAGAGTTCTTAGTAGGAAAGTAGAATTACAAAGTGGGGCAGTGTCGTGTGAAACTGGGATAAATACTAATTGAAGTGGGAAAGCTGAAAGTGATAGTGTTGTGACTATTTATTGTATTGTATTCCATGTTGTAGTGTGGTGTATGTCATGTAATTTGGGTATGTGTGGTTTGCATGGGAGAGTAGCAAGGTAGTTTCAAAAGATTAGTGGGTTATGCTTGTTCCTTCTGTACCGCTCGATCTGGAGGAAAGTTTCGTGATGATGATTGTGATAGTCGAAGTGTGAGATATAATAAAAGATCCACCATCCTATCCAGAAAGTGCACTGTAGCGTTAAATAATTACGAGACCATAAGGTAGAGAATCATCAATGTAAAGCCATGCCCACTGGGCGGAATTTCTCATGTGTTATTGTTGTAGGTTATAGAATTTGTGTGTTTAGGTTATAGAATTTTTCGGAATAAATAAGATAGTGAAAAGAAAAAGATTGGTGGACTTCTCCTTCAAATTGTATGTTGTCATGATGTCCCGAATTTATAATGTGTGCGCCATTCATATTCAGTGCGGTGGCCACGTGTTGATAAAAGCCGTTAAATAAAAGACAAAAAGAAAATGTGGTATTGCCAGTGCGTAGTGAACAGTCAGAGTTCTGTAAATTACTGATAGTCAGATGTGCGTTTCCGTTGCGTATTATTCATACAGGAGGATAATTTGTAACTTAATTGTGAGTACGAGAGTTCATGTTACTCGATAAATAAGAATGAATCCACTCGCTTGGCAGACCACTCATCTTGCAGGCCTGACTGCTTGATGCCACAGTATGAGCAAGGCATGTGGGTGCCTCTCAAGACATACAGAAAGATCAACAGGAGACCGTACCATCGCAACAGTAACCTGCGGCGGCCGATGCCCCAAGACCATTGAAGAAAGTACCACCTGTTACAATTTATTACACGCAAGAAAGTACCAATTTATTACACAGAAGAGTACCTCGAACTAAACGCGGCGCTAAAAACACAAACAGAGAGTACACTGAAGGCTGTATATCAGGGTAACACGGTCAAGTATCACCTTGAACTTACTCTGACCAACAGAAACCCATCGCTTTCTTCCAACAACATCAACTTTGATATTTAAGACATCAGATCTCTGAAGACAAGTGGTTGAAAGTTGTTTTGAAGGGTCTTCCAGCGCCAGTCCCAGTGGACGAACTGACGAAGGAAAAGCTCTTTGAGCACACAGGGAATTACTGCCACCTCCGGCTGAGGTGCGTGAGATGTGCAGGCTACAATCACTCTCGGGAATGGACACTGCCCAGAACAGAAATATCAAAGTGCCATAATTGTGAACAAGAGCACCCTGTCTCATTGTTGTTGTTGTGGTCTTCAGTCCTGAGACTGGTTTGATGCAGCTCTCCATGCTACTCTATCCTGTGCAAGCTTCTTCATCTCCCAGTACCTACTGCAACCTACATCCTTCTGAATCTGCTTGGTGTATTCATCTCTTGGTCTCCCTCTACGATTTTTACCCTCCACGCTGCCCTCCAATACTAAATTGGTGATCCCTTGATGCCTCAGGACATGTACTACCAACCGATCCCTTCTTCTAGTCAAGTTGTGCCACAAACTTCTCTTCTCCCCAATCCTATTCAACACCTCCTCATTAGTTATATGATCTAGCCATCTAATCTTCAGCATTCTTCTGTAGCACCACATTTCGAAAGCTTCTATTCTCTTCTTGTCTAAATAAACTATTTATCGTCCATGTCTCACTTCCATACGTGGCTACACTCCATACAAATACTTTCAGAAATGACTTCCTGACACTTAAATCTATACTCGATGTTAACAAATTTCTCTTCTTCAGAAACGCTTTCCTTGCCATTGTCAGTCTACATTTTATATCCTCTCTACTTCGACCATCATCAGTTATTTTGCTCCCCAAATAGCAAAACTCCTTTACTACTTTAAGTGTCTCATTTCCTAATCTAATACCCTCAGCATCACCCGACTTAATTCGACTACAATCCATTATCCTCGTTTTGCTGTTGTTGATGTTCATCTTATACCCTCCTTTCAAGACACTATCCATTCCGTTCAACTGCTCTTCCAAGTCCTTTGCTGTCTCTGACAGAATTACAATGTCATCGGCGAACCTCAAAGTCTTTATTTCTTCTCCATGGATTTTAATACCTACTCCGAATTTTTCTTTTGTTTCCTTCACTGCTTGCTCAATATACAGATTGTATAACGTCGGGGATAGGCTACAACACTGTCTCACTCAATTCCCAACCACTGCTTCCCTTTCATGCCCCTCAACTCATATAACTGCCATTTCGTTTCTATACAAATTGTAAATAGCCTTTCGCTCCCTATATTTTACCCCTGCCACCTTCAGAATTTGAAAGAGAGTATTCCAGTCAACATTGTCAAAAGCTTTCTCTAAGTCTACAAATGCTAGAAACGTTGGTTTGCCTTTCCTTAATCTAGCTTCTAAGATAAGTCGTAGGGTCAGTATTGCCTCTCGTGTTCCAATATTTCTACGGAATCCAAACTGATCTTCCCCTAGGTCGGCTTCTAGTTTTTTTTCCATTCGTCTGTAAAGAATTCGCGTTAGTATTTTGTAGCCGTGACTTATTAAACTGATAGTTCGGTAATTTTCACATCTGTCAACACCTGCTTTCTTTGGGATTGGAATTATTATATTCTTCTTGAAGTCTGTGGGTATTTCGCCTGTCTCATACATCTTGCTCACCAGGTGGTAGAGTTTTGTCAGGACTTGCTCTCCCAAGGCCATCAGTAGTTCTAATGGAATACTGTCTACTCCCAGGGCCTTGTTTCGACTCAGGTCTTTCAGTGCTCTGTCAAACTCTTCACGCAGTATCATATCTCCCATTTCATCTTCATATACATCCTCTTCCATTTCTATAATATTGTCCTCAAGTACATCGCCCTTGTATAGACCCTCTATATACTCCTTCCACCTTTCTGCTTTCCCTTCTTTGCTGGGTTTCCATCTGAGCTCTTTATATTCATACAAGTGGTTCTATTTTCTCCAAAGGTCTCTTTAATTTTCCTGTAGGCAGTATCTATCTTACCCCTCGTGAGATAAGCCTCTACATCCTTACATTTATCCTCTACCCATCCCTGCTTACCCATTTTGCACTTCCTGTCGATCTCATTTTTGAGACGTTTGTATTCATTTTTGCCTGTTTCATTTACTGCATTTTTATATTTTCTCCTTTCATCAATTAAATTCAATATTTCTTCTGTTACCCAAGGATTTCTACTAGCCCTCGTCTTTTTACCTACTTGATCCTCTGCTGCCTTCACTACTTCATCCCTCAAAGCTACCCATTCTTCTTCTACTGTATTTCTTTCCCCCATTCCTGCCATTTGTTCCCTTACGCTCGCCCTGAAACTCTGTACAACGTCTGGTTTAGTCAGTTTATCCAGGTCCCATCTCCTTCAATTCCCACCTTTTTGCAGTTTCTTCAGTTTTAATCTACAGTTCATAACCAATAGATTGTGGTCAGAGCCCACATTTGCCCCTGGAAATGTCTTACAATTTAAAACCTGGTTCCTAAATCTCTGTCTTATCATTATATAATCTGTCTGAAATCTGTCAGTATCTCCAGGCTTCTTCCATGTATACAACCTTCTTTTATGATTCTTGAACCACGTGTTAGCTATGATTAAGTTGTGCACTGTGCAAAATTCTACATGGCGGATTCCTCTTTCATTTCTTAGCCCCAATCCATATTCACCTACTACGTTTCCTTCTCTCCCTTTTCCTACTACCGAATTCCAGTCACCCATGACTATTAAATTTTCGTCTCCCTTCACTGTCTGAATAATTACTTTTATTTCGTCATACATTTCTTCAATTTTTTCGCCATCTGCAGAGCTAGTTGGCATATAAACTTGTACTACTGCAGTAGGCGTGTGCTTCGTGTCTATCTTGGCCACAATAATGGGTTCACTATGATGTTTGTAGTAGCTTACCCGCATTCCTATTTTTTTATTCATTATTAAACCTACTCCTGCATTACCCCTATTTGACTTTGTATTTATAACCCTGTATTCGCCTGACAAAAGTCTTGTTCCTCCTGCCACCGAACTTCACTAATTCCCACTATATCTAACTTTAACCTATCCATTTCCCTTTTTAAATTTTCTAACCTACCTGCCCGATTAAGGGATCTGACATTCGACGCTCCGATCCGTAGAACGCCAGTTTTCTTTCTCCTGATAACGACGTCCTCTTGGTTAGTCCCCGCCCGGAGATCCGAATGGGGGACTATTTTACCTCCGGAATATTTTACCCAAGAGGACGCCATCATCATTAACCATACAGTAAAGCTGCATGCCCTGTCTCATATAGGGTGTCATTCTCAATGGAGAGAAGTCTTCCGAAGTAAGAGTGATTTCAGGTGTGCCGCAGGGGAGTGTCGTAGGACCGTTGTTACTCAGAATATACATAAATGACCTTGTGGATAACATCGGAAGTTCACTGAGGCTTTTTGCGGATGATGCTGTAGTATATCGAGAGGTTGTAACAATGGAAACTTGTACTGAAATGCAGGAGGATCTGCAACGAATTGACGCATGGTGCAGGGAATGGCAATTGAATCTCAATGTAGACAAGTGTAATGAGCTGCGAATACACAGAAAGAAAGATCCTTTATCATTTAGCTACAATATAGCAGGTCAACATCTGGAAGCAGTTAATTCCATAAATTATCTGGGCTTAGGCATTAGGAGTGATTTAAAATGGAATGATCATATAAAGTTGATCGTCGGTAAAGCAGATGCCAGACTGAGATTCATTGGACGAATCCTATGGAAATGCAGCCCGAAAACAAAGGAAGTAGGTTCCAGTACACTTGTTCGCCCACTGCCTGAATATTGCTCACCAGTGTGGGATCCTTGCCAGATAGGGTTGTTAGAAGAGATAGAGAAGATCCAACGGAGAGCAGCGCGCTTCGTTACAGGTTCACTTAGTAATCGCGAAAACGTTACGGAGATGATAGATAAACTCCAGTGGAAGACTCTGCAAGATAGACGCTCAGTAGCTCGGTACGGGCTTTTGTTGAAGTTTCGAGAACATACCTTCACCGAGGAGTCAAGCAGTATATTGCTCCCTCCTACGTATATCTCGCGAAGAGACCATGAGGATAAAATCAGAGAGATTAGAGCCCACACAGAGGCATACCGACAATCTTTCTTTCCACGAACAATCTGAGACTGGAATGGAAGGGAGAACCGATAGAGGTACTCAAAGTACTCTCCGCCATACACAGTCAGGTGGCTTGCGGAGTATGGATGTAGATGTAGATGTAGATAGGAACTGCCCCAAGTACCAAAAGTTGCTCCAAGCCTACCACGAGCTGCTGCCACACCACAACCTCCTCGGCACACATCAGTCGTCAGACCGACCTCTCAGTGCGTATACCACTTATCTGCTGACAGTCCACAGCCACTTAATCCACTGAACCGGCCTGAGTGACAACAACAACCTCAGCAACATCGCCAACTGCCACGAATTACCTATCCGAATCGACGACAGACTTATGCTCAAGCTGCCAGCCCTGAACGTCACCAGCCACAACCAGACGACTAGTTTACCTCCTCCATGGGGCCTATCACGCCCGCCAGCCCTCACAGATATTAGGAAGTTGTTGACCATGCTGCAACAAAAACTCACGAGTATACTGTCCTTAAAGGAGGGTCTTATTAAAGCGTTGGTCTCGCCTTAAATTGGCCCCCAGGCAACATGCAGGGTGATTCAAAAAGAATACCACAACCTTAAAAATGTGTATTTAATGAAAGAAACATAATATAACCTTCTGTTATACATCATTACAAAGAGTATTTAAAAAGGTTTTTTTTTCACTCAAAAACAAGTTCAGAGATGTTCAATATGGCCCCCTCCAGACACTCGAGCAATATCAACCCGATACTCCAACTCGTTCCACACTCTCTGTAGCATATCAGGCGTAACAGTTTGGATAGCTGCTGTTATTTCTCGTTTCAAATCATCAATGGTGGCTGGGAGAGGTGGCCGAAACACCATATCCTTAACATACCCCCATAAGAAAAAATCGCAGGGGGTAAGATCAGGGCTTCTTGGAGGCCAGTGATGAAGTGCTCTGTCACGGGCTGCCTGGCGGCCGATCCATCGCCTCGGGTAGTTGACGTTCAGGTAGTTACGGACAGATAAGTGCCAATGTGGTGGCGCTCCATCCTGCTGAAATATGAATTGTTGTGCTTCTTGTTCGAGCTGAGGGAACAGCCAATTCTCTAACATCTCCAGATACTGTAGTCCAGTTACAGTAGCACCTTCGAAGAAAAAGGGACCAAAAACTTTATTGGCTGAAATGGCACAGAAAACGTTCACCTTAGGCGAGTCACGTTCATACTGAGTTGTTTCCCGCGGATTCTCAGTGCCCCATATACAGACATTGTGACGGTTGACTTTCCCGTTAGTGTGGAAAGTTGCTTCATCACTAAACACAATCTTTGAAACGAAAGATTCATATGTTTCCATTTGAGCAAGGATAAAATCACAGAAATCCATTCTTTTAATCTTATCAGCTGCAGACAGTGCTTGAACCAATTTCAGACGATAAGGTTTCATAACTAACCTTTTTCGTAGGACTCTCCATACAGTTGATTGTGGAATTTGCAGCTCTCTGCTAGCTCTGCGAGTCGATTTTCCTGGTCTGCGAACAAATGCTTGCTGGATGCGTGCTACATTTTCATCACTCGTTCTCGGCCGTCCAGAACTTTTCCCTTTGCACAAACACCCATCCTCTGTAAACTGTTTATACCAACGTTTAATACACCACCTATCAGGAGGTTTAAGACCATACTTCGTTCGAAATGCACGCTGAACAACTGTCGTCGATTCACTTCTGCCGTACTCAATAACACAAAAAGCTTTCTGTTGAGCGGTCGCCATCTTAGCATCAACTGACGCTGACGCCTAGTCAACAGCGCCTCAAGCGAACAAATGTACAACTAAATGAAACTTTATAGCTCCCTTAATTCGCCGACCGATAGTGCTTAGCTCTGCCTTTTGTCGTTGCAGTGTTTTAAATTCCTAAAGTTGTGATATTCTTTTTGAATCACCCTGTACTACTCACCTCCGTTCTAGCATGAGGAACGCTAATGGCTTGAAGAACCGTAAGGTGGAACTTGAATATTTCATCACCACTCACCGACAAGACGTCGTCTTTATCTCAGAGACGCATTGAACAGCAACGACGCAGTTCAAACTTCGTAACATGCGAGGCTGTAGGACGGACAGAGTAGGCTGCAGAGGAGTCTTCATCAAGAACGCCTTGGCTCACTGTGTGGAAGTTTTACCGCCTATGATGTCTTTGGAAGCGATAGCTGTCACAGCCAACAGGGCGGTTGAGAAAGTGACTCTTGTCGCGGCATATCTCCTCCCAAACAAGGATCTTATCCCAGATGATCTCCGTCACATATTCCATACCTACGACAAGGTACTACTCGGCGGCGATCTGAATGCCAAGAATACGGCCTGCCATTCGCTTACCACCAACCCCAGAGGCAGCATCCTGTATGATCTGGAACTAGATTTGGATGCAGCACTTTATGGTCCACTGTAGCCGATCAGGTTACCCTGTTTTCAGCACAGAACGGCCGATGTACTGGATATCGCTATAGTCAAGAAGCTTCATCCTAACCTACAGCTTCAGACTATAAATAATCTTTCCTTAGACCATTTGCCTATCGTAGGCGTCACTGAATGGGGAGGACTTTCTTCCCGACCTCGCATAACGAGAAAACTCAACTGGGACCAGTTCAGTTCTTACCTTAATAATAACGTCCGGCCGACCATGACTGGACAACAAGGAACGGATTGACAGCGCTGTTCAAATTATAACCCATAATTCGTACGGCAACTCTAATATTAAGAAAACTTCAGACTCTCCAGAACAAATGCCTTAAGTGGTGTTTGGGTATCCCATGGTGAACGAGTACACGAGAGATTCGCACGACTCTTCACGAAAAACGCCTTAGCGAAAAGATACGCGACCACGCAACAACCATTTGCCAACTGATAGACGCCTTGCGACTTCTTGTCCGGCAACTTGAACACGTAGTCACGATCGAACCCCATCTGTGCCGTAGATACAATGTCCCCCGACTAACATAAGAACCTGCGCTACTTTCTCCGAGATGTTCAAATGGTTCAAATGGCTCTGAGCACTATGGGACTTGACATATCAGGTCATCAGTCCCCTAGAACTTAGAACTACTTAAACCTAACTAACCTAAGGACATCACACACATCCATGCCCGAGGCAGGATTCGAACCTGCGACCATAGCAGTCGCGCGGTTCCGGACTGCAGCGCCTAGAACCGCACGGCCACCGCGGCCGGCTCCGAGATGTTCAGCTACGTTCAACCGTAGTAGAGTTCAGTGTTCAACGCTTCTACATTTACCATTCCAGAGGTGGAAAGGACCCACTTGAGAGCCCACCCCCCTCTGAAAGTGTCAAATAAAGAGAAAATTCCCTTCTACCACCAACCTAGAAGCAGAGACCGCTGACGGTGGTAAGACTTCAGTACTACCATGGGAAAAAATAAATAAATAAATAAATAAAAAACTGGAGCTGTCGTTTGTACTCCGATGATACATGTTAAACGTTTCAAACGTGGTTATGTCTGCACGATGGTACTAACTTTGAACGCGGAATAATAGTTGGAGCTACACGCATGAGATATTCCATTTCGGAAATCGTTAGGGAATTTCATATTCCGACATCCAAAGTACCAAGAGTTTGTCGAGAATACCAAATTTCAGACATAACTTCTCACCATAAACAACGCAGTTGTCAACGGCCTCCACTCAACGACTGAGAGCAGCAGCGTTTGCATAGAGTTGTCAGTGCTGACAGACGAGCAAAACTGCGTGAAATTACCGCAGCAATCAATGTGGGTGGTTTGTTACGAAATATGGTATTAACGGCCTATGGCAACAGATGACCGACGCCTGAAGCGCCACTCTTGCTCACGTGGCCATAATGGTTCGACCCTAGACGACTGGAAAACCGTGACCTGGTCAGATGAGTCCCAATTTCAGCTGGTAAGAGCTGACGGTAGGGTTCGGGTGTGGCGCAGACCCCACGAAACCATGGACCTAGGTTGTCATCATGGCACTGAACAAGCTGGTGGTGGCTCCGTAAAGGTGTGGGCTGTGTTTACGTAGAATCGAATGAGTCCCCTGGTCAAAATGAACCTATCATTGACTAGAAATGATTATGTTCGGCTACTTGGAGACCATTTGCTGGCACTCAAGGGCTTCCCGTTCCCAGTGATGAAATTTTTACAAAGCTGTCACCGGGCCACGGTTGTTCGCGATTCAGTGTGGGATCCGTACCAGATCGGGTTGACGGAGGAGATAGAGAAGATCCAAAGAAGAGCGGCGCGTTTCGTCACAGGGTTATTTGGTAACCGTGATAGCGTTACGGAGATGTTTAATACGCTCAAGTGGCAGACTCTGCAAGAGAGGCGCTCTGCATCGCGGTGTAGCTTGCTCGCCAGGTTTCGAGAGGGTGCGTTTCTGGATGAGGTATCGAATATATTGCTTCCCCCTACTTATACCTCCCGAGGAGATCACGAATGTAAAATTAGAGAGATTAGAGCGCGCACGGAGGCTTTAAGACAGTCGTTCTTCCCGCGAACCATACGCGACTGGAACAGGAAAGGGAGGTAATGACAGTGGCACGTAAAGTGCCCTCCGGCACACACCGTTGGGTGGCTTGCGGAGTATAAATGTAGATGTAGATGTAGATTGGTTTGAAGAACATTCTGCACAGTCCGAGCGAGTGATTTGGCCACCCACATCGACATAACCGAAAGGTAAGTTCGTGCGCAAAATCCTGTGCTGACAATGCTTTCGCAATTATGGGCGGCTATAGAGGCAGCATGGCTCAATATTTCTGAAGGGGTCTTCTAACGACTTGTTGAGTTAATGCCATGTCGAGATGCTGCACTACACTGAGCGGAAGGAGGTCCACACGACATTAGGAGATATCCCATGACTTTTATGACCACGCTGTACATGCATGGTGCATGGGTCCTAGATGAATCAGTTAAAATTACTGAATTAATTCGTGTAAATTAACGGACAAATTCAAATTTACAAGTTTCTTCAATCTCATTTTAACAGTCAAACATATTATTGCACATACCTATATTGTATACCGGGTGGTTATAATTAAACTTTCCCTACTTAAAACGTTATAACACGGAAACTAATTACCGTACGATTATCAAACTTGATAGCATTAATGTCTAGATTATGGGGTGCATGATGTCCATGCGTTACAGCGCCACCGTCCAGTTCCAACTATGACCGCCAGATGCCGTGATCAGTCATCATGATTCATAGTCTCAAACACCTGACCAGTCGCAGTGCACTTGTTGACGTGTCAACATGAGCTTGGACAAGCTCTGTTATCAAAACAACAGTAATGCTGCAGCTGCATTTCGAAAATATCACCGGTTGAAAGGATTACGGAAGGGTCCTCTTTCTCCACCTGCTGTGCGGAGCATGATGAAGAAGTTCAAATCAACTGGAGATCACGGCGGGGTTACACCACAGGTGGTTGATGACATCGCTGTTGCTATGGAAGACAACGCTGCGCAGGATTCCCGATTGTCAGGTAGTGCGCATGCTGTGTCACGGCAGTTGAACATCCTGTGGTCCACTGTACGGAAGGTGCTTTGAATCATTCTCAAAGGGCATCCGTACAAGATCCATATCGTACAGCAGCTTGCACCACATGACGCACAACGACGTGTCGACTTCGCTCTCCAGTTTCTCGCAAGGATTCAAGTTGACGAGGGCTGGCCCTGGACCATCCTATGTACAGATGAAGCTCATTTTTCTATGACGGTTGAGGTGAACCCACAGAATTGCCGAATGTGGGTTCTTCATCTCCAGTCACTGGGCGTGAAGTTCCTCTGTGTGATAAACGTGTCATCGTACGGTGTGGCTTCACGGCTACGTTGATCATTGGCCCATTCTGTTTTTAACAGGTTGGAGCTCAAGGACCAAAGACATACAGCGTGACTAGCCAGTTGCGATATACTTCGCCAGCATGTCATACCTACCCTACAGGAGAGAGACGCATTGAACTCAACAGCTTTCATGCAAGATGCGGTCCCACTGCAGATCGCTCGTGAAGTTCACCTGCTGCTCCGAAACACATTTGGAAACGATCGAATTATCAGCCGATCGTTTCCAAACTCTTGGCGGGCACGGTAATCTGTAATCCCTGTGATGTCTGGTTGTGGGGCTACCTGAAGGGCAGGGTTTACCAGAGGAAGGCGGCCGGTGTGGCCGAGCGGTTCTAGACGCTTCAGTCTGGAACAGCGCGACCACTACGGTCGCAGGTTCGAATCCTGCCTCGGGCATGGATGTGTGTGATGTCCTTAGGTTAGTTAGGTTTAAGTAGTTCTAGTTCTAGGGGACTGATGACCTCAGATGTAAAGTCCCATAGTGCTCAGAGCTATTTGAACCATTTTACCAGGCGAACATTCACACATATGCTGATCTGAAGCGCAGCATATCAAGAGAGGTAGCCAGCACATCTACAGACATGCTTCGTTCTGCTGTGCAGAATAAAATTCCGCTCTTTCAGACTCTTCTGGACACTGACGGGCGACATATTGAGTCCCATTTGTAGGGATAATGGTACCGGTATGTAATTGTACGATATACCGTAACAGCACCTAAAAATGTGTTTCAATTGAACTGATTCTGCATTGAAACTTCCTGGCAGATTAAAACTGTGTGCGCCGACCGAGACTCGAACTCGGGACCTTTGCAAAGGTCCCGAGTTCGAGTCTCGGTCGGCGCACACAGTTTTAATCTGCCAGGAAGTTTCATATCAGCACACACTCCGCTGCAGAGTGAAAATCTCATTCTGATTCTGCATTGTTTCTCTTCCCCATGTCCTTGACATTAATGCTACCAAGTTTGGTACTCGTACGGTAATGATTTTCCGTGTTACAACGTGTTAAATAGGGAAAGTTTAATTATAACCACCCGGTATTTAATTCTTCAGTTCACAGGAACACAAAGAGTTCCTTGTATAATCTGCAGACTCTTGTTCCAGAAGTTTTAGTGGAGATGTTATAAGCGAACATTTTAACGCCACCAGACCAAAGATCAATGTTACAGATTGTTGTCTTCTATTGTCGCAGCCAAAGAACAAGCGATTCACATCCTCAATGATTCGACATTCACAAAGCGGTGACTCAACAGCACAAATGCGGTGTAGGTGCCATCAGAAGGATACATGAATGAAGAATCCCTGTCATGCTGTGGTGGATACAAACTTCCTACGGTAACAGCTCTTCGTGCGCCATTATTTACATGGTATTACGGTTTCCCTCCTACCGATTGGCCGTTGGTTAAAAACCATGTGTGCAGGTTACCTATGTTGTTACTTTCGAAGAAATCTCGTCTTGATTGATTGCGTCTCTCCGATGAAGCGGAATGGGAACATTCTGATATATGCACTGAACAAAAGGGGAGTAATTTAATATTCCGTGATCGTCACGTCAATTGTCTTAGCTGACGAATTTTTGTGGGGTCATTGCAGAGGGAGTCCGGGTGAACCGTTGAAGCTTCACCAAAATGTTTGTGCATCGCAATGGAGGATTCGCGTACTCTCTTCGCCCCTTCGTCTTCCACATCTACGAGAAAACATTAATTTTTTTTCTGTACTATCTTAATAGTGTAGCGAGAGCTCTCACAATATGTCGGTAGGTTTACATTTGAAATGAAGATGCTAATTAGGAACATGTTGACATGTTGCCTGTAAACTGGCTACAAATTAATTAATTTCTAAGTACTTCAAAGTATTGCATTTAGAAAAAATGACGTTGAGAAAATACATATTTTTCCGTTTGATTATATTTCCGAAGAGCGTTTTTCTTGCTGCAAACGTTGTTTGAGACGTAAAGGTTTGCAATAAAGCAAGATAAACAAGTAACTCCGTTTTTTTACTGGCTCGTACTTCAGTCAGAACGCTGAGTCACTTGGAAATAAATACTGCAGTCTCACTATTAAGGCTGCAGCCTTTACCTTGGGACGTTCCGTCGACGCTCTTACTTCTCTTTGAAATAGGACGTCATATTCTTCTTCTCTATTGAAAAGAAATGGAAGCTACGCGCTGAAATGATAGCTACCTTGGAAAGCTATACTGATCAAAAAACATGTTACGTAAATGTAAGCTTTGAATGCATTGTAATGTCATGCAACCTTGTGCGGACAAAAGTCAGGAACATGCATTCCCGTATATTCCAAAGATGACACTCAGATAACTAGTGGCATACAGCACTTTCTTTTACTACTGTTGCACCGTATCACTGTTGGAGAAAACTTTCCACTATATTCTGTCACAACAGCAGCAGACGCATTGTGGTGTACGTCTGGGTTTTCGGCAGACTTGACTGCCACTTAGGTCTGGGCTTAAAGCATCTCAACAAGGGCTTCATTTGGTATTAATCGAAGGCATAGTGGGTGGGTGAATTAAGGGTGATCTCTCAATACAGAAGAGGTGTGCTGCCACTGTGAGGAGGCATATAAATGTCCAAAATGTTTTCATAAGTAATTATGTATATAATGATGAGCCAAAACATTATGACCAATGCCCACCGCGACATTGGATGCCGCCTGGTGACGTTGTAGGCACGTGACGCGGTAACAAAAGTATGTAAGCGGAGCAGACACCGATGGGGAATCACTCTAGAGAAAATACGGACTGCCACTTAGGTCTGGGCTTAAAGCATCTCAACAAGGGCTTCATTTGGTATTAATCGAAGGCATAGTGGGTGGGTGAATTAAGGGTGATCTCTCAATACAGAAGAGGTGTGCTGCCACTGTGAGGAGGCATATAAATGTCCAAAATGTTTTCATAAGTAATTATGTATATAATGATGAGCCAAAACATTATGACCAATGCCCACCGCGACATTGGATGCCGCCTGGTGACGTTGTAGGCACGTGACGCGGTAACAAAAGTATGTAAGCGGAGCAGACACCGATGGGGAATCACTCTAGAGAAAATACGGACTGCAAGTGGGGAAACCCATTGAGATAAGCGACTTTGACAAAGGATAGATTATTATTATGCAGAGCCTATGAACGAGTATCTCAAAAACGGAGAAGCTGGTCGAATGTTCACGTGCTACTGTGTGAGCACCTACGGAAAGAGGTCGAAAGATAGTGGAACTACCACTAGGCGCTAAATGGATGGACGTCAACGGCTCTTCACAGAACGTGGTGTTCGGAGGCTTGTCTGCTCGTAAAGTAGGAGAGATAGGTGATCTGTGGCACCTCTGTCGAAAGAGCACAATGCTGGTGCACGCACAAGTGTTTCGGAGCACACCGTTCATTGTACAGTATTGAACATGGAGCTCCGCAGCAGACCACACCTACGTGTTCACATGTCGATCCAACGACATCGTCAATTACGATTGCAGTGGGCACGAGACCATCGGGATTCGACTATCGATCAAAGGTAACGTGTCGGCTCTTTGAGTTAATCACATTTTTGCTACAGTAGGTCGATGGTCGTCTCCACAAACAGCGTCATCGAAGTGAAAGGCGACTCGAAACGCGCAGCGGGCCAAGGACGCAGGCTCTTGGGAGCAGTATTATGCTATGGGAGACATTCTCCTTTCCTTGCATGGGATGCACGGGACCTGTGGTAGTAATCGAAGACACGCTGACAGCTGCGAATCACCCGCATCCATTCATGCTTAATGTCTTCCCCAGCTGCGATGTCATCTTTCAACTGTATAATTCCCTTTGTCTCGGAGCCAGAACCATCCTACAGTAGTTTGAGAAGCATTATAGTGAACTGACGCTGATGTCTCGGCGACCAAATTCGCCTAATATAAATCCTACGGAACCCACCCAAGTCGCTATATGGTGTCATCATCGCGTACGCAAATCAGCGGCCCGTTATTTACGCGAATTACATGACCTGAGCGTAGACATCTAATGCTACATACCTCCAAAAACCTACCAACAAGCTGTCGGATCGCTGATACGCAGAATCAGTTATGTATCTCGTTCCAGAGACGGACAAACAAGCTATTAAGCAGGTCAGGTTACCTTTTATTAGGTACGTGGCTGCACTCAACGACTGTTTTATAACTTTCAAATGATACAGCACAGCAATCAGTCATCCTTTTCTTGCAGGTTTTATTGGACAAATCTAGATTTCTGCTAGTGCGTAGGCGTTATCAGTGCACCATTTCATAGTATCAATGCATGCTCTAGTACGTCAGTCCGAAACAACAGGGGACTGTTGTTGGCTCATCAGTATACAGGGTGATTCAAAAAGAATACCACAACTTTAGGAATTTAAAACTCTGCAACGACAAAAGGCAGAGCTAAGAACTATCTGTCGGCGAATTAAGGGAGCTATAAAGTCTCATTTAGTTGTACATTTGTTCGCTTGAGGCGCTGTTGACTAGGCGTCAGCGTCAGTTGATGCTAAGATGGCGACCGCTCAACAGAAACTGCCTCCAAGAAGCCCTGATCTTACCCCCTGCGATTTTTTCTTATGGGGGTATGTTAAGGATATGGTGTTTCGGCCACCTCTCCCAGCCACCATTGATGATTTGAAACGAGAAATAACAGCAGCTATCCAAACTGTTACGCCTGATATGCTACAGAGAGTCTGGAACGAGTTGGAGTATCGGGTTGATATTGCTCGTGTGTCTGGAGGGGGCCATATTGAACATCTCTGAACTTGTTTTTGAGTGAAAAAAAAACCTTTTTAAATACTCTTTGTAATGATGTATAACAGAAGGTTATATTATGTTTCTTTCATTAAATACACATTTTTAAAGTTGTGGTATTCTTTTTGAATCACCCTGTATATTGTTGTATAATATACAAACATATCAACCAAAACTAATAGTACCGAGCGAGGTGGCGCAGTGGTTAGACACTGGACTCGCATTCGGGAGGACGACGGTTCAATCCCGCGTCCGGCCATCCTGATTTAGGTTTTCCGTGATTTCCCTAAATCACTCCAGGCAAATGCTGGGATGGTTCCTCTGAAAGGGCACGGCCGACTTCCTTCCCCATCCTTCCCTAATCCGATGAGACCGATGACCTCGCTGTCTGGTCTCCTTCCCCAATCAACCCCAACCCCCCAAAACTAATAGCCTGAGCCGAAACCATCAAAAACGGTTCTGAGACCATCACATCATCTACACGGAATTTTACTGTCAGCACAACGTTCAGTCTGGGAAAACAGAGCTAGATGGTACAGTGGTCAACTAACTGTTCTCGCATTCGTGAGGCTGGAGACAAAGCTTGAAGTCAGCCACTGGCTTTTCGAATATAGATTTCATGGTTTACATAAATCGCTTAAGGCAGATACCGGGATGGTTTCTTCGAGAAGAACACCGTCGATTTTCCTCCCAATCATAGCTTATGCTCCGTTTTTTATGACCTCGTTGCCGACGAGCCCTTAAATCCCAATCTTCCTTCTTCAAATAATAAAATTCTGTTCGCCGAGTAGTCGTCAGCTTCACACACGCCGATCTCAGTGCCAGTCTACCTCGCCAGTTCAAAAATCTAATGTACATGACCAAAAGTGGTGTCGTTTTCACCAGTATAACCAACATCATACATTGGTTATTGTATTGTGGCTTCTTGTGAGAAGCATGGTAACTTAAAGTCCTGTCGCCTCTTAGCGACTGCAGTAGTTCACAAGAATAGCTGGCGACCGACTAGAAAAGAGCTCTTTAGAAGTCACAGATCTAACAGTGCGCTGGTGGAGCTTAATGCCTGCCTTACGTTTTTAGTTTCCTCTTGCATGGCCGACAGCTAACTGTTGCCAAGTCTGCAACAGATTGCCCGAACCTGTAGGGCCCTATTTTAGTGCCTGCTTCTAGCTCATAGAACAGCCTATGTCGATTCATTCTGACATAAAATAGTGTATGATACTGATACAGCCGGCCGCTGTGGCCGAGCGGTTCTAGGCACTTCAGTCCGGAACCGCGCTGCTGCTACGGTCGCAGGTTCGAATCCTGCCTCGGGCATGGATGTGTGTGATGTCCTTAGGTTAGTTAGGTTTAAGTAGTTCTAAGTCTAGGGGACTGATGACGTCAGATGTTAAGTCCCAAGGTGCTTAGAGCCATTTGAACCATTTGATACTGACACATTTGTCTCTAGTTGTACTTGATGCGTTCGGTTTCATAGCCTCATGTCACACACAGAGATTTCAGTGAGTTACCTGAAGACGTTGGGCTATGCATTTAATAGTCATTTCTTAAATATAGTAGAAAGCATAGGGACAAACAGTACAGGAACAAAATCGCAACAGTATGTTGAAAATGTAAGTTTCACAAAATTTAGTCACATGAATCGATCACCAACTTCTCCTTCTGAAATTTAGAATATTATACAGTCTCTCAAAAATAAAAGCTCACCGGGTTTTGATCGTTTTTCCAATGGAGTACTATAAATTTGTTCCCATGTAATAAGCCCAGTCTTTTGTGTAATATGTAACGCGTCGTTAACTCAAGACTTTTTCCAGGGAAAATGAAATACGCCGTTGTTAAACTCCCCTTTAAGAAAGGTAACAAGAGAGATGTCAATAACTATCGACCAGTTTCACTGCTATCATTCTCAAAAATTTTCGAGAAGATGATGTAGTCTAGAATAGATTCTCATCTTAGCAGCTATAGTATCCTTAGCGAATCACCGTTTGGGTTTCACTAGGGTTGCTCCGGTGAGAATGCAATTTACACGGCCACTCTTCAGATTTTGCAAGCATTAAATAATAAAACAGCAGTGGCTGGTGTTTTCTGCGACCTCTCCAAGGTATTTGACTATGTGACTCTCAGTTTTAGCTGCACTTACTAATTCCAGAAATATAATCTGGGGACGAAGTTCTGACTGGGGAGAAATGGCGTTCCCAAGGTTCAATCTTAGGTCCACAACTGTTCCTCATATACATGGTGTTACAAAAAGGTACGGCCAAACTTTCAGGAAACATTCCTCACACACAAATAAAGAAAAGATGTTATGTGGACATGTGTCCGGAAACGCTTAATTTCCATGTTCGAGCTCATTTTAGTTTCGTCAGTATGTACTGTACTTTCTCGATTCACCGCCAGTTGGCCCAATTGACGAAGGTAATGTTGACTTCGGTGCTTGTGTTGACATGCGACTCATTGCTCTACAGTACTAGCATCAAGCACATCAGTACGTACCATCAACAGGTTAGTGTTCATCACGAACGTGGTTTTGCAGTCAGTGCAATGTTTACAAATGCGGAGTTGGCAGATGCCCATTTGATGTATGGATTAGCACGGGGCAATAGCCGTGGCGCGGTACGTTTGTATCGAGACAGATTTCCAGAACGAAGGTGTCCCGACAGAAAGACGTTCGAAGCAATTGATCGGCGTCATAGGGAGCACGGAACATTCCATCCTATGGCTCGCGACTGGGGAAGACCTAGAACGACGAGGACACCTGCAATGGACGAGGCAATTCTTCGTGCAGTTGACGATAACCCTAATGTCAGCTTCAGAGAAGTTGCTGCTGTACAAGGTAACGTTGACCACGTCACTGTATGGAGAGTGCTACGGGAGAACCAGTTGTTTCCGTACCATGTACAGCGTGTGCAGGCACTATCAGCAGATGATTGGCCTTCTGCGAATGGTTCATCCAACAATGTGTCAATCGTCACTTCAGTGCAAATGTTCTCTTTACGGATGAGGCTTCATTCCAACGTGATCAAATTGTAAATTTTCACAATCAGCATGTGTGGGATGACGAGAATCCGCACACAATTGTGCAATCACGTCATCAACACAGATTTTCTGTGAACGTTTGGGCAGGCATTGTTGGTGATGTCTTGATTGGGCCCCATGTTCTTCCACCTACGCTCAATGATTTCATACGGGATAGTCTACCTGTGCTGCTAGAACATGTGCCTTTACAAGTACGACACAACATGTGGTTCATGCACGATGGAGCTCCTGCACATTTCAGTCGAAGTGTTCGTACGCTTCTCAACAACAGATTCGTTGACCGATGGATTGGTAGAGGCGGACCAATTCCATGGCCTCCACGCTCTCCTGACCTCAACCCTCTTGCCTTTCATTTATGGGGGCATTTGAAAGCTCTTGTCTACGCAACCCCGGTACCAAATGTAGACTCTTCGTGCTCGTATTGTGGACGGCTGTGATACAATACGCCATTCTCCAGGGCTGCATCAGCGCATCAGGGATTCCATGCGACGGAGGGTGGATGCATGTATCCTCGCTAACGGAGGACATTTTGAACATTTCCTGTAACAAAGTGTTTGAAGTCACGCTGGTACGTTCTGTTGCTGTGTGTTTCCATTCCATGATTAATGTGATTTGAAGAGAAGTAATAAAATGAGCTCTAACATGGAAAGTAAGCGTTTCCGGACACATGTCCACATAAGATATTTTCTTTCTTTGTGTGTGAGGAATGTTTCCTGAAAGTTTGGCCGTACCTTTTTGTAACACCCTGTATGTAAACGATTCTCCGTCTAGTATACAACAAGCAGAATTAGTTCTTTTTGCAGATGACACCAGTATTGTAATCAGCCCAAGCATATGTACAGAAGCAGAAGAAATGGTAAACAAAGTTCTTAAAAGTATCATTGACTTGTTTCCTACAAATGGTCCCTCCCCCAATTTTAAAAAGGCATCACATATTCAGTTCTGCACATCTATATCTACTACACCAATGCTAAATGTAACACTTGGTGAGGAAATAACAAATAGGGCGGAAACTTTAAAATTCTTAGGGGATCATATACATGAGAATTTAAATTGGAAAAATATTTTGCAACTCCAAAAACAACTTAGTGCGACCACATTTGCGCTTGGAATCATTGAAAATCTTCGGGACAGACAAAGCAGTAAGTTGACATATTTTGCATATTTCCATTCAATAATGTCATATGGAATAATGGTCTGGGGTAACTCATCTTCAAGAAAGTCTTCATTGCGCAAAAAGGTGCTGTAAGAATAATATGTGGTGCTCACCCACGATCATCTTATAGGCATCTCTTAAAGGAGTTTGGCATTGTGACTAGTGCTTCACAATATATTTATTCCCTCATGGAGTTTGTTGTATATAATCCTCTACAGTTCAAAAGGAACAATGAAGTACATAATTACAATACCAGAAAAAAATGCCAATCATTACTCAACATTAAGGGTGTCTTTAGCACAAAAAGGACTGCATATCGCTGCAAAAAAATTTTTGGTCACTTACCCAGTGATGTAAAATGTCTGACAGACAGCAAAGTAAAATTTGATAACAAAATAAGTCTAACATTCTGCGTGGTGCCTATTGTTCTAAGTCGTGTCTCCCTACCACTTTCGCGCAACGACGCTCTGAGCGTGTTTTCTAGGGAATTGACTAGTTTGAACCTGGGACCTGTTGCTGGTAAGGAGACGCCAGACCACACATGACATGTAGAGTTCAGAAGAGTTCAGTGAGACTAGCGATGATATAACCAAATACTTAATGATTTCAAAGTCAGCTCCACTGCACTCCCTGTAAAAGAATCTTAATACTAACTAAATTTAGTGGAAGGAGTTCAAGGCTTTCCTATTTTTAGTTAGCTGGTAAAATAATGCCGAAAAAGCAGTTAAGTTTACCATTGGAAATTTTATTCTACTCACAAAACATTGTTTATAAATTGCACTATTGATAAAAGGAAATTTTTTAATACAGGATGGTAAAAACCAACTGCGTTCAACAAAAATGTGAACGAATATTCCCTGAATGGGAATAATCATCGCGTTTCAGATTTTTACTTGAAGTGGCAAATGTGAACACCATGAGCTTTAATTGATGATCGACACTAGTATTACGCAAAAAGGGGGTGTAACAGATGAGACTTCTGCAGTTCTGAGTGAAGCTTTATGCGCTGTTATACGGCACCGCGTGCGTTCATTACCCTGTCGGTGTTCGTCAGGGGGCGGCGAGAAGCACAGCTCCACTCACCTCGCCGTCTCGGAAGCAACTCTCTCCTAACTTCTCCTTACTACAATTTACCGAAGTTGGTTTAAAAAAAACTATCTGGCTGTGTTTTCATCTGACCAATCAGGGTCTCAATGTTAACCTTAAGCTCCGCCTACAAAAATTCTGTCTATCCAATGAGAAACGTTATACTTTTCGTGGTGGGGCAATGTTTTTAAAGTTTGCAACGTAACAGAGACACCAAAAAGTCTCACGCTAAAACTTGCAGCTGGTGTGGTCCTTTTAGTGTTATCGTAAGATCTATACTGTTCTTCTGGAGGGCTCTATCTTTTAACATGGACTGGGGGTGGTCCTAGCGGTTAGCTGGCGACGTGGGTGTCCGTCCCTTACCGTAGGGCCTTCCAGCTTAACACGGTTTTGCTCTTGGCTTCTGTTCTCGTTTCTCCCCTCGGAACTGCGTCTGTCTCACGGTGGGAAGGTATGACATGCATTTAGGCATTCTTGTGTTAGTCTGTGGTATTCCATTTGTTCACTCGTTACTCGTATTACTTTGGTTAATTTAATGTCACGATGTATTCGGAGCTATGTGACATACTACTGGATTTGCTTATCATGTCAGGGTTTTCATGGAAGGTGTTGGATTTGCCTGACACCTTACATATCACCACCCTTCGAACTTAATTTTTGCACTGAAGTTAGGCAATGTGTCTAAGCCAGTCAAAAATTATTCCATTATCTAAATTTTGTTGCCTAGTGTTCAACCACGCTATTCTGTTCTATGCTAGTTTGCATTACTAATTTATATTTTTATATTCTTCCACATTATTATCAAAAATATGTTTATATTGACAAGGGAAGAATATTTTTATTGTATTATAATTATAATTTTTTAATTATTTTCTTTCTTTATTTAACTGTGAAGTTTGTTTTTTAAGAAGTTTGTTATCGAAAGTGAGGAGTCTTTCACGTCGATTTTCTTAGAAATATTGTTTTTATAAATGTAGTAATTAAGTAAAATCTATTTCTGACACATTTTCTAAATATCATGCACAAGTAAAATGCTTTTGTTTCTAGACACTCATTTCAACATTGTTACACTAACAAATAAGAATTATTTCCAAGAATTGCTTTGACAAAGAAATATACATAGACAAGTATTGAGATATTATCCTAACAAATGGTACAAATGTTAAAAAAAAGGGAAAACATCCAACAAGATAATATTTTATTCTTTGTTTTTATAAGGAGAAAATAAGTAAAATATAGTTATTCTTTTATTTTTATGAGGAGAAAATAAGTGGCATATAGTTTTAGTGTTTATTATGCCTTACTTTTGTTCTTTATATACTGTCCATTTCAGAACTAATGACTTATTTTTATCGATAGTCTATTTTTTACTTAAGTCCATAGTCAGTGACTGTTATTTTGTAGTTTATTAGCTGTCTTGTGTGGTTAACTTATTTAGTTTTTCACACCTTTCTTTTGCACAATTCCTACATTACATAATTTGATTTCACACATTCACACAATCCTATGAATGTTTAAGCATGAGGTCGGTGAATATTTTTGCATGAAGGTGATGGACTTGAGCGAGATGTATGTGGGCAAGTATTTGATGTACAGCTTCGTTCGTTGTTCCTTGTTGGCTTTGCAAGTGTGTGTTACTGTTGTTAAGGTCCCATAATGGAATGGAGCTGTTAGTGCAGAATCTCGTCGTTTACTGGCTTTGTATGCGTGAAAGTCATCGTTATGTGTCGCTGAAAGCGGTCGTTTTTCGTTGTAATACTTCGCAGACGACTAGTTTACAGTAGGATAGGGATTTGGGAAGGTATGTCGTCTATTCTTCACCCATCTTCTTTCTTGGTCTCAATCTTGCGAATCTTCAACTTCTGTTCTTCCTGCTTTTTCTCTGCTTCTTACTTGCTTCTTGGTTCTTCTCTGGGTAGGATATGGAAATATTTACTGATAACTAGTCGCTTTGAAGTTCTTCTCTTAGTAACAGTTTGATAAATTGTTTGGGTGTGTCATTTTTACTTTGTGGAAATTTTCTTCAGTTTCGTGCGTCAGTGTGCTGTTTAATAGCAGTAGTGTGACTTTTACACTTTTTTTCTTTTTTTTATGCCAGTGGTGGCTTGCCCAAGCCGTCTTCTCGTCAGGCCGTTTTTTGCTCGCTCTACTGAGTCGGGGCGTTCCGGGGTTTATGAGCGGTGAAAGTCCGGTGTTTGCTTGTCAGTCCCTGCACTGGTCCCTTCTGGCGTTCGGTGTTCTGTCGTGTCTCTGCAGGATTCCGCCACTGTGTGGTTCTGTGTTCTGTCCCAGCAGGGTTCCGCTTAGCGGGCAGATTTACGGCCCACTTCCGATACAAGGACCTTCTGTTGGTCTCGCTGTCCTTTCCTTTCTCTCGACGCTTCTGCCTTGTAGGAATCGTGTCTTGCTAATTACGTCCTTTTCTTTCTTGATACTTCTCGCATTGCAACTTGTGGGTCGTTGCATTTTGTCCTTGCTGGAGTTTTTACAATGGTTCTTACAAAAAGTTTTACTTATAATCATCTAACATATGTCTAGTACCTACATTGTTTTACGCCTTTTTAAAAAGCTTTACAAATTTCGGTGTCCTTACCATGTTACACTTCTAAGATATTTTGAGTCTTAACTTCAAGAATCCTCAAATTCGTTTTTTATTTTTGTGTAGTGTTGTGGTGTATAGCATTTTAGTATTTCATGCTGTTAGACTATCTACGCTTTATCCATTCACCTTAATCTATGGTACTATTGGTGTTATTTTTGTTTTTGTTTTTATTGAAACTACTTTCTTTTTCCCACCTTCCTCTCTCTTCATTCTTCTTTTTCTTGACGATCTTATCTGCAACATAATCTTGAAATATTGTGCTGATTATTTACCAGTAATAAAATTAATCTTCAAACTTGTACTGAAAGTGTTTAATACTGCCAGTCTTAGGTAAAAATACCTCTGCTTTATCTCGTAAAATACCCTCTAATTCTCTTTTACTGTGTTCTGAAATACATTGAACTTCTTGCAATTTTTCGTCGATTTCTTTATGGACTTCTAACATGAGTTGAGGCGATTCCCCCTTTTGTGCATACCATTCTAATTCTTCATCCTCTTTATCTCGCATTATTCTAAATTGTTTGTTTATAACTGGTATTTCTTCTAATTTTAGCTTTTGCTCAAAGAGAAGTGTGACATTCCCAAATGTTAGGCTACCTTTCCCCATATCTATTATCGCTCGTCTCTCATTTAAAATGTCTGCACCTATAATCAATTCTACAATTAGTTTAGGTATAATCACGAAGTTGGCTTCGATCTTTTGACCTTGACACGAAAGAGTTAACCTTGTTTGTCTCGTAACTTCCGCAGCATTCTTTCTAATAGGACCTCTTACTTTAATCTTATGTGTTTTCAGAACTGGCAATTCCTCATTGGCATTATGTATGAATAAATTTTCTGAGATCGCAGTCAGTTCACTTCTGCTATCAATTACAATATTGACTGGGATATGCTTTACCATGGCCTTCACAATTGGTTGAATTTGAAAGGGTTGGTTCTGTTCTTCTTCTTCTTGCATCAACGAATCCTCCACTGAATCATACAAGTCTTTTTAGGAACTTCCCTTGTGAATTCGAACTTTCTGTAGGATAAGCTTCGACTGCTACTTCTCTCTCTTTTATTTCCTCTCCTCTATTTCTTCCTTCATTTACGCTTTCTTCAACATCCTCTACTTTTTTCTCATCCTCGTCTATCTTCTCCTTCTTCGTCGCTACTTCCACATAATCGCATCTAAATGCTCTAATTATTGCTTCATAGCTGCCTTCATTATATACGTTGGGTTGCGTGCCCACTCGTAACTTATTTTCAACTTCTGTCGACTGCGCATTATCCTCATTGAATTCGCTTTCCCTGGTTTCCATCTCAAATAGCTCTGCAATACTCATTACTTCGTCCTTTCCTCCTACATTCGTTGTGCATGCCTCTGGTAATTCATCTTCCTCGTCAGTATTCTCCCAATTAATTTCGTCCTAACACGATACTGTTATTTTCTTGTCTTCGTTTTCATCTGGTCCCTGCGGATTTGTTTCTTCCTTCTTCTCTTCCCGTGATAAGATTTTTACTTCTCTGTTCAAGGTGCTGCAATTGTCCTGGGTCAGTGCGTCATTCCCTTTGGCATGGGCGCTTAGCTGTAAATTCGAACGTTTATCGGGGTTTGGTGGTCTTACCTCCACCTCTTCTATCTGTATTCTCTTTTCTTGTTCAGCTTGTTGATAGTGGTTTCTTTGTTGATAATTTGTCGGTCTATTGGTTCTCCAGTACCCGTTCCGGTTGTCGTTATTCCCTCTGTAGTAGTTGTTGCCGTTCCTGGTTGAATTATAGTTATTGCCATATTCTCTTCTTAATCCATAACCGGTTCTTTGTTGAAATCTATTGTCGTTTCTTGGTGCGAAGTTATCACATGGTTCGTAATTATTGTTTCTTCGTACTGTGTCTTGTGGATTCCACTGCTTTTTGGTTTCGTTTTCACGTGCGCTTCGTCTTTTTCTTGCGTCATCTTCCGAAAATATGAACTCTAGTTCCCTTAGAATACCTTTAAATGCTTCGACGTCATTGCCTCCGCGACCTACTAATGATTGCTGGTATTTCAATGGTAGTTTCATCGCGCATAATTTAATTAACTCTCCGTCACTGTATGGTACATCTAAGCATTGATTTTTCTTTGCCATTAATTCGAAAAATTTCACGGGACTCTTCTCTCCTGAATTTTCAAAATATGGGTTCTGTAATAATTTGTACTTCACTCTGTTCTGTGCTTCGCTGAACCAATATCGTGAGAGAAACTTCTCTCTGAAATCTTCGTACGATCGGCATGTCGCTGCAACATTCTGCATGGTTTCTGCGACTGTTCCTGACATGTGTGCACATATAAAGTCTAATTTGTGTGCTAGCGTCCAGTGTTCTGGTAATCCTACTCGGAATTGATCAATAACAGTTCGTGGATGTAATGAGTTTCCTTCTCGAGAGTGTTGAAATTTTCTGACTCTGAGGAAATGATCGTTGTCGTACTTCGTCATAGTTCCATATGAAATTCGCGATTCTTCGCCACTTTTGTTTCTGATCATTTCTCCCGTCGTTCTTTCCGGTTGTGGTAGATCCATTGGATATTGTCCACTGTCACTTTCGCGTACCCTCGCGTAGTATCGTTGGAGTGGTACGCAATAATTTTCTTCCATCGGTTGTGAACGTGTAGCTGAATGCATTGCACTGTACTCTTCGCGACCTGGCTTTCCATTGTCACGTATTGGTTGGGTATCTTGTCTGGCTAACCTTGCTGCTTCATTGCACGATCCAAACTGTCTTGAAACATACATTTGTGGTTCCTCATGTGTTTGTGATGACGTTTGTTCATCAAGAATTTCGAAACGTGTTTGTTGCTGTGCAGACTGTCTGATTTCACGTATGTTACTTTCCGCCTGTGATTGGAATCGCAAATGCGTAATATCTTCGTTAATTGCTTCTTTTTCCGGTGCTGTTATAGATACGGATATGGTTGCAGACTCTGTGCTTGTTCGATCCTGTTCACTACGCTCTTCAATGGTTTGCAACAACTCTGTTCGCAATTTCTGAAATTGTCGCTTCGTTTGCGCTTCTATGTTGACTATGCGGTTATCATATCTTTTCAGCGCTGCTTTTGTGATACGTTTGTGTAACACACTGTTTTCAACAATTTCACGCGCTGTACCTGCTGCTTGTCTAGTAATTTCGTTTATCTGTTTCTCTAGTTTCTTGACTTCTCCCTGGGAGTTGTTACGTAATGTTTTGATCTCGTCCTGAATGTCATTATGCAATGTTTGTACGTCCGCTTGTACCTTGTCAGTGTCTGTTCTCAATTGATTGTGACCTGTTATTAAGTTTCCTATCACTTCTCGAGATTCTTTTGCCTCGTCTTCAATATGACTTAGGTGTAAATGAATTTTTTTGTTTTGTTCTTTAGTCTCACTCATTTGTCTCGTGGTTTCTGCATTCTGAATTTGAATTTGGTTCGCTATGTCTTTATTTTGCCTTGTCATGGTTTCCGTAATTTGTTGTAATAATTCTGCCAGATTGGTGGGTCCTATTGCGTTTTCTTCCGACGTCCTACGCTCTGTGTTTTCGCCCAAGTGTTGGTTCGCAACCGATTGCATTGAAATGTGCTGTGACACGTTTCTGCTCGCATTCCTTGTACTCTGTGGTGAGGGAGCTCTGATTACTTGTACTATGGGTTCTACGTATTCAAGACGCAAGTTAGAATCCTCATCGACTGTCTCTCTACTTTCCTGCTCCTCTGTCGTATGCTGACTTATGTTTTCTATGCCTTGGCGTACATTATCCTCGTTATGGTGCGTTATATGTCCTATTTCTCGCGATGCTGCATCGTCTGTTGTACTGTCCTCTATTCTCTGTCCATTTTCATGCTGGGTCTCTACCTCAATTCGGTCAAGGTCTCGATCTGCCATTGCTAATCTTTCCGAATCCCTTATTTTCTGTTTTAAAAGCAATTCACGCGCCCTACTTCGAATCAACATGCGCTCATACGATCTCACGCGTTTCATAAACTTTTTGCACACACGACTTCACAATCCATTCACTAACTTGTTGGGTCAGAACCAACTTGTCAACGATGTATCCGCCACCTGTGCGCTTGCATTGGAGAGAAAACTTAATTCTAACAATTTTTAAAATTCATAACTTAATTATGCTGTTGTCTCTGCTAGAATGTCTCACTATCTATCGCTGCAGCTACTGTTTTCAACTATTTATGCCTTTCAAAAAAAATTTTGATATTACGAAAAATTTTTAACAGGATATATTTCTGACCTAGTTAGGCATGTGATCACCCTTAAATCATGGTATTTTACCATCCTGTCAGGGTCGCCATCTGCGTGGTGTCTGTTTGTTCTATATCGTGTCTCCCTACCACTTTCGCGCAACGACGCTCTGAGCGTGTTTTTTAGGGAATTGACTAGTTTGAACCTGGGACCTGTTGCTGTTAAGGAGACGCCAGACCACACGTGACATGTAGAGTTCAGAAGAGTTCAGTGAGACTAGCGATGATATAACCAAATACTTAATGATTTCAAAGTCAGCTCCACTGCACTCCCTGTAAAGGAATCTTAATACTAACTAAATTTAGTGGAAGGGGTTCAAGGCTTTCCTATTTTTGGTTAGCTGGTAAAATAACGCCGAAAAAGCAGTTAAGTTTACCATTGGAAATTTTATTCTACTCACAAAACATTGTTTATAAATTGCACTATTGATAAAAGGAAATTTTTTAATACAGGATGGTAAAAACCAACTGCGTTCAACAAAAATGTGAACGAATATTCCCTGAATGGGTTTCCAAGTTCTACAATGGATCGAAGGATGACCTACGCCACATCACATCTATAATCCAGGTTTAAATTAAGTTTCACAAAAGAGAAAACTATCAAAATGGTCTACAGTGACCCTCAATTATCTTTAATTACTTATCTAACTTGTCGTAAATTACAGTGGCTGATGTGTCTTCTCAATAACTATATAACAGAATAATCATCGCGTTTCAGATTTTTACTTCAAGTGGCAAATGTGAACACCATGAGCTTTAATTGACGATCGACACTTGTATTACGCAAAAAGGGGGTGTAACAGATGTGACTTCTGCTGTTCTGAGTGAAGCTTTATGCGCTGTTATACGGCACCGCGTGCGTTCATTATCTTGTCGGTGTTCGTCAGGGGGCGGCGAGAAGCACAGCTCCACTCACCTCGCCGTCTCGGAAGCAACTCTCTCCTAACTTCTCCTTACTACAATTTACCGAAGTTGGTTTAAAAAAAACTATCTGGCTGTGTTTTCATCTGACCAATCAGGGTCTCAATGTTAACCTTAAGCTCCGCCTACAAAAATTCTGTCTATCCAATGAGAAACGTTATACTTTTCGTGGTGGGGCAATGTTTTTAAAGTTTGCAACGTAACAGAGACACCAAAAAGTCTCACGCTAAAACTTGCAGCTGGTGTGGTCCTTTTAGTGTTATCGTAAGATCTATACTGTTCTTCTGGAGGGCTCTATCTTTTAACATGGACTGGGGGTGGTCCTAGCGGTTAGCTGGCGACGTGGGTGTCCGTCCCTTACCGTAGGGCCTTCCAGCTTAACACGGTTTTGCTCTTGGCTTCTGTTCTCGTTTCTCCCCTCGGAACTGCGTCTGTCTCACGGTGGGAAGGTATGACATGCATTTAGGCATTCTTGTGTTAGTCTGTGGTATTCCATTTGTTCACTCGTTACTCGTATTACTTTGGTTAATTTAATGTCACGATGTATTCGGAGCTATGTGACATACTACTGGATTTGCTTATCATGTCAGGGTTTTCATGGAAGGTGTTGGATTTGCCTGACACCTTACATAAGAAAGGAGAAAGTTTTTTATTTGACAGCTCCTTCTATTCCGTAAAAGAATTTCTATTACTATAATGTGCAAAAGGCAGGCGGTGGATAGGGATTACTAACTCACATCTGTATATATTTTTCACTTTTTGAAAAAAAAAACCTTAAATATTGATTGTAACCATATTAACAAATTAATTTGCGACGTGGATGTAAAATGAGTAGTTCCACATCATCACGATCTATCGTACAAAATTATCCGTAGAAGATGTAACTAACTTCGATGTACAGGATAATGTACTGGAATACACAGTTACGGGTTTCCTGTAGGACTTGATTACATGAATAGCTACAGGACGAAATAACTCTTTCACTGAATGAAGTATCTCTGGAACAAGAGGGAAAAATATAATTACTGCCCATAATAGAATACATGCGCTACAAGAACGCCTAACATTGCTTCGTATTTCGGTGGCACATGTTCAGTTGCGTTATTAATCAATTACGGATTGACATTTCTCCACAACTCAAGAACCCCAACTTGTGGAAGAGTCGTAGGAGATGCTGGCTTGTCTGTAATTCTGCAATTCGCCTTTCAAGCGAATTCAAGAGAATTAATGTGCGAGGAGCGTTTGCTCGTTGCATTTTACAGAACGACGGAAAAAAACTGATATCGCACACCACAGAGGAGTTGTATGCATATACGGATGTGTGCGTGTGTGTGTGTGTGTGTGTGTGTGTGTGTGTGTGTGTGTATGTGTTTTGTCGATTTAAACATACATTCATACCGATCTAAATACAAATAATATCAGCGGTTTAAAGGGTCTGGATGTAGCCACATAAATACGAAATACATTTATTGACTGGGTAAGTTATTTGATGCTTTCCACATCGTTCTGAAATACAGTAAACAATGTGCATGTAATGCGCAAACGACAAAGTAACTAACTGTCGCCAACCAGGTCAGCTCTATGGAGTCGAGCGCTAATGTCCACAAGAAAATAGCATTTTCAGTGTAAGCATAACTGCAGCAAGGAGAAATGAAGGAAGATCTTGCTCCTATTCCTTCAGGCCATCAAAAAATTTGTTTTCGTTAACGTAGAGAGCCACGTCTCTGTTGGCTTCTGCCTATACTGGTAGTCTATTACATTAATACTAGCATATTTCGCTCATATATTCTGTCTAATTTCGAGGTCCACACTCTTCAGTTTTTAAAGTCATCAGTTATCAGACTCGAAATAAATCGTGACCGTAAGGTAGATGACTCCAGTCACTGTAATTCCCTCCCTTCATCTTTAACATCACCATCACCTCCGCCATACCCACTCCAAGAAATTGTTCTGCCTAATGGCTTCGGACAGTACGGTGTCGTGGCGTTGAAAGCGACAAAAGCAATACCCCTGCATTAGAGGCCACATACGTTAAGATGTTTGCGAGAAACTGGGCTGCTCCCTCCTGCGCAAGCTTCTTCATCTCCAAGTAACTACTGCAACCTACATCGTTCTGAATCTGCTTAGTATATTCATCTCTTGGTCCCCCTCTACGGTTTTTACCCTCCACGCTGCCCTCCAATACTAAATTTGTGATCCCTTGGTGCCTCAGAACATGTCCTACCAACCAATCCCATCTTCTAGTCAAGTTGTGCCACAAATTCATCTTCTCCCCAATTCTATTCAGTACCTCCTCATTAGTTATGTGATCTACCCATTTAATCTTCAGCATTCTTCTGTAGTACCACATTTCGAAAGCTTCTATTCTCTTCTTGTCCAAACTATTTATCGCCCATGTTCCACTTCCATAAATGGCTACACTCCGTACAAATACTTTCAGAAACGACTTCCAGACACTTTAATCTATACTCGATGTTAAAAAATTTAACGCTCTCCTTGCCACTGCCAGTCTATATTTTATATCCTCTCTACTTCCATCATTATCAATTATTCTGCTGCCCTAATAGCAAACTGATCTACTACTTTAAATGTCTCATTTCCTAGTCTAATACCCGCAGCATCACCTGATTTCATTCGACTACATTCCATTATCCTCGTTTTGCATTTGTTGATGTTCATCTTATATCCTCCTTTCAAGACACTGTCCATTCCGTTCAACTGCTCTTCCAAGTCCTTTGCTGTCTCTGACAGAATTACAATGTCATCGGCGAACCTCAAAGTTTTTATTTCTTCTCCATGTATTTTAATACCTACTCCGAACTTTTCTTTTGTTCCCTTTACTGCTTGCTCAATATACAGATTGAATAGCATCGGGGACAGGCTACAAGCCTGTCTCACTCCCTTCCCAACCACTGCTTCCCATTCATGTCCCTCGACTCTTATAACTGCCATCTGCTTTCTGTACAAATTGTAAATAGCCTTTCGCTTCCTGTATTTTACTCCTGCCACCTTCAGAATTTGAAAGAGAGTATTCCAATCAACATTGTCAAAAGCTTTCTCTAAGTCTACAAATGCTAGAAACGCAGGTTTGCCTTTCCTTAATCTTTCTTCTAAGGTAAGTCGTAGGGTCAGTATTGCCTCACATGTTCCAACATTTCTACGGAATCCAAACTGATCTTCCCCGAGGTCGGCCTCTACCAGTTTTTCCATACGTCTGTAAAGAATTCGCGTTAGTATTTTGCAGCTGTGACTTATTAAACTGATAGTTCGGTAATTTTGACATCTGTCAACACCTGCTTTCTTTGGGATTGGAATTATTATAATCTTCTTGAAGTTGAGCGCATTTCGCGTGTCTCATACATCTTGCTCACCAAATGGTAGAGTTTTGTCAGGACTGGCTCTCCCAAGGCTGTCAGTAGTTGTAATGGAATGTTGTCTACTCCCGGGGCCTTTTTTCGACTTAGGTTTTCAGTGCTCTGTCAAACTCTTCACGCAGTATCATAACTCCCATGTCATCTTCATCTACCTCCTCTTCCATTTCCATAATATTGTCCTCAAGAACATCGCCGCTGTATAGACCCTCTATATACTCCTTCCACCTTTCTGCTTTCCCTTCTTTGCTTAGAATTGGGTTTCCATCTGAGCTCTTGATATTCATGCAATTGGTTCTCTTTTCTCCAAAGGTCTCTTTAATTTTCCTGTAGGCAGTATCTATCTTACCCCTAGTGATATATGCCTCTACATCCTTACGTTTGTCCTCTAGCCACCCCTACTTAGCCATTTTGCACTTCCTGTCAATCTCATTTTTGAAACGTTTGCATGCCTTTTTGCCTACTTCATTTATTGAATTTATATATTTTCTCCTTTCATCACTTAAGTTCAATATTTCTTCTGTTACCCAAGGATTTCTACTAGCCCCCGTCTTTTTACCTACTTGATCCTCTGCTGCCTTTACCATTGCATTTCTCAAAGCTACCAATTTTTCTTCTACTGTATTTCTTCCCCCGTTCTTGTCAATCGTTCCCTAATGCTCTCTCTGAAACTCTCTACAACGTCTGATTCTTTCTATTTATCCACATCCCATCTCCTTAATTTCCCATGTTTTCGAAGTTTCTTCAGTTTTAATCTACAGTTCATAACCAATAGATTGTGGTCCGAATCCACATCTGCCCCTGAAAATGTATTATATAATCTGTAACACCCCACCTGTCACTTATCTGGTTTTGGTGTGTGTTCACCCCAGTGAATTGACTAACAGTTCAACAGAGAGTGCAAAACTGCCACAATGTCGGATAACGCAAAGAAAATAATAAGGCCCTGTGACTCCTGATTGAACTGCGGTGGCAGTGTTGACATTAATTGATTCAGAACTGATCCCTTTTAATTAAAAGGGGTCACATTGATGTTATATTCAGCTATTGAACACTACATGCAAATGTTGAACATAAAATTAATTAAGAAAGTGACTTGGGATTTCAACTACTTGATTGAAAACAGATTCAGTCGATTAGCACAGATTTATTTTAACTCACGACCTTCAATCATCACACTACATGACTCTCCTAACAGGCAGTGGTAATAAATTGCGTTTGCCTGGAGTAAAGCTCGATAAATAAAAAGTAATTCCTATCGACTGACCCAGGCATAATGCGAAGTGCAAGAAGAATTCTACAATACATGGCCCATGAAACCCTCGTGGAAACTTTACCGACGTGATCCAACAAACTAATCAGTGGCCGGAGCTGGCGCAATATCACCGAATTCAGCATGGCGGAGCGGTGTCGTTGTGCAGACGTCGACCGACCTTGTGCTGCTGCAAGGCTGCGCTCGTGTATTCACTCCTAGCTATCTTGCTCAGTATATAGCTGAACCAAAACTACCTATGTCCAAGCTCAATCATTCCATTTGCTAAGTCCTAAACTGCAGAGATGGTCAGTCTTTCTCAGGCAAGCTGAGTAAAGAACGCCACGTCCGCACTCTAGGCAAGCTTGGAACGGAAGACTTCTACAGAGACTTCTGCCAGTCCGCTCTTCACCTCGGTTTCCCCTCCAGCAAAATCACTTACGACAATTGCAGCGCAAGTCGCGTTAATTATGCGTTGCTTCCCAGCACCGACCAATGCCTGCTCTGGGAAGTGAACAAATTCCCACAAAATTTCCCTTCATCTCAACTTCTGCTATTTAGCTTCTCCCAGACCACCCATCAAGATTAGCATCTGCACAAAACACCAATTTTTCCGGAATTCTGACTCCCAGGAGAGTACTTCAAATTCCTTGGTCCTACATTCCCATCGGAGGCCGGCGTATTTCATTCTGTCGGTCTTCACCTGATTTACTTCAGACTCTGCGGACCGTGAATTCAGTGTGAAGTTGCTATAGTCACGAACACCTCTGTTTACCGCTCCACTGAAAACGTCACGACGGACATTTATCAACAGGTGTACAAGTTCTCCGTCTGGTTCCCGGTACACCAGCGTGTGATCAACCACCCACTCACTGTCACTCATCTTAAGGCAGCTGGAGGCAGCGCCCCGTTACCGCTTTCTCAGAGCTTGAGCCGCCCTAAGCTGCCTATTGTCGCTTCCCTTCGCCGCTCCCCTGCCGGCCACGGTGGTCAACTCAAATACTTCCCTCGGATAAACTAGCCTCCAGTAAATCGACGCGTTTCCACAAAGTTTTTTTGTCGTGTGAATTACTTTAAAACCATCACCTGACATTAATTATTCCAATGCGTCCATACTATACCCTCTACAAGATGCATTGTGATTTGTCAGACATTTTTGTTCAGCCCTACTGTTCGCTCAACGTGAGTTAGGTGATCTTTAATGGCTTCATGTAAGGGGCATAGTTCTTGCCATCTTACATAGCCCCTCTCTTCAAATCAATTTTGTAGTACAGGTGATGACTCCTATGGTGTTACCATCTGTGGTACAAAATTAATATCTCCATAACTGGTATTTTTAATCTGTTTGCGTGATTAGTTATGGGCGATTGATTACCACTGCCTCCTCTCTGATGCAAACTCCCACTCATTCCTAGGGTACCTGCCTTCAAAGACTGGATTTACTGGTAAAGACGTGGTCATTATTTAGTCTTAATTTTACTTTAATCTCTGCCGATTCCTGAGACAGTTATTGGTCAGAGTACTCAAAAGAAAACTACAATTATATTACAAGGATACACGTCGCAAAGGGCAAATACACGTGTTTAAGCACCTCTGTGCTTGTCATTTGAATGGCAAGACCCGCAGTTATAACTTAAGTTCCATTCACTCTCAGTTATCCATTCCTACTCGACTTAAATTACTAAAAACATACATGAACAATATTCGTGTAACATTTTGTGAAGTTGATAGTGGTTGCTCTCATTCAATTATATGTGAACGCCCGTTTGACATTTTATAAATAAAGGTTTTTTTTGTGTCTCACTGTCTCTGGACGTTTATATTGTGCATGGTGTGTCATCTTTACACAATTCAACAAGGTCTGGCCCAGTCCAGTGTCTGGGATTGTGTACACACATGTACCTTTTTTTATATATACATATCTATAAAACATAACCAAAATAACAAGAATCATTGCGTAGTGAGCAACCAATGTTGTGTATTTGTAACAAGGCATAAGTATGAAATCTTATTCTAACACAAAGAGACGTGGCATGACAAATATATGACGTTTTAACAAATGGCACATTTATAAAATCATAACCTTCTTATAACATAATTCATAAACAGAACAAATGAGTACTTTACGTTCGTTGAGGTGCATGTTATTCATTTGAATCCACACTGACACACTCACACACACGTCACAAGTTTCTTGGAGGAACGGAAGTGACATTAGTTCTGACTAGCAAGTTGAGGGATGACTAACGGCTGAGAAGAGAGCAATGTCGATTACCGAGATGGCGCCACAGGCACCCGCATCTTCTTGAGGCAGGATGGCTCTCACCTAAGAGCTCGTTGTTGACATCTTGTCCGACAGGCACAAGACCCCATCGGTGCATCTATGATCGGTGACCTCTCGCGCAAGTTGGTGTCATTAGGCACAAAAGGTCAGCTGGGCTGTCGCTCCACCTGACGTGGCGAGCAACAAATATAGAAACCTTCTTGGACCTCTTCATTGCTGCCCCGGTCCATGCCGTGTACAGAGACCAGGACAGACCTCTTTGTCGTACACAGAGGTGCTGGATGTCACCTCTCCTTGGCTGCTGAGTTGACCACCGTCCCCGTGGATTCATGGCGTGGTCTGCATGCCATCACCGTCGTCAGCTGTGTGCTCTCCTCATTGGTGTCGTCCTCGTTCCTTGTCAGCTCGTGTGTGGTGTGCCAGGTGTCGTAGCTTCAACTCCCTCTTGCTCAGTTACGCCACCTTAACACACTAACACAACTAATTTTGGTACATGGAAAGTGCTCATGTTTAACCATCAGTTCCATACATTATTTTTAGACAGTGAACTTGTTTCATTACAAAAGGAATAATTTTACTTGTTTGTACGAGGGCAGTTCAATAAGTAATGCAACACATTTTTTTTCTGAAACAGGGGTTGTTTTATTCAGCATTGAAATACACCAGGTTATTCCCCAATCTTTTAGCTACACAACACTATTTTCAACGTAGTCTCCATTCAATGCTACGGCCTTACGCCACCTTGAAATGAGGGCCTGTATGCCTGCACGGTACCATTCCACTGGTCGATGTCGGAGCCAACGTCGTACTGCATCAATAACTTCTTCATCATCCGCGTAGTGCGTCCCACGGATTGCGTCCTTCATTGGGCCAAACATATGGAAATCCGACGGTGCGAGATCGGGGCTGTAGGGTGCATGAGGAAGAACAGTCCACTGAAGTTTTGTGAGCTCCTCTCGGGTGCGAAGACTTGTGTGAGGTCTTGCGTTGTCATGAAGAAGGAGAAGTTCGTTCTGATTTTTGTGCCTACGAACACGCTGAAGTCGTTTCTTCAATTTCTGAAGAGTAGCACAATACACTTCAGAGTTGATCGTTTGACCATGGGGAAGGACATCGAACAGAATAACCCCTTCAGCGTCCCAGAAGACTGTAACCATGACTTTACCAGCTGAGGGTATGGCTTTAAACTTTTTCTTGGTAGGGGAGTGGGTGTGGCGCCACTCCATTGATTGCCGTTTTGTTTCAGGTTCGAAGTGATGAACCCATGTTTCATCGCCTGTAACAATCTTTGACAAGAAATTGTCACCTTCAGCCACATGACGAGCAAGCAATTCCGCACAGATGGTTCTCCTTTGCTCTTTATGGTGTTCGGTTAGACAACGAGGGACCCAGTGGGAACAAACCTTTGAATATCCCAACTGGTGAACAATTGTGACAGCACTACCAACAGAGATGTCAAGTTGAGCACTGAGTTGTTTGATGGTGATCCGTCGATCATCTAGAACGAGTGTGTTCGCACGCTCCGCCATTGCAGGAGTCACAGCTGTGCATGGCCGGCCCGCACGCGGGAGATCAGACAGTCTTGCTTGACCTTGCGGCGATGATGACACACGCTTTGCCCAACGACTCACCGTGCTTTTGTCCACTGCCAGATCACCGTAGACATTCTGCAAGCGCCTATGAATATCTGAGATGCCCTGGTTTTCCGCCAAAAGAAACTCGATCACTGCCCGTTGTTTGCAACGCACATCCGTTACAGACGTCATTTTAACAGCTCCGTACAGCGCTGCCACCTGTCGGAAGTCAATGAAACTATACGAGACGAAGCGGGAATGTTTGAAAATATTCCACAAGAAATTTCCGGTTTTTTCAACCAAAATTGGCCGAGAAAAAAAATGTGTTGCATTACTTATTGAAGTGCCGTCGTAAATCAACTTCAGGATCAATTAAAATAGAAATGTAACAGAACTTTTTTATACGTAAACATAAAAATGTACAAGACAACTTCCTTCACAGTCGTTCACACACACACACACACACAATCAAGGGATACGGAATCAAGATTATCTGGACAGGATCCCATCACCATTTCTAACTACCAATTCCTACGACTAACACGGTGTTGGCCAACCCGACTACATATCTACTATTTACTACATTTTTAGTCTCTATTCTTGATTTTTCTTCTGAATTCCCTATGTGGCAGACGTCCCTCTTATTGTGCCTGCGAACATGTATAAAACACAACAAACTTAGACATGTGTCAGTCTTACCAAGATTTTTGTTGGAAGTTTGGATAGCGTCCTTTATCGTGTTCTATTGCGACACTTCTTCTCTCCTCTATTTTCTTCCCGTTTTCTCCTTTTGTCACGAATGGTTTTATAAGGCCTGTGAACGTGTTTCGGATTAGCAATGTCACAATGGCACAATACAAATATAGCTCACTGCTCACACTCGCGTTTGTTACACTATCTTGGTATCAACAAGTATTTCTGGCGTATTAATGCTGCTGTTTGCTCTGTAGATGATTACATCCGGTTCTTTTTTTAACATGCACTGGGTGCGCTAATTCACACAACTGCGCATAGCTGTCCACCTCTTACGTATTCAGGGGCATACGAGATGCGTATGTGCGTCCTCGTAACGACCTACGGGACTGTCCAGCTTAAATATGTTCTCCAATGACGGAGATACAATTACGGTGAACCTTCCTGTAACTTACAGAGTCTCTAATCTATCTTTTTCTAGGGTACGCCTAGAAATACTTGTTTTCCATTCTTTAATCATGTGTTTTTACAAAATAATCTAGTGCACTTCATTTTCTCAACATCTAGAGGCGAGATATCATTATTAACAATAAAAACACAAAATATAGGCACATATAAACGAGACATTCTACCACTAAGATCAGTACATATACAAACAAACAAGACACTTTAGCAAAACTCCTTATTCTAAGCCTATATTTACTACGTCTGCGCTCTGGTCTAGTCATTCGTAATCCTGCCTGTTAAGGTGGGATGGACCAGGCTTCGGAGGGCGGACTTCGACCTCTTCCTCGTTGTTATTTTGGTAACCATTATTCCTGTTCCTTCCTGATTGCTGATTACCGCCCCAAGTCCTTTGTAGTTTATTATGTTGCACCGGAGAGTGTCGCCCTTCTTCCGTGTACCTTCTTTTCGAGTTTCCATTACTCTTATCTTGATTGTGGCCGTTGTAGTTCGGCACTGGCCTACTATCCCACTGAGGTCCACTATTGCGACGGTTGTTATTTTGTTCACGCTGTCGGCGTTTCTCCCGCGCCTGTTCCTCTTGAAATGCGAATTCCAGTTCGCGCAAAATGCCCTTAAATACCTCAGTATCGCTACCACAACGACCGGAAAGTGATTGTTGATACGAGATGGGAAGTTTGATGTAGCATAATCTGATGATTTCCGCACCGCTACATGGGTTGTCTAGGTACAGGTTCCATTTTGTCATATTTTCAAAAAATTTGACCGGACTCCGGTACCCTGCCCCTTCCATATCTCTAGACATCATAATTTCTTGTTTGATCCTTTCTTAGGTTTCTTTAGACCAATACTTGCCAAAGAAGGCATTTTTGAATTCTTCGAACGAGACGCTCGTCTTCGCTACATTTCTCATGTACTCAGCGGTCGCGCCCTCCATACGGGAGCACACAAAATCCAGCTGGTACATCAATGGCCAGTGTTGGAGCAAAGATAACTCGAATTGTCCCATAAAAGTTTTTAGATGCAAGCTATGACCTTCGTCCTTGTAGTGATGGAACTCTCGGACTGATACAAAATGCTTGTAGTCAAACCGGTCATCATTCCAGTTATCATTTCGCCCGTTCTTACGATTCGTATGAACTTCGGGGCGTGGACTAATTCGTTCCGACACGCTATCGTCATCTCTCCCCTTCTGTATGTTCGACAGTTGTTCGGTACATCTAATCAGCCGACAGCAATTGTGCTCACTGGACAGCTGTGCGCTGTCCGTATTTACCTCGGTCGTTGCCTCAGAGCTGTGAATCAAGGCGTGGCTCCCGTTGCTTATGGTGTCAACTTTGTCACACCGTGAAGCGGTTATCTGTGTTCCGGCAAGTGACGGTTCAGTCGACGCAGTAATTACACCCTTCTTCTTTCCTAATGTCTCTTTAATGAGACGTTTTACCTCGTCCTCTAAATTTCTTTTTAATATCGCCACCTCCTCTTTCAACATCTCGTTAGGCCCTATGTCCGGTTGCTCTTGTTGCTTTTCTTCGACACGTTTTATCCGGCTTTGTAGCCTTGATAACATGACCCTTACTTCTTTTGCCGTGCTTTGCGTGGAGTCCCGAGTTTCTCTCGGTATTTTCCTTGCACCTTTCGCAATTAATTTGGCTTCAATTGCCGTTCGTTTGAGGATGGCAATCTCTTTCTCTATTTTGACGCCAAGATTCTTTACCTCCTCTTTTACTTGCTCTTTCAACTCCGAATTCGCCTTTTTAATTTCGGCATTAAGGTTGGCGCTCTGCTCTTTCAGCTCCGAATTGGCCATTTTAATTTCGGCATTAAGGTTGGCGCTCTGCTCTAAGTTCACCGTTTGCATCTGTTTGCAACATGTCCGTAATATTTTTGAGAGTAGCCGCATTTTGATCCTCGTCTTTTTGTGGTTGAAAATGCGACTCTTCTCCTCTGTTCTGAGGAACCCTTCGATATCGTGACAAGTACCGTCTCCGCGCCCCCGTCGGATCACTTGTGAATGAATTGTTTGATAATGGTCGGACACCGTTTTGTCCCAACACACTCTGGCTTCTTAGGCTGGATCTTCCATACTTATGGATTAATCCTGTACTCCCTGCGTCCCCCGAGCCCTAAGTATCACTGCCTGAATCAACGTCCTTGCTATTCAGCGGACTAAACTAGTCATGAGACGTAGTTTCAGAAAGTTGCAATTCGCGTTCGTCATGCTCATCGGTAGAGCTTTCCCTACTATCACCCATGTTCTCCCGAGTAACAGTCTGATTATATTCTGCCGTTGTCTTGGCTTTTCCCCTCGTTATCATTTGCACTTTTATGTTACACGAAAACTCAAAACCCAAGTACCCCTTACACTCAATAATTAGATAATGCAAAACATATATCAGGACACAAATTGATACACTGGGTGTGAGCAGTGACCCGACAAATAGTTCATGAAGCATTCCCCCAAAAGGGCTAGTACCAATGATTCTGTTCTGTGTGCTCAGCATCGGTTGATTACAACACTGCACATCATAAGTACTACAACAAATCACAAATATAATGCACAGGCACCTATAAATGTCAATTTGAAAGGACAGCACATGAAGAAGACAATGTAACTTATTGTAACTAATGCTACCCGTTTTTCAATTAACAATGGCTAACCAATGGATCACGTGGAAAAATTTCCTTTTTCAAGACTACTTCCTAGCAAATCCCGAAGTAGCGTATCCTGGCAGGGTCGGCATATGTAACACCCCACCTGTCACTTCTCTGGTTTTGGTGTGTGTTCACCCCAGGTAATTGACTAACAGATCAACCGAAAGAGCAAAACTGCCGCAATGTCGGATAACGCAAAGAAAGTAATAAGGCCCTGTGACTCCCGATTGAACTGCGGTGGCAGTGTTGACACTAATTGATTCAGAATTGACCAATTTTAATTAAAAGGGGTGCACATTGGTGTTATATTCAGCTATTGAATACCAGAAGCAAATGTTGAACATAAAATTAATTAAGAAAGTGACTTGAAATTTCAACTACTTGATTGAAAGCAGATGCAGTCGATTAGCACAGATTTATTTTAACTCACGACCTTCAATCATCACATTATATGACTCTACTAACAGGCAGTGGTAACAAATTGCGTTTGCGTGGAGTAAAGCACGATAAATCAAAAGTAATTCCTATCGACTGACCCAGGTGTAATGCGAAGTGCGAGAAGAATTCTACAATACATGGCCCATGAAACCCTCGTGGAAACTTTACTGACGTAATCCAACAAATTAATCAGTGGCCGGAGCAGGCGCAATATCAACGAATACAGCGTGGCGGAGCGGTGTCGTTGTGCGGATGTTGGCCGACCTCGTGATGCTGCAAGGCTGCGCTTGTCTATTCACTCCTAGCTATCCTGCTCAGTACATAGCTGAACCAAAACTACCTATCTACACGCTCAATCGTTCCATTTGCTAAGTCCTAAACTGCGGAGATGCTCAGTCTTTCTCGGGCAAGCTGAGTAAAGAATGTCACATCCACACTCTAGGCAAGCTTGGAATGGAAGACTTCTACGGAGACTTCTGCCAGTCCGCTCTTCACCTCGGTTTCCCCTCCAGCAAAATCACTTACGCCAATTGCAGCACAAGTTGCGTTAATTATGCGATGCTTCCTAGCACTGACCAATGCCTGCTCTGGGAAGTGAACAAATTCCCACAAAATTTCCCTTCCTCTCAACTTCTGCTATTTAGCTCCTCCCAGGCCACCCATCAAGGTTAGCGTCTGCACAAAACACCAATTTTTCCGGAATTCTGACTCCCAGGAGAGTACTTCAAATTCCTTGGTCCTACGTTCCCATCGGAGGCCAGCGTATTTCATTCTGTCAGTCTTCACCTGATTTACTTCAGACTCTGCGGACCGTGAATTCAGTGTGAAGTTGCTATAGTCACGAACACCTCTGTTGACCGCCCCACTGAAAACGGGACGATGAACATTTATCAACAGGTGTACACGTTCTCCATCTGCTTCCCGGTACACCAGCCTGTGGTCAACCACCCACTCACTGTCACTCATCTTAAGGCAGCTGGAGGCTGCACCCCATTACCGCTTTCTCAGAGCTTGAGCCGCCATAAGCTGCCTATTGTCGCTTCCCTTCGCCACTCCCCCGCCGGCCACGGTGGTCAACTCAAATACTTCCCTGGGATAAACTAGCCTCCAGTAAATCGACACGTTTCCACAAAGTTTTCATTTTGTGTGAATTACTTTAAAAGCATCACCCGACATTAATTATTCCAATACGTCCATACTATACCCTCTACAAGATGCATTGTGCCTTGTCAGTCATTTTTGTTCAGCCCTACTGTTCGCTCAACGTGAGTTAGGTGATCTTTAATGACTTCATGTAAGGGGCATAGTTCTTGCCATGTTACAAATCTATCTGAAACATTCCTGTGTCTCGAGGCCTCTTCCACGTATACAGCCTTCTTTCATGATTTTTAAACCAAGTGTTAGCTATGGTTAAGTTATTCTCTGTGCAAAATTCTACCAGGTGGCTCCCTCTTTCATTCTTTACCCCCATTCCTTATTCACCTACAACTTTTCCTTCTCTTCCTTTTCCTACTGTCGAATTCCAGTTCCCCATGACTATAAAATCTTCGTCTCCCTTCACTATCTGAATAATTTCATTTATCTCATCATACATTTCTTCAATATCTTAGTCGTCTGCGGAGCTAGTTGGCACATAAACTTTTACTACTGTGGTAGGCGTGGGCTTCATGTCTGTCTTGGCTGCATTAATGCGTTCACAATGCCGTTCGTAGTAGCTTACCCACGCTCTTACTTCTTTATTCATTACTAAACCTACTTCTGCATTACCCCTACTTGATTTTGTATTTGTAATCCTGTATTCACATGACCAGAACATAGGTTCCTCCTGCCACCAAACTTTACTAATTCCCACTATATCTAACTTTAACTATCCATTTCCCTTTTTAAATTTTCTAACCTATCTACCCGATTAAGGGATCTGACATTCCACACTCTGATCCATAGAACGTCAGTTTTCTTTCTCCTGTAACGACGTCCTCCTGAGTAGTCCACGCCCGGAGATCCGAATGCAGGACTATTTTACCCAAAAAGATGCCATCAGAATTTAACCGTACAGTAAAGCTATGTGCCCTCAGGAAAAATTACGGCTGTAGTTTCCACTTGCTTTCAGCCATACGCAGTACGAGCACGGTAAGGCCGTTTTGGTTAATGTTGCAAGGCCAGATCAGTCAACCATCCTGACTGTTGCCCCTGTAACTACTGAAAAGTCTGCTGCCCCTCTTCAGGAATCACACATTTGTCTGGCCTCTCAACAGATACTGCTCCGTTGTTGTTGCACCTTGGGTGAGGCTATCTGTATCGCTGAGGCACGCAAGCCTCCCCAGCAGGGGCAAGGTCCATGCTTCATGGGGGAGACTGGTGCCTTTATACTCTTAGATACGTCAGATTCAAAACACCTATGCCCAAGGGAGGACTCGAACCTCTGGTGGGAGGGGCCGTGCAGTCCATGACATGACGCCTCAAACTGCACGGCCACTCCACGTAGCTTACCTCAGATTGTCTGACATCAAATCTACAGATGTGAAATTACACTTAGGACATTTCAAATCTCTATGACTAACCAACTTCTCTCCTGTTATTGTTGGCCATGCCACAGATATGGGGGAACCAAACTCCCGAGACACTGTAACATGTATTGCTATCAGCTTACAGTCAGTCACCAAACACACACGAATCCTGTTGTTTACATAATTGTAGAGTATCCTAATTTTTACTTCTACATACTTTAAGAAAAAAAAAAAGACTCACCACGAAGGAATTATCTGAATGGGATGGAAATCGGTAGATGTGATGTACACGTATGGGCAAATAAATAATTACAATTCAGAAAAATTGGTTGATTTATTTAAGAGAAAGGGTTTCAAGTTGGTCCACCTCTTGTACTTGTGCAAGCAGTTATTTGGCATGGCATTGATTGACAGAGCTTTTGGATATCCTCCTGAGAGATATCGTGCCAAATTCTATCAGATTGGCCCAATATCCCAAGATGTTTGGATGGCCTGGCCCTTAATACTCCAAACGTTATCTGTTTGGGAGAGATCCAGTGACCTTGCTGGCCAAGGTAGGGTTTGGCAAACGGAAACACAAACAATAAAAATTCTCGCCTTTTGCGGGCGGCCATTATCTTGCTATACTGTAAGCCCAGGATGGCTTCAATGAAAGGCAACAAAACGGCGCGTGGAATATCGTCGATGTAGCGCTGTACTATCACGGTGCCACGGATGACAACAAAAAGGGTTCTGCTGTGAAAATAAATGGCACCTCAAACAATCACTCCTGGTTGTCGGGCCGCATGGCGGGCGACAGACAGGCTGGTATCCCACCACTGCTGTCTGGGGCATCTCCAGACTCGTCTTAGGCCTGAAACCTCATTGTCTTCAGTGATGAGTCCCGTTCAGAACTGAGCCCCGATGACCAAAGAAGACATGGTCTTTTTGGCTCTGAGCACTATGGGACTCAACATCTTAGGTCATAAGTCCCCTAGAACTTAGAACTACTTAAACCTAACTAACCTAAGGACATCACACACACCCATGCCCGAGGCAGGATTCGAACCTGCGACCGCAGCAGTCCCGCGGTTCCGGACTGCAGCGCCAGAAAAGAAGACATGTCTGGAGATCTCCCAGACTGCGGTGGGATACCAACCTTACACCCACAATATGGCCCGACAACCAGGAGTGATGGTCTAGGTTGCCTGGGCTGCTATTTCGTTACATAACAGGACCCCTTCGGTTTTCATCCCCGGCACCTGTACAGCTGAGCGACACGTGACGATATTCTACTCTCCGTTTTGTTGTCCTTCATGGCATGCCATCGTAGACTTACATTTCTACATCTACATCTACATTTATACTCCGCAAGCCACCCAACGGTGTTTGGCGGAGGGCACTTTACGTGCCACTGTCATTTCCTCCCTTTCCTGTTCCAGTCGCGAATGGTTCGCGGGAAGAACGATTGCCGGAAACCTTCCGTGCGCGCTCGAGTCTCTCTAATTTTACATTCGTGATCTCCTCCGTAGGTATAAGTAGGGGGAAGCAATATATTCGATACCTCATCCAGAAACGCACCCTCTCGAAACCTGGCGAGCAAGCTACACCGCGATGCAGAGCGCCTCTCTTGCAGAGTCTGCCACTTGAGTTTGTTAAACATCTCCGTAACGCTATCACGGTTACCAAATAACCCTGTGACGAAACGCTCCGCTCTTCTTTGGATCTTCTCTATCTCCTCCGTCAACCCGACCTGGTACGGATCCCACACTGATGAGCAATACTCAAGTATAGGTCGAACGAGTGTTTTGTAAGCCACCTCCTTTATTGATGGACTACATTTTCTAAGGACTCTCCCAATGAATCTCAACCTGGCACCCGCCTTACGAATAATTAATTTTATATGATCATTCCACTTCAAATCGTTCCGCACGCATACTCCCAGATATTTTACAGAAGTAACTGCTACCAGTGTTTATTCCGCTATCATATAATCATACAATAAAGGATCCTTCTTTCTATGTATTCGCAATACATTACATTTGTCTATGTTAAGGATCAGTTGCCACTCCCTGCACCAAGTGCCTATCCGCTGCAGATCTTCCTGCATTTCGCTGCAATCCTTTAATGCTGCAACTTCTCTGTACACTACAGCATCATCCGCGAAAAGCCGCATGGAACTTCCGACACTATCTACTAGGTCATTTATATATATTGTGAAAAGCAATGGTCCCATAACACTCCACTGTGGCACGCCAGACGTTACAGCAAAATAATGCCCGCCCACATACGGCGAGGGTTTCTGCCACTTGTCTTCGTGTTGTCGAACCGTAACTTGGCCAGCAAGGTCACCAGATCTCTCGACATTTGAGAACGTTTGAAGCATACAGTCAGGACCCTCCAACCAGCTACGGATTTTGACGATCTAACGCGCCAGTTACACAGAATCCGGCACGATATCCCTCAAGAGGACATGCAACAACTCTATCACTCAACGTCAAGCCGAATAAGTGCATAAGGGCCAGAGGCGGACCAAAGCATTATTTACTCAATTTTTGAAGCTCTTCTCTTGAATTGATCATACTATTTTTCTGAAATTTTTATCATTTGTTTGACTGCACATGTGCATCCATATGCCTATTTCCGTCCCATTTGGATAATTCCTTCATAGTGCGTCTTTTTTTTGTCTTAGAGTGTATTTAGTAGACATGTCTACAAAAGCCGTAGATTGCTGTTGGCTGTCTTAGCTGTCACGCCGTTTAAGGCATGACTTTTTTTCTTCTAATACGGACCGACTTTAATGTCAGTGAGAGGAATTGTTTAGTCTGTATGGTTCCTATGAAAAGGACCCGTTTGGTTTCGTTCCTCATCATTCCTCAATTTCAACTTGCACTCCGTCTCTAATCACGGTTTCATTGCCTTGCCCTAGTGGTAAAATGGCGGACCACATTGCTTCTATACCTTCAAAACATCAGAGAATCAGTTCCTTTAAAGTGGAGAGCCTTCCTAGCTGCTTTCATAGAACATGTTTGCGGCTTAGCTGTTAACCATAATCAAGCCTACAACACTGTCTGTCTATTATATAAGTGCCTAGTGACTTGAGCAGAAAAAAAAAAAAAAAAAAAACACCTCCTCTTGTACACAAAGAGCCTCTGTACGCTCCCAGCTTTGTGTGTTATGTCGCACATTCTTTACCATTCATAGTCAATGAAACTGTTTTTGTGGTGGTGTGACTAGGGTCTCCCGTCGGATAGACCGTTCGCCGAGTGCAAGTCTTTCGATTTGACGCCACTTCGGCGGCTTGCGCGGCGATGGGGATGAAAGATGACGATTAGGACAACACAACACCCAGTCCCTGACCAGAGAAAATCTCCGACCCAGCCGGTAATCGAACCCGGGCCCTTAGAATTGTCACTGTCGCGCTGACCACTCAGCTATCGGGGCACTGATAACAACGCTTTAGTGACTGCTGTTATCTTATGCGTGGTTTCTAATTTGCCACACATTTTCCTTCAACCACTTTACAATATTTATTCATCTTGCTTTCATATCAATAGAAATTCCGCCACTTATATTGTTTTGTATGCTGCTGCGAGACTCAGCAACACACGGCGTTACGTCCGTAGTAATTTCACTGTCACTGTCATGAGTGTTAATCTATGTGCCCATATACTTGCTCCATTACCACTTCTGATAAGAAGGTACTTAAAAACACTGGCAGTTTAGACTTGCCCCATTACCACTTCTGATAAGAAGTACTTAAGTATACTGGCAGTTAGAACCTGTTTATCAGTATACGTGTTATCTTTTTCTTCGAACCGAAAATCAAATGTGTGTGAATTGCTAAGGGACCAAACTGCTAAGGTCATCGGTCCCCAGACTTACACACTACTTAAATTAACTTATTGTAAGAACAACACACACACCCATGCCCAAGAGAGGACTCGAACCCCCGGCGGGTGGGGCCGTGCAATCCGTGACGTGGCGCCTTAAACCGCTTGGTCACGCCGCGCGACCTTCGCTCCGAATACCTTCTTGCTGATGTGCTGTTTTCCGACACTGTTGTTTCTTTTCTCATCGGGAAGTATACCCAATGATCTTGCGATCTCGATCCACACCATCATGTCATTAACTATATGAATGCTGGGCTTTCTTATACAATTTAAAAACGTTTCGAGACAGCGAAAGTTAATTCTTTTGTCTTTATTGTTACTGGGCTGGCAACGGTATATTGTTGGTGTTTATCCGAGTGCATTAATGAAAAATACACACATACGTTATAAACAAATAAAAAATGTGAAATATGCACATGTTGAAGATTTTCAGTAAAATGTTGTGTTCTTAAAATACAGTTAATAGATGATAATCTTTATAAAAAACGGAACGTTTAGGTTAACTGGAGTTAAAGGAAACGAGATTCAGACGAGAGGGTAGTTGGAGAGTGAATATTTTCGAAAGAATGCGGGTTAGAAGATTTTATGAAGACCACGGAAGGAAGGATGGAAGATTAGGGTTTAATGTCCCGTCGACATCGAAGTCACTAGGGACAGAGCACACCCTCGGAGTGTTTCAAGGATGGGGAAGGAAATCGGCCATGTCCTTTCAAAGGAACCATCCCGGAATTTTCATGGAGCGATTTAGGGAAATCGCGGAAAATCTAAATCAAGATGGTCGGGCGCGGATACTAACCGCCGTCATCCCAAATGTGAATCCAGTGTGCTAATTACTGCGTGGAGAGGACTCCGAACCGAGCATTTGGGAGAGGGAAGGAAGGAACTGGTGAGGAGAAGGAATATCGAGGGTAAAAGGGGGGGGGGGGGGCGCAGAGGAACCCTGACCCCTGACATCGAAAGAAGATGAGCATAAATCTGAAAGAATGGGTACATCTCCGGGTGGATTTCGTAGTCATGTAAGTAGAGGAAAGCGGTTAAAATTTCGTTGGGATAGGACGTTAAGAGTATGTAGGTGTAAGGTTGTAGGGATGAGCTGGTGCAAGCGCGACAGAGTACGAAGGGCTAATAATTAGTGATGAAACGACAAGGAGGTTGGTGACAAGTTTGCATGAAGTGAAGGAAATCCGATGGTGTTTGGAGAGGAAGAGGAAAGAGGAGAAATCCGTAACTTCGCATAGGATCTTAGTCGAGGATCGTGGACGGATACGGGAGGTGGGGAAGAGAGTATGGCGTTTGAAGATTTGGAGGGACTGATAAAGTTTTGTGGAGCTGAAATTCAGACGATATTGGCATATTAGCTGTCTGGTCAGCTGAAAGCTGTGTAGGTTTGGAGCATCGTGGAGGGACGCATTTCATGTGTTTGGTCGGTTAGCAGCTTTGTAGCTTTGATCTACTGTGGACTTCTTGTTGAATAGTTAGTAGTGCGGTATTAGAATCTGCATGACAGACTAAAGGAAAACAGCGAATAAAGAATAAATACAACTGCGCGGTCTTCTGACAGCACGAGACGGGTTTTGTGGGATAATGTGTGGTAGTCAGTGGGTATAAATACGAACATTACCAGAAGCCTGTGATGATGGCAACGTCTGTGCATTGGAGGAATAGCGATGTATGTAGCTGGAGCCGCTGGCGATGGCGTTGGTATAATGATCGTTCGAGTAATGGGGTTTCATGACCGATAATGACCGTTTGGAAATGATCTCTACTGCACATGTGCAGTGTCCTGATTTTCATTATGTTGTGTCTAGACAAGACAGCCTAGACACAATGAGAGGAAGCCGAAAGGCACGCGCTTAAACTCACGCAGGCCGGCGTGAGGTCTGAAACAGGATACGTAATGAATGCTATAAAGAAAAGTACGTAGCTTCTCGAATACATTTGTAGAACATCGCTCTTGATGATACATTAATAGAATCTCAATATCAATTGAATACGGCGCCTTGCTAGGTCGTAGCAAATGTAGCTGAAGGCTATGCTAACTATCGTCTCGGCAAATGAGAGCGTATTTGTCAGTAATCCATCTCAGGCAAAGTCGGCTGTACAACTGGGGCGAGTGCCAGGACGTCTCTCTAGACCTGCCGTGAGGTGGCGCTCGGTCTGCAATTACTGACAGTGGCGATACGTGGGTCCGACGTATACTACTGGACAGCGGTCGATTTAAAGGCTACCACCTAGCAAGTGTGGTGTCTGGCGGTGACACCACACATTACACATACGATTTCTTTGCGTTACACTAACGCATATCTTGTGTGTTTCGTTGTTTGGTCACCTGTAGCGCTAGCTGACAACGCAATGCAAAACTTTCTCGAACGCCATGTCGGATTTCATCGTTTTCGTAGCAAAGGTATCGCATTTGATAGTTAACGTATTATAATTTGCATAATAAGAAAATACTACGCTTAGTTGGACTGACATATAAAAGGTATATCAAAATCACGTCGTTTCTGGTGCAGCATAATGTAATAAAATTCGGAAAATGCCGCATCGATGTACAGGGCCCGCCAAAAAGACGTCCTGTATTTGGAGAGGCTGCAGTGCGAGTCATGGTTGGGTTGCTAATGTCGAGGACGTATTGGTCGATAGCAATGTACCTGCCATTTTCAGTAGGCGCAATGGCTTGGCTAAGTGAGCATCGTGCGTTTGTTGTGAAGGAGTATGTTCGTAATGGTGGGTCTGTAATTATTGCTCGGCGAGCATTTTGCATCCGGTTCGAACTCGATTTTGTTGCTAATAGAATTATTCGAGCTTGGGTATCAAACCTTAGAGCATCAGATTCTGTACTGGAAAGAAAATCAACTGGCCGGCCTCGGACTGTAACATCACCGACGAAAGTCGCGAGTGTGAGAGCATCCGTCCAGCAATCTTCTAACAAGGGAACCTCCCCATCGCACCCCCCTCAGATTTAGTTATAAGTTGGCACAGGGATAGGCCTTGAAAAACTGAACACAGATCAATCGAGAAAACAGGAAGAACTTGTGTGGAACTATGAAAAAAATAAGCAAAATATACAAACTGAGTAGTCCATGCGCAAGGTAGGCAACATCGAGGAGGGTGTTAGCTTACGAGCGCCGTGGTCCCGCGGCTAGCGTGAGCAGCTGTGGGACGACAGGATCTTCTCTCGGGTGAAAATTTTAATTTTTTATTTTCAGATAATTATCAAAGTTCAGGCACTCACACATAATCAACTTCGCTCTCCAAAATTCCAGGACATGTTCAGATTTGCTTGGACATATACAGAATTTGACGGTCTACGCACGGAAACATTTGAAAACGTAAAAAACATATGTTTTGACAGAGCACAGGGAAAACTGTGCGACTCTGAAACTGTTGCATTCATTTGATGCAGTTTATGTGACAAACTCTTATGTTTTCATCACTTTTGTTGGAGTGATTATCACATCCACAAGAAAACCTAAATGGGGCAAGGTAGAAGAATCTTTTTACCCATTCGCCAAGTGTGCAAGTTAGGTGGGTCGACAACATATTCCTGTCATGTGACGCACATGCCGACACCAGTGTCGTAAAGAATATATCAGACGTGTTTTCCTGTGGAGGAATCGGTTGACCTATGACCTTGCGATCAAATGTTTTCTGTTCCTATTGGAGAGGCTACTAATCGCACAGTTTTGCGGTGCGGTCGGAAAACACAGACATTAAACTTATTACAGTGAACAGAGACGTCAATGAATGAACAGACAGATCGTAACTTTGCGAAAATAAAGAAAGTAAAATTCCCACTCGAGGGAGGACTCGAACCAAGGACCTTTCTTTCTGCAGTTGCTCACTCTAACCACGAGACCACGGCGCTCAGCAGCTATCATTGTCCTTTATGTTGCCTATCTTGCACATGGACTACTCAGTTTGTACATTTTGCTTATTTTTTCATAGTTCCACACAACTTCTTCCTGTTTTCTCGATTGATCTGTGTTCAGTTTTTCAAGGCCTATCCATTGTGTCAATTTATAACTAAATCTGAGGGGGGTGCGATGGGGAGGTTCCCTTGTAAGCGTCCAACACTTAAACGTGCAGCGGCTGTGGGCTTGTCTGATAGGAGTGTAAGAAGAATCCTGCACAGAGATCTTCACATGCACCACTACAAAATGATGGCTATCCAAGACTTAAGGGAGAAAGATTCTGAAAGTCGCAGAGCTGTATGTGTGAGGAGTTATTTGGAACATTCCCCCTGGCGCTGTTTTGATTTCCTCTGATAAGGATAACTTCCACTGTAAATAAACAAAATTTCCGCTGTTGGGCAGCAGGAAACCCTCAGGAGCATAGCCAACAGCTACTTGACAGTCATCGTGTCAAATTGCTTCTGTCACATGATAGAGACATACATTAAACCAATTTGTTGAGGACTATGAAGAAGGAGAAGTCCGATACCAACAATACGGTGCCACAGCTCACACTATTCGGCGTTTTCTAGAAATTTTGAGAGAATTGTTTCCTGAACGTTTTCTCTCTTCGTGAGGAGTCGCCGCCTAGCCCGTAAGGTCACCCGATTTATCACCTCGTTACTTTTTCTTTCTTTGGGGACACTTAAGGCTCAACTGTACAAACATCGCCCCACGCGAGGAGGCAATCATCCAGGAACTGGCTACTATTATACCGGAAATGACACAAGGAACTATCAAAACCGATACAGGGATTAGTGAACACAGGGTTGGCATAGCGAGACTGAATATTGTAATCCCCAAATCCTCCAAAAATAAGCGAAAAATATACCTATTCAAAAAAAGCAGATAAAAATTCACTTGACGCCTTCTTGAGAGACAATCTCCACTCATTCCAAATTAATAATACACTCCTGGAAATTGAAATAAGAACACCGTGAATTCATTGTCCCAGGAAGGGGAAACTTTATTGACACATTCCTGGGGTCAGATACATCACATGATCACACTGACAGAACCACAGGCACATAGACACAGGCAACAGAGCATGCACGATGTCGGCACTAGTACAGTGTATATCCACCTTTCGCAGCAATGCAGGCTGCTATTCTCCCATGGAGACGATCGTAGAGATGCTGGATGTAGTCCTGTGGAACGGCTTGCCATGCCATTTCCACCTGGCGCCTCAGTTGGACCAGCGTTCGTGCTGGACGTGCAGACCGCGTGAGACGACGCTTCATCCAGTCCCAAACATGCTCAATGGGGGACAGATCCGGAGATCTTGCTGGCCAGGGTAGTTGACTTACACCTTCTAGAGCACGTTGGGTGGCACGGGATACATGCGGACGTGCATTGTCCTGTTGGAACAGCAAGTTCCCTTGCCGGTCTAGGAATGGTAGAACGATGGGTTCGATGACGGTTTGGATGTACCGTGCACTATTCAGTGTCCCCTCGACGATCACCAGTGGTGTACGGCCAGTGTAGGAGATCGCTCCCCACACCATGATGCCGGGTGTTGGCCCTGTGTGCCTCGGTCGTATGCAGTCCTGATTGTGGCGCTCACCTGCACGGCGCCAAACACGCATACGACCATCATTGGCACCAAGGCAGAAGCGACTCTCATCGCTGAAGACGACACGTCTCCATTCGTCCCTCCATTCACGCCTGTCGCGACACCACTGGAGGCGGGCTGCACGATGTTGGGGCGTGAGCGGAAGACGGCCTAACGGTGTGCGGGACCGTAGCCCAGCTTCATGGAGGCGGTTGCGAATGGTCCTCGCCGATACCCCAGGAGCAACAGTGTCCCTAATTTGCTGGGAAGTGGCGGTGCGGTCCCTTCGGCACTGCGTAGGATCCTACGGTCTTGGCGTGCATCCGTGCGTCGCTGCGGTCCGGTCCCAGGTCGACGGGCACGTGCACCTTCCGCCGACCACTGGCGACAACATCGATGTACTGTGGAGACCTCACGCCCCACGTGTTGAGCAATTCGGCGGTACGTCCACCCGGCCTCCCGCATGCCCACTATACGCCCTCGCTCAAAGTCCGTCAGCTGCACATACGGTTCACGTCCACGCTGTCGCGGCATGCTACCAGTGTTAAAGACTGCGATGGAGCTCCGTATGCCACGGCAAACTGGCTGACACTGACGGCGGCGGTGCACAAATGCTGCGCAGCTAGCGCCATTCGACGGCCAACACCGCGGTTCCTGGTGTGTCCCCTGTGCCGTGCGTGTGATCATTGCTTGTACAGCCCTCTCGCAGTGTCCGGAGCAAGTATGGTGGGTATGACACACCGGTGTCAATGTGTTCTTTTTTCCATTTCCAGGAGTGTATAAGTGTAGACCAGGTGTGGCTTGAATTCAAAGAAATAGTATCGGCAGCAATTCAGAGGTTTATACCAAATAAATTTAAAAACGACTCATCTGATCCTCCTTGGTACACAAAATGGTTTATAATACTGTTGCAGAAACAACGAAAGAAACATGCCAAATTTAAACAGACGAAAAATCCCCAAGATTGGAGATCTTTTAAAGAAGACGGAAATTTAGAGTGGACTTCAATGCGAGATGCTTATAACAGTTTCCACAACGAAACTTAGTCTCGAAACCTGACAGAAAATCCAAAGAGATTCTGGTCGTATGTGAAGTATGTTAGCGGCAAGAAACAATCAATGCCTTCTCTCAGCGATAGCAATGGAGATGCTATCGAAGACAGTGCTGCCAAAGCAGAGTTACTAAACACAGCCTTCTGAAAAACCTTCACAAAAGAAGACGAAGTAAATATTCCAGAATTCGAATCGAGAACAGCTGCCGACATGAAAAAAATGTTCAAATGTGTGTGAAATCTTAGGGGACTTAACTGCGAAGGTCATCAGTCCCTAAGCTTACACACTACCTGACCTAAATTATCCTAAGGACAAACACACACACCCATGCCCGAGGGAGGACTCAAAACTCCGCCGGGACCAGCCGCACAGTCCATGACTGCAGCGCCTAAGACCGCTCGGCTAATCCCGCGCGGTTGCCAACATGAGTAGCGTAGAAGTAAATATCCTCGGAGTAGTGTATACCAATTAGATTCCTTTCGGAGTATGCTGATGCATTAGCACCATACTTAACAATCATATACAACCGTTCGCTCGACGAAAGATCCGTACCCAAAGTCTGGAAAGCTGCACAGGTCACACCAATATTCAAGAAAGGTAGTAGGAGTAATCCACTAAATTACAGGCCCATGTCTTTGACGTCGGTATGCAGCAGGATTTTGGACATATATCGTGTTCAAACATTATGAATTACCTCCAAGAAAACTGTCTATTGACACTTAGTCAACATGGGTTTAGAAAACATCGTTCCTGTGAAACACAACTAGCTCTTTATTCACATGAAGTGTTGAGTACTATTGACGAGAGATTTCAGATCAATACCGTATTCCTGGATTTCCGGAAGGCTTTTGACACTGTGCCACACAAGCGGCTTGTAGTGAAATTGCATGCTTATGGAATATCGTCTCAGTTTTGTGACTGGGTTTGTGGTTTCCTGTCAGAGAGATCACAGTTGGTAGTAATTGACGGAAATTCATCGAGTAAAACAGAAGTGATTCCTGGCGTTCTCCAAGATAGTGTTATAGATTCTTTGCTCTTCCTTATCTATATAAACGATTTGGGAGACAATCTGAGCAGCCGTCTTAGGTTGTTTGCAGATGACGCTGTCGTTTATCGACTAATAAAGCCATCAGAAGATCAAAACAAATTGCAAAACGATTTAGGAAAGATATCTGAATGGTGCGAAAATCGGCAGTTGATCCTAAATAACGAAAAGTGCGAGGTCATCCACATGAGTGCTAAAAGGAATTCGTTAAACTTCGGTTACACGATAAATCAGTCCATCTAAAAGCTATAAATTCAACTAAATACTTAGGTATTACAGTTACGAACAACTTAAACTGGAAGTAACACATAGAAAAAGTTGTAGAGAAAGCTAACCAAAGACTGCGTTATATTGGCAGAACACTTAGAAAATGTAACAGATCTACTAAGGAGACTGCCTACACTACACTTGTCCGTCCTCTTTTAGAACACTGCTGCACGGTGTGGGGTCCTTACTAGATAGGACTGACGGAGTACATCGAAAAAGTTCAAAGAAGGTCAGCACGTTTTGTATTATCTCGAAATATGGGAGAGAGTGTCATAGAAATGATACAGGATTTGGGCTGGACATCATAAAAAGAAAGGCGTTTTTCGTTGCGACGGAATCTTGTCACGAAATTGCAATCACTAACTTTCTCCTCCGAATGCAAAAATACATTGTTGAAACCGACCTACATAGGGAAAAACGATCACCACTATAAAATAAGGGAAATCAGAGCTCGTACGGAAAGATACAGGTGTTCGTTCTTTCCGCGCGCTATACGAGATTGTAATAATAGAGAATTGTGAAGGTGGTTCGATGAACCCTCTGCCAGGCACTTAAATGTGATTTGCAGAGGATCCATGTAGATGTAAATGTAGATGTAGACAACTTCCAGAAAAGGCTTCATCAGTGTGTTAACAATGGAGGATGCCATTTGTCTGACATTTTTAAAGCCAACTAAAGTAAAACGGTATAGTTTTTGTTGTTCACAAACAAAATTATTGTCTATCATTCTCTGTTTGTTTGTAACTACATTTTCAAATACGAGTGGTCTTTTTGCCGGACCTTGTACAAACGTGTTACCGTCAATCTGTCTCTGTTTACAGGTCCAAGTTAAGCTATTTTTTAGGTTGTAAGGCACAAATCCGATGTTTGACGTATGTAATACCCGTAAAATAGCTACAGAAAGTAAGAACAACTACATTTTTAACTGGGCGGAAGAATGTTCAGATCACATGTTCCATGTGTTGTTATTTCTCTTTTGGTTCTCCCAATCATTTTCCGAAAAGATGTGCAGAGTAATGACCTCGTTGTCGACGGGACATTAGATACTAACCCGACAAAGGTATGTAGTTCTTGATGTACACAACTTGTGCATTAATATATGGCACATTGCATGGTAGATGGCAATGACTTGATGCTGGATAATAAATTCACATATACAGGGTATAGATAATATTTGACATATTGCGCAGAAGAGTTATAGATTGCACACATAAAAAACATTCAGTCACAAAACTATCTTACTTCGTTTATTCTTGGATTTGCTAATGACATATATACTCCTGGAAATTGAAATAAGAACACCGTGAATTCATTGTCCCAGGAAGGGGAAACTTTATTGACACATTCTTGGGGTCAGATACATCACATGATCACACTGACAGAACCACAGGCACATAGACACAGGCAACAGAGCATGCACAATGTCGGCACTAGTACAGTGTATATCCACCTTTCGCAGCAATGCAGGCTGCTATTCTCACATGGAGACGATCGTAGAGATGCTGGATGTAGTCCTGTGGAACGGCTTGCCATGCCATTTCCACCTGGCGCCTCAGTTGGACCAGCGTTCGTGCTGGACGTGCAGACCGCGTGAGACGACGCTTCATCCAGTCCCAAACATGCTCAATGGGGGACAGATCCGGAGATCTTGCTGGCCAGGGTAGTTGACTTACACCTTCTAGAGCACGTTGGGTGGCACGGGATACATGCGGATGTGCATTGTCCTGTTGGAACAGCAAGTTCCCTTGCCGGTCTAGGAATGGTAGAACGATGGGTTCGATGACGGTTTGGATGTACCGTGCACTATTCAGTGTCCCCTCGACGATCACCAGTGGTGTACGGCCAGTGTAGGAGATCGCTCCCCACACCATGATGCCGGGTGTTGGCCCTGTGTGCCTCAGTCGTATGCAGTCCTGATTGTGGCGCTCACCTGCACGGCGCCAAACACGCATACGACCATCATTGGCACCAAGGCAGAAGCGACTCTCATCGCTGAAGACGACACGTCTCCATTCGTCCCTCCATTCACGCCTGTCGCGACACCACTGGAGGCGGGCTGCACGATGTTGGGGCGTGAGCGGAAGACGGCCTAACGGTGTGCGGGACCGTAGCCCAGCTTCATGGAGACGGTAGCGAATGGTCCTCGCCGATCCCCCAGGAGCAACAGTGTCCCTAATTTGCTGGGAAGTGTAGGTGCGGTCCCCTACGGCACTGCGTAGGATCCTACGGTCTTGGCGTGCATCCGTGCGTCGCTGCGGTCCGGTCCCAGGTCGACGGGCACGTGCACCTTCCGCCGACCACTGGCGACAACATCGATGTACTGTGGAGACCTCACGCCCCACGTGTTGAGCAATTCGGCGGTACGTCCACCCGGCCTCCCGCCTGCCCACTATACGCCCTCGCTCAAAGTCCGTCAACTGCACATACGGTTCACGTCCACGCTGTCGCGGCATGCTACCAGTGTTAAAGACTGCGATGGAGCTCCGTATGCCACGGCAAACTGGCTGACACTGACGGCGGCGGTGCACAAATGCTGCGCAGCTAGCGCCATTCGACGGCCAACACCGCGGGTCCTGGTGTGTCCCCTGTGCCGTGCGTGTGATCATTGCTTGTACAGCCCTCTCGCAGTGTCCGGAGCAAGTATGGTGGGTATGACACACCGGTGTCAATGTGTTCTTTTTTCCATTTCCAGGAGTGTAGCTTTCATTTTATATCCAAATGAAGATACGTTTTAAAAACAATTACCCAGCAAAAAGGTTTTAAGATTACCACCAAAAAAGGAAAAGACAATACATTTTATTTATGTTCACAGCTTGTATTTCTGAATTTGCTGTTAAAAATGTCTATTTTTAAGGTAAATGTTTCTGTTGTATAAACATAAAGATTTATTTAATTTTTTTTTTTTTACTGTACCATGGACATTCAGTCTATTGCTATTACGTCAACAGATTTAGACTTTCATAATGTGTAGACACTGCCAAGATGTGAAATACGTGAATATTGGAAGAGAGGCCTTCTATATACGTCTCTTGGCTTCTTACTGATCATTCCTCCCGTGGTGCTTTCCTCGGCGTGGTGCTGATTTTGATGACGAAACACTGTATGTTGCCAATCCATAATTTGCCAAAGAATGACATTTTGTAAATTTAAGACATAAACTCTGTAATTAAGCAGTAACGTGTTGTCTGGAGAAGGCAACACACAGATGTCGAAATATGGCTTTTGTTATCCGTGCCAAAAGTGGACGTATTGGTTATTATGTGGACGTCATAATGTTCTGGTTGATCAGTGCACGTGTAACACTATTGCAAACATGTTGCTGCCTACGCCACCTCCTCTCTAAAGTGAACCAATTTAATGTATGTATGTCATTTATAGCAATGGGTATTGCATGTGACCCACTATTGTCAACCCTTGAATAGAAAAGAAAAAAATTACTCATTTCGAAAGTGAAGTTAACAGAGGAGAGTGAGATACTTTTGCTTTCCATACATCACGATAAATATACACAACACATTTCTGCTACAAATCCCGTAAGGAAATAAAATTACACCAGTATGTATTAAATTCTCGTGAGGATAGGTTGTACCTTCCCTTTAAAAGGCTAGCAGGAACATAGTAGTTGTTTTCTTCGATGAGAAGGCTACAAGACAGAACACAGAAAGCTATGTGCAGACGTGGGCTTATCTGTTTGGAGGAATGTTATTAAACGCTTTGGAATCGCCAAAAGAAAATCGTGTGACCAGTCATGACCATACATTGACCAGTACTCGAACAGCTTTGGGCCTGTCGTGACCCACTGGAACTGGGAGGCTGTCTCGACCGAACGCATTCACGTGGTCGTGATTGCTTCTGATCGTTACTCGAATGAATATGGTACACATGCTCTCGGTGGTGTTGGAGAGAGCGTTACTATGGTGGTGATAATGTTGGATGTCCATATGATGGTGAAAAAGGTGAATATGCACAATAATGCGAGATTTTAATGAGTGAGACGATGCAGGGGAAAACCAAAAGAGAAACGAGGATCAGGATCATAAACTAGCTGTGGCAGCAGGAGATGATGGTGTTATAATGGTGGTTGTTTTGGGTTTTACTCCACCACGAAGTCTGAGCCCACAGTTGGTGCTACCTGCCTTGGGTTGTGCCGTCAGCAACACAGGTAGCGGAGTCAGTGACAGTAAGCAAAAAGTCGGTCTTCTCCGGTGATGACAGTGATAAGTTCTCGTACTCTCAGTCCGACAGTGGTGGTAGATGGCGGTGTCACTGATAGTGGTCTCAACGGTGACTAGAGCAGTGAAGCTGACATCTTCGATGAAGATGCAGAAAAGAGAACATCCCAGACGAATTTACGCATGCCTCAATACACTTTAACTATGGTGGCTAACGAATACACCATCAGTGAAGATCGAGCCATTGGCCTGTAGCTCACCATGATATGTTTCTTAATTTCTTCATCCACTACCTACGAAGTGACTGGCTCCGTCACTGCATTCAGTTATTAATTGCTAATGCTATGAGATTGTAAGGTCGAGCATCAGATGAGGATACTGTGTCTCGAAACTTCTGGAAAAAATAGATACAATTCTTAAGCAAATACGTGCTGATGCAATATCAAACACCCACCCACCAAGTGCAATGTGATTGTGTAGAACGACAACAGTACATTTCTGAACTGCATTAGGTAAAATATGTGCAGGATGAATCTGCTTCTTATTCCTCTGAATTCCCTTACTGGAAAGGTAATAATGTTGTATTATTTATTTTGTAGAAGTGTATGTGTTGTGTACCAAGCAAGAGGTACACAACAAATACCACAGGAGACAGCCATCACACAGGCACCAGCAGTTGCCTGGTAACCCCTCCATTATATGCAGTAGCTTCCAGATAGTGCTCACAATACCAGACTTCTTCCTGCTTTTGCACCACTTCCTCGAGTCTGTCATATGCGTCCGCCAATAGTGTGGACATCCGCCACAGGGAGCGCTGTCTACCTCGAACTTCATTTATTCTACCTCTAACTGGCAGACGTGGAAAGTCTTCTCCTGACAGGTACCAATACATGACACGTCACAGACTTTCACAGAGTTACGAACTATCAGCTGAGTTCAGTGCCTGCATCCCACCCAGTTCAGTATCCTGAGGACTATCTTCCAACTTAGCACTCACAAGGGAACCTCCCCATCGCACCCCCCTCAGATTTAGTTATAAGTTGGCACAGGGATAGGCCTTGAAAAACTGAACACAGATCAATCGAGAAAACAGGAAGAAGTTGTGTGGAACTATGAAAAAAATAAGCAAAATATACAAACTGAGTAGTCCATGCGCAAGGTAGGCACCATCAAGGAAAGTGTTGGCTTACGAGCGCCGTGGTCCCGTGGTTAGCGTGAGCAGCTGTGAAACGACAGGTCCTTGGTTCAAATCTTCTCTCGGGTGAAAATTTTAATTTTTTATTTTCAGATAATTATCAAAGTTCAGGCACTCACACATAATCAACTTCGCTCTCCAAAATTCCAGGACATGTTCAGATTTGCTTGGATATATACAGAATTTGACGGTCTACGCACGGAAACATTTGAAAACGTAAAAAACATATGTTTTGACAGAGCACAGTGAAAACTGTGCGACTCTGAAACTTTTGCATTCATTTGATGCAGTTTATGTGACAAACTCTTATGTTTTCATCACTTTTTTTGGAGTGATTATCACATCCACAAGAAAACCTAAATGGGGCAAGGTAGAAGAATCTTTTTACCCATTCGCCAAGTGTGCAAGTTAGGTGGGTCGACAACATATTCCTGTCATGTGACGCACATGCCGTCACCAGTGTCGTAAAGAATATATCAGACGTGTTTTCCTGTGGAGGAATCGGTTGACCTATGACCTTGCGATCAAATGTTTTCGGTTCCTGTGGTGTCACTGCCAGACACCACACTTGCTAGGTGGTAGCTTAAATCGGCCGCGGTCCATTAGTACATGTCGGACCCGCGTGTCGCCAGTGTGTGATCGCAGACCGAGCGCCACCACACGGCAAGTCTCGAGAGACGTACGAGAACTCGCCCCAGTTGTACGACGACGTTGCTAGCGGCTATACTGACGAAGCCTTTGCTCTCATTTGCCGAGAGACAGTTAGAATAGCCTTCAGCGAAGTTAATGGCTACGACTTAGCAAGGCGCCAATTGTATCAGTGCATGTATCTTACGAGTCTCATTTGTATAGTCAAGAGAGATGTACCAAAGGAAGCATTAAAAGTTAAGTATATTCCAAAGCTACGTATTTTCTTTATAGCAGTCATAACTTATCCTGTTCCAGACTTGACGCCAGTCGGCGTGTGTGTACGCGTGCCTTTCGGCTTCCTCCTCAGTGTGGCGTGACTATCTTGTTACGCCACAACAGTTCCTATTGGAGAGGCACGTCCTTTCGTCTACTAATAGCACGGTTTTGCGGTGCGGTCGCAAAACACAGACACTAAACTTATTACAGTGAACAGAGACGTCAATGAATGAACGGACAGATCGTAACTTTGCGAAAATAAAGAAAGTAAAATTTTCACTTGAGGGAAAACTCGAACCAAGGACCTTTCGTTCCGCTGTTGCTCACTCTAACCACGAGACCATGGCGCTCATCAGCTACCATTCTCCTTTATGTTGCCTATCTTGCACATGGACTACTCAGTTTGTATATTATGCTTATTTTTTCATAGTTCCACACAACTTCTTCCTGTTTTCTCGATTGATCTGTGTTCAGTTTTTCAAGGCCTATCCATTGAGTCAATTTATAACTAAATCTGAGAGGGGTGCGATGGGGAGGTTCCCTTGTCAGTATTTATGGAGAACTAGGACCAGTAACAGAGTGTCTGCGTAATTACTATCAGTTGTAGGATTGTTAAGCGACAGCAAAGCTATTTAAACATCATGGTATTAGGTTAGGACATCAAGTATCAAAGTTAAGTACCATACTCATAATAAATGTTATTTCTTACTACGTTGCCACATTTCTGTTATAGCGTGCCTTGTCATATAAGTGTAGTTATCAAGTGTCCAATTGATAACCATTGAGGAAATACGAGGTGCATTCAAGTTCTAAGGCCTCCGATTTTTTTTTTCTAATTAACTACTCACCCAAAATCGATGAAACTGGCGTTACTTCTTGAAGTAATAGCCCTGCAGACGAACACATTTTTCACAACGCTGACGCCATGATTCCATGGCAGCGGCGAAGGCTTCTTTAGGAGTCTGTTTTGACCACTGGAAAATCGCTGAGGCAATAGCAGCACGGCTGGTGAATGTGCGGCCACGGAGAGTGTCTTTCATTGTTGGAAAAAGCCAAAAGTCACTAGGAGCCAGGTCAGGTGAGTAGGGAGCATGAGGAATCACTTCAAAGTTGTTATCACGAAGAAACTGTTGCGTAACGTTAGCTCGATGTGCGGGTGCGTTGTCTCGGTGAAACAGCACACGCGCAGCCCTTCTCGGACGTTTTTGTTGCAGTGCAGGAAGGATTTTGTTCTTCAAAACATTTTCGTAGGATGCACCTGTTACCGTAGTGCCCTTTGGAACGCAATTGGTAAGGATTACGCCCTCGCTGTCCCAGAACATGGACACCATCATTTTTTCAGCACTGGCGGTTACCCGAAATTTTTTTGGTGGCGGTGAATCTGTGTGCTTCCATTGAGCTGACTGGCGCTTTGTTTCTGGATTGAAAAATGGCATCCACATCTCATCCATTGTCACAACCGACGAAAAGAAAGTCCCATTCATGCTGTCGTTGCGCGTCAACATTGCTTGGCAACATGCCACACGGACAGCCATATGGTCGTCTGTCAGCATTCGTGGCACCCACCTGGATGACACTTTTCGCATTTTCAGGTCGTCATGCAGGATTGTGTGCACAGAACCCACAAAAATGCCAACTCTGGAGGCGATCTGTTCGACAGTCATTCGGCGATCCCCCAAAACAATTCTCTCCACTTTCTCGATCATGTCGTCAGACCGGCTTGTGCGAGCCCAAGGTTGTTTCGGTTTGTTGTCATACGATGTTCTGCCTTCATTAAGCTGTCGCACCCACGAACGCACTTTCGACACATCCATAACTCCATCACCACATGTCTCCTTCAACTGTCGATGAATTTCAATTGGTTTCACACCACGCAAATTCAGAAAACGAATGATTGCACACTGTTCAAGTAAGGAAAACGTCGCCATTTTAAGTATTTAAAACAGTTCTCATTCTCGCCGCTGGCGGTAAAATTCCATCTGCCGTACGGTGCTGCCATCTCTGGGACGTATTGACAATGAACGCGGCCTCATTTTAATACAATGCGAATGTTTCTATCTCTTTTCAGACCGGAGAAAAAAAATCGGAGGCCTTAGAACTTGAATGCACCTCGAACATCCACTGTGGACGTTTCACACGATGGCAAGGTCGTCACACCTCCTCTTATCCATCGGTTAACAACAGGACGACATTCTTGACAATCTTCGACATTGCTGATACCCACCAGATGATGCAACCCTGCTCTAAGAACATCGTTAGCCAGCAACCCCACTGAAGGTGATCGCAGCCCTTTGGAGTGCAGTGTGACCTCGGGTGTATAGGGTGGAACTATTAGGGACCACTCAAAACCATTCCATAAAATTTGAACGCAATCTGAAGCACTAAAGGATGCTTTTGCTTTTTCAGCTCCTCTGTTTTGTGCCTTCATGTGGCTTGATCATAGGGGGTGCGGCACTGACACATACGTCAATAAAACAGCAAAGGGATCCCCATTCGGCAACATACTTTAAAAGTGTACCTGTACAGTGACAAATTGTGACAGGATGATAATTAAATCAAGACCTTAAGCTGTCGACAGGCGTTGATATACCGGGAGAGCAAAAAGTCAGTATAAATTTGAAAACTGAATAAATCACGGAATAATGTAGATAGAGAGCTGCAAATTGACACACATGCTTGGAATGACATGGGGTTTTATTAGAACCAAAAAATACAAAAATTCACGAATTGTCCGACGGATGACACTTCATCTGATCAGAATAGTAATAACTTAAAAGCAACAAAGTAAGACAAAGCAAAGATGATGTTCTTTACAGGAAATGCTCAATATGTCCACATCATTCCTCAACAATAGCTGTAGTCGAGGAATAATGTTGCGAACAGCACTGTAAAGCATGTCCAGAGTTATGGTGAGGCATTGGCGTCGGATGTTGTCTTTCAGCATCCCTAGAGATGTCGGTCGATCACGATACACTTGCGACTTCGGGTAACCCCAAAGCCAATAATCGCACGGACTGAGGTCTGTGGACCTGGGAGGCCAAACATGACGAAAGTGGCGGTTGAGCACGCCATCATCACCAAACGACGCGCGCATGAGATCTTTCACGCGTCTAGCAATACTTTTTTTTGGTTCTAATAAAACCCCATATCATTCCAAACATGTGTGTCAATTTTTACCTCTCTATCTACATTATTCCGTGGTTATTAAGTATTCAAATTTATACTGACTTTTTGATCACCCAGTACATCAACGAGGACAGTTGAAAATGTGTAGCCCTACCGCGACTCGAACCTGGGACCTCCTGCTTGCATGGCAGACGCTCTATCCATCTGAGCCACTGACGGCACAGAGGACAGAGCGACTGCAGGGATTTATCCTTTGCACGCTCCCAGTGAGACCCACATTCCCAGATTAATGTCCACACACTACATTCGTAGTGCCCCTGCCCATTACACTCATTATTCGCGGCAGACAATCTTACCGAGTCCTGTAAGAGTTCGGGCAATGCGTGTGCATCTGCACAGAAGAAGGAGGTCAATGGCCGGTTAGCCTTAACTACACTCCTGGAAATTGAAATAAGAACACCGTGAATTCATTGTCCCAGGAAGGGGAAACATTATTGACACATTCCTGGGGTCAGATACATCACATGATCACACTGACAGAACCACAGGCACATAGACACAGGCAACAGAGCATACACAATGTCGGCACTAGTACAGTGTATATCCACCTTTCGCAGCAATGCAGGCTGCTATTGTCCCATGGAGACGATCGTAGAGATGCTGGATGTAGTCCTGTGGAACGGCTTGCCATGCCATTGCCACCTGGCGCCTCAGTTGGACCAGCGTTCGTGCTGGACGTGCAGACCGCGTGAGACGACGCTTCATCCAGTCCCAAACATGCTCAATGGGGGACAGATCCGGAGATCTTGCTGGCCAGGGTAGTTGACTTACACCTTCTAGAGCACGTTGGGTGGCACGGGATACATGCGGACGTGCATTGTCCTGTTGGAACAGCAAGTTCCCTTGCCGGTCTAGGAATGGTAGAACGATGGGTTCGATGACGGTTTGGATGTACCGTGCACTATTCAGTGTCCCCTCGACGATCACCAGTGGTGTACGGCCAGTGTAGGAGATCGCTCCCCACACCATGATGCCGGGTGTTGGCCCTGTGTGCCTCGGTCGTATGCAGTCCTGATTGTAGCGCTCACCTGCACGGCGCCAAACACGCATACGACCATCATTGGCACCAAGGCAGAAGCGACTCTCATCGCTGAAGACGGCACGTCTCCATTCGTCCCTCCATTCACGCCTGTCGCGACACCACTGGAAGCGGGCTGCACGATGTTGGGGCGTGAGCGGAAGACGGCCTAACGGTGTGCGGGACCGTAGCCCAGCTTCATGGAGACGGTTGCGAATGGTCCTCGCCGATACCCCAGGAGCAACAGTGTCCCTAATTTGCTGGGAAGTGGCGGTGCGGTCCCCTACGGCACTGCGTAGGATCAAATGGCTCTGAGCACTATGGGACTCAACTGCTGAGGTCATTAGTCCCTTAGAACTTAGAACTAGTTAAACCTAACTAACCTAAGGACATCACAAACATCCATGCCCGAGGCAGGATTCGAACCTGCGACCGTAGCGGTCTTGCGGTTCCAGACTGCAGCGCCTTTAACCGCACGGCCACTTCGGCCGGCGCTGCGTAGGATCCTACGGTCTTGGCGTGCATCCGTGCGTCGCTGCGGTCCGGTCCCAGGGCGACGGGCACGTGCTCCTTCCGCCGACCACTGGCGACAACATCGATGTACTGTGGAGACCTCACGCCCCACGTGTTGAGCAATTCGGCGGTACGTCCACCCGGCCTCCCGCATGCCCACTATACGCCCTCGCTCAAAGTCCGTCAACTGCACATACGGTTCACGTCCACGCTGTCGCGGCATGCTACCAGTGTTAAAGACTGCGATGGAGCTCCGTATGCCACGGCAAACTGGCTGACACTGACGGCGGCGGTGCACAAATGCTGCGCAGCTAGCGCCATTCGACGGCCAACACCGCGGTTCCTGGTGTGTCCGCTGTGCCGTGCGTGTGATCATTGCTTGTACAGCCCTCTCGCAGTGTCCGGAGCAAGTATGGTGGGTCTGACACACCGGTGTCAATGTGTTCTATTTTCCATTTCCAGGAGTGTATATTCATATAATTGTGACAGGAGTCCTAGACGCCTGCCGGCAGACTACACTGCTGCTCTTGCACCTGCTAGCAGGCTTGCAGAACCGCAGAGGTTTCAAGGGATTGCCTGCCTACAGGTACCAAGGACTCTCATCGCTGTTGGTCTCTGTAGAGGTACATTTTTAAAGTGCTCAACAAAGGTGGGCAGGCGGCACCAAGGGCATTGCTGAAATGGTACGTCTTAGAGGGACCCTTTTCCATTTAATTCAGACATATGTCAGTGTCGTAACCTCCAAGATTACGTCACAGGAAGGAGCAAAACAGGAGGTCTGAAAAAGCATAAGCAACATTTTCTGCTTCATATCACATTCAAATTTCGTCGAATGGTTTTGAACGTTCCCTAGTGGTTCAATCCTGTACACCAGAGCAAAATCGATGATTGCACTCCACTCCAAAGGGATGCAATCACATGCAGTGGGATAGCTAGCCCACGATGTCCTTAGAGAGCAGATGCATCATCTGGGGTGTGTCAACTGTTGTCGAGAACTGTGAACAGTAAAAAAAAAAATTGCTCTGAGCACTATGGGACTAAACTCAGGTCATCAGTCCCATAGAAAATTAGACCTACTTAAACCTAACTAACCTGAGGACATCACACACATCCATGCCCCAGGCAGGATTCGAACCTGCGACCGTAGCGATCGCCCTGTTCCAGACTGTAGCGCCTAGAACCGCTCGGCTACTCCGGCTGGGTGAACAGTCATTTTCGACCGCGAAATATGTGGCAATCAACACCGCACGGGAAAAGGGTGGGTTTATTGACGTCATTTATGCTATTCCATAAAGGCCTTTTCGCATCTGTTGTCAGATGCAGTGTGTGAAAAATGTTTTCCTCGGCCAGCCATAAGAAATCCACGTGACTTCAACGCTGGGCGTTGCGGTTTTGACCACCATCGAGGCGAGAAAAGAAGGGGTGAAATTTGGGTAACAAGAGATGTTATGATCTTCCCACCGTGTGACAAGGCCACAGTAGCGTTGGCCAGAATTGTGGTGAAATCTGGTGCTGATGAGGCATCTTTAACCCACCTTACACCTTACCTAAACATCTGAGCTGTGGCCCTTTTTTCGGATGTGTCGACACCTTGCTGTTTGAAGCGTTCTCGAGGCGTAGGGTGGCGTCGCAGGGCACCAAGCTTTTGCACCAGTACAGAGGAAGTTTGTAGGCACCTTTGTGCAACATTTCAATGGAAGACAATTACGGACTTTCTAGCAAATGATCCTTTAATTTTGTTGCGCAGTGTAGAACAGCCTTTCCCATTAGAGGCTGGTAACTTCCAAAAGGAAAGTGTCGGTTAGACCGTCAGTGAGAGAGCACTTCGATTTCCTGCTGCTAATAAGGCGAGTACACCGTTCGCTTGTTACACATTTTTACGAGCTTCAAACAGGTACAACTTATTTTCAGTTATCTGGGTAGTTACTATTTTATTTTTGTAATTTCTTGCGTGTTTGAGTGCCTACTAGACACAACCTTTTATTTTAATAACAGTGTAGTGTACAGTATCGCCGTTGCTATCGACCCTCGTATCGTACAGGCTTTTGTTTGTTTGGTTAGAACAGCTCAGTGTCGGTTAGACCGTCGGTGAGAGAGCACTTCGATTTCCTGCTGCTAATAAGGCGAGTACACCGTTCGCTTGTAGGGTAAACATAGTCATGTGCAGGGACTGTGGTTGTTGTGAGCGGACGCAAGGAGAATTGGCCACTCTTCGGGGGCAGGTGGAGGCTTTGTCTGTTAGGCTCATCGAGCTCGAGGCGCAGGCGTCGGCTCGTAGTGGCGTTGGGGCAACTGTGGTGAGACCTATGCCTACTTCGGTGGCCTTGGAATCGCATGGAACCCCTGATGTCGCTGCGTCTTCCGGCAGTGAGCATCTTACCGGTCAGCCATCACTCCAGGGTGAATGGCGGACAGTGGTGGGCTCGCGCGTGCCTGGCCGAAAGGCGAAGGTGGGATCTGGCCGCGTGGCAGCTGCCTTACCCCTTTCCAACAGGTACGGGGTACTTCCTAGTGGTGATGACATCGTTTCCGAGCCACCACAGGATGCCTCGCCTGTTGGGCCAGTGGCCGATTCTCCGGCAAGGTCCCGACAGTCACAGAGGGCGGGCCTATTAGTTATAGGGAGCTCCAACGTTAGGCGGGTTATGGAGCCCCTTAGGAAAATAGCGGGTAGGTCGGGGAAGAATGCCAGTGTGCACTCGGTGTGCTTGCCGGGGGGTCTCGTCCGTAATGTGGAGGAGGCCCTTCCGGCAGCTATTGAACGCACTGGGTGTGACCGGCTGCAGATAGTAGCACATGTCGGAACGAATGACGCCTGCCGCTTGGGTTCTGAGGCCATCCTTGGTTCCTTCCGGCGACTGGCTGATTTGGTGAAGACAACCAGCATCGCACGCGGAGTGCAAGCTGAGCTTAATATCTGCAGCATAGTGCCCAGAGTCGATCGCGGTCCTCTGGTTTGGAGCCGTGTGGAGGGTCTAAACCAGAGGCTCAGACGACTCTGCGACTATAATGGTTGCAAATTCATCGACCTCCGTTATTGGGTGGAGAACTTTAGGGCCCCCCTAGACAGGTCAGGCGTGCACTACACACCGGAAGCAGCTACTAGGGTAGCAGAGTACGTGTGGCGTGCACACGGGGGTTTTTTAGGTTAGAGGGACCCCCCCTTGGGCGAAACGATAAAATACCTGACGGCTTACCAGAGAGGACATTATCATCGTTGATAAAGAACGTCCGTCCTCAGAGACCAAAAACAGGAAAAGTCAACGTAATATTGGTAAACTGCAGGAGTATCCAGGGCAAGGTTCCTGAATTAGTATCTCTTATTGAAGGAAATAGTGCGCATATAGTATTAGGAACGGAAAGTTGGTTAAAACCGGAAGTGAACAGTAACGAAATCCTAGACACAGAATGGAATATATACCGCAAGGATAGGATAAACGCCAATGGTGGAGGAGTATTTATAGCAGTAAAGAATTCAATAATATCCAGTGAAGTTATTAGCGAATGCGAATGTGAAATAATCTGGGTTAAGTTAAGTATCAAAGGTGGGTCAGATATGATAGTCGGATGCTTCTATAGACCACCTGCATCAGCAACCGTAGTAGTTGAGCGCCTCAGAGAGAACCTGCAGAACGTCGTGAAGAAGTTTCGTGATCATACTATTGTAATAGGGGGAGACTTCAATCTACCAGGTATAGAATGGGATAGTCACACAATCAGAACTGGAGCCAGGGACAGAGACTCTTGTGACATTATCCTGACTGCCTTGTCCGAGAATTACTTCGAGCAGATAGTTAGAGAACCAACTCGTGAAGCTAACGTTTTAGACCTCATAGCAACAAATAGACCGGAACTTTTCGACTCCGTGAATGTAGAAGAGGGTATCAGTGATCATAAGTCAGTGGTTGCATCAATGACTACAAGTGTAATAAGAAATGCCAAGAAAGGAAGGAAAATATATTTGCTTAACAAGAGTGATAGGGCACAAATCGCAGAATATCTGAGTGACCACCATCAAACGTTCATTTCTGAGGAAGAGGATGTGGAACAAAAATGGAAAAAATTCAGAAACATCGTCCAGTACGCCTTAGATAAGTTCGTACCGACTAAGGTCCAAAGCGAGGGGAAAGATCCACCGTGGTATAACAATCATGTACGAAAGGTACTACGGAAACAAAGAAAGCTTCATCATAGGTTTAAGAGTAGTCGAATCATAGCTGATAAGGAAAAGCTGAACGAAGCGAAAAAGAGCGTAAAGAGAGCAATGAGAGAAGCATTCAACGAATTCGAACATAAAACATTGGCAAACAATCTAAACAAGAACCCTAAAAAGTTTTGGTCATATGTAAAATCGGTAAGCGGATCTAAATCCCCTATTCAGTCACTCGTTGACCACGATGGCACCGAAACAGAGGACGACCGAAGAAAGGCAGAAATACTGAATTCAGTGTTCCGAAACTGTTTCACTGCGGAAAATCGTAACACGGTCCCTGACTTCAGCCGTCGCACGGACGCCAAAATGGAAAATATTGAAATAAACGATATCGGAATTGAAAAACAACTGCTATCACTTAGTAGCGGAAAAGCATCCGGACCAGACGAGATACCCTTAAGATTCTACAGTGATTATGCTAAAGAACTTGCCCCCTTTCTATCAGCAATTTATCGTAGATCGCTGGAAGAACGTAAAGTACCTAGCGACTGGAAGAAAGCGCAGGTCGTTCCCATTTTCAAGAGGGGTCATAAATCAGATGCGAATAATTATAGGCCTATTTCGCTTACGTCAATCTGTTGTAGAATAATGGAACATGTTTTGTGTTCTCGTATTATGACGTTCTTAGATAATACAAATCTCCTTCATCATAACCAACATGGATTCCGCAAACAGAGATCATGTGAAACTCAGCTCGCCCTATTTGCCCAAGAAATTCACAGTGCCGTAGACACTGGCGAGCAGATTGATGCCGTATTCCTGGACTTCAGGAAGGCATTTGATACGGTTCCGCACTTACGTTTAGTGAAAAAAATACGAGCTTACGGAATATCGGACCAGGTTTGTGATTGGATTCAGGATTTCCTAGAAGAAAGAACACAACATGTCATTCTTAACGGTTCAAAATCTGCAGATGTAGAGGTAATTTCGGGAGTACCGCAGGGAAGCGTGATAGGACCTTTATTGTTTACAATTTACATAAATGACTTAGTTGACAACATCGGTAGCTCCGTGAGGCTATTTGCAGATGACACGGTTGTCTACAAGAAAGTAGCAACATCAGAAGACTCGTACGTACTCCAGGAGGACCTGCAGAGGATTAATGCATGGTGCGACAGCTGGCAGCTTTCCCTAAACGTAGATAAATGTAATATAATGCGCATACATAGGGGCAGAAATCCATTCCAGTACGATTATGCCATAGGTGGTAAATCATTGGAAGCGGTAACGACCGTAAAATACTTAGGAGTTACTATCCGGAGCGATCTGAAGTGGAATGATCACATAAAACAAATAGTGGGAAAAGCAGGCGCCAGGTTGAGATTCATAGGAAGAATTCTAAGAAAATGTGACTCATCGACGAAAGAAGTAGCTTACAAAACACTTGTTCGTCCGATTCTTGAGTATTGCTCATCAGTATGGGACCCTTACCAGGTTGGATTAATAGAAGAGATAGACATGATCCAGCGAAAAGCAGCGCGATTCGTCATGGGGACATTTAGTCAGCGCGAGAGCGTTACGGAGATGCTGAACAAGCTCCAGTGGCGGACACTTCAAGAAAGGCGTTACGCAATACGGAGAGGTTTATTATCGAAATTACGAGAGAGCACATTCCGGGAAGAGATGGGCAACATATTACTACCGCCCACATATATCTCGCGTAATGATCACAACGAAAAGATCCGAGAAATTAGAGCAAATACGGAGACTTACAAGCAGTCGTTCTTCCCACGCACAATTCGTGAATGGAACAGGGAAGGGGGGATCAGATAGTGGTACAATAAGTACCCTCCGCCACACACCGTAAGGTGGCTCGCGGAGTATAGATGTAGATGTAGATGTAGAACCGGATTTCTTCCTCAAGTGTTTAGAAGAACAGCATGATTACATAGTAACGGTTACTACATAATCGTAGTGTCCTTCGTAGAGAGAAAATGGTTCTTATCTGAATCGAAATCTGACGTGTAAAGCCTATGCCATGTTTCTGTACACAACGTTGTTTCATCTCATAATACTGGAGACATCATCAATGGCTATTAAGACCAAACATATCGACATGATGAGTTTGAAACTACTATCTGACTCTTTATAGCTTCTGATAATTTCTGCAGCATAGGAGACGGAACAACGTTGGGCACAAAAACGCGTCATAGAGCTTCAAACACTGCCTAACACGTACACTGCTGGCCACCGTAAATGCAACACCAAGAAAGACAAGAGGTAGCACAACAAAATTTATTTTGTAGATAACATGTTGACCAAGTATCAAATAATTACGTTTACAGACGTCTGTGACATGTGGTTCCTGCCAGAATCAGTAGCCAGAGTAGCCGCCATTGTTGGAGATCACCGCTGCCACACGTCTCGGCATTGAGTCAAAGAGACGTTGGATGTGTTCCTGGGGTACAGCAGCCCAAGCAGCTTCCACACGTTGCCAAAGATCATCTGGTGTGGCAGCTGGGAATGTAATCTGGGTCACTCGTTGAGCAACCATGGACCACATGTTTTCTATCGGCGAAAGATCCGGAGAGCGAGCCGGCCAGGGAAGCAATTCAATCTGGTTATTGACGAAGAACCTTTGGACAATGCGTGCCACGTGTGGTCGCGCATTATCCTGTTGAAATATGGCTGTGGCCGAGCCCTGAAGGTAAGGAAGGACAACTGGCTCCAGCACCTCGGATATGTAGCGCCGGCTATTTTAAGTACCGGCAATGCGTACTAGAGGCGTGCGAGAGTAATATCCAATACCGCCCCATACCATAACACCCGGTGCAAGACCAGTGTGGCGGTGCATAATGCAGCTGTCCAGCATCCTCTCTCCACGGTGTCTCCACACTCGAATCCGACCATTGTGGTGCTGCAGACAGAAGCGTGCCTCGTCAGTAAAGACAACGTCATTCCATTCTGCCGTCCACATCCGTCTGTCATCACACCATTGGCGACGGAGACGTCTGTGGTTCTGCGTCAATGGTAGACGAAGCAATGGACGTCTTGCGGACAGACCACTCTGCTGTAAACGGCGTCGAATGGTACGCGCAGACACTGGATGATGCGTTACAGACGCAATGTGCTGTGCTATGGTTCGGGATGTCACTGAGCGATCCGTCACTGCCATGCGCACAATTTGCCTATCAGCACGTGCAGTGGTGCACCGAGGTGAATGCGATCGACCACGTCGGTCCGTCGTACCCTCCTGCATCCAACGGTCACATATCAGCATTACAGTTGTTTGGTTTCGTCCAACACGACTAGCGATTTTTCTGTATGATAATCCACAATCTCGGTAAGCCACTATCCTTCCTCTGTCGAACTCGGATACTTGATCAAACGATATTCGCTGTTGTCTACGAGGCATAACTGATCGTCTTGTGAAACAACCACAAGGTAAACAAACACACGTGCCGAACGTACACTCGTCGAAATCGCCAAGCCTTAAATGGCGCTATGAGGTGGCGCCACAGGCGCGCGTGAAGTGCGTTTGCGCTGAAATTCTAATCAGTTGCATATCTCATCGCTGCAAACCCATGGTGTAAATTTCACTTGATTCGGATACTTCCTTCAGGGTGTTGCATTTACGGTGGCCAGCAGTGTATATAACAATACCCATCAGGGATTGTATCACCAAATAAATTACAGTTAAATCAGCAGTTGGAGCGTTTGTATTTCGAAAAAGAACCTGGTACGTCCTTTTCAACGGGAAGACGTCGTCAGAAAAGAAAGTGTTAATTGAATGAGTCTCATAGGCGTGTGACTGGATCTTACTGTCCACTTCTTACAGCCATAAATGACTTAATACAGAAAAACAATACCGTCTGAGCAGGACTACAAACCTTGAAGGCCCAGCGGTATCGACTAGCCGCCGTGTCATCCTCAGCCCTAAGACGTCGCCGGCCGCTGTGGCCGAGCGGTTCTAGGCGCTTCAGTCCGGAACCACGCGGCTGCTACGGTCGCAGTTTCGCATCCTGCCTCGGGCACGGATGTATATAATGTCCTTAGGTTAGTTGGGTTTACGTAGTACTAAGTCTAGGGGACTGATGACCTCAGATAATTAAATCCCATAGTGCTTAGAGCCATTTGACCGTAAGACGTCACCGGATGCGGATATGCGGGAGCATGTGGTCAGCACACCGCTCTCCCGGCCGATGTCAGTTTTAGTGACCGCTGTCGCTACTTCTCAGTCAAGCAGCTCCTCAGATGGTCTCACAAGAGCTGAGTGCACTCGGCAGACCCAGACGGTGACCCATCCAATTGCTACCCAAGCCCGACAGCGCTTATCTCCGGTGATCTGAGAGGAACTGGTGTTACCACTAAGGCAAGGCCGTAGGCGGTATTGGAAAAAATAATATAAAAATCTTGCCAGAAATTAAAACTTTGGAATTTGTTTAAATATTTAAAGATTGGGATGAGAAGTATGGTGTAGATCTATTCAGTTCTGCAGATGACATTGCGACAATGACAGAAGATTTTGAAACAGTGACCAAACAAATTCATCTACATCTACATGGATAATCTGAAAATCATGTTTAAGTGCCTGGCAGAGGGTTCATCGAACCACCTTCACAATTCTCCATTATTCCAATCTCGTATAGCGCACGGAAAGAACGAACACCTATATCTTTCCGTACGAGCTCTGATTTCCCTTATTTTATCGAGGTGATCGTTCCTCCCTATGTAGGTCGGTGTCAACAAAATATTTTCGCATTCGGAAGAGAAAGTTGGTGACTGGAATTTCGTGAGAAGATACCGTCGCAACAAAAAACGCCATTCCTTTAATGATGTTCAGCCCAAATCCTGTGTAATTTCAGTGACAGACTCTCCCATATTTCGGGATAATACAAAACGTGCTGCCCTTCTTTGAATTTTTTTCGATGTACTCCGTCAGTCCTATTTGTTAAGGATCCCACACCGCGCAGCAGTATTCTAAAAGAGAACGGACAAGCGTAGTGTAGGCAGTCTCCTTAGCAGATCTGTTACATTTTCTAAGTGTCCTGCCAATAAAACGCAGTATTTGGTTAGCCTTCGCCACAACATTTTCTATGTGTTCCTTCCAATTTAAGTTGTTCGTAATTGTAATACCTAGGTATTTAGTTGAATTTACGACTTTTAGATTAGACTGATTTATCGTGTAATGAAGTTAAACGAATTCCTTTTAGCACTCATTTGGATGACCTCACACTTTTCGTTATTTAGGGTCAACTGCCAATTTTCGCACCATTCAGATATCTTTTCTAAATCGTTTTGCAATTTGCTTTGATCTTCTGATGAGGTTAGGAGGATAGGTTAGGATAGTGGTGTTTAACGTCCCGTTGACAACGAGGTCATTAGAGACGGAGCACAAGCTCGGGTTAGGGAAGGATCGGGAAGGAAATCGGCCGTGCCCTTTCAAAGGAACCATCCCGGCATTTGCCTGAAACGATTTAGGGAAATCACGGAAAACCTAAATCAGGATGGCTGGAGACGGGATTGAACCGTCGTCCTCCCGAATGCGAGTCCAGTGTGCTGACCACTGCGCCACCTCGCTCGGTCGATCTTCTGATGACTTGATTAGTTGATAAACGACAGCGTCATCTGTAAACAACCTAAGATGGCTGCTCAGATTGTTTTCCAAATCGTTTATATAATTAAGGAACAGCAAAGGGCCTATAACACTACCTTGGGGAACGCCAGAAATCACTTCTGTTTTACTCGATAACTTTCCGTCAATTGCTACGAACTGTGACCAGCAGAAATCAGCAGAACAAACTGGCTTACAAATATACTTTCGAAACAAAAAACGAGAGAAACAGACGTAATTTCAAATATCACAGACATTACAACTCAGTTAAACATCAGATGTGGAACAATAAAACCCGTGAATAACTTTAAATACCTTCGCGAATGGTTTAAAGCCAATGGACTAGATAAAGGAAGCTTGAAAGCAAGAGCCACAAAAATGGAAATAGCTTCTCAAACCTCACAAAACATTTACAAAGTAAGTGCTTTTCCATAAATGCCAAAATTCATCATAACAACACAGTCGTACACTAAAGTGACAAAAAAACTGGTATAGGCATGCGTGTTCAAATACAGAAATACTGTATGTAAACAGGAAGCGTACAGCGCTGCGGTCGGCAACGCCTACATAAGACAAGAAGTGTCTGGCGCAGTGGTTAGATCGATTACTGCTACTATAATGGCAGCTTATCACGATTTAAATGAGTTTAACTTGGTGTTATATTCGGCGCACGAGCGATCGGTCACAGCATCTACGAGTTAGTGATAAAGCGGGCATTTTCCCGTGCGACCGTTTGACGAGCGTACCGTCAATATCAGGAATCCAGTAAAACACCAAATCTGCGACATCGCTGCGGCCGGAGAAAGATCCTGCAAGAACGGAACCAACGACGACTGAAGAGAATCGTTCAACGTGACAGAAGTGCAACTCTTCCGCAAATTGCTGCAGATTTCAGTGCCGGGCCATCAACAAGTATCAGCGTGCGAACAATTCAATGAAACATCATCGATATGGGCTTTCGAAGCCGAAAGCCCACTCGTGTACCCTCGATGACTGCACGAAACAAAACTTTACGCCTCGCCTGGGCCCGTCAACACCGACATTGGACTGTTGATGACTGGAAACATGTTGTCTGGTCGGACGAGTCTCGATTCAAATTGTATCGAACGGATAGACGTGTACGGGTATGGAGACAACCTCATGAATTCATGGACCCTGCGTGTCAGCAGGGGAATGTTCAAGCTGGTGGAGGCTCTGTAATAGTGTGGGGCGTGTGCAGTTGGAGTGATACGTCTAGATACGACTCTGACAAGTGACACGTACGTAAGCATCCTGACTGATCGCCTCCATCCATTCATGTCCATTGTGCATTCCGCCGGACTTGCACAATTCCAGCAGGAAAATTCGATACCGCACACGTCCCGAATTGCTACAGAGTGGCTCCAGGAACACTCTTCTGAGTTAAACACTTCCGCTGGCCACCAAACTCTCCAGACGTGAACATTATTGAGCATATCTGGGATGCATTGCAACGTGCTGTTCAGAAGAGATCTCCACCCCCTCGCACTCTTACGGATTTATGGACAGCCTTGCAGGATTCATGGTGTCAGTTCCCTCCAGCACTACTTCAGACATTAGACGAGTCCATGCCACGTCGTACTGCGGCACTTCTGCGTGCTCGCGGGGGCCCTACACGATATTAGGCGGGTGTACCAGTTTCTTTGGCTCTTCAGTTTAAAACTATTGTTTCTATACGGAGTGTAACAGAACGACGATTTCCATAATTTGGGAGATTGTAGATGATGAAATTCGGAACATCTTGATATCAGGAACCTATAGCCTGAAGCGTGAAATAAAGTTTCTAAACCCAAAGTTTCTAAACCCACCTCTGGGCTGTTGAAAACCTGAGCACCACCTTTCGAGGAGTTACCAGGTGAGATTATCAGTGAATTTTTGGGCTAGAATTCTTGGATATCGCGTTATTGGACCATACATCTCACCATATCGTTTAAATGGTGTGTGGTATTTGAACTTTCTGGAGAATTCCATGCCTGAACTTCTGGAGGACGTTCCCTTGCAAGTCCACGCTAGTTTGTGGCTTCAGAACGACGGTGTCCCACCGGACTTTGATCGTAGAACCAGGGCATGTCTCACAGACAACTTCAGACAGAGTGTACCGGTAACTGGAGGGATGCCTTGCCCCTTAGCTTGCTCACTCCTCTGACATGACCCCTCTTCAATTTGTCCTCTTGGGTTACGTAAAGTCCCTTATGTACTCAACGTCAGGACGAACAGTACCTGAGCTTACTGACCACATTTTTAGCATTTGATGTCACCACCGGGGAGTGTGGACATTTACAGAGAATCAGACAAAAAATTTATGTCAACAAGTGTTCGAAATGCCCACCGTCTACAGCATAATATATGTCTGCAGTCACGGTTGCAAGGATTTCTGGACAGATCGGAGAGATTCCTCCGACATCACTGCATATGCTGCAACAATGCGATGTTTTAATTCCTCGTGGATCGTCGAAACTTGTGCTAAGACTTCATCTTTGAGTTTACCCCAGAGAAAAAGTCCAGTGCTGTCAAATCAGGCGAACGTTCAGGCCGACTGATAACATCTTCACTTCCTATCCACCAGCTGGAAAAGAGCAGCCGGCCGCGGTGGTCTAGCGGTTCAGGCGCTCAGTCCGGAACCGCGCGACTGCTACGGTCGCAGGTTCGAATCCTGCCTCGGGCATGGATGTGTGTGATGTCCTTAGGATAGTTAGGTTTAAGTAGTTCTAAGTTCTAGGGGACTGATGACCACAGATGTTAAGTCCCATAGTGCTCAGAGCCATTTGAACCATTTGGAAAAGAGCTGGGTGAGCGAGTAGTGAGCCGGGCACCCATCGTGCTGGTACCAGACACATCTACGTACAGTATTTCAGTTGGTACTTTCCGTAAGAGAGCCGGTAACACTTCGGTAAGAAACTGTATCTTTTGCCCGTTACGGTTTCTTTAGTGAAGTAAAGACCAATCACGTAGTCTCCAATCATCCCGCACAATATGTTTCCACACCACTGCCTCTGACCTTCAACCTGCCTCAAGCAGTCCGGATTCTCAGTGGTCCTATGACTCACTTTTTTTTTTACCCCTAGATTTCTGTGATTTGTAATGGTGGCATTATCGCTAAAGAGAATTCATGGAAGGAAGAACGTATTGTCCTGTAGCCGCATCAGAACGGTGCGAGAGAATTTCATGATTCTTCTTCATTCCCGTTGCTTAATCTGCCGTTGAAGTGACACCTGGTACTGATTTACACTGTTTGCCCGCGAAATGCGAAGAACACTGGGCTGACTTACTCCAGAGACACTTGCAGTTTCTCTGTAGCTAACACGTAGATTTTGAACAATAGATGCCAGAAATTCTATTTAGTTCGAGAAACTCGTTGCAGTTTTGCGCCTTACCCTCTGCATACTATTCCAGTGTCATTCTAATAACAATTTTGTGTACATTCTCTGAACTGTTATTCTTGTTGGACATTGTCTGCTGGGTTCGCTTTGTGTGTACAGCTCGGCTGTTCTTCACGCGTTCCTTCTGCATTCTTCGTAAAGAAGTAGCATATCTAGCTTGTCTTGGTTTTCGAAAGACATTTACTTTTTCAAACTAAATAACACTCGATCCACCTGAACGAGACGGACACAATGAAACTTCTTTACATCTGTGTCCCTTTTATACCGGCATCGCGAGAGTGCAAAACACTGTTTTCTCCTTATTCAGTGTGACTTATTTCCTTCTTCGGGTATTTAATCATGAAACTCCGCATAAGACAGCAATCGTTTTCATGTTCAGAATAGATAAATCCTTAGTTCTATGCACAGGTTTAGCCAAAAAAAAAAAAAAAAATGGTTCAAATGGCTCTGAGCACTATGGGACTTAACTTCTGAGGTCATCAGTACCCTAGAACTTAGAACTACTTAAACCTAACTAACCTAAGGACATCACATACATCCATGCCCGAGGCAGGATTCGAACCTGCGGCCGTAGTGGTTGCGCGGTTCCAGACTGAAGCGGCTAGAACCGCTCGGCCACTCCGGCCGGCAGGCGTAGCCAAGATTTGATTTCGGGAGTGTTCTCATCAAATGAACTTCATAATAAAGTGGTCTTGTAATAGAACACAAAACATACACAGGGTGTCCCACTTAACTTGCTAACCCAAAATAACTTTTTTCTGATGTGTTAAATGAAAACTTGTTATAACCAGTGTTTTTTAACATCATTGGGTCGTTCTTGCTTAGGTTATACGTTTTATGTATCCCCACAGATGTAGGAGATACGGGGTAGAGGTTAAATTTTTTAAATGGAACTATGCACATTTTATTCAAGAATACACTCAGCCTCCCCAAGAGCTGTTCAAAAATGATTCACACTGTACCATTTTGTCCACGAAAATAGTAGCTATGGAAATGATAAATAATATACACTATGTGATCAAAAGTATCCGGACACCTGGCTGAAAATGACTTAAAAGTTCGTGGCACCCTCCATCGGTAATGCTGGAATTCAATATGGTGTTGGCCCACCCTTAGCATTGATGACGGCTTCCTGTCTCGCAGGCATACGTTCAATCAGGTGCTGGAAGGTTTCTTGGAGAATGGCAGACCATTCTTAACGGAGTGCTACACTGAGGAGAGGTATCGATGTCGGTCGGTGAGGCCTGGCACGAAGTCGGCGTTCCAAAACATCCCAAAGGTGTTCTATAGGATTCAGGTCAGGACTCTGTGCAGGCCAGTCCATTACGGGGATGTTATTGTCGTGTAACCACCCCCACCAAAGGCGGTGCATTATGAACAGGTGCTCGATCGTGTTGAAAGATGCAATCGCCATCCCCGAATTGCTCTTTAACAGTGAGAAGCAAGAAGGTGCTTAAAAGAGCAATGTAGTCCTGTGCTATGATAGTGCCACGCAAAACAACAATTGGTGCAAGCCCTCTCCATGAAAAACACGACCACACCATAACACTACATACTCCGAAATTTACTGTTGGTATTCCAAACGCTGGCAGATGACGTTCACCGAGCATTTGCCATACCAAAACCCTACCATTGGATCACCACATTGTGTACCGTGATTCGTCACTGCACACAACGTTTTTCCACTGTTCAATCGTCCAATGTTTACGCTCCTTACACCAAGCGAGGCGTCGTTTGGCATTTACCAGCGTGCTGTGTGGCTTATGAGCAGCCGCTCGACCATTAAGTCCAAGTTTTCTCACCTCCCGTCCAACAGTTTTGAATTCCTGTGTGATGGTCTGGATAGATGTCTGCCTATTACACATTACGACCCTCTTCAACTGTCGGCGGTCTCTGTCAGTCAACTTTTGTGATGTACGTGTTCCTTCACATTTCCACTTCAGTATCATATCGGAAATAGGGGACCCAGGGATGTTTAGGAGTGTGGAAATCTCTCGTACACGCGTATGACACAAGTGACACCCAGTCACCTGACGACGTTCGAAGTCCGTGAGTTCAGCGGAGCGTCCAATTCTGCTCTCTCACGTAGTCTAATGACTAACTGAGGTCGCTGATATGGAGTACCTGGCGGTAGGTGGCAGCGCAATGCACCTAATATGAAAATCGTATGTTTTTGTGGGTGTCCGGATACTTTTGATCACAAAGTGTCTAACATCTCTCATTTAAATATCACTTCAGCGCATTTCATTAACTAAATCATTTAAACTGTTCAACGCGCGTTTGAACATTTTACAAATTACCAATAAACATTGAGTGCAACAGTACTGCACTGTAAAGTAATTGTATCTTGTTAGTGTACAGTACCGTATTACAGTACTTATGACAATGAGGAAGTAACATGTTTCTTTCTAGTAACTTTTAACGTGATACTACCCCTACATGAAAAACAGAGCGTTTACATCACATGCTCAAACTGGTGATTATTGGCATTCATACATAGGGTCACTCTGTGGATGAAGGACGCCCTACGTCGTGGTAGTATTTCCTCTGTGATGGCTGTGCAAGCATCAATAACGCGTTGCTGCATGTCCTCTAGTTTTATCGGAACATTTTGGTAGACAGCGTGCTTGGCTGCTCCCCACAGAAAAAAAGTCTAGTGGTGTAAGGTCCGGAGATCGGGCATGTCAACTAACTGGTCTACCACGTCCAATCCACCTACCAGGGTTTTTACGGTCCAAAATTCGTCGTGCTCGTAAGGTGTTATGTGCAGGTCATCCATCATGCTGAAACCACATGATCATCCTCTGATTCAGAGGTACAGCGTCCAAAATCGGGAGTATTGTCTGCCAGTTTGGTCGCCATTTACAAAGAAAGGTCCGATTATGGAATCGTCAATAATTCCGCACCAAACATTAACATTCCATGGACGCTGATGCTCTATCTGTCGGATTCATCGTGGATTGTCGATGGATCAAGGATGCATATTTCTCATATTGACGCCTCGTCGGTAAAAAGAACATCGGAGAAATAAGTCGTTGCTGAGCCCACTGACAAAATTGAACCAAATTGCTGAAGTCATATCCATGAAGTTCTTGGTGTAAATGAACATGGTAAGGATAGAATTTATGACATTGCAGAATGCGATGTGCACTTGTTTTCGAGACATCAACTTCATGTTGAATTCGTCGTTTACTGATCTGAAAATTCGCGACTACGGCAGCGAGCACAGCGCCCTCTGCAGCTTCGTGTGTTCGTGTTCTACAACGATTTCGAGATCTTGCATTTAAACTTCCCATTTCACGTAGACGAGAAATGAAACGAGCAAACATCCAGCGAAAAGGCGATGTGCAATAGTTGTGCCTGAACAGAATTTCGCGCGCCTACAGCAAATTACAATACAGCTATGTACAGTAGAATACAAGATAGACATAATAATACTTCTAATGTTCTTAAAGAGTACTGAACGTAAAATGTAAGTTACTAAATTATTTCCTGTCAGCGCACTTTCTCCGTAGATCAGCAGCATTCCTACGTCATCGTCATGCAGGTACATATGCACCTTTACACAACAAAAATTGTATTCACAATGTGTACTGCGCAATGCAGTTGCTAAGTTACTCTGATGTGCGACTACATTGGTATGCAGTGTATTGTACGCTAAAGCAACGACAAATGATGTGAGCCGGAAGGGGGAGGGGGGGGCGGGCGTGGCTGTGATTGCATGAATCGTCGAAAATCATAAACAAAACCCACACATCTACAGCAGCACTACATTGGGTACGTATAAGTTATGTGAGTAATTTAGATAGTAACATTCATCGTCAAGCATAAATTAGTTGGTGAAATTCTCCTATCCCTAATGTCCCCATGGAGATGCGTTTTTGTGTATCAGTAAATGTTGTAGAGATATGGCAGTGAACATTTGCCCATACATTGTGGTATAGTTTCAAACAACAATGAGTTACTGAGCGAGGGTAGCAGCGCAGTGATCGTCATGAACAGAGGAGGAGCACATAGAAAAGAATTTCAATCTTTCTCAAAGCTGACAACACATACACGTTTTCCCCTTCGTAGGTCAAGAGAGAAGTAACGAAGTAAGTTCAGTGTTTTATGTCCCGTCGACTGCTAAGGTCATTAGAGACTGAGTTTTGCTCGGATTTTTTGTGATTGGAGGGGAAGGAAGCAGCCTGGCCTTTTCAAGGAACCATCTCGACATTCGCCTTGAGTTAACTGGCAAACCACGGACCACGGTAAACCCAAATCTTGAAGTCTAACTCTGAGGTTGAAACCGGATCTCCCTAATGTGAGTCACTATACACTACGCCAGCCCTCTCAATGCTGTGGTAGAAATGACAGACGAAAATTACAAAGTTTCGTGAAACTGCAGAACAGTAACATTTAGGTTCAAATGTGGCAATTTTAGATCGCTAAGATTCACAATGGCCGACTACTGCACGAAATTAACCCATTTTTGCCGACACATAGGAATACTAATTTCAGCTATAGCTTGTAAAAGTTTTCTTGTCAGTCCTTCCACCCCCAGCCCCCTCCAACCCCTCGCTTTTCTGAGCGGTACTCGTCGAAAGAAGTCGCTGTGGCGTTTGTGTTCTGCTTGATGCCCTGCCAACGTTAGCAATTAGTTGAATAATTGTGTTAGAACAGAGCCGGCCGGTGTGGCCGTGCGGTTCTAGGCGCTTCAGTCTGGAGCCGCGTGACCGCTACGGTCGCAGGTTCGAATCCTACCTCGGGCATGGATGTGTGTGATGTCCTTAGGTTAGTTAGGTTTAAGTAGTTCTAAGTTCTAGGGGGCTGATGACCACAGATGTTAAGTCCCATAGTGCTCAGAGCCATTTGAACCATTTTTTGTTAGAACAGAATTAATTTAATTTCATCTCCGTTACTACAAATACGCACCACATTTGAATGGGTACGTATTTATAATGCGCTTACGCATAATACTGTTACTTCCTCGTCTTCCACTCTCCTTATTTCGTCGCCACAAAATGTGCAATATCTAGAATTGGTTAATTTGTCGAAAGCAATTGTGGGAGAAAATTTGTGGAGCATTAAAATGCGTTTTCAAAAAGTCAAAGAAAGTGTCAAAAAACCAAATTGGTTAGTGAATATCATCGTTTATCAGTTTTACGGAAATCGCGTGTTTAATGACCGTCAACTTTTTACTTTGCATTCACTGTTATTTTCCAACATTCGCGTTCTTGCTCCGCTGTCGAAAACGTGTGCTTTCTGCCGGGTCTGTTGTTGAGCACTGCCAAACCTGGAACTGAAGGAGGCATCAGTAGTCAACTAACTACTGTGCAGTTACGTTTGCCAGTGGAAGTCATTGTGACATCTGAATACTTTATTTGTGGTGAAAGTGTCATGGACGGGGTAGATCTCACACACTGAAGGAAGTAGACTTACAAATGTTTGTTGAGAGGATTAAGACGAGAATGGACGGTGAACGTGTTGTTTTGGTGAACTGTACCGCTGTTTTTGTACAGGAAAAGTGCAGGAAATCTTACTGGAAAAGTCATTATGCTAGAACGGCTACAGTGGAAAACGAGTTGCACATATATCGATCATTTGCTCAAAATTTACTTTAAAACATTGTTTATTTTGTGGGGAAGACATCAGAGCATTAATTGAAAAACTAAGTGAAGTAACCGATAAATAAAAATCTTTGTTCCTGACATTACAAAGACGTTTTCACAATCGATAATAGGTGTGGTGACAAAACGAAATAAGGACTGGCGCACGCAAGTAAAATTTCGAATAGCACACATCGAGGATCTTTTTGTTGCTGAAGGTAGATATCATAGTAATTGTGCAAAAAGATTTTTCAAATCTGATTTAGCAATTCATTGCAGCGTTGGGCGATCAAAAGATGATGAGGAATCTGCTTGGTTGAATTTCACTTGTTAGCATTTGGAAGCAAATGAAGATGAATGACAAGTCGCAGTCTAAGACATTCTGAAGAATTATAATTGATACCACCCAAAAATCGATACGATACTGAAACAGCTCTTCTAAGAGTTCTTTGAAGATATATTATTCATCGGAAAAATAAATCAGCACAAGAAAACCACTATATGCTTTCCAGTTTACTTTACATGGAGTATGAGGCCTGACGCAAAAACCACCTGAAGCAACTCTTGTGAATTGTTGAAACTGCTGCTGTAATCCTGGAGAACATTAAATCACGAGTTTATGAAGTGGAAACGTATCTTCCTTCGAAAACGTTCTTGAATAAGCGGAATCGCTGAAGTTACTGCTTAGAATATTCATTTGTCCAAAAATGAAAGAAATCGTTGAAAGCTAAAGACGATAATCAAGTGCCTTTCACGTTCTGTTATTTCACCTACAAGACCGGGATCGTTGGTATCTAATACACAACTAGGCTTTCAGAAAATAGAATATAAAAAACGTGGATCAAGAGGTTTTGCAGATGTGCTATTAGCTTTATTATTAACCTTATAATGATATGAGACAGTTTGAAGTATCTAGATGCCAAAAGCGGTAGAAATCTCAAAAGAAAATTCCTTTATCCAGTTTGTGTTCAACAAAATTATCCGTTTCCAAGGACTTTGAGGTCAGTCGTGCATTCAACATTATGCCTACACGCACCATTACAACTTATCATGAACCCTCTCTGATGCAAAGTTATTTCCAAAAAGACACCGTAACGGTGTGGCTAATTGATGTAAAGTAATTTGCAGAGATGATCATGATATCACTTATCTTGATGCTGCTAAATATGCATTGTATATGTGGCTTCGTTACCTAGGAGATGTTTTATCCTTTGTTGCTCTGGATTAAAAAGGTGCGGGTTTTGACTATTACCAGACTACCGAAATCATGAAGCAGGATTCCACGATTTTTTGTTTAGAAAAAACACATAATTATTGCCAGAACATTGAACTCGAAAGTAATTTAGTAAATTGCACAATCTCAAATCACAAAAGTAAAGTACCATGTGCATTGTGGATACCACACTTTTATCAAGAAACACACATAAAAACAAGTCTTGACCGCGGCCAAAACGCAAGTGGCCGAAATCACGTTGCTGACCAAAGTCACATCGACAAAGAACTTACGATTTCTGTGTCGCTTATTGATACTTCCTTTTTAAAGTTACATGAAATACCAAATAGCATAAAGGATAATTCAGTGACAATAATAATATGAGTGACAAAATTGTACATATAAATAGTGCAAGTCAAACTTTTAGAAATAATAAAAGTCGTAATTTAAATATAAATCCTTTCAAATTTGCATTGATCGCAACACCTACCCTGACATCATACTAAGCGAATGCTTTTTCGAAAATAATTTTCATTTGTGTGTAGTATAACAAAATGGACTGTATTGGCCAGTTCCATTACAAACTGGACCACCAAAACGATTATGTTAGATAATGTTCCTGGGTCTAGAATAAGATTTTCACTCTGCAGCGGAGTGTGCGCTGACTTCCTGGCAGACTAAAACTGTGTGCCGGACCGAGACTCGAACTCGCGACCTTTGCCGAAAGGCAAGTGCTCTACCATTTTAGCACGACTCAGACTGCCTCCTCACAGCTTTACTTCTGCCAGTACCTCGTCTCCTATCTTCCAAACTTCACAGACGCTCTCCTGCGAACCTTGTAGAACTAGCACTCCTGAAAGAAAGGATATTGCGGAGACATAGCTTAGCCACAGCCTGGGGGATGTTTCCAGGACGAGATTTCCACTCTGCAGCGGAGTGTGTCTCCACAATTTCCTTTCTTTCAAGAGTGCTAGTTCTGCAAGTTTCGCAGGAGAGCTTCTGTAAAGTTTGGAAGGTAGGAGACGAGGTACTGGCGGAAGTAAAGCTGTGAGGGCGGGCCGTGAGTCGTGCTTTGGTAGCTCAGATGGTAGAGCACTTGCCGGCGAAAGGCAAAAGTCCCGAGTTCGAGTCTCGGTCCGGCACACAGTTTTAATCTGCCAGGAAGTTTCAATGTTCCTGGGTGTATTACGTGTTCCCACCTCTCGCTGCATAAGGTTACCTCCAGCATTGCCGAACATGATCGTGTTGCTGGTCCCGATGTTCTGGTGTGGGGAGCCATAGAGTTGAATTGGCGTACTTAACCCCAAATCTTCGAAATCATCTGTCAATATTATTGTGACATTGTACTTCTTTCCCATGTGTGTCTTTTCAGGCGTGCATTGGGCCCTAATTTCATTTTTATGGATGACAATAGGACTGCATCGAACAGCACAGGTGGAGCTCTTTGAACTAGAGAATATTCAGTGAATGGGATGGCCTGGCCATTCCTCTGATTTAAATCCCGTCGAGCATGTACGGAATGCATTGGGGAGACGTATCACAGCACGTTCACATGCACCGACGACTAACCAGCAAACGTCAACCTCTCTGGTGGAGGAATGGAATACGCTACCACAAGAAATGATTTAGCGATCATGTGGCCAACACGAGAGCACGTTGCACAGACTGCATTGACGTCCGTGGTTATCACACACCGTATTAGGAACCATGTTCCGCCTTTTGCAATGTCCCGTGGACCATAATGAAAACAAAAGACGGCTAGAGATAACCATGAATGCCTGTGTGCGTTACACCTGCAACATTCGCCGATATGATCATGTTAGTGCTTCATACTCCGAGCTAGGGTGGCTGCGGCCGGACAAATTGCGTGACTACCACACTCTACGTCTACTTCACCGACTCCTCGTCGCGCAAGCACCCCAGTACCTTGCTTCAGAGATTAAAAACCTGTCATGTCATCATAATCGAAACACGAGGTCATTCTTATTTGGTATCCTAACTGTGCCCACTCACAAAACAAAAACTTTTGCAAACTCCTTCTCAGTTGCCGCTGTCCGCCTCTGGAACAAACTACCCCTTACCTTGCGCAAAATTCAATCTCCTGCTGCTTTTAAGAAGAAGTTGAAGCATTTCCTACTATCATCCTCATAAAGTTCTCCACAAAATTAATGTACAAGGGCAATCCCCTCATCTGTCAAATAGCAAAGCTAGCGTCTCCTATATTGCTCCTGAGATGCCTTCATCTATCTCTATTAGCCACGCAATCTTCTTTTCCTTTATATTTCCTTAATTATGTTTCATCATGTCTCTCTATTATTCTCCTCCCTTCACCATGAGTCTCCCTCATACTCCCTGCTGCCAGCACTCCTATCTAAAATCTGTCTCTTCAATAATGTCTAATTATAACAGTACTTATGATCTAAGAATATAAACTCTATATGTATGTATTTTTCCAGGTGTACCTTTCTAATTGTTTATTTCACTTTTTGTACTAGATGTAGTTTAACATGCCTATTAAAACATATGAATGTAAAATAAGTAGAATGCCTGGTTAGATGTAAGAGAGGGCCTGATGGCCCTAATCTTGCCAGGTTAAATAAATCAATAAATAAATAAAATAAATAAATAAATAATGAATCGCGGGTCACTTCGGTGTAATTATTGCGTTTGAATAAAATGGTTTAAATGGCTCTAAGCACTATGGGACTTAACAACTGAGGTCATCAGACCCCGAGACGAAGAACTACTTAAATCTAACTAATCTAAGGACACCACACACATCCATGCCCGAGGCAGGATTCGAACCTGCGACCGTAGCAGCGGCGTGGTTCCGGACTGACGTGCCTAGAACCGCTCGATCACACCTGCCGGCTGCGTTTAAATAAAACGTGTCATTTATGTTCGCCTTATTGTGTATTTCTTTCAGTTACCTTCTGTACTATACTGTAACAGTTCTTTTCATGTGTGATCCAAGTTTCATCTAGTTGTGTTACCTGGCAGTCACGCATCATGCTATAGCTACATTCGTCCTTAAGTTTTGCACATCGGTGTATTATCTTGATGCACGCGAATTCTATTAAACTGGTAATTGGCGATATTCAGTTACAAACTAGTTTCCAATCACTTCCTTACACATTTTGAAAACCCACACTGATTCTCTACAAGTTTCCTCGTATACAGTTTTGCGTGAAATTGGTCAGTTCTCAGATATTGCACATACACTATGTGATCAAAAGTATCCGGACACCCCCAAAAACATACTTTTTCATATTAGGTGCATTGTGCTGCCACCTACCGAACGATACTCCATATCAGCGACCTCAGTAATCATTAGACATCGTGAGTGAGCGGAATAGGACGCTCGGCGGAACTCACGGACGTCGAACGTGGTCAGGTGATTGGGTGTCACTTGAGTCACACGTCTGTACGCGAGATTTCCACACTCCTAAACATCCCTAGGTCCACTGTTTCCGATGTGATAGTGAAGTGGAAACGTGAAGGACACGTACAGCACAAAGCTTACAGGCTGACCTCGCCACTTGATTTACAGAGACCGCCGAGAGTTGAAGAGGACCGTAATGTGTAATAGGGAGACATCTATTCAGACCATCACACAGGAATTCCAAACTGCATCAGGTTCCACTATAAGTACTATGACAGCTAGGTAGGAAGTGGGAAAACTCGGATTTCATGGTCGAGCGGCTGCTCATAAGCCACACATCACACCAGTAAATGCCAAACGACGCCTCGCTTGATGTAAGGAGCGTAAACATTGGACGATTGAATAATGGAAAAACGTTGTGTGGAGTGACGAATCACAGTATACAATGTGGTGATCCGATGGCAGGTTGTAGGTATGACGAATGCCCGGAGAACGTCATCTGCCAACGTGTGCAGTGCCAACAGTAAAATTCGGAGGCGGTGGTGCTACGGTGTGGTTGAGTTTTTCGTGGAGGGGATTGCATCCCTTGTTGTTTTGCGTGGCACTATCACAACACAGGCCTACATTGATGTTTTAAGCACCTTTTTGCTCCCCACTATTGAAGAGCAATTCGGGGATGTCGATTGCATCTTTCAACACGATCGAGCACCTGCTCATAATGCACGTCCTGTGGCGGAGTGGTTACACGACAATAACATCCCTGTAATGGACTGGCCTGCACAGAGTCCTGACCTGAATCCTACAGAACACCTTTTGGATGTTTTGGAACGCGGACTTCGTGCCAGTCGTCACCGACTGACATCGATACCTCTCCTCAGTGCAGCACTCCGTGAAGAATGGATAGCCATTCCCCAAGAGGCTTTCCAGCACCTGATTGAACGTATGCCTGCGAGAGTGGAAGCTGTCGCCAAGGCCAAGGGTGGGCCAACACCATATTGAACTCCAGGATTACCGATGGAGGGCGCCACTAACTTGTAAGTCACTTTCGGCCAGGTGTCTGGGTACTTTTGATCACATAGTGTATCATATAAATGCAGGAAATTAGACCCAAAAAACAGAGATTATCACATAAATACTTACGCCTAAAGTATTTACATTCTATCAGGACTGTCTTGCTGTAATTATACCGCCTAGAGATACGCAGTGCACATTAACCGCTTCTCTCTCCTCCATGGCACTACTTAAAACAAACATTTAAAGAAATTACACGATATTAACAACAATTTTGTCAGTGCCCAGGAAGCACGACGACGGCGGTAGTTTTAAGCTGCTGCCATGTGAAAGAATGTCGTCTCCCTGCGTCCAGTTTCAGTAACTGCTGCAATTAGGGTAGCCCTTACGCAGGGATAGCGTTACCTGGACTTTCCAGGACTCCAGTCAAACCAGATTCCTTTGAAGCTCAGTCCACACATTGGTGTCAATGTTGTGGCCAACATTAGCTCGTCGCTGCTGTATTCCTCTCGCGCAATACACAATGTTGGTAATAGCCGCAGTTTGAAAATTCGGCACTTTTGAAATATACCGGGTGATCAAAGAGTCAGTATAAATTTGAAAACTTAATAAACCACGGAATAATGTAGATAGAGAGGTAAAAATTGACACACATGCTTGGAATGACATGAGGTTTTATTAGAACAAAAAAAAGTTCACAAAATGTCCGACAGATGCGCGTCGTTTGGTGATGATCGTGTGCTCAGCCTCCATTTTCGTCATGCTTGGCCTCCCAGGTCCCCAGACCTCAGTCCGTGCGATTATTGGCTTTGGGGTTACCTCAAGTCGCAAGTGTATCGTGATCGACCGACATCTCTAGGGATGCTGAAAGACAACATCCGACGCCAATGCCTCACCATAACTCTGGACATGGTTTACAGTGCTGTTCGCAACATTATTCCTCGACTACAGCTATTGTTGAGGAATGATGTGGACATATTGAGCATTTCCTGTAAAGAACATCATCTTTGCTTTGTCTTACTTTGTTATGCTAATTATTGCTATTCTGATCAGATGAAGCGCCATCTGTCGAACATTTTGTGAACTTTTGTATTTTTTGGTTCTAATAAAACCCCATGTCATTCCAAGCATGTGTGTAAATTTGTAACTCTCTATCTACATTATTACGTGATTTATTCAGTTTTCAAATTTATACTGACTTTTTGATCACCCGGTAGATTACATTACAATCAATGTCAACATTTCGGAGGGGGGCGGGGAGTTTCTACAGCCAAATCCCCCCTTTGTCTTCGTCTATAGTTCTACACATTGTAATTTCTCCGAAATTTTGTACGGTGGAACACCATTGCAATACTACCAGCAGAAATTACTCTAGTTCCATTTGAAAAAAAGGGAAGTTGTTTCTGATATCTCTGTAGTAAATCTACACACATCAAAAAAAAGTTTTGCACCACCCGGTTCCCACAACTCCTGAAGATACACGTTGACTATGGATATTGTATCACAGACACACTCCGTTTGATAGTTCAGAAATGTCACTAAACCCGCCAAAAGATGTAAACAACCATGCACGAGCAGCGCCTATTTGACGGAGGGGGTCCGACAGCCGAACAGTTCCACTCATTCCACCAGGAAGGAGGTACACGGTTCGTGTTGTCTGTAGTTCAGCTATGCCTAGACGGTCAATATTGCGCTTCGATCGCGTCCGCATTGTTACTTTGTACCAGGAAGGGCTCTCAACAAGGGAAGTGTCCAGGTGTCTCGGAGTGAACTAAAGCGATGTTTTTCGGACATGGGGGAGATACAGAGAGACAGAAACTGTCGATGACATGCCCAGCTCAGGCCGCCCAAGGGATACTACTGCAATGGATGACCGCTACCTACGGATTATGGCTCGGAGGAATCCTGACAGCAACGCCACCATGTTGAATAATGCTTCTCGTGCAGCCATAGGATATCGTGTTACGTTCAAACTGTGCGAAATAGGATGCATGACGCGCAACTTCACTCCAGACAGCCATGGCGAGGTCCATCTTTGCAACCACGACACCATGCAGCGCGGCACAGGTGGGCCCAACAACACGCCGAATGGACCGCTCAGGATTGGCATCACGTTCTCTTCAGCGATGAGTGTCGCATATGCTTCCAACCACACAATCGTCGGAAACGTGTTTGGAGGCAACGCAGCCAGGCTGAACGCCTTAAGCCGTCGGTACACGGACCGTGCTGTCGAACGTTAACGTTGAGTGCGCCAAGTTCAACGTGCTGCTGAACGTTCAGGAACGAAGCGACTTGTGCACACGGTACGTGGGCCCCAACGTGGTATACGCGATCGCAACGCATCCCAACGGCAGTTTGAGGGATGTTTCTAGTTCGTAAATCACACTGTTTACTCAAAAGGCGCGCGTAAAATTCCTACGTTAGCTCTATTAAAACACACATTTGCTCCATCGTCCACGAAAAGGAAAGTACCATGTCCAATCAATAAGGACACAGGCTTACAAAAGTTCCATTACAAACAGTGCGGTACAAATTTGGAATAATTGTCGGCATAAGATAAACATTATTTCATCATTCCCACATTTTAGCAAAACCCCAAGGTCAGTCTTACTTGATCACTGTTCCTACCCAGTAGCAGAATCTTTGCAACATGTGAATTACGAAGCGTAAAAGAAAAAGGAGCAAAATATCTTTATATAAGTAGCGCAAGCTGTCCTGTAATTAAGCCAATCGAACAGTCACCCCTCAAAAAAAGGTGAACTTATATTTACATAACATCAAATATTATAGCATATACTTATATTAAACTAATAATAAAGTATCAGAACTAAATAAGAACGCGAATGTTAGGAAAAAAACTTGGTTTTTTTTTTTTAAATCTCATTTTGCTCGATTTCGTTCGTTGTATCTGTTCGGGGCGGACGTCGGAAGACACCCGTTAAAGTTCGTCGTTGCTCCAAAACTCAGTTTTTTTTATTACAGAGGGCAGCTAACCCTCTGACCGAACACGCTGAGTTACCGTGCCGGCTGTGTTGGGACGCGAACCACCGCCCCATCAAGTACTCATCACCGGACAGATACGCTACTTATCACGCCAAACCAACAACAGGTCGATTTATAAAAATATTGTGTTACCCATTGCTAAAAACGGTAATCGTAGATAATTATGTTCTTAATTGAAATTTAATTATAAGCAATTGTACGAAGAACAAAGCGTTTTGGGTGGATCTTGAGTGTGTCGCTGCTTTCAAATAGCCTACTCTCATAATAGCTCGTTACAATAATTCTTTTGCCATGAATATGGTGTTTCTCGTTATTTTATTGGAACGAATCATACAACTAACAACGGGTTTTCCAGTGATTCTCAATTTTCTGGTGCTCAGAAACGGCATATATACATATAGGTTTGAAATGAATTCCAATATGGCGCCACACAACTCTGTACTGAAGGGAGACGGCGTGCGTGTGACGTAGGTGGCGTTGTGCCATCTCATTGGTCAACGCTCAGACGCACGCTCAGAATATCTGACATGCCAGATATTGCTCTGCACTTTCGGAAAGACTCCCGAACGTGCTATTCCATGCTATGACGTCAGAAACCCGGCACGCTCAACGCTCAACGTTCGGATGCACGGTCCGTGTGCCGACGGCTTTAGACACACTGTCCAGCGAGTGCAGCAAGGTGGAGGTTCCCTGATGTTATGGGATGGCATTATGTGGACTCGACAGTACCTCGTCTCCTACCTTCCAAGCTTCACAGAAGCTCTCCTGCGAACCTTGCAGAACTAGAGCGAAAATTTCATTCTAGAAACAACCCCCAGGCTGTGGCTAAGCCATGTCTCCGCAATATCCTTTCTTCCAGGAGTGCTAGTTCTGCAAGGTTCGCAGGAGAGCTTCTGTGAAGTTTGTAAGGTAGGAGACGAGGTACTGGCGGAATTAAAACTGTGAGGACGGGGCGTGAGTCGTGCTTGGATAGCTCAGATGGTAGAGCACTTGCCCGCGAAAGGCAAAGGTCCCGAGTTCGAGTCTCGGTCCGGCACACAGTTTTAATCTGACAGGAAGTTTCAAATCAGTAACAGTTTGCACTGTACGTGCTTGAGCATTGTCCTGCAAAATGATGGTCAGGTCCTGCAGAAAGTGTCATCACTTCTGTCTCTAAGCTGGTCGTAGGTTGTGTTCCAAAAAATGAAAAGTTTCAAAAACAAAAAAGTTGTATTTAAGATTTAGCAGCTTATGGGTAGAATACTATTACGGAATCTAAATATATAATGGCAATAACAAGGCTCGAGATCAGAGAAAGGGGCACGAGTAGATGGACAGAAAAGTGGGGAGGAAATGGGAAGAGAGAGAGGGAGAAGGATGATATCGACAGAGACAGGCAGAAGAGAAGATGGACAGAGAGAGAGGGAAGAATATGATGGACAGAGTGAGGGGGGAGGATGAGGAGATGGACAAAGAGAAGGGGAGGAGGAGACTGAAAGAAAGAGGGGGAGGGGGGAGAAGGAGATTGGGACATATATCCAGTTCCCGTTTATAGGGTGTTTCGCAATTCATGTTACACTCTTCTAGAGACTGTAGAGGGGACTTAGTAGATCAAGTTTTACATAGGAACCTATGTCCGTAAACGTCATCCAAAGACGTTTAAGTTATAGGCGCCGGTGCCTGTAAATTTATGTACGCACAGGGTGATTCCGTGATGATGTTACAAACTTTCTAGGACGCTGGAGAAGGAGCATAAGAGCTACGAGCACTTTTTCAATAGACAGGATGTGTTTCACAGTACCGAAGATGAACAAGTGCTCATAGCTTCTCAGGTGTGCATTTTAGAGCCCATGTTTACTGGTTTTTTTCCTTGTTTTCGTCCATTCCTCTCTAAAACTTGTCTAGTCTACATTCTTAGAAGTAACAGTACCAGGACCTGTACTCGACCATCAGAGGTATCAGAACGGTTTTGGTTTATAACTTTCGACTCGTTCGTTTCCGGTGCAGGACCGTTACCTCAAATTCATATGTTTATCCTTCTCCATAGTCCTAGAAAGCTTGTAACATCATCAAAGAATCAGCCGTTACATATGCGAAGATTTACAGGCGCCGGCTCTTATAGTTTTGACGCTCTGTAGTGTTGTTGGCTGACTTTTCCATACACGAGTGAGTACCTAAAACATGACCCAAATCCCGTCTGCAAACTGTATAAGTGTGCAGTGTGAATTGTGAAAGAACCTGTATAGTTAACAACTGTGGCGCATTGTCGCGTTCGCTATCATAGCTGTTAAAAGTGACTATACGTCGTTTAGTTTGACCTTCCTAATAATTCACCTGATTTAAAACAATATTACGACATTTCTAAAGATTCAGGACATATCTGAGGTGAAAATCTTAGTTAACCACCTTCAATACTCCGCAATTTCCTGTATAGTATGTAGCGGAAGGTACATCACACTAATATTATTGATTCCTTTCCCATACCATTCAGCACTGAGCGAGAGAAAAATAATTTTCCATGTGTTTCTGTCAGTGGCCTAATCTTTCTTATCTTATTATCATCCCTACGCGAGATATACTATGATGACAGCACAATGGTCACATACATACTCTATACGCCGCCGTACGGTGCGTGGCGAAGGGTACCCTGTACTACCACCACCACTACCACTGCTGCTACTACTACTACTACTACTACTACTACTACTACTAATTTCCTTTCCTGTTCCACTTGCATACAGAGCGAAAGAAAAACAACTGTCTAGATGCCTCCGTATGAACCGTAATATCACGTATCTTGTCTTCGTGGTCCTTACGCGAAATATACATTGGCGGCAGTAGAATCGTTCTGCAGTCAGCTTCTAATGCCGGTTCTCTTAATTTTTATTCCTCGAAACGAACGTCACTTGACCTCTGGGGATTCCCATTTGAGTTCCTGAAGCATCTCCGTAATACTTGCGTGTTGTTCGAAACCACCTGTAACAACTCTAACAGGATCGTCTCTGAATTGCTTCGATTTCTTCCCTTAATCCGACTTAGTGCAGATCGCAAACGCTCGAGCAGTACTCACACTAGTGTCCTATATGCGATCTCCTTTATACACTCCTGGAAATTGAAATAAGAACACCGTGAATTCATTGTCCCGGGAAGGGGAAACTTTATTGACACATTCCTGGGGTCAGATACATCACATGATCACACTGACAGAACCACAGGCACATAGACACAGGCAACAGAGCATGCACAATGTCGGCACTAGTACAGTGTATATCCACCTTTCGCAGCAATGCAGGCTGCTATTCTCCCATGGAGACGATCGTAGAGATGCTGGATGTAGTCCTGTGGAACGGCTTGCCATGCCATTTCCACCTGGCGCCTCAGTTGGACCAGCGTTCGTGCCGGACGTGCAGACCGCGTGAGACGACGCTTCATCCAGTCCCAAACATGCTCAATGGGTGACAGATCCGGAGATCTTGCTGGCCAGGGTAGTTGACTTACACCTTCTAGAGCACGTTGGGTGGCACGGGATACATGCGGACGTGCGTTGTCTGTTGGAACAGCAAGTTCCCTTGCCGGTCTAGGAATGGTAGAACGATGGGTTCGTGACGGTTTGGATGTACCGTGCACTATTCAGTGTCCCCTCGACGATCACCAGTGGTGTACGGCCAGTGTAGGAGATCGCTCCCCACACCATGATGCCGGGTGTTGGCCCTGTGTGCCTCGGTCGTATGCAGTCCTGATTGTGGCGCTCACCTGCACGGCGCCAAACACGCATACGACCATCATTGGCACCAAGGCAGAAGTGACTCTCATCGCTGAAGACGACACGTCCCCATTCGTCCCTCCATTCACGCCTGTCGCGACACCACTGGAGGCGGGCTGCACGATGTTGGGGCGTGAGCGGAAGACGGCCTAACGGTGTGCGGGACCGTAGCCCAGCTTCATGGAGACGGTTGCGAATGGTCCTCGCCGATACCCCAGGAGCAACAGTGTCCTAATTTGCTGGGAAGTGGCGGTGCGGTCCCCTACGGCACTGCGTAGGATCCTACGATCTTGGCGTGCACCCGTGCGTCGCTGCGGTCTGGTCCCTGGTCGACGGGCACGTGCACCTTCCGCCGACCACTGGCGACAACATCGATGTACTGTGGAGACCTCACGCCCCACGTGTTGAGCAATTCGGCGGTACGTCCACCCGGCCTCCCGCATGCCCACTATACGCCCTCGCTCAAAGTCCGTCAACTGCACATACGGTTCACGTCCACGCTGTCGCGGCATGCTACCAGTGTTAAAGACTGCGATGGAGCTCCGTATGCCACGGCAAACTGGCTGACACTGACGGCGGCGGTGCACAAATGCTGCGCAGCTAGCGCCATTCGACGGCCAACACCGCGGTTCATGGTGTGTCCGCTGTGCCGTGCGTGTGATCATTGCTTGTACAGCCCTCTCGCAGTGTCCGGAGCAAGTATGGTGGGTCTGACACACCGGTGTCAATGTGTTCTTTTTTCCATTTCCAGGAGTGTAGATGAACCACATTTTCCAAAAATTCTCCCAACAAATGGAAGTGGACCATTCGCCTTCCCGACTACAGTCCCTACATATTCGTTCCATTTCATGTCGCTTTGCAACGTTACGCCTAGATATTTAATCGGGCTGACTGTGTCAAGCAGCACACTGCCAATGCTATATTCGATCATTACGGGTTTGTTTTTCATAATTATCTACATTAACTTACATTTTTCTACATTTGGAGCTAGCTGCTATTCACTGCACTAACTAGAAATTTTGTCTAAGTCCTGTATCCTCCTACAGTCACTCAATGACGACACCTTCCCGTACACCACAGCACGATCAGCAAACAGCCGTAGATTGCTACTCACCCTGTCCAAAACTCTTAACTCCTTCCGAACAGGTCATGAAGGCCCAACGGTACCGACCGGCCGCCGTGTCATCCTCAGACCACAGGCGTCACTGGATGCGGATATGGTGGGGCATGTGGTCAGCACACCGCTCTCCCTGCCGTATGTCAATTTCCGAAACCGGAGCCGCTACTTCTCAATCAAGTAGCTCCTCAGTTTGCCTCACAAGGGCTGAGTGCACCCCGTTTTCAACAGCGCTCAGCAGACCGGATGGTCACCCATCCAAGTGCTAGCCCAGCTCGACAGCGCTTAACTTCGGTGATCTGACGGGAACCGGTGATACCATTGTGGCAATGCCGTTGGCAGACCTGTCCACCACACCATAAAAATAACGTTGGTCCTATCACACTTTCCTGGGACACTCCTGAAGATACCCTTGTCTCTGATGAACACTGGCTGTCGTGGACAATGTACTATTACTTAAGAAGTCTTCGAGCCACTCATACATCTGGGAACTTATTCCGTATGCTCGTACCTGCGGTAATAGTTTGCAGTGGGGCACCCTGTCATATGATTTTCGGCAGTCCAGGAATAAGGAATCTACCTGTTGCTCTCCACCCATAGTTCGCAGTATTTCATGTGAGACAAGGGCAAGATGAGTTTCGCACGAGCGACGGTTTATAAACCCGTGCTGTTTCGTGGACAGAAGCTTTTCCTTCTCATGAAAATTTATTACGTTCGAAGTGAGAATATTTTCAAGAATTCTGCAGCAAAGCGATATTAAGGATACTGTAGGTTTGTTTATTAATAAACAAAACTTCTGCTATCAGTCAGATGTTTCGATAATATACTTAAATAAAAATAGTAAAATAGTAAAACACAATAGTAAAGCACAATTGTAAAATAAATATAAGTAATTTATGAGCCAAATTGTTAAGATAAATAACCTCTGTACAAAAACATATAATCTGTGGAAGACCTATAATGTTATCTCTGTGGACTACCTGTAAGAAGATCTTTGTAATTGTTTTCTTTGCATAAGATATTTTCTATGTGTAAAGTGTACACCAAGTTGTGTGTGATGTTTAGTGTGTGTGAGACTCTGCACAAATAGACCATTAGAAAACTGTAAGTACAAATTCTTCTAAATTTCGCCACTAACTTCACACAAAAAGAATTGATACCCAACTAAAAATTCGCGTATTTCTTATTTATTGCAGTAAAAGTCGACGAAATGAAGCAGACTCACACACACTGACAACGCACTTGAAAATGGGAATTATTTCTCGAAACGTGTCGTGCGAAAAGTAAAATAAAGAAAAATCGTGACTGGTAGCAGAAGATTTATTTATTAAAAAACAAACCTATTGTTTCTACAGTTGCAGGCTTTCAAAAACCACTTATAATGGATCAAATCACATTAAGGATACTGGTCTGTAATTTTGGGTGTACGTTCTTTTACCATTCTTATATACAGGAGTCACCTACGCTTTTTTCGAGTCCCTGAGGATTTTGCACTGGGCGAGAGATTCGCGATAAATGCAAGCTACATAAAGCACCAGTGTTGTAGAGTACTGTCTGTAAAACCGAACTGAAATTCAATCCGACCCAGTCGACATATTTGTTTTTAAGTCTTTCAGTTGTTTCTCTATTACTATGCACTCCACACAGGAGTCTGTGCTACAGTGAATGGACGGTATTTTTCGAATGCATGTTATGTAAACTCACGCAACCGGTTTTCGCAATAACTACGTCGCCTTTCTTTCAAGGTTTCCCCATTTAAGTTGCCCAAGCATTTCTGTTACACTTTAATATCTGCTGTATGGACCTATTACGATCCTAGCCACTTGTCTCTGTACGTGCTCGCCGTCTGTTCAAAAGAAATGTGTGTGAATTGCTAAGGGACCAAACTGCTAAGGTCATCGGTCCCTAGACTTACACACTACTTAAACTAACTTATGCTAAGAACAACACACACACCCATGCTCGAGGGAGGACTCGAACTTCCGACGGGAGATCGCCGTCTGTTGTCATACCTACTTGATAAGGACTGCAAGCACTGAAACAATAATCTAGAATTGTCACACAAGCGACCTGTAAGTGATTTCTGTGGTGTCACCGCCAGACACCACACTTGCTAGGTGGTAGCCTTTAAATCGGCCGCGGTCCGTTAGTATACGTCGGACCCGCGTGTCGCCACTATCAGTGATTTCAGACCAAGCGCCACCACACGGCGGGTCTAGAGAGACTCCCTAGCACTCGCCCCAGTTGTACAGCCGACTTTGCTAGCGATGGTTCACTGACGACATACCCTCTCATTTGCACAGACGACAGTTTAGCATAGCCTTCAGCTACGCCATTTGCTTTTTTTTATTTTATTTATTTATTTATTTATTGTTCCGTGGGACCACATTTAGGAGAAGTCTCCATGGTCATGGATCGAGTCAATACATGAAATTATGACACGATTGTACAAGCAGATGATATGAAATATAAGAAACATATTCAGGCGACAAGCGGTTAGTTTAAATAAAGAAAATCAAGAATGTAACACTGGAATTTGCTTAATTTTTTAGCTCTTCCAGGAGCTCCTCGACAGAATAGAAGGAGTGAGCCATGAGGAAACTCTTCAGTTTAGACTTAAAAGTGTTTGGGCTACTGCTAAGGTTTTTGAGTTCTTGTGGTAGCTTATTGAAAATGGATGCAGCAGAATACTGCACTCCTTTCTGCACAAGAGTCAAGGAAGTGCATTCCGCATGCAGATTTGATTTCTGCCTAGTATTAACTGAGTGAAAGCTGCTAACTCTTGGGAATAAGCTAATATTGCTAACAACAAACGACATTAAAGAAAATACATACTGTGAGGGCAATGTCAAAATTCCCAGACTATTGAATAGGGGTCGACAAGAGGTTTTCGAACTTACACCATACATAGTTCGAACAGCCCGTTTTTGAGCCAAAAATACCCTTTTTGAATCAGAAGAATTACCCCAAAAAATAATACCATATGACATAAGCGTATGAAAATATGCGAAGTATACTACTTTTCGTGTTGAAATGTCACTTATTTCAGATACTGTTCTAATGGTAAATAAAGCGGCATTTAGTTTCTGAACAAGATCCTGAACATGGGCTTTCCACAACAGCTTACTATCTATCCATACGCCTAGGAACTTGAACTGTTCCGTCTCGCTTATAACATGCCCATTCTGTCTGATTAAAATGTCAGTTCTTGTTGAATTGTGAGTTAGAAACTGTAAAAACTGTCTTAATGTGATTTAGCATCAAATTATTTTCCACAAGCCACGAACTTATATCATGAACTACATTATTTGATAATGTTTCAATATTACACACAAGATCCTTCACTACCAAGTTGGTGTCATCAGCAAACAAATATTTTTGAATCACCTGTAATACTAGAAGGCATATCATTTATATAAATAAGAAACAGCAGTGGCCCCAGCACCGACCCTTGGAGAACGCCCCATTTAACAGTGCCCCATTGGGACTGAACATCATTACCACTCTCAATATTGCGGAGGATTACCTTCTGCTTTCTGTTCTTAAAGTAGGAGGCGAACCAATTGTAAGCTACTCCCCTTACTCCATAATGTTCCAACTTCTGCAGTAATATTTTGTGGTCAACACAGTCAAAAGCCTTCGTTAAATCAAAGAAAACACCTAACGTTCGCAACCTTTTATTTAATCCGTCCAAAACCTCACAGAGAAAAGAGACTATAGCATTTTCAGTTGTTAAGCCATTTCTAAAACCAAACTGTACATTTGACAGCAAATTATGTGAATTTAAATGCTGCAGTAACCTTGTATATACAACCCTCTCGATAACTTTAGCAAACACCGATGGCATAGAAATAGGTCTATAATTGTCAACATTATCCCTGTCTCCCTTTTTATAAAGTGGCTTCACTACCGAGTACTTTAATCGGTCAGGAAACCGACCACTCCTAAAGGAAAAGTTACAGATATGGCTAAGTACTGAGCTAACATACGTGGAACAATACTTCAGTATTCTGCTAGATACCCCGTCATATCCATGAGAGTTCTTGGTCTTTAGTGATTTAATTATTAACTCAATCTCCCTCTTGTCAGTATCATGGAGGAGCATTTCAGGTAACAGTCTCGGAACACTTTTTTCTAAGAGCGCTATATGATTCCCTGTTGGGACTAGGTTTCTATTTAGTTCACCTGCTATATTCAGAAAGTGATTATTAAGTACTGTACATATATGCCACTTATCAGTAACACGGACATCCCCACTACGCACTGATTCTATATTCTCGATCTGTCTCTGCAGACCAGCCACTTCCTTTACGACTGACCATATGGTTTTAATTTTATCCTGAGACTTAGCTATTCTATCTGCATACCACATACTTTTTGCCTTCCTAATAACTTTTTTAAGCACCTTACAATACTGTTTGTAATGGGCTGCTGCATTTAGATTGTGACTGTTTCTAACGTTTTGATATAATTGCCACTTTGTTCTACAAGATATTCTTATCCCTTTAGTCAGCCACCCAGGCTGCCTGTTTGTGCTAGTACCCTGTTTTGAACGTTCTAACGGAAAGCAACTTTCAAAGAGCACGAGAAAGTCTTGAGGAAAGCATTATATTTATCGTCTACTGTATCAGCACTATAAACATCTTGCCACTCTTGTTCCTTGATAAGGTTTACAAAAGTCTGTACAGCAACTGGATCAGCTTTCCTAAAAAGTTGGTAACTTGCTACGACCTAGCAAGGCGCCATATTCTTCAAGAATGTATTCTGAACAGATAATGTTGTGAATCATGTACCGTCAAGAGTGACCTTCATCATTAATGGATTAAAGTTAAGTATCAAACTAATTACGTCCGCTTTCTGAATTCTAATTCCTTGTCATGTTCCAGACCTCACGTCAGTATAGTTCTTCCCTCATTACACCAGCCTGCGTGAACTAAAACGCGTGCATTTCGACCTCCATTAGTAACACGGTGTTGGTTCTTCAGCCAACATAATTTCCTTTGCAGTTACCCCTGTCACCTACTTCCTGCGCTGAAGTGAAACGCACGCAGCTGAGGACGAGGATTTATTTTCGAAGCGCATTGTGCTGAGGCGTCAAAACAGATTTGCCACAGATTTGGTACATGCCGGAGGCGTTGGGAAGAGCAAAGCAGGCCACAGCACTCAGCCGCGGCGGCTGATGACCTCTGGGGCGTCGCACACGGGTTTCCCGGCGGATACGCGCACAGCCTCTACTTCCACACAAACCGGTTCTCGTACGCCATCTCAAATTGTCCGACCGTAGGATTCCACTGTCGTCGATACGAAGTAACATCCTCTGTAGCCTACACTACACACAAACGCCAGTATTTTCGACCTTATTAACTCTGCTCTATTTCAGTTTTGTCCGTCCAACGTTGTATTATGCCTAATACTACCAACACGGCAAACTATAGCTTCAGACAGAGTGACTGTCGATCCGTCCGTTAAAGCGAGTGGCAGAGATAGCGCTACGCAACAAAATAATTATTTTTTTTCCTGCTTCTAGGTTGAAAATACGTTCCTTATAGCAGTTCATGGAAACAAGTTTTCTTCTTTTGGGTTTATTGTCTTCATCTTCTCCTGAGCTGTCAGTGATCTGTTCATCGAAGGTTATCTCTTTGGAGAGTTGTGAGGACCCACTGACAAAAAAATGGTTCAAATGGCTCTGAGCACTATGGGACTCAACTGCTGTGGTCATAAGTCCCCTAGAACTTAGAACTACTTAAATCTAACTAACCTAAGGACAGCACACAACACCCAGCCATCACGAGGCAGAGAAAATCCCTGACCCCGCCGGGAATCGAACCCGGGAACCCGGGCGTGTGAAGCGAGAACGCTACCGCACGACCACGAGATGCGGGCGACCCACTGACATGAGAACCCTTTATCAGTATATTGGCCACATTCAGTCTGAAGTTTATTAGGGACAGTCTGTTACACTTTGGTACTTCTTCTTTTGCACAGGTTCTTTTGTACATAATCCAGCAATTAATGATAGCTAAATCAATAAAATGGTTAAATAGTCTGATTGTCCATTTTCTTGTTCTGGTATTTGACCTGTAGTAGGCCATGAATCTGTCACATAGGTCAATACCACCCATGTTACAATTGTAACTCTTCACAATAGCTGGTTGTGGTACATCAATACCTCTGTTCTGTGCCTTTGAGCATCGCTTGCAAGTAACATGCGGCTGACTCCCAACACAAGATGATACCAAAATGACAGCCTTGTTATCTTTCCATTTAAGTGCACACACCTAATTGTAATTCCTAGGTATTTAGTTGAGTTAACGGGCTTTAGATTCGACTGATTTATCGTGTAACGAAGTTTAACGAATTCCTTTTAGCACTCATGTGGATGACCTCATACTTTTCGTTATTTTGGGTCAACTGCCAATTTTCGCATCATTCAGATATCTTTTCTAAATCGTTTTGCAATTTGTTTTGATCTTCTCATGACTTTATTAGTCGATAAACGACAGCGTCATCTGCAAACAACCAAAGATGGCTGCTCAGATTGTCTCCCGAATCGTTTATGTAGATAAGGAACAGCAAAGAATCTATAACACTACCTTGGAGAACGCCAGAAATCACTTCTGTTTTACTCGGTGAATTTCCGTCAATTACTACCAACTGTGATCTCTCTGACAGGAAACCACAAACCCAGTCACATAACTGAGACGATATTCCACAAGCATGCAATTTCACTACAAGCCGCATGTGTGGCACAGTGTCAAAAGCCTTCCGGAAATCCAGGAATACGGTATTGATCTGAAATCCCTCGTCAATAGTACTCAACACTTCATGTGAATAAAGAGCTAGTTGTGTTTCACAGGAACGATGTTTTCTAAACCCATGTTGACTAAGTGTCAATAGACAGTTTTCTTGGAGGTAGTTCATAATGTTTGAACACAATATATGTCCAAAATCCTGCTGCATATCGACGTCAAAGACATGGGCCTGTAATTTAGTGGATTTAGGAAATCGCCGGCCGGAGTGGCCGTGCGGTTCTAGGCGCTACAGTCTGGAACCGAGCGACCGCTACGGTCGCAGGTTCGAATCCTGCCTCGGGCATGGATGTGTGTGATGTCCTTAGGTTAGTTAAGGCCCGCATCTCGTGGTCGTGCGGTAGCGTTCTCGCTTCCCACGCCCGGGTTCCCGGGTTCGATTCCCGACGGGGTCAGGGATTTTCTCTGCCTCGTGATGGCTGGGTGTTGTGTGCTGTCCTTAGGTTAGTTAGGTTTAAGTAGTTCTAAGTTCTAGGGGACTTATGACCACAGCAGTTGAGTCCCATAGTGCTCAGAGCCATTTGGTTAGTTAGGTTTAATTAGTTCTAAGTTCTAGGCGACTGATGACCTCAGAAGTTAAGTCGCATAGTGCTCAGAGCCATTTGAACCATTTGACAGGGAATCACAAATCCAGTCACAGAACTGAGACGATATTCCAGAAGCACGCAATTTCACTACAATCCGCTTGTGTGGTACAGTGTCAAAATCCTTCCGGAAATCCAGAAATACGGAATCGATCTGAAATCCCTTGTCAATAGCACTCAACACCTCATGCGAATAAAGAGCTAGTTGTGTTTCACAAGAACGATGTTTTCTAAACCTATGTTGACTGTGTGTCAATAGACCGTTTTCTTCGACGTAATCCATAATGTTTGAACACAATATATGTTCCAAAATCCTGCTGCATATCAACGTTAACGATACGGGCCTGTAATTATGTGGATTATTCTTACTGCCTTTCTTGAATAGGTGTGAGCTGTGGAACTTTCCAGTCTTTCGGTACGGATATTTCGTCGAGAGAAAGATTGTATATGGTTGTTGGAGCTAATGGATCAGCATAATCTGAAAGGAACCTAATTAGTATACAGTCTTGACCAGAGGACTTGCTTTTATTAAGTTATTTAAGTTGCTTCACTACTCCGAGGATATTAGCTTCTACGTTGCTCATGTCGGTAGCTGTTCTTGATTCTAATTCTGGAATATTTACTTCGTCTTCTTTTGTGAAGTCATTTCGGAAGGTTGTGTTTAGTAACTCTGCTTTGGCAGCACTGTCTTCGATAGTATCTCCATTGCTATCGCGCAGAGAAGGCATAGATTGTTTCTTGCTGCTAACATACTTCACATACGACCAGAATCTCTTTGGATTTTCTGCCAGGTTTCGAGACAAAGTTTCGTTGTGGAAATTGTTATAAGCATCGTTTCGTAGGTTTCCTTCATTCCCACGGCATGATCAATAGTAATTGATAGTTTGTGGTTTCCACTGTGTAGTAGTACAGCTTTTAGACTGCTTGAGATAGAGCCAATAAAATGTCTCCACTCTTCTGAAATGTATTTGTTAGCTAGTTCCTTTATGAGCCCTGTCATGACAGAAGCAAACTCCGAGTTAAACATTATAGTATGCTATGAATTTCATGTGGCGATCTCGAAAATGCGGAACTGTAGCACCTCTCTCGAGTAAGTTCCACTCCTTCAATTTGGAACCCAACAGTTCAGATCTTTCTTTCGACAGGGACAAATCGCGAACCAGGTCGTCCAGTTCGGTTTGGCTGATCAAACTTGGCTTTTTAATGTCATTGTCGGGATCACTCGTCTAATCCATAGCTCCAGCGTCACTGTCATTACGTTCAGTATTACATTCTTCTTTGTTTATTGCATCGGATGAAGGAGGAATTGGTGCTGGGTAATCTGTACCATGCACCACAGGCTTTAGAATAGACTGACAATCCGGATACACGATTTTTGACTTGCTCTTCTTGCTGTATTCGGATATGTTGGTCAAGGAGAAATAGCAATCCGAATCTTGATCCTTCCGCTCCCGCCCAATCATGGGAACAGTAAAAGGGATTCGATTTCTCTTACCGTTTAACCACTGGGTTAGGCCGGCGTAACAGACGGTGCAACAGAGATGAGAAGCCCAGAATTTTGTTTCAACTTCGATTTCACAGCCGAAGTAATGTTTGTAAGCTATACGTAACTTTATCGTCACGTTCTTGAGCTGGTCGGACGTTGTATACAAGCCAAAAATGTAGCAAAAGCAGTCCGGACATTTCACACAGCTGTGTCTATTCATCTTTCGTTTACTGAATCACCATATACCGAATTACCAAATCGTCTTATACGAAATCACTTAGCTGCACGTTACTGCGACTGTTCATTGATAAAACACAGAACCACACTAGCACGAGGTAGTCTCTAGTCACCTCCGAATGAGACTGATGAACGAACAGGAGAAATTGCACGGGAACTAATTTTATAAAACATGTTGAAACTTACCTGCATGCTGTAGCTCGCGGACAAGTTAGAACTTGTCACAGACTAATTAGAACTATCCAAGTTTTTACTACTGCACACTTATCTTTCCACAGACGCAAAAGCCGAGTAACCTTGAAGACAAACACTCATACACACATACTCACACAATCGTACATGAAACACGATTCGTTGGTGCAGCTATAGGCTTTTAATATAATATGACTATTATGACCATTAATATAGTATGACTTTTAACATATGATGACTTTCAGCTATAACTTTAAATCCAGACGTCCTACAACATTTCTGATTGCAAAATCGGAATCAGTGCACCTTATTACATAACACTCGCGTTATTTTCACCCAGTATAAAATTAATTGTTGCGTAGTGTAGTAGTTGAGTACACTCTGACGTTTTTACAAGTGCAAAGCTATCAAACCCTGTAACGTCTAACAAAATTAAGAGTTAGTTAGTGCGTTTGTTCTACTGGCACACTGTGATTTTAATAACAGTTATTAACAGTCTGAAACACATAAATCCATGGTTCAAAATGGTTCAAATGGCTCTGAGCACTATGGGACTTAACATCGGAGGTCATCAGTCCCCTAGATTTAGAACTACTTAAACCTAACTATCCTATGGACATCACACACATCCATGCTCGAGGCAGGATTCGAACCTGCGACCGTAGCAGCCACGTGGTTCCGGACTGAAGCGCCTAGAACCGCACGGCCACAGCTGCCGACCCATAAATCCATGTTTCGCACACACTACAAATGTACTGCCCCTTTCCCATTATCCTCATTAATCGCAGCGTTTTGCCGATTCCCGTAAGAGCTCGAGCCTGGTGTACATTTGCACTGAAGAGACCATTGGCCATGTACCCATAATTATACACTGTGTGATGAAAAGTATCCGGACACCTGGCTGAAAATCACAAGTTCGTGGCGCCCTCCATCGCCAGTGCTGGAATTCGATATGGTGATGGCGCACCCTAAGCCTTGATGGCAGCTTGCATTCTCGCAGTCATACGTTCAACCAGGTGCTCTAAGGTTTCTTCGGGAATGGCAGCCCATTCTTCACGGAGTGCTGCACTGAGGAGAGGTATCGATGTCGTTCGGTGAGGCCTGGCACTAAGTCGGCGTTCCAAAACATCCCTAAGGTGTTCTATAGGATTCAGGTCAGGACTCCGCGCAGGCCAGTCCATTACAGGGATGTTATTGTCGTGTAACCACTCGGTCACAGGCCGTGCATTATGAACAGGTGCTCGGTCGTGTTGAAAGATGCAATCGCCATCTCCGAATTGGCCTTCAATAGTGGGAAGCAAGAAGGTGCTTAAAACATCAATGTCGGCCTGTGTTGTGATAGTACCACGCAAAACAACAAGGGATGCAAGCCCCCTCCATGAAAAACACGACCACACCATAACACCACCGCATCCGAATTTTACTGTTGGCACTACACACGCTGGCAGATGACGATCACCGGACATTCGCCATACCCACACCCTGCCATTGGATCGCCATATTGTGTACCGTGATTCGTCACTCCGCAGAACATTTTTCCACTATTCAATCGTCCAATGTTTACGCTCCTTACATCAAGCGAGGCGTCGTTTGGCATTTACCGGCGTGATGTGTGGCTTTAGAGCTGCCGCTCGGCAATGAAATCCAAGTTTTCTCACCTCCCGCCTAACTTCCATAGTACTTGCAGTGGATCCTGATGCAGTTTTGAATTCCTGTGTGATGGTCTGGATAGATGTCTGCCTATTGCACATTACGATCCTCTTCAACTGTCAGCGGTCTTTGTCAGTCAACAGACGAGGTCGGCCTGTACGCTTTTGTGCTAATACGTGTCCCTTCACGTTTCCACTTGACTATCACATCGAAAACAGGGGACCTATGGATGTTTAGGAGTGTGTAAATCTCGCGTACAGACGTATGACTCAAGTGACACCCAATCACCTGACCACGTTCGAAGTCTGTGAGTTCTGTGGAGTGCCCCGTGCCCCATTCTGTTCTCTCACGATGTCTAAAGACTACTGAGGCCGCTGATATGGAGTACCTGTCAGTAGATGGCAGCACACTGCACCTAATATGAAAATCGTATGATTTTGGGGGTGTCCGGATACTTTTGATCACATAGTGTATATATATGGTATCTGTTCTTCCAGACATGACTGAAAAAGAACAGACACCACACACACACACACACACACACACACACACACACACACACACACACACATATATATATATATATATATATATATATATATATATATATATATATATATATATATGTATATATATATGGTGAGTCACCTAACATTACCGCTGGATATATTTCGCAAACCACATCAAATACTGACGAATCGATTCCACAGACCGAACATGAGGAGAGGGGCTAGCGTAACTGGTTGATACAAACCATAAAAAAATGCACGGAAGTATGTTTTTTAACACAAACCTACGTTTTTTTAAATGGAACCCCGTTAGTTTTCTTAGAATGTCTGAACATATAAACAAATACGTAATCAGTGCCGTTTGTTGCATTGTAAAATGTTAATTACATCCGGAGATATTGGAACCTAAAGATGACGCTTGAGTACCACTCCTCCGCTGTTCGATCGTATGTATCGGAGAGCACCGAATTACGTGGGGATCCAAAGGGCGTTTCATAGGACGTGGAGGACGCATAAATTGGCCAGCCCATTCTCCTGATCTTACACCTCTGGACTTCTTTCTGTGGGGTACGTTAAAGGAGAATGTGTACCGTGATGTGCCTACAACCCCAGAGGATATGAAACAACGTGTTGTGGCAGCCTGCGGCGATATTACACCAGATGTACTGTGGCGTGTACGACATTAATTACGCCAGAGATTGCAATGGTGTGCAGCAAATGATGGCCACCACATTGAACATCTATTGGCCTGACATGTCGGGACACACAATATTCCACTCCGTAATTGAAAACGGAAACCACGTGTGTACGTGTACCTCACCCCTCATGGTAATGTACATGTGCGTCAGTGAAAAAGACCAATAAAAAGGTATTAGCATGTGGACGTAATGTGCTGTTCCAGTCTCTTCTGTACCTAAGGTCCATCACCGTTCCCTTTGAATCCCTTCGTAATTCGGTGCTCTCCGATACACACGATTGAACAGCGGAGGATTGGTACTCAAGCGTCAACTTTAGGTTCCAATATCTCCGGATGTAATTAACATTTTACAATGCAACAAGCGGCACTGATTACGTATTTGTTTATATGTTCAGATGTGCTAACAAAACTAACGGGGTTCCATTTAAAAAAACGTAGGTTTGTGTTAAAAAACATACTTCCGTGCATTTTTTTATGGTTTGTATTAACCAGTTACACTAGCCCCTCTCCTCACGTTCGGTCTGTGGAATCGATTCGTCAGTATTTGATGTGGTTTGCGAAATACATCCAGCGGTAACGTTAGGTGACTCACCCTGTATATATATTTATATATATAATTAGGATGCAGGATGCTATAGCAAACAAGCAATGGGCCCAATATGGGTACTACAGCGTCGATACGTTGTCTCTATGGCAGTATCAAGTGGACAGATAAGATCTTTTCCCCCTCTGCAGTAGGATCCAGGATGCATAGGTCCTTTGAGTTAGTTTGGTGTCTCCCCTGTTGATCGAAATGTGGCTCACTTATATCATAATTACTTCCTTATGAGCCGCAGATAAATGTGATATTTTATTAGGTTAACAAGATTACCGCATCTACTTGTCTTCGCCGATTTCAACTGAATTTATAGTATATGCTGAGCTTGGCCAGAAGTGAGAGCGACGGGAGTGGGAGCATCAGATGATCAAGCATTTGACTCCCACCTGTTTGATATCTAAGTGGTTCCTACCCCACAGCGATTCTTTCCGGGCAGTTAAGTGATACGAGGGTGAGTCAAATGAAAACCTTATCCTGTAAGATGGTAAGCGAGCTGAAAACAGTGTGCAGAATGGCCTGTAGGTGACAGCATAGTGCAGATGCACACATACTGTCGCAGTATCAGTATAGAGATGGCCGCCCCACTTGCGACTTGCACCAGGGAAGAACAGTGTTCTGGTATTCGGTTTTTGCGAAGTGAAGGTGTGAAACCTATTGAAATTCATCGACGAATGAAGGTTCAGTACGGTGACGCATGTTTGTCACAGCAGCAAGTCTACGAATGGAGTAGGAAGTTCGCAAATGGTGTGACTTCAGTGGAAGATGCTCCTCATCCAGGTCAGCCACAACGAGTTGTGACTCCACAGAACATTGCAGCAGTTGAAGCCATAGTGAAGGTAAACCACCGAGTGACACTGAATGACACTGCAGCATGTTTACAGATTAGTCATGGGTCAGCACACCACATTGTGCATGATGTGCTCCAGTTTCACAAAGTGTCTGCAAGGTGGGTGCCACGGCAGCTGACTCCTGGAATGAGAGAACGACGCGTCGATGCTTGTGAAGAACTTCTTCGGGGCTTTTGAACGGGAAGGTGATGGCTTCCTTGCAATAATCGTTATTGGGGACGAAACCTGGGTTCACTTCCACCAACCGGAAACGAAGAGAGCGAGCAAGGAATGGCGCCGTTCCTCATCACCAAAACCAAAGAAGTTTCATACAGAACCATCAGCAGGGAAGGTTATGCTGACTCTCTTTTGGGACGAAAAAGGCGTCATTTTGGAGCATTACATGCCTAGAGGGACTACTGTTACCAGTGCATCATACACAGATCTCCTAAAAAATTATCTGCGACCTGCAATCAAATCAAAGTGACGTGGGTTGTTGTCAGCAGGTGTCCTTTTGCAACATAACAATGCAACGCCCCACACTGCCCGTACAACAGTTGCAACAATCACAGACCTTCATTTTGAGTGTCTTCCTCATCCACTATACTCACCAGACCTTGCCCCAAGTGATTTCCATATGTTTGGACCATTCAAGGACGTAATGGCAGGAAAGAAGTTTCGTTCTGATGAAGAGGTATGCCACGCAGCGCATGAGTGTTTGCGCGGAGTACCAAAAGAATTTTTTTCTAAAGGAATTAATGCACTTTTTAAGCGCTGGAGGACTTGCATTGAGCGTGGTGGATATTATGTTGAAAAGTGATACAGCTTTGTACCACTTCTGCATAGTAAATTATATTTAAAAAAATATTTAAGGTTTTCATTTTACTCACCCTTGTACTTGTACCAAGTTTGGTTCAACTCGGTCCAGTGGTTTAGGTGGTGTGGAACATACAGACTTAGGCACATCCATTTTCGTAATATGTATGTTTATCTTTTAATTGTATTAACTTAGAACCTTACATTTTCTACACCACCATGGAACGGTAGAACTCAGTATTTGACATAAATTTCAACGAGATATTTCTACCCATTCCTGAAAAAAGGGGGCTTAACAGACGGACAGACAGACAGGCGGACAACAAATGGCATAAAAATATATTTTGTATATGATATAATTGCAAATTAACCATTTTTCCTTTACGTACTTTTACTGTGAAATTTGGCTTCTTGTCAAATTTCGCGATTCTAAGCCAACGGGAAGTGTCCTGTATGTTTTGATGAGTGGGTTCGCGTGTATTGAAATACGTGACATAAATAGCCGTATCTTTTGATTTCATTGATTTAGAAGCTTAACTTTTTACACCGTCAAGGGACCGGTGACCTTAGTATGTGACATAAATATCAACTTGATAGTCTACCAATTCCTGAGAAAAACGGTTCTTATCAGTCTGACAGACAGGCTGAAAGACAACAAAGTGATCCCATAAGGGTTACGTTTTTACCGACTGAAGTACGGAATCCTAAAAATAGCATTTTTGGCGCAGATTGGGCGAGGCATGTGCCATTTATGTGAGCTGTTGGCGCAGCAGAAAAACTAAAAACCGTAATGGAATGGTTATGGGGTCGAGTCCCTATGTGGAAACATGTTTCTATTTCTCAGTTTTTACGTTATTTACACTGCATGTAAACTGAAATAATACACAATGTATTTTATTTGTTAATATAAAAGGCATGAAAAGAAAAACAAAGGAAAATTTTGGACTGCAAATAACTTTCCAAGAAGGAATTGCAATTCAAGAGTAAATGACTTCGCTATGCATGCTTTGCTTCCAAACTGCCCAATGAAAGAGAATCCTTTATAAATCTTTTAATACCCTTGGGAGTAGTTGTGTCACTGTTTTATTCAACAGGCAACCACGATTCTGGGATTCGTGTCATCCATCCTCTTGACAGATGAGGCCACTTTTACGTGGAGTGGTATCTTTAACTTTCGTAACAGTCATCTGTGGGGTAGTATGCAGAACCCCCATGGGATGGTGACAGCGAATCATTAACATCAGTGCGGCCGGGATTTGTGGGCCAGGATAATTGGCGACCATATTTTGGGACCAGGCTTCCTATCATGTCGCCAAACAGGTCAGAGCTTTCGGCGTTCCTTGCAGGTGTATTTTCTTCCTGTACTGGAAAAAGTGTCATTGATGATTCGAAGGGTTATGTGACTACTAATGATGGTGTTCCAGCCCACTTCGCCGGTAACGTCCGGACCTATCTCAATCGTGTCTTCCATGGTTGATGGATTGGACGAGGGGGTCCAGTTGCGTGGCCTGCTCATTCACCGGATCTCAACCAGTGCGATATCTGATTATGGGGGCATCTCAAAAGTACTGTGTAGGCAGACCCTATTCCTGATGTGGAGACACTGGAGCAGCATATTCATGCTACCTTTGACACTGTTCAGATGCAACATGGATGATGTGAATGTGTGAGACAGAACATGGTATGGCGTGTACACGTATACGTTGAGGCACATGGAAAACATTTTCAACACATACTATAACTGTGGCTGCATGGTACAGTATGTATACATTGTAGTCTCTGTAACAATGTATAACTGAATAAATTTTCTCTAGCATGCAAACCGTGCATTTCCCGACATAAATTCATTAGACCTTTTTTGTTCTTTTTCCTCTCATCGATCAGTCCCTAGAGTTTGTACATGGTGGAAAAAATCCCCCTGCATATGATTCACGAGTATTCCGGTGTCATGGAGATTTATGCAGATATTGTGCTTCCTAATCATACACATTGGGTATGTATGTATGTACGTATTAAACTGGGGACCTAGAAACGATGGAGAGGCTTTATCCTGCTGTAGCCCTCAATGGTTCACAGCCCCACAACAGGCCACAGCAGTCCACCCACCCCACAGCTGCCCCACACCAAACCCAGGGTTATTGTGCGGTTCGGCCCCAAGTGGGCCCCCCAGGAAAGTCTCATACCAGACAAGTGTAATCCCAAATGTTTGCGTGGTAGAATAATTATGGTATACGCGTACGTGGAAATGGTGTTTTCGCAGCATTCGCCGACACAGTGTAACTGAGGCGGAATAAGGGGAACCAGCCCGCATTCGCCGAGGTATATGGAAAACCGCCTGAAAAACCATCCACAGGCTGGCCGGCACGCCGGACCTCGACACTAATACGCCGGATAGATTCGTGTCGGGGACCGGCACGCCATCCCGCTCGGGAAGCAGCGCGTTAGACCGCGTGGCTAGCAGGTTGGGCTTACACATTGGGTAGTCCACAGTTTTGTGAAACAAGAAGGCTGCAGTATATGTAAATTGATGCTGGAGGGGAGAAAGGAAAGAGACTATTGATGTCAGCCCCATCGGGACTCTACGCGGAATCAGCGTCGACGACTGAAAACGTGAGTCGAACCCGTGATCTCATGCCTAATAGACAGTTGCGTTAACCACTGCACTACCCGAACACAGCGTTTAGCGCAACGGCTGGTACTATCTCGGGTCGCCTCTCGGTCGACTGTATTACCGCAACCCCTTGGGACCCTGTGTCCTATACCAATCTCATCTCCATTCTCTCACAGAGGACATATTATAATATTAGTAAATTACACTCATTTAAACTGTTGTTTTACCTTGTTTACATTTGGCCTCACCAGTTTATAGAATGAAGGAAACATTAGATTAAAAACTAATGTACCGTCATAATATCCACACAATACAAATTTCAGGAACATGGTAGGAATGATTTTGCTATTGTAATTATGAAGTAATTAATAATTGAAGTTCCGATATTTCCAAGTCATAGAGAGACAGCAATTTTTATGTTTTGAAACCAGAGATTGTTTGGAACCCTCATAAAACATGACACGATTACTATTCAACGATAATCAGGCATACTCATGTTTTAAATTGGTGTTAGTTAATAGAAATGTAATTACGACCATACAGAAATGTACAATTTCACTCGCACAAAAGTTAATTCGTTGCAACTAGGCCTTTCATTCAATAAAAATAACCACTCTGTTTACCAGAAAATGATAGCATGACTTTTCTTTAAGTCAGTTAAATTAACGAAATATAGTGTTGCTGTGAAAAAAAACAAGGAATTTATATAATTTATAGTCTTAATAGAAACAGATTCTTTCCTGTCTTTGTATGAAATTACTCACTTTTATTCCGTGTTAATTTCTATGTAATTTGGGTTGATGTATATAAAAACTCTAAATGTATAAATGCAAAATTCAATATGTGCTAATGACAGTAATTGTTTAAAAACCATATAAAAAGAGGCGATTGGTACGCAACCATTCTTCAGTCTTAGACCGAATTTTGTATCAGCAGTATGTAGCCAGACTTTATAAGTTCTACGATGTATGTTCGCCGCTGAACATCTAGGGTGCGAAATAAAATCTTTTGTAAACTAGAAGCACTAAAATTTATTTAAACTATTTCATGATTCCTACATGACGATGCAGTAACATCAAAATGAACCTACGGCAGCATCAAGAAGCAGCACCCCAGATTACACAAGATACATATAAAAGTGATGGAGGATTTTTTTATGCTGGTAATATGTTGTAAAACGTGGCATACAGAACATTGTTTTTCTTGTGTTAAACTAAGATACTCATTCTAAACTGCACCCACAAAAACATTGTCGCCACGTTTTATTACAACGTGATGGAGGAGCTGAGATGTGTATAATACTGCATCGTATGCTAATGGTTATTAAGTTTCAGCTGAAATAATTCTTTACAATATACTGTGTCATACACCACTACTGGGACGTGAATAGAAACAAGGACCTGTATGGAAAAAAGTGGATGTGTGAATCAATGGACCAACACCACCAGCCAGCAGCATGGATTGTCAGACGAGTACCAAAATGTTATTTACGTAAGTAACGGAGTAGTAAAACAGTCAACTGATAGGAAGTGAAATTGCGTGCTAAAGTCAATCAAATAATTGCGTGTGACATGCTTTAGAAATATTATAGGACAGATGGTTTTTGGAAGTGTTTTTTTTTTTTATCATCTCGCCAAGTTATACAAAATTAGTTACAATGAGTAGAAGCAATACAAATGCCAGAATCACAAGATCGGGTCGGCAGCTACATGCATCGACGCCGAATCTAAACATTCAAAGCCACGAGAATTCATTAAGTAGTATAATTTCACCTTTCCATAGATTTCAACAACCGGAAAACTTATTGGATCAATTATCCAAATTACTAGATAGTGAACTTTCGGAGCAAAATAAAAAAAATAGAGACAACGCTGAAAACAATTTGCGAAAAGCTGACAATATTCTCGAAAAAGTGGCCAGGAGCTAGAAGCAATTAGGGAAGATGTTAATAAGGCAAATAGACAAATTGACAGTGTAAATGAAAGAGTAGACATTGTAGAATCTGAAGTGGACTGTTCGAAAAACTTTGCTGTTACTGGATTACAGCTAATTAACAAACGTGTTGTCGTAGTCGACGAACGAGTAAAAAGAACATAAAAGATTGTCATTCACGAACTCGACAGAAGAAAATCAGAGTTACATAACATACAGACTTGTATTGAAACCGAAAATAATTTCATTGACGCGAAACTAAAATTAATTTCTGTACTTGGTTCAGAATAAATTTCTTCAGTAAACAGCAAAGTGAATAAAGTAACAAATAGACTTCACTCAACTCTCAAGTAGTAAAACTAGAGACTAATATGTTCCGTAGAATATATAGTAGTAATAACATGTTTCAAAACAATTGCAGTAACGTTATTATGAATTTTTTTCCAGATGATTTTAAACTACACCCTGTCGATTACTTGTACCAGTGCAAGGACAGATTTGCACCGAGCAAGCCAGAACGTATGAAAGTGAAATTTGCTAAACGATTTTTAGATGGAGAAGCTTTATCCTGGGCTAACCAGCATGTTAACCTAGAAATGACATTTGCGGAGTTTGAAAAATTATTTTTAAGCAAATTTTGGTCATAAAGTAAGCAGGCGCGAATAAAATCAGAATTTAGAATGGAAATAGATTTCGCGAAGGAGATATGAGAATGTGAGAATTTTGTGGGAAGCAGCTTAGGACTTTAGCACATTTAGTTAAACTACTTGATAAATTAATCCAAATTGACACGCTGAAGCGGTGTTTAGCTGGCCCTGTTCCGTGGAGTCTTGTTTACGGACTAGACGACACTACTGAGGAATTTCTGAAATATGTAGATAAATTAGATCATGCTTGGGAGAACAATTTTCTGAATAGGGGGGGGGTCATCTCAACACCACCTGAACAACAACAAGAGAAATGATGGGAATAGAAGTAATAATAATTTTGGTAACAACTATCAGAATCAGAGTAATAATAATAAGAAGAAGAATGAGCAAGACAGAGGAAATCAGAGGAAAAATAGTATCAGATCCTATGAAAATAACAATCAGGAAAACAGATAAGCACCTCATTGCGAGCCTGTCAGTTTGAGGTGAAGAACAGTTACAGAAATCAAGCCTGAGGCAGGACAGGAAGGCGGAATTCATGACAGAGACACCACAATAGACACAATAATTACCAGATAAACAGAGTTGATTATGGTAAAGCATTTAGGGATTTCATGCTGATGGAAATGAGTGAAGATACTACTAAAGTAGAAAATAAGTTTAATCTTAGTACAGATGATTTGACTAACTTATTGGATGAGAGTTGTGTGTTTAGTAATAGTAACATTTGTGATGATGCTGATGAGTACAGGTTAGTTAGCTTATTTTGTGATGATGAATTTTCAAATTGTCTGAAAAAGCTGTGAGGGAAAGTAAGTATCATATACCTAAGTTAAATATGTTTATGTGCCTGCTGGCACCAGTTCTAGTACTTTTGATAATGAATGTGATGTGGAGACATGTGTAACTGAAGTTGAGGTTCATGTAGGTGCAGATGACGTTGCTAATGAGTATTTTGATAGTATTGAAGCTAATTCTGTTCTTCTATTTTATGATGGTATGGTTTATGTGAAAGTACTAGACAATGATATGAGTAATAGAATGGTAGGATATGATGATTTGGAATTAGAGAAAGAGGCACATGAAAATCAGTTGATACCTATTGAGGTCAGTGAGATATTACATAGTTGTTACAGTAAGGAAGATCAAGATAAGGTAATTAGTGATAAGACACTGAATGTATTGGAAGAGAATGAGGAGTCTGTAGGAAAGGGTGATTACTGTGATAGTATTAAACACACACACTCTTGTAAGCTACCTTTAAGTACTTTACAACCTAAGTTAGGAAATGAGGTTCAAGTAAATACTGATTTAAATAGGGATATTGAAGATGATTTATTGGCTGAAGAGGATGCAATTAAGAAGTGTGAAATACTCAGTAGTCCATATATTGAAATACATATATAGGCAACTGGACAGGAGTTTGTCTATCGGACACTTGTAGCCCAGTAAGTGGTGTGTCTGGTAAATTAAGAGATAGATTAAAGAACACTGAATAGTATACTGAATTTCCAATTACCAGTGTTAAAATAAAAGGAGCCAATGGGTAACTCAGTAAATTAATCACTAGGCTAGCATTAATTTCATTTACTGTCAATAATGTTGTTTTGAGCAAGGATGCCTGGTAATAACTGACTTGAATGAGCACATGTTGTTAGGGATGAAATGGATACTGAACGTTAATGCTAGGTTTGATTGGTTAAATATGAAGCTAAACTTTATTCATCCAAAATCTGATGTTCATGGATAAACTAAATTATACATGATTGATGAGAATTGTACCAATAATTTAAAAGGAGCAGAAGTACTTGATGACAGAAATTATTTAGGTGAAGATAATGGGTATTCTAATAACCAGGTGGTTAGTGAAGATTTTTCTCAATTAGAATTGGATAAAGTAAACTCAGCACACAATTTAAGTAGCAATGAAAAGAGTGACTTGGAGAGATTCCTATGAGAATATAATAGCATTTTCAATGACAAGCCAGGTAGCGTAATGGATTACAGGTGTAAGTTAAAACAGAGGCCACATGAACCATTTTTCATTAAGGCTTATGGGGTACCTACTTGTAAGAGGAAAGTTGTTGAGAAGGAGCTGGAGAAATTGCAGAGTTGAGGGATAGCAGAAAGGGGTAGCAGTCAGTACAACACTCCTATAGTTGTAGTAGGTAAGAAAGATGTTGAGGTTAGAATAGTATTTGATTCTCAACATTTAAATAAATTTCTGGAAAAGGAAACTGACCATCCAGAATCAATGGGGGAATTATAAATTTCATCAAGCCAATTATTTTGCAAGTTTGGATTTGAAATCAGGATTTCATCAGTTTACTTTACAACCCAATTCTAGGCAATATAATCCTTTTTTGTATAATGGGAAAAGTTTCCAGTACTGTGTAGTTACTGTATTTATCAGGGCTTTGGATTTTGTTTTGGAAAATTAGTTACTTTCAAATTTGGTCATCTATGACATTCTGGTAGTCAATAAAACTTGGGATGAACATATGGAAATTCTGAAAGCAGTTGCAATAAAATTTGGGCAGGGGGGACATTAAAATTAGAAAAATGTAAATTTGGAGTAAGTGAAGTGAAGTTTCTTGGGCACACTATTAATAACCTAGCAATTCTCCATGATAAAGACAAATTGTTGTCCGTTGCAGATTTCCCCAAATCAAGATCAAAGAAGAAACTTAGATCATCCTATGGTTTATGCAGTTTCTATAGGGAATATATAAGAAAAGAAGCTTTAAATGCGCCATATCTTCTTATGCTTTTGGAAAAGAACAGTATTTGGGAATGGACTGACGAATGTCAAGCAGCTTTAGGTGAAATTAAAAGACAGCTTGTCAATAGTGAAATCTTACATAGACCAGACTAATCTTTACCATTTTGTGTGATGGCAGACAGGTGTGATTGTGGCTTAGGAGTTTGTTTATTTCATCAGAAGGAAGTTGAGGGGGAGACTATGCACTGTGCTATTAGTTTTGCCAGTAGAAGTTTACAAAAGCACGAAAAAGATTATACAGTCACCGAGAAGGAAGTCCGCAGCCCGTGGTCTAATGGGTTCAATAATTTGCTTTATACACTCTGTTTTGATGATATTTTCTTAGGTTCAATTTAATCAATCCTCAGGGGGGTGCACCCTCAGGGGGTACCATGTGTCTGGCAAGCACAAGGGCCCCAGCTAATGTAGTATCTTCATAAACGTCTTTGTACTTCTATACCACATTGCTTCTTTACACCAATTACTCTTAGTTTCTAGCCACATGTCTAAGTCACTTCTTGGTATATGAAATGCTTTGTTGATTTGATAATAGTATCTTATCTCATCTTTACTGACAGGAACTAACAACAATATGAATTCTGAAGACTGGATCACACACATCCGTTTGTTTACTTACACTCTAGTTGATCAGCAGGAATTATTGTATAATCTTGGTCACTTGTATAACATTTTGTATTATTTCACATCTTTATGATTTCTACGATTATTCAACATCACGTGAATCTGAAATACTACGTACATACATGGTTGAATATTCAGAATGATTATTATGGAGATTTTTAGCATCAATTGACATAATTTGTATTGCAAATTAGCCTGCTACATGAAGTTTATACATGACACATATTCTATGGATTTCAATGAATTACTTATTATTTACTTTATCTTGACTATATTGAATACCACTGCTCTGCGGTGAATCTGGTGTTGTCTTTGAAAGCTTATGATTAATATGATTTAGGAGTTTTTTACTTGCTGTTGTCATAGGATGACAATACCCTTGTTAATGGATTTTGGCTGAGTGGATACAAATGAGCACAGTCTTGATTAATGCATTGGCTGATTAGTCTGAGGAAGGCATCAGTCAGATAGGAGATATTTTGGTTGGATGTTCTGGCTGGATATCAACCATTTCTTTGACACACCAATCACACATGGTGTTTAAGCTACGTTTCAGAATGTCAAGTATATTACACTGCTTTGCACAATGCTTATGTCTTAGTCTATATTTGATTTTGTATATGCTTTGTGTCACGTTTTCTAAACATTGAACGAAGTGATAAGAAATCTCATAGAACATTCAATGGGAAGTATCAGAAGGGCACAAAAATGATAAAACTGCGAAATATTATATGCTTGTATTTTTTATTATTATAGTGACAAAAAATATTGTTTTCATCTTGTACATGAGAAAGTTGACTAACTAAACTTTACATTTAACATGTACACAATAACACATACCTTGTATTAAAATCATATAGGTTTGTAAAGGTTCGTTATGGTAGTAGATATATTTCACACACTAATTGTCAAACTGTTTGTCTGTTTCACTAGTCATGATTATGTTCCCTAAAATTTAGCTAGAGATTTAGAAGAGCTTTGGCTCTCTTCGATAGTCAAACCACTTTGGGAGGTATTGTAATATCACAACCCAAAATTCAAATGTCTCCAAGCACTATGGGACTTAACATCTGAGGTCATCAATCCCCTAGACTTAGAACTACTTAAACCTAACTAATCAACAGACATCACACACATCCATGCCCGAGGCAAGATTCGAACCTGCGACTGTAGCAGGAGCGCGGTTCCGAACTGAAGCGCCTAGAACCGCTCGGCCACAGCGGCCGGCTACCGCAACCCCTTTGGATCTTGTATCTTATCCCAATCTCATCTCCACTCTTCATAAGAGGGCATATATATAATATTAGCAAATAATACTAATTTAAACTGTTGTTTTGACATTGTTTAGATTGGGTCTTAACAGTTTATAAAATGAAGGAAACATGTTGGGTTAAAAACTAATGTATCATCATAATTTACACACAATACAAATTTCAGGAACATGGTGGGAATGATTTTGCTGTTGTCATTATGGAGTAATTAACAATTAAAGTTCCCATATTTCCAAGTCATAGAAAGACAGCTATTTTTATGTTGTGAAATCAGAAATTGTTGGGATCCCTAATAAAAATATGACACTATGATTTTTCAGTCAGAATCAAGCATACTCATGTCTTAAATTGGTGTTAGTTAATAGAACTGTAATGACAACCATAGAGAAATGTAAAATTTAACTCATACAAAAATTAATTAACTGCATCTAGGCCTTTCATTCAATAAAAGTAATCGTTCTGTTCACCTGAAAATGATAGCATGATTTTTCTTTAAGTAATTTAAATAGTACATGCAAATTAACGAAACATATGGTTGAAGTGAAAATACATGTAATTTATAGTCTTAATAGAAACAGATTCTTTCCTGTCAGTGTATGGTCAAATGGCTCTGAGCACTATGGGACTTAACATCTGTGGTCATCAGTCCCCTAGAATTTAGAACTACTTAAACCTAACTAACCTAAGGACATCACACACATCCATGCCCGAGGCAGGATTCGAACCTGCGACTGTAGCAGTCGCGCGGTTCTGGACTGAGCGCCTAGAACCGCGAGACCATCGTGGCCGGCTGTCAGTGTATGAAATTATTCACTTTTATTCCATGTTAATTTCTATGTAATTTGGGTTGATCTATGTAAAAGCTCTAATTGTATAAATGCAAAATTCATTATGTATTAATGACAGTAATTGTTTAAAACCATATAAATAGAAGCGATTTGTACGCCGCCATTCTTCAGTCTTAGACCGAATTTTGTATCAGCAGTATGTAGTCGGAAGTTTCATATCAGCGCACACTCTGCAGCAGAGTGAAAATTTCATTCTGGAAACATCCCCCAGGCTGTGGCTAAACCATGTCTCCGCAATATCCTTTCTTCCAGGAGTACTAGTTCTGCAAGGTTTGCAGTAGAGCTTCTGTAAAGTGTGGAAGGTAGGAGACGAGATACTGGTGAAATAAAAGCTGTGAGGACGGGTCGTGAGTCATGCTTGGGTACCTCATATGGTAGAGCACTTGCCCACGAAAGGCAAAAGTCCTGAGTTCGAGTCTCGGTCCGGCACACAGTTTCTAATCTGCCAGGAAGTTTCATTAAAAATGATATTCATATAACGAACTATTTTTAATATATCAATATCAATACAACCGATTGATTGTAGTAAATATGGATGAACAGCATTTAAGATCGTGGCCAATATATTTACCAGTGTCACGTAAACGGTTGAGACTCCTTTCATTTGCACCAGGAGCGTATCGCATACTGCTATGAGTATTGATATTTCACTTGATGAAGAACCATATAAGTATCTTTTGTATGTCTATTGCGAAAGTAGCAATAAGCTTATATACAGGGTGATTATAAATTAGTTATACAAAAGTAACCTTTAATTGTGAAAAAAGTAAATAACTTACAGGAATGTTCGATACAGCACTGAATGTAATACATCTTCACAAGTTTTATTCCCGCCTAACAGTGTTAGTGCCCGACGTTCCCGCTAGATGCTCGAATGAGTTCTTCGAACAGTCGTCACTAAGTCTTATAACGACGCAGAGGGTGTGCAGTGTTGTTTATAGTTTCATGAGGCCAAATCCGCTACTACAGCTCAGAGACAGTTCGGGACTAAATATCTCAAGCCACCACCTTAAAGACAAACTCTTATTAATTGAATCGTTTCATCAAAACTGGCAGTGTATTATACAAGAAGCCAGGTCATGGTCGACCAGCAATCTCTGACGCAACAATTGAACAAGTTCGGCAGTCTTACATTCGTACTCCGGCAAAATTAACGAGACGTGCCAGCTTATAATTGAATATGCCTGGTGTTACAGTGTGGAGGGTATTACAGAACAGTCTATCAGTCAACCCTACAAACTGGAAGTGTTGCATGCTTTAGGAGAAACTGACAAAGAAAAACGAGCTCGGTTTTGTGTAGAAATGTTTAAAAAAATGCGGACTGAAGATGGTTTTCTTAACAAAATTGTGTTCAGTGACGAAGCCACCTTCCATACCTGTGGTAAAGTGAATCGGCTTAATTTTTGGATATGGGGAGAGCATAAACCACATCTCATAATGAAAAATGTACGGAACTCGCCTTAGGTGCGGGAGGTCAGGTTGTGGGATGGAGTTCCATGGCTGTTGCACTTAAGTCTGTTAATACAGCTACAGTCCGGAACTGCGCTGCTGCTACGGTCGCAGGTTCGAATCCTGCCTCGGGCATGGATGTGTGTGACGTCCTTAGGTTAGTTAGGTTTAAGTAGTTCTAAGTCTAGGGGACTGATGTCCTCAGATGTTAAGTCCCATAGTGCTTAGAGCCGTTTGAACCATTTTGTCAATACAGGGACGATTAATGCAGGTTGTGAATGATATTGGGGTTGTCGTCCAATGATGTCCCATATGTGCTCGATTCGAGACGGATCCGGTGGTCGAGCAGGCAAAGGCAACGTGTCAAGGATCCATGGATTGCAACAGAGATATGTGGGCGAGCGTTATCGTGTTGGAAAACGCCCCCTGGAATGCTGTTCACGAATGGCAGCACAACAGGTCGACTCGCTAGACTGACCTACAAATTTGCTGTCACGTTGCGTCGGGTAACCACGGGAGTGCTTCTGCTGTCATACGAAATCGCGATCCAGACCATAACTCAAGGTGTAGGTTGAAGCATCCCGAACTCTCTTGTGGTTCCCTTTTTAGGTACTCCACGTCGACGTCTGCTCGTAGATACGTATCGTCGATAGGTTTTCCGGCTTTTACTTCCCGACGTGACAGCGACGACTCTCCGATGAGGTGCGGGCCTTGTGTTTTGCTATTACTCCGAGTCTTGTAAATATCGCTTTTATTTAGTAATTTACGCGGCTAAAACTCTCCCCTTTAATGATTAAGACAGCCTGCGACACCTTTCGGAGGGAGTGGGGACGTCAAAGAGTCACAAAAGTTCATATTAAGCAGTCCGTAAAACACGTAAACGTTCACTTCAGTTAGCGTGTTAGTTAATGCCTACGCTTTCCGCTAGATGGTGCTGACTTACTGCTGAATAGCTTTGGTTCCGTAAAACCTTCACTGATTAATACTAGGTAAATGAAATAAGTGCAACACTGTTGTATTTCACCTTATATTCAAGAATTAAGATGGTGATGGATGATGGTCTATTTAAAAGGTTCGTAGCCTGGAGAAATCTAAATAGTCCGCAAATGCCGATATGCACACGCTCTACGTCCCGATTCGCAACTAACGGCACACGACACTTTCAAAAGTCCACACGTTAATATCTGAATACCGGTACCTCTGATTTCACTCGTATCAGCAGATAATTTGAGTTTCTGTCGTCTATACGTCCGTAAAGTTCAAATCTAGCACTACAGTCCTAAAATCCCCTTAATACTCCGCTGCTACCAACAGTCAGAGATCGTACACTACATCACTTTTGATCTCCATAATATTCTAACAGTGTATCGTGAATCACGATAAAGTTCAATCTAATAATTGCCTCGCTGACTGACACGGGTTCCCCGCCCTTTAACCAAGGAAAAAAGGCGGAAATAATGACGATCAGGCCTTTTTATAGGTTTTTCATCACAAGAGTTTAACGTCACTGCCTTCTCCATGACAGAGCTTCCGTGGCTTTGCTGTACTTAGACGTTAAACTACTTGCTGATATACTACACTCCTGGAAATTGAAATAAGAACACCGTGAATTCATTGTCCCAAGAAGGGGAAACTTTATTGACACATTCCTGGGGTCAGATACATCACATGATCACACTGACAGAACCACAGGCACATAGACACAGGCAACAGAGCATGCACAATGTCGGCACTAGTACAGTGTATATCCACCTTTCGCAGCAATGCAGGCTGCTATTCTCCCATGGAGACGATCGTAGAGATGCTGGATGTAGTCCTGTGGAACGGCTTGCCATGCCATTTCCACCTGGCGCCTCAGTTGGACCAGCGTTCGTGCTGGACGTGCAGACCGCGTGAGACGACGCTTCATCCAGTCCCAAACATGCTCAATGGGGGACAGATCCGGAGATCTTGCTGGCCAGGGTAGTTGACTTACACCTTCTAGAGCACGTTGGGTGGCACGGGATACATGCGGACGTGCATTGTCCTGTTGGAACAGCAAGTTCCCTTGCCGGTCTAGGAATGGTAGAACGATGGGTTCGATGACGGTTTGGATGTACCGTGCACTATTCAGTGTCCCCTCGACGATCACCAGTGGTGTACAGCCAGTGTAGGAGATCGCTCCCCACACCATGATGCCGGGTGTTGGCCCTGTGTGCCTCGGTCGTATGCAGTCCTGATTGTGGCGCTCACCTGCACGGCGCCAAACACGCATACGACCATCATTGGCACCAAGGCAGAAGCGACTCTCATCGCTGAAGACGACACGTCTCCATTCGTCCCTCCATTCACGCCTGTCGCGACACCACTGGAGGCGGGCTGCACGATGTTGGGGCGTGAGCGGAAGACGGCCTAACGGTGTGCGGGACCGTAGCCCAGCTTCATGGAGGCGGTTGCGAATGGTCCTCGCCGATACCCCAGGAGCAACAGTGTCCCTAATTTGCTGGGAAGTGGCGGTGCGGTCCCCTACGGCACTGCGTAGGATCCTACGGTCTTGGCGTGCATCCGTGCGTCGCTGCGGTCCGGTCCCAGGTCGACGGGCACGTGCACCTTCCGCCGACCACTGGCGACAACATCGATGTACTGTGGAGACCTCACGCCCCACGTGTTGAGCAATTCGGCGGTACGTCCACCCGGCCTCCCGCATGCCCACTATACGCCCTCGCTCAAAGTCCGTCAACTGCACATAAGGTTCACGTCCACGCTGTCGCGGCATGCTACCAGTGTTAAAGACTGCGATGGAGCTCCGTATGCCACGGCAAACTGGCTGACACTGACGGCGGCGGTGCACAAATGCTGCGCAGCTAGCGCCATTCGACGGCCAACACCGCGGTTCCTGGTGTGTCCGCTGTGCCGTGCGTGTGATCATTGCTTGTAAAGCCCTCTCGCAGTGTCCGGAGCAAGTATGGTGGGTCTGACACACCGGTGTCAATGTGTTCTTTTTTCCATTTCCAGGAGTGTATAATTTTGATCTGCAATTACCGAACTCTGATTCTACAGTATTTTCCCCTCTAAAAATTCTATTCTTAATTTTAAATTATTCTTTGTATAGCTTTTATCACTGTAAACTGAACCGAGGTGTCACAAGGTCCAGAGTGTCTAGCACGCAGACAGGTTGGTAACAGGCCTTCAACTGCTTCGTATCCAACACGGCCATCACTAGCACCGTAGCAGAACCAGCTTTCATCAGAAAACACAACAGACCTCCCCCCTGTCCTCCAATGAGCTCTCGCTTGACGCCACTGAGATCACAAATGGTCGTGGTTTGGGGTCAGTGGAATGTACGCTGGCTCGGAGCTGTCCTTGAAGTAACCGATTTGTAACAGTTCCTTGTGTCACAGTGGTGGCAACTGCTGCTCAAATTGCTGCTGCAGATGCAGTACGATGTGCCACAGCCATACGTCGAACACGATGGTCTTCCCTCTAAGTAGTACCACGTGGCAGTCCGGAGCCCGGTCTTCTTGCGAGCGTACATTCACGTGACCACCGCTGTCAGCAAACAGCAGGTACATTCCCGCCAAGTCTTTCTGCAATATTGCACAAGGAACTTCCAGCTTCTCATAGCCCTATTACAAGACCTCGTTCGAATTCAGTGAGGTGTTGATAATGGCATCTTTGTCGCCTTATCGCATTCTTGAGTAACGTCAACTCACTACGTCCAATCTCAATGGTAAGTAACTCTCACGACCGTGACAGCGTGTATTTTAAGGAAACCTGATTTGCATCCTCATGGTGACGCTACCAGCGCCACTCTTACGCGACTGGAGTGAAATTTGAATAGACATCGTCTTTCTTATGTGGAAACACGCCTACCAACTCTCGTTCATCTCGTACAACTCCTTCTTTGTGTTGCAATTCTTTTTCCATCAGTTTATATAGACGAGGGTTATTTGGGAAAATCAGATGAAGCTTTGCACAGATATGTTCTACTATGTCTCCAGTATGCTTGGGCACATAGTGAGCACGTAAAGATGCCTAGAACCTTGTGTGAATGCTCTGAAAAGCTAATCATTTGCATATCACAGCATCTTCTTCCTGTCGGTTAAATTTCGCGTCTGTAGCACGTTATCTTCGTGGTGTAGCAATTTTAATGGCCAGTAGTGTATTTCCTTCATGAGAATTCTCGGCCGCAGACTGCAGGGGTAATGGGGGCGCCTCTGCAGCGTCTTTGATGGGAAGTGATTGATCACGCACCATACAGTCCGGACTTGGCCCCCTCTGACATTTATCCCTGCTCACAAGAAGACAACATTTTGGTGCAGACAACGAACTGCAGACCAGCGTAGAGAAGTGGCGGAAATCACAGGCGGTTGTCTTCTATTAAGAGGGTAATGGAAAGTTGGGACAACGCTACGACGTATGTGTAAGTCTGAGCGGTGACTATGTAGAGAAGTAGCTACAAAGTGTAGCAAACTGTTGCAAATAAAACATTTTTTATTTTCACTGTGGTTTTCATTTCCCGACCGATCTGACCTTACTTTCCCAATAGCTCTCAAATTTTTTTGAGCTGTAACACTGAATGCCAACCCTTTAGTTGTTATTTATTTGATGGTTAATGTTGCTGTGTTTGTAGCTCATTCTTCTCGCTATGGACCGTGAGAGAATGTGAATAGGCAAGACACTGGATTCGCATTCAGGAAGACAGCTGTTCAAATACCTGTCTAGGATACCAGATTCGGTTTTCCGTGGTTTCTCTAAATCGCTTACTGTAGATGCCGGTATGGCTCCTTCGAAAGCGGATACGGCCATGTTCCTTCCCCATTCTTCTCCGATTGAAGTTCGCTCTCTTCTCGTATGATCTCGTTGTCGATGAGGGGTTAAATACTAATTTTTTTTCTATCGTTACTCTCTCCCTAAGTAACAATCGTTGCATCAAGACCACGATCGATTTCGTTCTCCACCCCTGTGGAATAAGAGCCTGTCATCCGTCTCTAATAACACAGACGTCGACGGAACAACTACTAACTCACCTTCCTTCTTTCCACTGTTGCACGTAACCAATGTTCCCATGTAGAGCAGGGACAGAGAGAACTATGTCGTCTGATTGCCCGAATACAAAGTAATAAGTTCCCACCTTCACACGAACCGAATCTGTGTTTTAGATTGAATATGCACATAGTTTTCGCCATTTAAGGTCAGGAGAATAAGCGCAATGCTATAACACCCAATAGATCCAATTTGAAGGTCGATTCTCGAAGGTATGCAGCTTCTTCAGTGAACTGAAAACGTTTTAGAGCCAGAGATTTCTTTACATGTGAGGATAATTGGAAGTCAGAGGGTGAAAAATCTGGTGAATAGCATGATTGTTCCAGTATGACATACTTCAAATCCCTCAGTTTCCCTATTGCCAAAGCATATTTGAATTCAGGAGCAGTGTCCTGGAACAGGATGGCTCCTTTTATTTCGCAACGTAAGACTCTTCAAGAGTATTTTCTCATCAATATGTTCCAAAAAACTTACTTAGTACGAAATGAACGTTTCAGTTCCCAAACTTTTTGTTTCACTGCAATTGAAAAATGTGAGTTTCACCACATGCAAAGTTGGGAGTACATCTCATTATAGCAGAAACAATTTCAGTACGAATAACGACTCTTAAATATTACGTCGATGGTCCTCGTATTTTGTAACTGATAAACCAAACTCTTGTGTTTTCATACACCTGCTTTATTTGACGATATCCAGCCAATCATAACTCTGAAAAAGATCTTCATACGGAACCATAAAGAGATTGTGTTGCAAAACTGAGCTGAAACTGGGACATGTGGCTACTGCCGTGATACATTTTGTAATTTCCAGCAATTCATACATTTTACCTCTTTGTTGTACAGTCAGAATTAACTTTAGCTTTCAGATAAAATTTTACACAAGTCTTCGTGAGACAATTGATTTAATATTTTCGACTAAAATTGCGAACATTATAATTTTTTGGTGAAACTTTCTTGTTTCTTATGCAAAACACGATATTTTTTATTCTTCGCTGTTTTATGTATGACGTGACAATTTGTTAACTTTTAAAAGAGATCACATGTTTTCATCAGTTTTTCAGTACAGTCAGTCATGTTCAGTTTTTTCTACAAAAAGTCTAAATTTTATAGAGAAATTGATTATTTACGGTGTATAAGCAATGAAGTATCCCAGCTCTGCATGTAATTTTCATTAGGTTGTTAACTTTCACATTTACAATAAATAATTTAGGAACAAAGCAAAAACCTCTATAGAGTATCCAAAAATATAATCCCATTCCACAAAAGCTAATAAAAATACCAAAATCTTAAAAAAACAAGCTTTTGATCGAGGAATGTGCAGGGATCGTGTGCTTCACTAATCTATGGTATCGTATATTTTATTAATCTCTTGCCCAGTTTCTTACGATAAAAGTATTCATCAGTTTTTTTTTTTGTTATTTGATTTTAAAACGGGAGAACATGTTTAGAAATTTGATTTTGCATTTGTTGTCAGCCTCGCTTTCTTCCTTCTGGTATCAGTTATTCCGTAAACCTTTAATCATTAATCATCTAATGCCTTCCTGTACTCAGTCTCAATATTTTCATGCGTGTTTGCAGTGTTCGAAAGTCTTTCAAGTGGATCATCTAGAAAATTAGTATGTCCTAGTCTGAATTCAGGGAACCATTTTTAAGGGTTGCAAATAAATTAGTTTCCTTGCAAAGCTTCACTAGCTTAGGAATAATTTCCATTGGTGATAAATTAACGAAATAATTTTATAAACGAACGATATTTCAATTAATCAATTTCAAAGAAACATATGCAACACAATTACTTTGACAAAACAGTGTGAACAAAGGTGTTCCGCTGATGAATTTGATAATTACCTTACATTATTGTGCTACATATATCACTATAACAGAAATAAAGTTTCATTGGTGTCAACGAAATCTCGTGCCAGGCCAAGAATAGTTCAACCTACAGAGTAATGCGGCCTGTGTATTTTCCTCTTGTAGCTTCCATCTCTAGCATGTCGACCATTAACTGTGATATCTATCCATCTCTATAAATGAAATATTTGTTTACCAATTACAGATAATGAAAATTCGCATGTGAAGCTAATGTCCTATCGACATATAACGGCATATAATGGAACTATCAGCAGAGAAGTGAAACAGTGGCGTTCCTATGGCTTCCTCTCTGTGTACCGGGAATTAGCATTCATCAGCTGTAGTCCTCTTCTCTGAAGACGTTGTTGGCTCATAACAAGCACAATTTATTTTCAACTGAGGCATGAATTTGGAGATCCGAGATGTGAATCTGAAAATGGGACTCTAACGACAACAGGGATTTAGAAATATTGTTTGAATTATATGTAGGAATGCTTTGAGTGAGGAATGAAAGTCATTAGCCTGGCCGTGGCTGACATCCTACATAAATCTGTAGACTTCCTCCGTCTTTGATAAAAATTGAAGTCTTTTAATAGCCCAAAGAAAGGTGCAAATAAGATTCGCAAGAAATAACACGACATTGCGATTGTTGATCCATTGAAACCAGATACCTAAGTGCTCACTCGCACAGAAGAATGGGGATATCGTGGTCCTGTTTTGTTAGGAGCCAACACGTCGCACAGAAGCGGAGAAACTCGTTTCTTCCACCACGGCAGCTTTGCATTGTCATTGAGGCAGCTCATACTTGCTTATGTAACGTTACAGCCGGAACCGCGAATAATTAAGGGAAGTGAAATGCCCTCTGCTGACCAAGGCTGCGTCACATCCGTATATAAATTGCACTAAGACCGTGCATGCCACGGTAGAAAACACCGGCACATTCCTTGGTTTTGTGTTGTCTTACATATCACGTTGTCTAGTGGTAAAGCATGAGTCTGGAAACCGAGAAGTCGCGCGATCGAATGGTCGGCCTTTAATCTAATGGTTCAAATGGCTGTGAGCACTATGGGACTTAACTTCTTAGGTAATCAGTCCCCTAGGACTTAGAACTACTTAAACCTAACTAAGGACATCACAGACATCCATGCCCGAGGCAGGATTCGAACCTGTGACCGTAGCGGTCGCGCTGTTCCAGACTGTAGTGCCTAGAACCGCTCGGCCACCACGGCCGGCTCCTGCAGGTTGCGCTGTTGTATTTGACCATGGACTGAACCTGTGCAACGTCCTCAATACGTTGTATTTTCTACATTAGCTGTCGTCTGGTAGTGGCATTTTATTCTTCTTCAAAACTTGTTTGACAGCTTTAACTCAGAACAAGTTTTCTACCTGCATGTAATCAATAAACAGCATGTGCATTGTCAGACTGTCATCGATAACATCAGGGAATTCGCATATATCGTTGATGATTAATTTCTCTCTCATGTTTAGTATTTTTTAACAATACTAAAAGAAACATTACGTAAATTGTGCACTGCATTATAAGAAATGAAATAAAACTACCCACGATAACCTTACATAACCTTACAACGAAAGTCTCTTTGATAAAACTGAGTATCTGTACACAAGCGTGCATCTATCGGCACGAATTAGTAAGATACTACTCACTTAGATTTCGACTGGGTCTGTGTTTAATTGGTATGCTGTGTCATACTCAACAGGTATGCAAATGTGGCATTTCATTAATAAAGTCATGTATTCCTAGAGACCCAAAATTTGCTTGTCAGCAGCGGAACGACGCGCTACCTGTTGTGCAGCATTGTAAGTTTTTCATCATTCCACTATGAGCTGAAAGTATTTTCTTGCGATTTCCTTATCGATGTTTGATCTGACTGCTTGTAGCTCTTTCACAGAAGGGATAAAAACCTTGCATTCAGCGAGAATGGAACCGCGAACCATAACAGACGCTTTTTCAGAGGTCAGCACGTCACCACAGAGCTAGCGAAGAGGTATGCGGTGTGCAATCCTCTTACAAGGCCAATAGTGGCTAGAAGTCGTAAACTTCTATTTAAAGGACGAGTTTAGTTGCGGTTTCCACATGCAACGACTTTCCTGGGCTTGAAACCGTAAATTTACAATCTTTTGTAACACCTCAAGCGATAATAACTCAGATTTTTCAATGGAAATGACAGGAAAAATAAAGTGAAATTTGAGGCTTAATTCCGTGCACACCAGGAAGTAACTCGTCGATCACAGAGTTGCCAAATATACCTTGCCTTGTTGCCAAATCTCAGTTACAGTACTAGCAGGAAGAAGACGAACCGATGTGATCCAACAGCGGGCTGGGAAGTGACCATAGCTGGCCTCTCAAAGACGCGGCTGCTACGGCCTGGAACGCGTAATGCGTCTGATTCGCATTTCTGTAACCAGGTTTAGGGACTTGATCGTAGTTACTAATAATACTCAGAACTGACTGAAAACTAAGCATCATAAATCAGTAACTCTCATAGTTGTTTTTATATTTCTTTCGTGACTGTACTCAAAACTAAGAAACTCATTCACGGACTTTTCGTGCCTCACCGATAGTCGAGCACATCAAACAAATAAAAATAAAAAAGTGTGTGTGTGTGTGTGAGAGAGAGAGAGAGAGATAGAGAGAGAGGGAGAGAGACAGACAGACAGACAGAAATAAAGATTAAAAAGAATGAGAGAGACAGTAAAAAATTTTTGTAAAGAAATTGAATACCAGTATGTAAAGAAATCTTTCATTAAAATAACATATTCCACATCATTACGAAATGTCGTATTCATATCTATGGAACAATTATTAATCTCATCTAATCTAATCATATCATATTGCTGATTAGCCGTGAAGAGTCATGAATTATCGAAATTTTCGTCAATATCAGTAACCAAATCTAAACTTGAAAATAAAAGACGACAGTTTTTGTAATAACCCGGGACTCCTATCAAGGCCCTTTCATCCCTGTTAACTAACCACGAACGTTGTCTGATATACCTCCATTCAGAAGTACCAAAGTGTGTATGCATGTAAAGAGGAAGTGCATGATGTGAAGTTCTGTGACGGAGGTGCGAACACAACACATAATCGGATTGTTAACTAAAAAAATCAAATGTTAAGCATCGGTTTTTCTTACCAGCTGCTAGGTGTTTGAATCTAAAATGAGGATACTAATTTTTGTGCCTGAGCGACAATCGCACCGCATTCCTATCGTTCTTCTTTATCGTCCACGAATATAGCTTAAGTATCAACTGCTTACTCAGCAACAGTAAGACGTGTGCGTGTTTGACCAGAAATTGTTGGCAACACATGAACAGACAATAGAAATACACGTTAATTTTCACTAGCAGGCCGGTGTGCACGTGATAGGGCTAGAAACGAAATTATGAATATTTTTGTACTGGATTAGGAATCGGACCCACGTACTTACCTTTTGAGGAGACCTAGAGAAGGTTGCAGTCTTGGAAAAAGGAACGAAATGATTGAACTATACTGTTCCGGGAGATTCAGATCCTCGAAGGGGGAGATACGAATTCCAATTGCAGTCCAGCACCAAATTTTTCAACGTTTCTAGTTCAATCAAGTACAAGTAATATAAGAGCCCTGTTTCTTTAAATGGCTATCGGTTCATCAAATAAAATAAGATTTTGTAATGTAAGTAAGTTTACTGGCGACAGTATTTCTGTTTACAATGACCTCCGCCTATGTCATTTTCTAAAGCAAACCGGCTCTGTCCAGTTGGGAATGAAGGAACGTGACGTTTAATGCGGATTCTGGATTACAACGTCTTTCTCGAGGTTACCAGAGGTATAGTAAATATGTTTGTGCCTCTTAAAAGTAAATGCCTGAACCCACGCATTGCACTTGTGATAGTTCGTTCCACCAGACCATTGTGGCCACATTTCCCAGTCCCAGGAGTGTGCTGTAACGGATGATGTTCTTAGCATACAAAATTAGTCATGGCGGAAAAAAATGCGAGTATATTAAATGGTTAAGTAGAAGCAAGCTTCTGATGCGGAGATTATGCTATTCTCACGATACCAGGATGTAAAGACTCTTCTAGGCATCATAGCCTCGATGTGAAGCCATTTTGAAATTTTCACTGATTCAGGAAATTTCTTAGTTCGAAAAAATCCACTGTGAAGTGTGAAGTTACCGGATAAATCGATTATTACCGTCATTATTACTATCATTTTCTTCATACCGCTGCTGGAACACATGTGCTTGAAGATCATTTAAGGCCTTTTGGTCATTATAGAGGTAGCTGCCCAAGAACAGGTTCTTTTCCTGTCTACTGAATCCTTTTCGTATTAATATCAAACATCAGCAATTACTCGTAGATTACATTAAAACTAAAGTAATTGATGAAGACGTTACTTGATAACAAAAACGCGCTTCCTTTCTTCATTTACTTGCGCCTAGAAATGGCTGTCGAATACTACCAAACCAAAAGTCAAGGGATGTTCCTGCCTTCCGATATACGTCGCTGTCAGTTCTTCCATATGATTTGGTCGACGTGACCTATTTCAAGTTGTGTATGAGAATGTTTTAGAAAATCAATTGTTTTCCTTTGCAATAAACGGAAAGATTTTCATTCTAAGCTATCCAAGTTAAAAATTTTCGCATTATAGTTCAAATTTAATATTAGCTTCTATAATATAGGAAAGCATTTCACTGTTGCAAAAGCAGCATCCGACTCATTGTCCTTACACTTAGTCGCTGACCATAAATTCTAGCCCAGAGTGTCACCAGTTTAAGTAACCTAATGTAGCGAAGACTGTTTCCTAGTGCTATTTCTCACCAGAAAATATGCAATTCACTCATTGGGCTCCGCCGGCCGAAGTGGCCGTGCGGTTAAAGGCGCTGCAGTCTGGAACCGCAAGACCGCTACGGTCGCAGGTTCGAATCCTGCCTCGGGCATGGATGTTTGTGATGTCCTTAGGTTAGTTAGGTTTAACTAGTTCTAAGTTCTAGGGGACTAATGACCTCAGCAGTTGAGTCCCATAGTGCTCAGAGCCATTTGAACCATTTGAACCATTGGGCTCCATTAGTATACTGTAACAGTAATTTCTGTGTGTATGCAATTCATACGGATTGTAGAATTCAGTGGAGCTCTCTCTTCCACTTCGTATACTAAATTCTTAACCTAAACGGGCCCTTTATCATTACAGGCCCTGGGCGTTGCAACATCATACTGACAACAGTAATGTGCTTATACTGACAACTTCACTGTTCGTTTTACCTGATTTTGTAATCATTTAAATAAAACAACATGACCTTCCAGTGGGAGACATTTGTCCGTCCCCCTTTTCCACGTGTAAAATTTGTCAGTAAGCTTTTTGCCTTCCAACCAGCGAAATGCGGCAGAGTACGGCCGGTAAACGATTCACGAACCACGATTTAGCGCCGTAACACGATTTCTTTAAACATTGGCGTAGCTAAAGGAATTTAGTTTCTTCTTAAATCGCCCTATGCAGCAACATTCACAGATACCTCAAATAGGAAAAGCTTTTTATCCAGGTGCGAAGGTTGTAAAACAAACTTCCCACAGTTTGTGTCAGGTTGATCTTTTCGTCTGATAGCACTGCGTAAATATTATATCTAAGAGGAATTACAAGTAGTGTTCCTGTAGCTGTGGGAATCATTCGTTGAAAACGAGTTTAACACCAGTGGGTACAGCACTGCTAAATATTCAAACTGATTATCAACCTAAGTCTGAGTTCATCCACAAACTGAGGCGTATTTATAATATTGAAGCTAGACTGTGTATCCTTGTCTTCCTTGAGTGGGCATTGGAAGGTGTTGACTCACACGTATACAATACATTGAATACTTTGAGCGCTATCGTTAACATTGCTCTCATAAACTAATTTTGTTTTTTTAATTCTGCTGGTTCTTATGTGTGCAATATGTGTTGTAGATACAGTCTTATACAAAAAAAATTGACCACCTAGCCGTTCACGGAAGGTGGACAATACAGTCATGCTCCCCTCTGAAATCTATGTTCGGCAATATTCTCGACCTGGCAACATAGTAAACTGCTACACTTCCCGAAGGAACTCTTGACTGCAGTCAGAGTACATCACTCTTGTCTACGATCGCAGTCTTGAAGAAAAATGCCAGACTAGCTAATACGACGTCTGATAACCAAAAGCACATGTTGACAAAATTTTTATCGCCCATTTCTCTCGGTGCTGAAGCTATTAGTATAATTCAAGCGAATCTACAATATATCTCGCTTTCTGTGACATTGGTAATAACAGTTTGGTTCAACAATATTTTAGCGTGAGAATTATTGGCCGTCCATCTGCTTCTGAACACTGCATGTGCCTGAGTTCTTTGGGACCCGTTTGCTGCCTACCGGCGGGGGCTGAGGCACTGCGCTGGCTCGCCTTCTGCTGACAACGTCTGCTCCACTCCCCGCTCTTGATGGGGTAAAATGTTTTAATGTTGTTGAGTGGTGACCCATAAAATTTGTCTATGATTTGTGTTTCACACTCGATAGCACTGGAGGTACAAAACCCTTTTTTATTTTATGAGTATTTTATTACACTAGTATGCAATACATCAATGTGACATGGTATTAATTTCATTGTGTCTGATCCAGTGCTCTATAATTAAAGCGTCACATCCTGTTCTTTTACCTTCCACAGGAGATTCTTCAAATAATTTATTTTTGGCATTGATTCATATGTGTTAGTCAAGGCACAGAGAGTAAGTGTAATGTAATGTGTTTGGTTTCTTTCTTTGATTCCCTGTGGTAAATGGATGTGAAACATTGTGTCAATACCTTTCAGAACCTGCTCTATGGCTACTAAGGCAAATTGCTTGTTTTGAGGACCATACATTAAATAATGGAGAAGTGAACGCTGTTCAAAAGTGATATTTAAAATATTCAATTGGATTTAAGACGACAAAATTGCCCATATTTGATGCTACCCAGAGAAAAAGTAAGTTGCTAGAGCCGCCTGTTAGCAAATGTTTGCAGAGAGTTCCTAATTTCTACTGTGGAAATTTAGCATAGATGCCCTGTAGTAACCAAGAGGTTCCTTTCCATCGTACTTATCACCTTGGCATGTGAGTCTTAAGTGAAGAACAATATTGAATTTCTTATCGTTGACAGTCGATTCGAATTTCTTCAGAGACGCTTGTATTGTGAAGCTGCTTGGCAGTCAAAAAGGCGAGATCTATGACCATTAACACAACTTACTGTCATCTTCAACTTTTGTAGTCCTGTTTTCCTCAGTTGCGTGTAATATTACGGTATATTGATAGTTTTTAGCTATGGACCGTCTGATACAAAGAAAATATCAGTTGTTGGAAGTATGAAACAAACCATTCCACATTTGCAAAACATTTTAAACACCATAACCTTCATCCTACAAACATGGAACAAGAAATGAAAATAATGAGAATAAGCAACCATGACAAACATCTTATACAGATACAAGAAAACTTCCACATCCAGAAAGCCATAGCAGAAAACAAACACGTGATAAATGAACAAACACACATCAGCACAGGTTCCCTACTACACTTAATAAAGGAAATGATAAGATAAAACAAAAAAACTCTTCCCCCTTCACCTTCTGGACACACACACACACACACACACACACACACACACACATACACATACACATAAGCAGAGCCCACAAAAAAGATTATATATGTATATATATACCACACCAAAACACACACACACACACACACACACACACACAGCACAAAAATTTATATCACACCTAAACACACACACACACACACACAAATGCATGCACAACAGATCACAGATGATGCCTTGCAGAAAATAAAGGCGAAACCCGTATGGCACTAAAATTGTGTTTTATTCAGTTGCTGTCAGACGGTCCATAAGTAACAATTATCAATATGCTGTAGTACAACTTACTCTGTCGAGCTACCAAGTTTTCTCCTGATTTCGTTACAGAATATTTCTGCAAATTCGCAGCCCCATAAAATAAATCAGAAAAAAAACTCAAACACGCTGGCCCTGACCACGGTTTTTTTGTTCGTTTTCGTTCGTTGCATCTGCTCGGTGCGGACGTCGCAAGACACCCGTTTCAGTTCGTAGTTGATCCATTATCTCAGTTTTTTTATTACAGAGGGCAACTAACCCTCTGACCGAACACGCTGAGTTACCGTGCCGGCATGGTTAGAACTGACGACTCGTTGAGCCGTTGCGACTCGAGACATGGGCGGTTCCAAGTGGCTACGGACACACTGCTGCGAGCACGCCACTCTTATCATGGTGTTGGTCACTCAGCCTCGTAATGCATCATGTAAGATAATAAAAGTTGTCTCTTATGTGAAGAATAGCATTTCTTTAGCCAAAAAATTGAATTTTGTGTCTCAGTGTCTTAGATTACATGTGGATTATATAGCACGAGTCATTCAAATGGAAAGGGAATATCAAGTAAATTTAGCGAGTCAATTCAGTACTATACACGGAAGTGATTGCAATGTCACAGTGTTGCCAAATGTTTGTGACGATGTTGCCAATTCTCAGCTGTGCTAGGAACAGCTCTGTAGCGGTATGCGAGGAGAATCCCGTGCTCGTATCATAAGAGGATATGGAGAGGAGGCGCGGGGTTTGGTTAATATGCAGCGTTTTCTCCTACCAGATGTGTCAAACATTCAGATGTGCAATCTTCCATCACGATTACAGTTGCCCAAAAAATATATACGAATAAACACTTACCTTGTTACTTTGTGACAAAAGATTATTTCAGTACAATAAAAAGTCTTTGGAAATCAACTTTGCCCACCTGTCACGAAAAGTAAGATAACAAACACTTTGCACCACATCAAATACTGACGAACCGATTCCACAGACCGAACGTGAGGAGAGGGGCTAGTGTAATTGTTTAATACAAACCATACAAATATGCACGGAAGTATGTTTTTTATCACAAACCTACTTTTTTTTAAATGGAACCCCGTTAGTTTTGTTAGCACATCTGAACATATAAACAAATACGTAATCAGTGCCGTTTGTTGCATTGTAAAATGTTAATTACATCCGGAGATATTGTAACCTAAAGTTGACGCTTGAAACCTCCGACGTTCAGTTGCGTGTTGTAACAAACACGGGCCACGGTCGGCGAGCAGCATCTGCAGGGACATGTTTACGATGACGACCGTGTTTACGAGTGTGGCTGTAGTGCACTGTTGTGGTTTGGTCTAGCTGTCGCAGTGTCCGCATGTAGCGCTTGCTGCTATTGTTATTCTGCATTCGTCTCCGCACGCAGACCAACTGTAGTACACCGTGTTACCAGACGTCTGTGATAGTGTAGTGTTGTAGGAACTGTGACCATGGTGTATTCGAACTCTGAAAAGGCGGAGATGATACTCATCTATGGCGAGTGTCGACGAAATGCAGCTGAAGCCTGCAGGGTGTATGCAGAACGGTACCCGGACAGAGAGCATCCAACGTGCCGTACATTGCAAAAGATCTACCGCCAACTGTATGCAACAGGTATGGTCGTAGCACGCAAACGGGTCCGTAACAGGCCCGTCACAGGAGAAGCGGGTGCAGTTGGTGTGTTAGCTGCTGTTGCCATGAACCCACACATGAGTACACGGGACATTGCGAGAGCCGGTGGACTGAGTCAAAGTAGTGTCATGCGCAAACCGCATCGTCACCGCTTTCACCCGTTTCATGTGTCGCTACATCAGCAATTACATGGTGATGACTTTAATCATCGAGCGCAATTCTGTCAATGGGCATTAACAGAGAATGCGTTGCAGTTCTACCTGTTTGCCGATGAAGCGGGTTTCACAAACCACGGGGCAGTGAATCTACGGAACATGCATTACTGGTCAGTGGACAATCCTCGCTGGCTCAGAAAGGTAGAGCGACAGCGACTGTAAATGTATGGTGCGGAATCATTGGCGACCACCTCATTGGTCCTCACTTCATTGCAGGGGCCCAAACAGCTGCAACATACATCGCGTTTCTACAGAATGATCTGCCAACGTTGCTCGAAAACGTCCCACTGCAAACGCGTCGACGTACGTGGTATCAGCATGATGGTGCACCTGCACGTTCCGCAATTAACGCTAGGCTGACCTTTGACAGGATGTTCTACGGGCGTTTCATAGGACGTGGAGGACGCATAAATTGGCCAGCCCGTTCTCCTGATCTTACACCTCTGGACTTCTTTCTGTGGGGTACGTTAAAGGAGAGGAGGAGGAGGAGGAGATTAGTGTTTAACGTCCCGTCGACAACGAGGTCATTAGAGACGGAGCGCAAGCTCGGGGGAGGGAAGGATGGGGAAGGAAATCGGCCGTGCCCTTTCAAAGGAACCATCCCGGCATTTGCCTGAAGCGATTTAGGGAAATCACGGAAAACCTAAATCAGGATGGCCGGAGACGGGATTGAACCGTCGTCCTCCCGAATGCGAGTCCAGTGTGCTAACCACTGCGCCACCTCGCTCGGTGTCGTTAAAGGAGAATGTGCACCGTGATGTGCCTACAACCCCAGAGGATATGAAACAACGTATTGTGGCAGCCTGCGGCGACATTACACCAGATGTACTGCGGCGTGTACGACATTCATTACGCCAGAGACTGCAATTGTGTGCAGCAAATGATGGCCACCACATTGAACATCTATTGGCCTGACATGTCGGGACACACTCTATTCCACTCCGTAATTGAAAACGGAAACCACGTGTGTACGTGTACCTCACCCCTCATGGTAATGTACATGTGCGTCAGTGAAAAAGACCAATAAAAAGGTGTTAGCATGTGGACGTAATGTGCTGGTCCAGTCTCTTCTGTACCTAAGGTCCATCACCGTTCCCTTTGGATGCCTACGTAATTCGGTGCTCTCCGATACAGCGGAGAAGTGGTACTCAAGCGTCAACTTTAGGTTACAATATCTCCGGATGTAGTTAACATTTTACAATGCAACAAACAGCACTGATTACGTATTTGTTTATATGTTCAGATGTGCTAACAAAACTAACGGAGTTCCATTTAAAAAAACGTAGGTTTGTGTTAAAAAACATACTTCCGTGCATTTTTTATGGTTTGTATTAACCAATTACACTAGCCCCTCTCCTCACGTTCGGTCTGTGGAATCGATTCGTCAGTATTTGATGTGGTTTACGAAATATATCCAGCGGTAATGTTAGGTGACTCACCCTGTATAGGTGTTATTGCCTGCATCACCGGCATCCCGTTGTCGTTTTCTCTTATTGAGATTTCCATATTACCCTGAACACAAGACGCCGAGATAAATGTGTATATTCTCCGTGATGAAACATCCCATATTCCATTCATCCTGATTCATTCGTTACATGCATCGCCAGCAATGAGTGACAGGGAAGCTGTTGTGAGGTGACGAATAACAATAAAAATGGTAGTAATAACGAATCAGTAATCAAGGATGTTACTGCATTACAGACGATTAACAAAATAACCAAGAAAAGCTGAGTGTTCAATTGGCACACTGCATAGCTGTTATTACCACTTTGTTATTGAATTCTGTTCTTGTTGTTTGCAGAGAGAAAAGAAAGAACTCTTTAGCCATACATATCGCTAGTACAACGAGATACTACCTATCAACTATCCTTGCTTTACATCACGAGACGAACATGACGTCACCGAGCTGATATTTGAAATAAGTTTCTGTTTTCTCTCTCTCTGTCTCTCTCTCTTTATTTTTCTTTTTATTTTCTGAGGAAAGCATCGAGAGCGCGAGTAATAAGCAAGTAGGCATATGATCTACTGTATTTAAAGTTATTTTCATCGGGATACATAACGCAAAAATATTATTGCGTAATTCCAATTATTGACAGTATATTCGTGAGCTTGCTCGCATTCAGTGGGGTGAAACCTGTCACAGAAGCAAGTAAAACACAAATATTTCTTTCACCATCCGCAACACACAAACGAAAGAGAAGACGGAAATGGGATGCCGGTCATGCAGGCAATAATACCCAACTATTTCTACCGACTTAACACCATGACGACAGACAAATTGGCGTCTCAGTGTATTTTGATTATAATTCGTTAGCCTTCTTGAGACCTCGTTCTAATACATCGTGGGAGCAGGCTTTATATTTTGCTTTTTGAACACCGATCAATAACACACAAAGACAGTAAATGGAAGGATACAAAGAAACAATCAGACTCATGGGTGTGGATTGTAAATTTACGGTTTCCAGCCCAGGAAAGTCGTTCACAGGGAAATAAAAATAAATGAAAGTGAAGTACAAGAGGTGATTGAAGTAACGGCCCTCGACTTGTAATCACAGTTGAACCCAACGCTGCAAATTCTCGAATGTTGTTGTCAAGACCTTTGGTGTCACTGCCTGGATTTCACGGATGATATTTTCTCGTAAATCTTCCGAGTTGTGTGGTATGTTCCCGAAGACCTTTTAGGCCACCCCAGGGAAAAAAGTCAGGTGGTGTTAAATCATGTGACCTTGAAAGCCCAATTCCTTTTGAAATCACTCCGTCAAGGAAAAATGATTCGACCTCAGCCATCATCAGTTGAGACGTGTGGCATGTGGCGCCATCCTGTTGGTACCAGCCGAGGGTAAGTTCTTCATTGTCCAGCTGTTTCACAAATTCCAGAAACATTTCGATTTAAACTGCACTTGTAACAGTAGTCTCGAAAAAACAAAGTTGGTCTGATGATGCGACACTGTAATATTTCACAGACCACTCCAATCTTTTTGTGAATGCAAGGGTTGCTCGACCAGTACATGTGGATTTTCTTTACACCAGAAACGTGTATTCTGAGAGTTTACATAGCCAGAGAGGTGGAACCAAGCGTCATTACTGAACCATGTGTATTGCAATATATCTTGCCTCTAAAACCAACGGAAAAATTTAATGGGTTTGTCTTTGTCATTGACATTCAGTTCCTGAACAGCTGTAAATCTGTATGGATACATGCTGGCTTTCTTCGCAGCTCTGTGACATGTGCTCCATGACATTCTACATTCCTGAGATCAACGTTGAATAGACTTTGCAGAAGAGTCCAACAATCGTTGTTTCACGTCAGTCACTTTTTTTCCGATGATGGCGACTGTCACACGGCGTGAAGATCCAAAAAATGGTTCAAATGGCTCTGAGCACTATGGGACTTAACATCTGTGGTCATCAGTCCCCTAGAACTTAGAACTACTTAAACCTAACTAACCTAAGGACATCACACACATCCATGCCCGAGGCAGGATTCGAACCTGCGACCATAGCAGTCAAGCGGTTCCGGACTGAGCGCCTGAACCGCGAGACCGTGAAGATCCAACACCGTTCCACTGGTCTCCATCTTGTTCACTAACTTTTGTATGCAGCATTTAGACAGTATATGCTGGTCACCAAATCGTTCAACAAACATTCGCTGAAATGTCTTAATGGAACCAGTAATCCAATATTGTTTCACAAGAAACACGTGCTCTTCGATAGAATAGCGATTCATTGTCACTAAACACTGAACTCGCATTCGGGAGGGCGACGGTTCAATCCCGCGTCCGGCCATCCTGATTTAGGTTTTCCGTGTTTTCCCTAAATCGCTCCAGGCAAATGCCGGGATGGTTCCTTTCAAAGGGCATAGCCGACTTCCTACCCTGTCCTTCCCAAATCCGATGAGACCGATGACCTCGCTGTTTGGTCTCTTCCCCCAAACAACCCAAATAAACACTGAACACTGAGCTCCAGCCACAGCGATGCACGGGAACACACCGCTGCGTTAAACGATGTTGCAGAGTGCAGTGTTGCCACATCAAACGTCACAAATTACATGGTGCAAGTTTATCAGAATTGCTACACATGTCTGTGGGGCCTCTTTCGAGTGGGACACTCTGTACAACTTCTTTGAATGGAGGCCATGGACACCGTATTTCACAGGGTGCATTATGCGAATAACTGCTAGAGTGTGACTACTAGGCGCCCAGGCCTAACAGTGTTTCGGCTGTGGCTGTGTACCTGGCACAGTCTAACATAGCAGTAGCGACACTCACTGCTGTAAAAGTTGCCGTTTGACAGATGGAGCGACACTAGCGCTCCAAGCGGCGAGTAAGGTGAACGTCAGACGTGTCGTAAACATGTTTGTTTTACATCCATTTCTTACGTAATTAACGAAATATTTGAGTTATTTCCTTGCCTCCAAGGGTTTGTGTAGTATCAGACGGCATATATATTTCTAAAAATGATTCTAAAATAAGCGCAAGTATGGACAAAAACCATGAATCGAGTGGCAAGCTACAACACATTCGTGAAGAAACACTTGTGATGTTGGATAGAATGCAGCTTACCACGTTCATATCAAAAGAATATAAACACACAGATTCACAAGTAGGAAGCACAGATACGTACCTCTACATGGAAAAGCGATCGACAGTTCATTTATCGTTCTATAGGCCTACTACGTTTGTCATTGGTGCCTGTTGCCACAAGTACGACCTTCATCTTTATATTATTCTAAGTGGGTCAGGCAACTGCCAAATAGTGGGAGAAATATATTGAAAACATTATAATGAGCTGATAACATTACATTTCACGCGAAACCAAATATTTGAATAATTTTCAAACAATCTGTCAGTGAGCAAGGTGCCAACAAAATGTCATCACACATAGGAAGCAAGGAAAATTAAGTGACTAACAACAGAAGTGAATGAAATACATACCAAACATTACGCTCTCGTAAGACACGAATAACTGCACTTAATCTAACCACTTCATCGTCAAAGCAGGTCAGTGTTAACGATTCACACGAATCTGGCACTGATACATGGAGAGATGAACTAGCAGCTTCTGTGTCATAGGACTGTTTTACAGCTTTAGATGGATTGTCGAATCTTTGTGGCAGTTTCCTCATCATCGTCAGTTGGGGTGGCTTATTTGGGATGTCAAACATTGTGGGTACTGCATTCCACACGAGGTTATTATTGTCTGCGTTCATGAACTGTTTTTGTTCGAAATGTAGCGAACAAAACCTAATATTATTATACTGGTTAACTGGGTCTTTTTTCATTATATCTTCTCGTCTGCTATTGACTAGCCATTTTCTGCTCCTAAAACGAATCATTAATCATTAATACACATTAATACACAAGTAACGACACGGTTTTCTCGTGCAGCTATTTAAGGAACCAAGTGTGTTCATTTAGCAGTTAACGTAAGGCCCTGATGAAGGCTAGCTGCAACGCTGGCCGAAACGTTGGCGCATTTTAAATTATGACGATGCGGTCTGATACCCTGAAGAATTTTATTGAAGAATACACATGTAGTTTGCAAGTGAATCCTGACGATACAGTTTAGTAACATGATGGTATATACATCTCAGGATCCTTAGGAAACCCAAAATAGACATCTGTTGTCTCTTCTTCTTGTTTTTGCTGCAATTTATTGCGCTAAAACCACTCTCAGTTGTAAAAACCACTGTAGAAATCAAAATTTAAACCACTATTCGCTTTCACGATCGCGCCGAACTTAACAGTTTAAGTTACTGGTCGCTTGGGGCGCTGCTGGCGCGGTAGGCAACAAAATCGAGGCGAAGTGTCGCGACTGTTATGTTAGACTGTGGTACCTGCCGTGTAGACACTTTGCCTCATCCCCCTGCTTTCTCCTCTGAAGGGCGAGCCATAACTCCCAGGGGGATCGACCAGACAGCGAGTTATTGCCCTGTCCTTCTCTGCCTACTCTGGTTCATCGTGGACGTAACTAAACTGCAGAAAATACCACGTGCAAAACTGACACCATGCTGTCAATATCTCCAGTTATTCATTACACGCATTAAATATTTATTAACTGACATGGATAGAAATCAGATTGTGATGAATTTAAATCACTTGTGAATGAAACATGAGATGTGCCTAACCAGCAATGGACTGATGCGTATAACCATAACCAACAAGCCTAAAGTTTCGAAGTATGTGCAAGAAGAATTGGCACAAATAATGAAGGCTTCACTATTGTCTTTCCTTATATCGCTTTTGACGTCCAGTTATTGAAGGAAATCCTTCAAACTATAATTCCACCGACACTAGGACTGGAATTCACTATGAGTGATTTCAGTACGTATCACATGGTCTGAGGGGTCCTGGCAGATCAATTAGAATGGGAGAGACTATTATGTAACTAAGGGACGAAGAAAACATATGAGGGCATGCTGAAAAGTAATGCCTCCGAATTTTTTATGTGAAAACTCTTAAAAACTTTTAAATGATACGAACTTTATTGACATTCAATATTTTTATTCTTTATTTCTACATGCTTATTCCTCAGCCAAGTCACCCAAGCAATTAACACATTGCTCCCAATGAGTGATCAGTTTGTTCGTACCATCAGTGGGAATGTTTGACTTTGTTGACGGAGCCACAATGTCACCTCTGCTTGTACCACTTCAGCACTAGTCCTCCAACGCGTGCATTAAGCTATGGAAACAGATGAAAATCGGATGGCACTGTGTCGGGATTGTGTGGATGATGATCGATGACAGTGAACTCAAGGCGTTGTATTGTTCCAGATGTTCCAGAGCTCATGTGCAGTTTGACATTGGCATGTTGAAGGAGAGGGTGCTCCACGTGTGGACGAACACTTCGAATTCGTACTTTCAGAAACTCGATTAAAGCATGCTGTTTCTCGCTCACCGACATAGTTAAATTAGACCCTGCCATGTTACACACAATAATTCGAAGCCTTCTAGCGGCAGAGGGGTGCACTCAGCCTCGTGATGCCAATGGAGGAGCTACTCGACCGAATAGTAGCGGCTTCGGTCAAGAATACCATCATAACGACCGGGAGAGCGGTGTGCTGAACCCACGCCCCTCCTATCGGCATCCTCCACTGAGGATGACACGGCGGTCGGATGGTCCCGGTAGGCCACTCGTGGCCTGAAGACGGAGTGCTTTCTAGCGGCAGAGGGTTGTAACTCGCGCCAGCGAAGCGGGAGAGTCAACCGTGTAGTATGCCTGACATGTAAAACCTCAAACGATATTGAGAAGAGAATAAAAGATACGGAGGTATTACATTTCTCGTACTTCTGAATTACGAAAAAACCAGGATCGATCGTCCACGTTAATCGCGTTCAGCAATAGATACAGAAATTGCGTCGATCATCTTGGCCCTGAGGGTGTAGTGAAAATTGCTAAAACATACACTAGGGCCCGATCGCTTGCCTATGTTATTTACGCTATTGCCACAGAAATGGTTCCTACAGTAATCCATCCCGTATATCGATGGAACATAAGGAAGCAAGACCGGAAAGCTTGTAATCCAATATATGGATGAAAATACAGTGCCTGACCGAAATATGTGAAACACCCAGAACAGGAGGAGGAATAGAATGAAGCTTCATACTTTGCGAGGTTATATGAGCGCAAAATAGAATCAAATTTACAAAGAACTTGACTTTGTGAGTCCACCTACCATTATGACGCTGCATCCCCTCTGGCGTGGGTGCATGCACTGATTCTGTTGAGAAGGACGTAATAAGGCCATTTTATTCTCTCTTGAGTCAAGCTGTCTCACAGCTGCTGCAACTGGTTCATGATATCCTTGAATCTCACACTGGGATGGAGTAGACGTTCGAGGTTGTCTGACACATTGTCTGTTGGGGAGAAGTCTGGGGATGTTGGTGGCCACGAGAGTATCTCGTCGGCATGCAGAGAGTGCATAGACACATGTGTCATGTGTGAAAAGGCATTGTCCTGTTGAAAAATGGCAACACAATACTGTCATGTGGGAGGAAACACACGAGGTTCAGATGGTTCAAATGGCTCTGAGCACTATGGGACTCAACATCTGAGGTCATCAGACCCCTAGAACTTAGAACTACTTTAACATAACTAACCTAAGGACATCACACACATCCATGCCCGAGGCAGGATTCAAACCTGCGACTGTAGCGGTCGCGCGGTTCCAGACTCAAGCGCCTAGAACCGCTCAGCCACAGTGGACAGCAACAGATGAGGAAGTAGGATGTACGTGACATACTGGTGTGCCATCAGAGTCCCTCAACGACTACCAGTCGTGACCTGAGGCCATACCCAATGGCTCCCCACATGATGATGCCAGGAGTAACAACACCGTGACTCTCCAAAATTTTGGAACAATGGGATATCTCCCCTGGTCGGCACCACAGTCGCCGACGATAGTCACCCCAGGTAATCTAGAACCTCGATTCATCGCTGAACTCAATGCGACGCCAATCATCAGCACTCCACGCTTCCCGGTCATGGAACCACTCCAAATGCAGCATTTCGTGTTGTGGTGTTAACGGCAACCCACGCATGGGACGTTAATTTCCAAGTATGTCTGCTGCTAGTTTTTATTTTATTTTATTTACATGTCAAGTTCCGTAGGACCAAATTGAGGAGCAAATCTCCAAGGTCATGGAACGTGTCAGTACATGAACTTACAACATAAAAGTAATAACAGATAAAAATAAATGTTCATGAACCTGAAAGAAAATCAGTCCATAAGTTTAAGCAAACGCTATCAGCAATACAATGAGAATCAGCTTAATTTTACAAGGAACTCCTCGACAGAATAGAAGGAGTGACCCATGAGGAAACTCTTCAGTTTCGATTTGAAAGCACGTGGATTACTGCTAAGACTTTTGAATTCGAGTGGCAGCTTATTGAAAATGGATGCAGCAGTATACTGCACACCTTTTTGCACAAGAGTTAAGGAAGTCCGATCCAAATGGAGGTTTGATTTCTGCCGAATATTAACCGAGTGAAAGCTGCTTATTGTTGGAAATAAACTAATATTGGTAACAAGAAACGACAATAAGGAATATACATATTGAGAGGCCAATGTCAAAATACCCAGACTCGTGAACAGAGGTCGACAAGAGGTTCGTGAACTAACACCACTTATTGCCCGAACCACCCGTTTTTGATCCAAAAATATCCTTCTAGAATGGGAAGAGTTACCCAAAACATAGTACCATACGACATATGTGAATGAAAATAAGCAAAGTAGACTAATTTACTTGTCGAAGTATCACTCACTTTCGATACCGCTCGGATAGTGAAAATGGCAGTATTAAGTCTTTGAACAAGATCCTGAACATGGGCTTTCCACGACAGCTTACTATCTATCTGAACACCTAGGAATTTGAACTGTTCAGTTTCACCAACCATATGCCCGTTCTGTGAGATTAAAACGTCATGTTTTGTTGAATTGTGTGTTAGAAACTGTAAAAACTGAGTCTTACTGTGATTTAACGTTAGTTTATTTTCTACAAGCCATGAACTAAGGTCATGTACTGCCCTATTTGAAACCGAGTCAATGTTGCACACAACATCCTTTACTACCAAGCTAGAGTCATCAGCAAACAGAAATATTTTAGAGTTACCCATAATACTAGAGGGCATATCATTTATATAAATAAGGAACAGGAGCAGCCCCAACACTGATCCCTGGGGCACCCCCCACTTGACAGTACCCCACTCAGATCCCACATCACAGCCGTTATCAACATTGTGAATAATGACCTTTTGCTGCCTGTTGCTAAAGTAAGAGGTGAACCAATTGTGAGCTACTCCCCTTATTCCGTAATGGTCCAACTTCTGGAGCAATATTGTGAGATCAACACAGTCAAATGCCTTTGTTAAATCAGAAAATACGCCAAGCGTTCGAAACTTTTTGTTTAGCTCATCTAGTACCTCACAGAGAAAAGAGAATATAGCATTTTCAGTTGTCAAACGACTTCATACGCCGAACTGTACATTTGATAGAAAATCATGTGAAATAAAATGATCAATTAACCTTACATACACAGCCTTTTCGATAACTTTTGCAAACAATGATGGCATAGAAATAGGTCTAAAATTATCTACATTATCCCTTTCTCCCTTTTTATAAAGCGGCTTTACTACTGAGTACTTTAATCGCTCAGGAAACTGACCATTCCTAAAGGAAAAATGACAAATATGGCTAAATACAGGGCTAACATGTGCAGCACAGTACTTTAATATTCTACTAGACACTCCATTATAACCATGAGAGTCCTTAGTCTTCAGTGATTTAATTATTGACTCAATCTCCCTCTTGTCTGTATCACAGAGGAGTATTTCAGACGTCAATCTCGGAAAGGCATTTGCTAAGAAATTTATATGATTTCCTGTAGAAACTAAATTTTTATTTAATTCACCAGCAATGCTCAGAAAATGGTTGTTAAATACTGTACATATATCTGATTTATCAGTAACAGAAATATTATTACTGCGAACTGACTTTATATCATCAACCTTGTGATGCTGACCAGACACTTCCTTCACAACTGACCATATAGCTTTAATTTTATCCCGTGAATTAGCTATTCTATTTGCATACCACATACTTTTTGCCTTGCTAATAACATTTTTAAGCACCTTACAATACTGAAACTTCCTGGCAGATTAAAATTGTGTGCCCAACCGAGACTCGAACTCGGGAGCTTTGTCTTTCGCGGGCAAGTGCTATACCATCTGAGCTACCGAAGCACGACTCACGCCCGGTACTCACAGCTTTACTTCCGCCAGTACCTCGTCTCCTACCTTCCAAACTTTACAGAAGCTCTCCTGCGAACCTTGCAGAACTAGCACTCCTGAAAGAAAGGATATTGCGGAGACATGGCTTAGCCACAGCCTGGGGGAGGTTTCCAGAATGATATTTTCACTCTGCAGCGGAGTGTGCGCTGATATGAAACTTCCTGGCAGATTAAAACTGTGTGCCCAACCGAGACTCGAACTCGGGACCTTTGCCTTTCGCGGGCAAGTGCTCTACCATCTGAGCTACCGAAGCACGACTCACGCCCGGTACTCACAGCTTTACTTCCGCCAGTACCTCGTCTCCTACCTTCCAAACTTTACAGAAGCTCTCCTGCGAACCTTGCAGAACTAGCACTCCTGAAAGAAAGGATATTGCGGAGACATGGCTTAGCCACAGCCTGGGGGTGGTTTCCAGAATGATATTTTCACTCTGCAGCGGAGTGTGCGCTGATATGAAACTTCCTGGCAGATTAAAACTGTGTGCCCGACCGAGACTCGAACTCTACTGTTTGTAATGGGCTACTGTAGCTTGATTGTGACTACTTCTAACATTTTGATATAATTCCCGCTTTGTTCTACATGATATCCTTATCCTACTAGTCAGCCAACCGGGCTGACCATTACTGCTAGTACCCCATTTAGAATGTTCTAATGGAAAGCAACTCTCAAAGAGCATGAGAAATGTGTTATGGAAAGCATTGTATTTATCATCTATATTATCGGCACTATAAACATCTTGCCACTCTTGTTCCTTGACAAGTTTTGAAAACTCTCTATTGCTGTTGGATTAACTTTCCTACGTAGTTTGTAATTAAATACGACATTGGTTTGAGTACAAAAACCTTTTAGTGTTAAAATTTGTGCATCATGGTCTGAAAGGCCGTTCACTCTTTTACTAACAGAATTCCCATCTAGTAATGAAGAATGAATAAAAATATTGTCTATGACTGTGCTACTGTTCCCCTGTACCCTAGTTGGAAAAAACACAGTTTGCATCAGATCATATGAATTTAGAAGATCTACCAACATCCTTTTTCTTGCACAATCATGTACAAAATTAATATTGAAGTCACCACATATAACTACTTTCTGGTACTTCCTACAAAGTGAATCAAGAACCCTCTCTAGCTTAAGCAAAAATGCTCTGAAGTCGGAGTTAGGGGACCTATAAACAACAGCAATTAGAAGTTTAGTTTCACTAAATTCAACTAATGCTGCACAACTTTCAAATATCTGTTCAGTGCAGTGTCGTGATACGTCTATGGGCTCAAATGAATAACTGTTTTTTACGTACAGAGCCACTCCCCCACCCCGCAAGGAACTCCTTGAGAAACAGCCAGCTAATCTGTAGCCTGGTAAAGGAAGCCTCTGAATTATCAAATTATTTAAGTGGTGCTCTGATATACCAATAATTTCAGAGTTAACATCTATTAGCAGTTCACTAACTTTATCTCTAATACCTCTTATATTTTGATGAAATGTGCTAATTCCTTCTCTACTTGGAAACATTACATCCTCTGGAGGTGAGCGCTTAGTTAGAGGCACTTCCTTTAAGCAGGTATACCTATCAGCTGACTTCAGTCTAAAAAAGGTGCAGCTCTAACACCAACTACTGCAGGAATTTTTCCATGAGTGATATCACTACCACCACCACCATCCACTACCCTGTCACCTCTAAGCCTAGCCAGCCTCCCCTTCCCATACCTATTGAAGTGCAGGCCATGCCTGGTGAAACCCCATCTACTGATAGACCCAACTGGCACCACTGAAATGTGATCCATGCCCTCCGCCATCAGTGCCCTCCCCAGCCCCACATTAACGCGCCTAACAGCCGCATTAAGGTGAGGCCGATCATGACGCTGAAACAGTTGCACGAAATGCACATTAGTGCCACCAGTTTGAGTAGCTATCTTAACCAAGTCACCACTGACATCATATTCCCCGTCCCTATCGAGAGACTGCTCCCTGCTCCACCCACTATCACTACCTGATCCTCTTTCGTAAAATTCTTGCATGACTCCCCTATGCTTTCAGTCACCTGAGCCAACCCCGCACTAGGCTCCACAATGCTGGTGACCTGGTACTCACTCCCCAACACTTCCTGCAACTGCTGGCCCACACCTCTACCGTGGGAACTACCTAACAGCAGAACCTTCTTTCTGCTAGACTTTGCAGTCTCTGTTCAATTATGTGGGATGACACAAAATGTTTCAGAGTATCCATTACTATTCTTTGATGGAAGCCACAGATGTGAAAAGGTTACTATGTGCTTGGTGCACAATACAGCGATCCTCCCTTTTGATGGTCTGACTTCGTCGACTGGAACGTAAACATATGCCTGTTCTCACGTTCCTGTGCAGTCCTACATTGGGCCATTGTCACATCTGAATGGCCCAAAATTATGGATATTGCACTATTTGACCAGCCTGCCAAATAAAAATTCCGCCCGAATAGGCCATGAGGGCCCAACGGTACCAACCGGCCGCCGTGTCATCCTCACTACAGGCGTCACTGGATGCGGATATGGAGGGTCGTGTGGTCAGCACACCACTCTCCCAGCCGTCAGTTTATGAGACCGGAGCCGCTACTTCTCAGCCAAGTAGCTGCTGCGTTTGTGTCACAAGGGCTGAGTGCACCCAACCTGTCAACAGCACTCGAGAGACCAGACGGTCACCCATCCAAGTGCTAGCCCAGCCCGAAAGCGCTTAACTATGGTAATCGGACGGGAACTGGTGTCACGACTGCAGAAAGGCCATTGGTCCCAGCTTGCCAAATGGAGACTCACAATGAGGCGTCTTTCAAGCTCTGTCAGGTGCTGGTACCACTGTCACAAGCGAATATGTGGCATACCGTGTCCTGCACATTGACGACTGAACATCTGACGCTGTTCACACCCCTTATATGCCCTACCAGGCCTGGTAACAGCACTAAACACGAATAACACTAATGTACTCCGATGATCTTTCTATATGTCACAGAGAATTGCAACTCTAATCATTTGCATATCCGCCGATGGTGAGTATGTCTTCTGGATACTTCAAACTTTTTTATCACTGGCTGGAGATAGTGGTGACACAGAAGAAGACTATCACTTTCAGCTCAAAGCCATCGGAAAAAGTTGCTGAGAAAGCAGTGACACAACAGAGAGCGCATAGGTTCAAAGGCGATAACCCCCTATGTGGTGAGATATGAAACGTCAGCTGTTTGTTACGAGGCGCGAAAAAACTCATGGTAAATTTGCACATTTGTGGTAAGGTCTTATGGGACCAAACTACTGAGGGCATCGGTCCCTAAGCCTACACACTACTTAATCTAACTTAAACTAACTATGGACAACACACACACCGCATAGCCAAAAGAGTGACACCCAGAAATTATTGCGAACGCTCACTATGCCAGAGATGAAGAAGTCATTACTACTGGGAAACCAAATGGGGCGACGAGAACGTGTATTGCAACATCTGCAACCAAAAACTGTTTAACCTTTAATTTGCCAGTGGTTGCTTTGTGAAACCACCTTTTTCAGGTCGACTACCTAGTTAACCAGTAGTGTGGTAAAGAAACCATCACTCGCCGTTGAACAGCACACATTCCCGATTCTTCTGGGTTTTGCATTGTGTTTTAGCTCATGCTTCGAATCTGCTTCCATGTCTAAGTTTTTTCTTTTTTAAACACAGTAAAGAAGGGGCTCTGGATACCCCTATCTTTCCAATAATAAAATAGCGCTCATAAATTACGTGTTTTCTCAGAAAGTATTTGAGCTAAGAAGTTGATATTTTTACAGATTATTTATTGGAGTATTGGCTACAACTTAACACAGGGATTTTTAAAAATTTGAATTCAGTTGTTCGAGATTAAATTTTTCTATTGTAATGAAAATCCACTACTTTTTTGTGCCATTTTTTGTTTATAAATTCAACAATATAAAGATTTTTGGAAAAAGGCTGTGTTAAGTTACGCAGAGGAGACTGTGTAACATTTCTTGAATATTTGAAGCAAATTGGTTTGGTAGATCCTGAGAAAACACGTAATTTGTATGAAAAAATAAAACTTTTGGGAATCGAACGACAAAGTTTGGATTATCTTTTTAGTGCATTCCACGTCCATGGGATGGATTTTCTTCATCTTCTGCAAACTCCTTCTCCAGCTTCCTCTTCGTCCTCCTCTTTACTCTGACTTGTACTTCTAGTCTATTTGCAGCCCTATCAGCAGCCCAAAGACGTTCGTTATCTAAAGCAAGCATCGTTCGTACCATGTTGAAACCTATCTTCATTCCCATATTTCGAAATTCTTCGCGACTTACAACGTTGCCATCATTGAAAGTAGCAACAGCATCATACGTACCAAACTGAAGTGTTTCTATTCCAGCAAACACAGTCTTGGGGATTCTTTACACTTTCATTGAGGTTTTAAGTTTTTCCGTTAACACACTTTTTCAGCAGTTCAGGTGATGCCAAGTCTCTGAAAATAGGTTTTATCACCTCCTTTACCGCCGGCCGCGGTGGTCTCGCGGTTCTAGGCGCGCAGTCCGGAACCGTGCGACTGCTACGGTCGCAGGTTCGAATCCTGCCTCGGGCATGGATGTGTGTGATGTCCTTAGGTTAGTTAGGTTTAAGTAGTTCTAAGTTCTAGGGGACTGATGACCACAGCAGTTGAGTCCCATAGTGCTCAGAGCCATTTGAACCATTTGAACCTCCTTTACCGTATCAGGCAGACTATGTTTATGATGTACACTTCACTAGTTAGTAATCCCTTGTTATACTTACACCAGCTCTTTTCTCTTTTGGGACACATGTAATGATGGGGACTTACATCGGCTGAAAAAGTATGAAAAACAAGAGCCCAAACAGCCTTCTTCATTTCATCGATACTGTGTGCGTTTTGCCTTCTAGCCATTCCATAAAAGTTCTGTTTTTTTTTGTCAATTACACTGTCAGTTAACCTTCCCTTCCCATTTAACCCTTTGCCAATCACTGAGTTTTTGTTTTTTGTACGAAGCTTTCAGTCGCTGAAGTCTTGCTCCCATTCGTCCAATACACTCAAATTTCTGAACTACAACATCGTTCCTGAATATGTTTGAAACTTTTGGAATCACTGTCACCAATGTAATTCACATGTCCACTTTATCACACGCAACAGAACGTTGAAATATGCTAGCAACACCAGCCAATTCCATTCCTCCACTACTGTCACTATAGTTAGCTGTGCAATTATTTTCACATGTAGATTTACTTTTTTGTGGACACCTGCAATATTTAGGTATTACTGCTACATCTAAACTGTTAATTTGTGCCAGGAAGTACACAAGAACCAGCCCAAATCCTGTATCATTTCTGTGACACTCTCTCCCATATTTCTTGATAGTACAAAACATGCAGCCTTTCTTTGAACTTTTTCGATGTACTCCGTCAGTCCTATCTGGTAATGCTCCCGCACCGCGCAGCAGTATTCTAAAAGAGGACGGACAAGCGTAGTGTAGGCAGTCTCCTTAGTAGATCTGTTACATTTTCTAAGTGTCCTGCCAATAAAACGCAGTCTTTGGTTACCCTTCCCCACAACATTTTCTATGTGTTCCTTTCAATTTAAGTTGTTCATAACCATAATAACTAGGTATTTAGTTGAATTTACGTCTTTTAGATCAGACTGATTTATAGTTTAACCGAAGTTTAACGAATTAATTTTAGCACTCATGTGGATGACCTCACACTTGTCGTTATTTTGGGTCAACTGCAAATTTTCTCACCATTCAGATATCTTTTCTAAATCGTTTTGCAATTTGGTTTGATCTTCTGATGACTTTATTAGTCGATAAACGACAGCGTCATCTGCAAACAACCGAAGACGGCTGCTCAGATTGTCTCCCAAATCGTTTATATAAATAAGGAACAGCAAAGGGCCTATAACACTACCTTGGGGAACGTCAGAAATCACTTCTGTTTTACTCCATGAATTTCCGTCAATTACTACGAACTGTGACCTCTCTGACAGGAAATCACAAATCAAGTCACATAACTGAGGCGATATTCCATAAACACACAATTTCACTACAAGCCGCATGTGTGATACAGTGTCAAAAGCCTTCCGGAAATCCAGAAATACGGAATCGATCTGAAATTCCTTGTCAATAGCACTCAACACTTCATGTGAATAAAGAGCTAGTTGTGTTTCACAGGAACAGTGTTTTCTAAACCCACGTTGACTGTGTGTCAATAGAGAGTTTTCTTCGAGGTAATTCATAATTCATAATTCATATGTTCTAAAATCCTGCTGCATATCGACGTTAACGATATGGGCCTGTAATTTAGTGGATTACTCCTACCACATTTCTTGAATATTGGTGTGACCTGTACGACTTTCCAGTCTTTGGGTACGGATTTTTCGTCGAGCGAACGGTTGTATATGATTGTTAAGTATGGAGCTAATGCATCAGCATACTCCGAAAGGAACCTAACTGGTATACAGTCTGGACCAGAAGGCTTGCTTTTATTAAGTGATTTAAGTTAAGTTGCTTCACTACTCCGAGGATATTTACTTCTACGTTACTCATGTTGGCAGCTGTTCTCGATTCCAATTCTGGAATATTTACTTCGTCTTCTTTTGTGAAGGCATTTCGGAAGGCTGTGTTTAATAACTCTGCTTTGACAGCACTGTCTTCGATAGCATCTCCATTGCTATCGCGCAGAGAAGGCACTGATTGTTTATTGCCGCTAACATACTTCACATACGACCAGACTCTCTTTGGATTTTCTGCCAGGTGTCGAGACAAAGTATCGTTGTGGAAACTGTTATAAGCGTCTCGCATTGAAGTCCGCGCTAAATTTCGAGCTTATGTAAAAGATCACCAGTCTTGGGGATTTTGCGTCTGTTTAAATTTGGCATGTTTGTTTTGTTGTTTCTGCAACCGTGTTCTAACCCGTTTTGTGTACCACACACAGGAATGTAGATCAAAGAAACAGGGTAACTAACATGGGAAGAAAGTCGTCAAATGACAACAGGAATCTTCCTTCCATCGAGAAGTGTTCCCATGAAATAAAGTGCACTAAAAACGCATGCAGAGCTGGATAATCCACTGTTGGCTTGGTTAAAAGGGAAACACTATATGAATTTTTGGTGGATACATGGGCACATTTATCAGTTGTCAGTCTGGATATAGTGAGTTGTTTTTGACATAGGTGTGTAGCACGTACAAGGGAAATTAAGGGTCAAGTTATGGTGCCAGTGAGCCTGGATAACTTTAGGGAAGATGAAATTGGTCTTCCAGAGGGATTACTGATAGCCACATTGGAGGTTATCAAAGAGGAAGATTCTGAGAGTTCTAGGCTACGAGACAAGGCAGTGTGAACCGTCAACATATCTGCATAGCGAGAAAAAGTGAATCATTATAAGGGTGTAAGATTGTTAATGGAATCACTTTTGATACGTTAAAAGGATTTGTTCAGTCCGCAAGGAGTGTTAACTTTTATACCGATCACTTAGCACAGAATACCAATAGGCAACCATCTGCCAGTATTTAGAAGATAGTATTGGTTAACTAAGCATTTACAGCCTATAATAGTGCAATTTGTAGACCAGAAGTTATCAGATGCTATTACAAACATAGTGACAATCCATGGTCAGGCGAAACAGTCACCAAATGGAACAAAGAAATATCCGTTTTGTTGTGAAAAATTGGTAACAGATTTGTACCGGATCCCTAATGCTATTGACACATTAGATAACTTATGTCTGTGCAAGTTCTTTTCAACTCTAGATTTAAGAAGTGGATATCATCAAATTGAGGTTACACCCTCAGACTAGACCTATTACAGCATTTACCACACCTATGGGTACTACCAATATTGTACGATACCTTTTGGGTTGAAAAACTCGCCAGCTAGATTTCAGTGTTTATTAGATGGAGTCCTCAGAGGTTTAAAGCCAAACAAATCCATGGTCTATTTAGATGACATAATTGTATTCACAAAAAATCTAGAAGAGTATTTTCTGCATTTGGAGATGTTTGGAAAAGGCTCGACTTATATTTAATATTGATAAGTGTCATTTTGCACAATCACAAGGAAACTATCTGGGGCATATAATTAGCCAAGATGAAATAAGGACAGATTCACAACTTACATCAGCAGTACATGACTTTCTGGTCTCTCAGGCAATTAAACAATTACCGTCTTTCCTTGGATTATCAACTTATTACAGGAAACTCGTGAAGGAGTTTGCCGAAGTAGGACAATTACTAACAAAATTATTGCGAAAAGTTTTTATGTTTAGTTAGATACCTGAGTGTCAGAGAGCATTTCAGAATTTAAAACACATATATATTAACTTCGGATCCGGTTTTGATTTTTCCAGATTTCACAAAAAAAACTCATATTGTCATGTGACACCAGTGTTACAGCTCTCGGAGCAGTTTTCAGACAAATCATTGCTGGGAAAGAACACCCGATCGTATATGATTATCATCAACTTAATAAGGCCGAGCAAAATTATTCTGCCACTGAAGAGGAATGTTGGCATTGATATACGGTATTTCTAATTTCTGATGTTATCTACATGGGCACAATTTCACAATGATTGCTGATCTTGCAGCTTTAAAATAGCTACTAGGGCCAAAAGTTCCTTCAAGTTGTCTACCAAGATGGACTTCGAAACTAAATGAATTTCAATACGATTTAATCCACAAACGAGGTCTTAAACACGTACATGCTGACATACTTCGTAGGAAGATTGAGGCATTGTAAGTCTCTGGGTTTGACCTCAAAGACCTGAACAGAGAGCAAGTAGTAAGTGATGAAGATCGTCAGGTGTATTGCAAACAGCCACAGTTTGAAATTTCCTGTCATACAAGGTGGAATATTGTGTAGATCAATCAAGAGTCGACCACATGCTATAGTTCCGTCAGCTCTGCTTATAGAAGTAATATGGCAAGCATGTGACCATATGTTATTGGGTCACGGACGGTAAGAGAGCAACGGATAGAAGAGTAGCAGAAAAGTTCTGATGGATAACAAGATGTACCGATGATTAACAGAATGTCAAGAACTATATTCCCGGTGCACACTGTGATGATTTATGTCATCGAAAGATGCAATTACAAAGACTATTCTAATCAGCCTACCCGTTTTAAATGACATGAGCTGATATTTGGAAACGTTTCTCAGAAGTCAGCTGGGTAACATGTATGTATTAACGATTATCAATTACTTCTGAAGGTATTTAGTAATGGTAGCAGTAGCACAGCAGAAAGCAAGCACAGTAGCTCACACTGCAGTAAATCATTGGATACTTAAATCTGGGGTACTGCAAATGATTATTACGAACTAAGGGACAAATTTCATGTCTGATCTCATTAACCAATTGTGTTGCTTACTGAAAGTTAAGAAATTACATGCAATCCATTCCACCCACAGAAAAATGGTCATACAGATGGATTTCATGGGACTATATCGTAGAAATAAGCCAATACGGGTGTTTTAACACCTGGATTGAGATGTATGTCCAGATTTTGTGGTTAGTGCCTACAATTCAAAAACACATACGAGGGGCGTTTGAAAAGTTCGTGCAAAAATAAAAACTACTTAGGTGTTTGGGGTAAACCTTTTATATTTTTCGATATAGTCTCCTTTTAGACTTATAGACTTCGTTCAACGCTGTTCTAATTTGTTGATCCCTTCCGAATAATAGGAATTGTCCAAGTCTGCAAAATAGCTATTAGTTGCTGCAATCACCACCTCGTTTGAATAAAATCTTTGTACTACCAGCCATTTCTTCAAATTGGGGAACAAATAGTAGTCTGAGGGAGCCAAATCTGGAGAACAGGAGGGATATGAAACGAACTGGTATCCTATTTCCATTAATTCTGCGACCATAACAGCTGAGGTGTGTGCTGGTGCAATGTCGTCATGGAAAAGGACTTTTTTGCGGTACAATTGCCAGAGTTTTTCTTGCAGCTCAGTTTTCAAACAGTCCAATAACTATGAATAATATGCACCTGTAATAGTTTTAACCTTTTCCAGATAGTCGATGAGGATTATCCCTTGCAAATCCCAAAACACAGTCCCCATAACCTTTCCAGCCGAAGGACTGGTCTTCACACTTTTTGGTGCAGATTCTCCCTTGGTAACCCATTGTTTAGATTGTTGTTTGGTCTCAGGAGTATAGTAATGTATCCATGTTTCATCCACAGTGACGAAACGAAGCTTAAAGTCCTGCGGATTCTTCCTGAACAGCTGCAAACCATCCTTGCAACACTTCACACGTCCGCTTTTGGTCAAGCATGAGCAATCGCGGAACCCATCTTGCTGATAGCTTTCTCATGTCCAAATGTTTATGCAAAATATTATGTACCCATTCATTCGAGATGCCCACAGCACTAGCAATCTCACGCACCTTAACTCTTCTGCCATCCATCACCATATCATGGATTTTATCAATGATTTCTGCAGTCGTAACCTCCACAGGGCGTCCAGAACGTTCAACATCACTTGTGCCCATATGGCCGCTCTGAAAATTTTGAAACAACTTATAAACTGCTCTAATCGAATGTGCAGAGTCACTGTAATATTTATCAAGCTTCTCTTTAGTCTCCTGAGGCGTTTTGCCTTTCATAAAGTAATGTTTAATCACCACATGAAATTCTTCGTCGTCCATTTTTTGACAATCACTCGACTTCCTTGATTCAGACGGATGCCAAACACAAAGAAATAGACCAATATGGCTGAAACTTGGTGTACACTCTTTCCAAAGATGCTACTAAGTAAACATGACCTTGATATGCGTCGGTGGTGCCATCTCTCGGACTTTGGACAGACTTTTCAAACGCCCCTCGTATAGTAACAGGGCTATCACGTTATGAGGATGTATGTGGACACAAAACTCCATCTCCATTTGAGAAGATGCAACCAAAGTTGGGAAAAGAAGGTGAATACGTTGAGGTATTTGCAAAAACTCTACTGGAAGTCTGGCAAAAGATAAAACAGGCCAACACAAAGCCACTAGAGCATCAAGAGCATTTGGGGTTAAGTAAGAGGAATTGACCACAGTATCAGATAGGTCACCTGGTATTACTTCCAAACCCTTACACTCCAAAGGGTAAGACAAAAATGTTTTTGACGACTTTGCAAGGTTCTTATCAGGTAGCTGAAGTAATGTCGCCTGTAAATGTTAAGTTGCAGTTACCAGGACGAGCTTTAGTAGTTCATATCAGTAGAATTAAACATTTTAAAGGGGCCATAGGATCCTTTCCTCAAGTGCAAGTGGAAGTCCCATGTACTGGAATTAAGAAACGAAAGAGTAAAGAAATATGGATTGAGGCCAAGGAATATGTGCTCAGAGATGTAGAGATACGTGGTTAATAGTACGATTTTTTCTTCGTTTTATCGATTCATGTAGTGTACTTAGGAATATAGTTATTTTCCTGTTATATTCCCACTTTTTTCTAAGGAGGGAGGGAGTAGATGTAAATCATTTCCTCTAGGTGATGACGCTTAGATGGAGTTTATAGAGTAATATGATCTTGCTCATCTTTTCATCTTTGGAACAGAGAGAATTGTCAGGTAGCCTTTGCGAAGTGGGATCTTGTTTGTGCAGCAACCGGATGTGGTCCTCATGAATCACAGATGGTCATTGAGACTGACCTTCGACATCTGGGAGCTAAGGAACGAAGTGGGAAGGTTGCAAGATATGTTGTTAAAAGTTCTAAAGGAATCAAAACAGGGCAATACAATAGGCGATATACGTAGTGAATATTATGAACTTAAGTTTTCCTATAGCAAACTGAGAGAGCAGTTGCAGCAAGAAGGAGATACAATCCCATATTCTCTAGTACAGAGGAAGAGAGGATGGCTGAGTGCGGATGGTAAACTACTAAAAAACGTGTTTGGCACTGCAGATAATGATGCCATTTCAAGTCTGAACGGTACAATAGATCATGTGGAAGAAGCGGCAAGACGTACCGAGACAATAGTGGATTGACATATGAAGCAAATTATGCATATCGCGCAAGGATTCTTAAATATAACTAAAATGATGCATAAAATAACATTTCAATTACAGTAATATGCTAATGATACAATGATTAACATCAATAAGAATTGAGGTAAAATACAGAATCATCTGAAAACATTAGACAGTAATAGGGTAATGAGAGAGTCAGCAGTTTAAGCAACCGACAACCATAGCACTGCCCGCCAACCGACAAACGGCAACAGGGCAATCCCACGGCCAATCAGAGCGCGTGGTGCCAAGTTTCCGTAGTTCAAAAATGGTGCTTTGTCGACCTACACAACATTAGTAATTTCTGTTGGCCAAAAAATCCCTTCACCATTTTACCTTTTCAGAATATTTCCTTCCTAAATTATACACTAGATGCTACAGTACTACAGTGCATAGATAAATTAATTGATGCAAAAAATGGGCAAACTGCTGTCAATCAAATGTTAAGACATGTTAAATTATATTACTGTGAATGAAAGCAGAAGACGATTACCATTAGTGTAACAGCCATAGTATAATCGCAGTACTAGCAGTCATTTGTGCAGTTTATCTTTTCCGAAGACGTAAAATAATGCAAGTCAAGTTGAAACCCACACACAAGATCCCTCTGGAACGTGGTGTACCAGAAAGAAAAACAGAAACTGTAGCGCAGGCTAATCTGGTAAAGAATTTTGTTAAGTAGAGTAAGATTTTTATATTAAAGGTTAAGATTTTTTGTTTTTCCTAAAATTTGGGATGAATCTTTTTAGAGTAGAGGGCATCCGAACCTTGTACAGTGCAACAAGTGGTTAAAATTTTCAACGTTCCAGAACAAAGCTACCTTGCTTACATTACAGCAGTGTCAACATGAGGCGGGCATGAAGAATAACATTTCACCACCGAGACTGGGTTAGGGGAAAACACAAAATTGGTGCTTGTGGCGAGACATACAGCGGGCCTCAGCAGAAATGTAGTCAGCAGAGTAGATAGACAGGATCACATCACTTTTGTTACGTGATGAAAGAAACGCTATTGTTAATGCAATTACATGTTCCAAGAGCTTTTACAAACCAATGCTATACTACAGGGTGATTCAAAAAGAATACCACAACTTTAAAAATGTGTATTTAATGAAAGAAACATAATATAACCTTCTGTTATACATCATTACAAAGAGTATTTAAAAAGGTTTTTTTTCACTCAAAAACAAGTTGAGAGATGTTGAATATGGCCCCCTCCAGACACTCGAGCAATATCAACCAGATACTCCAACTCGTTCCACACTCTCTGTAGCATATCAGGCGTAACAGTTTGGATAGCTGCTGTTATTTCTCGTTTCAAATCATCAATGGTGGCTGGGAGAGGTGGCCGAAACACCATATCCTTAACATACCCCCATAAGAAAAAATCGCAGGGGGTAAGATCAGGGCTTCTTGGAGGCCAGTGATGAAGTGCTCTGTCAAGGGCTGCCTGGCGGCCGATCCATCGCCTCGGGTAGTTGACGTTCATAACTAACCTTTTTCGTAGGACTCTCCATACAGTTGATTGTGGAATTTGCAGCTCTCTGCTAGCTCTGCGAGTCGATTTTCCTGGGTTGCGAACAAATGCTTGCTGGATGCGTGCTACATTTTCATCACTCGTTCTCGGCCGTCCAGAACTTTTCCTTTTGCACAAACACCCATTCTCTGTAAACTGTTTATACCAACGTTTAATACACCACCTATCAGGAGGTTTAACACCATACTTCGTTCGAAATGCACGCTGAACAACTGTCGTCGATTCACTTCTGCCGTACTCAATAACACATAAAGCTTTCTGTTGAGCGGTCGCCATCTTAGCATCAACTAACGCTGACGCCTAGTCAACAGCGCCTCAAGCGAACAAATGTACAACTAAATGAAACTTTATAGCTCCCTTAATTTGCCGACAGATAGTGCTTAGCTCTGCCTTTTGTCGTTGCAGAGTTTTAAATTCCTAAAGTTTTTTTTTGAATCACCCTGTATAACGAACTCGTTAAGCAAGCACATCAGAATGAGAACCGTTGATACCTTCATAATGGCAAGATGTATGCGGTCATGATAAGTGATGTCAGATAAACATCAACCATTACTTTGCTCCATAAATACTCCAGAATCTTGGCTTGTAAGGTAGTCGGTAAGACAGATCGATGGTGTACATAACGTCCGCACTTGATTCCCTGATTAAAGTAAAGTGATGTCTCGCACAAGTTTGTTGTAGATTTCTTGCATGCTACTCAGCAATGACAACCGCTACAGGGAGAGATGGCTACTACACCGTAATCACCAGTCGCAGAGTTTACCATCAGAGCCTGCTGCTTTCACAGTTGGGTGTACCCGGGGGTCTTCCCAGTCGTCCCAGGTGAGGACACCATCGTTCCTCATACTTCGGCAGACAGACCACGGTCTGCCTGCATGGTAGTGTAGGATTGTCATACTACACTACTGGCCATTAAAATTGCTACACAACGAAGATGACGTGCTACAGACGCGACATTTAATCGACAGGAAGAAGATGCTGTGATATACAAATGATTAGCTTTTCAGAGCATTCACACAAGGTTGGCGCCGGTGGCGACACCTACAACGTGCTGATGGTGGCTCAAATGGCTCTGAGCACGTTACATTTCAGGTGTGTTACGACCCGTGGCTCTACCCTCCACCCAGGCCCCCACAACCGCACGAGTGGTCGACTGTGAAGAGCGGACAAATTGAATAGCTGGGCGGCGGCCATTAGAGTGGTAAACTGACGCGCGGAGTTCGAATGTTTATACGTCGCTTTTGGTTATAAAATGGCTTCCCTTGAGTTAGGTCACAAACATATGCCTCATTTAAATACGTTACTACAATATACTTTTTAATTTATGAACAAACAGAAACTAGTCACTGTTTATGAATTTATCTTACGTACTACATGGAATATGCCGTTGCTAAAAGTTATGTACTGGACCCCTAGCATTTTTCGTAGTTCATTTACGATATATGTACGAAAAAGGCATCAAAATACTCGAAGATTTGCCCACTATGTTAATAGATATTTTCTGACTCTACCTTGCTTTAGATTTTATGACGAGAAGTGCGTTACATATGGCATAGTGCTTTGGCAACTCACGACCAAATTATCAAGTTTCAACCTAACCTAGACCATGAAAACACTATCGATCAGCCAACTTTCTTCAAAATGATCAGAACATATAAGAAGTTATTCTGTCGGTCGGAAATCTTGCCTCCTGACAGCCAGCGTGTAACCATTTTTGTAACAGCTGTGGTTTTGAGAAAGGAAACCTGCAAATAGATGCACAGACATTATGCTAATACCGTGTTACAAAAACATTTATTAAGCAAGTGCACTGACATACAAAACAACTTAAAATATCCACATACCTGTGAAATGTAATATTCGTTCCTTTCTCGAATTTATCTGTACAATTAATCGCTGCACAACTCTTCACCATTGTACTTCTTTTGATTGGAACGTACAGACAGTAGAATTACGAGTAACAAATACTGTATGTACGCCCCAACAAATATACAACGTTGAATCAGGGTCTTCATAAACAACAATACTACACAACACATCAGACTACAACCACTATAATGGCGTCCAGCCGAAGGTTCAAATTATCCCGCGACTGCAGCGCCATAAGTGAGTCTAGTTATTTTTTACAAGGTCTTTGCCTCCACCCTACATTTCAGCAGGATAATGCACGACCGCATGTTGCAGATCCTGTACGGGCCTTTCTGGATAAAGAAAATGTTCGACTGCTGCCCTGGCCAGCACATTCTCCAGATATCTCACCAACTGAAAACGTCTGGTCAATGGTGGCCGAGCTACTGGCTTGTCACAATATGCCAGTCACTACTCTTGATGAACTGTGGCATCGTGTTGAAGCTGCATGGGCAGCTGTACCTGTACACGCCATCCAAGCTCTGTTTGACTCAAAGCCCAGGCGTATCAAGGCCGTTATTACGGCCAGAAGTGGTTGTTCTGGGTACTTATTTCTCAGGATCTATGCACCCAAATTGCGTGAAAATGTAATCACACGTCAGTTCTAGTATAATATATTTGTACAACGAATACCCGTTTATCATCTGCATTTCTTCTTGGTGTAGCAATTTTAATGGCCAGTAGTGTACATGGCTTCATGACATCCATCATCGCGGTTCGGCAGATGAAGAAGAACAGTAGTGACTGGGAGGGAACAGAGCACCTCTCAGATCAGAAAGTGTAAGTCCAACAATCACGCCATCTTCACTCAGTCCACGGCATCACCGTATGGCCAGCACCAGAGCCACCTCGGGTGGCAACCGCCATAGCAGCAGCTGTCCAAGAACGGCGCGTGTGATGTCAGCTACCTTGAGCAGATTGAAAGCTACTTGCGATACGATTTCTCGAGGGGCATTAACAGCCGATGTCAACAGTGAGTCAAGACACTGATTGTAACCTATCGAAATAAATAATTAATTCTGAATCTTCTTTCACTGCACCTACCTGCGACAAGATGTATGAGTGAGCAAGATGTATGAAATGAAATGTCGTGCGGCTAGGGCCTCCCGTCGGGTAGACCGTTCGCCTGGTGCAGATCTTTCGATTTGACGCCACTTCGGCGACCTGCGCGTCGATGGGGATGAAATGATGATGATTAGGACAACACAACACCCAGTCCCTGAGCGGAGGAAATCTCCGACCCAGCCGGGAATCGAACCCGGACCCTTAGGATTGACAGTCTGTTACGCCGACCACTCAGCTACCTGGGGCGGACAGCAAGATGTACGAGACAGGCGAAATACCCTCAGACTTCAAGAAGAATATAATAATTCCAGTCCAAAGAAAGGAGGTGTTGACAGATGTGAAAATTACCGAACTATCAGTTTAATAAGACACGGCTGCAAAATACTAACACGAATTCTTCACAGACGAATGGAAAAACTGGTAGAAGCTGACCTCGGGGAAGATCATTTTGAATTCCGGAGAAATGTTAGAACACGTGTGGCAATACTGACCCTACCACTTAGAAAATAGATTAAGGAAAGGCAAACCTACGTTTCTAGCATTTGTAGACTTAGAGAAAGCTTGTGACAATGTTGTCTGGAACACTCTCTTTCAAATTCTGAAGGTGGCAGGGGTAAAATACAGGGAGCGAAAGGCTATTTACAATTTTTACAGAAAGCAGATGGCAGTTATAAGAGTCAAGGGGCATGAAAGGGAAGCAGTGGTTGGGAAGGGAGTGAGACAGGGTTGCAGCCTATCCCCGATGTTATTCAATCTGTAGTTTGAGCAAGCGGTAAAGGAAACTAAAGAAAAATTCGGAGTAGGAATTAAAATCCATGGAGAAGAAATAAAACCTTTGAGGTTCGCCTATGATATTGTAATTCTGTCACAGACAGTAAAGGACCTCGAAGAGCAGCTGAACGGAATGGGCAGTGTCTTGAAAGGAGGATATAAAATGAACATCAACAAAAGCAAAACGAGGATAATGGAATGTAGTCGAATTAAATGCCGGCCGCGGTGGTCTCGCGGTTCTAGGCGCGCAGTCCGGAACCGTGTGACTGCTACGGTCGCAGGTTCGAATCCTGCCTCGGGCATGGATGTGTGTGATGTCCTTAGGTTAGTTAGGTTTAAGTAGTTCTAAGTTCTAGGGGACTGATGACCACAGCTGTTAAGTCCCATAGTGCTCAGAGCCATTTGAACCATCGAATTAAATCGGGTGATGCTGCGGGAATTAGATTAGGAAATAAGACGCTTAAAGTAGTGAATGAGTTTTGCTATTTGGGGAGCAAAATAACTGATAATGGTCGAAATAGAGAGGATATAAAATGTAGACTGGCAATGGCAAGGAATGCATTTCTGAAGAAGAGAAATTTGTTAACATCGAGTATAGATTTAAGTGTCAGGAAGTCTTTTCTGAAAGTATTTGTATGGAGTGTAGCCATGTATGGAAGTGAATCGTGGACGATAAATATTTTAGACAAGAAGAGAATAGAAGCTTTCGAAATGTGGTGCTACAGGAGAATGCTGAAGATTAGATTGGTAGATCACATAACTAATGAGGAGGTATTGAATGAGAGAAGAGAAATTTGTGTCACAACTTGACTAGAAGAAGGGGTCGGTTGGTAGGGTATATTCTGAGGCTTCTAGGGATCACCAATTTAGTATTGGAGGGCAGCGTGGAGGGTAAAAATCGTAGAGGGAGAACAAGAGATGAATACGCTAAACAGGTTCAGAAGGATGTAGGTTGCAGTAGGTACTGGGAGATGAAGAACCTTGCACAGGATAGAGTAGCATGGAAAGCTGCATCAAACCAGTCCCTGGACTGAAGACCACAACAACAGCAACCTGCGACAACAGGTCACCACGATCCTCCTGAGGAAAACGGGTAAGGAGCAGACTGGGAGAGCGCCTCCGGACACAGAACCACCTCTACTTCTGACCTCCCATCAGTTTCCTCTTGCAGGCTACTGGGCGCTCAATGTACTCTATTTCTTGAGACAGCACACAGCCAAATGCATGGTTGGACACATCACATGACAATGAATTTCTTACCGAAATCTGGGAACCCTAAGATTGGACTTGGCAGTGGAGGTTCTTCCAGTCTCTTAAAAGCAAGTTGACAAACCTCTGGCCAAATAAACTTTGAACCTTTCTTCAGTAATTGCGTCAGTGGTCTGGCAACATCCGCAGATCCCTTGATGAATCTTCGGTAATAGTTTGCGACTCCTACGAATGAATGTAGTGCCTTCTAGAGGTCTGCATCTGACCTTTACACTCCCTCGAATTGTTCACTGCATGCAGTTTCGCATAAGTCCGTCAGATGTCAATACAGGCGCTTTGGACTGAGGGGGCAACCGCACTTGACTCTCAGGATGCTCGTTCCACCGTCGCACGCTCGAATTGCCCGGCCGGCTTCTGTAGTCACCCACTGTAGGATCACGATGCGTGAACTTGAGATGAAGGAGAGTGTGAAAGCGAAACGTTATTCGAAATATATATCCCGAATGCGAAAGACGATGGTTGTAACAATGTTTGGGAGAGATTTTCATTAGTGACTGATGAGGATGTCGGCTACATGTACTGTAGTAAGTACTCTGCTCTCTTGTCTTACAGATCAGCCACCACACATCTGAAGATACATGTCTGTAGAACACGACAAAGTGTACGTCCCCTGAAGCCTTAGCAGTTTTAGTGAAAGCAACAGTAATTGACAAGGAGAGTAGAAATGTGTGCCAGAGACGTTCATCCATTTGCAGTAACGTTAGGTGTGATGTCAGGTGGCTGTAAATGTCGGTTCAGAACTAGGACATATAGACGTTTCCAGCATTGCCTCATCCTATGCTGGTAGCACTAAACACTGAAGTACAAGCCGGTGAAATACGAGTGAGTATGATGCTCAGAATTATCCAGGCCATAGGCGTGAATGCGTGAGGATGTACAGCAGATATATGGAAACATTAGAAAATGTGTTATCTGTCTAGTACTGCACACTTTGCTTAGGCAATGCAAAATATGGTAATGGTGACAACTCACTTTTATGAGAAGAAAAAAATATGGCGAATTTATTAAGAAATACATCAAGGAAACATTATTCAAATTGTTAGTAGTAAATCCCCAGAATTTTAATAAGTTTCATTTGCCACTGACCAAGGTGTCAATATATGGAAGGCACCGCAATCCTTTCAGCGTTATGCACGCATTACACATGTTTTGAAGACATTCCCGAAACACATGTTGGATAACAATTATTTGATAAATGGGCTTGGAGTGATTTATCCCACATCTTGTGTTGCTAAAGATAGTGTCCGTTTCATGAAGAAAACTGGTGACATGAATTCGATGTAGACAAGCTTGAAACAAGAAATGGAGAGTAAGTGGAACAGTTTGTTTCGAATGCTGCAGTATGTAACATTCGCGGAAACAAAGTTGACACTCGGCGCGATGGCTGATGAGAGCGACTGTAAATGGGAAATGCCTTTACGGTCGCTCCCATCAGCCACCGCACCCAGTGTCAACTTCAATTGCACTTTTAGCCGTAAGTTTGTTAGGGTTACGTACTAACAGCTGTATCTCTGTACACAATTAAAAGTGGACGCATTTATATGGAATTTTTTATGCAATTCGTCTGTACTACCACCTGCTAAAATATCTAATATTCCTCCTGAAACACTCTGTCTATGGATATATGTGTGGTGTCTGTTCTTTCGGACATGTCCGAAAGAACATGCTTCATGGCATTCTGTAACGACCTTCGGTCGCAGGGGCTGATAGAGATTTCAGAGCTGCTTGGCTGTCTGAATAAAAGTAGATGCTACGATTTTTGTAGGGTCTACTCTAATTCTCCTCCGTGCACATGCTGATAGAAGATATTATGTAATACTGTGGCCATCTTCCCTAAAGAGATTCTAGGCAGCACACCAGACCCGGTGGTTTCATCTGTTTTCGACCTGTCAGCATACCACTATATTATGTCTCCTGAACGGTGTAGTGGTTCGTTCTTCCACTGCTCCCTGCTTCCAACTGTTACATGGCAAGGTTTATTGAAACAGCTAGAAGTTATTGTATAGTTAGTCGACATTTCCCCAGCCATCGCCATACTGATTTGGGATTCCGTATATTCTAACTATATCCAGTTATTTACAATTTTTAGCCTTATGTCCCTGCTGCGGCCTCCATTTTAAGCCACAGATGTAAGGCGGGCATGTCTAGCCTAATATCCATCCCAAGAGTGGATGTCCTGCTAATTCCGTCTGTTTGTGAAAGAAGGCCAGTCTCTGCACTTTGCGAGACTCCCTAGCAGCCACCTCCTGTTCGACTTCGTTCATATTATAAGACAATAAATTATCATTGGTATTTTTGCAGAGGTGTATATCCAGTACGTGCTGGATTTAGACCCCCGTTTACCCTACAGCAGCTTCTAGTGCTTATAAGATTATCTTTCACAGTGGAATATATTCTTTATATGAGGTGTTCATAATAGTTTTCCATCCAGGGCTACCTCTAGATACACTACAACCCTCTCTAAAGTTTCATCGAGAAACATAATTTTTCAATATATGTGCTGGACATGCTTCGCCATAAATAATACTACACCAATTTTCGTGCGGCTTGTCTTTAAATATTTTTTCACAATGTTCAGTGCACATAGGTTTAACAATACTATCAAATTTTCTAAGTCTTACTGTGAATAAATCGTCTACTTATTCTTTTCAAGAGTAGTCTCTCGCATTCAGCTCATCTTTGAGTTCATTCACCACTAGGTTCTTCATCTCTAACCATTTACTCGAAGGTCGTATTACTAGAACCCCCTCGACATCCAGGAAGATACAGAGAGCATCCAGAAAGGATAGTGCTTTTTCCACCTTCCCGACAAGTTGGTGAAGTGTTACCTCACATGATTTGCTTCGTAAGTATTATGAAAATGTGGCAGTTCATAGATAAAATTACGTATTCACAACAACAAAAAAGTATGTCGGCAGAAAATAAAAGTGGCATTATGAATTGGGCAGTACCGTAAGGTTTTTCGCTTTGACACTAAGGGTTACTAAAAGTAGCAAAACGAATTCTGCTAGAGCGTTGTCTTACTATTCCCTCATTGACTTTGTATCTGCCTGCTTGTAGTTCTGCTACAAAAGAATTAAAAATCTTGCATTCAGCGAGTCAGGCGAACAAAGGCAGCGTGCACCTGACAGGCAAGCACGTTACCTTTTTTTTTTTTTTTTTTTTCTTCGATCGTTGTGGTTGGTCCCTGCGGACGTCACAGTGACATCCGTTCAAGTTCGTTTGTTGATCCGTCCACTCAGTTTTTTTATTACAGAGGCCAACTGGCTCTCTGACCGAACACGCTGAGCTGCTGTGCCAGCGATAATATCAAGTGAATTCAGCAGGATAGTTCTGTGCCATCAAGGAAGTAACTTGTCGGTCACAGAGTTGCCAAACATATTCTGCGCTGTTGCCAAGTTTCAGTTATAGTACCAGGAAGGATACCAGCTGATGTGTTCTGTGAGTGACCTCGGAAGTGACTATAGCTTCATCTCAAAGTTGCGGGTGGCAAGGGCTGCAAGATCCTCATTATATGCCCATGAGTCTTATTCGCCTTTCTGCAACTAGGTTTAGAGGCTAGAGTGCAATTACTTGTAATACATCGATGCACTGAATGCAAACTAAATGTCATATATTAATAACTGCGACAATTATTTGTGTTTTACTGTCTTAATCGGATCGAAACCTTGAAAGCGTATTCACCAGACGCGATTCACAATTTTGGAGCTTCTCCAGTGGTTGAGTTGGCAATTCCTCTTTGCTGTACAATATTGTTATTGAGATCACTGTCATTGGCACATCCACCAGAAGACAGGCATGGCCTGGCTTATTGTTAGCTTTCGTGACGGATATTCTGCCTTTGCTCGAAACGTGAAGACTTAAGGTGAATTCGAACATTCCATATGGCGAAAATTTGATGTTTCTATTCTTCCAGCTCTAACATACAAATAACAGTTACAATAAGCGGCAGAAAAGCGCCTGTGAACCAATGATGCAATCATAATTAGTGGAATCTGACAAATTCCATCTGTCATCTGATAATTGTGAAAACTACTTTTTCATCTTCACAGCACTGCAGTATGAACTCAAGGGTTTCATAGAATACCTATACTTAATTTCGTTGTGATCGTTTTCAATGACAGTAGGGGAGGAGCAAAACCATTTGACTTGAAACATACTTTTCCAGTGGGATTTGAATCTTTGGCTACAGTTGCAGTAGCACGTCCAGGGAGGTATCAAGAATGTTAGCAATCACTCATTGCTAAAGTATAGCCTAGGGAAGAAAGAAGCAGGTTTCCGACAAAGTAAACGATGAGAGATACTGTCGCTGTCACTTATTAAACAGGAATTGTTCAGAAAATTACAACTATATCTAGTGAAATGAGTAGGTTGATGCATCTCCAGTCTGGCACTATCACTGAGTTGCCAAACGTTTTCCGAAATGATATGAATGTGTGTGTGTGCGTGTTCTTAGGACATTTCCGAAAGAACATACACTACGAATCGAAATAGACAGACTTCTTAATCAATTAAAGATTGAAGGACAGATGTCCAGGCTGTCATGGGCATTTAAATAGAACAACAGCGTCAGATGAAAATTTGTGGCTGACCAGATTCGAACCCGGATTTACAAAATTTTAATACCAAAATACAGCATCTCGGTTCTTACAATAGTGCAATAGGTGCGCACTGGTTAGATGTAACCGAAGAGAGACTCCAACTCGGATTGTAGTTAAGGGCGAATCCCAAGCGCATGACCACGAACAATTGGGAGTGGAAACTTAATCTCATCAGGACCTTGTTGAAGGACCATGACATGCGATCGTTAGACCGACTGCACAAAGTTCAGATTATAAATACATACATACTTAGAAAAATATATTGCGTTGGAGCAGTCTTACCGATACTGCAGGTCACTGCGCATAAAAATATAAGCTGTAGCCTCTTGGTATGTGTGGAAACAAAATATCATCAAAGTATCCTTCGACACGGCGACTTTGCAGAGGCAAAACGGAGGACTTTGAATTAAAGACGTGCTTTTAAACTAATACACGCCACTAAGACAGGCATCACGAAACTTCTGTTCCTCTCGTTAGATCCTGGGGATAGGAACGCTCCTGTTAATGTGGCATGCCAGCCTAGATTACGTCCGAAAGTACTATGGCGTTTGGAGCTGTATAAGACTTCCACGAGCACAAACCAACACTAGAACCGTTTATGATTATATTACCAGACATCGTCTTCACAAACCAATTCCGGTAACTTAACCTACAAACAACTGGAGGAACGTCTGGAAAAATATCAACAATAAAATTATACCAACTAGAGTAAGTGCCGTATGGTGCGACTTTGTAAACGAAAACATACCCACAGCGGAACGATTATGTAAAATCAAATTGAGACCATCTCCATGCGGCGACAAATGACGGCTTGTAGAACTGTAGCGCACATCTTCTCATGTGAAAAAAGAATCAGAATATTTGGAACTGGACTACGAAGAAGTTAGCACTGTCAATAGAAACGCAGAAAGTCAAATACCGATAACTGAAGCTTTACAACCCGACTGGAAATGTTACCCGTCCGCAAAGAATAACAGTTATTCGTGGCTTCTGGGACAGTTTGTGTTTTACGTCATAACAAACAAAACTTAGTAGAGTACATGTTCTATATTGCAGTAGAACATTTTAAGCTGAAGAAGAATAACAAATATAAGGAATGGTTTTAAATTTTATCTCTATTGCTTTATGTGGGCTACAAAGAGGTGGGCAGTTTTATTCATTAGAAGAGGAATACAGTTCTTTCACTTTTTTTATTCCTGGAATATTCTTTTACGTTGGATCTAAAATCAGAACTGTTCTAATTTGGCAAAACCCCACCGGCTCCGAAATTTCTTTTACACTCCTGGAAATGGAAAAAAGAACACATTGACACCGGTGTGTCAGACCCACCATACTTGCTCCGGACACTGCGAGAGGGCTGTACAAGCAATGATCACACGCACGGCACAGCGGACACACCAGGAACCGCGGTGTTGGCCGTCGAATGGCGCTAGCTGCGCAGCATTTGTGCACCGCCGCCGTCAGTGTCAGCCAGTTTGCCGTGGCATACGGAGCTCCATCGCAGTCTTTAACACTGGTAGCCGGCCGAAGTGGCCGTGCGGTTAAAGGCGCTGCAGTCTGGAACCGCAAGACCGCTACGGTCGTAGGTTCGAATCCTGCCTCGGGCATGGATGTTTGTGATGTCCTTAGGTTAGTTAGGTTTAACTAGTTCTAAGTTCTAGGGGACTAATGACCTCAGCAGTTGAGTCCCATAGTGCTCAGAGCCATTTGAACCATTAACACTGGTAGCATGCCGCGACAGCGTGGACGTGAACCGTATGTGCAGTTGACGGACTTTGAGCGAGGGCGTATAGTGGGCATGCGGGAGGCCGGGTGGACGTACCGCCGAATTGCTCAACACGTGGGGCGTGAGGTCTCCACAGTACATCGATGTTGTCGCCAGTGGTCGGCGGAAGGTGCACGTGCCCGTCGACCTGGGACCGGACCGCAGCGACGCACGGATGCACGCCAAGACCGTAGGATCCTACGCAGTGCCGTAGGGGACCGCACCGCCACTTCCCAGCAAATTAGGGACACTGTTGCTCCTGGGGTATCGGCGAGGACCATTCGCAACCGTCTCCATGAAGCTGGGCTACGGTCCCGCACACCGTTAGGCCGTCTTCCGCTCACGCCCCAACATCGTGCAGCCCGCCTCCAGTGGTGTCGCGACAGGCGTGAATGGAGGGACGAATGGAGACGTGTCGTCTTCAGCGATGAGAGTCGCTTCTGCCTTGGTGCCAATGATGGTCGTATGCGTGTTTGGCGCCGTGCAGGTGAGCGCCACAATCAGGACTGCATACGACCGAGGCACACAGGGCCAACACCCGGCATCATGGTGTGGGGAGCGATCTCCTACACTGGCCGTACACCACTGGTGATCGTCGAGGGGACACTGAATAGTGCACGGTACATCCAAACCGTCATCGAACCCATCGTTCTACCATTCCTAGACCGGCAAGGGAACTTGCTGTTCCAACAGGACAATGCACGTCCGCATGTATCCCGTGCCACCCAACGTGCTCTAGAAGGTGTAAGTCAACTACCCTGGCCAGCAAGATCTCCGGATCTGTCCCCCATTGAGCATGTTTGGGACTGGATGAAGCGTCGTCTCACGCGGTCTGCACGTCCAGCACGAACGCTGGTCCAACTGAGGCGCCAGGTGGAAATGGCATGGCAAGCCGTTCCACAGGACTACATCCAGCATCTCTACGATCGTCTGCATGGGAGAATAGCAGCCTGCATTGCTGCGAAAGGTGGATATACACTGTACTAGTGCCGACATTGTGCATGCTCTGTTGCCTGTGTCTATGTGCCTGTGGTTCTGTCAGTGTGATCATGTGATGTATCTGACCCCAGGAATGTGTCAATAAAGTTTCCCCTTCCTGGGACAATGAATTCACGGTGTTCTTATTTCAATTTCCAGGAGTGTATTTGTTGAAAAATACATGGCTTCCTTACAGACCTCATATGCATCCAGTGCATAATAAATTAAAATGTGAATACATTTCTGCATGAATGTTTGTTATGTATTTTTCAGTCACCCTTTCCATTGTTATAAGTTATGTTCTACAAGGAACGCACGCCATTGGAGGCGGTAATCTGTAATTTATTTTACCTAAATTACTACTTCAGTTTTGTTCTACAATTTACAAGAATATACGTGTGCAAACATGGAATACGTGGGAATAATGCAGCTGAACAGTGCCAGGTATGGGAGAGGCATTGTGGCCAGGCCTCGGATCTTCGACCCCTGCCCTCTTTTCCTACGCCTACCTGCTGCTGAAAGTCTTCTCAAAGATAAAAAAAAAAATAGTCCAGTGATCAGAACGTCTGTCTAGTAAGCAGGAGGTCTGGGTTCGAAGCCCAGTCGGTCACAAATTGTCATCTGCCGTCGTCGCTGTATTTCAACGCGCTGTGACAGTGTGGTCGTCGGTCCTTCGATATTTAAGATGCAATTGTTTTTTGAGGCAATAGAGGTGATTTGCGAACATTTGTCTTGCCATCAATGTAACAGGACTTCAACGGCATCCAACCATTAGTCATACATTTGTGCCGGCGCTAACCCATGTCATATACATGCGAATTAGATTGTAGTTCATATTTAGTCAAATAACGAATGGTCAGTATACAAGTATGCAGGCCGGGTTGGCCGAGCGGTTCCAGGCGCTACAGTCGGGAACCGCGCGACCGCTACGGTCGCAGGTTCGAATCCTGTCTCGGACATGGATGTGTCTGAGGTCCTTAGGTTAGTTAGGTTTAAGTAGTTCTAAGTTCTAGCGGACTGATAACCTCAGAAGTTAAGTCCCATAGTGCTCAGAGCCATTTGAACCATTTATGAGGTATACGAGTATTTACGAACAATACAAGTAGGATAGCAGCGAACTGATCACTTAACCAAGTGCAAAATGGTTCAAATGGCTCTGAGCACTATGGGACTCAACTGCTGTGGTCATAAGTCCCCTAGAACTTAGAACTACTTAAACCTAACTAACCCAAGGACAGCACACAACACCCAGCCATCACGAGGCAGAGAAAATCCCTGACCCCGCCGGGAATCGAACCCGGGAACCCGGGCGTGGGAAGCGAGAACGCTACCGCACGACCACGAGATGCGGGCTGCAAAATGGAGTACCTGTGTAATGAGTCATTCCAGCTACATAGCTGAGGGTAAGATTTGTTAAGCATTTCATTGCAGAATTAATGTAATATCCGCACGATAATCTCTGCAGTAATACTGTATTAGCAGCCCGCGATTAGAGTACTATGTTCGTTAAATCGGATTACTCAAGCTGAGGCCAAATAAAGATAAGCGACGACGCCACAACACTATCTTTACTTAAGTAGATAGTCAGCGCTAAATTATGTGCGCCGCCATTAATGTTACTGTAAACAATTTGACAGCATAACACCACCACAACTACTGACAACCTGAACCATTATCATCACGCAGTTGTGACTCTCAGTGGTTACAGGTTGCTGATGTTTGTCACGAATAGCGGAAAGCGCCTCTGAAGTTCCATTTGCATTACGACTAGGACGGAGAGAATGCTAAATAGCAGTAATAGGTTCCCGATAGTTTCACACTAACGGGTTTGGCTATCGAAATACTCATATTGGAATCATAAAAGTGTAATTGCTAGAACGCTCAACTACCTTAATAACACTTCATTCTGGATTGAATACGACTCGGAAAGCGACGTTAATTTGACGTTTTCATCCATCTCCAGACGTCTCACTGAATGAAGTCTGTAGTGCACGCACAGTTGTGTTGCCTGCAGCAAGGATTCTGTGAAGTGTTGTGGCAGCTGGCAGTCATTGCTGAATACACACATGTGCAAATATCCTCACTGCTCTAGCGGAACTCTTCTTTGTTGCATTTTTTCCATACCGTAATTAGCACAACAACATAAGGCTTGTTCTGCTGAAGAACGTGATGCCCACAAGTCCTTAAATAAGAATCTCCTAGCGGGAGTAATACATGAAAGGAAACAGACTGTTGGACAAAAGAATGGACAGCTCCCTGCTTTTGGCGTTTCCGATAGCGCCTACGATTAGAATCTGGTGTCATATTATGCTTCAGAACTCTAAACTGTTTATTTTTTTACTTCATACTAAAACAAAAGTTGTGATATGAGAAGAGGAAATGACTTATATGCTTCTCAGGAACTTTAGTTTTTCGTGTTTATTTTCTCACTTCATATTAAAACAAGGGCGTTAATATGAGAAGAGAAAATTAAATATACGCTTCCAAGACATAATATTTCCTTGTGTGCTATTACTGCATAAATGAAAGCCCTGCAATTAATTTTTGTATGTTGGATAAATTTTGATATCACTTCACATTCCTTTGTGAGAAGGTTCCTATTTTCTTGGGATTCAAATAGAGTGGACATTTCATCACTGGTTAATATTCTGATGACTAATGACATGATACCCGTTGCAATTGCTCCATGGCACCTGTGAGTAGAGTCTCACGTTGGTTACTATAAGAACACGCAGGCAGTGATATCCGATCACTGCAGTCAGAGCCAAGGTGATTTCTTTCTGTTTATGGCGAAGCGTCTGCTGCAGTGTCCACGCTCAGCCAACATAAACAAATCGCGGCGGCATTGGGCACTGCTAATCGCTGCGCTTGTCGCGAGCCTCGACAACAAGAGCGCACTGTCTCTGCTAACGATTCTATGGAGTTAATACATCTTACTTAACGTAATACGCAGGACGTGGGATGGGTAAAAATTCAGTTTGTAACTTCCCATCGCATTAAAATACTTTAGTCATATTTGATGCAATATTTATTGTTGGTTGTCCCTCTAATGTTAATAGTATTGATTCAGATTGTGCGTTAACACGAAAACACACACACACACACACACACACGCGCAAACAGTCATTGATTCCAGTGAGGATGACAACTACTGTGTGTTGAACAACACATGCACCAGTCAGTTCCTCGTTCCTCAGTTGGCATCGAGTGGATGAGATTTTTCAATTACCTTGCATTGCAAGAATTGTAGGGAGGGGACTGAAAGTAAATGGACTTGTTGTATGCTAAAGAGCTGCGACAAAGCAAAGCTTGACCGATTATCAGATAATTGTCCACATGGGCTTTGTGGACGAGTATACTTTTAGTAACCAACCCACCCACGATCATTACGTAAGATTTCTTGAGGGCGTAGGGGAATTGATTTCATTAAGTCGTCGACAGTGTAGCGTGATGGTTTACTTCCCACCATACGTTTTCTATATTCGTCCAAAGGTCGCTTGCATTTGTAGGGACACATGGCAATGACCTTGTTACCTCTGCCCACATATTCTCTATCTGGCTGATGTTCGGTGATCGTGGAACAAACGGCAACAGCTTTATTCTCTCTTGGCCCTGAAACCAATCTCGCACTGCCCTGCTATGATGGATGGGTCTCTGCTCCTGTAAATAAACTGTTATCTCGTTAGTTCATATATTTGTATTTAAATAACGTATTTGTAATAAGCACATTGGATTATTATTTTCCACAGTGTTTAAGAATTCATTCCCTGTCATAGATAAGTGATCTGAATTCAACAGTCCGATTAAGAATGTGGTTCACCCAGTCTATCATATGATGAGAGTCGTAGTCGGATATCCACATTAAGACTGACTGGCTGAATCCCATTAGGACGATCTTGTATCGAAATGAAATTACAGAAATCGGATAATTTGAACGTCTGTATTGCAACAATGCTGCGCACATAAATTCCTATGATGGAGTAACAGCTAGCAACTGTCTAAGAAAACGTGAGAAATATGTCGACTAGCAGCAATGTAACGTAATTATAACCCATATTTATCTGATGGAAATACTGAATCGAACAATACACATGTATTTCAGTGGAGGGAAGATACTCCATATCAGATTTGCTGATGACATAATAATAATAAAAATCCCGTGTGGTCAATAGGGGAAACCCTCCCCCATGTGGGTGGTACCGAGGAAATCAAATACTTGGGGTGAACCAAATACTAACACAATCCTGAACGGCTACTCAATCCGTTGAACCCAAAATCCAGACACATCTGAGTGAAAATCACCGCTACTCTGGTCACCGTCTGTTGGCTCAATGAGCTTGGCTGAAAATATTTGCTTCCAAAGACTTCAACACCCTCTGGTCCTTTCCGGTCCTGGTATCACCCAGGCCAAACCAATGAAACACAAGAAAACATGAACTATGCAAGCAAAGGTAACTTTACCCCAGGTGGTACACAACTTGGCCACCGATAGGCGGCAGTTGGATTTTCGCACTCTGGGGAGTCCAGGTTAGCACGGCAGAGAATATCGAAGATCTCTGGTAAATTTCTCTACAAGCAGAAAACATTCATTTAAAAACTAAATATCGATACATTGATGCAAACAAGAAACCTCAATAATCTCACGAAAGAAATCGTCCGCCAAAAAATTCTCGTCCTTGCTCTTCAAGAACCACGATTAATTGACAATTAAAACTTGCATTACGGAAACCATGCCATCTTCAAGAGCAAAATACAACAAAAGGTAGCGAAAGGCGTACCAATCTTCGGCACTGCATTTCTCGAACACAGATCTATCATCAACTCTGTCAAAGAAATCGCATCCATCAATAATCGACTTATGACTATGCTCATTCAGAGCCCCTATAAAAGATATACACTCGAAAATACTATGAGCAAAATTCACCAAGATGACGTGAAAATACTAATGGGAGACTGCAACTCTCTATTTGGGACAGAAAGAACCTGTAGAAAAATCATTGGTACAAATTCAACACACCGAAACGCTTAGACCAACGACACACGTCTGACTGACATTTGCCAACAATTCAACCACAAAAGAATGTCTTCCCACTTTAGGAAGTAGCCTGTTCCCAAGAAACATGTTTGGCTACCTGATGCAAGCTGCTTTCGTTCGCCTTTCGAGACTCGCTGAAAGCCAGATTTTTAATTCTTTTGTAGCAGAGCTACAAGCAGGCAGATACAAACGCAATAAGGGAATCGTAAGACAACGCTCGAGCAAAATGCGCCTTGCTACTTTCAGTAACCCTTAGTGTCAGAGCGAAAACCTTACGGTACTGCCAAATTCATAATGACGACATATTTTTTGTTGTTGTGAATACATAATTTTATCTGTGAAATGCCACATTTTCATAATAATTGCGAATGATACAGGAAATGAAGTAAATACAGATCTTTTCGAAGTCAAAAGTCGGTAATGTCCTACTAATTCGTGTTAAAATAGGCTCAATCGTCTTACAGATACTTAATGCTTTATTAAGATAGTCTGCCGTCGTGATGTTTCTGTAGTAAGCCGAATTTAATTTGTATTAGTACAGTGAATATTTTAATTGGATTTTCCATTAGTTTATTAAACGCAACAGTAATCATCAAAGAGAAATTAATCAGCAAAAGAATTTTCTTTCACGATATCTAAAACGATCTGACAATGCTAAAGTTGTTTACAAATTCTACGCCAGTAGAAACCTACTGGTTCCCACGATATCATTATACCAGAGTAGTTTTAAGAGTATTTTCGTCTAGAAATGAATTGCGTTGACGGTTGATCGATCAAGAGCGGGAAAGGTAAAACTTTACGAATATATGACGAGAGGAGGAGGAGGAGATTAGTGTTTAACGTCCCGTCGACAACGAGGTCATTAGAGACGGAGCGCAAGCTCGGGTGAGGAAAGGATGGGGAAGGAAATCGGCCGTGCCCTTTCAAAGGAACCATCCCGGCATTTGCCTGAAGCGATTTAGGGAAATCACGGAAAACCTAAATCAGGATGGCCGGAGACGGGATTGAACCGCCGTCCTCCCGAATGCGAGTCCAGTGTGATAACCACTGCGCCACCTCGCTCGGTTTATGACGAGAGGGACAAGTGCTTGAGAGAGGACTTCTCTATCAATACAAGTGCCTAAGAGACGTCTTTAATTTCAATCTCCTGGATAGTTTTGTTTCTCAAATCAAGAAGTGCGTTATCATGCAGTAGCACATGTGATGTTGCTCGATTTTCTTACGCTGCGACCGAAAGGTGTCTCAGTTGTTGGCAACAAATTCCAGCTGTGTTGCACACAGCCCTTGGGGCAGAATTGGTAGCCCAAAACACACTTTTGGAGCTATCAGATGTAAAATATTATGTTCACACTACTCTTTCCTCGAGTTTATGTCTTTTGGAGGGGCTCAGCCTTTCATTTCTTCTTAGGAAGTTAACGATAAAGGCATCATAACACGTCACCAGTAACAGTACTGCATACGAATGCTCAGTGAGCGACCTGATGACGTTCAATAATAGTCACTCCGTTGATTTTTGTTGTTTCGAATTAGAGCATGCAGTACTCCTACACCAGACTTCTGAACTTTGCCTGTTGAATGCAAATGTCGCATGATGGTAAAATGGTAATCTATCACATATATCAGTAGTCGAGACTTCCTTAATGTGGAAAATCATTCATGCCAGAACGATCTTTGTTGAAACAAGATTATCTTTTTCTGGCGTATTTTTCCCAAAAGCACTCGCTCCACACACAATTCAAATCTTTCTAGCTGCCTCCTCTGCATTCACCCCTATGTTATACCAAAAGTAAACGTTGTGTTGCAGATGTTACACCTATTTCCACTTGCGACTCAATTTTACAATGCTTAACTGTAGTTCATGATTTTCAAGTTTGCAAAATCCATTCCTTAACTGCCAGATAATAACTAGAACTTCAAATTCGAAAATGACAGTTGAGACACACGCTGATAGCGTCGCGACGCGTTCACCTGGGCGGCGCCGGATTTCAGGCGGCGGGTGGCGTCTGGCCGGTGGCCGGTAGCCGCTGCAGCGCGAGGAAACTCTCGAGCGTAAGCTGTTATGATCGCGGCGCAGCCACGAGCTGTCCTGCGGAATTGTTTCTGGAATACTTGTTATTGCTGGTGGGTAGAATGTTAAGCGAATTATCTTCGATGTTCAGTCAGACTCATAACTTTAGACCGACTGTGGTAAAAAAAATATATATATATATATACAGTTGGACGCGAACAGGCGACTATAAGTTTAGAACGCACGACGCTTGCCACTAGACCACGGGCTCACATCGTCCAAGAACGTCTCGGAAGTAGATAATACTTCCTCCTGACACTTCCGCATCTTACAGTGTTGCCAGATTGTGCAGATTGCCGGACTTAGAGTTGTCAGGGGCGGTCAGTTTTATTGGCCACCTTAAGTGAATGACTCGGACTTAGTCTCTGTGGCGGCCGGCCGGCGGTCAGTTTTATTGTCTAAGACTGAACATATCAATCAGACCCCTCGTCTGTGCTTGTCTTCACATCTCTGAAGGTAATCTTCTCAAAAATGCATCAAGCACACTCGCGTCAGCTTCTCATAAAATTGCCTCATTTACCACAATATTCTGCCCCAACTTGTACGTACAGACATTGATCTTTCTTATTCTGTCTGCAAATTCTTCTACCGACTCTGCATGCTTCTCTGTTACTGTGCCCAACTGATCTCTAAAATATCTGGCATTAGTCTGCTTTGTATACCTCTGGACTAACCCCTTCTTAAAAACTCCACAAGCGTTCTGGCTGCCTTGAGAGCCTCTGTATACCCTGCATAAGTTTTTGCTTCTTCTGCTAATCTCAGTTTTGCTACCCTTGTAAGTTCTGCATTTGACCATTCTTCCATCTCTGCCAAATTATTAAGATCTTCCACATATGCTTGCGCATCCTCAGTTGATTTCCCAGAGAAAAAATGCAAGTAAACTTGTGCCTGACAGATTTATATGTAAACTGAAGGTGGACGGGAGGGGGGAGAAGGAAAAGAAGGGGAAGAGAAGGGACTACTGATGTCAGCTGCATCGAGACATTACACGGACTCTACAGCAACGAGTGTAGCCCATGAACATATAAATACCTAGCCACTTTTGTACTGGAATATTCTTGTGTTAGTGTTCCAGCACTACCACCATGGGGCTGTGAGCCTTGGGGTGCCATCCAGAAAGCTGTACGGGGTCTGCAGTTTGCCCGTCCTTCAGAGCAGCCAGCTCTGAGACACAGGATGTAAAAAGTTGGTAGGTTTGTTTCACGTCAGAGGTAATGGGAGTCACGATTGGCTAGTACCTGTTAGATGTTCGCAGTGTAGCTTGGAAGATCATTCAGCACATAATCAGTACCAGTGGTATGTTTCACATGTAAATGCTATGGGCATATGGCTAGGCAGTGCCAAGAGTAGAAATAGTTCAAGATTAGATGTAAGAACTAGGTTAATATATTTTATTTTTTAATCTTGTTGTTATTTGTGTTTCAAAATGAGTGTCGTGAATGACAAGGCTTCTGCAATTTCAGAGACACAAGTTGTGTCAGAACCAGAGGCAGTTCACATATTATAGGGAAAGGTAGGTAGTGCAATTGACAGCAGATAATACAGAATTACATGGTTGCAGTCACCACAGCAAAGTATAAATTTGACATATGATATAAATGTGTGGTGTCTGTTCTTTCAGACATGTCCAAAAGAACAGACACCACACAGAATCTGCAGCTGTGGTAAATTATATGCTAATGTAAGGTGGAGGGAGGGGAGAAAGGAAAGCAAAGGGAAGGGATTGCTGATATCAGCTGCATCAAGGCATTATATGGAATCAGCAGCGACAAGTGAAAATGTGTACCAGACTGGGATTCAAACCTCGGATCTCCTGCTTACTGGGCAGGTGCATTAACCATTGTGCCATCCTGGACACATTGTAATCACAACTGCACGTATTATCTAGGCATGCCTCACAGCTGACTCACATCCCCACTGAGTGCCACCTGTCTGCAGTCTCTGTCCATTTCCTCCATGCTTGCTGTTCTGAGTTTCCTGCGGGAGGTCGGACATACTTGTGCATCTGCACTGAAGAAGGTGAAACGACTGTCCATCTAGGTGAATCAGTTATATGAATGCATGGTCTCTGATCTTCAGGACATGTCTGCGTAATGCCCTGATGCAGCTGACGTCAGTAATCCCTTCCCTTTCCTTTCCTTTCCTTTCTCCCCCTCCTCCACCTTCAATTTACATATAATGCGTCACAGCTGTGGTTTCTGGGTGGTGTCTGTTCTTTTGGGCATGATTGAAAGAACAGACACCACACATTCATATAACTGTTTCGTCTAGATGGGCACTGGATCCACCTTCTTCAGTGCAGATGCACAAGTATGTCTGACCCCATGTGGGAAACTCAGAGTAACGAGCATGGAGGAAATGGAAAGGGATCACTCGGTGAGAATGTGGGTCAGCCGTGAGGGATGCTGAAATAGTCCTCACTATTGCGAAATGCTGTGTTCCAGGTAGTGCAGCTGTTAATGCACCTGTCCAGTTAGCTGGGGATCCTGAGTTCGAAGTTCAGTCCGGTCCACATTTTGACTCTTAGTTGCTGATTCCAAGTAATGTCTCAATGCAGCTGACACCAGTATTCCCTTCCCTTTCCTTTCCACTCTCCCCCACTCCACCTTCAGTTTACATATAATGTATCACAGCTGTGGATTCGTGTGGTGCCTGTACTTTCAGACATGTTCAAAAGAACAGGCACCACTCATTCATATAATTGATTTGCCTAGATGGACAATGGATTCACCTTCTTCATTGTGCATTCACAAATACATCTGACCTCCTGTGGGAATCTGAGTAGCGAACATGGAGGAAATGGACAGGACTGCAGGTAGGTGGGGCTCTGTGGGAATGTGAGGTGGCCGTGAGGCGTGCTGAGATAGTCCACACAGTTGTGATAACAGTGTGTCCCAGATGGCGTAGTCGTTAACACACCTACCCAGTAAACAGAAGACCACCTTACATTAGCATATAATTTACCACAGCTGCAGATTCTGTGTGGTGTCTGTTCTTTTGGACATGTCTGAAAGAACAGACACCACACATTTATATCATATGTCAAATTTATACTTTGCTGTGGTGACTGCAACCATGTAATTCTGTATTATCTGCTGTCAATTGCACTACCTACCTTTCCCTATAATATGTGAACTGCCTCTGGTTCTGACACAACTTGTGTCTCTGAAATTGCAGAAGCCTTGTCATTCACGACACTCATTTTGAAACACAAATAACAACAAGATTAAAAAATAAAATATATTAACCTAGTTCTTACATCTAATCTTGAACTATTTCTACTCTTGGCACTGCCTAGCCATATGCCCATAGCATTTACATGTGAAACATACCACTGGTACTGATTATGTGCTGAATGATCTTCCAAGCTACACTGCGAACATCTAACAGGTACTAGCCAATCGTGACTCCCATTACCTCTGACGTGAAACAAACCTACCAACTTTTTACATCCTGTGTCTCAGAGCTGGCTGCTCTGAAGGACGGGCAAACTGCAGACCCCGTACAGCTTTCTGGATGGCACCCCAAGGCTCACAGCCCCATGGTGGTAGTGCTGGAACACTAACACAAGAATATTCCAGTACAAAAGTGGCTAGGTATTTATATGTTCATGGGCTACACTTGCTTGGGCTTTGCTATGCCTTGCAGCACATTTGCTAAACATTTCTGCAGTTGCTGGTGTGGAAAGGCTTCTGCCTTGTTTCGCTTAGGTGCCCCTGTGTCAACTATTTACATACCTTGTTTGAATAGCTCACCTCACAACGTGTGATAGCAGTGTTATATTTTGTAAGCTATAACATTTGTGGTCACCTGCTGCTGGCTTGCCTGTAATCTACTTCCTACTTCGAGCATTTCTAACTGAATAAGGTTGGTGTGCTGCAGCTGTAATGATCTTCCAGTGGAATGAAAAGCAGTTAGCACCTAGTCACTTGTGTTTGCAGCTGTATTTGTGTGCTATGTGATGTTATAATCCTGAAGCTTCAGTGCCCATCTTGCCAATCATCCTGACAGATCCTTTAGGCTTGTCTGCCAGCATACAGAATGTTGGTCTGACAAAACAGTGAATAGTCTGCTATGTGTGTCGGAATTAATGGTAACCCACAGGACTGCAATGCACTCTTTCTCAGTTATAAAGTAATTCTTCCCTGACTTGCAGAAGCATAAGCTATCACTCTTTTGGTGTCTTCCTGGATTTGTAGTAGAACTGCACTTATCCTGTCACCAGTAGCACCAATTCCATCTCAGCATTATTGTCAAAATGTGCTACAGCTGGTAAAGATATCAGCACCTCCATAAGGATACAAAAAGATCAGTCTTACTCCTCACTCCTAGAAACTGTTGCAGTTCTTGTAGTGACAATGTCTTGCAATTGAAATCTGGTATGAAGTATTTGTAATAAGAGCATGTTCTGAGATAGCCTATCAATCACGAATGTGTTCAGGAGTTGAAAAATCTATTATGGCTCTTACATTTTCTGTTTATGTTAACTGGGTGCTAAAGATCTTTATTTCTTGCATGACAAAGAGGTACTTTTTTAGATTCAGCTGAAGCCTGCATCATGAAATATTTGAACACTGTTGTCAGACAATTTATTCTTCAAATGGCTTTGAGAAAACAACATGATCCCAGTAACAAAGACACAGTGTTCATTTAAAACATCATGCCTTCAGAAGTGGGTGGAACATTGCACAGACCAACTGGCATAACTCTGAATTCATGAACAGTTTTAGGTGTTATGAAAGCAGTCTCTTCCACGTTATCCTTATCACTCTTGATCTGTCAATAGCCCGTCTACACGTCCATAGGGCAGAAATATTTTGCCCCCTGCAAACAGCCCTAAGTGTCACCAGTTCATGGCAATGGGTATCAATCCTTTCCATTTGCAACTTTTTGCACAATTGCCTTTGAATGCAGGAATATAACCTCCTTCAGCTGCTGACTATGTGTAAAATGATGCCCCAGAATCAACTAATGCCTGGATAGGTTTGTTGTTGATGACATAGATGTGATTTCCCAACATTTTGGCTACTGTCTTCCATAGAGGATTTTCATCTGAAGCAGTCTCATTTCCAAGATGGCCACCTTGAGTAATTTTCAAGATTTTGGCAGCTGGGAAAGTGGCTGGAACCTCCATATGGTGATGGGGAATGACTGGTGAGTTGGCGAGTGACCTTTATCAGGGGACAACAATGGTCTTCATCCTGGTGGCCAACTGTAGTCATCTCTAGTTGTCTGGCATGCATAGTACAATCCTGTTATTTCTCATGAATGATAATCGTCAAACACTCTTGTTCTTTCTTTAGAGTTGAGTATGATGTGGCCAGGACATCCACAGCGGAAACAGACTGACATTTGTGCTTTTCTTTAAGTGAGCCAGTTGTATCTGGGTCCCTGAGAACCTTGGCTGTTGTCTGGTGGTTCCAGCATAGTACAATGGTTTCTGACTGCACTCCTCAATGGAGTTGGGTTGTCTTTCACAGATCTCTTACTATTAGCTGTGAAAGGTCTGATGGGCTTCAGTGACTGCCATTGGTATTACATTTGGAAATTTGTCAAATGATTCATGGTGCACTCTTTTTTGGTGATTGCACTGATATGCTGGCACCCCTTGAAGCCCATTATTGTGCAGACATCCTTCACAAGAAGCACCTGATTGACATTTTCTGCAATTCCATTCATTATGTGTGGAACATCATAAACTTCCATCATTAGGTTTACTGTGCAACAAAGAGCAAAAACACTCTGTGTGTATTGACAATGTCATCTCTCTATGGCATTAGACTGTTTCAGTTATTTGGCTACAATGACCTGCAACTTGTTGCCAAATGTTTCTGCTTGAAATTTGTCCCATTTCTTGTTTCTCTTTGGTGTTCTCAAACTACGGCTGAACTGTACCATCCAAGTGAAAGCAGATGTCGGCAAGACTCATGTCATCTACCCCACCGTATTTAGTGACATGGTCAAATACTTTTAGCCATTTTGTCAGGTTCTGTCCAACATACAAAAACCACTGCTGGATACTTTATGTATATCAGACTTAGGCCAGTATTACACTATCGTATTTCTTTGACAAAGAAATATGATCAAATATTCATAAAATTGCTTTGGCAAAGATCTTTGACGTGGCGCTAAAAAGCGGTATTACACAGTCGTCATATTTTTCCATCAAATTTCAAGATGGGCAGACAACAACGTATTATATGGTGCAGTTGCTACTACCACAATTGCACCTTGTGTGTATTTAGAAGAAAAGCAGCTAAAAAAAATATCTTGGATGAAGCCATAGATATTACGTCAAGATAGTAAAAGTATTCAGAAAAATTTGTGAAAAGAGCTGCTAGTGGAGGACGTCAAGGGTTTTTTTTTTTTTTTAATGAATTTGGCCAGCTATGGACTGCATTAAACTTAAGACTTATGGTGTTTCTTTTTCTTCCGTTCTTCCCAGTACTACCTTCATTTTCTCGCCAACTGCTCATCGGTCCACAAGCTCTTGGGTCGAGGTTTTGGCTCATCTTCTTCATAGTTTGCGTTTTCTATCAGTAGCCTGAAGTGATCCCTGTCATGTATTATTTCTTCTGTAACACGTCTTTTGTTGGCGTCTTTCTTTACTGCTTCTATCCATATTAGTTTTTTTCAGCTTACTAACATAATTAAAAATTTTCTTTGTAATCCATGTTTCTTCCATTCTTTTTAAATGTCCATAATATTTTAGCTGTCTCTTCCTCATTGTATCTGATCTTTTCTGTATTTTTGTACAAGTCTTTATTTCTCCTTTTAATCCACCTGTTTTCCTTGTTTTTCTCAGGACCTAGAATTTTTCTTAGTATTTTCTCTCTCATTTTTCTAGTTCTCTTAATTCGCCTTTGTTATTCAATGTTAGGCACTCTGATCCATAGGTTGCTTGTGTCCTAATAACTGAATTATAATGTTTAATCTTCGCTTGTATGGACACTGATTTCTTATTGTAGTAGTTTTGTGTTAATTTATATGCAAATTCTAACTTTTTTATTCTTTATTTGTTGTGTTGTCCAGTCCATTGGCTTGGATCCACTCCTCCAGGTATTTGAATCTATCAACTCTCTTAATTTTTCCATACTTTGTTTTTATAAACTTTTCTGTATTATGTTTGTGTTCTATATACACAATTTTTTCATAGGATATTTTTAGCCCAGTCTATTCAGCGATCTCATGTAACAGATCAAGCATAACTTTTCAGTTATCAATGCCATATCATCCACAAAGGCTAAACATTTCACTTCAAATTTCTTTCCTTGGCCCATGCTTATACCCTCTGTGCCTGTTTTTTTAATGTGCTTTCCCGTGTTTTTACTATTTTATCTAAAACCAAGTTAAAGAGAACTGGGGACAGCGTCTCCTTGTCGAACTCCTGTTTTGATTTTGAATGGTTCAGAAATTTCACCTTGAAACTTAATTCTTGATATTGTATCTGAGTGTGTGTTCAACAAGTCTTCTGGTGTTTTCATCTATCCCCGATTCATAAAGTATCAGGCATAGTGTTTGTCAACTGAGTCGTAGGCCTTCTTGAAGTCTACGAAAGTAACTACTGTATTTTTATTTTGTATAGCTCTGACTCTCAAAATTGTTTTTAAATTAAGAATCTGTTCTGCACATGATCTACCTTTTCTAAACCCTGCTTGGTAATATATATTAGGTCCTGCTTGTTCCTCTATTCTATTTAAAAGTGCTTTAAAAAGTATTTTGTATGTCACTGGTAACAAGGATATGCCCCTGTAGTAGTTGGTGTCTGTTTTATCTTTTTTATGGAGGATGGATCAATGCTTGTTTCCAGTCACTGGGTACGATTCCTTTTGTCCAAATGTCTAATTACTTTGGGAATTTTCTGCCATGTGGAGAAGTCCCCTAGTTTCCACATTTCTGCTACAATCCCATCCTCTCCTGGTGCTTTGTTATTCTTCAATGCTCAAGTCTTCAAGTCTATGAATTACTTACTAATGGATGAGAGTGTATTTCAGTATTTGCTCACTAAAGTGGCTTCTCATATAACAAAACAATACTCTTGAGAAATGCTATGTGTGCACAAGACAGCCAAACTGTGAAACTGGGATTTATTGATACAGGAGAGCTACTCTAGTTTACAACACAGCAATGGAATGTCTTATTAACCAAAATCGTTCCACAAACGTGTGAAGCAATTTATAATGCACTGATGGGGAATATGTGAAGCTAAGTAAATGTTTAGTACACTATATGGGCAATAACTATATTTTTGAATAATTTAATTAATGGACTTAGTGTACCAACAACTACAAAATTAATAAAAGCACGAAACAGATGAAGGGCTTTTTAAATTGTGGCATCCAGCGTTCAAAAATAAAGTAGAATGGAAAGCTAAGAAAGAATTTTTATTTTAGTGTGTGATCACATCCTCTATTCCAGCTAGCTGAAAAGCTACCTGGATGTTTCCAGATGTAAAGGTGGATGGCTGTAGCTATGATTGTGGACATGAAGTCACCTGCAGCATATTCCACCTGCCCATCAACACACAATTACTAGCATGCACTGTGCCCCTTGCTCACCCCCCCCCCCCCCCCCCCTCTAGCCGAAGCAAGTTAAAAAAGTCTAAGGAACACACCAACTTTGAAGCCATGTTTACAAACACTAGAGACGTTAAATAGCTGTAGTGACACCAGTTTTCCAAGCAGTCACATTTCATATTGCGGTGAATAGAAGAAGAATGACATAGTATCAAATCTATGGAGAGGCCTTAGATAGGATATTTATTTGGCAACAGGCAATATTTGACAAAGTTCCCTATTATACCATCAAATTTCTTTGATATATCAACTTTGACAAAGATGAGAGTGCAATACTAGTCTTACCAATACTTTTGTATATAATAGAGGGAAACATTCCACGTGGGAAAAATATATCTAAAAACAAAGATGATGAGACTTACCAAACAAAAGCGCTGGCAGGTCGATAGACACACAAACACATGCACAAAATTCAAGCTTTCGCAACAAACAGTTGCTTCATCAGGAAAGAGGGAAGGAGAGGGAAAGACGAAAGGATGTGGGTTTTTAAGGGAGAGAGTAAGGAGTCATTCCAATCCCGGGTGCGGGAAGACTTACCTTAGGGGGAAAAAAAGGACAGGTTGTGTTGATTGGAATTTTGAGGTTTTGGAGGGAGTGGAGCTGGAAGTGGGAGATTGAGTAGATGGGAGAGACTGGGTTTGTGTGCAATGAGAGAAGGTTGAGGTTTGCTGGAAAGGTTTTGAAGGGTGAGTGAGTTGCCTTTCCGGAGGTGGGAAACCAGGAGATTGGATAGTTTTTTAAGGTGGAGGGTGGCATGCTGTTCTAATTTGCGGTTGGCCTGTAGGAGGATGCTCTGAACAGCCGGTGTGGATGTGGGAGAGGAAAGATTGAGGACTTTTATTAAGGATAGGAGTTGACGGGTGTGTTCATTGGCTGAGTTGATGTGTAGGTGAAGGATTAGGTGGGTGAGGGCAATGGATTGTTCAGTTTGGAACTGGTATGGGACTGATGGAAAGAAGGGTTGCAGCCAGAGATGGGAACTGTAAGTGTTAGGCCTTTGGGGGTAATGCCAAATGTCAGACAAGCCTGAGAAAATAAAATATGGGAGTGTAATCTGGCTAGGGCGAAGGCATGTTTGCGGAGGGAATGTAAATAAAACTTAATGGGGTCGTTGTGGGGGTGTTGTCAGGGTGACATGGTATTAGAAGGTGGAAAGTGTAACATGAGGCTGAAATGAAAATAAAAATATATGGGGAGAGAGAAAGGTGAACTAGAAAGCAACTGGAGATCTGGTGTGAAAAAAGGCGAAAAAGTGTTGGTTAGAGCTGGGCTATGTTGATCCTGTGGTGAACTTGTGTAGGTAGACAACGATGTGTATAAAGGTTAGGTGGTTGTGTTGCCGCCAAAACACGTTAAAGGATGGAGAAATTCGGGAAAATTTCGAAAAAACTACATGTAAATGTATTAAAAGGAGTGGTTTTGTGGTGGCAGATTATGAAAATGAGGCTAACAATTGTCTGACAAAGAAATAATGACGTTAAAACCTGTGGGAAGCGGCTAAAAATGATCAGTGATGTGAGAAAAACGGAAATGGAAATAAAGCAAAAGTTATTAGAACTAGCCGAAATGGTTGTTCAATAGGTAAAAGGAACTGTTTGTGAACTAGAAACGGTGGATTTTATAGCAGCGGTAGTGTTGAAAGCGGAAAAAAAAAATTTTTTTGGTTATGGTTTGGAAGTGGGTTATGTATTATTACGTATTACGTATTATTGAGTATATATTGGCGGGATAAAATTGTATAGTAGATTACGGTAAAAAGGAGAAGGTGAATAGCCTTACTGGAGCCATGGTGGTGATAACAGTTACCCAATCTCTGCACCAAAATATGTCATGTAGAGTCTGGAATCAAGCAACATTTACAACACCAGGCTCGTCAACAAAAACTGATGCTTCGCACTGAAAGCATCTTATTACTTACACATGAAAGTAGAGGTGCAGCTGAACTGTCTGCATCAGCAGAGCGTGCTCCTATTTACACATACATAGTATGTTCTATAAAATTCCAATATTTCATAAATAAGCTGGACTCTGAATCTTCCAGAAATTACAAATCTTAAATGATAACTGCAGGATACAGATATCAAACAGGTGACATACACATCACCTGCTTTTGACTATAACCACACCACCATGACTAATAACACACAACATGCAGAAATAGAATGTAGCTGTTACACTTTTTTCTACAGAATTATCTCAAGGGTATTTGAAAAACACCATCTATTCTAACATTTCTCTGAGGACCAAAATGACTGCTACTACTATTAAGGTGGTAGGACACTATGGAGTGATATACCAGTGAAATCCTCTACTTCCTTCAGAGGATGATCTTTGTTACATGAAATAAAACTCACCCATTATTACCACAGTATCATACGAACTTTGCAGCTCTTGTTTGACATGGTGAATCACCTTTGAGATCGATGCGAACAGTAGTCTACTGTAATAACCCATCTCTTCACTACACCTACAGTGGCCATAAGTTGGGCCACTAGAAAGTCAATAAGGAAGATATTTGAATCAAGCATGAGCTTTAATAGTTTCCAACTTTCAAGGATATGTGCACATTCCTCGAAAACAAGTGTCAGACTATAGAAAGTATCAAATCGCCGAGATATTTGCTAACCAAAGTAAAACCCTCAATGAACACCATGACGATTTCAAACCTGAAAACTTGTGTAGATGTGGCAGAGTTACTTTGGGACAACTTCAGACTGTCTTATGTGCTCCCAAATATACACTAAGTATGGGAGTTCAAGCACACTCAAACATAGGAGCATTAAAGCTTTTTAATGATCAACAGCTTATTATTTAGGACTCTGGAGGTTGACCACAGAGACCCAAAGTGTTAAACACATGTTTACAGAAAAAGACATCACACATTTTTGTACACTGAGTCACAACGTATGTATGTGCCCTTTCTCGAAAATTGAAGTAGCGAATCACATGCTCCATTTGGTCATCTCATGTAGAGGCATGAACTCTGCTGGTGTGAAATGTTTTGGCACACTGGTTGTATTTTAGACGTGCTAAAAACAAGAAAATGGATTTTGTACCAAAATTGACAGATGAATGAGCTGTGTGTCATTCTTTACATTCACCTGGAGAAAATGTCTCCTCTTTCAAAATTCCTCTTCACTTAAAACAGCTTATACAAAATGCAACAGTATACAATTTGCGAAAATAATAGACGGCACATAATTTGAATTTAATCCTACAGTAATTGTGATATTTTGATAGATGCAAAGGATACCACAAATACTGGTGACAAAGTGATCAGATAAATACAAAAATGTGGCTTTATCAAGTCATAGATATTGCACGATTTGGGACATTTTTTACGTAGCCAAATCGTGTGGCGAAATTAATTTCATTGCAGCTGGTGAGAACGCTGATTTTCAACACTGGTAAAAATATATTAAAACAGGCTTTGAATGGCAAATTATATATGTATATATATTACAATCCTTTAATACATATAAAAATGTATATAATATTCTTCTGACATGTTAAAGTACTTTGATATGTAGAGAAAATTATTTTTGAAAGTAATATTATATGCAATAGTTTTGGTTCATTTCTTGAGCGTGGAAGAGTCATTCCAATATATGACCGAATATTGAGGTATTGATGTGTATCATGTTATATCAATGTTATTTTACCTGTAATTTGCACCCATTCCTACAAATTCTTGTATAATTCCATCCATGTCAACCATTGTTTGTATTTATTATCAAATACACTAGTAAACTGAACAGCACAGTCATGTCTTTCCCTTGTCCACTTATCACTAGCACATATAGAAAACATACCTTAATAGGACACAATGCAATGTGAATGTTCACATATCAACTGTTCATGGTTCAAGTCTATAGAAATAAATTAATAAAATATTTAACACAGTTGTTTAACAACAAAATAATTTATCTCACTCATTGTGTGTTTTTACACTTTAAAAAGTCACCAAACAATACGAGAATATGTCAAAATATATATCACAATTGTGGATTGAGGTAAAGCTCATTGTTCCTCGTGAAGCAATTGACAATAAATACAGTAAGACACTGCAACATTTTTTGAATCTGTTGGATGAGTCATGAGTTTCACACATCACACCGACAATGAAAACAAGAATGATAATTCTAACAATAATTAAAATTATTATCAGTTAACACCAACGTACATTTACATGCAACAATTTTACAGTACATCTCTCTTCAAATATTAGACAAATTATTGAAATCGGTAACATATTTCAGTTTTGAAACAATGTTTTCATAATGTCAGCTACTTCATCTTCATTTAATACAGCTGAAAGAAGTTTAATTACTGATCACAATTCATTTCCTGTTTGTGATGTGAGAATATTTGAGGAATACAAAGGCAGTCACACAGCTATTGTGAAATTGTTATACGACTGTCCATGTTGAGAGTTATCCCTGCTTGAACTGCCTTTATATGCCCATTTGTAATGTCTTATTGTGTCCATGTCACATTCTGCTTCACTCAGTTCATGGCCATCAGAGAAACTTGTCGGAGGATCCACACGTGACTCCCTTGATCCTTCACTTCTTCTATGGACAGACTTAGCTCTCGTTCTTCTAGACCTTAAACTAAAGAAAAATGGAAACAAATCACAAAAGACATCTAAATAAAGAATGATATATTGATCAGATTTCAACGAACTGACATACTAGTAGTGTACTATGTTGTTTGTGTTATGTAATGCACATGAACAGAATTTATGTTCTGCTGATGCATTATTGTCAGTTAAATCTTCCACTAAATATTTAGTGTTGTTGATGCTGATATGAGAAGAAATCTGATGCACATGATACATTACATGGCTTCTTGTGAGAAAACACATCTGAAGTTTGTCATGAATGTTCCTAACTGCCACATTATATGAACAAATTAGGTAACCATGTTCTGTAAGGCATAACAACAACCTAATGTACTGGGCTGGTTATCACTAGTTACATTTATCATATATGTAGTATGTTATTGAATGTGTGTGTGTTCTGAGTAAACATGTTTTTGTAAAGTTGTCCTGTCGCAATGTGAGGCGACATTGTATATCACAGATTTGTTGACACATTATTGCAGGGATGGCCAAGTTAGTTCTTCTGGTTACTTGTAAGAGCAAGCCAAGATACAGCTACAGATGTTACATTACTGTATGTGGCGTGGTAACTGCACGAGGCGTGCGTAATATTGTCATAGTCATGTCCTCTTATATGCTGTTTTCATGCCCACAGACTATTTCATTTTAGTGCATATGAAGGATGGTAGGAATAGGTACATGAGTCTCCTTTCTGTGTATTTTTCATACATTGTCTAATACAGGTATCACTCCTCATTAGTACCAGACAATGTTATATTCATTTTAAGTATTAGCTGGCTGCATTAGCTGTCTAATGCTGGATTAGTTTTATTATGTGTGGCCTAAAGGTGCTAAGAGGATATTACATTTCCCTCACCCACCAGAACTACCGTATTTACTCGAATCTAAGCCGCACTTTTTTTTCCGGTTTTTGTAATCCAAAAAACCGCCTGCGGTTTAGAATCGAGTGCAAAGCAAGCGGAAGTTATGAAAAATGTTGATAGGTGCCACCACAACAAACTTCTGCCATCGAATATATGTAGCGTTACACAAGCATGCTTTGTGGGCACAAAGATAAATACTGGCGCCAAAACCTCTGCATCAGTAAATAAATTTAAAAAAAGGTAGAAGACGAGCTTTTTTTTTCCTCCGCCCCGAGTTTCGACCACTGCATTTTCATACATTATCCAACGAAGTAAATACAAATTCGGTATTGTTCATCTTCGAATGTAGCAGAATTTCAATGTACTACGAAAATCCGACTGGCAAGACTGTTAGGGATGTTTGTCAATATGGCCAACTCTACGTTCCGAGTTTTTTCCTACCTGTGAGAAGAGATGGTTGCTAATAGGAACCTGATGAAATGTGAATCACATGCAGTATTCTCTTCACCATAAGAATAATACGAATATAAACATTTTGCCATGTATTCTTTCGTGTTTGTTGCTATCTCATTTAAATCATGTCTGCGTAATAAACAACGAAACTAGAGTGAGACAACAGCAAACGCGGAAGAATATACGTATCGTGTCATGTTTATATTCGTATTATTCTTATGCCTAATAGTGATACAGTCAGAAATGAAGCACGGCAACTGACTAGATTTTAAATGTAAGATGACTAATTTCTGTGCAGAATTTGATGTACTAAAGAAGTGGCCGCAAAGATTTTCAAACGGAGGAAAATTTTCGCAAAACTCTCGTTCAGAACATGTTCTACCATACGCATGTTCTATCATACGCATCTGGTTCTTGTTGATCATTATCAAAGAAAGCAGCAGTGTAAGTAACAACAAATAGCAGTCTCTTGCCATTGTTTCGCTAATGAGACTATTCCTTTTTTTTTTTTTTTTTTTTAAGTGGCGGTAGCGCGCACAAAAGCAAGTCATGCCGCGAGCGGCGACAGGCCGTAAACACGCACTATCAAAATGCGACAAACAATGCATTACACAGTACAGTAATGCATTTTCAGTTTAGAGTGACGTAAACACCTATAACAAAGAAAACGGCACTTATCAGATCAAAGCAAAATAAGCAATCGATTCAAACCAGACGAAGCACGTGAAAAAGGAAGGGTACCCGTATAAATACGGACGGAGCGCCTGACGCATAGCAATGGCTACCTGGTAAAGCTTAACTGCTAAGCTGACGACTCGAACCAAACTACTGTAGCTGTATCGTCTTTCATTCGACCTAAATTGTGTCGCATATTACAATGGACCAACTTTGTTTCGATTTGGAGGTGCGGCCTAAAACTTTTCTCTCCCCTTGAATTTCGAGTCTCAAATTTCAGGTGCGGCTTAGATTCGGGAATTTTTTTTTCCCTCCTTTATTTCGAGTCTCATTTTTCAGGTGCGGCTTAGATTCGAGTGCGGCTTAGATTCGAGTAAATACGGTAGTGTATTATTGTAATAGTGTCATCCAGTTATGGATATCAAGATGTGATTAGATTTACATGCTTTCTTACAATATTCGTCTATGTCTAGGCAGCTGGAGTGATTATTTATTTTTGTGTGTTACAATGCATTTGCCACAAATTATCATCATTAGGCTTGGCATTAAGTGCATGTTATATAGGTACCAGTGGTATCTTGTTTAGTGAGATAACAACGCTTCAGGTCATGACTCAAGTCTATCATTCTTATAGATAATGCATCACTGGTTACTTTGAGCAATTTTATTCTAATGGTTTTCATGGAGCGGTTTTGTCTAAGATCTGACTTTACAGTAACTGCAAGCTTCACTTTAATCTTATCAGAGAATAATTGTGTTTTTGTTATGCACAAGAGGAAAGCTTCTAAGAGTGTTTTACATACTCTGTTGTTGGGATCATATTTTTACATTTAGTGTTACTTAAGAGCCATTTTTCACATTTTATCTGTATGATCTACTTTGTACATGTTTGTGACAGTGACTAAAGAACTTAGAATATACGACTGGCTACTCCCACTAAGCTGCAGGGTTGTTTTGTAGCCATTTGGAATTTACTATATTATTTTTATTACATACTCAATGGTTAACTACACTCCTGGAAATGGAAAAAAGAACACATTGACACCGGTGTGTCAGACCCACCATACTTGCTCCGGACACTGCGAGAGGGCTGTACAAGCAATGATCACACGCACGGCACAGCGGACACACCAGGAACCGCGGTGTTGGCCGTCGAATGGCGCTAGCTGCGCAGCATTTGTGCACCGCCGCCGTCAGTGTCAGCCAGTTTGCCGTGGCATACGGAGCTCCATCGCAGTCTTTAACACTGGTAGCATGCCGCGACAGCGTGGACGTGAACCGTATGTGCAGTTGACGGACTTTGAGCGAGGGCGTATAGTGGGCATGCGGGAGGCCGGGTGGACGTACCGCCGAATTGCTCAACACGTGGGGCGTGAGGTCTCCACAGTACATTGATGTTGTCGCCAGTGGTCGGCGGAAGGTGCACGTGCCCGTCGACCTGGGACCGGACCGCAGCGACGCACGGATGCACGCCAAGACCGTAGGATCCTACGCAGTGCCATAGGGGACCGCACCGCCACTTCCCAGCAAATTAGGGACACTGTTGCTCCTGGGGTATCGGCGAGGACCATTCGCAACCGTCTCCATGAAGCTGGGCTACGGTCCCGCACACCGTTAGGCCGTCTTCCGCTCACGCCCCAACATCGTGCAGCCCGCCTCCAGTGGTGTCGCGACAGGCGTGAATGGAGGGACGAATGGAGACGTGTCGTCTTCAGCGATGAGAGTCGCTTCTGCCTTGGTGCCAATGATGGTCGTATGCGTGTTTGGCGTCGTGCAGGTGAGCGCCACAATCAGGACTGCATACGACCGAGGCACACAGGGCCAACACCCGGCATCATGGTGTGGGGAGCGATCTCCTACACTGGCCGTACACCACTGGTGATCGTCGAGGGGACACTGAATAGTGCACGGTACATCCAAACCGTCATCGAACCCATCGTTCTACCATTCCTAGACCGGCAAGGGAACTTGCTGTTCCAACAGGACAATGCACGTCCGCATGTATCCCGTGCCACCCAACGTGCTCTAGAAGGTGTAAGTCAACTACCCTGGCCAGCAAGATCTCCTGATCTGTCCCCCATTGAGCATGTTTGGGACTGGATGAAGCGTCGTCTCACGCGGTCTGCACGTCCAGCACGAACGCTGGTCCAACTGAGGCGCCAGGTGGAAATGGCATGGCAAGCCGTTCCACAGGACTACATCCAGCATCTCTACGATCGTCTCCATGGGAGAATAGCAGCCTGCATTGCTGCGAAAGGTGGATATACACTGTACTAGTGCCGACATTGTGCATGCTCTGTTGCCTGTGTCTATGTGCCTGTGGTTCTGTCAGTGTGATCCTGTGATGTATCTGACCCCAGGAATGTGTCAATAAAGTTTCCCCATCCTGGGACAATGAATTCACGGTGTTCTTATTTCAATTTCCAGCAGTGTAACTTACTAAATATGTACAACTGGCTACTCTAATTAAGCAACAGGCCTGTTTCGTAGCCATTTGGGATTTACAGTTAATTTTGTAACTGAACAGAATAAATTATGATTAATGGAGGGTTTCATTCATCTAACTAATAATTTTATTTGCTTAAGTGATTTGTCATACTGTTTTTTACCTTAAGAGTATTTGGTAGCATTTATTTTGACATTATGTTTTTATTTCTTTGATGACTAATGCTGCTGTTACATTTGATGTACGAAGGGGCCCTATGAGGGTCCAGCATGTCACTGAAATCAGTTCCACAATACAGCAATCTTCCCTTGTGGTGTTCAGACATGGTCAACCAGAACCTTGAAGACGAGTATGCCTGTCCTCATGGTCCCATGCATTTGGGTGCTCTCACATCTAAATGCCCCAAAAATCTGGATACTGGACAATTTTACCACCTGGTCAAATGGAGACCCACAATGAGGCCCTCTGCAAACTCTGCTAGGTGCTGATAACACTGTCTATCAGAAGTATGTAATGTCTCCATGTCCACAGTGATCACTCAACATCTGGATCGGTTCACGGTTGTTATATGCCCTACCCGGGCTGGTGACAACACTAAACACAAACAACAATACAGCACTCTGGTGGCCATTCCACATGTCACGTATCTTTTATATATCCACATTTTATGAAGGTACTTAGACATCTGACCCATGTATGTAATATGAGCAGTAATGTTCCTCTCATAGGGTGCCATGGGAGACACACACACACACACACACAAAAAAATCACTTCTGTAGAGATGGATGATTCTACTTCCTGTATTGTGTATCAACAAGTCCTGAATCCACATAAAAGCAAGCTAGTATGTCAGACTGTCAGTCTCATACATGACTTCTATTGGGTTGGGGTTCGGTTGTTCTGGGGGAGGAGACTAGACAGCAAGGTCATTGGTCTCATTGGATTAGGGAAGGATGGGGAAGGAAATCGGCCATGTCCTTTCAAAGGAAGCATCCCGGCATTTGCCTCGAGGGATTTAGGGAAATCACGGAAAACCTAAATCAGGATGGCCAGATGCGGGATTGAACCGTCATCCTCCTGAATGCGAGTCCAGTGTGCTAACCCCTGTGCCACCTCACTCGGTATGACTTCTGTCTGTGTTCTCAGATTCCTGTTACAGGAACAAACATGTTGACTGCTGTACCATATGAGTGGGTACTGTTAAATGATAGCCATAATTGGTGTTTAATTTGCTGTTAGATTGAACAGTAGCTTTTTTATATCAGATGCTTCATGTTCTTATTGAACAGTCTGCATTGAAATTTAAAAACAGGCTGCAAATTATCTGAAATGTTAATGACTGTATCATTAACCTCATTTGGCATGTACGTACATTTCAGATCGAGAGAGAGAGAGAGAGAGAGAGAGAGAGAGAGAGAGAGGGGGGGGGAGTATTTTAGTCAGTAATATCACATATCTATGTACATAGAACAGATTGTCTGCTGTGTATATTTCAATACATAACCCGGTTCTCGATTTTTAATATGACAATTTGAATTATAGAGCGAGTTAAGTTCATTGTCTCTTTTGGAACGCTAGCCTCCCAAATTTTTTTTGTGGCTTTCTATGATTCAGTTGCATAGCCGTGTTACACCTGGCATCAGTGTGGGGAGCCATGGTGTATGACTACAGGTCACAGCTGGTAGTGGCTGAGGGAACTGACAGCACAACAGTATGTCATGGATACCCTGCATCATTAGTTGTTACCTGTCATGTTACAGTACCGTGGTGCCATTTTCAACAGGACAATGCTTGTTAAAACAGGACATGTGCGCATGAACTCACTCTGAAGTTGAGGTACTACTGTGGCCAACAAGATCCTCAGATATGTCCCCTATAGAACATATGTGGGTCCAGCTCAGACCAACTCTGTGCCTGTACCCATATCCAGGATACAAAGGACAAGTTACAGCACTTGGGGGCTAGCTTGCCTCATGAGATGTTACAATGACTATGATAGCCTTCCCCAACCAAATTAGTGCATGCCTCCAAGCCAGAGGGAGTGCAATGCAAGTTTGCTAATAATGCCAAGTTCTTTCAATTTTGTAATAACTGGAACAACATAACATACCCTCTCACCCATTAAGTTTCAAATTGTTTTCTCTTCCTCTTCTGGGTGCTTCATTTTTTTGTCAGACAGTGCAGGAGATACTGTTAGAATGTCAAATTTTGTCGATGTAGTTACATATGAGGAAGAATTACCTAATAAAGATTACTGTAATATCAAGATACAATCTGACCAAATATCTGCACGGAGCAAAGTTTCACTGCTAAAGGAACGAAGGAAGATTGGAGATGAGTGTACCTTCAATAATGAGGCCATTAGTGTCTGAGGACAAGAACATACAGAACAAAGATAGGAAAAGAAATTACCCATGTCACTTTAAAACAATCCAGGGACTATTTCCTTCAAAAAATTTAGGAAACCTAAATGTGATGGCCAGATGGGGAATTTAAACCTGCTTCTTCAAGTTCTGTGCCTTAACCAGTGGTAACTCTGTCTACAGCTTAACTGAAAAGTTGTTTCATTTCATGAAATTTATAGACAATATTAGCATTGTACTGTGAAATTAATGACTGACACATATCAGTTATGTTACGTAAATACAAGGGAACAATAATGAATGGGAATATGTAGTGAAATGATTACACAAATTTTACTTTAAGAAAATATAGGGTTAACTTTACTGGCAGATTGCTGGGAAACTGCATTTTGCTTACAAAAGAGTGGGACCTTGGTACTAATGGCACTGTCAAAGTAATTCACATGATTACAAGTACATACTTGTCACTTTCTGGTTGTCAATTGTCAAAGCAAACAGGACAAACTGATCAGCGACATCTAATACTTTATTACATGGAACAATTAGAATCCGCAAATGATGTACATTGTGGATTCAGTATATTATTTCATTAGCAATGATGATTTATTTCCTGCTACTAAGAAGCATTCATAAAATATTCTCAATTAATCCAGTTTAACATGGCATTCTTCCTGATAATGATAATGAAAGTGATGATGTAATTTGGAGGCTAGATGAATGGCATATCAGATAAAACTTTTTTCTTTACTCTGAGCACATGCAAGTTTTTTTTCTTACACAAAGGAAAAACGAAATTTTACTCAAAATCAAACACTATCCAACACTTTTTTTATTAACACTACAAAGTTGTCATATGAAATATTTGTCATGTAATGACAAATTTTCATGGACCTGATGGATGGTCGAGATATGGGATGGGGCTTACATTTTACCTGACGTTGTGCCTTTGTCTTCGAGTGACATTCCTCCTGTCTGGCAGAGGAGATGGTTCTGGGGATGTGCTTGACTCTGGTCCTATTCCTCCTCCTTGATATAAAATGGCTGGCAAGAAAATAATAAATTATTAATGAAAGCAATGAAAACAGTCTTTATGAAAAATTGAAATTGTGTGACAAAGTGTTCATTACTAAAACTTAAGCATGCTTTCTAATCTGGTGTTATTACAATCAAATTAAATGCTCTGAACAACCACTATACTCTTGCCTGAAAACTACAAACATTCTAAATTTTTCACCCTTACAATACCAGTAATGTTGCAGCATTTTTCATCAATTTATGTCGCACTGTCTCCTTCCAGAAAAGGAAAGCTGACCAGAATTCAGAGGACAAACAGCTTAAACTCAGTTATTTTCCAGATAAAAATGTAATTTATTCAGTCTGGTTATTAATAAATTGAATTGATAATTGTTAAGAGTAGCATACAATTGCCACAGATATTTGTGTTTAGAACTTCAGAGACACAATCTGCTGCTTACTATGTTGCAACAAATGCAAGAACTTCGCTGGCATATTTATACCTTTATATCTGAAGAACATAATATTTTATTAGATCCTGCCCATTATGAACCTGAGACACGCATTTGCTTGTTACAATGTTACAAGAACATTTAGGTGGTCGGGCAGTGAGAAATTACAAATTATTTGTAGGTACTGGGTGGACGTATGTATTTCAGTAAGAACTACACAGGAACGCAACATTCTCGCATCAGGAATGACAAGTCATGGAAGAAAGGATGAAATACTCATTCATACAACCATGGCTATAGAAACTATGGCAGTCTCTAGATTTCTGGCAGCAGATATATTTCAAACTACTGGGTTTGTCAGCATAAAAAAAATTCATGCACATAAATGAACTTTTTGGGAAAACTAAATCCCAGTTTATAAAATGCACTGATGGAAAGATTCACTCCATCTGCCATTTGAGATATTCTAAAAAGGAAAAAGTAAGGTGAAACAAAAAAAATTATTGTTGTTTTTAATGATAAAATTGTTTTGTGTCTAAGAATTGTCAATCAAAATAATTACACTCTGAATGATGAGATAGCACACAAGTACATTATTTATGTGATTTATATTTAACTGTTGATTCACTTCTTGACAGTCCCAAAGATTTATTTCACAGCATTTGGAAACAATCTAAAATTGGTAGGGTTCCTGCATCATTGTAAAGAATAATACTTGAAGAGAGAAAGAACAGCTATACAAGAGCTTTGAGACAATGTACATGTAGTTACCCTTCCAGTAGGAAAAAAGAGATTGTCATGCTCCTGCAGTGGGAACAAGCTAAACATTTACAAGCAATGAAGCTACATTCAGGATAAAAGGGAGGGGACAGTGAACCACAGAAAAAGGAAAGCCACTGAATATATTCTCATCTGAACACAAAATCATGAAGAAACTGCAAAACTTCATTGCAAGAGTGCTTTGGTTATACAATCTCTCAAAAATTTAGAAAGAAAATCAATTAATATGACCTACTCCCAGCAGCACTGGAGTGATAAAACCAGGAAACTTTGCTTAGCCAAGCCATGAGGAAACTACTACAAAATGTGCAAAATCAGAGAAGTCAGGTTTGAACCAGTGCCTCATTTCATTAGAGTACTAGATGAAACTCATCCACATAGATTATAAGTGTGTATGAGCTAGTTTTAACATCACCATGAATTCTGTTTCTACGAGACTTATGAACAAATGAAACACGAAGTTGTGAATAATTTGTTTTGCAAATTTGTTTGAGACCCTGGAGCAGGCTGTTTATTTCTACAGATATGTAGATGGCAGTGAAGCAAAGAAAATACATAATGATTCCTACAAAGACTGTTCAGTTGAAATAAATACTTATTTCAGTACAAATGGTCAAGCTCTACCTTACATACTGGGCAATTGCACCTGTAACATAACACTGGCAAGTAATTTAGAGTACACTGTATAATATACTTACTTTGTAATGACAGACCGTCTATGTCATTTCTAGTGCTTGTGTGGATGGGAATGGCAACTGGCCCTGCATCAGACCTGTGTGCGGTTGAACTTGAGTAATCAGAACTTTCTGATCGTGCACATTTACTTTTTTGACTCCCTCTGAGTTTTGTGTAGTCATCTTGTGGATTTGACTGAAAGATAAAACTTAATCAGGTTGTTTATAAAGGAAAATATAAGACACTACTATGAAAAGAAAACCTTTAAAAATGATCTGTTACAAATTAACTTAATTCACATATAATTCAGACTATACATTTTATATGATCACAATCACTGGGCCATTCATCCATTGAGAGAGAATCTTGGACAAAAATTTAAGCATCTTTTATAACATTTTCTTATTTTGAGGAAACAGAAGGAATGATTTGTTTTACTTGTTACATAGTTTCTACAGCCCAGATCGCATAAATATTACTTTATTTAAAACAATCAGTTTTGACAGACTTTGCTGTCATCTTCAGGTCTCAAAAAGTCTTTGTTATGAAACGCATTCACTTTAAGTTGGACCTCATGTCAAGTTGTCATGTGGATAAAAAACCGCACATTATAAAAGGTTTGTCATAACTAAAATATTTGGAAACATACAGCACCTTATGCAAATAGTAAGGTCATATGTGAGCAGTATATATACGGACATGGCCATTTGCACAAGGTTCTTGATGTTTTTAAATATTTTAGTTATGTTGCAATCATAAATTATATTCGACAGTATAGTTATAGTTTAATGTTACTTCAGTTCATAGACTAAATCTTTACCAATTACTTCACTTTCATTATTTTAAGCTATATCTGGACTTGTTCCAAGTTTCTGAAGATACTCCTTAATGGACTGTACAGTAAGGTAAATTTTATGTTGGTGTTGGTGACAGGGATATTAACTGATATTTGGAGTACTATAGCTTCTTGTCACCATTGACATTACTAATGTACTGTGTGCGACATTCTCCATGATGGAATCCAGTAAACTTTTGTTTCTAAAGCAATTTGGAAGACGCATCTCATCAAAATGTTTTTCTTACAATTAAAATACTTTGTCAGTACACACAAGATGGATTTCAATGAGTCAAATACCTGATACATTTTATTAAAAGAAGCAAAAAATGTAAGCCTATGATTGTATGTTAACATTCTACCCAACAGACTTATTTGAGCATCTTTTGATACTATAAGAAATTCTGTCATTACTGCAGCAGAATCTGAACAACATCTCCAAGAAAAAGTCGAAAAATATAACATGCAAGCCATGTTCAAAGTTACTTTTTTGTGTCCCACATATGACGGAAACATTCCACGTGTGAAAAATATATCTAAAAACAAAGATGATGTGACTTACCAAACGAAAGTGCTAGCATGTCGATACACACACACACACACACACACACACACACACACACACACACACACACACAAACATACACACGAAATTCTAGCTTTCTCAACCAACGGTTGCTTCATCAGGAAAGAGGGAAGGAGAGGGAAAGATGAAAGGATGTGGGTTGGTTTAAGGGAGAGGGTAAGGAGTCATTCCGATCCCGGGAGTGGAAAGACTTACCTTGGGGGAAAAAAAGGACAGGTATACACTCGCGCGCGCGCACACACACATATCCATCCGCACATACACAGACACAAGCAGACATTTGTAAAGGCAAAGAGTTCGGGCAGAGATGTCAGTCGAGGCGGAAGTACAGAGGCAAAGATGTTGAAAGACAGGTGAGGTATGAGTGGTGGCAACTTGAAATTAGCGGAGGTTGAGGCATGGCGGATAACGAGAGGAGAGGATATACTGAAGGGCAAGTTCCCATCTCCGGAGTTCTGACAGGTTGGTGTTAGTGGGAAGTATCCAGATAACCCGGACGGTGTGACACTGTGCCAAGATGTGCTGGCCGTGCACCAAGGCATGTTTAGCCACAGGGTGATCCTCATTACCAACAAACACTGTCTGCCTGTGTCCATTCATGCGAATGGACAGTTTGTTGCTGGTCATTCCCACATAGAAAGCTTCACAGTATAGGCAGGTCAAAGTTTGGTACAGATTTATTGACGACGTCTTCATGATCTGGACTCTCAGTGAAGAACAACTCCAGAATTTCCTCTCCAACCTCAACTCCATTGGTTCCATCAGCTTCACCTGGTCCTACTCCAAATCCCATGCCACTTTCCTTGACGTTGACCTCCATCTGACCAATGGCCAGCTTCACACGTCCGTCCACATCAAACCCACCAACAAGCAACAGTACCTCCATTATGACAGCTGCCACCCATTCCACATCAAACGGTCCCTTCCCTACAGCCTAGGTCTTCGTGGCAAACAAATCCACTCCAGTCCGGAATCCCTGAACCATTACACCAACAACCTGACAACAGCTTTCGCATCCCGCAACTACCCTCCCGACCTGGTACAGAAGCAAATAACCAGAGCCACTTCCTCATCCCCTCAAACCCAGAACCTCCCACAGAAGAACCCCAAAAGTTCCCCACTTGTGACAGAATACTTTCCAGGGCTGGATCAGACTCTGAATGTGGCTCTCCAGCAGGGATATGACTTCCTCAAATCCTGCCCTGAAATGAGATCCATCCTTCATGAAATCCTCCCCCCTCCACCAAGAGTGTCTTTCCGCCGTCCACCTAACCTTTGTAACCTCTTAGTTCATCCCTATGAAATCCCCAAACCACCTTCCCTACCCTCTGGCTCCCACCCTTGTAACCGTCCTCAGTGTAAACCAGTACCTGTCCTTTTTTCCCCCAAGGTACGTCTTTCCGCTCCCGGGATTGGAATGACTCCTTACCCTCTCCCTTAAAATGCACATCCTTTCATGTTTCCCTCTCCTTCCCTGTTTCCTGACGAAGCAACCGTTGGTTGCGAAAGCTAGAATTTCGTGTGTATGTATCGACGTGCCAGCACTTTCGTTTGGTAAGTCCCATCATCTTTATAGAGAGAGAGAGAGAGAGAGAGAGAGAGAGAGAGAGAGAGAGAGAGAGAGAGAGGGGGGGGGGGGGGATAGGTAGGTAGATAGATAGATAGATAGATAGCGAGCACTACACATACTGTTACAAAGATGGCTGTAGTTTTATATTAATTAATAGGTATACCTTAATGATATTTCACAGCAAAATAGTCATTAACTTACGCTTTTAAGTTTCATTGTTTCCATTGCTGCTAAGTGATGATCATGGTATACAAATGTCTGTATATGTGCTGGAGAAGATGGCTGGTTTGGCACATGAAATGTGGCATATGGAGATATGTCCTCTGCAAATTCTATGAAGTAATTCACATTAGCATTTGAATAAGAAGGAAATAAGGAAACACAGATATCTGAATTCATTAAAGAATACACAAATAAGCACAAAACAGCAAAAACTGCACTTATAACGTGAGTAATTACTACCACGTACTTTGAAAAACACAGTTTGCAATTATAAAGTGGAAGCACTCACAAATATATCCTCACATTTATTTATTTACTTATTTTTTAATTTATTTATTATTCTAATGACCTATGTTATGAATTTATCACACGATACAGAACAAGTGAGTTTTACAAGTTGTTTGTTCTTTCATGCTATGGTATTATACAAAGTGTCCCAGCAGGAATGGTCAGTATTCAAGGATATGACAATCATTCAAAGCAAAAATGGCAAGAGAATGTGGGCTCTAAAATGCATACTTCAAGAGCAATAAACACTTCTTCAGCTTCGATACTGTGAGAGTCTTTACTGGAAAGCAATCAAATTTTGAGAGGTGGTACTATGAACAAAAACAAGAAAAATGTCCAGTAAACCTAGACTCTTGAGTGTGTATCTGAAAGTGTTTACAGCTCTTAAGGCATTCATTTTAGAGACTGTGTTTACTACACCTTTTTGCTTTACTTCAAATCATCATTCTCAGTCTTATCCCTGAATACTGACCACCCCTCCAGTACCACCCTGTATAAACAGTAATCAATTTCATGTTAAGATATAAGTAACGTAGGTATTTAAATATGCTTACAAAAATAAACACACGTGCACACAAACGAGGATCTGGGACTGTATCTGAGTGTTACAGATACATGGAAGCTATACATTATGGCTACAGAACTATTGTATAGTGTAAAATGACTCAACAGGAACTGCCTTGAGTATTTTTTAAACTCTAGTTCGCCATCCACTTATCACTTAATTTGCAAAGTGAATGACAAACATCTTACCACCACTGGAATGAATCCCCTTTGAGCAACATTCAGGTTTGCATACTCATCATGGATTCTTTTCTTTTAGTACATTATTGGGTTTAAAAAGGGGCCTGTTTTCCCCTTACGAAACACATCAAACTAGTTCCTTGTCTAGGCTGTGAAGGCCCAATGGATGTCAATCAGCTGGCATGTCATCCTCTGCCTCATGGTGTCATGCAGATACAATACAGATAGGCATGTGGTCAGCACACTGCATTCTCCGCCTTTTTACTGACTTTCCAAACCGTGGAGCTCTACTTTTCATTCAAGTATGAAATGCATCAGTGATAATATATATTGTGCGCTAGATATGAGGATTTCAAGTTCCTTTAAAAGACCTCTATGCATGGTTCAAGGGTGGACTACAATCAATTCTTAAGACTCATTTCTGTGCGCATAGCAAATTTCTAACCAGTGGCCAATTTCAAAAAAGGATAATTCCATGTGCTTTATGGTGTAAAAAATAATCATCATAAGCTGATTTAAGAGCCTACACATTTCAATAAGTGCAAACAATGAGTGACAAGTTGCAGAAAACAATCCCTTGCATTGATCCAACATGGGATCTGACCAGTATAGTTAGCTATCAGTGTGTCCACCCAGGTGTTTTGAAGTATTGGTACTAGTTTCCTGCAGATCACTCAGGTTTTTTTTTTTTTTTTTTTTTTTTTTTTTGCTGTTGTACAAAACGGACCACCACTTGTCTCGTAGATATTATGTAAACAACTAATGAACCTGGCAATGCAATTGCTAAATATGCATTGGAATTGAATATATGGCTCAATATCCTGCTAGCCCCCTCTCTCTGTCCATCTCATCTCCCCCCCCCTCTCCCCCCTCTGCCCATTTCCTCCATAACCCTCTGTTCATTTCCTCCCCCCCACTTCTCCGACCACGAGTCTTGTTTATTGTTATTATAAGCAAAACCTTGATTGGGAACCAAAGTCACTTAAAATGAGTGGGTGAATTGGTTGGTATACATGGTATGAGAGAGACCTCTCCAGCTGCTGGATCTATGACAATACTAGCTTCACACTTTGAGAGTAGTGAGGTTGGCCAATAGTTAACACTATTTTACAATCACATACTTAAGCCTTTCGGGAACTATTCCTTGTTTAAGTGATACATCAAAAATTTGTTAAAGCATTTTACTTACATGGTTTCAACTTGATACTACAGTATTTATTAATAAATAAAGAAATAAATAAATATAAAGGTCACTGAATTTTTTGGAGAATTAATGCATATTTCTGCCTTTTTTAACCCTTAGGTCACCTTTAAATTGTATGCCCAAGTGTCTTCTCTCAAATTTATGAAGACAGTTCTTGGAAAATTTGTAAAAATATTCTTTGGCTGCCTTCATGTGAAGATATTTTTCATTGCTTTGGAACAGAAAAATGATACAGTTAAATTTATGCTCTAAAGTGAATGCAAAAGTATATCCATGTCAGTTTTGGCTACCCTGTTGTGCTGTTTTGATGAAACAAAGACCTGAGCAGACCCACCTTTCCCACTTAAATTTTACTCGCATTCTTCCAAAAAAGTTAGGAATGCATATTCCAGCATACCTATCTGGCTACTGTCCTATAGTTCTGGAATGTGGCTGTAGCAAAGAAAGTTGTCATTTTATTCACTTTTATTGGGTGAGTCACCACTGAAGAGGATTTCATATGACTGTCTTCATCAGTTAAAACAGTGAATGTAAATTTTGTCCTGCTCCATTTGAACCAATCAAGCATCCATTACCACATGTCCAAACACTAGGCCCTCTTTTTACTGTCACTGGATGCACAGAAATATCATTCATACTTACAGTTACAGGTGAAAAGAGTGCATCTACAGGACTATACTGTCATAAGTTGCAAACATAAAACCTGGAATCAGAATCACTGTTAAATGCAACATAGCTGTGATGTAGCCCAAGTGCTAAATGGCACTGAACTGAAAGAGCTTGCCACGTGTGTGTCCACTTTGGAAGCCCTCCACCCTCACCCACAAAGCAAAAGTCATCTTGTGCTAAGCCAAACCGGTTCAAAATGTAACCTAAACAAAATCAGTACGAACATCAGAGTTGTCATCCACATACAAGTATGTATTATTGACAGCTTCATAAGGACAGCAAAATGAAGACTTATTCCTGTGCAGCTGTAATTCTGTCACCTACCACACCAGTGGGTCTGCCCATTTCAGTTACCAACAGTGAGCTCTGCAAGCCACTCAGCTAGAATGCCTGTGAGCCTGAACCTTAGTGTATTGTATAAAACACCCCTTGATATATTTTAGCTGGGACAGATAACTGCTTCCCCCCTTTAAACTGCACATAAGCCAGAAAATTTGCTGTCTTATGGTCTGATATTCACTATAGGAGGGTGACACTGGAAACCCCACCAAAAGGTCAAACAACACTTCTGTATCAGGATAAGCTGCCTTATAGCATAGCAGAAGTCTAAGTTAGTCGACTGAACTGATGATTACTGACTGATATTTGCTTAAATAGTTACGGGTGTTGGGTAAAATATTGGAGGTATGTGTTCCACCTCCATTGGCACCCCACTTGCATTGCGCAAGGACTGTCACAGTTATGAGCAGTGATCAGGTCACTGCTCATAACTGTGACATGGAAAGAGATGCAAGGGCAGGGGAGGGGACTGGAACCCATACCTGTTGATTGGACAGAAAGTGATTGAGTAATAGATTTGGTTGCCAGGGACCTGAGTCAGTATTGCCGAGGATGCATGCTGTCCTCAGTATGGTCTGAACTAGTTCCAGCTGCACACCAGTTAGTATTACACAGTCACAACTTTAAATAACTTAAAGCCTACATTGCCTCTGCTTTGGGTGGTGTTGGCTTGAAGTGTGGCAGTCCCTTGAAGGATTCTTCCTCCGACGTGGACCTCCAGCACTCGACTCGAAAGAGCTACCTGTTGGTAATACTATTGTCGCAACTGGATGATTAGCTCTTCCGGGCTGGGTGCTGGAGGTTTGTTGTTGGAGGAATTTTCTGGGGATTTGCTGTGCTTCGGGCTCATCTTGTGTCTGGAGGTACTTGTGGCATTATTTGTGTCCGTGGTGAAGTTTGCCTCATTCTGATGGTACGGACGGACCATGTGCCTATTCCAGTATGCATAGCTGCTGTTTAACGTTGTTAACCAGGTCGGTGGTCGTCGCATGGCGGCAGTCACTGCTTGCTCAGGAGGAGGAATAGCTGTTGATGATGCTGATGCTGTAGTATCACCTGCTGATTTTGTAGCCTCTGCTGCTGCTGCTGCTGCTCTTGCTGCTTGTGCTGTAGAACTTTCAGAATAACATTCCCTATGACATAGTTACTAATGTATTGCTATTTTAATTTATGGGTGAACTGTGTTATATCTCATCAATATTATTATATTCACAGCAAAAAGTCATACAAGTTAATAGTAAATCTGTTTTACTGACAAAACAACACTTTGACAACACATCTAAACAAGCAAAACAGGCCTATGTGACAAACTGAATTATCTACTTATGTAGGAGTCATGCGGAAGAAAGAGAGATTTTGTAATCATAGCATTTTCCATTATCTAGAACGTGGGGACATCCAATCAGCGAGGTCTTGATAGATGGAGGAAGTGGGAGGGGGAAGGGGCACAGGTATAGAGCGCATTAGCCTAGCAGAGTCAGCAAGTGATGAAGTCCTCCATTTCATTGTCACATAGGGTCGGAATGGAATCCCAACCAAAGATTCTGATCTTAGCAGGGTTCCAGCACTTTTAATGAACCTCCCAGTGAATCTTTGGGTTCTGCGGTGCAGCTTTGTTTTCTCTGCAGGGGAGGGTATGCTGACTGTGTTTGAGATGGAGACAACAGTTGACTATTTGCAATTGGAACACGAAAGGAAATACTAGTAGTGGTACAGGGTATCCTATGCTATGCACCATACAGTGGTTGACACAATGTATGTTGATGTAGATACCTCGGGTCTAGCCTGGGGAGTGGCCAAAAGCAAGCCCAGATGTGTGCGGATGCAGGATAGTATGGGCTCTTTCATGGACGCTTGAGCTCACTGAGCGGCAAGACGAGGTTGAGCTGCGTGTATATGGGCAGCAGCTCTGCCTGGCTGAACTTATAAGTGGGAGCAGATTTATAACCTGTGGGGAAGCTGCTCAAGGTATCTTCATATGTCATCAGTAAAAACTTGATACAACAAGGTGGTAATCAAGTGTCAGATCCCATTATGTTGGTAAAATTGTTCAAACTCATGGGATAGAAAATTTTGTTTCCTGATTAACTGATATGGTGTTAACCAACTGCAAAACTTCGTGAAAAGGCACTCACAAGAGTACAATGAATACGCTGGTATGTGCAGCACATAAAGAGGACAGTCATTCTCTGAACAGAAGAAATTTTTATCTTTCTGGCCTAAAATCATTATTCAAGGAAATTCATTTAAATTCCAAAGCCACAGAATCAATGAAGGATCACCCATCTCAGTTTCAATTTGACAGTACTTTTATCCTTTATTTCATACTTCTCAAAGTTGCAAAAAGCACTGCCCATGAAATGAAAAGGTCTAGGCTCAAGTTATAGCCAAATAGTTGTCGGGAAATTTCAATGCTTATGATAATCACAGATATTATAAAATTAAATATTATTATTTAAATACTGAAGTAAACATAATGAAACTACATGGATTTTAACCAAACTGATTACCAATTATACCACACCTCTTCAATTTGGAGTCCCTGGTATTGCATGGGAAGATCTGCATGACACTGTAATGTAGTATACATGAGTATGTGATTGCAGGCTTTTTCTGTGTATTCTAGTGATAAAATCTTCTTGGGTGATCAGACAAGTGGTAGCTTCATCTTTTCACAACGTTTCAATGAGTTTTGTACCCATCATCTGCAGGAAAAGTGCCCAGGTGCTGTGTTCTGTGTAGCCACTTGACCGCTGACCTCTTCTGTGGGCAGGCCAGTCATGCACCTCCACAACTGGGTACCACACCAATGGAGGGGGAGCGCAGTGCACCGTTATGTGGGCATTGAGCCCCAGTGTCTGTCCATTCTGTCTGTGGATGCCGCTGGCATCTGAACGGATCATCCCTGTCATTTTCATTATTGCAGAATCCCACACTGTGTTGCACATCCACACTCAGTGCTGTAAATGCCTGGTGTCTGCAGTCTTTTGTGGAACCAAGCATGTCCTTTATTTTTCTTCATTGTATGGAAAACTGTATTTCATGTTTCTCCATTATTCACATGATCTTGGCTCTCAGCAGCTCTGCAAATGGGTCTCCCTTTAAGGCGCATCTTATTCGCATCTCTCTGTAACCATTATCAGGGAAGGTTTCCGACAGATGCTTTAACTCATTCAGCAAGCTCTTCCTGTCACAAATGTACCTGGCTCTATGTACTATGGTGGTTAATACCAAGTTGCGTCACTCTGGATGGTGGCAACTGAGTATTCAGGGAAAGGTCCATGTGTATCATTCTGTAGAGCGAGTGTCCCAACATGTGATCCAGACTTCTTTTGATTAAAATGTCGAAGAAGGGTAGCCTTCCACTCTCTTGTATCTCCATGGTGAACTTGATACTATCATGAATGCCACTGGGACAACTTAAGAAATCTATGTTTTCTGTCATATGGCCACCCCACAAACACATCATCTTGTCTGTAAAATACCTTCGGGTTTAGGCGGGCAGTATTCAATGCTACATCTTTAAAGTGGTCCATTTATAGATTAGCCATACCCAGAGCTGAGGGGCACTATTGGCAACTTGTCTATTTACACATACAGCTTCCCACCACATCTGAAATAAGTGGTGGTTAGTAAATGTCTAAAGAGTTTTGTTTCCTCACTGAAGGGTCCCTTGAGTTAGAGCTAAGGAATCTTCCAGTGGCACCCCACTTACCTTATGCATGGAGCTGCCATGATTAAGCACAGCACCAATCGGAAATAACCACCCACAGTTCATGGATCCAGGTACATCCGTGACAGGAAGAGCTTGCCGAATTAGTTACAGTATCTGCGGGAAACTTCTGCATGAACGACACAACACCTTAAATGCAGGTAAGAGGAGGGAGAGCAAATGAAGTAGTAGTAGTAGTAGTAGTAGTAGTAGTAGTAGAAGAAGAAGAAGAAGAAGCAAAATTTACGACATTTCTGCCATACGCAAGGCCACCAACAGCCAAGATCGTAAAAATAATGGAGAAACTTCAAACAAAGACTGTTTTCCATGCAACATGGAGAATTAAGGACATGCTTGACTCAACAAAAGATCAGCTAAGACTGCACATGACAAGCATTCACATAATTGAGTGCGAATAAGATGCAGTACGTTGGACAAACACAGCGCCGCATCTCACAGTGCCATACGGGAAACATCAGAAACGTTCAACTAGGGCAGACAGACAAGCCTGGGATGACAGAGCAGAGCATCAATGAGGAACACACCTTGGATTTTGAACAAATGAACAAGCTATGCTGTGCCAGTGGGTTCTGGGACTATTGTCAAAGACGTGGTAGAAATACGTCTGCACAACAACCTAATAAACTGAGATAGCAAGTCAACTCGCCACAGCATGGAATTCCGTAATTACGAAAATATGACATGAAGAATGAACAGACACAGGGACTTGACACTTTCACTGAGGCCTTGCCACATCCCCCACCACCAAAATGGTACCACTTCCGAAGGCACGCGATTGACCAATCTACGAAAGAGATTAGCAGTCCAGCAGATATACATATATAAACAGAACAGCATCCTGTCACTTAACCTGAAAATGATGGGCATGAAAAACACTAAAACGTTGCAACAATTTAACTTAATTGTAAAGGCGACCTGTTAATTTATGTCTGTAGCTTTACAACTTTAAGAGAAGTCAAGTGATCTGCATAAAATAAAAATCATTAATGCTGTTGGATGTAAGGGTGGAGACTGATTTCTAAGAGACCTTCAATGTCTGGGATTTATGCATACCAGAATCAAATGAAATTGAAATCACCCACAATCTTACTAACTACCTATATGAGTACTACCACAAAGAGATCAGGAATCATGACTTCCATCTGCGTATTTAACACCAAAGGTTAGGACCAGAGTTTGATGGTCAAAACTACAAAGGCTCAACAATGAGACTTACATAAAAAGGGAATGTTGCTGGTGCTGGACACATCAGCAGAAACTATTCACAGAATATTTTCCTCAAACAGAATATTTATGCCTCACTGCAATTCACGTAAGTAGTGGATGGATACCTTCAGGTATAAAATGAGAAAACTCCTGCCTCCTAACACAAGCCCATCAATTGGTTTGAAGGTGACAATTTCATCTGTTGACAAAATATTGTGCACAGTACATTATGCTTGATGATCAATCAGTTTGCCCGGGTACTTTTTGTACATCATATACACCAGAAAAATTAAAAATTACGAAAAAAGGGAAAAATTACAGCAAGTAAATGATTATAAACTTCCTGTGAAGTATATGGTTAAAGAAGAAAAGCACAACAATAGAATCACCCTAAAAGCAGCACTGATAGCAGAAAATAGTATAAGCCAGACAAGAAGAGATGAAAACTCAAGAATAAAAGTAAACTGTCATTTAGAAAAAGTGTTGACAGTAATATGAGTGATTGTACAAAATGGTACAGATTAGAGATAAAGTAAAAGGTGAGAGTTTGATGGTGGGGAAAGAAATGCAAGGAGAAATACTCTGGGATGAAATAGAAGGGAAAGTGTGTGCAAAAAAAGAGGAGTAAAGGAGGCAAGAAAGAGGCAAGAAAGAAGGAAAGAAGGGAATAAGAGGTGTATGAGTAAACTGAGGAGGCCTGCACTGTGTAGGGTGGTGACTAAATACTGTGAAGTATGCACAAGTGGAGGGAAACAATAGCACTTGGAATTAACAATTCTTCAGCTATTATAGGTGGCAGAAGAATGTACATGTGGCAGAAGAATGTACATGTTTAAGAAGATTCCCAACCCTTCAATTTGGAACCACTGGTATTGCATGGGAAGATTTCTATGACACTAATTTAGGTTTTGTTAGCAGAGGTTGATGGTAATTCTTTCAATAAGCTAGGGACCTATTTAATCATTCTTTCCCTTTTCCTTACCTCTCTTTTCCTGCAGAACTTAATTCTAAATGCAACCTATTAATTTTTGTCTGCAAATTTATGATTTTTCAGATGTTTCCAGTGAATTGCATACAATAATAGCCAGTAATGCCGTGGGAAATAAAAGTGGAAGTTTATTTTTAAGAGACATCAACACAATGCACAAAAAGTAGTGACATTGTCAAGTGCATGGTGTTATTACCAGTTATGAATATATAAAGAAAGCTGCCAAACATTTTTCTAATAATGGACTTCTCTCCGAAATTCCATTAACAAAAGCTCCGTTTACTATTATGACATCGATCCTCAAGTTGTTTTATAGCTTGGGTTGAGTGTGTGGTTACTTGGGTAATCTTTTAAGTTTGAAATATTTCAGAACTTTTTTACATAACATATAAGAAAAATTTTACTTTGTTTGGCTATAGTGTCTGTGAAACTTTTCATCAAAGAACAGTTTTTGTTACACCCAGTTTCTATTGCCTCCTTAGAGCCTATTTGTAGAGTATTACACATATTTAATTAAATTCTAAGGATTGTTGTTGGAGGAAAGGCAAAAATAAAAGAAAAGTAAGAATTCTCAGCTAACTGCATCTTAAGTGTGATATGACAATGGTGTTTCACATTGTCTGCTATTTTATATATGGCAGTTTCTTTCATATGTAGTGCACTGACTACAATGATATTACAAACCAATCTGCAACTAATGAAGTAATTCAGGATGTACACACAGACAAAACTATAAAAAGTCATAGTATTCTTAATTACTGAACACATTTTGAACTGTGGTGTTAACATCCCTGTAACTGTGAAAACTGGGAAAATATTACAAATTGTGTTATGAATTTTTCCATTACTTGTCATATAGGTCCCATTTTCACTACCTGATCAAAGAATCCAGACACCCCTCAAAGTGGAATTGACCACTATATGTAATGAGAGGCAGACCACCAGTATTAAAAGAGTCTGGGAGTATGTACAGTGCCAACGGCAAAGAATGGAGATGGTTGTGTGGTTAGGATGTGGTCAACTTATTGCACTTAAGGCAACACTAAATGAGGAATGATATTAAAATTTTACAGTATTGTATGCTGCATATAGTAGAGAAACAGTTTGGAGACAACAATGTTTTTGTATCAGCATGACAAAACACCCTGTCAAAGTGGTATCTGTGAGGCAGTAGTTTGTGGACAGTAACATTCCTGAATAGACTGGCCATCCAGAGGCCCAACCTGAACCCAAAAAAATATTTACAATGAATTAGAAAGTTGACTTTGCTCCAGGCTCAGCATCCAACAATACTACCTTCTCTGCTTTTGGCTCTTGAGGAAGAATGGGTAGCCACTCCTCCACAAGTACACACTTCATTGAAAGTGTGCCTAGCAGAATTGAAGCCATCATAAGATGGACACACTCCATATTAATATCCACAAATAGGTGTCAGGATAATTTTGATCAAACAGTGTTTACATCAGAACAGAAATATTGAAATTTTTCAATTACTCGTGTAGATATTCCCATGCATTGAGATTAAACGGTAATATTGTTGTCCAAAGTAAAGCAGTGTTTGATGATTTTCAGGACTTAGGTGTCATTCCTACTTAATGAAATGATACCTAACGTCTTTATATATTGGTAAATTCTGACTCAACCAAGAAAAAGAACATTATAATATCCAATTACGTTATTACTGGTGCACCTCTGGAGACTGTCCCACTGTTTAAGTACATACGGGAGAATACTGTTAAGAGATACAAAATTGAATCAACAAGTGAAATTAGTAGCAGGGAAGTGAAATTAGTAGTAAGGGAGATAAATGGAAGAATCAGATTGGTTGGAAGGACATAAGGAAAGTGTAGTGCATCTTAAAAATGAAATTACCTGCCAGATACTAGTGTACCAAATTCTGGAATACTGCTCTAGGATTTGGATTCCATATCAGGTAGGCATAATAGCAAACATCAAATGAACTCAGAGATACTTTTCTACGATCATAGCAGTTTAGTAAGACCATATGAAAATGTAACGAACATGCACAGGGAATTTATATTACAATCTGTGGAGAAAATATAACAATACTTTTGTCCAGTGCAAACATTCTACTGCCTCCATCATATATCACATGTAACATTCAGTGAATTTCCTCAGGGAAATCACTTTGCTGCGTAGGATGTTTTATTTTGAAATAAACACTTTATTTCATAGTTTACTGATCAGCTTCTTGGGCAATTTGAAGCTACATCCAGCAAAAATACAATTGGGGAAAAATGCAGCCGTCAAGCAGGTTTTGTCATTGTGCCAACATACAAGACAATGACCACACCATGTGTGTCTTCATTTTACTAGTTACACTAATGTATTTCAATGAGGTTTTATTGCAATTTATCTTGATAATAGCCAAGCAGGATAAATTATCTAAACAATAAATTATGAAAAATTGTCTATTTCAAAGTAAAACAACAGCCTTCACAGGAAAATGACTTCCTTAAGAAAATGGAGATTACATTTAAGGAAGCATGCAGAAAGGCATTTTTCTCTTAATCCATACTTACGCTGAATAGGACTATTAGTGTCACCGGAACACAGCATCCCCAGCCATGTACTATAAAGTGACTTTTAGATGATCTCTATAAATACATATCTTGTTAAAATATAAAGGGTGTTTATAGAAACTAGTGCTGGTCAAAGCTAGAAAAACAAGTACAATAAACATACACCCAGAAAAAAAGATTTGAGATATTAGCCATTCTCTCCTACGATAACTCCCTGTCGAAGCTAACACCTCTCCTCCTCAAAGAATCACAAAGCTACACACCCTTCACCTCTCCTCCTCAAAGAATCACAAACTCCTGCAAACATATGTGGCTGCTCTAAGATTTGGTCACATACATGGAAAATATGTCCCTGTAACATATGGGTTTGGGATTTACAGACACCTTTAAATGTTCCTAGATTAGACCATTAAGGGATAATGGTCAGGTGAATGGGGAGGCCATGCTACTGGAACTCCTCAGCCAATCTAATACTCAAAAACATTTGTATGTAATATTAGAGTACAAAGCATAGGGTGTGGGGCAGAGCCCAACACATATAAGCCACTTCCAGTGTGTTTCTGCAAAGGGCAATGTTCTTCAATGGCACGCACAGTTTTTCACTTCTGTGCATACATGAGTATTGTGGTAATGTCTTATCCCACTTTGTTTGAATCCTGTCTCTCTCATAAATAAAAAGTAAGCTGTGAACTTTAGATTTTCAGCACTCCATTTCAAAACCCATTGGCTGAACTGTATTCTGGCATGTTGGCCTTATAGCCTAAGAGATTTCATATGCTGTAAATCAGATGGTTAAAATAACTGCTCATGCAGAATTTTACATCAACAGTATGGGTTATACCTACAGCTCTAATTTTTTTGCACACTTGTTTCAGGATCATCATCTACTTGCCACAGCATTTGCTCTTCCATATCTAGTGTGTGAACTGTACGATATCTACACTGATCCACCACCCTTAATGCAAATGATCTCATCTGCAATTCCCTGGCATGACCTGATAAACCCTTCTCAGATAGAATTGAAGTCGGGGATGTCATTCACCATACATGACATACACCAATCAATTAATGCTATTAGCTAAACTGTAGCAGAAGACCATACTTGCCATTTTCCCATAATGAGACTTATTTCACAGTTTATTCCTTGTTTGCCCTTCACCAATTCACTTATCTTGTTATGATGTCAGCAAAACCTCAAAATATGTTCACATGGCTGATGAGACAGTTTTAGTGGTATGTCTGACAACAGCATTAAAGTCAGAGGACTAAGTACAGAGACAAACAACAGTACGAGATGAGAAATGAATGTCAATATGAAAACAGGTTACTGTATTGAGAATCTATTGTTCTTGACAAGTTGAAGTTGCCTACATCTCAACAGGTATTCGTTTCAGGTAATATGTTTGAGAGACTTTTTTTTTTTTTGCTTTAGACAAGTACTATATCTTCTGAAAATATGGAACAGCCTTTTTAAACACCCTGTATAACTTTTCAGTAGGCGTATGGGTCTGTCACAATTGCGATATCATTTCAATAAAATTGTTTGGTTCTGAGAAAAAAATTTCTACAAATGACATATCAATTACAATGACAAATTTAATTAATTTGTGAAGGTAGTTGTGCTCTTCTATAATTAATGTAGAATACAACAAGACTTGATAACAAATGAAGCTACCTGGAATTCGTTCTGAGGAGTGTGAAGTTGCACCTTTCTGTACTGCTGCATAATACTGCTCCCTCTGTGCAATGTTGTGCTTGTTGTCCAAAGTCACCATAGGCTGTGACTGCCCTTCTGCTTGTGCACCTGGTTCTGTCAGAAAGTAAAATTTGGTTAATTCCTTTCCTTGATGCAAACTATACTAAAAATAATCCTACTATTATATAGAAGCATTTTCAAAAAACACACAAAATGCCTATAATGTAAGGAAATTGTGTGTCAGCAACTGAAATAATTTACAATATACCTGGGTCTTTCCCTGATGTGTGTGTATTATGTCTTACATCTGTTTGCTATAGCACCTTCACAGGCTGTCTTACACTTATAAGAATACACTGAACAAGAAAAGAGAATGAAACTGTATAAATAAATGAAGTACTAACAAGATTTACAGATAAACATGTTCAAACCTATTTTAGTTCCAGGTTTTACTGTTACACAGACTGACACTAGTAAATTATTTTCAAGAATTATGGTAAGCTGAGAGAGAAAAATCTGTATTTATGCTAACTCACTCCTATGAAAGAAGATGCAAACACCCACAAATACTGCTATGAGTGTTATTATGGAGATAAGGACTGGCAGAATAACAGCTACATCCATATAGAATGGAACAGCATCATTAACGTTTATGTTGCTTTGGTCTGGCACCAGGTTCCCTGAAAAAATGAGAACAGTGTCAGCGAAATTGCTGAGTACACTTATCAGGGAGAAAAATATTACAAGGGCAGGCTGAAAACTAATGCCTTCCAATTTTTTTATCTGAAAATTCTTAAAGCTTTTTAAACAAGACAAATGTTTTCAACATTCTATATCTTTAATCTCCATGTCTACATATTTCCCAACAGTCACTCTGGTGACAAACATTTCTCCTAATGAGAAACCAGTTTGTTGATGCTGTCACTGTGGAACATTTGACTTTGTTGACACAGCCACAACCTCACCTCTGCTTACACCGCTTCATCACAGAGAGACGCCCTCGAAGGTGTTCTTTTAGTTTTTTGAAACAGTTTAAAATCAGATAGAGCCACGTCACGACAGCATGGGCAATGATCGATGACAGTGAACCCAAGATGTCTGGTTGTTGGAGATGTCATGTGGTCTGGTATTATGCTGAAGGAGGGGAAGCCCCATGTGAGGACAAACTGACTTTAAACTCTATTATAGCACACTGTTTCTCATGAACTGCCATGTTACACACTACAATTCTGAGACCTCTAGCAGCAGAGGGCTGCAAATATGCAGACATGTAGAACAAAAATGCTCACACTTGAGCAAAACCTGAATCGTGTGAAGTGTTACAAGGATGGTTTGCAGCTGTTCAGGAAGAATCCGCAGGATTTTAAGCATTGTTTCGTCACTCGGGATGAAACATGGCTACATTACTATGCTCCAGAGATCAAACAACAGGTTACCAAGGGAGAATCTGCACGAAAAAAGGCGAAGACCAGTCCTTCGGCCAGAAAGGTTATGGGGACTGTGTTTTGGGATTTGCAAGGGATAATCCTCATCGACTATCTGGAAAACGGTTAAACTATTACAGTTGCATATTATTCATAGTTATTGGACTGCTTGAAAACTGAGCTGCAAGAAAAACTCTGGCAATTGGACCACAAAAAAGTCCTTTTCTATGATGACATTGCACCAGCACACACCTCAGCAGTTGTGGTCGCAAAATTAATGGAAACAGGATTCCAACTTGTTTCACATCCCCCCCCCTATTCTCCAGACTTGGCTCCTTTGGACTACTACTTCTTCCCCAATTTGAAGAAATGGCTGGAGGGACAAAAGATTTTATTCAAACGAGGAGGTGATTGCAGCAACTAATAGCTATTTTGCAGACTTGGGCAATTCCTATTAATTGGAAGGGATCAACAAATTAGAACAGCGTTGGATGAAGTGTGTAAGTCTAAAAGGAGACTATGTCGAAAAATAAAAAAGGTTTACCATAAACATGTAAGTAGTTTTTATTTTTTGCACAGACTTTTCAAACACCCCTCGTAAATGCAGTACTGGGAAGTCCTTAAAGAAGGCATGGTTTACCACAGGCATAAGAGTGCCATCACAGCAATAAAGGGTTATGTACACAATAGTCAGAACAAGTAATGCTCCAGAAATACTTTGTTACAAAAAGTGCTATGAAATATTTTTAAAATGTGGACAGGAGAAAGCTAGTACAAAATCTAGCATCTATAGAAAAATTATGACCACAAGAGTCACAGTGACAGGCTGTTCTCATCTACCATAGGGATACTCATGATTGCAATCCTCCAGCACATCAGATACCATTAAAATGAGCACCACTGCCTACTGTGCAGGGCTCAATGTGTGGATATTCATGAAAATAGCTGTTTAGTGTTTGCAGAGATTAATACTTAAGAGGCCGCTCAAATGAGAACGGAGGTTATACGTAGTAGCGTAAGGACATATGGACAAGCGAATGGGGTAAGAACTGTAGAAGGAATATGGGGCTTCTGAGCTTTTGTTCCTTAGTATAAGAGGAAAAATTGTAAATAATCTATGTTTTAATTATGTACGTGAAGTCTTCTGTTGCAAACCAGTCACTGGTTCACACAAGGGGTTCAGGCCTTCCCAAAGAACGGAGATACGTAACACCATCACTTATTTTGGTTATTACTCGCTAGAAAGTAGCTCCAGTGCATCTGTATGTGGGGCAAGTTGGCAGGTGTGGAGGCAGAGATACATAATTTCACAAGTGACCCTTTTTGGACACCCCAAGGTAGTTGAGCCAAGCTGCGCAACTGTGGTGACACTGCAGGAAGGGTGTGCAACTACGAACTGGCCTGCAGAGTATTTCCAAACCATTGAGATTCAAAGGTAAATATTGTAAGTGCCTGGAAGCAATGTATCAGCACAACAAGCATGCTATTAATCACTACAAATACCCTCTGATTCTAACACAGTTACGCACAGTCTGACGTCAGGTCCACGCATTATGTTATGGGCCAGCTAGCAACTGATGCCAGTCTGGACAGCCTTATCCAACTCACCAACTCAGAGTTCTATGTCCACACCTGTGTTCTATGTCCTCTTAGAATGACACGATGGATGAGCTGTCACCAAGCTCCACAATAGCAACCAAACTCTTTACTTGGGAGGACAGTGGTTCACAGCCAGGGCAGTATTACTGCCATCCATCTGAACCAGCACGAGCTAACCCCATAGCAGTGGATGCATACAACAATTCAGCAGTCATTCACATTGCTGGCACTGATCACTCACTGGCCACATAGTGCTAAATCAGGCACACACTACCAAATGGGGTAACAGCATCAGCAAAGCAGGACATTGACATCGAACAGCCACTCTGCCACCACAATTTCCAACATCAACGGCGCCACCAGCAGACCATTTGCCTGCAGAGAGCATATCTGGGGGTGTTGCAGCCCATCATCATAGCTCAAGACTGCGTAAGATTGGTTGGTTGGTTGTTTTGGGGAAGGAGACCAGACAGCGAGGTCATCGGTCTCATCGGATTAGGGAAGGACGGGGAAGGAAGTCGGCCGTGCCCTTTGAAAGGAACCATCCCGGCATTTGCCTGGAGCAATTTAGGGAAATCACGGAAAACCTAAATCAGGATGGTCGGACGCAGGATTGAACCGTCGTCCTCCTGAATGCGAGTCCAGTGTTTAACCACTGCGCCACCTCACTCGGTGACTACGTAAGAGAGTTTTCCTAGCCACCTCTGGCCAGCACCACTACCTCCACAACCCGCCACTCTACCACCTCTACACTATCACGGTGTATATGCCAATAAGAAAAAACTTCCAAATTTTCTGGATTTGCCAGTCAAAAATACTTTTTTCCCCAGATGGAAATACACTTCTTGGATGAAAATACAATTTTTCCTTGTTAAGTGACACTTTCCCTTGAAGCTGTAAAACTTACGAATTCTTCGAATGGTGAAGGGATATATACCAGTGCAGAACTTCCAAACACTTTAGGAAATGAAACCCAGCAATAAACACTGCATTTTGGAAAGATCTCTAATGTGCGACAACATGCACACTGCATATTTTTGTATTACAAAAGTATAAAGAGAAATTCCAATTACAGCACAGTAGCTTTTTTCAGTCAATCATGGCTCATGTTACGTGATTCACCAGCCAATGACAGCAGATATTCAAGAGTATATGACTTATGTAGTCAGCCAACAGCAACATCAATGTTAAGTAGCGTGAACACACAAATAAGAAACGTAAATGGTTTAAATTAATAGACATTCAATATAGCTTCACGACAAGCTTTCACCTATAATACTGGTCGTCAAGTTTCTTGCCATTTTTTTAAGAGGGCATCATTAGGCAGGATCCTAAGAACACAGCTTAGATTACAGCAGCTGAATATTTCTGACAAGCACAAATATAAATTTCACTGCTGTGCACTTCAACTTTTCCATAGAAAAGGCAGTTACATGTGAAATTCCTCAAGAATTTACCTTGCACTTTTTTCAGGATAATTTATTTTTCGCTATTGTTACTGCATAATTTGTAATCTATAAAAGGACTAAAATAAATATGAAAGACATTGAAGCTTAGTCTTTTTTTTTAGTGTGTTATGCTAAGCTATATCAAACACAAATATTCCGGTAAGTTTTAAATAACGGCCTGAATGGCTGGTCTTCTAGGGCTGAAACTTTTCTAAGCACCTGGTCTTCAAAGTACTAAGTTTCGAAAGAGCCAAATGCTCTGCGATTTAAGAAATTAATCACACATTCTTGCATGTAACATAATTCATCTTGCATAAAAAGAAATTTACCCTGAAAGTAACACTCCTCAAACCACCAATCACAGTATTTTCCCGCGACCTGATATAAATGTAAACAGTTGTGGCATCACACTCATCTAAAGCAATTTGTTATGAGGTACTGCACAGTATCCATCTTGAAGCCTTTGACATTTCACTATCAGCAGACACTTGTGCACGCAGTTTGTTTTGTTGGAAAGGGTGCATTTTCTTTGCAATTAAAATTTTATTTTGGTGTTATTCTCTCTTTTATGTTTTCTTGCTGCAGTATTATGCTGCAGTAGTGGACTAACGAAGAAGTCTTTCTTTGCGTATCAGTTCTTATCAGCCAAAATTACAAAAATTCAACTAGAAACTAAAACAACAAAAATTTCTGGAGTTCTAAAAATCCCTGGATTTTCCCCAGATTATTCGCAGATTTTCCAGTTGTCAGAGGGTGTATACACCCTTTGACTATAGGGGCCTCATTCACCCAGGGTTACCACAGAACCCTCAAAAACTGTGTCCATTTGGCTGCAGTTACAATGGAGGACTGGGGCACAATCAAAGTGGTGTGGCAAGCAGAGCAGCACTGGCGAAACAAACCAATACTACTCAATGCACGTGATTATAGTGGCACTGCAAGCAGAGCGGCACGGAGCAGAGCAGCACAGAGCGGTGCTGAGCGAATCAAACATGTTTGTTTCTGGAAGCAGTGACCAGAGCATTCGAGTGATTCCGGTTGCATTCAGGCAACACTGGCGGTATGGCTGTTGCTGCAGGTAGCAGGGTCACTAATGTTGCTGGCCTTGTGTGTTTCTTTTGTTGTACTGTTGAGACAATGGCATCAGCTGGAGCCTTGACAGCAGTTTTACTTGGCATCCTTTATGGAACCAGAAAAGCAAGTAACATCACAACTGATTAATTTTGTGACAAGCTGTGATTATGTGGCAGCAGTATTACCAACTGAAAGGACAGAATAAATTTTCTTAATCTCTTATTTCTTTCATTGTCTTAAAAAAACAGATAATGAAGCAGCACAGCTGACAAACACATGAAAATTGAGTTTTATTATGTGAAAAAAAGCTTTCAAAACCATCTCATCAGGACAGCTTCATTTGAAGCTCTGTTAAAGTTTCATCCTGTCTTAAATGCCTTGTATAGAACTCCAGATTTCTAATGCATGTCACTCAACATTCGGGGATCCTTCTGTCGGTGACAGTGTTGTGGAGAACATGTACATTTTACAATGCCACCAGCAAATTCTGGTGAAGTTTGTATTGCCTTCCAAAATATGCTCCACTTAGTGCTTATTATTCCTTAAGCACATTCAATTATCATCGTGGTCTGTACAAGTGTTTGTCGAAATATTATTTCCCTGGATCTAAAACCCATTGATTGAGAGTGTTCATAAAATGCCTCAACAATGAACATGCTCATTTACAATGAACAGAAAAAGCAACACCTGGTGTGTTTGATAGTGAAGTATATTAAGCTCCACTTCCTGTATCAAGTGCAATACACTAGAAGAATGAAATGTACCACCTTTTCTCTTTCCTTGCCATATCATCAAACATCAATTATAATTTAATTTTCTGTGAGGATCAAACTGTGTGCAGGATGATTGAATGAAAATGTTTTATAGTTATAAACATTGGACCAGAATTTTCTGAGCATTTTAATGAATGTCTTTCTGTCAGCATCACCGACTGCATACGGAAAGTTCTGTATCTTTCATAAACCATTTACAGCATTTAGAAAATCATCTTCAGGAGGCACCCATGTTGTGGCTCAAGGCAATCCCACAGCACTTTGGTAGTTGATTCCACAGTTCTTACAATGGTTATGAATTCCATTGTAAATGTCAGAGGCATGTCTCAAAAAAACTACTGGTTTCTAGGAACCTGTAACAATTCTCATTTCACCACCTACTGATCACACTTAAACTACATTATTTCATTGAATAAGTCTGTAGTTGCTTGCATACCGCTCTAGATAAGGTTGTTACACACAGTAATTATATGGAAACCTACTGTCTTCTTTGTACACTATTTACCAAGATCTTGTTTCGATATTTCAAACCATTTATGTTATACAAGGGTGTTACGAATATTTCAATATTTCATTCTTGCTTTATCGTCTCTGCATGTGAGTGGAACAGAGTGTACTATATACAATCCATTTTCTTGAGACTGGAGTGAGTTATAGATCCCATCCCAAGTTTAAGGAATAGTTCAATATTTTAACTACATTTGGTAAGCAGCAACATATAACTTAATGTGCACCTAAAGCAAATTCATAGCGACCTCAATTTTTCTTTGCAAACTATTTGATTTTTTTGTAGTAGCTGGTTTAATTTAGAAATATCTCAACAACTATGACAATTAACAAAATACGCAGTTCATAATGAAGCTGATGAAGCTATGAGATGTGTGAGAATTCTTTTTTACCAAGTAGTTTCTTTAAAAGCATTTGAGAAAAATAGACTAGTCAGCTTGAGGGTTTGTCGTCCACAGTCTTGTGAACCTGCTGGCTGCCACACCACTTCCTGGCCCCCTCCACTACATCTGAGCATGAAGCAGCACTGCAGCAGCTGCCAACACACAGCTCCACTTCGCTTTGTTGTGCTGCTCCACTATAATCAGACTGATTTTAATGAAAGCACAGGTCACACCAATCAACAAGAAGGGAAGCAGACATGATTCACTGAACTATCATCCAATACCCTTGACATTCATTTGTTGTAGAATTTTTGGACATATTCTGAGCTCAAACATGATGAAGTAAGTACCTCAAACAGAATGACCTCCTGCATGACAAGCAGCATAGATTCCAAAAACATTGATCACATGAATGCCAACTCACACCTTTATCACATGTCATCCTGCAAGCCATGGATAAAGGCAGTCAGGTAGAAGCAGTATTTCTCAATTTCCAAGAAGTGTTTGATTCAGTACAACTTTACACTTATTACTGAAAGCATGATCGCATGAGGTATAAGTAAAATTTGTGATTGGACTGAGGAGTTTTTGGTAGGGAGGACTGTTCTGTACCAAGGAAGAGGTAGACAACAAATAACGCAACAGGCTGGCACCCCACAGAGACAACCGCTCTCCTGAGCTCAATTTTCAGCATTTTACCCAGTCAGTTGGGGTCTTTTGGTTCAGAACCGAGTGGAGGGTCTCAACCAGAGGTTCTATCAGTTGTGTGAGGGTCATGACTGCTGATTTCTGGACCTGTGTTACAGGGTGCAGTTTTAGGACTCCTCTTTACAGGTCAGGGCTGCCCAGTAGTTTGCGGTCCTCTGACCAACACTCACCAGTCGATATGCAGAGCGTGAAACCACATCATGCACAATCTACACACACTTCAACTGTCAAAATTTTTACACTAAATTTTCAAGGTATTCACAACAAAGTTACCAAATTAACTGTCATTCAGGGAATTTCTCACACTCATTCTTGGGGCCAAGAGCGACCTGAAACCCGAAGTAGAAAGCTCAGAGGTATTTCCAGATTCATGGAAAATATATTGGAAAGACAGATTAGATGCCATAGGAGGGGGAGTGTTCATTGCAGTTGCAAAAAATACTGTGTCTACTGAATTTGGGTGTGGCAATCAAGGTACCTGGTTGCATGTAACATGTCTAGGTGAAACCAAGTTGGATGTTTTTACTGGCCACGTGGTTCTGCTGTGCAGTTTTAGTCATTCGATGAATGTCTACAGTCAGTATCTCAGAAATACCCAGATCATGCAATATTACTTGGCAATCAGTTTAACCTACTAAGTATCGACTGGAACTATTATGGATTCACTGTAGATGTTGTGGACAGACAGTCTTGCTAAGTACTTCTGAACACGTTTTCAGAGAACTGCCTGTAATAACTAGTTAGGCAACCCACACACACACACACACACACACACACACACACACACACTGAAGAGCCAAAGAAAGTGGTACACCTGCCTAATACCGTGTAGGGTCCCCACAAGCAAGCAGAAAAGCTGCAACATGATGTGGCATGGACTCTAAAGAAATGCCTGAAGTAGTGCTGGAGGGAACTGACACCATGAATCCTGCAGGGCTGTCTATAAAGCCATGAGTACAAGGGGGGTGGAGATCTCTTCTGAACAGCACATTGCAAGGCATCCCAGATATGCTCAATAATGTGCATGTCTGGGGAGTTTGGTGGCAAGCAGAAGTGTTTAAACTAAGTAGAGTTTTCCTGGAGCCACTCTAGCAATTTTGGATGTGTGGGGCATCACATTGTCCTGCTGGAATTGCCCAAGTCCGTCAGAATGCACAATGGACATTAATGGAAGCATGTGATCAGACATGATGCTTACGTACGTGTCATCTGTCACAGTCGTATTTAGATGTATCACAGGTCCCATATCAGTCCAACCTCACCCCATTACAGAGCCTCCACAAGCATTAACACTTCCCTGCTCACCTACAGGGTCCATGGATTCATGAGGTTGTCTCCATACCCATACATGTCTGTCTGCTCAATACAATTTGAAATGAGACTCATCTGACCAGACAACATATTTCCCGTCATCAACAGACCAATGTCAGTCTTGACGGGCCCAGGTGAGGTGCAAAGCTTTGGCTGTGCAGTCATCAAGAGTACACGAGTGGGCCTTCGGCTCCTAAAGTCCATATCAATGTTTTGTTGAATGGTTCACATGCTGACACTTGTTGATGGCCCAGCACCGAAATTTGCTACAATTTGCAGAAGAGTTGCACTTCTGTCATGTTCAACGATTCTCTTCAGTCATCATCAGTCCCATTCTTTCAGGATCTTTTTCCAGCCGCAGCGATATCAAAGATTTGCTGTTTTACTGGATTTCTGATATTCATGGTACACTCGTGAAATAGTTGTACCGGAAAATCCCCACATCATCACTACCTCAGAGATGCTGTCTCCCATCGCTCATGCGCTGACTATAATGCCACATTAAAACCCACTTAAATCTTATTAACCTGCCATTATAGCAGCAGTAACCGATCTAACAATTGTGCCAGACACTTTTTGTCTTATATAGGCATTGCCAACCACAGCGTCATATTCTGCCTGTTTATGTATCTCTGTATTTCAATAAGCATGCCTAAACCAGTTTCTTAGGCACTTCAGTGTATTAGACCTTGTAGGCCCAACTTTATCAATACTGTCAGTGTAAAAACAGCAATTAGTGACCGTGATATCATAGCAATGATGGTTACTATAGTTAACAAATCTGCCAAGGTAGCCAGGAGAGTGTTTATGCTAGAAAAAGCAGGTGAGCAGTTGTTAGCATCGAACTAAGACAGTGAATTGACATAATTCAGCTCCAAAATGATGGACATAGGAGGAATTATGGGCAAAGTTTAAACGAAGTAAGTGGATCAAGGATGGATGGACCCTCCATGGTTTAATAATCAAATTTGGAGTGCAAACATTGGCAGGCAATGTTAGTGGAAATTCATGCATCTGAAAGAAGTTCAATTCCTGAAGCATACAACTTCTTTTATGATACATTAGCAAAAAGATCTTGCTGAGAACCCAAGAAAATTCTAGTCATATGTAAAGTCACTAATTAGGGTGGCAATAGAAGACAGCAAAAGGAAAGCAGAAGTTTTCAACTTCACATTCAAGAAATCATTCACACAGGGCGCTCGCACACGCATACCATTGACTGTTGCATAGTCCCACATGGAGGACACAAACTGGCATCCACGGCATAGGGAAGCAACTGAAAGAGTTGAAAAAATTAAGTCACTAGGTCCAGATGTAATCCCAGTTTGGTTTTAGAGAGATTACTTTGTTGCCTCTTACTTAGCCTGCATTTATCATGAATATCTCACACAGCAAAACGTCCCTAGCGAATGGTAAAAAGTACAAGTGACTTCTGTATATAAGAAAGGTAGGGAACTGACCCACATAATTACAGATCAATACCCTTAACATTGGTTTGCTGCAGAATTCTTAAACATATTCTAAGTTTGACTACAATAAATTTGCACGAGACAAAAGCTTCTGCCCACAAGTCAGCATGGATTTAGAAAGCATCCCTCATGCTAAACCAGCTTGCCCTTTTCTCACACAATATCCTACAAACCCTGGATGGAGGGCAACAGGCCAATTCCTTATTCCTACATTTCAGGAAAGCATTTTACATGGTGTACCACTCAGACTGTTGAAGGTCCCAGCATATGGTTTAGGTTCCCAGGTACATGAGTGGCTCTAAGACTAAGTAATAGAACCCAGTAAGTAGTCCTCAACAGCAAGTGTTCAGCAGACACGAGAATGTTGTCAGGAGTGCCCCAGGGACATGTGCTAGAACTGGTTTTATTCTCTAAATATGGAAATGACACAATGGACAGGGTGAGCAGCAATTTATGGTTGTTTGCTGACGAGGCTGAGGTATACAAGACGGCGTTAGGAATGTATGTTAATGATTAGTAGGAAAAATAGACTTGTACTGTTCAAACACAAGATTAGTGCAGTGCAGCCTGACAGTCACTTTGATTAAATAGTGAGGTTTAACACTGCAAAAAGATATGACATGGAATGAGCATGTTAGGTTGGTAGTACGGAAGGCAAACACTTGACTTTATTCTACTGAGAGAATCTTGGAGAAGTGTAGCTCATCCATAAAGGAGATAATATACGGAATGCTAGTGCAGCCTATTCTTGGATAGTGTTGGAGTGTATGGAATCCCCGTCCGGTCGGCTTAATTAAAGACATCAAAGCAGTTCAGAGACCTGCTGCTAGACTTTATACAGGTAGGTTCAATCAGCCCTCAAGTATTACGGAGATGCTTTGTGAACTCAAATGGGAATTCCTGGTGGGAAGACCATGCTCCTTCCAAAAGGCACTACTGTGCAGATTTAGAGAACTGGTGCTCTAGGTCGATTGCAGAACCCATCTACTGCCATCAACATACATTTCGTTTAAGTACCATGAAGATATGATGCAAGGAATTAGGGCCCATATGGAGGCTTTTAGACATTTGTTTTTCCCTTACTCTATTTGAGAGTGGGACAGGAAATGAGTTGACTAGTAATGGTACAAGGTACATTCTACCATACATCGTATGGTGGTTTGTGGATTATCAATGTAGATGAAGAAAATTAGCAAGTGGTGTTTACTTTACCAAACAATCTTAAAGAAGCACATTTGCAAATCCCTTTGGACAATGACAGATTTATGGTAATAAATAATCCATTTGGTCTCTACTATTACCCTTCAGAATAGGCAGTGCACCAAGTTTGTTCCAGCAATGTTTAGATCAATTAATTCACAAAGCTCCAAATGCTGTGAACTACTTTGATCACACAATTGTCTCAGGCACAACTCCACAGAAACTCTTACAGAATTTCAAATCTGTTTTCAAAATCTTACAGGTGGCAAATTTGAAATGTAACCGAAGACAAGTGCACCTTCTTTCAACATCAAGTGCAGTACTTAGGACATCTGTCTGCTCATGGCACCAAGCCAATGACAACATTTTGATGCCTTAAAAAACCATCTGGCTCCCAAAGACCTTAAGCAATTATATTCAGTACTGGGACAAAAATTACTACTGGAAATTTCTTCCTTATGCTGCTTCCATCAGTGAAGCACTGCTCAAGTTATGTAAAGGCACCAAATGGAACTGGAACAGTGAATGCCAATGTGCATTAACAAACTGAAACAATATCTGATTGACACCAATGTCTCACAGCATTTGATCTGAGCAAAATGTTCGGATTTGTTGCAGATACTTCAGATTATAGCATAGGCACCATTCTGTCACACAGACATGGTTTTGAATGATCACTTGGATTTGCTTCAAAGACTGACAGTGGCTCAAAGAAATTACTGTCAGATCAAGGAGGCAGCTCTCTCAATTATATTTGCAGTCAAGAAATTTCATGATTACATTTATGGATGTAAATCTTCAGTAGCTATATTTGGAATGAACAATACAATTACTACACATACAGTGTTTGCAGCACTGGGTGCTATGTCTGTTGAATTACAACTATGTAATTATATTCAGGCCTACATTACAACATTCAAATAGAGATTTGCTTTCACATATGCCAATGACTCATCAGTTGATGTTTGTTTTGCAAAAACTGTCAGTAGTCAACACAATGGGGAAATTTCCAAACAAACTCATATTTAATTGACAGAGCTATGCCTAAAGATCCTATTTTGTCTAAAACCAAACAGTATATTCACACAGGGTAGCTTAATGATAAGTTACTTACTCATCCAGCAATTATATCTTATTGGAATCTGAGGCATGTACTTTACAGTGTACAAATGTGTCATACTGGTAATCCAGAATCGGGCAATACACTAGTGGTTACTCTTGCAGTACTTAAATCTAAAGTACTACAGGTGCTACATCAATGCCATTGGAGCATAGTTTGCACCAAGCCCATCACCAGAGAGGATTGCTACTGGAAAAATGTTGACAAAGACATACAGGCTCATCATCATCAACGCTTTCTCCAAATTTCCATTTATGGCACAGATGTGACAATATTTTCAACAAAGACTATTCAGGCTCCATCAAAAGTATTTGCTATTGGAGAACTGCCGAAATATATTGCCACTGACAACAGCAAACAATTTTCTTCTCAGGAATCCAAACTATTTTTTAAAACTAATGGCATTTCACACTTCCAGACTGCACCCTTTCATCCTGAGACCAATAGACTCACTGAAAGATTTGTATGAACTGTCAAGTCTCACATCATGAAGCTGGTTCAGCAACACAATAAAGACAATGCTTTATTGATCTTCCTATCTTAGTGCATCATGTGGAGTGGCTTTGTACTATCTCTAATTGATAAACTCCACGCAAAACGGCATCCAACATTAACGAAAATTTTAAAGCCACTTGTGTATCCACATGCCAAGCCTCAACAACAGCAGAAACATTTTTTTAAACTGAATGTTCTGATGCTCATTTTGATGTAGGAGCATGGGAAAGAGATATAGGTGCCAGTCATAGTCACAGAGCAGCTTGGCAATGCTATGTTTAACACTGAATCTCATGTGGAATCACAATGTGTCAAAAATCAAACCAACCCACACCGCACTCACATGCACATAGGCAGAACTCCTAGTCTGTTTTCTTTACAAAGTCCTGTGTGCAGCAAGCCAGCCAAGGGACCTTCAAATGCTGCCAGCAGCCACCCACAACAGCATCTCCAGCCCATGACAAACCAATACAAGTCGATGTCACACCTCCCACCTACAGTCATCAAAATGGCAAACACTTGACTGGCCATCCCCTCACTGTTGTTTCATGTGGGTTTCCCGCAATATTGCAGGTGAATGCCAGGGGAGCAACACATGTGCATCCACAAAATACACACATGAAAGCAAGAAAGCAGGACACTAAAGAAGCCAGCTGGCATCATCAGCTTCCCTCCAGGTGATGGGTGATGGATGTTGTGCACTAAACAAGATGAACACAACAAATACCACGAGAGGCTGTTGCCACAAAGGCACCAATTCAGCTGGTGTGTGTCAGCTCCCTGCAGCAGCCTCCAGATGTCGCTCACAAACATCTACTTCTTACTGCTTTTGTGACACTTACTCCAGTGAATCTTACTAGTCTGCCGACAGGAAGGACAGACACCAATAGGGGATGCTTTGAACCATGGACTACTTTACTGCTGCCTTGCATTGGCAGACCTCTAAATCCTTCCACATACAAGCACCACAACATGACACACCAGCAATTGGACAGTTCTGTTCAGTGCCAGCAGTCAGCTCAGTAAAGTACTCTGAAGAAAACCTTCTGACACAGCAGTCAGTCATTTACAGAGTACTTTGACCACAAAGTGTGATCAGTTGTGTGTAGTGACAATTACACACTGCCAAGAGATGGCAAAGTTATTTACATTTAATTGCATTAGGTTTAGTACAAAAAGGGCAACACATCAAACTGTACGAAAGTACCATTTTGTAACATACACTTAATAAATGTTCAGTGTTTCTTATTGTGCTCTCCTATCTTTATATAGTGCTGCCCTATAAAACAAGCATCTCACTGCACGTGTGCAAATCAGCTACGGTTAAGGAATCATAGCAGGGAAACAGTTTTCTGCTACAGTGGACGTTTGGGTTAAATTGCTAGCAGCATTCAGTCACTACATTCACTACAACAATGTAGTATGGATGGAGAGTAACTGACATATGTAGAAGTAACTTCTGATGGGTCCAAGGGAGATGTGTTGGGATTCTTGCTGTTCGTGCTGTATATTAATGACCTTGCAGATAGTTGCATCATCAGACTTTTGTAAATGACACAGTTATCTATAATGAAGTACTGTCTGAAAAAAGCTGCACAGATATTCAGTCAGATCTTGATAAGATTTTGAAGTCAGACAAAAAATGATATCTTGTTTTAGGGGTTCAAAAATGTAGAGTTGTGCACTTCACAAAACAGAAAAAAATATGGTATCTTACAACTGCAGTATCAACGAGTCACTATTAGAATCAGTTAACTCATACAAATATTGTGTGTAACATTTTGTAAGGAGGGGTCACACTGGCAGTCATATGTGAAGCAGGTGACACTTTGGTTTATTGGTAGAATACTAGGGAAGTGCAATTTCTTACACCACTTGTGCAGCCTATCCACCCCCCCCCCCCCCCCACACACACACACACACACACACACACACAAAAGCCACTGCACAGTGCATGGCGGAGGGTACCCAGTACCACTACTAGTCACTTCCTTTTCTGTTCCACTCACAAAGAGAGCGCAGGAAAAACCAACTGTGTGTGTCTCCATACGAGCCGAAATTTCTCTTATCTTCCTGGTCATTATGGGAAATATATATTGGCAGCAATAGAATTGGTCTGCAGTCAACTTCAAATGCCGGTTCTCTAAATTTCCTCAATAGTCCAGAACGAGATTTTCATCCTGCAGCAGAGCGTGCTCTGATATGAAACTTCCTGGCAGATTAAAACTGTGTGTTGGACCTAGACTCGAACTCACGACCTTCGCCTGGTCCAGAGTTCGAGTCTCGGTCCGGCACACAGTTTTAATCTACCCAGAAGTTTCCTCAATAGTGTTCCTTGAAAAGAATGTCGCCTTACCTCCAGGGATCCTATTTGAGTTCCAGATGTGTGTGTGTGTGTAATATTTGCATGTTGTTCTAACTTACTGGTAAGAAATCCCATGTCCAATTGAACTGCTTCGATGTCTTCCTTTAATGTGACCTGGTGCAGATACCAAACACCCTAGTAGTACTCATGAATGGGTCACACTATTGTGGTCTCCTTTACAAAAACCACTTCCCTAAAATTCTCCAAATAAACAGAGTTACCACTCCCCTTCACTAGAATAATCCTTATCTGCTCATTCCATTTCAAGCAAATTGACAACATTATGCCTAGATATTTAATTAAAGTGACTATGTGAAGCAGCACACAACTAATGCCATACTCTAACATTACAGAGTTTGTTTTTCCTACTCATCTGCATTATCTTACATTTTCCTACATTTCGAGACAACTGCCATTCTTCACACCAACTAGAAATTTTGTCTATGTCATCTACTATCCTCCTAGTCACTCAATGATGACACCTTCCTGTACACCACAGGATCATCAGCAAACAGCCACAGATTGCCACTAAAACTGTCTGCTAGATCATTTTGTATATAGAAAATAACACTAGTCCTATCGCAGTTCCCTGGGGCACTCATCATGATATCCTTTTCTCTGATGAACACTTACCATCGAGGACAACATACTGGGTTCTGTTACTTAAGTAGTCTGAGCCACTCACATACCTGGGAATGTATTCCGTATGCTCATACCTTCTTTAACAGTCTGCAGTGGGGCAGTGTCATACACTTTTCAGAAATCTAGAGATATGAAATCTGCCAGTTGCCCTTCATCCATAGTTCGCATAATATCATGTGAGAAAGGGGGAAAATCAGTCTCTCATGAGCGATGCTTTCTAAAACCATGCTTATTTATGGACAGAAGTTTTTCCATCTTGAGGGAATTTATTATATTCAAACTGAGAATATGTTCAAGAGCTCTGCCGCAAATCAATGTTAGGGATACTGGTCCCTAAATTCTGTAAATCCATTTCTTTCTACCTTTCTTACATACAGGAGTCACCTGCACTTTTTTCCAGTTGCTTGGACTTAACACTGGGCAATAGATTCACGATAAATGCAAGCTACGTAAGAGGCCAATGCCATAAAATACTCTTTGTAAAGAGTAATTTTGATTCCATTTGGACCTGGCAACTTATTCGCTTTCAACTCTCAGCTGTTTCTCTACGTCAGGGTTGCTTATACTACGTCCTCAATACAGGAGTCTGTCCAACATACAAACAACAGTACGTTTATACGATTCTCCTGTGTGAATGCTTTCTTAAATGCAAAATTTAAAATTTCAGCATTCCTTTTGCTATCTGCTGCTACCACACCAGACTGGTCAATGTGTGACCGGATAGAATCCTTAGACCAACAAAGAAATTTTATACATGACCCAGAATTTTCTTAGGTTCTCAGAATCTTTCGTTATCTCATAATGGTGGTAGTGGTCATATGTTTCACGCACTAAACTTTCACAGATGCATGAATTTCTACTAACTTTTGCCTGCCATCACCTGTGTGTTCCCTTTTGAACATACAGTGCAACAGCACTTGCTTCCTTGGCATTTTCCAAATTTTACTGTTAAAGCATGGCAGGTCTGTTCAATTCTTAATCCACTTAATCTGCACATATTTCTCCAGAACACAATTTACATCTGTTTACACTTTTCCTATAAATACTCCACATCCATCATACCAGAACTAAATGATGTCAATTCATTTTCTAATTGAGGTCCTAACAACTGCTTATCTGATCTATATATCAGAAATACTCTCCCCTAGCTTCTTGATTAATTTATTAACTTTAGTAATCACAGTCACTTTGATGACATCATATTCACTAATCCCTGTCTCTACACTGGTGCTGTCGACAAGCTCAGGTCTATTTGTAGCTGCAAGGTCCAAATATTTCCATTGTGTGGAGGCTGTCGAACTAGATGCTCAAGAGTTTTCAGAAAACTGTGTACAAAATTATTTTGAAAGACTGACTGACTGTATCCCCTGCAGTGAATCTACAGACATTCCAGTCTATATTCAGTAGGTTAAAGTCACCTTGATTCAGATATTTCCATGCCACTGACTGTAGACTCACTCTGAATGACGAAGTGTCACAGCAGAATCAGGTGGCTGGTAAACACATCCAACAATTAACTTGGTTTCACCTAGATCTGTTATATCTGGGCTCATTACCATATCAGCTGTCATTCAAATTTGACCTCAGCACAGACAAAATTCTTGTCATTTGCAAGGAATACTTCCCCTCCCATGATGCCTAATCTGTCTTTTCAATACACAGTCCACAAATAGCTAAATACCTCAGAGTTTTTACATTGGGTTTCAGCCAGTTCTCGGTCCCAAGAACAACTTTTCTGGGAGGTAGTAAATTTGGGGACTTTCTTATAAACTCCGACAATTTACTGATAGAATTTTGACTGTCAAAGTGTCGTTACTCTGAATGTGGTCTGATCTCACTATTTGCATGTCTGGCAAGTGTCCAATGGAGTACCTCAAACTATCAGCTAGCCTAAAAGAAATCCATGTGCACTCCACAAGCATTCTGCTATCTGTGTAGCCGCTTCCTTTGTGTAGTGCACCCATGACCTATCAAGGTGAGTCTTATTCTTTACCCAATAACACAAGTCCAGATATCTGCAGCCAAGATCACCACAGAGAACCTCCCCTCAGGTCCAAACCAAAGGACCCTTAACTCTAAACAACACTGCAAATTGTGAGCTCTGGTTGCCCCGTGCGTGTGGATAGCAGCCTTCACCACCTCAGCCAGTCACTTGTACAAACTGGGGACTGCCCCAGAACGAAAGCAATAGGTGTGATTGGTGCCGATGTGAGCCATGCAAACAACTACACCCTAAATGCCCGACAGCTGCAGAGGCAATGCCTCCTTCATATCTTGGATGAGGCCCCTCCAGCAGACATACCAAGTGCACACTGGCTTTCTTTCCAGCCATAAAAGCTATTTCCCTAAGTGGCTCCATAACACACCTAACGTCAGAGCTCACTATAACTAGTAAACTCATGCCCCATGTGCCTGCTCAGACAGTGCTGAAGGAACACACACACACACACACACACACACACACACACACACACACACACACACACACACACACACACACACACACACACACACACCGCGGGGGGGGGGGGGGGGGGGGCTATGGCCTAGCGAAATTTGGCACTAACGAACTATAGCAGCAGATGACCAACACGAGTGTGTCTGCCAACAGCATGAAATTGCCTACAGGCCTTCTCCTGGGTTCATTACCATATCAGTTGGACCCTAGATGACAGTAAAACCATGGCCTGGCCAGATGCGTCCCGATTTCAGTTGGTAAGGGCTAATGGTAGGTTTCAAATGTGGTGCAGACCCCATGAAGCCTTGGACCTAAGCTGTCAAGGCACTGTGCAAGCTTGTGGCAGCTCCATAATGGTGAGGCCCGTATTTACAAGGAATGGACTGGGTCCTCTGGTTTAACGGAACCAATCTTTGACTGGAAATGGTTATATTCAGCTACTTTGATATCATTTGCTGCCATTCATTGACTTCATGTTCCCAAACAACGATGGAATTGTTACTGATAATACGCCATGTCACTGGACCGCAGAAGTTCACAACTGGTTTGAAGAACATTCTGGACAATTTGAGCGAACAATTTGGCCACTCAGGTCATCCGACATGCAAACAGTTATGAAACAATCTAGAGGTCAGTTCGTGCACAAAATCCTGCTCCAGAACATTTTCACAATTATGGATGGCTATAGAGGAGGCAGGGCCCAACATTTCTGCAGGGGACTTCCAATGACTTGTTTAGTCCATGCCATGTTGAGTTGCTGCACTATGCCTGGCAAATGGAGGCCTCACACGGTATTAGGAGGTGCCCATGACATGTCACCTAAGTGTAGTAACCATAATTAAGAGTAGCAGCTTCTAGAAACAAACTAAACATTTGTGAAATGTACATTACATCTGTCAATATGAATGAGTATAAATATTGAATCACAAAACACCTTCAAAAAAATGTAGCTGCAATAACCCCAACAGGTATGCATTTAATACTATTTAAAAGGAAAAGGATAGAAAAGGTTGCTCAGTCTTCTGTTCGGAGTTTATGAAAATTGGAAACATTTCCAAGTGTCAAGAAACAGAGCACTTACAATACTTACCAAGTACTGATAAACATACAGTGAGAGAACTCACCGATTCTGTTTATAATGTCTCAAAATTGACAGTATAATGAACAAAATTACAATAAAATAACTGAAGACAATAGGTTTGGAATTACAAAATGTAAAACGGTATGAGAAGCAACTCTAACCTGATGTGGAATAATAAAATAACGAAGCAGAAGTGAATCAAGACCCAGTTACTGAACTTTAAGAGTCACAGAAAACACTGGGTGTGTAAAATAAAGACTCTTCAGATAATATGTCAAAATAATACAATTTACATGAGCCACATTAGATCAAATGCTACAAAAATCATCTATGTTTCAAATCAGTTTATCCTGCAAACAAAAATGACAAAAGTGTAGGGAAACAAACAGGAAATGAAAATTACGTGGTCTGCTTTGCACTGAGAGTTATCACAATGTTTGCACTTTAGAAGGCATCAGAATGGCATACTTTGGAAAATTTCATTCTGTTGCCACTTATAGGTACTCAACTCTTCAATGCATTGCCTCATTACATTAAAGACTATAAGGATGATATGGATTTTAAATTAGAGCTTGGAAAATTTTGCACCCAGTGAATAAATATCTCTAAGATAAAGAAAATGATTTTATAAACTAATCGATAATATATGTAAATGCAGATGTGCGATACATCCCCTGAGAATTTTATCTTAGTATGTTTCAGCTTATACTATACTACTTTAGTGTCTAGATTACTATTCATTCTATACTGGGAAACAAATTATGCAACATTCACATGCAAAAAAAAAAAAAAAAAATGTAAATATACTGGTACATGTAGCAGACAATTTCATTTTGTACATTCCATATTTTTTATTTCTGTGTATGACAAGTCCAATAAAGTATGTACAGAGACATGTGCTAAATACATAAATTCTCATCATTAACCAATGGAAAGCAAAGTATTACATACCAGTAAGTCAAAGCTCAAATATAGTTTTTGACTGCAGCAACAGTAATTGAAATTCCAAAACTACGATCTTCTAATTGTGAAATGGCTATAGATATGCATTATGTTTTGTTCTGACACTATTAATTGATATGAAATGTTTGTTTTGAAAAGATAAATATATAGCCTACCCAAAATTTATTCCAATGGATTGAGGTGCGGTGGTACTGCAACATTCTATTGTAATTAATATTAAAAGACAGTCAAACATTGCAGAACGCTCTTTAATGGTTCAAACACGACGTGTTTCACCCGGTTAGGGCGCCATCAGGTTATCTGGAAGTACAGTACAAAATGGATATAATAACTGGGCGTGGTCATTACTTAGTTACTATACTCAAATGTGAAAAACCAAGAAACTTAAATATGTAGAGCGTAAATGATATAAATAAGTAAAAAATGTTATTACTGCCAAAAATCATTCGTCAAATATTGTATGCCTGAAATATCCGGCAAACGAATGTGGAAAACAACGTAAGAGACAGTATTCAAAACCACCAGGAATAAGAATAGTTAAAACGTGTTTACCGTCTGTTTACCTCGTGCATTGTTAGTCGCCAGCCACAGCAGCGCAGAGGAACACCGCCCGCATCTACTTCAAACATGGCCTCAGAACAGAGCACCGGTGGCAGCTCCGCGTTCACGCAGTGTATCCAGAGTATTGATTGAATCAGAAGCGACGGATGGCGCTAGTGAAGATAACCGTCACTAGGTGGCACCAAATGCAGGCACAAAACATCAAAAATCAATACAGCAGAGCCAGAGAGAAAGAAATCCTCATAAGCAAGATATAAACACGTAAAAAAGAAATGCAGCAGAAGTACTTAATCCAGTAAGCAGACTCGGAAAGTTACTAACGATGAGAAGATAGAGTGAAAAGAACTGTACTATACAACATCCAAACGGAAATCTTCGTAAATAAAAAATTTAGCAAAACTTTGCACCGGGGAACTAGTTAGAAGTTAAAAAAAATTAATATTTATTTTTTGCAGAATGAATAAAACTAAAAGGGTAATTGGCCAGTAATCATGAAGTCTCGGAGAAGGAACCTTCAGTATAAAACAAGGCAAAACTGAAACTTCAAATATTCCATAAAATATAACGCAATTCCGAAACTAGAATTTGTAAGGTAAAGCCATAACAGAAACCTACACGTCTATAAATTAAAAACAGTACCTTCATAGTAAAATATAACGCACAGGGGACGCGTTGGGAGGCACATATTATCACTAAAAATTAATGAAATTACTAAAGCATAAACATGACCTGTGATTTTGAAGAACATTTAGGACTGTGCGATTAGGCTATCAGCCAAAATTACGATAAGACTCTGTTGTGAACAGCAGAAATCTTCAAAATAAGACAAACTACAAAATCCCAAGTTTACTAAACGGAGAATTATGTAATTACGTAATCAGGAATTTTTAGGTAAAAACATGAAGGGGTTTAAACATAAAGCAAGCCTTATTGATTAAACATCACTATAGGAACCTAAAAATTCCTTAAAAATAGGGAACACAGAGTCATAAGGAAGTTAGTTTTTACTGGCCAATTGATCGTAGAGTAAGATATCCTTCCTAGTACAGTATATGAATGCTTGATGATTTCAATTTCTTCAAGAAGGTGTTGGGAGTGCGATATGAAATCAGAGTTCCTGAACATGAGTGGCCACTAGATTTGAGATGGTCAGCAAAGGGGGAATTATGTTTACCTGCGCCCCCTTGTGAGCAAATGTTCTTGGATCTAGTTTTCCCGTATACAGCACACTACAGAAGCGGCATAGGCCTACATATCTTCATGGGGTCGCTCATTATGGATATACTGATACTGAATTATATTACAGCTGGTGAACAACACCTTTTCTTTAAGATCAAGAGAGAGTCTGGCGATTCTATACGACCCGTTACCTAGAAACGAGAATTTAGCACACCTTTAATCCTGCAGTGAAGGTTGTGGACATCTCCATGGTAACTTGGCGTTGCCTTCAGCCTACACGTACAGCTTGTCTACATCAACGTGATTACTCAGCTATTCACAATAAAGTGCCTGGCAGAGGGTTCAATGAACCACCTTCAAACTGTCTCTCTACCGTTCCACTCTCGAGCGGCACGCGGGAAAAACGAGCACTTAAATTTTCCTGTTCGAGCCCTGATTTCCCTTATTTTATCGTGATGATCATTTCTCCCTATGTAGGTGGGTGCCAACAGAATGTTTTCGCAATCGGAGGAGAAAACTGCTGATTGAAGTTTCATGAGAAGATCCCGTCGCAATGAAAAACGCCTTTGTTTAAATGATTGCCACTCCATTTGACGTATCATGCCTGTGACACTATCTCACCTATTTCGCGATAATACAAAACGAGCTGCCCTTCTTTGTACTTTTACGATGTCATCCGTCAGTCCCACCTGATGCGGATCCCAAGTCGCACAGCAATACTCCGCAATACTCCAGAATGATGGAAGGACTGTAGGCATTTTTAAAGCCACAACTTTTAAATTTTCCAACTTCCTATAAATTGATTCAGCCGTAAGAGTAATTTCAGTAACACGATATATTGGGCTCAGAAGAAACCCATTTTATATTTATGGGGATGACATATTTACGGTAAATATTGAATTTAATGACGCTGTGAACAAGGCAAAGTTTCAAATCGAGGAAGTTTACGACTCCCTCGGTATTCATAACTTCATGCGTCACGATCATTTTACTATGGAGCCCATTAGACTCATCTACCAAATGTGCAGTGTCGCGCTATCACCGCCAAATGTCGCGCTATCACCGTCAAACAGCACGCAAATGTCATCCAACGGTTGCAGGGCTTCTCATTAACATAGTCATCAACTATCTGGAATGTAATTATTTTGCCTAAGTTTCCGCTACTTCAACCTCTGTTTTTACAGACGTTATTTGGATGAAATTTGCTTGGTGACTGATGGCGAAGAGCGCGACATAGCGCGTCTGGTAGCAGAGTTCAGTGGCCTCCACGGTAATGCTGTATGCAACTGCACTAAAGAAAAGTGTAGAGGAAGAAAGACCTCAAGCATCTGCCATAGCGTCAGTCAGATATTCAAGTACTACAGAAAGAAAAAATCAGATAATAGGCACTGGTGAAGAACAAGGAATGCTATATGGCGAGAAAAGAGCACGGTTTCATTTAACAAAGGGTGTGAACAGCAGCTTCAAGATTGGTGTGGACTTCCATCTAAAGGACAAGGTGATGGACACAACACTATGGCCAAAGAATATTGTTGTCAGGCGTTTTTTATTCCGTAGATCGACCAGTGCCCCAGTAAAATAGTGCCTGAAATAAAAATCCAAGGTCCCATAATATCTCACAGTAGAGATGATAGTTATATGCCCATGGTTATAGCAGTTGTTAATATACAGTGTTTAAGAACCAAGGTGGACCTTCTATCATTGTAGAAGAAGTCAAACCAGATGTTTTATGTATCTGTGAACACTGGTTAGATGAAGCAGAAGGTAACTATTACAGAGCCATTGAATATTTGGACATGGTACATTCATGGTATCAAACTACTACAATTCATGGTGGTGTATCTGTATGTGCAAGCAAGACTCTTAGTGTAAAGGAAATAGACTTAAAAAACTTTTCCACAGACCTAGATCTAGAACTAGCTTCACTAGTGTTAACAGATATTGACCTTATTATTGCCTCTGTGTACCACTCACCAGGTGGTAATTTTGAAAACTGTATTGCACAAATGGAAACCTGTTTGTCCTGTCTAACACGTCTTAAATCTAAAATTGCACTGTGTGGAGATTTCAACATACATATAGGTGATGGAAGCACTAAAGAGAGAGTCTTCATGACTTTGATAAATAGCTACTCGCTGTTTGTTGCAAACCGACTGCCAACAAGAGGTGATGCCTGCCTAGACACAGTTATCACTAACCTCAATATCTGGGACTATATAATATCAGTGTAGTTGAACCAATGATTGCTGACCATAGTGCATTAGTAATGGAAATAAGTATGAAATGCTTGAGTCAACTGCAACCAAGCTCATGGCACTCCAGTTACTGATTTATTTCCAGAAATCCACAAGAAGTATCCTACAGGCAAAGCTAAAGGAAGGGACAAACCTACTACAGGGAAGACATGGTAAACCCCTGTGCTAAACAAATTAAAATGCATTGTGCTAATTTTCAGGGACCGTATGAAAGCAGCTAGAGATCTCCCATCTAGAGACCTGCTTCATTGTAACTATGTAAGAGCCAAGCGAATTTACAGAAAGCAAGTGGAAGAGGCAAAAAAGAGATACAATGACAGGTTCATTAAAGAGGCTCACAATCCATGCAAAGCAGCTTGGAATCTGGTAAACGAGTGCAGAAAAAAGCCCACCTCAGCCTTAAATTCCGGTTTCCCTGACACCTTCAATCAGGACTTTGTTAGGATAGTGAAAGATACTATTAATGAAATACCTGACACAGTCTTAGTCCCCACAAGTCACATGAGAAACATAACCAGTAGCACTTTTGAAAACTTGAAGGATGTGCACCCTAAGGATATCGTAAAAATAGTTACGTCATACAAGAACTCAGAGAGCGAAGATATCTACGGTATGTCTTGCACAACGCTGAAGAAAATTATTCTAGAGCTTGCTCAACCATTATCTATAGCAATTAACAAATGCTTATCCTCTGGTGTCTTCCCAAAATTTCTTAAAATAGCACAGACAGTACCAATCTACAAAAAAGGTGACCCATGTGAAGTGTCCAGCTACAGACCAATTTCCTGTTCTAGCTAAAGTTATGGAGTCTGTTATGAAACTCCAGTTACAGAATTATTTTGAAGTAAATGAGCTCTTCCAGGATACACAGCACGGTTTTCGCAAGGGAAAGTCAACGTTTACAACAGCACTGGACTTAACCAGAAAAATAAGGTGAGGATTCAAAGACAGAGAAAGTGTGGCACTGACACTCTGTGATCTTAGCAAGGCATTTGACTGCATTTCCCACAAGATACTGCACAATAAATTGAAGTGTTACGGTGTTGGAGGTGTTGTTATGGCAACTTTTCAGTCTTATCTGGAAAACCGGAGACAAGTGGTATCAATTCATGGATCAACATCACAAGAACAAAAGCTGGAACATGGAGTACCCCAAGAGTCCATCATAGGGCCTCTCCTGTTCCTTATTTATGTCAATGATATGGGTTATAACAACAATATGTTACAGTTTGCTGATGACACCACCCTTTTTGCCAAAGGAAGAACTGCTGCAGAATCACTCCAAGTGACAGATGTACTCTTCCAAAACATTAAATAATGGTTCATCAAAAATAAAATGAAGATGAATGAAGAAAAAACACAACATCTGGTATGCACCCTTAACAACATCGGATGCCATGATAATATGGAGGCTGTCAAACTGTTGGGCTTCATGATAGACAGGAAACTAACAATGAACGAACACACAGTGTATGTGTGCTCCAAGCTCTCCCGTGTAATATACCTTCTGAGTAGGTTAAAAGGTGTATTGAGTCACCAGTATCTCATAACAGCATATTATGTCCTATTCCATAGCCACATCAATTATGGCCTACTGTTATGGGGGCATTCTGCAGATTGTACGGATGCACTAATTCTACAGAAAAAAGATCTCAGAAGAATCACATCAAGCAAAAGACAGGAACACTGCAGACCTATATTCAAGCAGTTATGAATTATTACAGTCTTCAGCCAGTATGTGTTTTTATTTCTCATCAGCCTGAAAGAAAACCGAGGAGTCTTCAGCATGAGGCAAGATATACACAATCAGAATACCCGTAACAAGAGGAGCATCGAAATACCCAGGTGTCGACTGATGGGAACGCGAGACAGCTTTCCAGTGGTTGCCCTAAAGATGTTCAACTCACTGCCTCAAGAAGTGCAATCCCTGCCGCTAGGAACATTCAGAAGGAGAGTAGCACAGGACCTGAAAGAACGCCCATTGTACTCCATTGGTGAATTCTTTAATAGTGACCAAAGTGAATGGACAAACAAATATTGCTTATATTAAGTATAAATGTCTTAATTTTGTGACTATTTTTTTAAATGTATATATGTCATTAATCTTGATGCAGTCTGTCCAGTCATGGCTGGTAAATGACACAGAACTAGTAATAAAGTAATAAAGATCTTTACGTATGAAGTTATGAATAGTGAGGGAGTCTTAATTACCTCGATTTGAATGTTTGGCCTATAGGCAATATTATCAAATTCGATATTTACCTTAAACCCTTGACAAGCAATTCTGTCACACATGACACGTCCTGTCATCCCCATGAACATAGGATTGGTTTCTTCAGAGCCATGATATATTGTATTACTGAAATTACATTTACGGCAGACTCTGTTAATAGGAAATTGGGACATTTAAAATTTGTGGCTTTTAATAGTGGCTACAGTCCTTCGATCATTGACAAGCTGTACGTATAGACTAAAGACAGCACCAAGTAACCATGGTGATGCCCACAACCCTTCACTGCAGCATCGAAGTTAGAATAGAATAGTTATGCTAAGTTCCCGTTTCTGTGATTTCATATCACACTCTCAAAGGGAGGAGACTTAACCTTCTGGAAGAAATTAAAATTGTCAAGCGTTCACATGATGCATTAGAAAGGATATCTTACTCTGTGATCAAGTGGCCAGTAAAAACAGAGTTTCTTATGACTCTATGCTCCCGATATTCAAAGAATTCTTGGGTTCCTACAAGGATTTTTAATCAATAAGGCTTGTTTTATTTTTATATCTCTTCACATTTTTAACATTAAAAATCCAGGTTATGTAATTACATAATTCTCTTTATAGATTTTTTTTTTAGCTTGTCTTGTTTTATCTTGAAGGTTCCTCCTATTCATAGCACAGTTTTATGGTAATTTTAGCTTATAAACTAGTCGTGCAACCCTATATGTGCTTCACAATCACAGGTTCTATTTTTGCTTTAGTCATTTTATTTAATTTTACTGATAATGTACTCTCCCCTGTATGTCTCCCAACCCATCCTCCGTGCATACTATTTTATTATGCAGGTACCGGTAAAGTAATTTATAAGGCTTGTTGTAGGTTTCTGTTATGGTTTCACCTTAAAAAAATTATAGTTTTGGCACTGAATTATATTTTGTGGGATATTTGAGGTTTGCAGTTTTGTTTTGTTTTACACTGAAGGTTCCTGTTCATGTGAACAGCAGTATACACCAGTTTTAGGATTATAATGTATGTGTTTTGAGCTACAGGCTCTTCACAATTGCTGGCTCAAATGGCTCTGAGCACTATGCGACTCAACTTCTGAGGTCATCAGTCGCCTAGAACTTAGAACTAATTAAACCTAACTAACCTAAGGACATCACACACATCCATGCCCGAGGCAGGATTCGAACCTGCGACCGGAGCGGTCACGCGGTTCCAGACTGAAGCGCCTAGACCGCACGGCCACACCAGCCGGCCAATTGCTGGCCCATTACTCTTTTAGTTTTATGCATTCTGCATAAAAAATTTTAAATTTTTTTACTGGTAAGTGTTTCCACTTATGAACATTCTAACTAGTGCCCTGGTGCACAGTTTTGCTAAGTTTTGAATTAGGAAGGTTTCTGTTTAGATGTTGTGTAGTATAATTCTTTGTACTTTATCTACTCATCGTTTGTCGGCTTGCCGATTCCGTTTATTGTATTACGGACCTCTGCCATATATCTTCTTAACGTGTTTGTAGGTTGCCTATGAGAATTTCTTTCTCCCTGCTATATTGATTTCTCGTTGATGGCTTTGCACCTGCATTTGATACCACCTAGTGGTGGTTATTTTTCTAACACCATCTGGCAATTTTGATTCAAAGACTACTTGGTATACAATGTGTGAGGACAGATCGGCCACTGGCACATTGTTCCAGCGCCACATTTACAGTCTATGAGCATGGCCTTACTCTGCACTGCTATGACTGATGACCCACATCACACAAAGTAATCTGACAGTTACACATTTTAAGTATTCTTCTGTAGGTTTATTGTTGGTGGTTTTTGTACCATCTCTTATGGTGTTTTCCACATTCATGTACCGGGTATTTTAGGCATATTTGACAAATGGTTTTTGGCAATAATTATAACATTTTTTTAAGTGCTTTCCTGTGCTTTACATCTTACATATTTACGTTTCTGGTTTTCAATTTTGAGTATAGTATCTCAGGATGGGACCACACCTGGTTATTTATTACATCCAATTTTCTTTGTACTTCCAGATAATCTGATGATGCCCTGACCAGGTGAAATGCATTGTTTTGAACCAAGACAGAGCATTTTGCAATGTAGCACTGTCTTTCAATATTAATAAATAAACCTGTTTTATTGATGTTTTTCATTGTAAATGTAACTCTTGATTATCTACTATTACTTATAAATGAAAATTGTTTGAAACACCAAAACAGTGCTTGTAATGGCACCACTACAGCCAAGACATGACACAAGCTACAAAATTCATGCAAAAGAAAAAAAATTTAACACAAAAGAATAAAATGCCATTCCCTGTCTATAAATTAACACTTAAGCAAGTAGGAAAACTTTCTAGAAATTATACTAAATTACTGTACAATTGATAGCTGTATGGATTAATATACTTCTCTTACCACTTACTGCACTTTGTGTTACTATTCTATACTCTCCGCTAGTAGTTCCAGCACTGTTTGTAGATGTAATACGAAAAATGTATGTTGTTCCTGGCCAAAGACCCATAACTGGGAAGTGTTCCCTCACTGCTAAATTATTACCTGCTGCATTAACAATACATAGGAATCAGTTGTATTATATATATATATTTAAAAAAAAATTGTCATTTTGTGTTACTGTCTCAGTCATACATATTCATAAAGTTTCACTAAACAGTAATTGAGCAATGGGCAGATATATTTTTGAGGGCACAAAATTATACAGTTCTGGAAAGGGATAGCTTATCATAACACAGACAGAATGTGAAATTAGTTGCTGAAGCTGTAGTATGTTTTCTCATGTTGTAGAGAGAGAGAGAGAGAGAGAGAGAGAGAGAGAGAGAGAGAGAGAGAGGAGTGTGGGTGGGGGTGGGAGTGTGAGACAGAGAAAGATATTTTTTTGGGTGTCGGGGGGGGGGGGGGGGGGGGAGGTGAAATGAAGTATAAATGGAGGACATGATCATTGAAAAGCTAAAATCCAATTTCAAGTTTAAATGGTTTTAAAGAAAGCACTGGCAGAGTAATGAAGTAAAGTTCAGTGCTTTAATGTATAGAATTGTTGAACCCATCAACAATATGAAAAGGGATACATTTTAAGAATACTCAGTACTATCTCTACAATCGAAGCTAAAGGGAACCAGAAGGGGCAGTAGAGACAAAGCCTCTAGATCACAATGGTTCATATGTATGCTGACATGTAAATTACACAGAAAGTGGATTGGAGGTAGGCAGAGACTGATACATTTTACTCTCATTCACAGGAGTCTTCCAATATCTACCAAGCAATTTGCAGAGAACACTTATGTACACCGTCATGTACAATGATGGTATGGAATGGGTAGGTGAGAAGGCTACAATAACTTAATGACTCATTGACAGTAAGGTTAAGTTGAGGGAAAAAATGAGACAGATCTAAATTAATTTAAATGTTGTCTACCAACTGCACTATTCTCATGCTGCTATGTGATAAGAAGCAATTCACAAGATTTTTTTGCTAACCACATAATTCTTTTTTCTTATTGTGGAAGCAAATGTCTTCTGCAGACTGAAGCGTGCAGGGGAAAGAAATAACCACAATGTAATGTAGGTTATTAGTATCAGATTGGCATAAAGTCAGAGGCAAACAACAGGACATTCAAATCTTTTGGAGATAGAGAAAAGAAAACTCAGGAGGAAGGGACATAGAAATTATCAAAAATTATAAACAATGAACTATAAATTGGCCTGAATTGAAACTGGTGATAAAGCAGCTTTTCAAATGCATTTCTATTTTTTCTTTTAATACAGTTTTGGATATTAGTTACATTCTAGTTACTAGAAATGAACTCCCACTCAGATTCATGTAGAACCACATAATACATGCCCATTTTTTGATTGAAAACGGTGTTGCCATTCACACAGAGTAATATTTCCACTATTCTGAATCAAAACCTACATTGCCAATCACAAGGACTAATTTAGTAAAATATTCAAATTTTAACTCTATAGTGCTGGATGAGACATCAGATATCCTTCAATGTAAACCTGAATCTAGCATGGTACCGATAACATTGTGTCACTGTACTTTGCGCCACGATTTCAAAATACTACTGCACATAAAATTTTTACTGCATTACAACACTATAACTATACCAGAAATTATTCATCTGGAAAGCCATACATAGAGACATCTGTTTATGAATGGCAGATTCAGGAGCTAACTTTTATAAAATAGATTTTTTGGTATGTTTTCCCTCCTCAGGAAAGATAGCTACTGAAATGAGTGCATGGGAGAAGCTTAATCAAAGGAAAAAAATATTTTAGAATTAGATGTTTGTTGTGAAAGTAATCAGTACACTTGTGTCATTTTCTACAAAAATATTGTTCAGGTGGGTGGGAAGAATAAATGATGAGTATTAGAAAACTTTGTAAGTTCCTGTGACTCACAGAAGTTATCAGTGATGTAAGTCTGATTAGAGTAATGTGTACACCAGAAGAAAATTTTTAAAAATTTCACATCATGAGACATAATGCTAAGATTAGAGTAGATTTCATTTTTATACCAATGTTTATAGGTAAAAAGCATCTAGCTTTCATAAATTCTGTGTTTAAGTTTTCATTATGCTCACACACCTATGAAAGAAGCAACTGGGCTTCTGTAATTCAGATTAATCACAATATTGCTATATGATAACCACTGTACTTTTTATGGTGGATTTGGTCAGCAGAAAACTACAACAATCTAGATGTGACTCCATGTGAAGCTGCATAATTGAGAAAAACCATCCATGTTGTGTAATATAAACATTTAGAATGTTAATTTTCTTCATGCTCTGATCCTCATAATATTGCTGAGTGGAGTGATTACATGCATGTGTAATATACAACAAATTAGTGGCTCAGTGGCAAAACAATGCTCAGAATGTCTTTCATCAATGTAATCATTATGTAAATAACTTAGGATTTAATCACTATGGTTTTCATGGTGGATATTGCACATCAGAAATACTATTCAGCAAAAGTATGTTTTTTATGGCTGGTAAAACTACCACATCTCATATGTGAATCATAAGGTACAATTTTACTTGTGCTGTGTGCACACAGTGTTGTGCTTGTAGTCTGATTTTAATATTACTGTTTTGATTTCTGGTCCAGCAAATGTGTGATTTGTGCTATGATTCATTTACTAAATGCAAATGTAACTAGTTAAAAACCATTGTAAAAACCCATTCTTTTTATACTTTTTATAAGGCACATGTTATCAGCACTTAAGATATGGCATACAGGTTGTAATGGACTTTGATTGATTCATTCATTTTGAGGAGGAGAAAATGACATTCATGGTGATAAGAGGTGTCAACAAGTTTCCAAATACACTGAAATAAGACATGTGCTAACTGGTATTAAGTATTGAATTTTATGAATGGTATGCAAAAGGATCAAAAGCTATCCCTCAAGAAATTGTTACAGAGATATTTAGCTATTGCAAGTGTGCATGATCAATATGAAAACTAAGTGACTGCAATGGAGGTATTTCCAATACATTACAAAGATTAAAAAATGATTTTATGGCCCCATTGTGATAAGTGCAAAAAATCCAAGAAAGTACATCAAATAGCCACAAATGACAACTGGACAGCGACACTGAATGCAATGGCAATACACACTCCCAGTTACAACAAGTTACAAGTCTTCATCATCAACCAAAAAGACATAAATAAATTCATATACCAGAAATATGAATTCTCCCAGTTTATAATGTTAATGAAAAGCAATCAGAAAGCATTTAAAAACCCAGTACTTCACTAGGGAATGATGAATATGACATTCACAAAAACATTGTGGTTTTTTTAAAACTGCCACTTAGCTTGAAACCTGAGAGCTTTTCACCAGAAATTATTAATGTTGGTACTTAAGAGTGAGATAGTCAGATAACTGTGCCACAAAGGAATGTTGGTGCTGTTGTGACAACTACATACAGTTTCTGGCACACATGCATTTTGCCATCCAGAGTGTAGTTTTGGTTTTTCCATTGCACAATATTTATCTTGGACTAAATGAATTTCACTATTGACAATACAATTACCCAGTAATGTTACTAACAGTTTATGATGTTAATTTCAAGAGAAGCCTTATATGACACATGACTACCCAGGTAACACAATTAAGTAAGAATTCAAGTGCACCTTAGACCATGTAAGAGTACAGATATAGATGTGTTGACTGGAACTTTGTCATGCTAAGCTATGGAGTTATTGAAATTCTGCCAATATTGACTGATTTTTGTTAAATGAAGGATGCCATAAACTAGGGAACTAATAAATACCTTACTGTACACCTGGCCATATGGAAGATATATTACTGTTGTTATTTTGCTAGGCTGTGTATGCTGTAGTCCATGTGATACAGGAAATGCCCAGTTTATGGAACAGTCATTTTGCATTCCCACAATTCATTAAAACAATTTGTATGTTATTTTAATTTCACACATTTTCACTACTGATGTTACAATATATCATTAAAATTTTCTGCGAGTCATCTCCCCAAAGAAATACCCTTTTTTTTTTTTCCTTTATGCCCCATCATAACCAAGTTTTCTCACACCTTAAGCTGTACCATGCTATGCAAAAATAATTTACTTTCTAGGAGACATAAGTACAAGCATATCAAGATACAAACATGAGACTATTTTGAATGGTCAATCATGAAGCTTTTCTACTAATTTTTTTATGAGGACACTCGAAGAAAGGCCTGTATTGTTCAGAGTATCACTCATTATCTGATAAGTTCACTAATGGGAGACTTATTATATAAACTCATGGTGAAACTGAATGCCACAGTTTACTCCAGTTAATCAGGCCACTGTAAAAAAGTGGAAGTCATGTGGGTCATTTCACAGTCTCAGATTGCAGTGACGCATGCACATACTTTCAAAAGGCCACACGTGTGGCAATGCTATGTCATCCGCAGATGGTGCCTCAGACTTGCGTGATATATCACTATCAAAGCCCACTGTGGGACCCAGTCTATTTAAGGCAGCTGTTCGGCCTTAGTTTTCTATGTGTACATAATTGGTTCCTGCTGAATGTTATTTAAATACTGTGTTCAAGTTGTTAATGCTTCCATGGAATAAAGTTGCATTCAGTCTGTTGGTCATGTTGTGCTTACACCCAATTAGAACACAGACAACTATTGATAGTTTGACTTAGGATGTACTTGGCCAACTTCCAACCTTTGTATGTAGAAAATGTGGAAAGCAAAAACTTACTTATGTTGCTGTAGTGGCCATCCTCTCCTCAGCAAATACTCTTTTCCAAGAGATATGTTTAATTTATAACAAGCTGATTATAATTCATTAACTTTACCTGTGCCTTTGTATCCCTCGATTATCCCATTAATATTGTCTGAAAACACATTTCCTGAGCTGTATTCATGTTCTGTAAAACTGAGAAAATGTTACTTCAAAGATGTAGGAACATTCACATACAGTCCCCTGTGCTATCTGTAGTTGCGAACTTTTAAACAACGATTCCTTCAAGGCAATAACTGCATGAAGCCCATGGTGGATATGAGGCCATCATTGTCCTAAATGATTTATGCAGTACATTTTTTCCAGACCACTGTACCTAACCTTGAGCAAGCAGTAGAGGAAACAAAAGAAAAATTCGGAGTAGGAATTAAAATCCATGGAGAAGAAATTAAAACCTTGAGGTTCGCCGATGACATTGTAATTCTGTCAGAGACAGAGGAAACAAAAGAAAAATTCGGAGTAGGAATTAAAATCCAAGGAGAAGAAATTAAAACCTTGAGGTTCGCCGATGACATTGTAATTCTGTCAGAGACAGCAAAGGACCTGGAAGAGCAGCTGAACGGAATGGACAGTGTCTTGAAAGGAGGATATAAGATGAACATCAACAAAAGCAAAATGTGGATAATGGAATGTAGTTGAATTAAATCAGGTGATGCTGCGGGAATTAGATTAGGAAATAAGATGCTTAAAGTAGTAAATGAGTTTTGCTATTTGGGGAGCAAAATAACTGATAATGGTTGAAGTAGAGAGGATATAAAATGTAGACTGGCAATGGCAAGGAAAGCGTTTCTGAAGAAGAGAAATTTGTTAACATTGAGTATAGATTTAAGTGTCAGGAAGTCTTTTCTGAAAGTATTTGTATGGAGTGTATCCATATATGGAAGTGAAACGTGGACAATAAATAGTTTAGACAAAAAGAGAATAGAAGCTTTCAAAATGTGGTGCTACAGAAGAATGCTGAAGATTAGATGGGTAGATCACATAACTAATGAGGAGGTATTGAATAGAATTGGGGAGAAGAGAAATTTGTAGCACAACTTGACTTGAAGAAGAGATCTGTTGGTAGGACATATTCTGAGGCATCAAGGGATCACCAATTTAGTATTGGAGGGCAGCACGGAGGGTACAAATTGAAGAGTGAGACCAAGAGATGACTACACTAAACAGATTCAGAAGGATGTAGGTTGCAGTAGGTACTGGGAGATGAAGAGGCTTGCACAGGATAGAGTAGCATTGAGAGCTGCATCAAACCAGTCTTTGGACTGAAGACCACAACAACAATGTCTATCACATCCTGAGGAATCTGCTGTGAAATTTTTTCCCTTTTTCATCTATGCTGCAGTCAAGTTCTCTTTAACTTTTCATTGTTCTGGAGTAATTAATTCAGTTTTAAGTTTAAATGAAGAAAAAGGTGATTACAGTTAAATGTCTAGTTCGTTACAATGTGCAGCTAGGTATCTCATTTACGTACTTTTTGACTGTAGACAGTGCATCTCATTATACTTCAAAACAACTCGTGAAACCATTGTACCAAGCTTCTTCTGACAATTGTGTACATTGTTAATTCCATAAAAACAGTGAAAACTGTCATCCTTTTAGCTGTCGTCAGTTATGTAAGCAAGGAAAAGTTATAGTATGTGAAACAAAATGAGGTGCAAAGGAAGATACTGAAGAGCTCTCCAGCTAAATATATCAGTAGCAATGTCTAATGAATATGAGTGAGAAATTCCATAATGAAATAACCTGTTTTTGGGTCTAAATCTTGTAAGATTGTTTAAAAGTGCCTCTACAAATTTAAGCAGCTGCTATTCTACCAACCATCCCTAGAGAGATTTTTAAGAGTTGAGGAACACTTCTAGTACACTTAAGAAAACATTGTCTTCACAGCAGAATGGAATTTTTGGACCATGCAATGTGCATCCAGATCTTAAAGCACTTATTTCTTGTTTTCTGGTTTGGTTGGCATGTAGGTACATAGGAAGATACTGAAGAGCTATGCAGCTAAGTTGCTAGTACTGATTTCTAACGAATGTGTTGAAGAACTCCACACATCAAAAACATTTCCTTCAGGAATGATTGACTGCAGTACTACTCATAAATTTTATTTTCCACTGTGCTTTATCTTGAAGCTAACGATTAACAACTATGGCAAACCTGACAGTATGATCTCAAGCTCTTGGCTACAATGCAAATATGAACATCTCTAAACATGCACAGAAGCAGACTGTGACTTTTATTTATAGAGTATTGTGTGGTTGAACTTTGTTTTAATTTAATGTAGGTGCATTATCTGATTGAAAGTATCCCGACTCTATTGGTGGACATTAATACAGGATGTGTCCACCCTTAGGCTGTATGATGGCTTCATATTTGCAGGGAACACTTTCATTGAGGTGTCTGGATGTCTCTGGAGGAATGGTGGCATATTCTTCCTCAAGAGCTGAAACCAGGAAGCTAGTGATATTGGACACTAAGGACTGGGGTGAGGTCAACATTCTAATTCATCCCAAAAGTATTCCACTGAGTTCAGGATGGAACTATGGGTAGGCCAGGCCATTTCAGAAATATTATCATCTACAAGCCATTATCTTACAGATGCCACATTATCAGATAATGCATTGTCATACTGATAGAAACAATCATTATCCGAAGCTGTATCGCTACAGTATGCAGTACACAAAGCCATAAAATACATTCATATCAATCCACATTTAGTGTTTTCTTAAATACAATAGGGGACCACATGTACGAGGAGCACCCCTATACTACCTCCTCCATACCTCATACTTCACTGTTGGCACTACATGTGATGGCAGGCAACGTTCCCTATGTTAAAGTAGGTGTGCCTCAGGGATCTGTATTGGGCCCCTTCCTGTTTCTGATAATGATCAATGACCTCCCCTCGTTTATTAGATCCACCACTGTATTGTATGCAGATGATATGACTTTTCTTCATAGCAGTAACAATCTTAATGATCTTAAAACCTGTGCTGAAAATACACTCACTCACGCAGCATATTGGTTCAGAGTAAATGGTTTCCTGCTAAATGAAAATAAAACTCAGCAGATAATCTTCACTCTAAGAGACAAGCCACTATCTGATGACCCTAGTTCTGTTAAATTCCTGGGAGTTTGTTTAGACGAAAAGTTATCCTGGGGCCAACATGTAAACTATATTAGTAGTAAGCTATCTACAGTAATTTATTTATTAAGACAACTCAGAAATTGTGTACCTGAAACATACATTAGATCATCTTATTTTGCATTTTTCCAAAGTATAATATCCTATGGCATTATCTTGTGGGATAACTGTAGTCATATACATGACGTCCTATTATTGCAGAAGAAAACCATTAGGATAATTACAAATTCTTCACATAAGGCTCACTGCAAACCCTTATTTACTAAACAAAAAATTATGAGAGTAATAAACCTCTATATATACAATGTCTTAATCTTTACGAAGAAGAACCTACAAGATGCGAAACGTAGAGAAAATGTACATTGTTACAACACAAGAAGCATCAAACACATCTACACGCCTTACCACAGATTATCAAAATCAATAAATAGCTATGAAGACACAGGGCACAAACTATTTAATAAGCTGCCACATGCTATACAGGATGTTCCTGAACATACATTCAAAGAAAGACTGCATGAATGGTTTATTGCCCACCCGTTCTATGATATCAATGAATTCTTCAACTGTAAAATGCAGTAATCCAACAGATGACCCACTGTACATTTATTGTAATATAAGCTAAAGTATTTCAGTAGTCAATACCTTATCACACTGTATTATAAATTGTAACTTCATTTGACGTTGTCAATTGCTGTAATGGCCTAAAGACAATAAAATTATTATTATTATCTTTACTTTCTCAGACGTTAAGTCTGGTTAAGAATGGAAAGTGACGCAGACCTTGATCAAGCGTCACTTCCTATTAACTGTACAGTATGTGTTATATTGCATTTAGGAACTTTCGGGTAATTGAACATGTATCAATAATTACGGATTTCTGTAGTTGTATATATATGTTTGGATGTAGCTGTATTGCATTGATGTACTGGTGGATATTGTGTGGTATGACTCCTGTAGTTGATAGTATAATTGGTATGATGTCAACTTTATCCTGATGCCACATGTCTTTGACTTCCTCAGCCAGTTGGATGTATTTTTCAATTTTTTCTCCTGTTTTCTTTTGTATATTTGTTGTATTGGGTACGGATATTTCGATTAGTTGTGTTAATTTCTTCTTTTTATTGGTGAGTATGATGTCAGGTTTGTTATGTGGCGTTGTTTTATCTGTTATAATGGTTCTGTTCCAGTAGAATTTGTATTCATCATTCTCCAGTACATTTTGTGGTGCATACTTGTATGTAGGAACTTGTTGTTTTAAAAGTTTTGTTGTAAGGCAAGCTGTTGATGTATTATTTTTGCGACATTGTCATGTCTTCTGGGGTATTCTGTATTTGCTAGTATTGTACATCCGCTTGTGATGTGATCTACTGTTTCTATTTGTTGTTTACAAAGTCTGCATTTATCTGTTGTGGTATTGGGATCTTTAATAATATGCTTGCTGTAATACCTGGTGTTTATTGTTTGATCCTGTATTGCAATCATGAATCCTTCTGTCTCACTGTATATATTGCCTTTTCTTAGCCATGTGTTGGATGCGTCTTGATCGATGTGTGGCTGTGTTAGATGATACGGGTGCTTGCCATGAAGTGTTCTCTTTTTCCAATTTACTTTCTTCGTATCTGTTGATGTTATGTGATCTAAAGGGTTGTAGAAGTGGTTATAAAATTGCAGTGGTGTAGCCGATGTATTTACATGAGTGATTGCCTTGTGTATTTTGCTAGTTTCTGCTCATTCTAGAAAGAATTTTCTTAAATTGTCTACCTGTCCATAATGTAGGTTTTTTGTGTCAATAAATCCCCTTCCTCCTTCCTTTCTGCTTAATGTGAATCTTTCTGTTGCTGAATGTATGTGATGTATTCTATATTTGTGGCATTGTGATCGTGTAAGTGTATTGAGTGCTTCTAGGTCTGTGTTACTCCATTTCACTACTCCAAATGAGTAGGTCAATATTGGTGTAGCATAAGTATTTATAGCTGTGGTCTTGTTTCTTGCTGTCAATTCTGTTTTCAGTATTTTTGTTAGTCTTTGTCTATATTTTTCTTTTAGTTCTTCTTTAACATTTGTATTATCTATTCCTATTTTTTGTCTGTATCCTAGATATTTATAGGCATCCGTTTTTTCCATCACTTCTATGCAGTCGCTGTGGTTATCCAATATGTAAGCTTCTTGTTTAGTGTGTTTTCCCTTGACTATGCTACTTTTCTTACATTTGTCTGTTCCAAAAGCCATACTTATATCATTGCTGAATACTTCTGTTATCTTTAGTAATTGGTTGAGTTGTTGATCTGTTGCTGCCAGTAGTTTTAGATAATCCATGTATAGCAAATGTGTGATTTTGTGTGGGTATGTTCCAGTAATATTGTATCCATAATTTGTATTATTTAACATGTTTGATAGTGGGTTCAGAGCAAGGCAGAACCAGAAAGGACTTAATGAGTCTCCTTGGTATATTCCACGCTTAATCTGTATTGGCTGTGATGTGATATTATTTGAAATTGTTTGGATATTAAGTGTGGTTTTCCAATTTTTCATTACTATGTTTAGGAACTGTATCAATTTAGGATCTACTTTGTATATTTCCAATATTTGTAGTAACCAATGAGTGGGGTACACTATCAAAAGCTTTTTGGTAATCAATGTATGCGTAGTGTAGCGACCTTTGTTTAGTTTTAGCTTGATATGTCACCTCTGCATCTATTATCAGTTGCTCTTTACACCCTCGTGCTTCTTTGCAACAGCATTTTTGTTCTTCATTTATAATTTTGTTCTGTGTTGTATGCATCATTAATTTCTGTTTAATGACTGAAGTTAATATTTTGTATATTGTTGGTAGGCATGTTATGGGGCGATATTTAGCTGGGTTCGCTGTGTCTGCTTGATCTTTAGGTTTCAGATAAGTTATTCGATGTGTAAGTGTATCAGGGAATGTGTATGGGTCTGCAATGTAACTGTTAAATAATTTAGTTAGATGTGAATGTGTTGAGGTGAACTTCTTTAACCAGAAATTTGCTATTTTATCATTTCCAGGGGCTTTCCAATTGTGAGTAGAATTAATTGCTTGGGTGACTTCATGTTGCAAAATTATCACTTCAGGCATTTGTGGTATCATCTTGTATGTGTCTGTTTCTGCTTGTATCCACCGTGCATGCCTGTTATGTTGTACCGGGTTTGACCATATGTTGCTCCAGAAGTGTTTCATGTCTGTTATGTTTGGTGGATTGTTTATTTTAATGTGTGTGTTATCTATTGTCTGGTAAAATTTCTTTTGGTTTGTGTTGAATGTTTGGTTTTGTTTCCTTCTATTTTCACTTTTTTTGTATCTTCTGAGTCGTTTGGCTAATGCTTGTAATTTCTGCTTCTTTTCGTCTAATTGCTCTGTCGCTTCTTGTTGTGAGATTTTACCTAACCTTTTTCGTTTTTTTTCCGAGATTTCATTTCTTATAAATTGTGTTAGCTGTCCGATGTCTTTTCTCAGTTTTTCTATTTTGATCTGTAGCCTGTGTTGCCATGCTGGTTTTGTGGGTTTCTTCTGTGTGTTGGTTGGTTCTGATCTCTGCCTAGTGTGTATATTTAGTGTAGTGAGTGCTCCTATATAAACCAGTAGTTGTAACTCTTCCATAGTTGTGTTTTCATTTATTTTGTTGTGTATGATTGTGTTGATAGTTTTTATTGTTGTTTCAACTTGTGGGTTATTTGGTGGTCTATGCAAGAATGGTCTAATGTCTGTATTTGTGTCTTTGTATTCTATATATGTTAGCTGAAATTTTTCTTCTATATCTAACATCTGTGTCACTTCGTGATCTATTTGTGCTTGTTCTGGTGGCTGTCTTAAGATTTCGTTTTCCTCTGATTGTTTAATTGGTGTGTGTTGTTCTTTGTTTGTTTGCTCTGGGATGTTTGAGTCCATTACTGTATTTTCTTCTTCTTCTGATTGCACATTATTTTGTTCCAGTATTTGTTGTACTTGTTGTTTGATGTTTTCTAATGCTGACGGGGTATCCTGTTATTTTTGATTATTACACGGATCTGATCAGCTAGTCGTTGTTCTGTTAAAAATTTTAATTCTGGGTATCTGGTAATAAATGTTGTGTATACTTGTGATCTGTATCCAGTTGTGTTGGTTCCTAGGTTTGTTGTTTGGTAATAACAGAACATGAGGTGTCGATTAACTTCATCTGACCATCTCATCCTCTGTCTTTGTTTTCCTTCTAGGGTGGTTGCAGGAAGGATATCCTGCAAAACACCTCTATTTGGATTTAAATCATTTTCCAGTTGGCTATCAGTGTCGTTACCATTGTGGGCGGGCATAGGGTTCAAGCGTCGTCCCCGACCATGACGGCGCTTGTCCGAGGCTTCTTTAGTTCTGTCCTGAACCAACTAATCACACTAAAAGGGGGGTTAGCCCTATTAGTGGTTTGTTCTTTTCGTCGCCTTTTACGACTGGCAGAACATACCGGAGGCCTATTCTTTTCCTAGGCCTCCACGGGAATTATTATTATTATTATTATTATTATTATCATTATTATTATCATTATCATAGTATGATGCTCTTTACATAACCTCAAGAATTGCTTAACATTATCTACAGAAATGTGTGGCTTATAATAGGCTGCTTCACCATTGTACGCCATTCTTTTTAACTCTCTATGCACAGTCATTATGCTACATGGGCTGGTGGTAGAACTTTGGGACTCACGAGAGTGATTCCTTCTACTGATTTTGTGTGATTTTTTACAATTACCTTCCACAATGCTTGACAGTCCCTGACCAGTACATGGCATCTACCAGGTCTTGGTTGAGCCGTGGTTGTTCCTTCGAATTTCTAATTCACAGTCATATCACCAAGAGTCAACTTGAGAAGTTTTAGAAGGGCTGAAATGTCCCTGATGGATTTTTTGCTCTGGTCACATCCAACAGCTAGTCCACGTTTAAAGTCACTGAGCTCTCCTGAGTGAACCATTCTGTTGTTACTGCTTCCCTACTGACAACACATTACACACTACCCTTCCCTACTGGCAACACATTACACACCACCTCCTCTTGTACTGGTGAGTCCACCTCCTATAACATCTAGAATTCAGTGCTTGTATATGTTCTCTATGGAAATGGCATATTTGATTCTACTTGCAACATCCTGAGTTACACGATTAGCTCCCTGGAACAGAATGCCAATGATGCGAAGACTGTTTGGAAAGAAACCTTACAGTTCATGTAACATGGAAAGCAGTGAGAGGATACAACAGTTGCTATACTGATCCATGCATAAGATCAGTGTGCCTACAAAATGCCTGAAAAACACATTAATTGTTGCATCAATTCAAACGAGACATTTTTGAACATATGCTCTATTGCCTACTTTTGGTTCCAAGTTTTGTCATGTCCACCTTTTCATGTGCATAAAAAAGTAGTTTTGCTCCTAATGTTTTGACTCCAATGAACAAATACAATATGCTATCATGGACTGATGACAATCTCAAGTTAATTATGCATAGGGAATTTGTCAACAAGAAGGTATATGATGAATGGTTAAATCTGAATGGTGATTAAGCAGAGGAGTAATAGAAAAGATGTAGTTTTAAAATTTTTCTAATAAATTAGCTTCAACTATTCCAGTATTTAATTCATAGCCTAACTGAAGTTACATTTATATTGGCACTTTATATAAGCACTTACAATTAGCTTTCAATGATATATAACACAATGTACCCTATTTCACAAATCTGTGAATAAAGTACTATGACTGACCTAAGCATTTCTTGCAGTGCCTGTGTCATTTAGGTTGTTTCCAAAGGTTTCAGTGTTCTGGAACCCCGTAGTTGCACACATTCATGAGCAATTCAGTATTTTGGATCCCCATAGCTACACACATTCCTGAGCAACTAACTTATAGACAGTTACCTCGTAATGTGCAGCACATCTTTCTACTCTTGATGGCATCCAAAATACGCTAAACAGGACTGATCTCAGTTGACCTGGTAGGATCATACACACACCCTCATGCACATGGACTGTTCCGCAAACCATTCTGACACAAAGTGTGATGGGAGAAACAGCTGGCCTGCAGGATGCTGTAGGCAGTTGCTCATGAGGAGACAGTTGGTTCCTCTATACTTCAATGATAAAAGACACTGACATCCATATTAAAGATACTATTTCATCCTGGGTGAACATTCACTACAACAGAATATTTCCTCCACATGCCTGAACATTGTCCTGTTGACAAGCAGGAGGCATCCCCTCAGCTGGTTTCATATGCTTCTGTTGGTGTATGCCGGCATATAGTGTGACTCCAGTCCAGGCACCTTTTCTTCAATCTTCGAGCATTCAGTGATGGTGTTCCTACATCTGTGATATTCTCTGTACCCAGTGATTTGTGGTGATCAGAGCTATACATGTGAGGCAGTGGCATCTGTATCCCATGGTGTGGTGGTAGTTCTGGACGGTATGATTGATTACTAGTTGTTGTACAGCACTGAAATGGTGAGTGATACACTGTAGTGTGATCCACATATTTACATTTGTAATCTAGGACAGTCTACAAGAACCCTTGTCATCAATATGTTGCCCATGACTGTTGAGTATGGTACTGCCAAATCGAAGTACTCATGGTACATCTTTGAAATAGTGGTAAGTGGAAAGCCCAGTGCCTACATGACCTTGGAGACAGACTGTGCTGTGCACAGGTTACCTGTTATTTGGCCATGATGAACTGTGCTGATCTTGCACATCTTGGTCATTTGTCACTGCAGCATCATCATTTTTCCTATCCTTCTCATTTACTCACTTTTTAACTTGTTTGCCTATATTGTTTCTCCTTGACATTATTTAAATTATTACTTATGATTTAGTTGATTTTTGAAACATTCTTCTTGGACAAGAATTTTTTTTATTTTTTTATTTTTTATTTTTTTATTTTTATTTTAAAGCTACCATTAAATTCTGTGAAACTTCCTGGCAGATTAAAACTGTGTGCCAGACCGAGACTCAAACTCGGGACCTTTGCCTTTCGCGGGCAAGTGCTCTACCAACTGGGCTACCCAAGCATGACTCACGCCCCGTCCTCACAGCTTCACTTCTGCCAGTACCTTGTCTCCTAACTTCCAAACTTAACAGAAGCTCTCCTGCGAACCTTGCAGAACTAGCACTCCTGAAAGAAAGGATATTGCGGAGACATGGCTTAGCCACAGCCTGGGGGGTGTTTCCAGAATGAGATTTTCACTCTGCAGTGGAGTGTGCACTGATATGAAACTTCCTGGCAGATTAAAACTGTGTGCCGGACTCGGTCTGGCACACAGTTTTAATCTGCCAGGAAGTTTCATATCAGCGCACACTCCACTGCAGAGTGAAAATCTCATTCAGTTAAATTCTGTGTTTAGTCCTTTACTGTGGTTCCATATAGTTTACCTCAAAAAGTTTTAACCTTATATTTTTATTCTTGAATATCACAATATTCACTTGTATATCTTTCAGTTACCACATTTCCTTCTTACCTTCTCAGTTTTCCTTGATCTCTTAATTTTTATTGCGTTCTTACTTTTTTCCTCTATCTAGTTTGTCTGAGATTAAGACTACTGTTAGTATTGGGTTGATTTTACTACCTTAAAATTATCATTTATACCAAGGTGTTATAATGCACATCATATCTCTGCCTCTATCCACTTCCTCACACTAATTTATTGTTTTATTGATATTTAACAGTCTTTAAAAATTAATACTTAAGGATTCAGCATACTTCAAATAGCCTCCTTTCTTTTTTATATCAATTCCTACCTCTCTGGCACAATGTAAACTTCCTTGACTGTGATTCTATGTAATGTGCCCCTTCCTTACACAATCCACAGGTTCTTGCATCTTCTTTTTCTCACAAACCTATGAAGAAACTCGATACTCATTTGAAGATTCATTGTTTATGAGGCTGAATCAAATATAAACAGGATTTTTTCCCAAGCATCAACAGTTGGTAGGACTGGTCCCACACTTCTAGCATTGTTGGATGAAGCTGTTAGAACTGGGAAGAGCTGGTCATTACATACTTCCAACAGCTTAATTTATAATGCTCATGATATCAAAGCAACAATTTCCATTTGTTTGGATAATTTAAAGAAGCTGTAGGAGGGCACCATTTGAAGATGACGAAGGTGTGGAGGAATTTGTGGGCAATTGACTCTTGATGCAACCAGCTTCATTTTACAAAGCTGCAATGAAAAACTTTCCTTCTTACTGGGAAAAATGTATTTCTAAAGCAGGAAACTATGTGGAACAATATATTATAATTGCCTTTTGTTTTTCAATAAATGATTTTTTAAAAATAAAACCCCATTTATGTTTGATTCACACTCGTAATATTAAGTTTCAGTAGCACATTTATCAACTTTCATCTCTTTGTAAGGAAAACAACTTTCATATACTGTTATACAGAGTTCTTCAGTATTTCTAATTTATGCATTAATTACATTAGCTGCAGCACTTTCATAATTATAGCTGCACTAGATGTAACAATACAACTGAAGCTATCTGTTCATTTTTGCCATTCTAAAATAATAAGGTACATCTAGATTTAGCATTCAATTAAGTATTTTCAGATAGCCTATGACTGACACATAAGGTGACCACTGGGTCATATCAAGTGCTACTTTACTGTTTTGCAATAATATTTTTAATCATACTGTTTCCAAGGTGTGATTTTATGTTAAATTTCAGGCCTTTGTTTAGTACGCTTATTTCTGAGGGAGTGAATCCAATGTTGGTCAGATTTTCAACCTTCTGGAAGAATTTGAAGTTACTCTGCATGTGATACTTATTTTTCTTGTATGAGCCTATGTATCTTATTTTTATGTCTTAGTCAAACGTTTGAACCCATGTAGCTTATAAATTTACCAGTTGCTGAGAAAATGTGACTTTTTTTTTGTAAGGGTGATAGGACACTAGCAACATCTAAATGAGCTACATACACTTTAACATTTAAATTAGTCTTACATTTATATTTATCGTGGATTTCACTGGTCACCCAATTGTGTTCCTACTGTTTTCTTATGCATTGTGCCACACTAGATTTGTTTCTACATTACAGACTATGAGATTGCAGTGTTAAAGCAGTATAAAATATTGTAGTCTGTATGACACAAGCTTGGCTGTAGTTACTGTACCATAAGTAAATTGGTTAAATTTTCTGTTGAAACTAGAAGGTCACTCACATCAACATTATATGACTGTGAAGCTTAGTACGTAATAAGTCAGCTTGCAAATGATAACAGTGTCATGAAGATTCAAAAGACACACTTTAAAACTGTGTCATCAAGTAAATGCTACAATTTCCCCTACAACATTATTCTTCCATATCACCTCAACATATAGATTAGCAAATGTTAGGCAATTTTAATTTACATTACATAATAATTTGTGGAAAAAGGCAATTCCGGTTTCAAAAATGCCCACCAGGTGTTGGCAGTGAATTGTTGCACATTATCACCAAGCCAACATCTCCCTGTAAAGATGTCAGTGCAGTCACCAAGTCTGACTTGGATATGCTTAAGGTTTGAATACTTGTGAAACAATCTTTTGTAATGGAAAACTATTGTTTGTACCTACCAGTTATCCAGTCCTGCTGTGAGCTCTCCCTGTATTCAACTCCAAATGAAATAATTGGACATCCATTATCCCTCCAGGATTTGAAGTTTAATATAACTGTTGTGATATTCACAGAGATAAATTCAGAGAAGTTTGGTTTCACTGGACGGGACCCATTTGTTCTAACAACTAAAAGTTCACTTGGAGCACCACTTCCAATGGAGTTGAATGCAAACAACTGCAGATGATACTCAGTTCCACAAGTGAGGCCTTGCAGTTGGTACAATGTTGCATCTCTTGGTAGGAGTCTTTCTTCCCATTCACCACCTCCTTCTTTTCGAAAATTAAGCAAGTATCCTCTCACAGCACTACCGCCATTTTTCACTGGATTCCACTTCAGTTGAATCCATGAGGTGCTAGTACCAGAGACTTGCAATAGTGGAGCAGAAGGAGCAACTGGAATGTTTAAAATTAGATATGAGATGAAAGTTTGAAATGAGAAGTGATTAATATTTGCCTATAACAATGAGCATCAATACAATAAATTTAAGAAAAAATACACTCAACCTGTGAAATAATGCATAAATTATATTTTCTGCTTTATTGACTATGAAATCTGTTGAATATTACTTGGACTAACCCATCTTCATTACAGATGTTAGGATGAAAAGCCTAATTGAAATAACAGCACATGTTTCTTAGTAATGAACTTCATAAATGGAAAATTAAAGTATGGTTTTAAATGATCATGTAAACAAGCTGGCATAAAAATGCATAACAGTAGTAATATGATACGAAATGTAGCATATTTGGAGGAGATTATAAAAATAGAACCTAAGACTGAAATATGTAAAAGATATACAGTACCTAACCCCTTGAATTGTGGTAAAGTAACAAACATAAAATTGCACCAAGTTAAACATAGTAAATATCTACTGTGGTTGGAAAAACAACCTCTATTATTGCAATGGAAAGCTCAATTAAGAACATGTAACTGAAAATTGGGTGCATAACTAGCAGTATCACACACACAATGCAGAACATAGCAAGAAAGTAAAAAAAAAAAACCTAACACAATCAGAACATTGGTGCTCAGTCAGATGTTAAAGGAATTAAGGTCTAAAGTAATAGTTTAACTGAAGATGAACAGATAGTTATAGTGGGCGTGGCAGGGAATAACTTGGAGTACTACAATGTTGCAGTACCTGTGTTATTCTGATGACAATGCACTGCAGCGACTGCAGTGATTACAAAACTCATCAGATGAATTGGCAATTGCGAATAATGACTACCATCAGCTGTAGAACAGAATGACGACAACAAAAATTTGGGCCGGACTGGGACACGAACCCGGATTTCCTGCTTGTCGCAAACAGTCCCCTTACTATTTGGCTATCCGTGCACAACTCACGGCCAGACCTAAACTTCCATATGTCGTCAACCAAACATCTACGATCTGTACTCACACATGCACTATGTGTATTCCCGTACAGATCAGACATTGTGCTTGAAAAGTTGCAGTCCTGGTATCGGCAGATAAATACGATATTGCAGTGCCTGCGTTATTCTGATGATGATGCACTGCGGTGACCACAGCCATTACGAAACTCATCAGATGAATTTGCAATTGGGAATAATGACTGCCATCAGCTGTAGAATGGAATGATAACAATGAAAATTTCTGCCAGACTGAGACAAATTTTCATTATTGTCATTCCATTCTGCAGGTGATGGTGGTCATTATTCGCAATTGCAAATTCATCTGATAACTTGGATTGACACAGGATGTATGACTGGTGACTTGAAAAAGATAACCTTTTCAACTGCCAGCACAAATGTGTGCAAGGATGGGCTGTTCCAGTTCCATGACTGGCTTTACCTTGGCACTGCTGTTTATGGAGACAGAAATGATGCTGATGATTGCTGATCTCATGCACATTGCACAGGTGCTGGTTGGAACAATTGGGAGATGGTGATCCACTAAACATCGTATGCCCTGCAGTAGGGTTTGGAAGATACAGTTGGTGGAGCTAATTAGTGAGAACATTGAGTGTGAAAATGGGGGCACATATTGTCATATCCCTGCTGTCATGGATACGTCACGCCTTAGAAGCGCTCGCCACCACCGATTGCGAAGTAGCCTGATCAACTTCCATAGGAGCTGCAGGTCAAGCAACATCTAGCTCCTGAGTGGACACATCATCTTCAGGTGCAGTGGTGAACTCCTTTTCTGTCTCTATGTCCTTCTCCTTTTGCTTTTTCTTCTTTTTGGTAGGGTCCCATTTGTCCTTTGGTTTATAAGGCTGGGTGGGCTTTTCCGACCCAGCCTCATGGACCGAGGAAGACCTGAAACCCCTATGGCCCTCAGGTGGTGGTTTTTTCAGCCACTGGCTAACATTTGGAGGGGCAGTAACCATGGAAGGGAGGGCACCAAGCGATCCCTTACGCCCGAGGGGAGCCGGAGGAGGCGGGCACTTCTCCAGCGCAGAGGTGGGGACTGAAGTCCCCATAGAAGGAGGGGTTGTTACTCCCGATGTTAAAAACAGGGGAGCAACGGAAGAGGGTGTTCCCAACTACCTGGGGGGCAGGCATAGACGGCCGGGCTGGAGGGCCCACAAAAAGCGGCTGAGCTTGGGGGCTTATCACCAGGGATGGTGACATCGAAGACATACGTCGATGAAATGCGCACAGGGTGAATTCGATCGTACTTGCGTTTAGCCTCTGTGTAAGTGAGCCTGTCCAAGGTCTTATACTCCATAATCTTCCATTCTTTTTGATAAACCATGCAGTCTGATGAGCAAGGTGAATGTTTCCGTCCGCAGTTGACACAAACAGGGGGCAGTGAACAAGGGACGTTGGGGTGGGAGGCATGTCCACAGTCCCGACAGGTAGAGTTGGTGTCACACCTCGATGACATATGCCCAAACCTCCAGCACTTAAAGCAGCACATGGGAGGAGTGACGTAAGGCTTCTTAACATCACATCGATATATCATCACCTTGACCTTCTCGGGCAGGTGTCACCCTCGAAAGCCAAGATGAAGGCTTTAGGTCCCCTGAAGACACGTCATACAAAGTGGACACCGCGGCATTCCAGATTTGCACAGAGCTCATTGTCAGACTGCAACAACAGGTCACGATGAAAAATAAGTCCCTGAACCATATTGAGGCTCTTATGAGGCGTAATGGAGACTGCAACTTCACCAAACTTGTCACAAGCAAGAAATGCCCGTGACTGTGCTGGAGATGCTGTTTGTATGAGGACTGCTCAAGACTTCATTTTAGACATGCCCTGTTCAGCCGCAAACCAGAAATCGAGGAGAATACATCTCACCAAGTAATTTAAACCGCCGTTCCTCCCCTGGTGTGGGCAGGGAAGGGAACGATTGGGGGTCATACTTTAAAGCATTGAACTTTCCATTCTTAGAGACTCGTGCTTGAGCACTATTCATATTTCTTTTCATGGTGGTCCCACGAGCAGCTAGGGAAAGGAATGTCCACCCAGACAAAGCCCTGCTTGCCTGGGTAAACCTAATACAACTGGAGGGCAGCAGGTTCCCCAAAGATCAGCCGCTAGCAACTGTTCTACCTCAACAGCCATGCGTCTCCTCGGCGCGCAGCACACCTTGAGATTGAGGGATGTTTTATAGAGGTTTATACCATCCTCGCGACCCAGGCAGTTAAGCAAGATCACTGGGTTCTGTACCGTACAACATTCCACCGTCACGCCTTACGGTGGTCGTTGAAGCACGCTCAGAGCTTACGGTATTGAAGACTGGTGGTGCTTCCCAGTCCCCAGCTCAGGGACCCCGGGGTCGCCAAGCCTGTACCCAGCAACTAAATGCTGAGCCCCCTGAGGGGAGACCTCAACAAGGCTTTTGTCTTGCACAGTGGGTGACATAATTTCTTTTCTTTCTTTCTTGCAGCCTTTGTCCCGTGTCACATGGGGCCGGCTGTGTTGCTATTGATTTTGCAGTGTTAGTTGCAGAGGGTGGCCAGATGCCCTTCCTGCCACCATCCCAAACCCCCCCCCCCCCCTCCCTCCAGGATGGAATGAGGGAATGAGTGTACCCCAGCTGTCTGCATCTAGTGTAAGCCACGGAATAGTGCAAATGTTTTCAAATGTCTGCGAGTCATGTAACTGAGGTGGAATGTGGGGACAAGCCCGGTATTCACCTAGTGGGATGTGGAAAGCTGCATAAAATGGATTCAATCCAAGGCTGGCGCGCCTACCCGAATCCAGGAAGCAGCATATTACCGCTCTCGGCTAACCTGGTGGGTCACAGTGGGTGTTATATCTGTGTGTGTGTGTGTGTGTGTGTGTGTGTGTGTGTGTGTGTGTGTGTGTGTGTGTGTGTCTATCCAGAGCAGTCTTCCAATTTTCATCAGTGTGTTAGCAATGTACATAATACATGTCATCACAAACAGGTTTCCCTTCTCAGCCGCATGTTGTAGCCTTGATTCCTTTGGTTTTATAGGATGCTGGGTCTGGTGCTGATTGTAATCATTCTTCTGGAAAACTATCTCTAGGTGCTGCAACTCAGCTGTCTTGGTCCGATATTTTGTGAGGCATGTGCACTAGTGTACTGAGACATGACAGCAAAAGAGAAACCTGGTGCAATGCCATTTTAACATAAAATGTTGTGCAGAAGTACCAGCAGAGATGGTATATGATATTACTGCTTTCAAGGTGGATTGCCTCTGATATGACAGAATATGAGATATTTAATGAGTCATGGAACATTTATTGCAAAGACAGATTAGAGGCCACAGGAGGGGGGAGAGTTCATTGCAGCTGACAAAAATATTGTCTCTATTGAGGTCGAAGTTGAGTGTGACAGTGAAGTCATCTGGCCATGTATAACAGGTGTAGGTTTTTACCGGCCACGTGAATCCGCTATGACAGTTCTAGAGTCACTCAAAGAAAGTCTGTGGTCAATAGCGCTTAAATACCCATATCATGCAACACTAATTGGAGGCGACTTTAGCCTGCTGAGTATAGACTGGGATGTCCAAAAATTCATTGCGGTGGGTGGGGGATACAGACAGACAGTCATGCGAAACACTTTTGAACATTTTATGAAAATTCTCTTGAGCAGCTACCTCAGCAGCCTACACGTAATGGAAATATCTTAGACCTTATAGCTAAAAAATAGGCTAGACCATGTCAACAATGCCAATGGAGAAATGGGGATTGACGATCATGAAGGCATTATAGCAACTATGATTACAAAAGTTCATAAATCAGTCAAAAAGGCTAGGAGAGTGTTCCTGTTAGATAGAGCAGATAACCAGTTATTAACATTTCACTTGGACAGTGAATTGGCATCACTTGGTTCCAGTAAAGTGGATGTAGAGGAATTATGGTCAAAGTTTAAGCAGACTGTAAATTGTGGTCTGGAGAGTTATGTGCCTAGTAAGTGGATAAAGGCTGGAAAAGACCCATCATGGTTTAAAAATGAAATTCGGTGGGTGCTGAGGAAGCAGAGGTTGTTGCAATCTAGGTTCGAAAGGAGATGTGCAAATGACAATAAGCAAAGGTTAGTAGAGATTCCTGCATCTGTGAAAAGATCTATGCACGAAGCATATAACAATTACCTCTGTTACACCTTAGCAAAAGATCTGGAAGAAGACCTGAGAAAATTCTGGTTGTATGTAAAATCACTAAGCAGGTCTAAGGCTCCTCCAGTCCCTGGTTGTCCAGTCTGGTGAGGCAGTTGAAGATAGCAAAATGAAAGTCAAAGTTTTAAATTACACATTCAAGCAATTGTTCACACAGGAGAACTGAGCAAACATACCATCATTTGACCTTCAGACAGACTCCTGCATGGATGACAAAGAAATAAGCATACCTAGCATAGAGAAACAGCTGAAAGATTTGAAAACAAATAAATCACCAGTCCTGGATGGAATCCCAGTTCGATTTTACGAGTACTCTGCGGCATTGGTCCCTTACCTTGCTTGCATTTATCATGAATCTCTCACTCAGCACAAAGTCCCAAGCAACTGGTAAAAAGTGCAGGTGACTCTAGTATATATGAAAGGTAAAAGAACGGACCCGCAAAATTACATACCTATATCCCTAACTTCTGTTTGCTGCAGAATCGTTGAACATATTCTCAGTTCAAATATAATAAACTATATTAAGGCTATGAAGCTTATGTCCAAGAATCAGCATGGTTTTAGAAACCTCTGCTTGTGTGAAACTCAGCTTGCCCTTTTCTCACATGACATACTGGAAACTATGGATGAAGGGCAACAGGCAGATACCATATTTCCAGATTTCTGGAAAACATTTGACATGGTGACCCATTGCAGGCTGTTAACGAAGTTATGAGCATATGGAAAAAGTCCATAGATATGCGAGTGGCTCAAAAACTTCATATACAGTAGAACTCAGTATGTTATCCTCAATGGCCAGTGTTCATCAGAGACAAGGGTATCATCAGAAGTGCCCCAGGGAAGTGTGATAGGACCGCTGTTGTTCTCTATATACATAAATGATTTGGCAGACAGGTTGGACAGAAATCTGTGGTTGTTTGCTGATGACACCATGGTGTATGGTAAGGTGTTTTAGTTGAGTGACTGTATTAAGATACAAGACAAGTTAGACAAAAGTTCCAATTGGTGTGATGAATGGCAGATAGCCCTAAATGCGGAAAAGTGTAAGTTAATGTGGATGATTAGGTCATTTAAATATCTGAGCATAACATTGCAAAGCGAAATAGGTGGAACGATCATGCGAAAACTGTGGTAAGGAGGCAAATGGTTGACTTCAGTTTATTGGGAGAATTTTAGGAAAGAGTGATTCATCTGTAAAGGAGATCGTAATTAGGATGCTGGTGTGACCTATTCTTGAGTACTGCTCAAGTGTTTGGGATCTGTACCAGGGCAGATTGAAGGAAGAGATTAAAACAATTCAGAGGTGGGCTGCTAGATTTGTGACCGGTAGGTCAGAACAACATGTAAGTATTACAGAGATGCTTCAGGAACTCAAATTGGAATCCCTGAATGAAGGCAACTTAATTTTTGAGAAACACTATTGAGAAAATTTAGCGAACCAGCATTTGAAGCTGACTACTGAATGATTCTACTGCCACCAACATACATCATGCATAAGGACCATGAAGATAAGATATGAGAAAATAGGGCTCATACAGAACCATAAAGACAGTTGTTTTTCCCTCACTCTATATGTGAATGGAACAGGAGCCAAAATGACAAGTTGTGCCACAGGATACCCTCCACCAAACACCATATGGTGGCTTGTGGAGTACCTATGTAGATGTAGATGTAGAATATGCTTATGACAGGACTGCAGTAGGATATGTTGGGTGAATGCACTGGACAGGTCTTGCACTCTGGCCTTTCACAGGTATATGCGCCATGTGGCAAGTGGTTGGCAGTGGGTGTGGTTCAAGGATGGACTACGATATTTTGTAAATTAAGTGGATAGTGAAATACCACTTTGAGGGTAATGGAAAGGATTGTGGGTAGGATGTTCCTCATTTATGGATGTGGTAAGTAGGCTAACCCTAGGCAAAGGATACAGCTAAGTTGGTCCACTCAAAGGCATTTTGAGTAGACATAGATCATCAAATAAGAGCCCTTTGCAACTGTGTTAGTACTTAGGCACTGCTAAGGATATTAATAACTGTGATATGTTTTACTACTAAAAAGAAACTAATTTAATAGCTTTATTTCAACAAAATTTACTCAGTATTTTCTGACAGCACACATAATGGAATGTGACAGTACCAGAATTAATAACAGTTTATTGTTCAATTTATTAAACTGCGTCCAATCCAGTCCAGGTTTAATGAACACATTATAGATTAACTTTTATTGTGAGCACCATTTAAATCAGCTTTTTAGACTTCCTCATCCTCATAGTTATGCATAAACTCCTGTTCTGTTAATTTACACCTGAAGGTTGGTCAGTTCTTTCTTGTATCATATAAACAAATTAGAAAGTTACAGACAAATAAGTACACAAGCAAAATTTTAAATATAAATGATCATGTCATAGATACTAGTTTCATTACAAATGTCTGAGGATACTACAACAATAAATTGTAGATATAATATGTCATAATTTGAAATATTTATTTAAGTTTTGATTGTTACATTTGTAACATTTAACAAGTTCTGTTCAGTGATTTCTTTCTTTCAGGATACCTACCTTCATTCAGGATACCTACCTTCACTTTGTACTTTAAGTAAGACCTCATTGAAAAACTGTATTGATATTCTGTGTTAGCAAAATAAGGTTAAAAATGTACCTAAAAACTGCTAAAGCTTTTGAATTTTTATTATTTACCTAAAACCTGAAGGAAATAGGAAATATGATCTTCTCCCTCAGAATTGGATACAGTACAAGTGTAATTCTCCTCATGATGCTTCTGCACATCACTTATATGCAAAGTGCCGTCATGCTGAACGGAGAATGCATTTCCCATGACAGGATTTTCATGAGCTGTCCAAGATCGGTCAGGTGATGGTATTCCAACTGCTACGCAAGGTAATTGAACGGATCCTCTCCTCCGAACTGATACAGTGTCACCAAATGACACAATTGCAGCAGGTACTGAAAATAACAACCTTAAAATTACTAACAGCTGCTGGAAAAAAAAACTTTAAAATTAAGAATTGGGGTACAGATGTTATTACTTAATATACACAGCAAACAGCAATAATTTCTTAGGCAATATTTTCTTAGTAGCTAAGGTGTTTAAATCAATTCAGAAAATTCTGAAATTACATTACATAATGGATGAAAAAGAATTTTTGACAATAACTTTGAAAAGAATTGACTCAAAAATTTGCAAAGGAACCAACCCGGTATTTGCCTTAAGCAATTTCGGGAAATCATGGAAAACCTAATCCAGGATGGCCGGAAGCGGATTTGTAGCATCCTCCTCCCAAATACAAGTCCAGTGCGCTAATGACTGTGCTCCTCTGCTTAGTGAAGAATCATAAATACATACATGAGATAGATTTCTACGTATCAAATAAAGAACTCTCTCTCTCTATCTCTCTATCTCTCTATCTCTATCTATCTCTCTCTCTCTCTCTATCTCTCTCTCTCTCTCTCTCTGTCTATCTATCTATCTATCTCTCTGTCTTCCTCTATGTCGTTTTCTATGTTTCACTTTCTTAGTGCTGTGGATCAACTGGGGGTCGCATCACTGTCTTGAATAGGGTGGATAGATATCTGGGCATTATAAGAAAACGAGGTGGAGTAGGGTGGTGAGGAGGGGAGGAGGGAGGGGGGAAGGAGTGGGCAAAGAAAGACTTCAAGGGTGTAGAATGAGTAGATGATTGCAAGGGAAGCATCTGGCACCCATGGGAAAAAAGGGGGGGGGGGGGGGGCACAGATGCTGCTCAGAACAATGCTAAGGAAGTATTATAGGAGAGAGTCGGAGAATCCTGACAGAGGGAGAAAGTCATAAAGAAAGATATGAGTGGTTTATAGTGGAATAGAAAACTACCAGGAAAGTGTGAAGATGTGGATGGCAAGAAGGTGGAATGGAGAGGGAACAACAGCAAGAATAAAGGCAGATGGATCACAGAGAATGGCGAAGATTGAGACCAGGGCTGCGACAGAAACAAGGAATGGTATATTGGAGGCACAATTTCGAGCTGCATAATTAAAGAAGTTTCGAAGAGATTGTGTTAGGCAAGAAGATCTAGATGATGGAGGAGCCATTAAAGTCAACCACATTAACTTGATTGATGTGATGTACAACTGGGCAGTCCAGATGGTCCACAGTTTGGCAATGTTTGTTTATCTGTGTGAATAACTACACTCCTGGAAATGGAAAAAAGAACACATTGACACCGGTGTGTCAGACCCACCATACTTGCTCCGGACACTGCGAGAGGGCTGTACAAGCAATGATCACACGCACGGCACAGCGGACACACCAGGAACTGCGGTGTTGGCCGTCGAATGGCGCTAGCTGCGCAGCATTTGTGCACCGCCGCCGTCAGTGTCAGCCAGTTTGCCGTGGCATACGGAGCTCCATCGCAGTCTTTAACACTGGTAGCATGCCGCGACAGCGTGGACGTGAACCGTATGTGCAGTTGACGGACTTTGAGCGAGGGCGTATAGTGGGCATGCGGGAGGCCGGGTGGACGTACCGCCGAATTGCTCAACACGTGGGGCGTGAGGTCTCCACAGTGCATCGATGTTGTCGCCATTGGTCGGCAGAAGGTGCACGTGCCCATCGACCTGGGACCGGACCGCAGCGATGCACGGATGCACGCCAAGACCGTAGGATCCTACGCAGTGCCGTAGGGGACCGCACCGCCACTTCCCAGCAAATTAGGGACACTGTTGCTCCTGGGGTATCGGCGAGGACCATTCGCAACCGTCTCCATGAAGCTGGGCTACGGTCCCGCACACCGTTAGGCCGTCTTCCGCTCACGCCCCAACATCGTGCAGCCCGCCTCCAGTGGTGTCGCGACAGGCGTGAATGGAGGGACGAATGGAGATGTGTCGTCTTCAGCGATGAGAGTCGCTTCTGCCTTGGTGCCAATGATGGTCGTATGCGTGTTTGGCGCCGTGCAGGTGAGCGCCACAATCAGGACTGCATACGACCGAGGCACACAGGGCCAACACCCGGCATCATGGTGTGGGGAGCGATCTCCTACACTGGCCGTACACCACTGGTGATCGTCGAGGGGACACTGAATAGTGCACGGTACATCCAAACCGTCATCGAACCCACCGTTCTACCATTCCTAGACCGGCAAGGGAACTTGCTGTTCCAACAGGACAATGCACGTCCGCATGTATCCCGTGCCACCCAACGTGCTCTAGAAGGTGTAAGTCAACTACCCTGGCCAGCAAGATCTCCGGATCTGTCCCCCATTGAGCATGTTTGGGACTGGATGAAGCGTCGTCTCACGTGGTCTGCACGTCCAGCACGAACGCTGGTCCAACTGAGGCGCCAGGTGGAAATGGCATGGCAAGCCGTTCCACAGGACTACATCCAGCATCTCTACGATCATCTCCATGGGAGAATAGCAGCCTGCATTGCTGCGAAAGGTGGATATACACTGTACTAGTGCCGACATTGTGCATGCTCTGTTGCCTGTGTCTATGTGCCTGTGGTTCTATCAGTGTGATCATGTGATGTATCTGACCCCAGGAATGTGTCAATAAAGTTTCCCCTTCCTGGGACAATGAATTCACGGTGTTCTTATTTCAATTTCCAGGAGTGTAGTTGATAACCATAACCACATAGAGTACTGTGCAGTTGTTGTTGCAAAGTTGGTGATGACGTGGCTGCTTCTACATGTTGTCTACTTTTTTTGGTGTAGGAAATGTCAGTAAGAGGAATGCATTGGTGGTAGTGGGCAGATGTATAAAACAAATCTTCCACCTGAGTCTTCTGTATAGGTGTAACATACGAAGCAGGTGAGGTGATGGGTAAAGGAGTAGCATATACTTGAGGCATTCTGAGGGTTATGTAAATTATGGTGGGAATGGAACTGTCAAGAATGTATTTTATTTTAGTGCACAATTAGGGATAATCATAGCCTTGCCATAGAAAGTTGGTCAATTGTTCTAAACTTGATGGAATTGTGTGGCAGAAATGGGTGTTCCTCCCCCATGGTTGCTACACAAATGTCTAAGAAGTATTGAGTGTATGTGGGGATAAGAGATGGGAGTTCTGTTAGGGGACAAGGTAAGGACTTGAGGATGTAAGTCAGTTTGTGAAAGCCTTAGGCACACCTTCAGCATACTGGTCATTACAGATGAAACATCCATGTATCACCAAGAGGGAATCTGGGATGTGTAGTGTGTAGCAGCTTTTGAACTTCTGATACTATTGAAAAACAGTTGGCTTAAAGTAAACCTAAGTTTTTATGGAGCCATGTGGTCAAGAAAATATTAAAGAAGGTGGCTTACTGAGGTGAGGAAGATAAAGTGAAAACATGAGACAGAAAGTTTTGTGATTCTAGAGGAGTAATTATATGTCGTCTTCATCTTGAATTGAGAGCATAAAGATGTCATTGTACAAAAATGCCATACAAGTCCTAATTGTAGTACTATGGATGTTTTTGTAGTTATGTCTTCATAGGAGAAGTAATGATGAATGAAAGTGTAGTTACTCATGGTTATCAGGAAGTAGGTGGAAGGTTTGGAATCAGGTAACCACTGAGAGCTTTAGGGTTCAATAGCAGCAAGAGCAAGGGGATTGAAGATATTAGCACAGAGAGAGGTGGCATCAACACTGACAAGCATTGTGCAGGTGATAAAGGGTAAGAAGTGCTGAGAGCTGTTGGCTAAACTGTCTTCTGTCTTCAGCTTAGGAGCGTGTCCTATAGCAACATGCTGAAGATGGCCCACAAATGCAAAGGCTCTTGCAGTGGTACTACAGTAACACTATAATGTGGCACCCCATGAGGTTGTGTTTATGGCCGCTGTGAAGCAGCAAATTCTAATAGTAACAAGAGAAACAGATTCAGAAGATAGACTTTTGGACTAATATAGGGATCTGAGAAGGCTTTGGATATCATGTTGGGCAGGAGTTACTGCTGCGGGGCTTGTAGATGGATATTAATATGGCAGAAATCAAACTTCCTGGCAGATTAAAACTGTGTGCCCGACCGAGACTCGAACTCGGGACCTTTGCCCGCGAAAGGCAAAGGTCCCGAGTTCGAGTCTCGGTCGGGCACACAGTTTTAATCTGCCAGGAAGTTTCATATCAGCGCACACTCCGCTGCAGAGTGAAAATCTCATTCTGGAAACATCCCCCAGGCTGTGGCTAAGCCATGTCTCCGCTATATCCTTTCTTTCAGGAGTGCTAGTTCTGCAAGGTTCGCAGGAGAGCTTCTGTAAAGTTTGGAAGGTAGGAGACGAGATACTGGCAGAAGTAAAGCTGTGAGTACCGGGCGTGAATCGTGCTTCGGTAGCTCAGATGGTAGAGCGCTTGCCCGCGAAAGGCAAAGGTCCCGAGTTCGAGTCTCGGTCGGGCACACAGTTTTAATCTGCCAGGAAGTTTCATATCAGCGCACACTCCGCTGCAGAGTGAAAATCTCATTATGGCAGAAATCCTTTGTCATACAATCACTATGGTTTATGAAAACAGTGCTGCTACCTACACGCATGAGGACTAGGTCAGAATCTGCTGAACAGCAACATGAAGTGCCCCAATATCAGTTAACATAGGAGAACAACTGAGCCAGTTTGACAGAATCTTTTCAACTGCCTCTAGTGTCATTGTGCTGCTCAATTGGCAACCTCATCCTCACTACCATTTCCATACCTTCTGAAGATTTTTTCTGCTTGTCAGCAAAACTGTATGACATTTTGTCTGTCTGCATCTCACTCCTATTCCCAACTACCTGCTCCATGTGCCATACTCAAGTTCGGCCGGCCAGTGTGGCCGAGCAATTCTAGGCGCTTCAGTCCGGAACCGCGTGACCACTATGGTTGCAGGTTCGAATCCTGCCTCGGGTATGGCTGTGTGTGATGTCCGTAGGTTAGTTAGGTTTAAGTAGTTCTAAGTTCTTGGGGACTGATGACCTCAGAAGTTAAGTCCCATAGTGCTCAGAGCCATGTTTGTTAAGTCCCATAGAGCTCAGAGCCATTTTTTTACTCAAGTTCAAGAGCTGACCCTCTATTATTTTCTTTGCATTTTTCTTAGTGGTCCCTATCTTGCCCTATGTTAGTGTTTAGATGCAAGACTCTATCATCTTTCCTGATCCCATCCTCTAGAATTTCTCCCTTCTCTGTCTCCTCACTGCTTTCTTTGCCCCACTAGTCACTCAAACCAGTTGGGCCACAGTGCTGAAACAGTGAGCAGCTCAATGTGTATGAGATTTGTTTGTTTCTTTGTTTATTTGCTCTATGATGGAAGATTTTGTTCGAAATCTCAGCTGCTAAATGGATTTTCAGTGTAACTATTTCCTGCTCAATGACCCCTCTGTTTTGTGAATACTGATCTATACTCACATTGATATTTACACTTGAAAGAAAGCTAGAACACACCTCATGTTATGGGAGTAATGCTATAAATTTGCTACATAAGTGGTGGAAAAATTCAAAACTTTTACTTTCAAGGGTTTTAATACAGTTTGCCAAGTATTATAGTTATTCTCAGGACAACACTATTGTATATTAACAGCTGTACACATATCCCTCCAGTAACTTCTTTGAACCTTAGTAGAAAACTAATCACATTCTCAAATGCAAAGATCTCATTCTGCACAGTGAGTATAGCTTGATTATTGCCTGTTCCACAGATCATTCTAGAATATGCCAATAACAAAATTTCAAGAATCTTCCAGAAACAATGCATACTAAATAAAAAATAACTGCTAGTAGTCAGGTTTGAACTGACAACCATAACACGCCAGCCAGTGATGCCAACTGATATGCACACTCCATGCAACACAACTCACACCAACATAAACATTCCAGTTTCACTACGATAGTGTAAGTAAGATGGTATATAACACAGGATTTTAAATCAGTTTTCTTCAAATGGAATGAGTAAATGTATCTTGACAAATGTTGATGTAGGCTAGCATGTGTACAACATCGGTGGTGAACATTTTGTGCATTATCAGTTCATTGTTACCTTTCTTACCAATCTAGTCACAATATTCTTTGACACCCAATACTCATTCAAGGCTGTTGTAAACAAATTGAACACTCTAAATTTAGGCACATAAAAGATAGTTCCTGAGTTAATGATTCAAGAGGAAGTGATAGACAGTAGAGCTACAGCAAACACATACATGTAATGTACAATACAGGCCTGATGCTGCAGAGTTTTCACTCTCACGTACCTTACCTGCCTTTCGACACTTCTCCACTGCACTCACAACATACAAACTTGCTTTTGGCAGCTCTTATTTGAAATCAACTTTTCTCACCACGTGAGAAAGCTAAGGTCACAGGATCTTCATCTGTCTTATTTGAGTAACTTAGCTAACAGAAATTTTTGCATTGATTTGTGGTTCTCGAAATCTAATCTTTCTTTTTCCACTGGCCAACAAAGATATGTAGATGTGTGCAGTTTTCTGCAAATACTCTACAAGTCACTTTATTATGCTGGGTTGGAGATACTTCATACCAGGAGCCTATTATTTGTTTCCTATTCTGCTCCATTTATGCATATGTTTGTTACCATAAGCTATGTACCCTAATCTATCTTACTTTATTCCTATGTTGTGTGCACGAAATAAATGATGAAATTGGAAGATATGTTCCAATATATCTCAAATAGTGGTTCCCTAAACTTAGTAAAAAAGGTTTTGTGAGAAGAAAATAACCTTTCTGCTGATGAATCTCATTTAAGTTCCCTGACAACCATTATTACATGTGTTTATGAGCTACAGGGCAACCTGTTATAACTCTAACAGCACACAGCCTTCACTGTTTGCTGTCAGGTTTACTGATACAGACCTAAAATGCTGTATCGCTACAAATAAGAGTTATACTAATGTATTGTATGACATCTCCTTAGCAGATACTCTCCACATTTTTAAACTCCTTGCAACTTATATTTTTACATTTGCTTTTGCCACTAATGATTTCTCATGTTTGTTCCATTAAACATTACTTCATACTATTATTTCTCAAGGAACATAATTACGTTTAAATTAAACAAGTGTTCTAGAATCTTGTGACAGACCGTCACTAGAGATATTGATTTTTAATACTGATTTGTAAGTCTGTGCATTTTCTCACCATTCATATTTAGCTTTCAATCGTCTGAATGATTATTTCTCTATGATGTGAGTGTTTGTCTCAAAATCAGCCATTTGTAAACGTGTGCAGTGTTTAAACATTAGTAGTATGCCCCTGTGACAATGTATTTTTAAATGAAGAATTCAAAATTTTAATTGCCAACAATTATCTTCTGCAAGTCGTGCACTGAGAACATTACTCACAAAAACTAACTCCTTGAACTTAAATAGCCCTTTTTATGTTCTTTACTGAGGTAATGAATTGTGTTTCATCTTGTTTTATAATCTTTTTGTGCTGATTTAGCAAAAAAAAATATATTTTTTCAAAATTTCTCACATAGGTTCTAACTACAAATTCATACATCACATTTACCTCATCATTGTACAGTATTTTTAAATGAGCTTGTGGATCAGTTACAATGACTCACTGTCTTACAAACACAGTTACCTGAAGTGATCATGTATTTGCAGTATACTTCACCACATGGTTGGGAACTTCTTGGGCACAGGGTTCCTTGACACATATGAGCTTCCCCCTGTCAATTTGGGTGAAGTGAAATACTTTTTCTCTAGAAAACTGTTTTCCGTTGTTGTAGGATGATACATTATTATTATTATTTTCATAAACTCCAGAACCTTATGCTTTGTGCTGTCACAGTGATGAGAACCAGCAGTTCATTTTACCATGTAATTCTGAAAGGACTAGCAATTGTCACATGTTATTATTTAGCTTGTGTGTGCCTATAACTCAAAAGATATTCTTGTAAATAATGTGTTGCATTGGTCTCATATCTGGTCAAATCCACTGCAAAATACATTGCTGGAAATTAAACTGCAACACCACAAGGTGGTACGCAACAGATATTAAACTGTGATGAAGTGTATTACATGCCTGGATATGCAAATTATTAGCATTTCAGTGCAATCCCAGATATTAGGTAGAGGCAATGGTATCTACATTCTGGATATAAAGAAAGGTTGAATGTTAGTAGTTTGCAAGAAGATGGTTTTGAACCACAATTGTAGATTGAATATGGAATTAGTGGATTCAGGAAGACCATACTCAACACCATGCAGGACCTCAACAGTTCCACACAAATAGCACCTGGAAGAACAGATATATTGTTCACTTGGCCATGTAGGATTGTACAACCATGTCACATACTTTAGAGTTGGGGAATGACCTTTTATGCAACAAGGAAAGTTACTGACAGATGGCATTATGAGTTCTGGAGCAGCACGTGCTGTCATAACAACAATCACCATTGCAGCTTCCTTTGACAAGGCAGCAGAGAACAGAATGCCAACAGTGGTGCATCCAACAGCAATACTGGATACAGGAGTGGCATCATATCAACTTTTCAGATGTGCCCTCATTCTGGGTATAGGGTTGCCATAAGTTTCCACAAGTGTAATTCTCTGATATTTCCCTGATTTCCACACAAGTTTTAGCATTTTTCCCTGACAAATTTTGAGATCTCAAGAGTAAGTAAAGACATAAGTTGACAAAAAATGTAAGGACTTCTGTATTTCTAAACATGTGAGCAAAAATCTTAAGTACCAACATCAACATCTTATTTAATGAACTATTTTTAGATAAAGAAAGCGAGCCAAATTGTATATATGTTTCATTAAGACCAATGATGTTATTTTATTTCAATACAATGAAACACATTTGGTGAGAAAAACACACATTTAATTGGATTTGCAAGACAGATTTAAAATACCTCCACTGATTTCAGAAATAACCTCAGAAAAAGTCAGCCTCTTGAAAGAGGTGTATAATGTGGTGAAGAGTTGTGTAAAACATCACTATAATTGACCACCAATAAAATGTTGGTTCTACTATGATTGTTACTGTCAGTTATTACCCACTGTGTTATGTCTATTATTTTACAGGCATTGTGTAATTTTTCTTTCAAGAAATAGATGAGTACATGGTGTACAAACTGCCAGTGACTACCACAATTTTCTTCTTCTTGTTGACCATGCTTTCTACTATATAAACTATTTTTGAAGTGCCAAAATGTACTACAATAAATAAAATGTGTATAAAATGCCACACTGTAGAATGTGGTGAGACAGTCTCTATTCCTGAAATCCATCACCTGTGGCCTCTAGCCCGCCGAGGAGCACAACAGTCCTGAGTCCACAGATAAACCACAAAAATTCACTGCATTACACCACACACAAACAGGCCCTGCCTGTGGGCAGATCAGTGAGACTAGATCCAATGGGCAGGGCCCGCACATTAGTGGGAAACTATGGGCTTCAGATTGGCAGGCCCGAACTATTAAAGATACCCACAGAATTGGACTGCAGTGATGATAGATAGCAACTCACCGTAGAAATGATCACTGAGACACAGACAGGCACACAGAAAAGACAATCACACTCTCACAACTAAATTTTTGGTCATAGCATTTGCCAGAAAATGAAAGCACACATACATTCACACAATCACTCAGACACAGCTCAAGCACACTGCCGTGTCAACAGTATCTGAGAATCAGATCAAACAGACCACTTCTCATGGCTGCCTGCCTCTCATTGGCAGCTGCCAGACTAGTGGCACGAAGTGGTGGCAGCACTGACTGCAAGCTGAGGCGAGTGGTAGAAAAGGGAGAAGCAGTAAGAATTAGACTGAGACAAAAAATGAGATTTTACCACTGGTTTCTTCTTTTTTTTTCAATTTCCCTGATATTTTCCTGATTTCCCTGATATGTTTGAAATTCCCTGATGTATAAAACTTGTGGCAATCCTGGTGTACAACATGATAGTGGTCACATCCATGTGTGGAGGCCCCAATCAGAAAAAAATGTTGCAGATTATCATACAGCAGCAGCAGCTGCCGTCATGGTATGGGGTGTCACTGGGTACACAACATGATTACCTCTGGTTTATGTAACTGGCAATTTTGGCAGGAGGTGTTACATTCCTAGTGTGTTAAGGGTAGTGAATATACTCTACCTTTGAGATCTCTGTGATGTTATCTTTCGACAAGATAACACAAAGCCACATGCTGACTGTTCTATCCTGATCTATTCTGGTACAGATGGCATTGGACTTTAACACTGTTGCCTTGGCCAACACATTTTCCAGATGTCTCACCAACTTAAAACAGCCGGTCATGTGTTATGTGTTTATGAGACAGTCTTTCATTAGCTTGTGACCTGGCAATGCATTCTCCTCTGTTGTTATAAAAGTAAGCTTTGGCATCTTTTTTCAGAACAGACCCATCTCATCACAATTACAAACCTGTTGCGGCAGATAATGCTCAGAATCTATGGGCATCTTGAAGTCACTGGTGAAGTTCTCTACTGCCTTTTGTTGGAGCTGGCTGCTTTGACATACCTCACAATGCTTCTCTCAAACTTCTCAAACCACCCACGGCTTCTCCTGATCACTTCTTTGGCAACTGATTATCCTGGCATCTTCTTAATGTGGTCGGCGAAAATCATTCTCGCCTTCTTACAAATGATGGTCTTGTTAATATTGTCACCTTTCAATTGCTTTTCATTCATTCACATAAGGAGCAACCTCTCTACATTGACCGGAATAGGAAACCATTGTTTACGTACTCTTGTCACTCCCTTTGAAGCATCTATGTACTTAATCTTGTCCTTGTTCTTGAGGATAGTGCAAATAGTTGATTAGAATAATTGTATGTGCACACTAAATCATCAGCGCTCACACCCTGTTCACATTTTTAAATGATTTTACATTTCATTTCGAAGGTCATTTTCTTTCTCTTACAGTCATCTTATTGTGGCTTTATCTTTGGGGACATTTCTATGAAGGTCATTAAAATTTGCACACACAAAACACTGTGTGAACACAGGTTTAGATAAATGTGTGATCACAAGCTGCACTAAGATGGTAGCAGAAAGAGCACTGAAACTAGACTGCAGTACACAGTAGAGACATTGTTCATATGCCACTGCCGACAATGAAAGGTGTTCAGAATGTTGTACATTTCTCCTGCCCTGCACAAACGGCTGGTGACATCACACTAAATCATCATCACTCATTATGCGAAACATTGCTCACTAAGCAAGTCATTTTTTACAATTTGTTTTGCTTGTTATGCGAATTGTGCATTATGGGAGGTGCTCGTTAAGCGAGGTTCCATTGTACTTTGTGAGGCATGAAAACAAGGCTTGCACAAACACCCTGAGTTTGCAGTACTTGCAACATAAGATTGTGTCTTACATGAGATGATGGCTGTTTTCAGAAGTTTAAAATTAAAACAAAACGCTTTTTAATACCTTACACAGTTTACTTTATCACCCTTGTGGTCAACTGTTACAATTACTGATCAGTGATTTGCAGGTCTTGGGTTAAGTTCTGCTGCACACTATGTAATTTTTCTGTGGGTGATGTGTCTACACTGGTGTCCACTCAGCCTTGCAGGGAAAATTGGAGGCTGCTTGAATAAATGTGTTACGAAATTGCCATGTGAGCTTCGAACGTGGCATTAAATCAAAATGTTGACTCAGGCAGATAGCTACCTGACTTTTTATTTAGTTTTGCAGTTTACTTTGAATGTATTTGCCTAATAAAGTATTTTCCTTAACCACCTAAAAAAGAAACTTACTTACACAGTGATACATGACTGCTAATCAATTCATATTGATAGTAGTAGGATTTATTTCTAGATTATTTTTATCTATAAAAAGAAAAGCAGATACTTTGAAATGTCCTCTGCTTCCCTTCTTACATTACTCAGCTACTTTTTATGTCATACTTCAAACAAAGTATTTATGTTATTTTATGAAGGGCACTATCAGTGATCGAAATATCTGAAATATTAGTTCTTACCAACTAAAAAGTACAAAACATTAAAAATATAAATAATTTGGTTTCTGGAACAGTCACAAATTCCACACTTGAAGGGAATGAAAGACAATACTTGATGCATGCAATACATAATTAATTATATCCACCACTTTGCTACTATTTATTTGAGCTCTAATGTTTAAGTTCCAGATACTGCAGCTGGGCTGGTTATCTCATTTAAATATGTCTGACTTCTATGTGCCACACAGAGCATGGGAAAAATGCAAAAATCACAAATCAAGGTAACAGAAATACAATTTCAACTGACAGCAACAATAGAGCTTAACAGATAACAGTTCAGTTCACAGAAAAATCTTATGGACAACTAGTAAAAGATGCTTTACACTACAAACACTGTTAAAGTACGAATAATTGTTATCAGATTTTTATGTGACGTATTTCTCTATAGCACATAATCTTGAAGATCATAATCATAAATAATTAGGCAATTACATATGACTATGACAGTCACAGAAACAAAAATTAATGAAAAATAGGCTGATCAAGCAATGTCTTCTACATAATTTCATGTTGCATTTGCTGATGTAATTAAAGGGAAAAAATGTTTTGGGCTTAAAAATAGCTGAGTCTTATGTATCTCCACCTGCTGAAGTCATTAATAACCATTAAAATGACCAATTAGCTCTCGTTTTGGCAATAAACTAACAAATAAATTTTAGTAGTTTACATTTTCTGTTTGGATAAAATTTTATTTTTGAAAGTGGAACATCAATCAACTGACAAAACACAATGTTCTTCAGCTGTTTGTAGATTATAAACATACATATTGTTGCTGTGAGTGTATGTTTAATATTGTTTATGTTGTAATTAGTGCAGAATTTTTGGTGTTTTGAGTCTTTTAAGGTGTAAACTTACTGCCAATTGGCATTATTTTGGTGTGAGGCTGGGGAACCAATGTAAGTTATGGACTCCACATATATGTTACAACTATTGTTCTGTTATATTACAAGAATAGGTGAAAAATAAAAAGCAATTTATGGCTTGCCTAAAAGATAAAAAATGATTTATGGCTTTTGCTGTGGGTGCTCTATAAATCAAATCAAATCAAACCAGCAGTTTGGTGAGAGCCTACAAGCCATATAGATGACTGCTATTTCTGCTTGACTCCTACAATCTGGAAAGATTTATAGGATGAATCAATAAATCAATAAAATATGAAGGCAGGATTGCCAATGCAAAAAGAAGAACAGTTGACTACCCGAATATTCCACTGCTATTTGACCTATTCCACATTCAGTTCCTACTCCACCAGCAGACTTTGATGTGGAAATAGAAATCAGAACTCTTGGAACTCAAGGAGCTTTATGCATTCCCCCGAGGAAAAGGATAATAAACCACACTGATTGTGTCAATCAGAATTGAGTAACCTCATTTGAGACCTTGCTTTGTCAAAGGAGAAAGCAGATCTTTTAGGGTCAAGATTACAGCAAGGTGTCTCAAATTACATACAACACCAAAGGAATGTGCTTCCTTATTTTGAGAAGGAAAACAATCTTGTTGTTTGCTGTGATATTAATGATCTGATGAAATCTTTGAATTTGAATCAAGATCACTTGGATCTGAAGCTATTCATAGACTCTGAAACTGTATTCCTTCTGCTCCTGTTGGCACTGCAGTTCACATGAAGGGGACATATGCAGACATGGAGGCCCTCCTTGACTCAGTCAAATATGCTGAACACAAATATGTTGTGATCCAAAAGTCATCGCTGTTCTCTTAGGAATGCAACTAGGTTACAGTAAGTACTGCTGCTTTTTATACATGTGGGATAGTGGGGATAGAAAATCACATTATATTCAATCTCACTGGCCTGCAAGAAATCTTAACCATAATGAGATAAATGCCATAGCTGTCCCTCTTGTGGACCCAACAGATGTTATTCTTCAATCCCTACATATAAAGCTGGGGTTGATGTGAAATTTTGTCAGTGCAATGAACCAAGAAGCACAGGTGTTTATGTATTTTAAGAGGCAAATCTCCTACATTACATAATGCGAAGGTTAACATACGTATTTTTGTTGGTCCACAATTTCATCAAATTGTAAAGGATCCAGCATTTGAGCGAGTTTTTGGGGGGAAGGAAAAAGGAAGCTTGGGAGACCTTCAAGGGAGTCTTTCATGGATTTTTAGGCAGCAGAAGATATAACATCTATTATCAGTTGGTGGCAGTATTCCTGCAAAAATGCCATCAACTTGTATACAACATGTCCCTTAAGGTGCATTTTCTCCACACCCACCTAGACATTTTCCCTACTTCTTGTGGAGCCGTCAGTAAGAACACTGGGAAAGGTTCCACCAGGAAATTCTTTAATAGAACAGGGATATCATTACCATTGGAATGAAGCCATGCTTGTAGCTTATTGCTGGTCTCTGATTAAAGATGTTCCAGAACTAACTAACAAGAGGAAAGCCGTAACACAACGAGCTCATGAAGCCACCACATGATTCTTGCACATCCAACCACCTGCCAGGGATTCTTCCACGTATGTAATGTTCATTAAAAAGAATTCAACTGAACTCTCAATGTTGTTGACACATTTAATTAAAATGTATTGTTTTCACTTAATCTGCTAAAATAAATTATTCCCACTTATTGTGAATCACAGAAACTAGAGCTAATAAAATTTCATTTACGTTTTTAATTAGTAAGATTTGACTTATGAACTGAAGGAAATATTCAAAAATATTTATTTTGTTGGCCAGTGCTATCATCAGATTCCAATCAAAAAATCATTTGTACACTTCTTTTAAATAAATTAACTGTATACACAAGAAATATTTTATCAGGTACCGTTTTATGATCAACAGTTCATTGAGGACAATAGCATGTAAACAGAAAATGGAGCCCTAGATAAGTGAAAATCAAATAATGCATTTCGAAGTCTGTGAAAGACTATATCCTAAATGATATTCACCATATAGCAGAGTTGCTGAGTTTCAGATAGGCGCAACAAAAATGCTCTCACAATTAAAGCTTTTGGCCATTAAGACCTTTGTCAACATTAGACACACACACACACACACACACACACACACACACACACACACACACACACACACACACACTTACGCAAATGCAACTCACACACACAACTGCAGACTCAGGCAGCTGAAACCACAATATTGTTACTTTTCATCCTGGATTTTCCATTGTTTGATATATCATAAATGAGAAATTTGACTGCTAGCAAAGAAACTGAGTTTCTGTATAATATTATTTTGTCACTTTAAAATTTCAACCTATTGATTAAAAATATTTTCAGAACACAGTCAAGGTATCACTTCTGTTTATTGTTATAGATGAAATTACTATTTTTTCATTTGGAAAAACAGTATATTAATGGAAAATGACTCCTACACAATGCATTTAAAAGAATCACCAACAGAAAAAATATTGCAATATGATCATTATGTACTGAAGAATGGAAACTTCAGGTCAGAATATCAACAATATAAGGAAAACACAGATTGCTGCTTACCATAAACATGGCACATTAAGTTGAAGGGAGGCACAAAGAAAGCCAAGCTAACTGCATTCTAGTCTGAGCTTCCAGAGATGATGGTCATTTTTGTCTGAGATGTGCTTGCTTGTGTGAATGAATATGTGTGTGTTTCCTTTTCTGATGAAGGTTGTGGCTGAAGTTGATGTGTAGTGCCTTTTTGTTGAGTCTGTCTGCAACTTAATATGTTATCTTCATGGTACGTAGCAATATATCTTTTCCATATATTGTTAATCATTACATATTGCTATTCCAAAAATTAATATTCCTCATTATAAAAAATTTTGATATCTTATTTTTGTCACACATGTTGCCTTGTTTAACTGACAGAGAAAATCTAATATGATTAGTACTCATAATGAACTAAAATTCATTAAATAATTATGTGTACATAATTTTTTACGCATCTTATGCATTACCTCTGGAAGAAATGGTTGCATATACTACTCGTGTGCTCTGGCCCTCTCCAACTTTTGTAAAAGCTGTAACCCAAAATTCATATTCTTCCTCTTTTCTCAAATCATGCAGTTCATAGTGTGTATGAGCTGGAGAAAGCCGTCGCTTTGATGAGTCCTTTTCACGTCCTCCTTCAAGAATTCTTGAGTATAATGTATAGCTAACAAGATGTCCATTTGGATGCACAGGCTTCATCCAGCTTACCACAAGAGATGTTGGGGAACTTGACAATACCTTAATATTCGCAGGTGATCCTGGAACTAAAGAATAAATCAATTAATTAATAAAAACTGGTGTTTAAGTATCCCGTTTGTTGCTAAATTTCAGCAGTCCTGTTATAGGGGTGAAATTACTATAAATGACAACATAAAAAGGCGTAGATTTTGTTAAACATTGAGGATGAAGTAGAAGTTTTATAAAAGTGTATGAAGACAAATGATGAACACCAATTAACAATGCATTATGGGAACTACAATTGTTAGGATACAGCTACCAGAGTCTCTGTTTTACTAAGGGAAAGAGAAAGCAGATGAGATAAGCAGTAGAAAATTGACAAAAACAGAAAAAGGTATTCAGAACTGCAGGCAAACACAGAAATAGTGAATGAAATATTTGGCCACAACATTTCAGCAGCTTAGCTTGTAAGGTTAACATTTCAAATTTTACATCATATGTACCATTTCACATCTACATGTATTCCATCTATTTTCCAGTGCAAAGGCCTTTATAAAATTGTTTAGATTTGTCACCTGTAAAACTTCACTGTGCTTTGGCACAATACAAAACTGATTAATAATTTACTGATGTGGGATCAAACAAAATGACATGCTTCCACAAAGCAGTGCATAACATTAAATTATATACAGCAATAAGAACACAAATGCATCACATGTATATGCACACAGACTAACAACAACAATTTTTTTCAAAGAATTTTCCTATAGTCAGGGATTACTCTTGACAAAGCCTGTCCAAAACATCCTCAGTGAGCTTCTCTGTGTGATTCAATGATTAATTCATCTAACTGAGCATGAAAATAAGATGAATACAGTTCACCATGATTTCTACACAACATTATTGGCTGATGGGCTAGATCACCTATCTCTAGTGTGTGAACTATTTTTACTGGTCATTTAAGACCAATTCTGATGCTATGACATGGCATGCATTCATTTGCAATTATGCCTGTTTATTAATGAAACATAGGATGTCCGTGTTCAACATATGATAATACAAAATGTCATAAATCGAGCCATAATTGAGATTTTTGTTGGTGGTTTGCTTCTCCATGTATGGTAACTCAAAATGTTTTCTGTATTTATTTGTCCCTTTTCCAGTTAGTGAATATGTGGTGTGGATTGCTAAAGGACATTCTTCTTTGTGGAACCTACACTTAATACAACAATGTATGTAGACATGCTGGAGATGTATGCTGTGTCAAAACTTTCTCAAGATGTGATCTTTCAGCAAGGTGGCACACTATGCCATTTTGTGAACATTTTGAGGGATTTCTTGAATCATAAATTCCCAGAGTGCATGATTGTGAGAGGCAGTCCATTGATTATATGGCTTACTAGAAGCCCAGACATAATGTCACTTGATTTTATTCTGTGGAAGCTTATCAAGAATCAAATGTACCAGACACCAGTTCGGGATGTACCTGAACTGCACCACTGCATTCATGCAGCTATCACAAATGTTACACCTGCTAAGCAGCAAAACACTTGTAGAGAAGTGGAATGCAGTTTAGATGTCTGTTGTGCAACTAATGGTGTAAACATTGAGGTATAGCAGGTGTTTAAAAAAAACATTTTGAGTTAGCACACTTGTAGACACATACTGTCAATAAATATCTCAATTACTTCTTAAGTTATTTCATTTTGTATTAATATGTTTTTAACCTTGGCACCCTACAAAATAAACCTAAGCAACAATTTCTCTTTTCAAATATTTCTGAAGGAGAATTAAGAAACTTTATTTTTATTTTTTAAAGTATATATTAAGCAGCACACACAATGGACTGGAATTTTCAGTAACCATAGTGCTCACAACAGGTCATTCTATTGCAACAGTAGTGGGCTGGTCTGTTGATTAGTTCAGTTGTATGGATCTGGCCAACCATGCTGTGGTGTGAGAGGTCAGTTCATCACAGACAGGTTAATAAGTTGAACCAACTGCAGTGTATGACTAATTTACATGTTAAATGCCACACAATTCATACACTGTATGGCTGAAATTAATTAACAAGGGTCTCTTACATTCTATACTATTACAATGCATTAAAACTAAAATAAAATAATTAAAAGAAAAATACAATATCTTAAAACAGTGATAACTTGGATGACATTGCAGAGTGCTACTAGTCTCTGTACTGAAGGCTTCCAGAGGCTCCCACATGGGGGACAAAAATTGTATAATACAGGCAGTGTCTGTGATGAGCCAGTGACAATGAGAAGGTTGCCCCAGCACTCCAGCATGCAATGCACTGTTGTGTATGAAGTCTTCAGTAAATGATGTTCTAGTAAGCATACATGATATGACTTTTCCTCTTTACATTTTGTACTTTACTCTTGGATTATCAATTTGACCTATGACTATTTGGCTTCTATATTTGGTAGCCGATTGGTTCTCAAGTCACTTTGTGAATATTTCAATAGAAACTATTGCTTGTGTTTGGAGTCTGTTCCCTGCAGCTCCCAAATGAACTTGTGCTTTTAAAATCTGGTTCTTAAGAAGAATAACAGAAACTTTGTAGTTTTTGTTATAGTAGTAGCAATTATTGAAAAGCAAAATCTGTGTAATTTTGAAATTCAACATTAAATTACTAGATTTATACAAATGGAATTTCTGAAAGATTAATTACCTACAAGTAAAATGGCCTTCACATTTGACTTGCACACTAGACTCAATGATCCACATGAACATACCAGCAGCTTTTACTTCACATGCAGTATTCATTTACATCTACATACATTCTCCGCAAGCCACCATATGGTGTAAGATGGAGGGTACCATGTGCTACTACCAGTAATTTCCTTTCCTATTCCACTTGCAAATGGAGCGAGGGAAAAAATGGCTATCTATATGTCTCCATATGAACTCTAATTTGTTTTCTCTTGTCTTTGTGGTCCTTACACAAAATATGCATTGCCACAGTGGAATCATTCTGCAGTTAGCTGCAAATGGTTGTTCTCCAAACAAGCTCAAGAGTGTTTCATGAAAAGAATATTGTTCTCTCCAGGGATTTCTAATTTGAGTTCACAAAGAATCTTCATAACACCCACTTGTTGATCAGACCTACTAGTAACAAATCTAGCAGCACATTTCTGAATTACTTTCAGTTATTTATTTAGTATATGGCAATATAAACTGAAGTGCATCTTACATACATGAATTGCATAATTTTACAAAATAAATAGAACTAAATGACTAAATCTACAAATTAATATCCAAATTTTCTTTCCAGGATAAGCTTGTCTGCTACATTCTGCACACATGCCTGTACAAATCTTGTTAATTGTTTTCCAAGCACATCATGGTAACTCCATGCCAACTGGTCTTGTGCCAGGTCTTATGAGGGTCTGATATCCATCATGGGCAATATTTATCAATGTTTCTAAGCACTTCCTGCTCATGCTGAAATCCACTGCTTGTAGTGGTCCTGCAATATGATATGTGACTGGCTGGATTTTAATCACCTCAGTTTAGGTGCAGGTATGTTAGAGTGGATTGGGAGCTGAAGAATTTTAGTTAATTTTTCATATTCCTTGAGAAGGGCATTATGTCTTTGAAGATCTGGTGGCACAGTGTGGCTTAGAGTTGGTAACCAGTGAAGAGGGGTAGATCTGGTGCAACCTGTTATTGTCCTCATTGCTGGATTAGCTGAGTATCGATTTTTCTCACGTGTGAACTATCAAGCCACACTGGAGCACAGTATTCAGCAGCAGAGTAGATGAGGCCTAAGGAAGAACACTGTTGTGTTGTAGCTCTTGCACGCAATGAGGAACCACGCACCATCTATATGGTGTTATTGTAAGATCTCAAGAGTTACTCCTAGGTATTTTGGGAAGTCTTGGTGGTGGAAGACTTGATTATTAAAGGTGACATGTAGCTTTGCATTGGCCTTTTTGTTGTTAAGATGAAATCAGCAGGCTTCAGTCTTCACTGGATTTGCTGCCTTTCTTTTTTTTTTTTTTTATTTATTTATTGTACCGTGGGACCAAATTAAGGAGAAGTCCCCACGGTCATGGAACAAGTCAATATATGAAATTATAACACGATAGTAGAAACAGATAAAATAAAATATAAGAAACATATTCAGGCGACAAGTTGTAAGTTTAAATAAAGAAAATCAACAATGTAACACTGAAATTTGCTTAATTTTTTAGCTCTTCCAGGAGCTTCTCGACAGAATAGAAGGAGTGAGCCATGAGGAAACTCTTCAGTTTAGACTTAAAAGAGTTCGGGCTACTGCTAAGATTTTTGAGTTCTTGTGGTAGCTTATTGAAAATGGATGCAGCAGAATACTGCACTCCTTTCTGCACAAGAGTCAAGGAAGTGCATTCCACATGCAGATTTGATTTCTGCCTAGTATTAACTGAGTGAAAGCTGCTAACTCTTGGGAATAAGCTAATATTGCTAAAAACAAATGACATTAAAGAAAATATATACTGTGAGGGCAATGTCAGAATTCCCAGACTATTGACTAGGGGTCAACAAGAGGTCCTCGAACTTACACTACATATAGCTCTAACAGCCCGTTTTTGAGCCAAAAATACCCTTTTTGGATCAGAAGAATTACCCCAAAAGATAATACCATATAACATAAGCATATGAAAATATGCAAAGTAGACTACTCTTCGTGTTGAACTGTGACTTATTTCAGATACTGTTCTAATGGTAAATAAAGCAGCATTTAGTTTCTGAACAAAATCCTGAACATGGGCTTTCCACGACAGCTTACTATCTATCTGAACGCCTAGGAACTTGAACTGTTCCGTCTTGCTTATAATATGCCCATTCTGTCTGATCAAAATATCGATTCTTGTTGAATTGTGAGTTAGAAACTGTAAAAACTGAGTCTTACTGTAATTTAGCATCAAATTCTATTCCACAAGCCACGAACTTATTTCATGAACTACATTATTTGATACTGTTTCAATATTACACACAAGATCCTTCGCTACCAAGCTGGTGTCATCAGCAAACAGAAATATTTTTGAATGACCTGTAATACTAGAAGGCATATCATTTATATAAATAAGAAACAGCAGTGGCCCCAGCACCGACCCTTGGGGAACGCCCCACTTAACAGTGCCACATTGGCACTGAACATCACTACCACTCTCAATATTGCAGAGAATTACCTTCTGCTTTCTGTTCTTAAAGTAAGAGGCGAACCAATTGTAAGCTACTCCCTTTACTCCATAATGGTCCAACATCTGCAGTAATATTTTGTGGTCAACACAGTCAAAAGTCTTCGTTAAATCAAAGAAAATGCCTAGCGTTCGCAACCTTTTATTTAATCCATCCAAAACCTCACAGAGAAAAGAGAATATAGCATTTTCAGTTGTTAAACCATTTCTAAAACCAGCAGTACCAGATGTACTGTGGCATGTATGACATTCATTACGCCAGAGATTGCAATTGTGTGCAGCAAATTATGGCCACTACATTGAACATCTATTGGCCTGACATGTCGGGACACACTCTATTCCACTCCGTAATTGAAAATGGAAACCACGTGTGTACGTGTACCTCACCCCTCATGCTAATGTACATGTGCGTCAGTGAAAAAGACCAACAAAAGGTGTTAGCATGTGGACGTAATGTGCTGTTCCAGTCTCTTCTGTACCTAAGGTCCATCACCGTTCCCTTTGGATCCCTACGTAATTCGGTGCTCTCTGATACACACGATCGAACAGCGGAGTAGTGGTACTCAAGCGTCAACTTTAGGTTACAATATCTCTGCATGTAATTAACATTTTACAATGCAACAAATGGTACTGATTACGTATTTGTTTATATGTTCAGATGTGCTAACAAAACTAATGGGGTTCAATTTTAAAAAAATGTAGGTTTGTGTTAAAAAACATACTTCTGTGCATTTTTTTATGGTTTGTATTAACCAATTACACTAGCCCCTCTCCTCACGCTTGGTCTGTGGAATAGATTCGTCAGTATTTGATGTGGTTTACGAAATATATCCAGCGGTAATGTTAGGTGACTCACCCTGTATATACTTGGATGTGAGGAAATGAGAAGAAACCAAGATGGCCAGTTATCTTCTGGAAGCTTGTAGACATTTATTGCAGTAACATCCTCTATTTTGATTGAGATAGTCTCAATATTTTGCATGACGCAGATATTGGATGCGTATTTTCAAATTATGGCATATATAAGCAGCACAGCCATAGATCTGCTGATGCATAACTCCTAGGACTTTATAACCAGCTACACAACCTCTTGAATAATGGCTCTCTTCAGTATATGTGTGTGTCTCTTGAATCACAGACAAATACACATTGTTTTCAAGCAGTACACAAGAGAGGTGTTGAGACTTAGATCGGCTAAGACCATCAACATTAAGCTTAAAAGTTTGAATATTATGACCCAGATGTCTCATCCTGAGAAGAACTATTGTGTTATATTCATATTGGGTCTCCAGGTGGAACATATCTTCATCTGGACACAATATTTCGCCATCTTGAGGTGAGTAGGCCATCACACTATCTCGCTGGAACTGAAATCAAACACGGTGCAGCAGCTCTTTTATACACCAACCATGGGTCCACAGTGCATGTGCAGACATAACTGCGCTCTAGCAAAAGAAACAACAGCACACCATTGGTGAAAGCTAGTGGAAACTATACATTGATATCAGTTTTTGAAGATCGAAACAATGACTGTTTTTTCTTAATGTCAAACAGATCAGGGTTCCAACTCTAAATTAAAGGATACCCTTATCTCTATTTATAATATTGCCAGATAGCTGGATTTCAATTACTTCATTTACTATGCAGTCCTAATACCGCGACGCAGGGGCAACCACTCTTGTCTCATCATACAATATTTTATGGCCTTCAGTAAGACAATGTTCCATCACTGCAGATTTTTCTGGCCGAAATAAATGCGTGTGGTGATGATGCTCCATGCAAGTATCCCAGGCCATACGATTCGTTTCTCCCTTGTAGACTTTCTTGCAATGACAGGGAATCTTGTAGACCCTGGGCTTTCTCAAATCCAAATCATCCTTCGCTGAGCCCAGCAGAGCTCTGGTCTTAGCTGGCGGACAGAATACACTTTTAATATCAAATTTCTTTAAAATTCTTCCTAGTTTTGAAGATGTGCTCCCTGTAAAAGAAAGGAATGCCACCGATTTGCTATGTGTACAAATTTTGCCCCTGGGGAACCTTGGTGCCGAAAGCTGCCACTTGCATTGCTTGGGCCTTAAAATTGCCCTGAATGCTGTATCAACTGAGCCTTTCAACCGTTTCACTCAATTTGATACAAAGTTCTGAATTGCCAGTACGTTTACCTGATCTTAAAACATCCTAGAATCTCTTCTGTGTATTCTTGAGAAGAAAATCTGTTAAAATTTTATGAGAGTGGATGGTACAGTTTTAGAATGTTGGAAGGTCATTATAGGAAATTAGCAGATGTACATGATCTAATTCAATTTCTACAAAACTTTTACCTAGTACATAAAATTTATGTGATTTATGGAACATATTTTAATGAGTTACCAATCAGTCAGCATTAATAAAAGTATTCAGCTGCCAGAAATGTTGGCTAAATCAGAAATGCTGCAGCAAGAAAGATATCAATATCATTAATTCCAATGATAATACAACTGAAACATGGCTTTCTGCCCACTGCAGGCACTTCTATACCAACTGTGATATCCAAATAAACACTATCAGTTGCCAAAAAGCTCTCTTCTTGCCAATGTAAGCTACTGCTAATCTAAATATTTCTTTATCACTGAGCAAGACTCAAGGAAACAAATGAGCTCAAAGAAGCTCAGTTGAAATATCAGAAGGCCAGCAGTAAATGATAAAAACAAAAGCTAAAATCATAGAGCAATGTACACAACAAGTAAAAATTCTATTATAAATTATTCTGTATACAGCTAAACTACTTTAAAAATATAAAATAGGTGATAAAATTAAAGGGAAAAATTAGAAAACATTTTTATATTTCAGCGTTATATTTATGCAAATTAAATAAGAACCAGTGGCACAGATTACAAAAAGAAAGAGAATGAGCCAATTTGTAGCCTTGCACAAACAGCTCGTAATTCTCATGGTAATGTGACCCAGAAAAGCTACAAGCAAAATTAATTGGGATGTTTGTATTCACATAAAGTTGTGTCACTAATGCTGTAACTGTATTGGTATCTATTGTTCAGTATATGAATGTGGTTAATTAACACTATTCTAATTTTTTAAAATTATCCTTTCCTACAATCCATACAAATGTATGAAAAACTTGAGATACTAATTACAGAAAACATCTTTTGTACGAAGAAGTTTCATACATTTAAGCATGAAGAAGACCCATGATTTATATTATGGAAAAAGTCTTAAATCAGAAATAAATGGGAGAATAAAAGTGGATAAATTTAATTTGTTCATATCATGAAAGTACTATTCATTCTGTGTTTGATAGTAATTTGAGTCAAAATTAGTTACTTAGCCAATTATCATGCTTCTATGTATGTTTCCTATAATTATGAAAGAGTCTTATCTTACCATCTTCTTCAGTACGGCAATAGATGGAACTGCTCTTCACACCATCACCAGCACGAGTGTAAGCCCATATTTGTAAGCTGTAATTGGCAAATTTTTGTAAGCCATGAAGTTCTGTTGCAAGTTCATTTGTTACCACAGTTTCTGCTTCAATCTGACCTGCATCAGAGTGGGAAAAAATGTAATTTACCCGAAATATAGGCAGAATAAAACATTATCATTAGAAGACACCCAGAAAAAAATTATTCCTGAAAACTGAGAAAAAGTATCTAATTACTTTATTTGTTAGTAAAATTATTACTACTGATGTGTTTCTGTAGCAAAGAGGTAAAGAGGTTTAACTCCAGTTTCAACAATTTCAACTTAAGACCACATTTTCAATATCCAAACACAGTGTCAAATGGTTCAAATGGCTCTGAGCACTATGGGACTTAACATCTATGGTCATCAGTCCCCTATAACTCAGAACTACTTAAACCTAACTAACCTAAGGACATCACACAACACCCAGTCATCACGAGGCAGAGAAAATGCCTGACCCCGCCGGGAATCGAACCCGGGAACCCGGGCGCGGGAAGCGAGAACGCTACCGCATGACCACGAGCAGCAGACGACACAGTTTCATTTATAGAAGAAGGATAGCAGTTCTCCCTCAGTTCATGACCAATTCAGGTGATGTGAAATGGATAAGCACCCTTCTCATGCTATCTAAAATAGCCAAAGGCTGGAACAGAACTACTGCCCTTCTTCCACAAATGAAGCAGTGTGTAGGTATTACAAATATGGTCTTATGTCAGAACTGTGGAAATGGGACTTACACCCCTTCACATCTCAGGTACAGATTTATATTTATTTATTTAGCACCCATTTTATCACATTCATGATACAATACTGAACAGTATAAAATACAAGGCAGCATAAAATTTTACATACAGGGTGGAGAAAAATTGTGTCACGAAATTTTAGCCCTGGACAGCTGATGCCAGTAGGAACCAAAATTACTAATGTTGTGTAGGCTGACAATGCACAATTTTTAAACTACAGAAACTTGCTGCCACTTGCTCCAATTGGCCATGGGATTGCCCTGTTACCATTCATCAGCTGATGGGCAGTGCTATGGTTGTCACTTCTTCAAACGAATACTATGCTGCCATGCTTACTGTATGACTAAATCACAGGTGATGTGAGTGTGTTCTGAAGCGAAGCCTATGTGTGAATGCCTCTGATGTGAGGTGGAGACAAACAGCAAGACCTATTCGACATGTGTGCGTATCACATTGGGGCAGTGACAGGGCGAGGAACGTTTATATGTGTGAACCGACAACCATAACGCTGCCCGTCAACTGATGAATGGCAATGGAGCAATTCCACAACCAATCAGAGCATGTAGTTTAAAAATGGTGTGTTGTAAACCTACACAACATTAGTAATTTTGGTTCCTACTGGCATCAGCTATCCAGGGTTAAAACTCCATGACACAATTTTCCTCCACCCTGTATAAGTATATATACAATATAGGCACATAAAAGTACTAATATTACATTTACACTGGTATCTTTGTTTTCACCACATCTTGATTGACTGTAATAAAATAAACAATATTTTACTTAATCAGGTATAAGAAACTAGAAATTAATGTATATACATGTAGACACAGAGCTGAAAAATTGTTGGTACATCTCGACTGACTGTACTAGAGTAAGCAGTATTTCAGTTACAATATTATGAAAAGGATAATTGCTACTCACATATAGCAGAGATGCTGAATCACAGATAGCTACAACAAAAAGACTGTTGGAAAGTGAGCTTTTGGCCAGAAAGGCCTTTGTCAAAACAGGCAAAAAAAAAAAAAAAAAACACACACACACAAATGCATGTGTGTGTGTGTGTGTGTGTGTGTGTGTGTGTGTGTGTGTGTGTGTGTGTGTGTGTGTTTTACTTAGTTTTGACAAAGGCGTTTTTGGCTGAAAGCACACTTTCCAACAGTCTTTTTGTTGTGCCTATCTGTGAGTCAGCATCTCTGCTACATAGTAAGTAGCAACTACACTTTTCATAATATTGTTACATTCCATCCTGGATTTTCGATTGTTTCAGTATTCTAGTTAAATATGTGTACGAAAACAATATTTCATCCATATATGGACACAAAATACAGATAACTATACACATTAATTAACACAGGGAAAAAGTTCTCTTCACCAATGACAGCAACATCATAATCACTGATAATACATCAGAACTCTTATTAGAGAAAGCAAATGAAACCCTCAATTGTGTTTACAATTGGGCAGTATGCAAAAAATTTATGTTGAACATAAAGAAAATGAACAGTATGCACTTTAGTGTAAGGAAAGGAAGCAGCTCTGTCACTTTAAACATGGATGATAAATTTATAGATAGTGTAGCAATCACAAAGCTGCCTACATATGCTGAATTCCCAGCTGTGACATTTGTTTCTGGAGACTGAATGCACAAAATATGGACACAGTTTTAGTGCCATAAAAATGATGACTGCAAGTAGTACTCAGGCTCATTGTAAAGAGCTATTTAAAAAACTGGCCATCCTTACTGCACCAAGTAAGTACATATACCAATTTATGGAGCATAACAGGGAAAATATTACTAAATACTTCACTAACAGTTCTATGCATAATTATGGAATAGAGCCAATTTGGAGTTACATTTACCCATGAAAAACAAACAAAAACTCCATACAGATTTTATATCAGGGGATAAAATTGTATAATAAATTGCCAAAGTAAGTGAAAAAGATTAATGAAACACATTTGTTTAGAAAAGCAGTTAAAACATTCTTTATAAGCTATGTATATTACACAATTAAACATTATATAGAGAATTTAGATTAGTGGACAGCAATAAAAGGGGATAACTACAGCAGCTTCACACATTTCAGTACATGATTACACTTTACTGCTATCACATGAATCATGCATCAAGATCTATAATGCATGATAGTAATGTCCATTAGCTTAGTTTTTCAAGTGGACAGTAGCCTATAGTTGAATATGGAACCCAGAATTGAGGCAAGGGGCACAGCTGCATCTTTCGTCAACAGATCACCAGTTTCGTTCTATAAAGGCCGTCTTTAGATCTGCAGCAAAATATGAAAAAACATAAATACACTAACAGATTGTCTATAGCTTAAAACAATAAAATAGACTGTAATGAAAAGTACTACTGACATACATGTACATTTGTGCACTTTAAGTATGAAGAGGCATACCTGTTTTATAAAAACGATGTCCTAACGTACTGCAGCCATAGCGCCATCATCGAACGTTTAATGCAAAATCAACATCAGCATCATCAAATGTACCAGTATATAAATAACAGCATATGCACAAGTCATGTTGTCAGCAGCACTACTGTTCAAAACAAACTGCCATACAGTAGCCACAAGATGTTTGTGTTGTAAGTGCTAACAAAGGGTACTGATTACATGCAGCAGTACGTTTTCTCTCATTGTGGCTTCTTTAGCTATTTGATTTATAGTTTTTATATTATTCCATGCACTATGAAAGCTCTTTATTACTTATGTCATTTTCTAGAATATTGGCACTCGAGCATATGTTAATTACTGTTCTCTGAACTCTTCCTGTTTTTAATAAACTAACTTCTGTCATGTTCTATTTCATTGCTTTTTATTACTGTAATGCCTCTTACACCTTATAAGCCCAGTACAGACTTTACTGATTGAATCCCCCCTTTATTTTACACTGTTCAATTAACCACTGAAGACTTGTGTATGCCTACAGTAGTGACATCTGGTGAACTTACAACACAAACATCTTGTGGCTACTGTATGGTAGTTTGTTTTGTTTTGAACAGTAGTGCTGTTGACAACATGACTTATCCATATTCTGTTATTTATATACCAGTACATTTGATGATGCTGGTGCTCATTTTTCATTTGATGCCACTATGGCTGCAGTACATTAGGACATTGTTTTTATAAAACGGGTATGCCTCTTCATACTTAAAGTGCACAAATGTACATGTATGTCAGTAGTACTTTTCATTATAGTCTATTTTATTGTTTTAAGCTGTTGACAATCTGCTAGTGTATTTATGTTTTTCCCTTATCTTGCAACAGATCTGAAGATGGTCATTATGGACTGAAACTGGTAATCTGTTAACGAAAAGTCTGTGATCATAGATGTAAAGTAAAGGAAACTTATTCTATATATGGGTCACTGTTTCATTCGTGACAGTGTCACAGCTTGTGAAGCTTGCATAAATGAACATGTGTGTTGTAATAATGATGACCAGATCAGTAGTATGTCAGAGGAGTGACATGCAGACTCATTTGTTTATGGAAGATGAAAGCCACCTTGTACTGGACAATGAATTGTGTAATGACTGGATGGGGAAGGTTGAATGCTAATAACGTGTGAAAGACTGGAATGGTAAAGAGTGGGAGAAGGTGGAGAAATTTAGGTCTCCCAGGGGTCTATTAAAGATAAACGTACCTAAAGAATATCATGATGCATTTATGGAAATTTTTGAGCATCACAGAGATGTAGAACCTTTATGTTACATGAATTTTAATACTATGCAGAGTAAATGTTTAAAGGATGTGGAGAATGATTTGCTGGATGAAAGAGAATGAAAAAGTATAGATAAAATGAAACCAGTTATTGATGTGAATGTATATGATGAATGTGAGGAAGCCTTCATTGATAGTGGGTTGAGTGACAGTAGCTACAACTATCTTAAGAGATTGCATGATAACAAACTGGAGGAGTTTCCTGTAACAAGTGTAAAATTTAACAATGATATAGGTCAGCTCAGTAAGCCAATCAAAAGAGAGGTTGTGCTTGAATTTCTTATAAATAGGAAATTATTTGTGGAGAATTTTATAGTGATCACAGGTTTGATGATAAATGTAGTGCTTGGTATGTAGTTCCTGACAAAGAAAGTGTGACTGTAAAATGACTGGAGAAATTAATAGAGTTCAACAATGGGTTGAACAGGAAGTATGTGCAGTTTAAGGGTATATTGTCTGGAAATAATGTAATGTCTAGTCTCTGAGCAATAAAGGAGGCATATTATGCATAACACATAGAACGAGCAAATTTAGAGATAAAATTAACATTAGAGTGTGAAGTTGAGTATATAGTGCTTTTTGTTTTGTTTCAGGTGAGATATTGTATTTATTATGTACATTTGTATTTTCTGTCATGTGTAGGGCTAATATATCAATGATGGTAATTGTTTTAGTTTTTAGGTACTTTATTATAGCTGCACCAAAGAGTGTACAGTGTGTGGTAAGTGATGTACAAATGGTGAAGGGTTGTTCACAATAACAGTCTCATTTGCATGTAAACGTATTTCTTAAAGGGCGTGGCATGAAAGGGGTGGTGATGCCACTGTCTGATTAAAAATTGGTAGCACTGCGACATTTATAATTAACAGAGCAAATCCAGAAATTATTTGTGTGTTAGTTTGGTCCATCACTTCAATATATTTATGTGACTGTTATTTCAGAGCAGTGAACACTGTAGTATACACAGTCCAGTATACTTGCTTTTTTTTCAACTCAAGGTCACAAGTACACTGTAGTTAAAAGAAAATTCTGTGTACTTATTCTTAACTGAAGTATTGCAACCTTATTGTCTTTTATTGATTTCTTTGAGTTGTTTTAATGATGTATGCTTGGTGAGTGAGGAAAAGGTAGCAATACCTTAACCATTAGTCATATAAATTCTCAGTCTGAATATTTGTTTTTGTCTGATGTAAGTGTCTTGGGAGCTTGTCTGGCAAGACAACAAACACAATATTGCAATACAGTGCAGCCTGGCTGAATGGGAGTGCATTTAGATGGTACATTGCACCCCAGTACTGAGCAACAGGATTCAGGACACAAGAGTGAACTGGATTACATCTGGTCCACCAAAAAAGAATCATTTTTATTGTGAAGTGTGATTTCTTTTTGCATTGTCATTTAGAAATGCAATTGTGAATTTATGAGTAATCTGGTAAACAAAACAAAACATTATTCAATAAGCCACTGTTACTAAACATATTTGCAAATTAAAAGATGTATTACTTTATGTTTGCTGATGAAAGAACTCACATTTAGTGTAATTTTAATGTTTGCTGTATGTAATACACTTTTGGTTCATTTCAAACTTGTACAGGGAGAAATGACAGAATTAATATTATTTTACTCATAGTTTGTCAACTGTTAAAAAATCAGGTTTTTTAAACTTATTATTGATGCACACAGTAGCTTTTGGAGGGTCATGATTTACGTACTTTAATTTTAAATGAAGACTAATTATAGCTACACAATTGTGACACAGTGATGGACAAATACTACACAGACAAAGAATAGTAGTTAAGTTTTTTAAGTGTATAAATTAGTTATAGCAAAATGCCACAGGACTGTTTAACATAAGGTGAGCAACTTAGTTTGAATAGTCTTCTCATCAACACTTCATGGCGTGTGTCAAGTGCTTAGCAACATACATCGTCAGGCATTGCTAAGGCCCTGTCAAAGGGACATTGTCTCCTCAAATGCTCCGGATGGTCGTACACTTTCTCAGCTGGAGAGTGGAAATCTGGCACTGTGTATTAGTTACCTAGGCAATTGTTTGCATATTTGTTAAACGCCACAGATGGGATGATCATCCGTGTGGGTTCTAAAGTTCGTTAGTGGTGTCTGGCATTGGGTCATAGTGCTGCCCCCGTCATTTCACCATGTCTCATACATTTTTGATTGGTGACAAGTCTGATCATCTGACAGGTCAGGGCAAAAGGCTGACATTCTGTGACACCAAGAAGGTATGTGTTCATGCAGCAACATGTGATCATGCATTGTCTTGCTGAAAAATGGTGTCTGGAATGTTGTGCAGATCGCAGGAATTCACTTAGATCACACTGGCACAGTGCCCTGGGCACAAACCAAATGTGATTTGTGGTTGTACATAATAGCACCCCGAACCCTAAGGCATTGAGTAGTGATGTATGTCTTGGGCAAATGCAGTCACTGTGATCTGTGATGCCGCTCCCCCTGTCTGCAGCAAACCAAAATGTGGCTATTATTTTAAAACAAGCAAAACCTGGATTGATCCAAAAACACTATTTGATGCCATTCCTGTCCCCAGTGGCATTATTCCATACACCATTTCCATCTAGCATATTTCTGCACATTCGTCAAAGGTAGGCAGAAATGTGGATGATGCACATGTAATCCATGCTGTAATAAAAGGTGATGGACTGTCACTCCTGATAGTGTACGATGTGTTCCACTGTTGCACCAGAGCCGAGGAGGACGCAGAGATGTCCGGCAATGCCATTCAGATGAGGTGTCGATCTCCTTGGGGGGTGGTCTGGGTGGTACAATCTGACACATCTTACCATGTTCTATGGCCTTCTGTGAACCATTCTGCACACACCCATTGCATTTCTGAAACATTTCATCCCACACAAGCAGAAATTTCCCAAATGGATGCATCACATTCTCTCATGCCAATAATGCGCCCTCTTTCAAATTCACATATTTGATGGTATGGTCTGAGCATACATCTGTGAGGCATGCTGCATGTCTGCTCAAGTAACACTGATCTATTACCTTCAGTTTATGGTAACAACGAGAGTCACAGGCACATTTTGCTGGCATATTGTGTTGTGCTGCAATACTGATGTCGACCTTGAACCTGCAGGCCAACATGGTTCAAATGCTAATCATTTCTGGAGAACATACTCATGTACAAGTCCTGTGAATGTGAACATCCTATCTCTAGTCATTCAAGGTGCCCTGTTTCTTCTGTACATGAGCATAGTTGTTAATGTTGGCCAATTGGTTCACAGTTGTACAGATTTGTATCATACTGAATGGCACTATGATGAAATTACATGATGGGAGATACAGAGAAGCTGTAAGCCAACAGCAGACGTTCTGAAAGGTATGGAAGGGATATCAAAAGTTGAGCAGGGAACTAATGTTGACAGGAACAGAGAATCCAGAGAGGCTAGACATTGCTGTTTCAGATTATTAATGGACTTTGTCCTGTGGCCTGAAAGAGTCCAGATGGTTTTTGATGTCTGTTTCCGTTCAAGTGAATCCGGGATTTTGGTTGGGGACTCGAGAGTCCAGGTATACCTGTTTGCAAAGAGCTGTGTTTCCTGAACTGTGGTGGTTCCAAACATTGCTTTTATTGAGAATATACCACCATTACAAACATTTCCATGTGGTTGAATTGTTAGATCCTTGAGAAATCACTGGGTTTATCTCAGCTTGGAATACTCATGCATGTGGCATTAAAACCAGGCCATAAAGTTGTGTTGGGAAGTGTGTTCAGACTTCAGAACAATTACAACAGTTTTTGCAACTCGTTAGCAAAAATTTAAGTTTGTCTTGTAAACCGACTGCTGCTGAAGTGATAGTGGTAATTAGTGGCACTGTCAAACTATTGTTATTAAGTAAACAAGAGCAATTTAAACAAGTTTTATGTGTCACCTAGTTTTATTGGTGACATCCAACTCCAGCTACTTTAATTTAATTAGAATACAGCTAACAGGTCTACTAGTACATTACAAACTTGAGATCATCATAAAGGGACCTATTTTTCTGTAGTGTGTGTTTGGTCTCTAGACAAGATCTGATGAGCCAATTTGAACTTAAAACACAACCACACATTTAAGTTCTCTCTCAACAGGGAGTCACAACTGTGACAAGGTGTATAATGGCTGCTGCTGCTTTAGGTCAATGTTGGCTTCTATGTCATGATTACATTGATCCAAAAGTGAAAAAATCTGGTTGGCGATCTGTAGTTTGTTCTCATGTGTTTCACCCTCATTTGAAATCAAAGAAACTTGGATTGGAGGAGGTAAATTGCTTTACCATATCACCTACAATGCATTGTCAGGCATAATTCCCACAGATGTCACAAAAACTAGGAAAGTGTTCTGCCATTTAGCTTTTCTGTACAAATCAGCTGATGAACTTCTTGCTCCAGCAATTTGGACAAGTGTTGCAGTAAAGCTGTGTTTGCCAATTCAGACTTGTGAATGATCAGAGATGATTGGATGACATTACTGATGATAAACATGTAGTCACCAATATTGCATGACAAAGCAGAAAATTGGGACACGTCAGTGACAATGTTGTGGGTAGTTAGAACAGTCTGCATGGTGTCAAACTGAGGTTGAACTAATAACTGCCGGCCGCGGTGGTCTAGCGGTTCTAGGCGCTCAGTCCGGAACCGCGCGACCGCTACGGTCGCAGGTTCGAATCCTGCCTCGGGCATGGATGTGTGTGATGTCCTTAGGTTAGTTAGGTTTAAGTAGTTCTAAGTTCTAGGGGACTTATGACCACAGATGTTGAGTCCCATAGTGCTCAGAGCCATTTGAACCATTTGAACTAATAACTGTTTAGATAATGAATTTTGTGGTGAAGGAACATCACTGAAATTATGTCTGTTTGGCACAAGGTTATGTTATCCAGGGGTGTCATTATTTGGAACCCCATTGATCATGCACAGTGCAGGAGATAAAACCATAATTTTTCTCATGTAGCCCAGCTCGACGGGTTCCATGTGGAGGAAGAAACAGATTAGATTAGATTAGATTAGATTAGATTAGATTAGATTAATACTAGTTCCATGGATCATGAATACGATATTTCGTAATGATGTGGAACGAGTCGAATTTTCCAATACATGACATAATTAGGTTAATTTAACAACATACTTAAGTTAATATAACAACTTTATTTTATTGTGTTTTTTGTTTTTCTTTATTTTTTTTTTATTTTATTTATTTTTTTTTCTTAATTTATATCTAAAAATTCCTCTATGGAGTAGAAGGAGTTGTCATTCAGAAATTCTTTTAATTTCTTCTTAAATACTTGTTGGTTATCGGTCAGACTTCTGATACTATTTGGTAAGTGACCAAAGACTTTAGTGCCAGTATAATTCACCCCTTTCTGTGCCAAATTTAGATTTAATCTTGAATAGTGAAGATCATCCTTTCTCCTAGTATTGTAGTTATGCACACTGCTATTACTTTTGAATTGGGTTTGGTTGTTAATAACAAATTTCATAAGAGAGTATATATACTGAGAAGCTACTGTGAATATCCCTAGATCCTTAAATAAATGTCTGCAGGGTGATCTTGGGTGGACTCCAGCTATTATTCTGATTACACGCTTTTGTGCAATAAATACTTTATTCCTCAGTGATGAATTACCCCAAAATATGATGCCATATGAAAGCAATGAGTGAAAATAGGCATAGTAAGCTAATTTACTAAGATGTTTATCACCAAAATTTGCAATGACCCTTATTGCATAAGTAGCTGAACTCAAACGTTTCAGCAGATCATCAATGTGTTTCTTCCAATTTAATCTCTCATCAATGGACACACCTAAAAATTTGCAATATTCTACCTTAGCTATATGCTTCTGATTAAGGTCTATATTTATTAATGGCGTCATACCATTCACTGTACGGAACTGTATGTACTGTGTCTTATCAAAATTCAGTGAGAGTCCGTTTACAAAGAACCACTTAGTAATTTTCTGAAAGACAGTATTGACAATTTCATCAGTTAATTCTTGTTTGTCAGGTGTGATTACTATACTTGTATCATCAGCAAAGAGATCTAACTTTGCCTCTTCATGAATATAGAATGGCAAGTCATTAATATATAATAAGAACAACAAAGGACCCAAGACTGACCCTTGTGGAACCCCATTCTTGATAGTTCCCCAGTTTGAGGAATGTGCTGATCTTTGCATGTTACGAGAACTACTTATTTCAACTTTCTGCACTCTTCCAGTTAGGTACGAATTAAACCATTTGTGCACTGTCCCACTCATGCCACAATACTTGAGCTTGTCTAGCAGAATTTCATGATTTACACAATCAAAAGCCTTTGAGAGATCACAAAAAATCCCAATGGGTGGTGTTCAGTTATTCAGATCATTCAAAATTTGACTGGTGAAAGCATATATGGCATTTTCTGTTGAAAAACCTTTCTGGAAACCAAACTGACATTTTGTTAGTACTTCATTTTTACAGATATGTGAAGCTACTCTTGAATACATTACTTTCTCAAAAATTTTGGATAAAGCTGTTAGAAGGCAGATTGGACGGTAATTGTTGACATCAGATCTATCCCCTTTTTATGCAAAGGTATAACAATAGCATATTTCAGTCTATCAGGGAAAATGCCCTGTTCCAGAGAGCTATTACACAGGTGGCTGAGAATCTTACTTATCTGTTGAGAACAAGCTTTTAGTATTTTGCTGGAAATGCCATCAATTCCATGTGAGTTTTTGCTTTTAAGCAAGTTTATTATTTTCCTAATTTCAGAGGGAGAAGTGGGTGAGATTTCAATTGTATCGAATTGCATAGGTATGGCCTCTTCCATTAACAGCCTAGCATCTTCTAATGAACACCTGGATCCTACTATATCCACAACATTTAGAAAATGATTATTAAAAATATTTTCAACTTCTGACTTTTTGTTCGTAAAGTTTTCATTCAATTTGATGGTAATACTGTCTTCCTCTGCTCTTGGTTGACCTGTTTCTCTTTTAATAATATTCCAAATTGTTTTAATTTTATTATCAGAGTTGCTGATTTCAGACATGATACACATACTCCTGGATTTTTTAATAACTTTTCTTAATATAACATGGTAGTTTTTATAATTTTTGATAGTTTCTGGGTCACTACTCTTTCTTGCTGTCAGATACATTTCCCTTTTCTGGTTACAAGATATTTTTATACCCTTAGTAAGCCATGGTTTGTTACAAGGTTTCTTATGAGTATATTTAACTATTTTCTTGGGGAAGCAGTTTTCAAATGCATTTACAAAAATGTCATGAAATAAATTATATTTTAAATTGGCATCAGGTTCACGGTACACCTCATCCCAGTCTAACTGCTGTAGGCTTTCCCTGAAATTTGCAATTGTTAAATCGTTGACTGGATGTACTACTTTGGAGGACTGTTTAGTATTGCTGAATGGAGCTATGTCATATTGTCTACATATTGTCTACATATACTTGTCTACTTAATTTCTGGCCTGGAAGTGCAATGGAGTGCATATGGGGTATACTATTAGTGGTGAAATTTTACATGAAAATCTGGTTCGGGTACATGAACGTGGATAGTTTGATCTATCTCAATGATGAAGACAATATGATCATAGGTTAGTGGCACACTAATTCATTGTACGTGTTCCATGTGGTTGTCCACTAGTGGGAGACAAGAAACATAATCACTTTCACTTTTCACCTCACAAATATTCTGCTCCATGTCATTTATCACATCTTTTAATCCACTAAAAACAGTATCTGATTGGGTGAAAGGTCCCAGTAACCTTTCTCTAGTTTCATGATCCATTGTTTGACAGGACCGTAATGGTGTATGTTACTGAAGTACTGACAATTCAATTTGCTTGTTACACATCACCAGTGTGGGAAATTCCATGTGGATAAGTAGCCGCGTACTGTTATAACACAATTAAATCACTTTATTAATATAAATATCAGACACCAAGTTTAAGGCATATCCCAAGAATGGACTGAACAAACAACTGAAAACATAGATATAAAATTCCACCCTTTGTTGCTCTGATTACAGATGCAACATCAACCATTGCAGGTCATTGTCCCCACACATTAGTGCTACAGAAGATGTGAATTATTAGTAGATCTTTTAGTTTGCTTTGAAATGTATTAAAGTTTGGTATTTTATTTCAGTCTTATCTGGCAATGCATTGATGAGAATCTTTGGTTTATATGATATACTGTCCTGATATATTGCTTCTGTGTCTACATTCCTTATGAAAGTCATCCCTACTCTCTGTTCCATAATGTTGATTCTCCTTGAAGAATCTCAATGAAACAGGTATTCTTTTAAGATTAAATGACTGTTTTGCAAAAGTGGTATTTCCCCAGAACAGTAAACCGTATGTTACCTTTGTAGACTATGCATGTAGGTATAATAATCACTTAACGTTGCTTCAGCATTGCAGCAATTTTTAAGGGTTCTTAATATGTAACAGTACATGCTTAACTTTTTATTAAGCACTTCTACATATTTTCCCATCTTAACTGTTCATCCACCCATAATTCTAAATATTTTTAATGATTCTTTGGCTAAATTTGGCTGCTCCCTACCATAACCTTTATGTTGGTTCATGTTTTATTTCTCATATGGTTGAAGTTCATCCACACAAGTCAATTTTTTGCCACAACTCATAATTATATTTTTGTTCAACAAAGAAGGTGGCATCATCTGCAATTAGAACAATGGACCCAATACTGAACCCTGGGGTACCCCATAATTAACTTTTTTTGTAATCAGGATGGTACACTTTATTTTCTTGACAAATTTCCACTCTTTGCTTCCTATCAGATAAATATGACTTGAGCCACTCACAGGAAACACCACAGGCACCATAGGTACATAGTTTTAAAAGTAGTAGACGACGAGTTGCAGGGCCAAAAGTTTTGGAAAGGCCCAAAAATAAACCACAGTTTAGTTCTTTAACATCTATGGCAATAAAACAACTTTTAGGAAATTGAAGAGAGCTCTCTGAAATTGATTTTCCTTTTCTGAAACAATTCTGTGCATTAACAAGAACTCTTCCCAAGTGGGAAGACGTGCCAGTCCCCGGCACGAATCCGCCCGGTGGATTTGTGTCAAGGTCTGGTGTGCCGGCCAGCCTGTGGATGGTTTTATGGTGGTTTTCCATCTGCCTCGGTGAATGTGAGCTACATCTACATCTACATCTACATCTACATCTACATCTACATCTACATCTACATTTATACTCTGCAAGCCACCCAATGGTGTGTGGCAGAGGGCACTTTAGCTGGAACGCCTCCATGTGCGCTCGAATCTCTCTAATTTTACATTCATGATCTCCTCGGGAGGTATAAGTAGGGGGAAGCAATATATTCGATACCTCATCCAGAAACGCACCCTCTCGAAACCTGGACAGCAAGCTACACCACGATGCAGAGCGCCTCTCTTGCAGAGTCTGCCACTTGAGTTTGCTAAACATCTCCGTAATGCTATCATGCATACCAAATAACCCTGTGACTAAACTTGCCACTCTTCTTTGGATCTTCTCTATCTCCTCTGTCAACCCAACCTGGTACGGATCCCACACTGATGAGCAATACTCAAGTATAGGTCGAATGAGTGTTTTGTAAGCCACCTCCTTTGTTGATGGACTACATTTTCTAAGGACTCTCCCAATGAATCTCAACTTGGCACCCACCTTACCAACAATTAGTTTTATATGATCATTCCACTTCAAATCATTCCACACACATACTCCCAGATATTTTAGAGAAATAACTGGTACCAGTGTTTGTTCCACTATTATATAATCATACAATAAAGGATCCTTCTTTCTATGTATTCGCAATACAATACATTTGTCTATGTTAAGGGTCAGTTGCCACTCCATGCACCAAGTGCCTATCCGCTGCAGATCTTCCTGCATTTTGCTGCAATTTTCTAATGCTGCAACTTCTCTGCATACTACAGCATCATCTGCGAAAAGCTGCATGGAACTTCTGACACTATCTACTAGGTCATTTACATATATTGTGAAAAGCAATGGTCCCATAACACTCCCCTGTGCCATGCCAGAGGTTACTTTAATGTCTGTAGACGTCTGTAGACGTCTCTCCATTGAGAACAACATGCTGTGATCTGTTTGCTAAAAACTCTTCAATCCAGCCACACAGCTGGTCTGATATTCCGTAGGCTCTTACTTTGTTTATCAGGCAACAGTGCGGAACTGTATTGAATGCCTTCTGGAAGTCAAGGAAAATGGCACCTACCTGGGAGTTTGTATCTAATATTTTCTGGGTCTCATGAACAAATAAAGTGAGTCGAGTCTCACAAGATCGCTGTTTCCAGAATCCATGTTGATTCCTACAGAGTAGATTCTGGTTTTCCAATAATGACATGATACACAAGCAAAAAACATGTTCTTAAATTCTACAACAGATCGATGTCAGAGATATAGGTCTATAGTTTTGCGCATCTGTTCGATGACCCTTCTTGAAGACTGAGACTACCTGTGCTCTTTTCCAATCATTTGGAACCTTCCGTTCCTGTAGAAACTGATTCCGCTTATTCCGCCTCAGTTACACTATGTCAGTGATTACTGTGCAACACATTCTATACATACATGTACACCATAATTACTCTACCACACAAACATCTGGGGTTACACTCGTCTGGTATGAGACGTTCCTGAGGAGGATCCACTGGGGGCCGAACCACACAATAACCCTTGGTTCGGTGTGGGGTGGCAGTGGGGTGGGTGGACTGCTATGGCCTGTTGTGCGGTTGTGAACCACTGAGGGCTATGGCAGGATGAAGCCTCTCTGCCGTTTCTGGGTCCCCAGTTTCAATACACACACAATACACACAATCTACCATATATTATTCTTCAAATTATTTTTGAAAATACAGACAACAGTGATAATACATACATGAAATACCATTTGGCTATCTGAGCATGACTCAAGGCCAGACCCAAACTTCCATATGTTGTCAAACCATGTGTCTACAACCTGTGTTCATACATTCATCTTTACATATTCCCATTCAGGGTAGAGATTGTACTTTTAAGTTGCTTGCCCGGTGTCAATGACTAAATACAATATTGCAGGGCCTGTGTTATTCCAAATTATGATTGAATTTTCCTTCAGACATGCATACATGTCCAAAACAACAGGCACTGTGGTGACTATAGCCATTATAAAATACATGAAATGTATTTGCAGTTGCAAATATGGACAGCCATCAGCTGTATAATGAAATGACAACAATGAAAATTTATGCTGGACTGGGACCCTAACCCGGATTTTCCGCTTATCGTGAGTGCTGCATGCATGTCCAAAAGAACACTATCATAATTCATGATAACACAGGCACTGCAATATCATATTGTATTGTATCATATGGTATCGTAACACCAATAATGGTCTGAAGTTTCTGATGTAAGACTTGTCTTTGCTTTTATAAACTATTAATACTGTTGATAGCTTAAATCTAATTGGAAACACTTCTGTTGCAAAGAAGTCATTGGTTATGTCAACAAGTTATGAGACATTACCAGCACTATATTTAATAGTTTTTTTTTCTGGGGTGCCATCAAATCCTTATGTTAGTTTATTCTTTAGTTTACTGATAGTGTATTTACTTCTTTGGGTTTTGCTGGACGTAAGTACATTGTCCTTTAACTTATTGGAATTTCTACATTTATTATTGGATTAGACAGGGTGATTTTTTCCGCTGTGTACAAACTCTAGGGATTGATTGATGAGAGGACATGAAACAAACAAGGGCTAATGAACTTATGTCTGGAAATGCATGGTTTCCATGCTAGAGACCATTTATTCAGTCATACATTGCTACAAAGACTGTGGTCTAATAAACGCTGTACTATGCAGCCATAGTTATGGCATGTGTTGAAAATAGTTTCCACGTGCCTCAACACGTGTGTACATGCCGTAGCATGGTTTGTCTCATGTTCACATCAGCCATACTTCATCTGAACAGTGCCAAAGGCAGTATGAATATGCTGCTCCAGTGTCTCCACATCTGGAATGGGCTCTCCATACAGGATACTTTTGAGATGGCCCCAGAACCAGAAAACACATGGGTTGAGATCCAGTGAATGAGCAGGCCATGCAACTGGACCCCCTTGACCCATCGAGCAGGGAAGACATGATTGAGACGTGTTCCGAACTGTTAGGTGATGTGGAAGGAAGACTGGTCCCGAAATACGGTCATCTATTATCCCGGCCCACACCTTCTATTATCCCAGCCCACACCTTCCGGCTATACCAAAGCTGATGGTTCACTGTCACCATACTACTAGGATTCTGCACTCTATCCCAGAGATGACTTATGAAAGATGAAGATACCACTCTGTGTAGAGGTGGCCTTCATCTTTGCATAGGATGGATGACAAATCCTGGAATCATGGTTGCCTAGTGGAGAAACTAGTGACAAAACTGCTCCTGATGTGGAAGGTCTGTTCCTAATAAGCCCTGCACATGCTGTAAGTGATAAACTTAGTAACAGTTGTCATGGAGAGTGTTTCACATGGTCATCTAGCTTACTCTGTACTAGCGGGCCAACTGCCTGGTACTGACATGGTGGATGATTTCCACAATTTTAATCACATTTTCCTCCAAGTCTCGTGTCAGAAATTTTGGGTACGTCTTTCATGCTTTCCTGCTTCCTGAAACTACCCTGTCTCAGACAAACAGTGATACACTGTTGCAAACGTTGAATGCTGTGGTGGTTGTTGGTGGGGTTACGTCTCCTGATACAACCTTGCTGCCAGTCGCCTATGGCCATTTGCCTTTCCATAAGTAAACACCATGTCACACCATGTCAGCAAGCTCTCGATTCAAATATGGAACCATTTTGTACAGCACTGTATCATATCGACTACAAGGTGAGTTAGCAAGAGAAGTGAATTGGACACAACATTACCAATTACTATGGAAGGAGAGGGCACTAGGGCATGACGTATGAGGAACAGAACCAACCTCTAGGAGGAAACCATGCATATTGGAACTGTAACTGCATGGTATAGCACATATTAGACCGAAGCCTCTGTAATGAAGTATGACTGAATAAATGGACTCTAGCATGGAAACCATGCATTTATGGACCTAAGTTCATTAGATCTTTTTTGTTCTGTATCCTATCATTGATTAGTACCTAGAGTTTGTACATGGTGGAAAAAAATTACCCTGTATTTACTTCTGATTAGGTTTTGAGCTACATTAATATAATGACCATTAAATATATCGGCTATTAGAAGCAGATCATTATTTCTCATTTCTGTGTTTTATTGTGAAATTATTACTTGCTTTGTTATGTTTGCCTGGATGATTATTATTTATAATTTTCCACATTGATTTCATTTTTCCCTCTTTCTGAATCATTGTATTGTGTCTTTGTTGCTACTATAACTTCCCTTTATTTTTGCCTACAGTTTCAAAGCAGTTTTCTGCTTTGCATATTTGTGTAGCATTCAGAGACTTTCTGATGACTTTTTCATTCCACTTGTTTCTCATACATTTGATTTTTTGTAAATTTTAGCTTTCAGAGGGAATGAGATACCATAATAGTATTTATAATTAGACGAGAATGTGTTTAATTTTACGTCTACAGAAATATTTGTTTCCCCCAATTTACATTTTTTAACGTGAATGTAAAGATCTTAATGCTGTCTTCATTAATCAGTCTTCCTCTATATATTTGTCATTTTTGTATTTCTTGCAAGATTTCTTTAAAATAACTTTAAATACGAACACCTGAAAAAGCAGTAGGAAAGCCTATCAGTCCAGCATAAATATTTTATCAAGTGCATCATTATTCATCACATAGCTGCCTGCATCTGTTTGTCTACAAGTTACAGAATAGAGATTATTAGAAGATACTGATAAATAATCTGTTTCTTCCTAGTAAGTGGGCACAGCAGGCTTTTCAGTACAGAATTACAACCAAATATAATTTATCTAGTGCCTTGATTAAGAACAATAGGTGGTTGCAAAACTGGTTAACCACTGTCAGTACACTAGTTACTACAAATAGCAGAGTCAAGTGAAAGAAAACTATAAATGTTACAGCTAGATGCAAAGCCACACAATCATCTCTAAGAACATCAGTAATTGCAAATAGTAAATAAAATACATGAGAATGTAATAATAAAGAACTATATGAGGAGTCAATAATAATACAGGGTGTACATAAAGTCTGGGAACACTTTCAATTATTTATTGCACAAGAACTAAACATTGTACCAGAAACACCAAGAAATTAAGAATTTCGCAGCATAACACAACTCGATATGAGAGAAGCAGTGGTTACATGGCAGTAAAGTTGTAAAACTCTTTACCACCACATACCACTAATGCCAAATCAAAGGATAAGTTTAAACAGTCAATCAAACAACTGCTATTAGAAGCCACTTCATATTCAATCAGAGAATTTCTTTCAAATGAAAATAACTGAAGCAAACAGACATAGTACACTTAAAGAAAAATGTACACAGGTATAGAGAAAAAGAAAAAGTAAAATGTGTTAACTTCTTAACAGCATTGTTTTATCTAAAGATTTTGCTTTTCTATGGTATTATTGCTGTTAATTTTTTTTATGAATGTAAACAAAATGGGATCTAGAATATGTATGTTATATGTGACTGTATTATACCATATATATATAAAATGATGGACCCATAGCATAGAATTATTGCAATTAAATGTTATGTAATTTAGGTACATAGATTATGTATGCCTCATAAAATCTGTACAGTTTACAGCATCTAAAATTTTGTAACTATGATGTTAATTTGCAGAAATGTTGTGGTTGAAATTTATTAGCTATCTTAGCAAAACTATAGTTAGAATCAGTAAAAGTAATGTATTTTATTGGAAAACGGACAAAGCAAATATGTACTTGGACTTACTCCACAGATGTACATCATAAGCTGCTAAATAAATAAATAAACAGATATACATATTGCAATTTGAAGAGAAACTCTGGAAGTTTTTTTTACAAATATTCGATATGCGAACCTTGGGTGACCCGGCAGATGTCAATACAGTAATTGAATTCTTGGCATACCCGTCCCAGCATGGCATCATCGACTGTGACAGTTGCTTCCCATATTCTCTGCCGCAGCTCTGCTACATCACATGGTAGAGGCGGTACATACACAAGATCTTTAATGTGTCCCCACAGAAAAAGTCAAATGGAGTGAGATCTGGTGATCAGGGAGGCCATTTCATGAAACAGCTGTCCCCTTCTGTAGCACGGCCAATCCATTGATGCGGCAGCTCCATGTTCAAGTACTCACAAACCACAGGATGAAAATGGGGTGAAGCCCCATCCTGTTGAAAGATGAACAGAGAATCCGATTGCATTTGAGGCATCAGCCATTGCTGCAACATGTCCAAGTAGGAATATCCCGTGACAGTGCGCTCATCGAAGAAGAATGGCTCGTACAATTTTTGACATGACAAGGCACAAAAAACATTCACCTTTGGGGAATCATGCTCAAATTCAATGCATTCGTGTGGATTCTTTGTACCCCAGATTTGACAGTTATGGCTGTTCATGTAGTAACACTGTTCACGTTTACGTCGCACTTCACTTAGCGTAGACCGGGACTGTGTCCTAGGCATGCCCGATGTTAACTGACTGGGCACGGCCCGTGCTGCCGGAGTTGTTGTTGTTGTTGTTGTTGTTGTCATGCTGGCAGAGGTCGCGTCCTAATTCTCGCGTGCCCTCTGGTGGACGGGACTTGCGGCAACTACCGTCCGTGACGCGCCGTGCCAATGTGCGCCTCCCGCGATCTTTCTGGTGGCTACTACACTCCTCCTCCTTCGGGGGGGTGAAGCCACTGTGATCCACTGCGTCGGAAGGTGGAGCGTCGGGCAGGAGCGATGACCTCCACATCCATTGGATGGCCGGAGTTGAGGGGATCTGCCAACCCTCGAGCCGGAACCTTCGAATACGGCTGGAAGTGACCCACACGAAGAGGCCCCCGTCATCCCACAACCGGAGCCCGGGACAGAACGGGTGACAAGCTGTCGAACTCCGGATCCTGTTCCACCCCGGGAGGGGCAAGACCCAGTAGCGGGGACGAAGGGGAGGGACGACCACAGGTGAACAACCTCCTGAGAAACCGGGCCTGCTAGGGGGGCCGGCTCTCGCTGGGGCATCTCGAACGATGGCGATGCCAGTGCTGGAGCTACTGGAGGCTGCCAAGGCTGAGAACCATTGCAGTGCGGCAGAGGCACAGAGGGGAGAGGAGGCAACGTCCCCTGTGAAACCAACACAGGTGCCGGCAATGGGGAAGCCGGTGTCGTAGAGGGTGGAGGGTGGGTGCCCGAACGTGGACGTAGCTGATTTTGGTGACGACGTACCACCCGGTCCCCCGCCTGCAAGGTATAGAGCCGGCGGCCATTTCGGCACAGGACCACCGCTGGTATCCAACGTGGATTGCGACCAAACCCACGGGCCCAGACCAACATACCCAGTGGAAAGCCAGGTACTCCGTTTTGTGAAGACTGGCGAGGACCAGGCCGGAGGAGGTGCAGCAGAGTCCTAGGTTGAAGGCCATGGAGGAGCTCTGCGGGGCTGCATTCTCCCATTGGTGTGGTCCGGTATGCCGTCAAGAAAAACGTCAAGGCTTCCTCCGCAGGAAATTCGTGCACATACTTTTTCATCTGCGTCTTAAATGTGTGCACCATGCGCTCGGCTTCCCCATTCGATTGTGGATGGAAGGGGGGAGAGCAAACGTGCCGAATACCGAAGTGCCTACAAAAATCCTGGAAGGTCTGCGAAATAAACTGCGGTCCTTTGTCCGAGACCAGGGTGATTGGCAGACCTTCCACAGAAAAGATTTTTGCTAGTGCCTGGATTGCAACTCCTCAAGTGGTTGAGGAGCAGCGAACCACATATGGGAATCGGGAATAAGCATCAATGACAATGAGCCAAAAACCGTTGAGAAACGGGCCCGCAAAATCGATGTGAACATGTTCCCATGCTTGGGTTGCCGGCGGCCATGAAGAGAACGCTGCCCTGGGAGATGCTTGTTGGCTCGCACACTGGGAACAGGCGGCCACCAAGTGCTCAATTTCTCTGTCAATACCGGGCCAGTACACATGTCTGCGAGCCAAGGTTTTAGTACGGGAAACACCCCAGTGCCCCGCATGTAATAACGTGAGGACCTCCCGTCGTAAACTTGCAGGAACAACCACGCAAGGAGCTGTATCATCGGTAGCCAGAAGGAGAATGCCTTCCAAGACCGAGAGGCAGTCCCGTAGAAGAAAATAATTACAAAGAGGGTCCGAGGCCCGGCCCGGAGGGCGGGATGACCACCCCTGCTGAATGAGGCTAACTACTTGCCGGAGAACCGGGTCAGCTGCCGTTTCCCTGGCGACTTGATAACTAGTGATCGGGAAGCCATCAACCGCTTGGCGGGACGCCTCATCCAAATGAAAACAATCTCCTCTCGATCGAACGTAGGATCCGGGCCCACCGGAAGACGGGAAAGAGCGTCGGCGTTGGCATGCTGTCCTGTATGGCGAAAATGAATGTCATAATGGTACTTAGAGAGGAACAAGGCCCAGCGCTGTAGTCTGTGGGCCGCCCTATCCGGAATCTGAGAGGCGGGGCCAAATAACGATATTAACGGCTTATGGTCAGTGATTAACTGAAACTTTGTGCCATACAAGAAAGGGTGAAACTTGGTAACAGCATAGACAATGGCCAAAGCCTCTTTTTCCACCTGGGAGTAATGGGCCTGCGCGGGACTATGCGTTTTAGACACAAACGCCAGTGGTTGCTCGGAACCATCTGCGTTGCGATGGGCCAGGACTGCCCCCACCCCATACTGCGAAGCATCTGTAGCCAGGACCAACGGCTTATGGGGATCAAAAGTAGCCAAACAAGGGGCTGACGTGAGGAGGCCCTGCAACGAGGTGAACGCTCGCTCGCATGCAGGCGACCAATCAAAAGGAACACCCTTTTGCAGAAGGCGGTACAGGGGGTGGGCTATAGTGGAAGCCCTGGGAATGAACCGGTGGTAATAGGCTATCTTGTCTAAAAAAGCTTGTAACTCTTTCAGCGAAGCGGGCCGAGGAAGGTTGACGATACCTTGGACCAAACTGCCTAGTGGCTGGATACCGTGCCGAGAGATGGTGTAGCCCACATACTCAATGGATGGTTGAAAGAAGGTTGACTTATGCAGGTTGCAACGCAAGCCCACAGACCTGAATTTGAGAAAAAGGGTGCGAAGTTTGTGCAAGTGTTCCTTCGTGCTGCAGCCTGTGACAATTATGTCAACCAGGTAATTAATACAATGAGGAATTGTCGACGTGACATGCTCAAGATAACGCTGGAATATCGCCGGGGCACTGGATATTCCAAAGGCCAACCACTGGTATTGGTAAAGGCCAGACAGGGTGTTGACGACCGCCAACCGTTTGGAGTCATCAAGTGGTATCTGATAAGCCTCCGACAGATCGATTTTCGAAAATATTGGCCTCCCGCCACGGAGGAGAACAATTCATCAGCACGAGGCAAAGGATAGGTGTCCACCACCAATTGGGAATGAATGGTGGCCTTGAAATCGCCACAAAGACGTAATTTTCCCGAGGGCTTCCTTACAATAACGAGGGGAGAAGCCCACTCACTGGAAGAAATGGGAAGAACGACCCCTAGGGCCGTCAGCCGGTCTAGCTCTTCCTTTACCTGAGGGCAGAGAGCCAAGGGGATCTGCCTCGCGCGTAGAAAACGCGGGCAAGCCGACGCCTTCAACGTTAAGTGACCTTCAAAATCTGAAACACGCCCCAGGCCCTCCTCGAAAATATCTGGAAAGTCGGAGATCAAAGATTCCAATGATTGATAGGGAACGTCTTCGGAGACCAACTGTATGGTGTCAGTGATAGAAAAACCGAAAGCTTGAAAGGCATCCAGGCCAAAAAGGTTAGCTGAGCTCGCATCACTGACAACAATAAAAGTAATAGGCCGAGTGACTGATTTGTAAGTCACGTCGGTAGTGAATTGACCCAGTAGGGGAATGAACTGTTTACCATAACCGCGTAGACGCCGGTAAACTGGCGCCAACAGGGGCGATCCAAGGTCGGAATAAGTTTGTGCATTCAACAACGAAACTGCCGCGCCCGTATCGACTTGCAGTTGTAACCGGCGCGACCGAACCGACACCTCGATAAAGAGTTTGCGTGCCGATGCGTCGGGAGCCTGGCCCGATGAAACTTCCTGAATGTCAACGTCCATGTCCTCTGTACCTGCTTCCTTCGATTCTTTTGAGGCTGAGCGGCAAACTTTAGCAATGTGACCTTTTCTATTGCATTTGCGACAAACGGCCCAACGCTGGGGGCACTCTGACCGATCATGATGTATATAGCACGACGCACAGGACGGCAACAGGGGCCGGCGGCCGGAATTCTGTTTACGCGCCGTGCGGGAGCGGCCGTAACGGCCGGATTGTACCGCTCGCACGTCGTCCACCCCTGACACAGTGGACGCGGCCGCGCCGCCCTGAACCTCCGCGACGTCGCACCACGCTTCCAGCTGTTGACCTGCTGCGTGAGAGACTTCATACGATTGAGCAATGGACAGGACTTCCTCGAGGGAAGGGTTTTCTAACTGCAGGGCCCGTTGCCGGACCTCCCTATCAGGGGCCGAACGAACAATGACGTCGCGTACCATAACGTGGGCGTACGACTCTCGCGACTGCTCCGTGACAAAATGACACTTGCGACTAAGACCGTGCAGGGTAGCGGCCCACGCCCGGTAAGACTGATGGGGCTGTTTCTTGCATTGATAGAACTCGACCCTAGCCGCCACAAAATGCGTGTGGCGGCGATAATATGAAGACAGCAATGAACACAATGCGTCAAAAGACAAGGACGAGGGTTCCTGCAACGGCGCTAGCTGCCGCAAAACTTTATACAGCGAGGGAGATATCCAAGACAAGAAGAGAGCACGACACACCTCCGCATCGGCAACATGAAACGCCTGGAAATGCTGCCGAAGGCGATGTTCATATGCGTCCCAATCCTCCGCCGTCTCGTCGTACGGGGGAAAGGGAGGAGGGAACGGCGCCGGAGCAGACGGCGTGGAGAGCAACGCCGGAAGCACTTGTTTCATGGTGGCCATGAGCTCCGTCTGCTGCGCAACCAAAACCCGCACCAAATCCTCCATGCCGTGGATAAGCTGCGAAACCGGAACAACGACGCAACACGCGAAAGAACGACCCTACTCGTCGCCAATTGTGTAGTAACACTGTTCATGTTTACGTCGCACTTCACTTAGCGTAGACCGGGACTGTGTCCTAGGCATGCCCGATGTTAACTGACTGGGCACGGCACGTGCTGCCTGAGTTGTTGTTGTTGTTGTCATGCCGGCAGAGGTCGTGTCCTAATTCTCGCGTGCCCTCTGGTGGACGGGACTTGCGGCAACTACCGTCCGTGACGCGCCGTGCCAATGTGCGCCTCCCGCGATCTTTCTGGTGGCTACTACAGTTCACTTTCGCATTAGTGCGACAAGTGACTTTGTCACTAAAATTTAAACAATCAACAATGACATCCCCAACCTCATTCAATTGTTGCAACTGCAAACAAAACTCAAAACATTTGTCTTTGTTGTTGTCATTGACAGCAGAAGAACTAGCTCCAATTTGAATGTTTTCATAGACAGCTCCTGTTGCAGGACTTTCCACACCATCATTGGAGCCATTTTGAGTTCATGGGATGCATGGTGCACCAATTTCTTTGGACTCCTTATGAATGTCTCTTGTATGCACTCCACATTTACTTCACTCACACTGGGACGTCTGCTTCTCTTTGCTAGGCACAAGCAACCCGTCATAACGAATTTGTTGTGCCAGTGGTAAATGGCCTTCCTTGTTGGTGGCTTCTTACTGTACTTTGTTCTAAACATCCGTTCAACAGCTGCAGCACACTTGTCTTTGTCAAACTCCAACACACAGAAAGCTTGCTCCATACCTGAAATTTCCAAATTTGTGACTAGCACTGACTATTGGCAAATCACCAAACTACATTGTGGCAGTATACATGAAAAAAAAAAAAAACTTTCAGGTCTTCTCTTCAAAAAGACATATGTATGATATCTGTACAATGTTTGGTTCTTGTGCAATAAATAACTGAAAGTGTTCCCAGACTTTATGTACACCCTGTATTTATCACTAAGTGCACTGAGAGAGAGCTATGCTTTGCATTGAAGATGAAAAGGAAGTGCAGAAATTTTATAACAGGCATCTTGCCCTGAATTTCTGTGAGGTGTAATTTGGCATTAAACATATGTTTGGTTGCTTAGCTTATAGCATAACTACAAAATCACATGAGAAGGAAATAGTATAGAGTTTAATAAATAACTTGGACTACCATTTTCAAAACAAAGGTATTTTTTCCTTGCTAAGCTTACCTGGGGGCCATTCATTCATATTTTCATAATATACTTTATATCCTTGTATTAGCCCATTTTGTGAGAAGAGGGGTGGTGGCTGCCAAGTAAGGAATATAGCTTGTGGTCCTTTAGCTGCACATTTAATGTCCAGAGGAGCAGCACTTGGTACTGAAAAAATGTCAGGCTCATGAACATATATACTAATAAGGAACCAAAGTACTGCAGAAATGTGACATTCTTTGCTTCCATAGCTGTCTTGAAATATTGTTAAAATACTATGTTTACTCACCATCTTCTAGAGTCTGTGCTATTATCTCTGGTGACATTGGACCTGGGCCTTTTTCATTAAATGCTTGGACAACGACACCATATTTTCTGTACTTCTTAAGGCCACTAAGTACCGTGCTATATGGCCCAGATCCCTTTTCACTGACAGTTGTGTAAGTGTAACTTGTCTGTCTGCTTGAACTGAAATACAAATGCACCAGATATAGATGTTGTAGTCTGTCATGAAAACATTACTGTGCATTTTAAAATATACCATGGAAAATTAATCTTCAGAATCTGCAAATTCAGTAACTGAAAGGTCCAGTACCTGGCTACTTGTGACAGTTACTGTAGACTGCAACTAAAAATATTAAATTTCTAGTGACTTCTTACAGACATCTGAAATAGTTTTGATATGCTAAGATATAATTCCAGTGTTACTGAGTAGAAGTAGATCAAATTATATTCAATACTTTTATCATGTTATTAAAATGGGTCTTCAGAGCATTCCAGTAATAAATGAAACACTATAAACTGTCTCTCTTTGTGCAGTGAAACAAACAAAGGAGGAAGATTAGAATTTAACATCCTGTTAATAAGGAAGTCGTTACAGATGTAGCACAAGCTTAGATTGGAGAGGTAAGAGGAATCACATCAATTGTGTATTTTTCGAAATAACAATCATGTAATTTGTCTTAAGAAATTTTAGGAAACCAGAAGAAATATAAATATGGATGTCCAAATGAGTATTTGAGCCTTGGTCCTCCTGAATGTGACTGCAGTCTCTTAACAACTGTGCCATCTCACTCAGTTTTGTGCCATGGAATCACTTTAAGCTATATATGGTTGTGAACATGATAAAGTTTCCTGCAGCAACAGTCCATATTATTTGGAATAACCACCATTCACTATAGCTGCTATACAGAACCATTTGGAGTTATTTTTACAATAGTCTATGTATGTATGAGAACTAATATCTTAGATGTGAGTATCTGCTTCTGGTTATTTCATTACAGTAATAAGCAATCCTGATGATCAGGAACTACAACATAATGTAAATGTAAAGTGATCATAACATCCTTCATATGCAGAAATGTTTTCTACACCAAGAGTAAATTGATAAAAAAAGTGAAGAGCTCATAAGTGTCTTTATTGCATGTAAATATCAGTACCAGTATTAAGTTATGTTTTTGAAACTGGAAGTATAGTGATGGAATGGACAGAAGAGTGAAAAAAATTGCTTAAGTTATTCTTTACCATCAAAACTCTGATTTGACACACACACACACACACACACACACACACACATACACACATATATCCTGTCTGGGGAAAGCCAGTTCAATGATCAGAGGAAGGCAATGGCATAGCACCTCTAACAGGACCATACCTAGTAAGGCACTATGGAGTTCAAACCAGTCTTCAGATTGACCACAACTTCACATTTTTTATGAATAAATGTTGCACATTTATAGATTCCTAAATACTTTAAATTTAATTTAAAAATGAATTTATTAGTCTTTGAAATTATCCATGTTTCTAATGACCATACTTCATATTTCATAACAAAAATAAAAATCCACAACTTTTGTATTAAAAGTGCTATCAGTTTTTCACTACAAATCATTTACCACACACTGAATCTTTTGTGACAAGAAATGAAGGTAATTTTTCTTTTAGCACCGATATTCCTATTCTTTTAAAATTGTTAAAGATTATTTATAAATAAAGTCCACTTGCAATAAACAATGGAAAATCAGGGATGGAATAACAACATGAATTAGAATAGGCTGCTACTCATTACATAGAGGAGTCATTGAGCAGAGGACAAGCACATATAAAAGTAAGCAGTTGGGTGTTTTTTAGCTATCGGACAAAGTCCTTCATCAGATGAAGCAATACACACACACACTTTCATACTTGATCTTGCACACACGACCGCTGTTGTCTCTGGTGCTGTGGCCCCACTAGGGTGAGTAGTGATCTCAGCTGGGATGGGTAGTGGGGGTACTGAAAATGGATGAGGTGGTGAAGGGAAGGGGAGGGACAGCACAGCAGGATTGACTGAAGATGCTGTAATGCTGCTGTGGAAGTGTGGCGGGATGCAATGGGGGCAAGACTCTGCTGGGCGTAATATCAGGAGGCTGTGCTAGGGAGCAGAGGGAGGGAGAGGGAGAGAAGCAGAGAGGAGGAAATAGGACTATGCAGGTGTGCTTTGGTGACGGGGGGGGGGGGGGTGGAGGTAGAAGACATGCGTGAGGTTGAAGTGTGAGCAGTAAAGAGGATAGAAGCAGGTAGAGAACAGGGACTAGCAAAGTTTGATGCCAGAAGAATTATGGCGGTAAAGGATATGTTGCACAGGGAGTTCCCACCTACACATTGCAGAGACACTATTGTCAGTAGCAAGAATACAGATGGCACAGCCTGTGAAGCAGTCTTGGAAGTCCAGCACATCATGTTGTGCATCATGCCTGGCAAGTGGATGTTCCAGCTCTCTTGGCCAGTGGTGGCCATTCATGTGGACAGTCAGCTTGTTTGTGATCATGTGCACATAGAATGGCATACAGTGGTTGCAACAAAGTTGTTAGACTTCATGGCTGTTTTCAAAGGTAGCCCTGCATTCAGCATCCACCCCAAGCACTTGACCTGGAAGGGCACCAAGTGGCCCACTTGGAATAACATTTCACTATTTATGGACCTTATGATGATGTAACAAAGTGTGCATTTTTCTTGTCCACCATTGGTTCTCCTGTGTCTGAACCTGTAAAGGAACTTTTTCCAGATAAGTAACCAAATGAATTGCATTATACAGCTGTAATGCATAAACTAGGTATACATTTTCAGGATAACCTTCTGTGGTGGTAGCATACCACTTATAAACATACTTTTAAACAATCTGGACAATCATACACTGAAAGAATTTCCTCCTTGCAAGACTTAGCCCACAACTGTCAGTTTATACATGGAAATGCAAACTGTGCCCTGCCTTATGTGGATTCAACAGTGAGAGACATGCTGCTTGTTCACGCTCTGGACTCAGGGCTCTAGAATGACCTCCTCAGCCTGAGCAACTACTCATTAAATGAATGGTTATCAATGGTGCATGCATTTGCACAAGCTCAAAACTCTGCACAGGCATTTTCATGTGATGATCTGACATGTTTCACATGAGTTTCCAGCATTCTTCCATAGCTGACAGTCATTGGTTGGGTCATCAAAGCCAGACACCGAGACTTTGGACCACACCTCAGGACTCCCCCCCCCCCCTCTCCCACCACCTTCTGCTGGTTGTCCACCATCTAGACATCATGCTACGCCTTGGGACCCAGGTTCCACTTCATCCGCTGGTCACTCACCACCATGACCTTAGGCGATGCCACAGAACCAGGACTTGCCTCCTACTGGTGATCTGTCACTGCCCATCAAATCTTGTATCCAGTGCATCATCCACAATGACAGGCTGTCTTATCATTTTTGATGCCTATTTTGCCACAAACAGGATAACAAAGCTGAAGCATGTTCACAAAAGCTGTGGCACACCAATCCTTCCAGTGTTACAGGCAACCTGGTGTTTCTATGTGACTCAGCCCCTCAGGCTTGGGAAACTGGTTCTTATACTGATGACCTTGAAAATAAGGTGTATCGTATTCAGTTATGGAGTTCTAATGGTGATACCACTCTCAGTATTTGTTCTGCTATATTCTCTTACACATACTGTGGCTGATGGTAAAACTATTTTTTCTCCTGTTCCACATAAGTGGTCTCAGTTCTCAAATATTTTGGCAATGCACTGTTCACAGATTTGAACATTGATGGACATATTGTTAAATTTCAAATAGATGTTGTGTCTTTCAAGTCTATTAATAACGTAGATGCTTAGGCTTTAATCGCTTCCCCACAACTGTTTTCTTGTGGCACTCTCAAGAACTATGATAACCATGAAGTGCCACTTTGTGGTAGTTGTCATATGCACACACATTACAGTTCAGTCAGCCTGATAGCACAGTTTCTTGTCATGCACTCACTTATGTCACTTAATATTTTGGGCCTTGATCTTTTCCAGTGTCTGAATTTCTGAGTCCACAATTCAACTGCCCACATCCAGATCTCAGAGGTGGCTGATGGTGGCGCCCCGCCATCTCCTTCCCCACCTGGACGTGAGCTGCTGGCACGAGGGTATCAGCTCCTCTTCCACTTCAGTGAGCCCCTTCAGGATACAAATTGGATGGTTATTATGGATGTTTCCATAAGGTATATGTACATCATGTGACAGGACAAATGACAGATGCTCCCTAGCATCCAGGCACTTTGATGACTCTCCTCAGTGGACAGCTCTCCTTGTCTTGTCACTTTGCACTGCAGCATCCTTCATCATCCAATGTAGCCAACTGCATAGACCTTCACCACGACACCTCAAATGGACGCAACTGCAGCTTTCTCTGTCCGCCTCCAGCTCCCGCAAAGGGTCCTCCTCCTGTTGCTCTTCGAGCAGACACCTCTCTCCAACTCCACTCTCCTTCCAGGCTCTCTTCTTCATTCATTATGCAGTCATGGACATGTTCAAATATGATGGCTCCTTCCTGCCATTCTGTCTTACATCCACACTGACCATCTTACTGCGATGATTTGTACAACTGATTGGCACATACACACCACTTCACTGCCATGATATATGTCAGTGGTGGTGCCTGGTAATAGTTTTACACCAACTACAGTGCTCCATAGAAACCAGTGTACTTTTTTAATGGAATGGCTAACATTTTGCCCATTGAACTTGTTATGTAAATTTTTGTTGAATGGATGTAACATAGTACCTACAATGAGTGTATACTCCCGTTCTTTTATTGTTGGAACACTGAAATTTGGAGAATGTACCCATTTATTTTGTTGTTTTAGAACTTCAGGGGGATGTGATCTTCCAGTAGGGTAATTCCCATTGGCACACTTCTTGCTGTATCCAATGGACTCATCAGATACATCTCTCAATTAGTGCTTGTTACATATGGCAGAATGGAATTTGGTCCCATCTGCATTACCAGCAACACCCCTCAACCAACTGCGACAAGAGGTGGAAATAATGAGAAAGATTATCTACAAAGATGAAATCCAACATCTCCACAGGTATCTCTATGCACAATTGCAGGTCTACATTGCATATATGTCCACACTGTAGCTACATATGTTTGTGTAAGATACTGAAACAATTTGGACAAGCTGTTCACTGATGTCTGAATCTGTGAGTATGAAGCTACATAACCTGCACAGCAACAGTTACATGGATAATACATGCTGCTATTGTTCACAGTATGAAATCAAAGAACAAAATTGGCAGTTATGAAATTCAGATACTTTTTAGTCAGAGGCTGGGTTAATAAGAGGTGTTGAAATTCAGTAACACTGTGTATTTTCAGAATTCAGAATCAATGTTCAGGGAATGTTCATCACTGTCATATGAAAATGCTTTCAGCATCTTGTGCACTACAGATGGCAGTAGAAAATGTGTTAGAAGGTGGTCAGTCAGCTGAAACTACACTCCTGGAAATGGAAAAAAGAACACATTGACACCGGTGTGTCAGACCCACCATACTTGCTCCGGACACTGCGAGAGGGCTGTACAAGCAATGATCACACGCACGGCACAGCGGACACACCAGGAACCGCGGTGTTGGCCGTCGAATGGCGCTAGCTGCGCAGCATTTGTGCACCGCCGCCGTCAGTGTCAGCCAGTTTGCCGTGGCATACGGAGCTCCATCGCAGTCTTTAACACTGGTAGCATGCCGCGACAGCATGGACGTGAACCGTATGTGCAGTTGACGGACTTTGAGCGAGGGCGTATAGTGGGCATGCGGGAGGCCGGGTGGACGTACCGCCGAATTGCTCAACACGTGGGGCGTGAGGTCTCCACAGTACATCGATGTTGTCGCCAGTGGTCGGCGGAAGGTGCACGTGCCCGTCGACCTGGGACCGGACCGCAGCGACGCACGGATGCACGCCAAGACCGTAGGATCCTACGCAGTGCCGTAGGGGACTGCACCGCCACTTCCCAGCAAATTAGGGACACTGTTGCTCCTGGGGTATTGGCGAGGACCATTCGCAACCGTCTCCATGAAGCTGGACTACGGTCCCGCACACCGTTAGGCCGTCTTCCACTCACGCCCCAACATCGTGCAGCCTGCCTCCAGTGGTGTCGCGACAGGCGTGAATGGAGGGACGAATGGAGACGTGTCGTCTTCAGCGATGAGAGTCGCTTCTGCCTTGGTGCCAATGATGGTCGTATGCGTGTTTGGCGCCGTGCAGGTGAGCGCCACAATCAGGACTGCATACGACCGAGGCACACAGGGCCAACACCCGGCATCATGGTGTGGGGAGCGATCTCCTACACTGGCCGTACACCACTGGTGATCGTCGAGGGGACACTGAATAGTGCACGGTACATCCAAACCGTCATCGAACCCATCGTTCTACCATTCCTAGACCGGCAAGGGAACTTGCTGTTCCAACAGGACAATGCACGTCCGCATGTATCCCGTGCCACCCAACGTGCTCTAGAAGGTGTAAGTCAACTACCCTGGCCAGCAAGATCTCCGGATCTGTCCCCCATTGAGCATGTTTGGGACTGGATGAAGTGTCGTCTCACGCTGTCTGCACGTCCAGCACGAACGCTGGTCCAACTGAGGCGCCAGGTGGAAATGGCATGGCAAGCCGTTCCACAGGACTACATCCAGCATCTCTATGATCATCTCCATGGGAGAATAGCAGCCTGCATTGCTGCGAAAGGTGGATATACACTGTACTAGTGCCGACATTGTGCATGCTCTGTTGCCTGTGTCTATGTGCCTGTGGTTCTGTCAGTGTGATCATGTGATGTATCTGACCCCAGGAATGTGTCAATAAAGTTTCCCCTTCCTGGGACAATGAATTCACGGTGTTCTTATTTCAATTTCCAGGAGTGTATTTTGTAAATCTAATTTTATCTTATAATAGCAGCCTGAGGTGGTTTTATGCCAAGGGTTCATTAATTCTATGATATTAGTGTAAGTTACATTTTATTGCATATAAATAAATTTACAATTCTAATAGCACACACTACACTTCACCTATGTTCTCTGTATCCAATGTAGTAGCCCAAAATGTTTCCATTCCACATGTGTTGCATAGGAGGTGACCAGGCAACTCTTAGCTGGTCAGAGGCTACAGCTGTCACTGAGAGCCCCTGAGGCTCTCCAGCAGGTGCTTCTCCATCTGTTTGTAGCAAGACAGGCTCACTGTGCTCTCCCAGTCCCAGGTCATTCTCTGCCACTACCCTGAATTGGTACAGTGTTGCTGGCAAAAGCCCACTGACCTCTGCTGTCAGTTCTGAACCTGCTGCTACACTGTGCCAGTTGTCACCTGGTGCTGTGAACAAAAATAAAATGCTAAATTGGATTATGTTATATTATAGTGGAAGTGACTTTAAAAGTAAGTTTAACTGATAAAAATGTGAGAAAGTACAATACACTAGACCATCTATCAAGCTGTGGAGCTAAATATGAAAATATGGCAAACCTTCTGTAACACACTAGAATCCTAACTTTCAAAAGCTGAATAAAATATTTCGTAATTTAACACATATTTGAAATGTACTCCAAATGTCATGAAATCAAATAGTTGATATTTTTATCTGTTTAACACATCATGTATCAATGACTGTCAACAAAGATCTGACAAAGAAGCTACAGTGTCTGCACCAAGAAGAGTATCTACTATCAAACACATGCTCTTAACCTAAGCAGAATACTATTATGCCCAATAGAAGGCAGTGAAAGGAAAATGCTAGTACTAAACAGCAGCTGCTTTCAACTGCATACACCTTTTGAAATCAACTAAGAACATAAATGCATTCATCTAACTCAATTATGTAGGAAGAGATTTTACAGCATGTCTTACAACACATGAATGAGTATGTGTCAAGAGCATGCTCATATTATTCATTTTGATGCTAATATATATAACTATATTCCAACTTTTTTGAGAAACAATGAAAGTAATATTATTCTTCCTTTTTGCTAGTCTAATTCTAGTAGAGAAAAGTTTACTCTGAACCTGTTTGCTCCTTTCTTGAAATAAAAAATGAAATGATTGTATGGCGTTATAGGCTGGGAGACCCCACCTGGGGTTGTTTGGCTGCCTCATACCTGTCCTTTTTATTTGACACCACATTGGCAACTTGTGTGTCAATGATGATGGACTGATAATGCAAGTTCAAGATGTTTTCTGCAATAATTTACCTAAGCATAATATTTACTATTCAAAACTGATTTCATACAATTTTCCATGCCAATTCTTGCCTATATGTTAACTACCCCAGATAAAAAAAGCACACGAAAAATTATTTTATGTAGACTAATATAATATTTCAGTGGCTTACATGTATTTGGTTTATACTGAGCTATGTACTTCAGAACAGGACTTCTATCATCACTAGGAGCCAACCACGCAATCTTGACTGAGCGACTAGTTGTGTCAACCACCCGCACATCCTGTGGTTTACCTGGAGCATCTAATACAAGATAAATCACGTTATGACAGAAGTTATAAATAAGTAAATTAAAATAAATCAAAGTAGCACAATGTTGTGTATACAATAAAATAAATCACTAAAAGCTCATTTTGCTCATATTAGCAGGAAAATGTGAGATAAAAATTATATATTGTCCAACTTTGCTAACATAATAAATATTGGTAAATGATTTCTTCCACCTTTCTTCTACCAAATTGTAATGGAGTATAGGACATGACAACATAAATGAGTCTGATAAGTATATAATAATCCAGCATTTTACCCATTTTGCAACAGAAATCCAAACCTGAGCAAGTTGCATTCCGGATATCAAAACATACTTTTACCCTCATCACCAGAGAACACATTTTCTTTGGTGTCACATTCTTCTGTATAATATATCATGATAATCTATTGCTTGCAGCCATGTAATATCTCAAATAACTAAATAAATAACCATTGTTGTCTACCAGTGCTGCAGCCAGAGAGACAACAGTGAGTCTGCATGGCACTCCCTCCCACCATCACACAGAGTCCAGAACCTAAACAGACCCAAAACACAGTCATGAACATTTCCTCCAATAGCATTAGCCCTGCATAAGTATCAGTCCTTTCCAAAGGCCTCACCATTTGCCTCACCCCTAAATTCAATCATGAAGGACAAAAATGGCTCTGAGCACTATGGGACTCAACTGCTGTGGTCATAAGTCCCCTAGAACTTAGAACTACTTAAACCTAGCTAACCTAAGGACATCACACACACCCTTGCCCGAGGCAGGATTCGAACCTGTGACCGTAGCAGTCGCACGGGTCCGGACTGCACGCCTAGAACCGCGAGACCACCGCGGCCGGCGAAGGACAAAGTTCGCTCTTCCATCAAACCATGATCCACCTTCACTGCCCTCAAATCATTCTATTAACTTTCCAGAATTTCTTAACCTCGAACCTTGCCTCACCATCATTCCTCAAATCCCTCAACATGCAAACCACCCTTACATCCACAGAAAGATCTGCAATCCACCACCTAAAAACTGATTCCAGCCTATCTGCTGACAAAGGTTCCACAACGGTTGTTCTGAATCACAAGGATTACCTGGCTGAAGGACTCCTCCAGCTGTCAGATTCAACCACCTACAAACCCTGACACAATGACCCCATTCCAGAAATCTAGCAGAATCTCCAGCCTCTACTTCAATCCTTAGTCCCATCCCAGAGCCTCTCCCCAGAGCCCATCTCTCTCCTCACCCCTACCATTTTCCACACTCCTACCTTCTACACACTTCCTAAAGTCCATTAACCCAATCACCCAGGATACCCCACTGTGGTCAGTTACTGTGCCCCCACTGAGAGAATCTCTGAGCTCGTAGACCAATACTTTCAGCCTATTACCCACAAAAAACCTTCCTACACAAAACATACCAACCATTTCCTCCACTGACTCTCCACAGTTCCTGTCCCTTTACCACACAGGGACCTGCTCATCACTAATGATGCCACCTCTCTTTACACTAACATCCCTAATTTCCATGGCCTTACTGCTACTGAACGCTACCTTTCCCAATGCCAGTGGATTCCAAATCAACCACCTCCTTCCTAGTCACAATTACCAATTATATCCTCACTCACAATTACTTCTCCTTTGAAGGCATTACCTACAAACAAATCTGGTTTACGGCTGTGGGTACCCGCATAGCACCATCCTATGCCAACCTATTCATGAGCCATCTACAGGAATTTTTCCTAAACACGTAGAATCCCAAAGCCCTCACCTGGTTTAGATTCATTAATGACATCTTCATGATCTGGATCAAGGGTGAGGATACCCTATCCATATTCCTTTAGAACATCAACATCTTCTCCCTCATTTGCTTCGCCTCGTCCTTCTCAGTCCATCAAGTCATCTTCCTCAATGTTGACCTCCACCTCACAGAAGGCTATACCAGTACCTCTGTCCATAACAAACCAACCACCAGCAATACCTCCACTTTGACAGCTGCCACCAATTCCATACCAAGAAGTCCCATCCATACAGCCTAGCCACCCATGGCCATCACATCTGTAGTGGAGCAATCTCTCTCAAAATAAACCAAGGGTCTCACTGAGGTCTTTACGGGTCATAACCCCCCCCCTCCCCCCAACTTTGTACAAAAACAGATCTCCTGTGTCTTATCTTTCCAGTCACCCAACACCTCCCAAAGCCCCCCCCCCCCCCACCAAATCCAGCCACAGAGGAGCACTCCCCTCGTGACTCACTACCACCCAGGACTGGAGCAACTGAATTATAATTTCCACCAGGGTTTTGACTATCTCTCATCATGGCCTGAAAAGAGAAATGTCCTGCCCACTGTCCTTCCTACTCCTCCCACAGTGGTATTCCACTGCCCACCGAATCTATCCAATATTCTTGTCCATTCTTACGTAACTCCTGCTCCCAACCCCTTGCCTCATGGCTCACATACCTGTAATAGAACTAGATGCAAGACCTGTCCCATACAGCCTCCCACCACAACCACCTACTCCAGTCCTGTCACAAACATCACCTATCCCATGAAAGGCAGGGCTATCTGTGAAACCAGTCATGTGATCTACAAGCTAAGCTGCAACCACTGTGGTGCAATCTATGTGGACATGACAGCTAACAAGCTGTCTGTCAGCATGAATGGCCACCAACAAATTGCGGCCAAGAAACAACTGCAATACCCTGTGCTGAGCACGCCACCCAACACAACATCCTTCATTTCAATGGCAGCTTCACAAGCTGTGCCATGTGGATCCTTCCTACTCCCACCAATGTTTACGAATTGTGCAGGTGGGAACACTCCCAGCAATAGATCTTATGTTCCCGTAACCATCCTGGTCTCAACCTTCATTAGTCATTGTCCTTACCATCTAGCCCCTTCCCTGTTCCAATTCCAGCACTACAGCACTACTCTACCAACACACCCAGTCTTTTTACTTCTTTCTTTTTCTGCTAACCCTGCTTCCTATCCCCCACTCTCCACCTAACCTCCCGACTGCACCTAGCTGCCCCACTCTCCACCTCATCCCCGCATGCTCCCGGCAGCACTTCACCGTCCCCCACCCCTTCCTTGCTACTCCTCCCCCTCCCTGCCTCAGCCTCCTCCTTACTTAAACCTGGTTGCGTCTCCCATAATGTCCTGCTACTTGCAGTCTGGCTCCAGATGCCAGAAACTGTGGCCATGTGTGTGTGCACTGCGTTTCCGTGTGTGCATGTGTGTATGTTGTCTAACTTTGACAAAGGGCTTGTTGGCCAAAAGCAATTGTGTGACAGTCTTTCTGTTATGCCTTTTTGTGACTCTACATTTTCACTATATGGTGCATAGCAACTATCCTTTTCATCATATTGTTACATTCCATCCTGGATTTTCATTTGTTTGAACTGATAGTTGCATCCATTACATATCTATTCCATTATTACCTCTCACCTTCACCTAAAAGTGTAGACTCAAGTGAGAGTCCCATAGATTTCTTATGTATATATACATTTAATGTGTACACCCCTGTAGCATGTAAACTCTGCACCCCTTTATATGTTTAGAAATGATTATTGTACCTCATTTTCTTTTTAGAGATGTAAATTGTATGTAAATGTGACCTCCACCTAATAATGCTGGGATCAAAATCTTTGACTTGATGTTCTCCGTGTATGGATATAAATTGTATGTATATGTCTCATGTAACATATGGATTGTATTTGCCTATCCTGAGAGAGTGAACTCTTTATGAATGCCCATTTCAGCTTTGTTAGTGGGGAGAGGTATCTGGCCCAGACACAATAGCTAGATGATCACGTACATATGTCCAACTCTGTATATTTGTGTTATCTCCCTTTGAAATGTTGCTTTCAGCATTCTAGTATGTTAATTTGTTGTTACACTCCCTGTAGTAGGTAAATATCATTCCAGTAAATGGACCATTTGTATGCCAATGAATTAAAATTGTTTTCTCTCCTTCCATACCCAAAGTGCCTACCTCTTAAGTCAGCTAATATGAAATTTGCTAGCAGTAGAGGTGAGGAGTGAGCTATTTCCCATTGTGGCATACATACTAACACATATATGTGTTACATATACCTATGAATGAACTACTACAACAATTTCTTATTAATACGTAAAATATATACCAATTACCATTAGGGAATATGTTCTGCAGCTGTTTGATTTAAAACTTTAATAATAAATCCACATTAATGTTAACACTAAAGATTAACAAAAAAAAATTAAATCTCACCCTGAACTTGAAGGTGAACTGTGCGCTCAGCCCTTCCATATTTATTCTGAGCAATACAGATAAATATTCCGCTGTCGCCTTTATCTGTACTTGAGATGTGAAGTTCAGATAGAAACCCTCCTTTCACCACACTTTCCTTCACTTCATACCTGCAGAAAGATTCTATATGAATGCTAGGTCCAGTAAAAGATAAGTAATGAATAAGAAAAACCAGTGCACTAACACTAACTAAAAATCTAAAACATAGACAATTGTCAACAGTAAAAGACATGTATTGTAAGATATTACAAAATAATCAATGTTTGTAGGTAGTAAGATTAAACAATTCAATTTCACTTTGAATAAAAACAATTTCAAGTACTAGTCATGAAGCAACGAATATTGGTAGCTTATATATTGACACTACAAAGGTCCTGAAATTTTGACTCTTATATGCAAGTAATGAATATGTAGTGACAATTTGAAGTTTGAGCCAGACTGGAACTCCAACATGGATTTAATGCTTACAACAAGCAACATGTATTTCCTGCTTATCATAAGTAGTCACTTCCAGGCCTGACTCATACTTTCACTGGTATTGATATTTCTGCCAATGATCTTTGAACACTGCTCAGGGTATGTAGGAATACACCACTGGGGGAATGGAGTTGGTGGAGGGCCATGGCTAATCCTGCCATGAGGAAAAAGTATGAAATGAAGTAAATATACTGAAATGAAATGATTCGAGTGATGGGAATGAAAATCAGTGGAATGTTTCCAGAATGAGATTTTCACTCTGCAGCGGAGTGTGCACTGATCAAAATCAGTGGAATCTTGTCATACAGCTATGCTGAACCTGCAATGTAAGGAATGTACCATAAAAGAACCTTTAGTGTTTGGAAATCAAAAGTGGAAATATCAGTTACAATGAAACTTTGAGTCAATATTGCTTGCAATATGCAGGAAAATCCAGATTAGATTCCCAGTCTGGCACAAAATTTCAAATTGTCACTACATATTCATTACATCATTAGTTCACCTCATTTCAACAGTGTGAACTGATATCATATCATATCATATCACTGTATCTTCCTTGATTTAACCCCACTGATATCTGCTCAGCAAAGAAAATTTTTAAAGCTATGATAAAAATTGAACCGAAGCACATTCATAACAATTTAAAAAGTTTTACTGTTCTATTTTTCTAACAAAGTGCAAGGCAAGATATAACAAGTCCTGCTCTTAGGAATGATGTGTACCAAATCTTATGTGCCAAAGTGTCTTGATTGGTAGGTCACTTCTTCAGTGTGCAAATAGATAACATTACCACTTGAAACTTATATAGGGTGTTCCTGTGATGATGATATAATCTTTTAGGAATACTAGAGAAGAGAAAGTCTATCAGTTTGTGATGGGGAAATGGGGAACAACTGAGTCAAAAGCTCTAACTGAAAATGAGAACATTTTAAATTTACCATTGACCTGGTGATGATCATAAAAATCCCAATAAAATTATTTTGTAATACTTTTATTTATCAACTTGCACTACATGCTACATTCACAACATTTTTTCCACATCATCAAAATTCTGTCACACTCAGCTGAACAACATCAGTGTTGTTCAAAGTATGTCACAGGCAGTGAGAATGCTTGCAGCTCCTCTACAGTTTAGGCAAGCATATTATATACAAGACTTTTCACATGACCCCACATGAAGAAATCAGGTACGGTCAGGTTAGGTGAAAGAGCCAGCCACAAAACAGCACCTCGCCCTCCAATTCACTTTTTCAAGGAACATCAATGGATATTCATGACAAACATGTGCAAAGTACACTTGGGCTCCATCATATTGGAACCATGAAGATCAAGTGGAATACTGTTACTGTACACACTAGTCTCACATTTGTTGACTAATACACAGAAAGCTTGCTAAGTTCCACAAATCATCTCTCTGATCTAAGGTGATAAACAATATAACTGAGCTGTGCTTACATACTGAAAATTCACAAATATAGCCACCAAGCCCATGCTAAACAATAAATACATTTCTAATAAACAGTTCTCGGTACAAATGTTAGTGTTTATTAATTTTTCTTTTACTATTCAGTTCACCCAAACTATACACTCCTTCTAACAGCCAGCATCCATATCAAACCAATGACCTACTGGCAGAAGTTTGAAAAAATCAGTCTGTTCACAGTTACAGCTGGTTACATGGTATTCAATGCTAAATCTTTTGATCATCAAAATATGACATAGTTCCTTACTTCACAATGAGCAATTCACCCCAAGCATAGGCTGTGCAATATGCCACTTGGTGTTACAACTAGTGGGAAGAACTGCAATTTTCAGTTTAGTAAATAAAATCCCCCAGTAAAAACATCTGAACTGGATATTCATGATTATGCCCACTTTGTACCATCTGCAGTCATACTGTTCTTCATTTAACTACATGACTGAGCACTTTCTATAATTTTCAGAGCAATGGGGGACACAGTCTCCCTGCATGAAAGCTAGATTTCTACTCCTGAAGAATTAGTCCAGGCAATAAACCTGCTGTATACAGAACATGGGACCACACTCTTTTCTCATTGGTTGAGACAAACTACAGCCAATAAGTGTTGTTGCTACCCTTGCATACCTATGTACTTCTCCTGCTTAACCTCTGATAAGCTTAAAATTAATTTTAACTTTCTGCCAAACTATGCCCTCTAAGAAAGATATAAAAACTTTAAACCGCAATATCTTTATGTTTCTGAAGAGCTAAAGTAAAGATATTACTTCCTAGATATAAATATCAACTGTATTACAAAAGGCCTTTCATAGGTATAGTGTAATCTACTATCTAATAACATAATGTAAGGCACACTCTCATACATATTCAATTATCTACAATTTAAAGATTCATTCTTCGTGTACACTATTCATTAACTTCAACATCCATTCTGACAAAATAACAAATGTTTATTATTAACAAAACTAACTTTAAATGTTCCAAAATATTTGCTATAGCATATGATGTAGTTTGTTGTTATAAGCCGTTTTATGAATAACTGACAATAAATTGTTTAGCTATCTCACTTTCACCATAAGTATACAATGTCATATTAGTTTACCAAGAAGCTATTCTTCATGCAAGAATGAAAATTTTGAATCTTAAGTAAAGATATATATCTCAGCACCCATTAAAATTATCAACTTGAGAACTGAATGGGGACCTATTATGATTTGAAAGCATTGGATAAAGTTTTGTCAGAATCCATTTTCTGGAATGGACAAAAGTAATTAACAGGTCAGTACATATCTGCATGGCAAGGGAATTAATTTTCTCCCAAGCCACACTTCCAATTCACCTACATAAAGGTGATTAATACTGCCTGTTAACAAATGATTAATATCACTATCCTACACCATGTAGTGGTCTGTGGCAAGACACGAGTATTTAATTAAAACAATCCACTTGAGCCCAAGTCCACAGTAAGTATTCTGTGAATAGTCTCTGATTTATTTTTAGGTTATCAAAGAAGATAACACTCTGAGGGGATGCTGAGAGCAGTAGTTTCACATTAAACACAAATAACTGCAGATGCTACTTTGTGGTGAGCGATTTTTGAGTTGCGGTGGAGGAGGGGCTTTGCCACATGATTGGCATCCGAGGTACCTCACTGCGCTGCCCCTGGGGTGAGAGTGACTCTTGCAGCATAAGCATCTCGAACACTGGATGTTGCTCATACCAGATCCCTCACCCTTGGGTTTGGAACACAGGGTATGTGACTGCTACGGTTCTGGCTGATGTGATGGAATAAGGTTGTCTGGCAGCAAGGCATCAGCTACTCCATTGGTAGAATTACCATCAGTGTCCTCCTGGGAAAGCATCTCTGTGTTATGGATATTAGGTGTGGCTGTAGACGGAGAGGCCCCCACTTTGGTCCTAGTGCTTGAAACAGTGTCCTCAAAGCACCCCAGAGAACGTACAATCCCCTTTTCCATTGAGGCTTTAGGCTAAATGGCAATTGCATCAGTCGAGTGTTTCTCCTTGCCTGAAGTGCTATCTGAGGTGCAAATGTCTGCTCTCCCCACTATCTAGACTAAGTGGTGGTTGGTGAGTTTAGTGATGCTGTACCAACTGGCACCTACACTATCAGTGGGGGCAGTTACCTCAGAAATGACCTATGGTCCTGTGATATAAATATGTTTGCCTGTTGGTATGGCAGGGGCAGTGGCATATTTGACAACTTCAGCCACAATTGATTTTGTTGCCATAGATGAATGCCATTATGGGTCGCAGCTATGTATATCTGGTGCTGCAGGAGGCTTCTGGAGTGCAAACATTGAAGGAATGGTCTTTCCAAAAACTCATATTCAAACCAGAGTGCCACAGTAAAACAGGTAGTGGAAACAGAGTGGAATTGCTTTAATTCCAGATGCAGAAGATGGAGCAGCATCTTGCATTAATGCCTGTGAAATGCTTCTTGTATTCACTGGACTGGTACACACACAGTTTCATGAAGTTAATAGACTGGGGAAGGGTGTAAAATATGGCAAGATGCTACTCTGTAGGCACAATGCTGAATGCATTCACCATATGCCCTACGTACTTTACTTCTTCTTCAAATAATTTGCAGCATTAAGGCTAACTCAATAGATGACTCATACATTGCCTTGATCATCTCCTGCTTGAATGTCTGGATCTTTCACTCTGTCCTGGCGATTTTTTTTTTTTTTTTGTCAGTAGAAAGGTGGAAACATGACGTGCTGAATGGCATTTCTTCTGTAAAGTCCTCAGTGATGGTAGAATGCACATTAATAAGATAGGTGTATAGGTAGAACTGGATGATTAATCAACCCTCACCAACCACATGGATCTCGGAAAAGTTAGTGAAATCTAAATCAAGTCATTCCCACAGTTCTGTAGGGCTGATCATAGTGAGAATATGGCTCATGGTACTGGTTGATGTTCTGCGCACATGGTGCAGCTGTGGACTAGCAGTTTGCTTTCTGCTGTTATGCCTTGTCAATCCACATGTTGTCAGGCAAGGTTTTTGATCCAGGTAATTCCCCTGTGACTTCTGTGCAGCAACATGAGAACCTGGGGTGTCAGGTCTTTGGGAATGACTACACTGAGTTGATCACAACTGATGCTGAGGAGAATGACTCCGCCCACTGCTGGGAGCTGGTTCTGTTGTCTTAAAAATGTCCATAACCGAGTATGTTTTGGTGCTCTTCCTGACCAATCCTTCTGGTCATGTTTGATGATGACCTGCAATAGCAGGCTGCTGGTACAGGTGTCACAGACTGTGTATTTATTGAAAAACTGTCTATAGTGTCTTGCAGGTACTTATCCACCTGACAAAATTGGTAAATGTGACAGCGCATCTGTGTTAGCAAGTTCCTAGTGAGCTTATAGTAGATGTCATATTGATATGAATTTACAAATAAGCTCAAATGTTGTAGTCTCTGAGCTATCTTTTTGAAGTAGCTTGAAAAGGGACAGAACACATTTATTAGCAATATATACCCTGTGATGAGTTGAAATATATGTACATATATATGAGTAGTTCTGCTAAGCCGGTATTAAGGTCGTTGATCCAGGGGCTATTGGCTCCTCAAAACTCTTGACATTTCTGTATGTAAGAACTGTACCCAGACCCTATTGCAAGGTGACATCCAAAATACCAGACCATACATGTGGTACATCATTGCAGCAAAATTTGTGGTGGGGAAATAACATTGGCAGCTTGCAGGATAAATTTTGCATAGTAACATACTTAGTGCTGTATCCTGCTACTAATGCACTTGAGTGTGAGTGTGCCAAGTGTAGTGTCACCATGCGCGTGGCCTTAAAGCAACCGCTAACTGTATCAGTGCGGGCTGGCCCTAGAGTCCGCCTGTAGGAAGTGTGCACGCAGCACGATTTCTTCCTTGCTATCTACTGGTGGCTTGTGCCTATATATGAGTGAAGCAGCGCTGACTCACTCTCACTATGTTCTTTAGTTTTTACTGCTCATATCAGTTGTTACTTATGTTGTACCTTCTATATGATTCTTTTGTCTTGTTATGTGTGGAGTTATGAGAGGCTTATTTCTATTATTGTTCAGAGGTTTAGGAACACCCTTCACCATTTGTTGTCATTGATGTTGATAAGGAGTCAGAAATAATCAAAGGATGGACAGCACATTTGGATATCTCAAAGTACATGAAGAAACTCCCTGTCCAATCCAGCCAATAAAGGAACTGGAAGTCACACCACATAATGCAGCATTGCTTCAGTTTAGAAGCAGCTACAATGGAGCATATGACCAAGCTTTGTTACTTCTTAGAGCAAATAAAAGGTGAGTTAACAACTTGAGAGAAGGTGAATTCAATCTCCTGTCTGCTTGATATGAAGGCACAGTAATTCCTTTACAACAGTATGTATTGAAGTTTTTTTATTCATTAAAGTAAGGTTTTTAGTATTAGGCATATAACTATTTGAATTTAAGTGTTCTGATTACTTTACAGGCAATCTTAAAATACCTACTGAGAAGTACAGGACTTGAAAAGATTTTGCCATAGTGAAGTGCAAGTGTATTTCGATCATTTGCGGCATTAGTCCCAACCATTGAAAAAGAACGGAATATTTCACAATGTATTGTTAGTAGATTACATTAGATAATTTGTTATAATGAGAATTTAAATAAGTGTAAAGTCCTTGTAATCTTGTAGCTACATGGAATATGTTATGGACTTCTCATATTTTTCCTCTGTATGAGCTGTATTCATGACAAAAATGCATTTTATAGTTAAACTTTAATCAGATATGTATAATTTCAGCAGTACTGTTCCTCTGGTACACATGTTATGACCTAAAACAAAAATAAAGAATATAACTTGCAAAACTAAAATTTTATGAGTCTTTAAACTTTAAATTATGTCCCCTGAAAAAAATGAGAATTGTGACTTACCAGGTTTTTCACCTGGACTCTTCATATTTTTGTCTAACCCCTGTATAGGCACATTTCATTACAATAAGAACTTATAGTTATGTCCTAAATCTAGTTCAGTGCTATATTATAACTACTAATTTTTCACCTTGGATTTAAATGAGCTGGCAGCCTAATTCCTTCCCGTAGCCACTCAATAGTCATAGGGGTGTCACCTCTGGCTTCACATTGCAGTATCTGGGAGGCACCTTTTCGTATACTTGCTTGAGCAGATCTTACTTCGAATTGAGGTGGAACTGCATAGAGTAAAAAGAAATTACCTTTCACGACAAAATCTAATTACGTCTAATGTCATTTATTCTCATCTTAAAACTCAGAAATAAACTGAAGCACATAAACAATGAGTACAAAAATATAGACAGTCTATGAACTGATGACTTCGTTTGTTACAATATTAAATTTATCACATGTATACTTTGAACTTCCTTGGACTAAAAATAGGAGTGATTTTCATAGAGAAGGTCAAAGCAAGAACCTGCAAGAGTGTGCTGAAATGTAATGCCTCTGAATTTCTTATGTGAAACCTCTTAAAGCTTTTTAAATGAGACAAACATTATTCACAATCTACATCTTTATTCTTCATGTCTACATGTTTATTTCTCATCATAGGCACCCTAGTGATGAACACATTTCTGAATGTTTGACTTTGTTAGTGGAGCCACAACCTCACCTCTGCTTGTACCACTTCATCACTGCGAAAGAAAAATCCACCAAGGTCTTCTTTGAGTTTTGAAAACAGATGAATATTTGGTTGGGCCAAGTAGGGACTGTATCGAGGATGATATATGACAGTGAACCCAAGGAGTCAGATTGTTGCAGATTTCACAGGGCTCGTGTTTGTTCTGGCATTAACAAGCAGAAGGTGACGGAGCTCCAAGAGTGGACTTGGAATCTGAAACTCAATTACGGCACACAGTTTCTCATGCACTGATGATATGTTACACACAGCCAAGTTACATGCTACAATTCAGAGCCCTCTAGCTGCAGAGGGCTGCAAATGTGTGGACATGAAGAATAAAGATACAGAATGTTAACAACGTGTGTTTTATGTAAAAAAATTTAAGAGTTTTCATATAAAATATTTGGAGGCATTACTTTTAGTATGTGCTTGTGCATCAAACAAGTGCACCAAACTAACATAATCACCAGTATAACAGTCAAATAAATATAGAAATCATTTACAACTGAACCAAAAGAAGAAATGCTAAAATTTTATATTTTCTACAGCACTGAGGGGCACAATCAATTGTAGACAATATCATCACTGAGTGACTGTAGTAGGACACGGGATGATTTGGACAAAACTTCTATTTGGGGTGATGAATGATAGCTTGCTATAAATATTGAAAAATATAAGTTAATGTAGGTGAGAAGAAAAAACAATACTGCAGTGTTCAAATACAATTTTCATGGTGTGATGCTTAACAGCCACATCAATTAAATGTCTAGGCGTAATGTTGCAAAGAATTATGAAATGGAAGGGCATGTAAAGATGATAGTTGGGAAGGTGAATTGTCAACATTGGTTTGTTGGGAGATTTTAGGAAAGTGTAGCTCATCTAAAGAGGTGTCTGAATACAGAACACTTGTGCAACCCATTCTTTAGCGCTGCTCATATGTTTGGGATCCTCACCAGCCCAGATTAAAGGAAGACACTGAAGAAATTTGGAAGTATGCTGTTAGATATGTTACCAGTAGATTCAAAGAACACATGAGTGTTACAGAGATGCTTTGTGAACTCAAATGGGAATCCCTTTCGGGAAGGAAACCTTCTTTTTCTGAAAAACTGTTGAGAAAGTTAACAGAACAGGCAACTGGAGATGACTTCAGAATGATTCTACTGCTGCCAATGTACATTTTGCATAGGGACCATGAAGGTGAGATAAGCAAAATCTGGGGTCATTTTTCCCTCACTCCATTTCTGAGTGGAACTGTAATGGATGATATAGTAATGATACACAGTACCCTCCACCATTCATCGTATGGTCGCATGCAGAGTATGTATGTAGGTGTAGAACACAGTTCCACAAATTTGTTAACCATAGGTGTGTTGTGTACAACATTTCTTAAATGAACAGTGTATCTTCTGTTGTTTTACTATTTTTATTATTTCATTGCAATTAGATTTCCAGAACCTCAACATCTTCCCCAAGCCCACTGTAGCTGGTTCTGTATACATGCATGAATGGTCACCACCAAACTCTGGCAACTGTCAAACTTGACCAGAACATGCTGTACACAACATCACTGACTACTTCAAACACTTGTTGCAATACTTAAGTGATTTGAATATTTCCCCCAAGAAATAGATTTGCTGAACTGACGATGTGGAATATACGGCACTAACACTGTCTGTGTTCCTGTTATTCCTCTAGCCCAGAACTCTACAATTCACATCCTCAGTTGCTCTCTTCCACTTCCCTTGCCCTCACCTTACTTACATTCTCTTTTTCTACCCTATTTCTTTCCTATACTGATACTGTACTTTCCTTACCCTTTCATTTTGTCTTTAATACTCTCTGACATCATAATTTTATGACTGTTAGCAACAATAACCTTCAGATTGTCACTGAGTGTGGTGGCACAATGGTTAAGAGAATGGACACGTATTCAACTCTCCCAGTTGTTGTTGGGTTTCTTGACCTTGAAATCACTACTAATCGATTGAGTGGCTCCTCAGTCAGCCTTATGAGGGTGAGTGTGCCCCATACCAGTCCTCTCACCAAGGAAAGAATTCCTGGCAGTACCAGGAATTGAACCTGGATCCCCCATAGGGCAGTCAGACACCCCCAAATCCTTTAGCAACAATGAACTACTTCAATTAGTTACTAAGCAGTGCGATACTACGGACTCATATTTAGGAGGAACTCAATGGTTTAATCTGCAGTTATGGTTTTGTGACAGCCTTAGAGTCAGTCATCTTCAAGAGCCATATTAACACTTTTGAGTTTGGCAGCCCATTGGAAAATGAAGAAGCAGACTCACTATAAACCTTTATCAATTTTGGATGAGATCCTTTAACAATAAGATGTCAAAAACAAAGTATTTTATGAAAAAAGTTATGTGAACAAAATTATTACACAGTTCAGTCTGACAATTGGCATGTTACTGCATGACAAGTGACAACATAACATAAACAATACTTCATTGAAAGCAATACCAAATTGCATCAAGGAAGTTTCATATTTATTGTTTAATGGTACAGAGATGAATGATGCTCCAGAAGCATCTGAATAATATGTGATAACTGTATTTAAAACGTGTATGGTAAGCTACAGCTGTACTGTCCTATATATATAAAAAATCTGTTTTCTTCAGATATTCTGGAACACTGTTCAGTTTGGTACACTTTTCTCCTTACTGATAACCACTTACGGATTTCCTGTTGCCTTTCCCTACTGGAAACTTATTCACATGATTTGTCAACAAGGAGATAGGAAATACCATAAGATGCTATGTGATTTGGAACAGGGAATATTTTGTGACTTAGTTAAGGCTTTTGATTATGTTAACTATGAAAGCTTCCTTAGCAGATAGCCTGCAGTTCCTAAGAAAAGCCTTCCAAAGAAGTTTGACAAAATTCAACTACATTTAACAAGTTTTCAATTCCCTAAACCCTTTTAAATATAAATGTTTGAAATCAATAGTCAAATAATGAAATGTTGTTCTGCTCAACTTAGTAAAAGTTTAAATATTACAGAATAATAGGCACAGCAGGTTCAGTCCCCTTATATTATCTGAATCACATAATGATAGGCACTCAGAATTTAAAGCAATCTGACATAGTGCAGCAAAAGGTTTAATTTTGGGTCTTATGTAATTTTTGATGTCCATAAATAACTTCCATTTGAAGTTTCAAAAGATGCAAGTTTTTTTTTTTACATTGATACAACAGAACTTTTACTGTGGTTGAAGTGATGTAAAACAAATGCTGTATTAACACTTTTAAAATAACTTTTTAAGAAGTCTAAATTTCAAAACACTCCCTGGAAGCCCATAGTACCAGAATCTCTATTTTTACAAATCAAGCACTGCACTGAGTGTAGGAATAAAAGACAATTCCAGTCCCCATACTCAAAAGGCAGCTAATGAAATATTCAAACACATCAATGGATGGTTTAAGGCAAATGGATTATCACTGAATTTTGACAAGACTGAGTACACACTGTTCAGAGCTTCTCACAGAACTTCACAACCTATAAAAATGTTTCTCAAACAATAAAATATAAGCAGTACAAAGTGTTAAGATCATAACATCAAATGGAAAACCAACTGCCTCAAATAAATGAAACATCTTGGTTTAGCTTTGTTTGCAGTATGAATGGTTACTGTTATAGGTAATTTAAAGACAAAGAGTTTGTTCTGCAAATGTCCATTCAGTAATAAATTATGGGACCATTTTCTGGGGAAATTCAAGTTACAGGGATAGTATTTTTAGAATACAAAAGCATTTTATAAGAATTATATCTGCTATTAATTCAGGACAATCTACAGAGATCTCTTCAAAAAACTGGGTATCTGACAACTACTTCACAGTACATACATTTTGAGAGAGAGAGAGAGAGAGAGAGAGAGAGAGAGAGAGAGAGAAGTATGAATATAACATAACACTAGAACCAAAAACAACCTCTACAAAGACATTAAGGGGGTTAACATTAGTAAACAAACGAGCTCGAAACATGTGTGAACATGTATTAAAGAATCTACCAGAAAACATTAAACATCATGTACCATAACGTAGTGGAGTTCAAAACTTAGTTAAAGAACCATAAACTGGTCAACTCTATCAATCCCATTGCCTTCACAGACACTCTTAAATTTACTGTTTTACATTAATGTATACTTATAATTAGCACTATAATACAATACTGTAATGTCATTTCACTCTACTGCACAAATGGAATGTGGCTCATGTAATGTAATGTAACAAAGTTGCAACAAAATACCTATGGCATTAATGTATGCCCACTACTGTCTGGTGAGTAGAATTGATTTTTCCAATATTCTGGTAAACAATGTATAAGTAGCTGTATATCATAGATTCTTTAAAACATAGATATAGTTAAAGTATTGTCATTCTGTAGATTTTTTTAAGTGCCTCAGGCATAAAATTCCTGTATGGTTCCATTGTGACATTGTAGAATGTGTACACGATGAGCTGGAAGGTGAACTCAATTGAAGGCAAAAGTGGGCCTCCACAAAAGTTTTGCCATTTCTGCTAATACTACATTTCTATTGTGAATGGGATTACATTCAAGTTATATTGTGTATGTGTGTGTGTGTGTGTGTGTGTGTGTGTGTGTGTGTGTGTGTGTGTGTGTGTGTGTGTGTGTGCGAAGCAGATGATGTGTGTGTGCGAAGCAGATGACGATGAGAGCTGGCTTGGTAGAATAGTGTGGATAACTGCCATGAGAGGATGCACATGGCATGTGGTATGGGCTGACCCACTGACAGAGGCATTTTTACCTGCTGGTGGCACTAAGCCAGGCGAGGCAGTTCTAATGCCGAGTTCAACCACCATGGACCTTGGTTTGCAGTTTGTGCTGTGCATTGTTATTGTGTGGCCAGTTGTCGACCATCTGTGTGTTATATTTATTCCTGTGATTGTCTCTATGCAGTTTCAGACTTTTTTGCTTCCTGTAACTTGACTTGCATGGTGAGTTTTTATTTTCTCTTATGGTCTTCAGCTCCCTGGCTGTTGTCAAGCCAACATCGCCCAGTTAGTACCTTGTGTCGACAGTGGCACTGTCTAGCCTGGGAGGACACTAAAGCGGCAATGAAAGATAGTCTTACATGTCTGATGACCCTATTTTTCTCCCTTTTCATAGCATTAACTTTGGGCCACCATGGAGTTGGCCTATCTGCAACATTGGCAGGAACAGTTGCACCTGCAGAAGGAGCAGCAGCAGGAGGAGGAGGAGGAGGAGGAGGAGGAGGAGGAGGAGGAGCAGATGCAGATACTGATAAACCAGAATGCAGAATTGCTTCACACCCATTCCACACATGCTGTGGGCTAGGTTTCTACCCCCCCCCCCTCCCCCCACCATCCAACTGCCTATGAGGCCATTTGTGAATTTTGATGAGCTAACAGAAAGATGGGAAAATTACCTGCACTGGTTCTTGCTGCATTGCCAGGTAAGGCATATTGTCAACACAGTAGTTGATAAAGCTGCCTTGTTGCAGTCCAGCAGTGTGGGCTGATACAAAGTTCTCCAAAATTTGAAGCCTCCAATGAGCATGAGAAACTTTCCTGTGATGAAGTTTGTTGGTTCCTTATGTAGCATTTCAGTCATCAAAATTATGTCATAGCAGCTCAGTTGCATTTTAACCAGCACCACAATTGCCCTGGGCAGCCATGTGCTGCCTGGATTGCCAATTTTCATGGTCACTTCTGCAAATGTCATTTTGAGTGTCCCAGAAGTGCTACCTTATATGGTGACTCACTAATTCAAAACACAATTGTCTGATTAGCACCTGATCCCAAGATCCAGGCAAGAGCATTGACCTTATCTGACCTTTCTTTAGCTGATGTTGTCCAGGCTGTTGAAGTGCATGAGCTGGTGGCAATGAAAAGGGATGTCCTTTCTGACAAATGGCAGGTGGCACAATGAGGTGTGCATGGTAAACAGTCCCCAGAGCCTTGAGGGGTTCCCCAGGTGACCTCACCTCCTGTCAAGTTTCCGTGTGTTGACAGCTGATGATTCTGGTGCAGTAGCATCACAGCACTCCCCATCTTCACCCACAATGAGCTTAGTGGGTTTACATCAATTGCATTGCTGTAATTTCTGTCCATAGTTTTTTTCAGGTGCTTGGCAACACTTGGCTTCTGCTCATTGGGCGAGCCAGCAGTCCAATCCTGACTGCCATTTGCTGGATGTTTGATGAGACTGTCCATCTGCGGTGCCCATGTGTGGGGTATGACATCAGGAGGGTCATTTAGCAACTGTTTTTGGCAGTTGACAAGCTTCAGATTAGTCATCTGACACCCCTGTGTTTTCACTGGACTCTGGAGCTGTCTGCAGTGCCCTGCATGTGTTGGCCTAGCCTATTTTGCTGACTTTCATGGTGAATGGATGACTGGTCAAATTTCAAACACACAAGAGAGCAACTGTCAGCCTCACTAATTTAGAGATGGTCAGTTCTTGGGCTGCCCCATGTTGCAATGGTTACCACATCAAGTTATGTCTTACAGTAAACAGTGTATTCCTTTTTGGGGCAATTCTCCATCTCCACACATTATAAGAATGTCAAATGTTAATTTTCATTGTTAGTAGTCAATTCAGAGCTGGAAAAAAATATTTTTGGTTTAGATGCTTTTTTTTTTTTTGGTTGCTAGATAGTTGATGAAGTGCATTCAGTGTCTCAATCAGTTTCTTTTCAAGGTTTGGACTCCTTACTGAAGTAATACAAACTATTGTTTGAGAATACCTTTGGCCGGGAAGAAAATTTCGCTGCACATGTTTCTCTTAAGCTGTTGACAGTACCATCCCACTCCCTTCTCCATATGTGACAAGATAAAGGTTGAGTTGCAGTACTGACAGTATCAGGGCATCATTTCTCCTGTTCTGTTGAGTCAGTGGGCCACCTCTCTGGTGGTGATTCAGAAGCTCCATAGCACTTTGCGCTTTTATGACAATTTTAAACAGATGATCAATGCACAGTCTGTCACAGATTCATGTCCCGTTCTGTGGTCAGAGGAGTTGTTGGCTAAGTTAGTGGCAGTGGGGGGAAGGGGCAAGTATTTTTCATGCACTGACTTGTGCGATGCCCATCTTATCAGGTTAATCACTTGCCTTTTGGACTGTAATTTGCAATGAGAATTTATCCAGGTATTTGGAGGAGCTGATTCAGGACATTTCCTGTTGCTTAAGCTATCTTGATGACTGATGACATCTGGCTCATGGGCACTACATGAGAGGATCACTTACAAAACCTACAGATGGTTTTCCAATGCTGTCTCGAGAATAGCCTTCATTGCATGCTGCAAAAGTGCAGTTTTTTCCCCTAAGGTGCATTTCTTGGCACATGTGCTCAGCAAAGATGTCTTCACCCCTATGAACAAACACATCAAAGCCATCGTTAAGTTGCTGGTGCCTAAGGAGCTGAAGAAGCACCAGTTTTTTTTTTTTTTTTTTTTGGGTAAGATTTTGTATTATGCCAAGTTTATTTCCCGAGCTGCAGACATCTGAAATCTTCTTATCCAAGTTCTTCCAAAGGGCATTAAGGCTGTCCAGTCTGTGTATTGTCAACAGGATTTTCAGTCCCTCAAGTAGTGTTTGTGTTCTGCTCCCTGTGTGGCTTCTTTTATGCCAGGTAATCCTTTAACCCTGACCTGTTACATGTTCCACTATGGCATTGGTGCAGTTCTGTCCAGTCAGTACTTGGATGGCATGGATCAAAGACATTTTCCACAGCAAAGCATAATTATTCACAAGTGGAACAGGAAATGCTGGCTATTGCTTTCGGGATTAAAAAGTTTCATGTTTTCTTCCATGGAGCAAGGTTCCTCCTCATCACCAACCACAAGCTGCTGACTTTCTTATTCAGTTCCCGCTACAAACTACTGAATAGGACAGACCACCAGTTGCAGAGGTCGGCTCTTTTTCTCAGTAATTGCTGCTATATTTGTTGCTGCTTCACTGCTCAGCACACAAATGCTATTGCGCTATCGCACCTGCCAATGGGGCTTGATCTGGAGTTTGATCAGCAGAATGTTCTGATGTTCATGCCAGATGATACCTTGCAGCAAAACTGGTTGGACTTTCCACTGATAACACAAGAGGTCATGACTGCCATTGCCACTGACCCACTTTCTTGGAAAATTGTTGCAGCTGTCCAGGAGGGTTGGATGAAGCATGTCTTTTTGGGTGTGCATCCAGTGTAGCATACGTTTTTTATCCTCCATGATCGACTCAACATTGTTCAAGAAGTCCTGTTGCTTGCCATGGAGGAGCCAAGCTGTCTGGTGGCACTGCATCCTCACATACTCCAGCTGCTGCATGGATCACACTGTGGTATGTAGGCATTGGTTCTATGTCACGTCTACTGGCTGAGGATCAGTTGCAACATCGGATACCTGGTGTGGGCTTGCAGGGCCTGTGCACAGACCCAGGCTGTGCTTTTGCTCCAGTTTTCTCCTTGGCCAGTCCCAGAACTTCCTTGAAGCAGGGTGCACGTCAGTTTCACAGGCCCAGTTTCAGGCAGCCTGTCATTGTTGGTAGTCAAACCCTTATCAAATATCCCATACATTGCTGTGCTCCATTTTGTTGACTGCCACTATTCACACATCGTCAGTCATTTTTGCCATCAAGGGATCCCCAAGAAGCCTCGTGTCTGATAACTGTCAGCAATTTGTGTCAAAGGAGTTTGAAGACTTTTACATTTGCAACGGTATCCAGCATCTGACTACTGCCCCATTGCACCTAACTTCCAAGCTCGGATGTGGAGAGCTTCACGAGCACATTCAATACCCAAATGAAGAAGTCTGTGTCTACCTCTTCCTATTGTTGAGCTTTCTGGCTATGTACTGGGCAACGCCAGTCAACAGGGGCAGTCTGGTGGAATGTTTGCCTGGACACCAGCCATGGAGTTTCCTGGATTTGTTGCACCCTGAGTTGTATGACCCAGACCACTGTAATGCACCACATTTTACCCCTAGGACTGTCTTTTGGACCTGATCTATGAACTGGCAGCAGGGGTGACTGCCAGGTGTTGCGGTGAATGTCAGTTGGGAGCAGCTGACCAGTTATACCTGTGCCCCATTGGTCCTCACCACCATGTTCTTCAGGTCAGCTGGGGGCAAGGTCGGTCGCAACACTATTCCAGGCTTCCACTTGCAGCAGTGTGCTTCCCCATTACCAGCTCCTTCATGCCCTCCTGTCACCTGTGGTCTCAAGCACAAGCAAGTCTTGCTCCCACACCTACTGATGTGGAGCCCATGGATTCTGATGGATTCTGACCCACCTTCCTCTGCCTCCTCCTGGACAGTACCTTTTGCTGACACTGTTGATAAGTGCTGTTGTCATGCTTGGGTGGATACTAACATTACTCATGGCCTGTCATTGATGCCTGAGAAGTTTTGGTTTTGAAAATGACTTGTTTAATTATAGTTTGTGTAATTTTACACATTCACATAAGGTGAACTTAAAGAGAGGGACACTAAAATCAATCTGTGAGAAAACAAATGTCTTTCCATATTGGATTGTAGTGGGCTATAGCTTCAGGAGATGCAGAATACAGTTATATATACTTTGATAAACAATTTTTGAGCTTCCCATATTTGTCATTATATAATTTTGTATCAATATTTGCTCATACTGCAGCAATGGTTCTTTCTATCTGGTTCCTCTGCTTTATTTTATTTTTCATTAGCTCCAATATATGAAAAAAGTATTTGGTTCTTCCTTTTTGTTAAGTTTTACATCCTTAACTTACGTTTCCTTAGGTCACATAATTGTAAAGCATGCAGTAGTTGACTTCAATTGAAAAAAGACTAGACTTGACAGCTAAGCAATTTATTATCATTTAAAAGCCCTTGTATGCTAGTCACGCCTATTTTGTGAGTGGTAAAACACATATAAAAATTTATGTTTTTGGTTTATGGTTTCCAGAATTACCAGTAATGATAAACAGAGACAAAGATATATGAGCTCTGATTGTTGAGCAGTCTCATACTCACTATGAACAGTAAGCACCACAACAGCACTAAGTCCAGCTCCAATGCCATTTGTTGCTTCACACATATACTGTCCTGCATGTTCTGGTAGTGCATGCTGTATCAAGAGGGATCCATTTGAAAAAATCTGAACTCCGTGATTTCGTGCAGAAAGATCTTGATACTCAGTTGGCTGTCTTCCTGGATCAAAGCACTATAGTTATTGAAGTTATTTAACTTTTAAGAAACTGGATTATATACTAATAACCACAAATGTTTTTTTAAAATTTTATACTACAATCTCTGAATGGATATTGACATAAGATGAGCTAATATGTTATAACTCATGCTTTTTATTCCACTGAATTCAGCTGTGATTTTAACAGAAACTAGTTTATTTTTGTTAATTCAAGTAAATTAACATTTAGTCTGGTTAAAACTATAGAGAATAAAAAGCTATTGGAACAAAGCATAAACATTCTGATAAACATTACTGCAATCCAGTTCACCCATAGTTATTGTACTATTTTCAGAATAATTAATTGAATTGTGCATAACACCCAACATTTAAATTGAATTGGCTCCTTATTTGCTATACATTACATCCAGAACAAATAGTCGCATTCGTACATAGATGAAATATTAAGTAACTGGTTAGTCATATAAATGCATGTTTAAAAAAAAACTCTGCCGACAAAACTTTCCTTTTACATACAACTGCCAAAAGAGAGAAGACAGTTGATGCCTTTCAGATCTCAGTCACAGAAAATATTAATTTATTTCAAAGGTGTAATAATTAAGGGCAAATTAACTATAATAGACAACTAATTTTTCAGGACCACACAGATGTGAATAAACTGTAGAAATATGTTTAGTGTCAATTAGTTTCATAACTCAGGTATATTTCATGACAACCTTCTCACAAAAGTTATTCACAATGCTAATGCAGAACAGTGTGAGTAATATGTGTGTAGAACACCAGAAATTGAAACTGGAATTAAGTGCCAAAATGAGATTAACTTACATTTGACTACATGTGTTCAACATTTTCCATATAATGAAGACAGTTGAATGAGCTACACACATACTTTCAAAACAAGACAAGTCTAGAGTGAAGTACAGGAAATGCAGATATTGGATGAATGAATGTTGTTCCAACAATATAGGCCCCCCTCCTCAACATTGGGGATTTTCAGTTCCTTTATAATCATAAGTTTTCATTTTCTAATCCAATGAGATAGTACAGGAATGTTGTGTTACTGAGCACTTTGCTATAAATTGAAACTGTTTTGGATTCTCATAAATTGTTTTTGTATAACCAAAGAAGCTTTACAAATTGATTTTTTAGTATTACAGTCAAACATAAAGACAAGAGACTCACAGCTAGATAAGGAACATTATCACATTCCAGATATACAACAGCTAATTCAATGAAAATTTTTGACTACAGTCTCTATCAACAGTAGTGACAAAATATTTAGGTGGTAGACATACCACATAAGAACTATTAACGCCTTATTAATATGTTACTGACACATTCAAATTAGTTTTGCCCCAAGACAATGAAAACAATCAGTGTAAACTGAAATTGGAGATGTGTTCATAATGTGTAGCACTGGAACTTTGTTTCAGAAAAAGAGGACTGTAATCAAATAATTGGTTAGCTGAAACTGTCAGATTAAGATGTAAAACAAAAAAATTATGAAATATAGAAAAAACAATTGTCCATGTACTGCAGATAAATACCCTGCCAAGTTAATTTAAACCTCAATAGTTTTGTTATAAGTAGACACAACTACTGATTCTAATATAGTTGACCTGTTCATTCTTCTTTCAAAAGTATAACCATGAAGAGACTAAGAGGATCTTTTGAGTGACAGCTCCTTCAATAAATGCAAAAAATAAAAAAAAAGTTATAACGCATGTACTAAAATAGTTTTTATGGGTACAATAATATGAACTGATTTTTAAAACAGGGTTCAAACAGAAATTATAATATGCTCACCAATTTTTCATATAAACGTTCTCATAGGAGGGCAATTCTGAAAATAATTTCTGTTTGTGAACTGCACAAACAGAAGGTTTGTGGCATTATAGTATCAACATGTATCTTGCATTAACACACATCTGGTAGCTTACTACACAAGATCATAGTGATGTTACATTTTGTGTTGAAATGTATTATATTAAGAAAGAAGTGGAAAAACACTTGTAGTTGCAGTTCAGCTTGTACAAGAAGTGAACCTAAAACTTAAAGACAATAGATCATGGAGTTATCCTCAAGTTTTGCAAACAGATTTGTGCAAAGTGGCAACTGAAATACTAAACTACTGCAAATATCATGCTTATGGAGTAACCAAACTTCCTTCAGACAATAATAAAGAGGACAGTGTCATCATTATCTCAGTCTCATTGTTACCAGTGAGGAGACATGGATTCCACATGTGACTGTTGAAATGAAACAGCATACAATGGACAGGATCTGCACCAGTTCATCATGGAAAATTATTTAATGCCACTAGACATTTTCATCACAGAAAATTTTGGTAACTGTCTTTTCACATAGGAAATGCATACTGCTGGTTCAGTTTATGGGTCAACAGACTACAATTCAATAGTAAATGCAGAAATGTTAATTAAAACTATGAAGAGCAGTTCAAAATAAATGATGTAACAAATTGACTTCTGGCATGGGTTTGCCTCATGAAATCTCTTGTCCACACACTGCACTGAAAATCTGAAAACTTGGCAGGTTTGAGAAATCTACATCTACATCCTTACTCAGCAAACTAATGTGAGGTGCACTGAAAAGGGGCCTTCCCACTCAACCACATATTAGGGTTTCTTTGTTTATCATTTGCTTATGAAGTACATGAAGAATGCCTGTTTAAATGCACTGTGCAAGCTGTATTTAGTCTAATCTTGTTTTAGCAGACCCTACAAGAGTAACACTGAGGAGACTCTACTATATTCCTAGATTCCTGATTCAGTACTGGTTGTTAAAACATTATAAGTAGGCTTAGATAGGGTAATAGGTATTATCTTCAAGTCTGTCAGTTGATGTTTTTCACTACTACCAGAACACTCTCTTGTGGGCCAAACAAACCAGTAACCATTTGTGCAACTCTTCTCTGCATATACTCAATATCCCCTGTCAGTCCTATTTGGCATGGGTCCCCACACATATGAGCAACAATCTATGATGAATCACATGTATGCTATGTAGACTACATTTTCCCAGTATTCTACCAATGAACCAAAGTCTGTTACATACCTTACCTATGGCTGACCATATGCCATAAATCCATTTCATATCCCCATAAAATGTTATACACAGCTATTGTATGAGTTTTCTAAGTCTACACATGACTCACTGGCATTGAAATCACAGTATACTAAGTTTCTGCATTTTGAGAAATGCATAATTTTACATTTTGCAACATTTAAAGTCAGTTCTTGACCTTTATTCCACTTTGAAATCTTATCAAGATCTGACTGGATATTTGTGCAGTTTTTTTTTTCAGATAGTGCTTCATTATAGATAACCATATCATCTGTAAACAATTTAAGGTTTGTCTACCAGGTTATTAATACACACCATTCTAATATCACAACATACTGACCTCGACAGTGAGTCAGTGACCAGCTTGCTCTCAGAAAGATGTATACTCTGTCAGCACTGAAACAGCACTGAAAGCAGGTGGTGTGGACACAGCAGATATTCACCAGCTATAAATCCTGTGACTGTTGGACAACAAGCCCTATTTCTGGTATCTTATGGAGCTTTTCCTCTCATGCCATATGATTACCATTATAATGACCCTGCTCATCTATGGATTTCTCTGGTAAAGTGGTTTGGTGCTGGGTGTTTATGGCTTTTGATGAACATTGTTATAAAGGCTTTTTGTGTCACAACAGCTGTATCGACCATTTTAACAGACTCTGGTATCATACTCTGACATCAGAGTACAAAATCTGGTAAGTAGGAACCTACTCATCAGTACAATGAGTGCCCATTACTCATGGATCAGATTTTATGGATCCTTGAAATCAGTAGCTGGTGTTGCAGCAACAACAACAAATGCAACAAAAGCAGCTGATGTGACTACTACAGCAGCAGCAGTAGCAGCAACAGTCCCTGATAGCCACATTGTTGCAGCCATTACTTTTTCCTAGTTTTGAGAAATCTGAGTAGTCAGAGCAAATAAACTAACATTTTCTGCTACACTGGGAGGCAAAGATTTATGAATTCAGTCTGTCGAAGTTATCTATTTCATTGCTTCAGTAGGAAGTTATATGAAGAACTTATGTCCTTTCATGGACCAAGTATCTTGCAATTTTCTGTAATCTCTGTTTTTAACCAATCATTACTGTCCATACAGGTTGCACATCTGCCACAGCACTGTCAACATGCCCTAATTTGTCACATCTCTGTAACTCAAGCCGAAGCTCTATGATAAACATGTACAATGTCACTGCTTCCACTGTGACATCAAGTGTTTTTTCTCAAGAAATCCAGCATCTAGCTTCTGACAGAACTCCAAAACAGCTGATAGTAGCATTAATTATCAACAATCAAGAAATCAACACTGGATCCATTGTGTCAATGATAAATCTGGAAACACAGGTCACCACCAATTCAGTGGCCACAAAAGGAAATAGCAGCTTATGGTGGCCATAAAATTACACCTAGGGGCCACCTAAGTGTGCATTTAAAGTATGTTACAGTACAGCATACACTAATGTTTAAGGTTGTGAACTCATCAGCAAGCATTAGCAGTTTTAGAGTATTTGCTTTCACTGTACTTGGTTTCAGAGTAGATGAATAAATTTATCAGATATTCTCTACTATTACATTTAAAGACCTGGATAAACTGCATAAACAGTACAAGCAATTTTTTGAACCATCACTTGGCTCTGCCACAAATTTTTAGGCACATTTCACTAAAACACTCTGTTTACACTTTGCTAACACTTGGAGTGCCAGGCCCATAATATTTACATGGGCATGGTAGTCCTCACTAAAACACTGTGTCCTTAATATTATGAGCATGGCATTCTTTTTAACATTTAAGACAATATAATATTACAGGAATGGAATTCTAAGTGTTAAATGCAGTTAAAGAAACAGATATATTGAATTAATTAGGTGCAATTACTCATGTGTAAGTGAGCTGGTGGGCAAATGTCATGGTTGTGGCCAAAAAAATTAATGGTAGCGTGTGAATATGTGATGATTTTTAGACAGGATTCATCTGTATGCGATCTCAGGCCTGAAAACAGTACTGGTAAAATTGGTTGGCAACCTGTATGTTATTAAAATTGATCTTGCAGACACATCCTTACAGTTGCTGTTAGTCAAGCAAACAACAGATCTTCGTGCTCAGAACACCTTTTGACACATATCACTATAATCATTTATTACTTACATCAGTTCATACAAGATATTGTTAGTTGAGAAAACTACCTGGATTACATTAGCATAATGGGGGCACATGGGAACGCAAACCATTCACATGCTGTTCACCCATTTACAGGAAAACGGGTTGTATTGCTGGCCAACAAACGAAGTCTTTTTTTTGGGGAGCAAGTGTTAAGTACACATTTTCCGCAACAGTAATCTGAAATACATCTAGGATTGCATAGAAACTATAATTAAACTATCTGTCCCCAAAAAACTAAGAAAGAGTATCAATCTATTTTGGGTAAAGTAAACTGTCATGGAAAATTTATAGCTAAAGCAGCTCAAGTTGCATATCCCTTGAACAGACTCTACGAAGAGCATAAAATCTGAATGGTACAAAGCCTGTCAACAGGCTTTCTTAAACTAAAGAGAAAGTCTTAAATCTGTTCTCTGTCTGGCAACTTTCAAGCCATGTATGTACCTAGCTGTACATATTAGTGAGTCTCAACATAGAACTGATGCTGTGAAGTCCCAGGAGCTTTCCAGTGGCACAGAATGTCTGATCTTAGATATAAAAGAAAAAGATTAGCAATAATCTACAGTATGCAAATTTCATGTATTCCTCTACAGCAGAAAATTACATCTGCTATTCGAAACGAAGCTGCTCATCTCTATTTCAAGCTCCCACATAAAACAGTGTAACAGCTGCAGTGATAGGCACTATTTAAAAGCAACTGTAATTACGAAACACATTATCATACCACTGCTGAACATAAGAACACCAATGCTCTATCTCGATTGCACATGAGGAAGGATGCCGACTTTGTTGCACAGAAAGCATTGTGTTTTGCCCTGGATGATACCACAGAGAGTGCATTGGATGAACTTCACACAACCATTCGTGAAGTAGCTGCAGACAAAGTGTAGGCACCACTACTTCACTGGGTATTAGTGTCCATACAGCACTGCAGCCTCAGTAATTGCCTAATTGCCTAAAGGGACTGAAATGGTATTTAAAACATTCCTCTCCTTGAATCGTCAATTGAATGCCACCAAGGGCATTCTGCTACTGGCTACAGAGGAGGAAGAATGGCAGATCATTATCCCATGCATGCTCCAGCCCACATCCTCCAGTTGCTACACAGATTACACTGAGGGATGTCTCATTACATTTACTGGCCCAGACTAGACAAAGATATTGAACATATGGTCTAAGTATATCACTGTTGTGGTCAGACAAATTTGAATGAACCACCATAGGAACCAATTTTGGTTTCAACATAATACACGACCCACACTCCCATTCAGGCTTTAGGGGGATTTCAGCGCCGTGACCTGGGAGCTGATGTGATCCCAGCCACAGGCAGGCACCACCCATGTCCATGTACCTGTTGCACCTCAAGTATGTCCTCAGGCCTTGAGACAGGCCCCAGGAGCCTACAGCATCATCTACACACTGCCATTTGAGGCTGAACTAAATCCACTTACTTACTTGGCCACTCCTGTCACTCACTTAAGGTTTTAGTTTTCATATGTATATAGGAAATGTCATAACATACTAAACCCAATTGAGGGGAAATGCTTGTCTGCACCCCCAAGTGGTAAAGGACAGAAAACTCATCAAGGTGGCCAACACAGAGCTGGACTGAATGAATTCTGGAATAAACATCCTTCCAAAACTCCTATTTGAGTAGGGCACTCTCTTGTCATTGGTTGGAGAAATTGGTTACAAAAATGGAAGAACTTACCATGCAATCAATTACAGGATTGAATAAAGTCAATTGGAAATTATCTTCACTACTTTTTGCAAGAGAACCATATGCATTGGTGGAGCACTTTGATACAAAAAATTCTTGAGTTTCTAGTTGCCTGACCAGATGTCTAGAGGAACTACCTTAAATGTAGCTGTGCCAAGAAGGAATATATGAAAGAAAATAAGAAAATGCACTAGGAATGTACAAAGGTTGTTTCAAGTAGGGAAATTACGAAATTAAATGCAAGAAATGAAAAGACTTAATGTGGGTGCAATGTGTGTGCAGAAGCATGGTGGACTGTCTCTAGAGAAAGTTATGTATTAGGTGGCACTGTATTCTATTTAGGAAATCATGTCTGAAACCACAAGAAAGTAGTAGGAAACATCATAACAGAGCATCTGTGTGATAGATTTGATACCATGGTCTGACAAAATAATGCTTATAAGACTAAATAAAAAAAAGTCAGTCGACAGCATGGTAGGACACATATTTCTATGAAGAATTACGAAGTTCCTGCAAGAAATGTGAAGCCCAAAGATTGCTCTAAATGTCCACGACAGTGCACCAGTTAAGTTTACTGAGCAAGACAGACAAAATATCCATAGAGCCTACTGGGATCTTGGGTTAATTGAGCTACAAAAGCAGTACCTAAATAAGTTAGTGGAAGAAGAAGAGAAACGAAGTGTGTAGACAAAATTGGATAACTCAGGAAGGAAGAGGACCAAGAAATTATATCTAATAAAGGGATCTGATTAGATTCAAGTGTGTTTGCAGTTTTTTCTCAAGACATTTTACATTTCTGAAACCTTTGTAGGAAATACTGTTAAGAAAAGAGATGAACATCATGTAATTGAGAAAGAGCGAAGAGGACATCATGAGCCAGGTGTAAAAAGATCCGAAGAAAGTAAAGAGGCTATAAGGAAACACATTAAGAGTTTTCCTACCCTTTCTTCTCATTACAAGAGGAAAGAGTGTACAGCAGATTATTTACCTGCTGATATGAGTATTAAGATAATGTATGAGTTGTATATGAGAAAGGAAAGATAGTCAAGAAATTATGGCTGTATAGGGAGATATTCACAAAGGAATTTAATTTGAAATTCCACAGGCCACTATAGGGAGATATTCACAAAGGAATTTAATCTGAAATTCCACAGACCACAAAGAGATATCTGTGATAAATGTTTAAAGTTTTCACACCTTTCGGCTGAGGTAAAGGAAGACAAAGATTTTAAAAGGGAACATGAAGAGCATCTGAAAAGGAAAGAAATGGCAAGGGAAGTTAAGAACATTAAGAAAGAATGTGTAAGAAGGGCGAATATTTGCTAGCTGAATTTGACTTACGACCTGTGCTTTACTGCCCTAATGTGAATGCAAAAGCAGTATTCTATAACAGAAGGCTCTCCGTGTACAATCTCACAGTTCTTAGTGTAGGAGAAAACAAAAATGATTGCTACTTGTAGGACGAGACAACAGCAAAATGGGGGTCCATAGAGATGGCTTCATGTCTGTGGGATTTTTTGAAAAATCATGCACAAAGAAAACCGATAACCTTGTTTTCTGATACATGTGGGGGCCAGAACAGGAATGCCAGCATGAGCACTATGTATTTGCATGCAGTGAATGCACTGGACATTCCAACCATCAACCAATGCTTTTTTGAGCCTGGACATTCACAAATGGAAGTAGACTCAGTGCACGCGAGCATCGAAAGAAAAAGTAAATATGTGGATGTTTTTGATCCCATTGGCTGGTATACAATTGTAAGAATGACTGCCTACAAGTACAGAGTGACATAAATGGATAACACTCAAATTTTAGATTTTAACCAGCTTCAGAAGAAAATAATTCAGAATAGGAAAACTGCTGAGAATGAAGAATCTGTGAAATGGCTTAAGATTGTTTGGATGCAATACAGGAAAGATCAGTCTGACATGATGTTTTTCAAGTATTTCTATGATGATTGTGACTTTCAAGTTTTGCACACCAAGGAAAGACCTGGCCTACGAAATTCTTCGAATTCAGGACCTGAAGACAATACTCTGTGGCCAGCATATGAGAATCCTCTCTGAAAAAATAAAGAAAAGAAAAAAGATCTTATAGATTAATGTAATAAGCATAGTATACCTCCTAGGTATCACATATCATATCAAGAACTCAATGCTGCTAACGATTTAGAAAATGAGAAAAACATGGAAGAATCACAGGAATAGACTTCATGTTTATTTTCTGGTTTTGTCTCCTTTATTATTGTTGCTAGTTCATCACCTTAGCTATTTCACGTAAGCCACTAATTTTGGATCATTTATGTCCCTGTGTTGTATCATTTTTGAAATAGTAATCCAGGAACAGAATAACAGGTGTGTGGAGGCACTGTGTTTCATTAAAATGATTTTTCTTATGTTTGTTATGTGAAGATTAGAAAACAAGAATATTATTTCCGTTACCTGTAAATTATTTATTGTATGTTCAATGATACTGCAGACAAATAATGCAAAGTGAAAATAATAATGGCTTTATGTATTCTCCATCATAGACTGATAATAAACTTCCTGGAAAATAATTCTCTTGCTTATAGTACTCATTCAAAGTACTGACACACATTTCCATAGCCTGTTCCATGTAATCTGTATTTATAAAGACATTATTAACACAACTGCAGTAATCTTTAATATGATAATATCACTTAAAGCTGCACATTATTTGTTTGATGTTCATATGTTATACAGCAGCACGCAATACGTTAAGGAACGGACAAACGTAACTGCGTGCATAATTTCATTAAATATTTCATTAGTGTCCATCGAGTAACTAAAATATGTAACACCTATTAGAAAACAACAGTCAATGAAGTAAACTTTTTATTCACCATAGAAAGGTTTGTGAAAAACTATTAGAAAGTACTCTTTTTTTGGACAAAACCTTTAAATCGAATTATGTCAAAACACTGTTGTTGTAGTTACGTTTCTTTGATCCTAAATGGGCGAATTATGGGTGGGCAGTGTGAAAATGAGTCATGTGGATGCAGACATACAGTAATGGATATGCATCCAAAGGAGGAGTTGGTTAGCATTATCTGAATATATTGAGGGGAAGTTACTTTCTGAATTTCTCTCATACAACATATTTTTCTTACCAAAATTAAATATTTTAGTATCAAATCCATTCTCTTTATCAGCAACAAAGCTGAGAACTGTTACTACTGTGTATACATCCTTGAGTAAACATTAGGTCTATTGTCTATAGTTGCAGATGTTAGCATTTCACTTGGAGAAAGCAGACTTGTCATTCACTGAAGACAGGACAGGAAAAAGTAGAAACACATTCCTCTGCCTCCCTCATCCCCCACCCATCCCACCAAGCCTGGATCATGCAGGGTGAGAGTGAGGATTACCATCCACATTACCAACTCCATTAAATCTGGATTTTTAAAACTTTTCCAACTTACTGTATCCAAAATCCAGTGCCCATTTGAAATGAATGATCAGCACCCATCACCATGTTTTCAAATGGGCACAGTATTACACTTAATTACTATTTCAAACAGTTTCCTGTGTACTGCTAGGAAAAATTATTAACTATATTGTTCACCATGCCATTATGATGATACATGAGACCAATGAAGATATCTTCTGTTTAACAAATCCTGTTTATGACTGACTGAAACATACATTATGCTGCATGCTGGAAATTATTCTTGATTACATGAAACATTTATGAATGCTTTTCATTTCAAAATACGATAAGACAAAATGCATGTCGACATTATGTGGGTCATAAGAAGATGTCTATCTCACAGTTGCTGTCATTGGTAAGCCAGTGCAAAGTGTTGAGTCTAAAATTTTTGGAATTTTAAGAACTGTTTCTTTGTTAAGTAGGTAAATTAGGCAGTTAAAAATGTGGTATAAACAAGTAATTGTGAAGCAGGAAATAATACATTATTCTTTACCTTTCCTTATTCCCTATTTTCCCATAATTCTCAATGTAAGAACTATTCTTATAGTTCTAAGAACTTTTTCACTGTCTGAAAACCTGTTGGCCTAGCTTTAGTAGGTCCTGTTCCCGCTATTAACAGGGGGATTTTTTTCTTCATGGATATCTTCTCTCATGAAATTTGGTATAAGTTAATTTTAAGAGATATGGGAAAAACATTTGTAATTAGGTACACAAAATACAAATCATTTACTGCAAAGCAAAGAGTTCTTCATGTATTCTCACCAATGGCCTTCCTCCATACTACAGTGGGTACTGGAAAGCCTTCAGCCTGACAGTCAAACATAACTGTGTCATCTCTGGTAACATTGCGATCCACAGGTTCTTGTATCCAGCGTGGAGGAACTGAAAAGTATAATTTTTATTACCCCTTGTGTCCTGAGAGATATTATTTACATGTAATTATTTGCACTACAGACACATGAATTATCAGTAAAAAACCAAAGGGAATTAAAGCCATAAGTCTGAATGAAAAGGGATAAGAATGCCATACTCGCTAGGAACAAAATAAAATAAAGTAAGTTTCATCGACACGAATAAAGTTTAAAAGAAAAAGTTTGTTCCCAAGGTCTAACACCTAAGTTCCCTTTCTCACAATCAAAAGGTGAAGAGAGGAATAAGGAACTAATAATGATATTAATAATGTGTACAAAGTAAAGAAATTATCTGAAAATGAGGGATTATTCTGGACTAGAGGGAAAGACTAAAATACATAGCAAGTGAAGTGCATTATCCTTTTCTTCTTGAATTTCATGGCCATCTTTACCATCTTTATCTGTGACACCATTTCATCACATGTCCACTTTTCTTCTTAAAAAAAAAAAAAAAAAAAAAAATTGAACAGTCTATCCACTCAGCCACAAAATGTACAACTTTTCCAGCGAGTACAGTGCCTTTATCAGTCTTCATTCAGGTGTGAAGCACTGCAATGTTGGCAGTGATTTCTCACATGAATATCTCAAAAATTAACAAAACAGTTCAGTAGCTGACAAGATGTCTCTGATACAGTAATAAGCATTTTAAATAACTTTTGCAACTAGGTTTCAATTACATTTATGCAAAACATAAATTAAATCATCAAAAAATGAAAATAAATTTATGTTAAAAGAGCACACAATAAATTTGCACAATTGCGACATCAACAACAATAAGAGCAATAACAACAACAAAACTGATCTAAGTTGTTTAGTCTACTTCTGTCACACTAGAAAATCCTCATAACATCTAATCTACAACAACAAATGCAATGAAGCAACACAGATAACAGGGTTCAGAAGATATGTCAACCTGTGCTTTAAACTCCTACTGTGCAGTAAATAAGTCACTGGTAGACGAATGCAGAACCATCAATTAACAGAAACAGACACAATGTTCACCTTCCCACCTAGGCAATGCAACCTATCACAATAAAGAATTGCAAACATCCATCACAACCATTTGAAGTGTTAGGCACTTGCATGTTGTTCTCATCTAATTCATGCAGCATTTAACAGAACTTTATGTGCTGAAGAGAGCCAAAATTTGTGCTTTAATGATAAAAATAAATAAATAAATAAAATAACTAATTTATTCAGTGCTGTAAAATGATAGTGTTCTCAATTCTTAAATTATGTACAGAGACTGATTCATGAAGGATGGTTCACACTTGATTAAAGAGCAATATTTTATTTAATTTTTGCACAGTGTGAATGTTTTGCTCTTCAGAGACAAGGGATAAAATGATATTGCTGTGATATACAAGATATTAGCACTATACTTGTAACTTTCCTTACAGTGACAGAGGGAAGTTACTACTATCCAGCAGTTTTGAAGCTATTCTTTTTTCAAACTAAATAAATATCCATTCAAAGAGAAGTCATTACTGAAGTTTTATCAGATTCTTGTCTCTTAGAAAATGACGTATTTAAAATTTTCTTATTCTGAATGGTGGACACTGTACTCAAATTCCCTTAAGATAGTCAGTATGCAATGTTTTTACAGCCATAACAAAATGTCCTGGTATTTGTTCAAAGGGCATAATACTGACAAGATATAATTAAAATTTTCTTGTATTTATATCTATTTCATCAAGTTACTATGCAGTGTAGAAATACAGAAACTCAGATGAGTTTGCGATGGCTGTATTATCTAAATTTCATTACAAAATGGATGTACTTTTATACTATAAAATGTATGTAAGCCAGTTACATAAGTGACTGAAAGTAGACTACATTCCACCATAATTCAAGAGTTCAACAAAAGTGTATGAGAATGTAGTAACTGAAGTCAAATCATTTTATATTTCAGGGACACTCTTTATTCTCAGAGGTGAATAATTGAAAGTGATCATTCATGCTAAATGCAACAAAAGCTTTAGAGAGAAATGAGTTGTGAAATATGTGCAGAAATTTTGTATTCAATATTAGTACAGTGAGTAGCAAAATTATAAGTTGCAATTTCATACAAAATGCTTTCTTTAATTCAGTCTTTTTATTCATGTTGTTTCTATTTAATGGTGATGTTAGGTTCATTAGTTAAAATCATTCTGTCAAGATTATTGAGAATAATTTGAGCTTTATCTTTATTAGAGAACCCTTTCAACATACTTGACATGATGTAATCAAATATTTAAATTAGAGTAACTGAACTCATTGAGGAATTCAAGTTACAATATTTCCCAAATAAAACTGTAAAATCTTAGTAATAGCACCATACTGCTTGGGCATATTCATAATATTTGTGTATGAGTCACTACAATGCTTCCATTTGTTATCGAGACCCCACCTCTGTAGATGAAGATTCCTACTGCACAACAGAGTGATGCAACTTAACTCAGAGGTAATCAATTTGAATCCTCTGGCAGATAAAGTGTTCATCACTAGTATTTGTCTCACAGAGTGGAGGGGTGAGGGAGGGTGCATAAAGCTTCTGATCACTGAATATAATGTCAATTTTCCATGTTAAATATCAAACTTCTACGCAGTTTCTCATAAAATGAGGGCACATGACAACCAATAGTGATCTCTCCACTTGATGGGGTTGCTAAGTCAGCACAGCTCTTTCTGCTGTTTGAGAATAGTAGGTAGGGTATGTGCTAGCATTGCATTTCAGCCTCTCTGTTCTCTCTCACCATTGCCAGTCTTGTATCCCAGCCTAACAATGACTCAGACTCCAACATTGATGTTGATGTGGAGACCACACAATTGCTGAAATACACCATGAGCAGAACTAGGAGGTGCTCTCAAGATACTACAGCCAGCAGCAAGAGGTACTGAAAAGACATTGCAGCCCATACTAGGAGGTGTTTGTAACATGCTCAAATGCACCCAAATAAGGTACTTGATGAGTATTTAGGGACCAGCATCGGCCATAGAGCTTCACTCTGAAGTATCTAGCAGCTTGTGACAATGTCTGATTGAATGAGAAAACATTCTGCTGGCCTGTGGCCAACCTTGGCAGGTCTTTGTAAGACATTGTGACTGTGTACAATGGTTTCATTTTGGATTTCTGGACTTTCTGGTTAAAATATTTAGTCCTGTTTTGGGTTCTAGCAGACTTGGTACAGACAAATTACAAACCATTTCACTTACTATACTGTGACTGTGTTTCAGTTTGTGACACGTATTTCAGTGACTATGAGGATTTTACTTTGTCTGTCAACTAGACTTGAACCTTGCACACCCTCTGCAGCACCCAGTGCCACCATGGATCCAGAATTGTTGAAATTATGTGAAAAACAACTGCAGCAACAGGCTCAACAGCTGCAGCAACAAACTGAGCAACTCACACGGCAACAAGCCATACAACAAGCTATCATGGTGCAGCTAACACAGAGTTGCATCTCCTGACTATATCTACATCTATATCCAACTCTGAAAATCAGCGTGAAGAGCATGGCAGAGGGCATTTCCCATTGTTCCAGTTACTAGGGCTTCTTCCCATTCCATTCAAAATAGAACATGAGAAGAGTGATTGGTTAAAGGCCTCAGTGCATGCTATAATTAATCTAATCTTGTCCTTACAATTCCTATGGAAGTGATACATAGAGGTTTGCAGTACAGTATATTCTTATTGAAACTTTGTAAGTAAATTTTCAAAGAATTTTTTTCATCTATCTTCAAGAATCTCACAGTTCAACTTCTTCAGCATCTCTGTGATGCTCTCCCACATGTCAAACACACATGTGACCATTTGTGCTGCCCTTCTCTGTATATGTGAAATATCATCAATCAGTCCTATTTGGTAAGGATGTCATACAATTGAACAATATTCTAGGACAGATTGTATGAGTGACTTGAAAGCAATCTCCGTTGTAACCTGATTGCATTTCCCTTGTATTTTACCAATAAACCAAAGTCTGCCACCTGCTTTACCTACAACTGAGCCTGTGTGACTGTTCCATTTCATATCCTTGCAAAATTTTACAGCCAGGCAGTTGTATGAGTTGACCCATGAAACTATGACTGGTTGATATTGTAGACATAGTGACTACATTTTGTATTGTTTTGTGAAAGGCACAATTTTACCTTTTTAAACATTCAAAGTAAGTGGCCAATATTTGTACCACTTTGAAATCTTATCAAGTTCTAACTGAATATTTGTGCAGCTTTTATCAGACAGTACTTCATTAAAGATAAATGTATCATTCACAAAAAGTCTGAGGTTATTATTAATTTTGTCTACAAGGCCATTAATGTACAAACTCAACAACAAGGGTCACAACACACTTTCCTGCGGCACACACGAAGTTACTTCTCCATCTATTGATGACTCTCCAGCCATGATAACATGCTGCATCTTCCCTATTAAGAAATCCTGAATCCAGTCACAAATTTTGCTTGACATTCCTTATGCCTGTGCTTTTGATAACAAGCATAGGTTGTTACCAAGTCAAATGCTTTTGACAAATCAGGAAATACTGCATCAACCAGACAGCCTCAATCCATGGCTTTCAGGATGTTATTAGAGAAAAGTGAGAGTTGGATTTTACATGATCAATGATTTCAGAATCCATACTGGTTGGTATGAAGAAGGTAATTCTTTTTGAGATACCTCACTAAGTTTGACGTCAGAATAAGTTCTAAGATTCTACAACAAAGAGGTGTCAAGGATATTGGATGGTAATTTTTTGGAACACTTCTGCTAGCCTCCCAGCAGCCAGGTGTAATCTGTGCATTCTTCCAATTACTGGGAACAGAGTTTGTGTGAGGGATCAACAACATACTCTAGTTAAAAGAGGGGATAACTAGGCCTCAAATCTGGTATAGAATCTGATAAAGACTCCATCAGGTCCTGGAGGTTTGCTGAGTTTTAGCAATTTCAGCTGTTTCTCAACTCCACTGACATTAATACTTAGATTTTCAGTGGTACAGGAATTAAATTAAGGCAATACACATGGGTTTTCCTTTGTAAATGAATGTTTGAAAATTGAGTTAAGCATTTCTCCTGTTGCTTTGCCGCCCCCCCCTCCCCCAAAGCATATGTTTTTCATATTAGATGCACTGTGCTGCCACCCACTACCAGGTACTCCATATCTGTGACCTCAGTAGTCATTAGACACAGTGAGAGAGCAGAATGGGGGGCTCCATGGAACTCACAGACTTTGAATGTGGTCTGGTGATTGGGTGTCACTTGTGTCATACGTTTGTACACAAGATTTCGTCACTCCTAAACAGTCCTAGGTCCACTGTTTCCAATGTGATAGTGAAGTGGAAACATGAAGGGACATGTGCAAAACAAAATCGTACAGGCTGACCTTGTCTGTTGACACAGACTGCCGACAGTTGAAGAGGGCTGCGCAGGATTAGCCGAGTGGTCTAAGGCGCTATAGTCATGGACTGTGCGGCTGGTCCTGGTGGAGGTTCGAGTCCTCCCTCGGGCATGGGTGTGTGTGTTTGTCTTTAGGTTAATTTAGGTTAAGTAGTGTGTAAGCTTAGGGACTGATGACCTTAGCAGTTAAGTCCCATAAGATTTCACACACATTTGAAGTTGAAGAGGGTCATAATGCGTAATAGGCAGACATCTATCCAGACCATCACAAAGGAATTCCAAACTGTATCAGGATCCTCTGCAAGTACTATGACAGTTAGGCGGGAGATGAGAAAACTTGGATTTCACAGTCATGCGGCTGCTCATAAGCGACACATCATGCCGGTAAATGTCAAACGATGCCACACTTGTTGTAAAGAGCGTAAACATAAGACAGTTGATCAGTGGAAAAACATTGTGTGGAGTGATGAATCATGGTACAAAATGTGGCGATCTGATGGAAGGGTGTGGGTATGGCGAATGCCTAGTGAATGTCATCTGCCAGCCTGTGTAGTGCCAACAGTAAGATTCGGAGGTGGTGGTGTTATGGTGTGGTCGTGTTTTTCATGGAGGGGGCTTGCACCCCTTGTTGTTTTGCATGACACTGTCACAGCACAGGCCTACATTTATGTTTTAAGCACCTTTTTGATTCCCACTATTGAAGAGTAATTCGAGGATGGCGACTGCATCTTTCAACATGATCGAGCCACTGTTCATAGTGCACAGCCTATGGCGGAGTCGTTACATGACAATAACATCACTGTAATGGACTGGCCTGCACAGAGTCCTGACCTGAATCCTATAGAACACCTTTGGGATGTTTTGGAACACCGACTTCATGCCAGGCTGAAATCAATACCTCTCCTCGGTGCAGCACTCCGTGAAGAATAGGCTGCCATTCCCCAAGAAATCTTCCAGCACCTGACTGAATGTATTCCTGTGAGAATGGAAACTGTCATCAAGGCTAAGGGTGGGCCAACACCATATTCCAGTATTACCAATGGAGGGCGCCATGAACTTGTAAGTCATTTTCAGCCAGGTGTCCGGATACTTTTGACCACATAGTGTAACAAATATGATATAAATAAATTCTTTACCTTACATCACACAACTGAAGAAAAATTTCAACTAAAAAAAGTAAGGGAATAAGTTTCCTTTGTAAAACACACTACCAACAATGATGGTGAATATTAAAACTACTCTGACCACTTCTCAATGGGCAGCAGCACCGATCAGGGCAAAAAATAAGCAATGATCACATTTCCCACACTGGCTGCTTCACCCCATCTTTCCCTGTATATGTATCATGTGCATGGTGAACTGTTCTTCTATACCTGAGCCACAGTTCTTCTATAAGGCTGGTCCATAAGTTTGTAGCATTTTTGCATAAGTTTAATAAACACAGTGTATACATATAACAGAGGCTTTAGTCATCAATAATATATTCTCCTTCACTATTTACAACAGTCTGCCAAAGCTGGGGTAACTTTTCAAACCCACAACCCTAGAAATCATTCAGTTTTGAGGTGAAGAACTCTTTGAGCCATGTTTGGAGTGCATTTTCAATTAAAAAGAAATTTCCTTGGAGGTTATGTGATAGAGAGCAGATAAGGAGGAAATCTGAGGGCACAACATTACCTGAATAAGGTGGGTGCAGAATGAATTCCCAATCCAACTCCTGTACAGCATTTTTTGTCAGTCTAGCAGAATGCAGATGAGTGTTATCATGGATTGCATGTTCTTGGATTATGTCAGCAAGACCTCTCAGTTGCTGACAATAAACTTCAGCAAAGATGGTTACACTTCAGGGAAGCAATTTTTAGTTCGTCGTTCCACCAGATGCATCTTTTGTGGGTGCACGCAGGTCTTTGTACAGGAAGTTGCTGGTTTTTTTGGGTTCAACCATCCCTTTCTTGTCCTTATTTTTGCATAAAGATGCCATTTCTTGTCACCAGTAATGACACAGGATAGGAATGGTTGGTATTGTTCACAAGCCAACTGACGAGGAGCAAGCAGAGATGCACATATGGCCATCCACTGATTTTTGTGATTTTGGCTTAGCATATGTAGTACCCATACTCCCAATTTTTGAACCTTCCCCATTGCATACAAACGTCACATGATGGTTGAATGATGACAGTTCATCACATTTGCCAGTTCTCAAATACAATGATGTTGAACATTATGGATTAATGCATTTAAACAATCTTCATCAAACCCTGAAAGTTTACCTGAATGTGGAGAGTCATTAATGTCAAAATGATCCTTCTTAAAACAAGAAAACAACTTTCTTGCTATGCTCTGTCCAATTAGTTTATCCCATACATGGTGCAAATGCTTCTCTGCTCACTATCTCTAGATGACAAAATGACACTATATAAACTCAAATAGCAAAAGTGAACTAAAAAGAAAAAAATTACATTTGATTAACAAACCCATAGGAACAGGAGTACCAACATGTAAAACAAAAATGCTACAAACATGTGCATCAAGGTAATACATCCTCCTCCCCAGAGCTAAATTATCCAAAAAAGGTAAAGAAATGTTAGAGTTCAACATACCATCAACAACAAGGTCATTAGAGATGGACCACAAGCTCGGATATATTCAAGGAAGGGGAAGGAAATTGGCCATGTCTTTTCAAAGGGATCATCCTGGCATTTGCCTGAAGAGACCTATGGAAAATCACCAGAATGGATGGACACAACTCTCAACCATTGTCTTCCTGAATGAGAGTCCAGCATGCTAACCACTGTGCCAACTTTCCTGGTTTAAATGTTCCGAGGTCCTTATTGGGACATGACACTACTGCCTCTTTATCTAGTTTGCTGAAAATATAAATCTCTACCCTTTGTACTACCATTTCAGCATTCAAACCTGAGGAAGAAGACTGGAACAGCTTCCATTGCAGATTTATCAAGCACTTTCAGGCATGTAATACCACAGATTTTATTATTCAATGTGGTTGTCTTCTAGCTAATAATCTCAAGTTGCTCTTTATCCTTTAAATTACATCCTCTTTTAGAACCTGAGATGCTAGCATATGCAACATTTGTGAACTATTGTCTTCCTACTATGAGCAAAAGCATCATATGGTCACTGCTAGGCTTGAATTTTGTTAGTGTCACTAGCAATCCTCACCATCTTATGCAGCTTTGGTGGAAGATTTGAAAGGTCACTTTTGAAAGTGTCACTTTACTTGAGAAAATCCTGCCTGTAAACACTGGTATGCAGAATCCTTATTATATGATAACAGAATTTGTTATGTTCCTGATCAGGAAGTAGTGTTGCAAGTCTTGAAATTATGCAAACCCATAATAGACGAAGTTCTTGCAGCTGCGAAAGGTTATGAAATCTCCAGGTCAGCACACTTTTTGATATGAGTGTAGGGTAAGGAATTTCACACTAGCGTTGTGACTGAACTGAAAATTTCCTATCAAAACATTTTGTTCTTTGAGTACTTAAGGAATTTACTAAGGAAGGAAACATGAATTGAAGTGTACAGATGTGAAAGCAGAGATGAGAAGTTCAACATATTTATGGATGTCTTGTAACATTATTTTAACACGTAATTTCCATTTAAAAACAGAAGATCAAATCATGTAAACTTAACAGAAAAACCTGCCAACTGACAACATGTGCTGAAAAGTAAAGATTGTACGAAATCTCCAAATCTTCCATAGTATCTAATGAATACCATGCATATTTCACAAAATATGAAATAATACTTAAAAAGTAATCTACGAAGCCAAAGTAATGACAAATGACTGCTGTATAAATATTTCCGGTAACAAAATGAAAACTGTATGGAATGTAGTGAAACAGCAAACTGATAATGATTCTCCATATAACTGCAGAGTTAAAATGAACCATAATGGTAAAGAAATTACTGATAGCAAAGGTTTTCAAGGCTTATTTTAGCAATGTAAGTGAGCAGTATCATCTGCAAATACCAACATAAATCTTGCTTCGCCCTCTCTCTTTCAAACAACCCAGAAAGAAGTCCTGTCTATTATCAGAACTTTAAAAATGAACAACTCCACCAGAATTCATGGCACCCCACATCTTCTTATTAAAAATGTGAAAATGTCATTGCTGAAACATTAGCTCAACTTTGCACCTTTGTAATGGTTCTTTTCAAACTGGCATTCTCCCATCATGCCGAAAAGTGTCAAGCTCAGACCACTATTCAAAAAAGGTAAAAATGATGAAGTGACTAAACTCAAGTCCATTGCTCTGCTATATGTATTCTCAAAAATTGAAGAAAAGGATTTCCAAAGAAGAGTAAGCTAGTGGATTTCTTTGAAAAGCACGAAATACTATCTACAGCACAACATGGTTTCAGGAAGGGCCAGTAAGCTGACACAGCAAATTTTGAAGTTTTAAGTGAAGAACTTAAAAAACTAGATAATGGTGAAAATGGCATTGGAATTTGTTTAGATCTGTCTAAAACTTTTGATATTATAGATAACACTGAACTATTGCTTAAGCTTGACAACATGGGGATTAGAGGAACATCTAACAACTGGACAAAATCACATTTAATCAGATGAATGTGAGTAGTTGAAATGCAACACCACAGTTTCAAAAAATTAGCTCTACAATAATCAAACTATGAAGCCACTAAATATGGAGTGCCACAAGGTTCAGTACAAAGATCTCTTCTATTTCTATTATATGTGAATGATATGAATGACATAAACAAATTCTGTGGGAATAGCATTTAGTTTGCAGATGATACTAGTGTACTAGTTAGTGGGAAAGAAATGAAAATGCTTCAGAAGTGTACAATATTGAAAACTGGTTCAGTCACAACAAGTTGGTAAAAAATGGATGTTAGACATTGGCACCAAATATCTATGATGTGAAAAAAAAGGTGAACAAACTGTTCATATTCAGATATAATGGCCTACAGAGTGTAGCCAACTTAAGGTTCTTGAGTTAATGGCTCCAAAATAATCTTAAATGGAGGATACATATCGAAAAAGCCTATAGGAAATTAAGCATTAATGTTACTTAATGAGAATACTATAAGGATGCTGCAACAAATCTTGTCTGAAAACTGTATAATTTGCCTATATATACACTCGCAACTGAAATACAGACAAATTTTCTGAAGTAATGCTTCTCTCAGCCAACAACCTCTTTAGGCTACAAAAAAGGATTGTAATAATTAATGCCCAGCCTGTTGATGGAAAGGCCTAAGCAGATGCTCCTCCAGCTTTGATTAAATTTCAGCTCAAAACAGGTGCCACTGGCTTAGAGGCTTTTCAAACCTTTGGTTTTCCATTCAATGAGAAAATCCTTAATAATTCACAAGAAAAACCCTCCAGCACTTCAGAGGGATTGTGTGGTGATTATTTATCTCTCTTTGATGCCAGCCTGCATTGTGAAAGAGGCTATACAGCACGTATCACTCCCAAATCCATGGCAACGCCGGCCGGTGTGGCCGTGCGGTTCTAGGAACTTCAGTCTGGAACCGCGTGACCACTACGGTCGCAGGTTCGAATCCTGCCTCGGGCATGGATGTGTGTGATGTCCTTAGGTTAGTTAGGTTTAATTAGTTCTAAGTTCTAGGCGACTGATGACCTCAGAAGTTAAGTCGCATAGTGCTCAGAGACATTTGAACCAATCCATGGCAACGATTATACCCCACCACTTTAGCCTTACTCCCGTCACAATGCATAACACCCTAAAAATAGATTTTTGTCATCTCAAGTGGCAGCAGTTTCTGCCATTAGTCTCATCCAGTCTATGAGCTACAGCATTTTTTTTAGTAAAGAAACCTAATAGCAGACTTCACCTTTGTGGTGATTTCAAATCTACTATCAGTGTTCAATCTATGGTAGATTCAGACACTACCATAGGTGAGAAGACCTTCTGACCAATGTCACAGGTGGGTCCTATCCAAAAATTGATATGGCCAATGCATAGCTGCAGTTTTCATTTGACAAACAGTCCCACTCGGTTACAGTCGCTAACATGCCATTCAGTTTGTTTTGCTGCAATTGCTTGCCTTTTGACATCACTAGTGATCTGATGATTATCCAGCACCACCCACAACTACTTAACTGAGACATTCCCAGTTGTTGCAGATACTTGAATGACATAACTGTCACAGGTCAGACAGAAGATGAAGAATTTCACAATGAATTTATATAAATATGAATTCTTCAATCATTGGGTGGAATACCTAGGCCATATCTTAGAAATAGAACCTAATAACTGACAAAAACATGTGTGAAAGTCATTACTCTAGAACTCGCACTAACAAATCTAAAGGAACTACAAGTTTTCTTCGATAAAGTAAACTATTACTCTAAATTCATATCACAACCCTCTCAGATTTCTAAACTTTAAACAATTAGCCCAAAAATAACACACAATTTGTTTGGAGAGCTGTCTGTCAGGCAGTATTAGAAGCCTTAAAAAGAACCCTAAGAGAGGCTTGCTGTCTATCTACTTTTGACCCCACCATACCCCTCAAGTAGTCACTGACAACTCCCAAAATGGCTTTACAGTGGTTCTGTACCACAAAAATCTGATGCAACCAAACAACTCATTGCTTCTGCCTCTAAAACTCTGTCCCCAGCCAAGGTTCATTGTAGCCCTATTGAGCAAGAAGAGCTCGCCATTACTTTTGGGGTTAAAAAATTACTCATCTTCTTATAGGGAACCAAATTCAGTTAATCACTGTCCACAAAACATTTTTTGCTCTTTTTGGACCTAAATCCAATCTGCCTGATAACACAGCCAAATGCCTTCAACACTGGGCCCTCTTTTTAAACAAGTACCACTAAGACATTCATTATTGTCCAACATCTCAACAAGCAAAAACAAACGCTCCCTCCTGTTTCCCCATGGGCCTTGGCACCACATTTGATTCTCTGGAGCACATGTGCTTTCAGATCAACTACATCATGAGCAAAACAATTAAGGATTTTCTGATCAATGCAGAGGTCATCACCATGCCAATTGCCAGTAACCTCCCATTTTGCCAAGTACAGGACTTTATTACCAACAGTTTTTTCACACATCTTCCTCCCAAATCAGCTCCAGAACTGTGCATATATGAGTCCCTTAAGCATCAGGTACAGGTCATGAATGGTATCAAAGTTCGCCTCCTAGAAAATGAAGACTCCACACAGCTCTATGCTGACTGGTCCACCACACAAGGTCCATGGGACCACATTCATGTGGACTTCGCTGGACCTTTCCTTGGAAACATGTGGCCAGTTGTCACTGACGCTTTCTCAGACTTCCCATACATGGTGCATATGTGTTCTATCAATGCTCATCCAACCAGTTCGGCTCTCAAAGTAATTTTTTCTACTGAAGGTGTACCTCAGACTCTCATATCAGATGATGACATACCTGGGACTCTCAAATCAGATGATGGCCCACAGTTTGCCTCTGCTGAATTCTCTTGTTTTTGTCAGTATACTGGCACTGAGCACACCGTTCCACCTGCTCTCAGACAGTGAAGAAGAATGTTTTGCACACACATTCAAATTACAACTTAAGAAAGCAATGTCTGCTACATATCACGACAAAGAGGACACCCTGATAGGATTCATTGCTTCATATTGAACCAATCCAGATCACAAACGGTCTGCAGGTGAGATACTCCATGGCTACTACCAACACATCTTGCAATGCCTTTCATCTCCCCACCCACTCCCCTCCCACCCCCTCCACAATACACCTGCCACCTTAGTAAGATCGTCCATGCTAATCTGCTATGGCCTTCCTAGTGCACACTGACACCTATTTCTGTGTGCTAGGTTGCATTCCAGACACAGTTACTACCATCCGCAGTAAATTGCTATTTGAAATATGTGCCAAAAGGGCAAATGTCTGACACCACGTCAATCAACTTCCTTCCTGTTATACACCCTATCTTCTGGATTGGGACCACCATCCATCTCCGCCACCACAGTATAACCTCCAGTCTTGGTCTGTGCCATCACTTACATACATCAGCCACTCTCGTTTTCAACAGGCATCAGAGAGCCAATGGAGGTGGGACCACCTTCTGCTGCCGCTAGTCGATGCTCATTTCCCAGTGTAACTGGTCACTCCCACAGCAAGTGAACAGGACAATGCTGATGCTGACATCACCGACACATTTCATGACACCAAAAGGGGTTCACCCTTGCATTCAGAGCCTTTGGCCAGGCTGCCCATCACCACCTCCCCCTTCTGTTGTGCTGCCACTACAACTGGCCACAACATTTTCAGTGGTACTAGCTGAAAATTGAGGGGATCTTGTATCCCCGCCTATTGATGACTCATACTCCAATGCAGATGTTGGCAGGGACACAGCACAATCACTTGAATACATTGCGGCCAGCATTAATGGGTGCTCACAAGATACTGCAGCTAGTACAAGGAAGTGCTGACAAGACACCACGGCCTACACCGAAGGTGCTGGCAACACATGTAGTGGTGTTCTCAAATACAGTGCACACCCAATATTAAGGGAGCAGCACTGACCATGCAGCTTCACATCAAATGATCTTATAGCTTGTGACATTGTTTGGCTGATTAAGAAAACCTGCTGCTGGACTGACTTGGATTATTATCAGATTGCTACTTTTAAAGACTTTTTTCTTGTGTATGATGATTTGGCTTTGGATTTCTGGAGTTTGCGGTTACACTATCTTGTTCTGTTTTGATCTTCAGTGCACTTCAGCTCAGACAGGTTACACACATTTCCACTCATTGTAGTATGACTGGGTTTCACTTCATGAAAAAAATTAAAATATTTGTCAAGTCAGTGTTGTATACTTTGTTTAGCAACATAAACATGATGTTAAACTCTATATGCACTCATCAGTCACCTACTTTTAACAGATGCACTTAAGGCACAGCAATCATAATGCATAGAGAAAAGCTGCCAATGGTCATGAAGAATTAGGCAGCTGCACATACCCTCAGGCTGTCCCTGCCAATAATGAATTATGAGTTTAAATTTTATTTTTTTTCAGTTGCCAAGAGGTGAAAGGGTTGTCAGTTTTCATAAGTCAGTTTTAAAGCAAAAATAATTACAATTAGTGAAAAGAGATATTTGTAGAATGATAGTGTTCAACATTGTAAGCCAAAATAGTCATATTTTTGAGGGTTTTATTCCAAAAAATTGCTGATAAATTCTAATGGTAACAAAAATGGAACATCTATAACATGAGATTTGACAGAAAAAGAAAATACTGAGTGTAGAGATGCTGTCAGTCAAGTAAAAATATTGCTGGTGACATTCATGAAAGTAACTAACACTATCTGACATGGGTACAAAAGCCACTAATGGAGACAATGATATTAAAAAAAGTCTGGTATGTCACTTTTTTTGTACTACCAGTAAAAGTGTTGCCAATTAATTAAAACAGCCCTTATTTACTATCTTTTATGTGGTAATTCATGAATAGTGCATGTTTTACGTTAAAAATGAAATATTTTGCTAACTATGATCAAAAAGACTTTTGACTCCTTGAGTTCCGCCAATATTTTGGAATATTATCAACTGGGAACTGTCATTTAGGTACCACTGCATGAGTTTACAGTTCAAAATAGTAATATTATCTTTAGGTATTGCAATTAGTCATCTCAACAGAATAATGGATGCATGGTGCCAACACTTCAAAGTGAACGTGAGAAGAGAGCAAGCAGTGCAATGGTGATCCCAGGTGCAATGTGGTCTCAGCAGCAGAAAATCCAAGAGTGCAGTGGCAGGCATTGTGTACACAACATAGAACAGTGCAGCAAAGCCAGTCATATGTGTTTATCCTTGGGCATCAACGTTTGGTAACAAAGTATTCGCATTCTATTTAAACAGGTAATAATGTTACAGTAATACTGGACTATAGTTGTCCAAAATATTGTGAATTTATATTAAACTGTTGTTTCAGACCTATAAAAATCAATCACTTATTGAATTTGTAGGGCATAAATAATTTGATTTGGGTATTTAATGAAATCTATTTACAGTTATGTAATTAAATTTATTTATAATGTTTATCTCCCACATTGTGCTGTTATTTCATTAAGCAATTGTGAAGAAGGCCCATAGCATTATCATATTCTATTTGTGTCCATTTCCAGTAGCTCAAGGAGGAAAAGTTTCTGTTAATCAATGCAGACTAAAAGCTATTCACTGACATTGTCATGGAAGTTTGATTCTATTTCTCTTATGTAAAGCAAACATAATGTGTAGCTAATGTTATTAACATAATATTAAATTTACCAGTAGCATTTATTTCAAAGCAATGTTTTAATAATGGAGCTGAAAAGACAGAACATTACGCTACATTGTGATCTTGTGATCACTGAGCTCATAACTCCTAATATAAACTTTAGTTTCAGAAAATGGCTGATGTTCCAAGGATTAACACATATGACATTTTGTGGCTGAACATGTGCAAAGGTGGCCAAAGTCCCCATCTGTTAAGCCACATTGACAGCAGCAACTGTGTCCTCTGTGGGAGTGTATAACTCTTGGATCAAAGATGGTGTTCAGTTTATTCACTGTGTATATATGTCTTTTGTATGAAGACAAATTGATGAAGAACAAATTGGTAAATTTCTGTGAAAATAAATAGATTTTGAATCTTAATTTGTTGGAGTATAATTATTAGTCACTTATTCTATGGCTAAACTCTCAAAATTTATGATAGTGTTTCACCAATAATTCAGTCATGGGATTGGGCAAAGTTTCCATAATGTTTTTTCAACAGAATTTTTAAGTCTTCGTCTCCTCCTTAGAAAAGCATAATTTGTGCCTTTGCTTGATAGCTATTTCTGTATTGATAATCTATGACAGAAAATTTGTTCATCGAAGATGTTGAATCGATGGTCAAAATTGTTGCGTGTTATCAGTAACAGTAGGGGAGTTATCTCCATTTTCTTGTATCTTGAGGATGGTGGTCGGTGTTCAAGTGATGCAGTGTTGCTCCTGAGTGTAGGTTTGGATGATATGTGGAATCTCTTTGTCACTTTGGCCACCAGCTGGTGCAGGTGCAGAAGTACTTTACCGCTGACTGTTAGTTGCGCTGAGGCCTGCGCAGACTTTGCTGCGTTGCTTGCAACACAGGTGTAGTTGCCGGCGTGAGATCTGTGGACAGCTGCGATGGCCAGCGTGCTTGAATGTGTATCCTGTGTCAAGTTGATGCCATCCTGAGAATGCAGAATGGCTCCATCTTTGAGCCAGCGCAGTGTTAATGGTGGATCCCCAGCTTGGATGACGCACTGTACTTGTGCACGTTCTCCCTCAATTAGATCCCCAAAACTGAATGGCCCTATTCGTGGAGGAACTGCAAGAGATATGGTAGTCATCACAGAAAACGTAGTGATGACAGAACAACAGTCCATAGCAGAACTAATGAAGTTAGGTGAAAACACAAAATGGACACACATGTGAATCAGCAGCTGAAACAAAGTAAAATCCAGCAAGCTCCTGAAAAAAAAAAAAAAAAAAAGAAATAATCATGTGACATGAACTACTCCATGGTAGTCTTTGGGATAAGCCTTACTTTCAAATGTGAGGAAGCCAGTGATACAAGAAAACTGAACAAACCTGACTCAATAGCAAATGGGAATTTTGCAACTGGAACATCAGGAAGAAGACTCTTCTATACTCCCTCTATAAAGAAGCCAATTTCTGCTACCACTCAGCACCACAGGGCCAGTTTAGGCGACAGAATGATGACAGTGCCAAATATCCTCAATGCATGTAATCAGAAAGAGCTTTCAAAGAACAGATTTCTGTAAGAGATAAATGTACACAAATGCCTGCAGAAAAGCAGCAAGCAATTTGAAGCAATCACTTCTGAAGATTTCAATTAGCTGAAAGCATAAAACATAAATAATTTATTAACTACTCTAAGTTCAGCATCTATTATATCATTTCGGTGAAGAATTTAATTTTCTTTACAGACACTGCTAAATTTGTATTAAAGAAAAATCTGTCAGATTGCTTCATCACTAGTTAGTAAGTTGAAATACCTGCTCTGTGACACTTCAAAGTCCATAGTGTAAAAACTGGCTCTTTCTGCAGAAAAAAATATAGCAGACAAATGCTGATCAGGTACAGTCTGAAGATTTAGGCATATTACAAAATTTTAATAAAATATCCCACAGCAAGATAAACTGTGTCAAATGAAAATCTAATTTGCAGATATGGAGATTGTGAAATGATACAGAATAAGATGCAGGCAACAGGAGGGTTACCATTGACAAGAAGCTGAGCGGAGTGTGAGGCTGTAGCAGCAGCATTACTGGCAACACAAGTGTATGTTCCAGCATGGTCAGGCTTCAGACTTTCAATGCTCAAAGCACTTATGTGGCCTCCAAGCTCACGAACTCCAACATCTGATGCCAAACCACCGCCATCTTTCATCCACTTGATTGTAAGTGGGGGATCACCCTTGTTGATAACACACTGAACTCCTGTGCGTTCTCCAATATGCAGGTCCATTTGGAAAGAGAAGGGTGCTATCTTGGGTGGCACTGCAACACATTTATCCTGCAACACTGGCTTTTCAGCAGGCTTAAAAAAATTCTTTGTTACGAATGATACAGTCTTAAAAACTATACATAAATATGTCTTTGGCTGCTTCTTCTTGCTTTTTTTTGTAAACTTTTTGTTTGATAATAATATTTAATATCCATCCACCACTGAGGAAACAGTAATTACATAACACAAATGCAACCTGTAATTGATGTTTCTAATGTAAATTTAAATTATGAAAGAAATCAGACAGCCACTCACCTGTGATCGAACAGGTACAATTATTCAATCAGGATTTTCTTTGTCCAGTGCTGCATACTTAAATCCTATGCAAGTGCAATTATAGGCATTTGACAATAGAAAATGGCAATATTAATTTAAATTTGCAAGAAATAGTGATACACGATCAGTCGTTTAAATAAGCAATAAATACAGTTACTTTTTATTGCTGTAACTATTTCTTTGGGGAATTGTGTACTACACAGCAAATTCTAAACTAATTTCACTTCTTAATAGGTAGATCATCTACAGTGAAGCTTTATTAATCAGCAGAAGTTTTTGTCTTGTTAGTCCAGCACCATGATCAGAAACTGCTTTAATAACCCTTTCTCTCTTTCTGGTCATTTACTTGAGCTTTAACGATTTCTTGTGAAAGATATTGAAACGATCACTATCATTACTCACATATACTATGTGAATCAACTAAGCATTTTACTTGTTATCCATTATTATTAATGTACTTGGTTTTTAAAGGAACAGAAAACAGTTTGAAAAAATATCTCCTCAGCATTTTCACTAAGATTTCTGAAAACAGAACACAACATTAACAGCAAGTTATTCTATGAAATCAATGAGGTGAAAAACTTGTTCTCATAATCAGTACTGTCTTGTGTTGGAAGAATGTCCATTGAATGTGAAGTTAAAAGTAATGAATACGGCAGAGTCAAAACAACTGAAGGGTAGGTAGTCTGTAGCCTTTGGAGGCTAGGTGAGAAGGCACTCACCTGCACAGACCCTGTCTTTTAAAATTAATTACTTTGTATTAAAGATCTTGGAGAATATTGCAGATAATTTCCATTTGGGAAATGAAATTAATTAAGCAATGAAGATTTAAACAATAACTAAAGGCTGCAAAACATCTTTTAGTGTTACCATTTACATTGCGAAAATACTCCAACCAGTTCATGTGTGATGTAAATGCATTCCACAATTTTCCAAGTGATTTGAGAATTTATGATCATGCTGCAGGCAATACTAAAAATGTTCTGAAATAATCAGTAATGTAGATATCCTAAGTTACACTGCACAGTGGATGTTTGTTGATAATAGGCAAATGAAAAAGCTAAACAGTATAAATCTAGCACTAAACATTGTACAGTGTGAGGAAAAAAATGCCAAACTTGGAGGCCGGCATGCGATTCCTCATCGAGATTGAAGACAAAAGTTTATCTAGCAAAATCAGACCAGGTGTATTTTGAAAACACGTGTATGAAAACGAGGAGATGGGAACACTGTTATATCATGCAGCACATCAGAATGTACAGAGGAACGTCTAGCACACTGCGCTACTGTACCGGCAATGGTAACTCACTGAGTAGACTGCCGGGACATCAGACCCACATGCACCCTGACAAGAATGTTTTTCATTGCTTGGAGCAATTCCTTTGGGAAACTGATAATCTTCATCCCCAAGTAATGGACAGATGTTACTCAAGCACTAGACATACTCCACAAACAGCAGATGGGATTCTTAAAACCATTCACTAGTCACCTTGGTGAAGTACTCATGATATTGCGAGACAGTTCCAGATATCTCAAAGACAGGTTGTTGAAGTGTTGCACAATGAAGAACTGCATTCATATCATAACATGTTAACTCCACACCAGTGACCTGAGGACAGCATTCGATGAGTACATTTTTTGTGAAAGCTATTTTCAACCTCAACAACAGACAGAACACAACCCATATGTCATCTGTGAATGTAGCTTTCAGCATGCTTGTCATAAACCTCTGGGCTGGAATGTGGAGGGAGTCCTTTTGGACCCTTACCTATTGCCAAACAAGTTGAATGAATCCCTGTACTGTATGTCCCTTTGCAATACTACATTAGAAAATGTTCCACTTGGTCTTCAACTACAGCTATGGCTTCAGCATGATGAGGCCCCGCCATAGTTTGGAATGAATCCATGTAACTATTTAAATGAAGTGTTTCCAGGGAATTGGATTGGTCATGGAGGTCCAACATTCTGGTATCCATATTCCCCCAACCTTAATCCACCAGATTTTTATTTATGGAGACACTTAAAGGAACAAGTTTGTAGCACTCCACCCACAGATGTACATGACCTAATAGGTTGTGTGCATGCCGCTTTGGCAATGGTGGGTGCAAATGCTTTGCGTAGAGTCCAGCAAAGTATGATACAGTGAGTGGTGAAGTGTTTGCAAATGCAAGGTGGCTGCTTTGAACATCTTCTCTAAAGTGAACATTAGCCATACATGTATGTACCAGCTCTGTGAAGATAAGCCCAGATGTCAAACACACAGAATGGAATTATTATGTGTAGCACAATCTGCAATCTAGTGTAGCCTACCTATTGTGGTTTTTGTACCTCATTGGTTACTGTATCAACTATTATTTTCTATTGGCTCCTCTTGTGTCATGGACAAAACAAACTGGTCGTTTACATCTGTAAAAATTCATGGCATGTCTTAATGTTTAAATAAATGTAACAGTAACATAAAGAAATACATAAGATACTGCATGGTGGAGGTGTAAATTGGATACAATTTGATGCTTTAACTGGTAAAAAAAGGTGTGAATGTGACTCAGACATTGGCAAATCTGCATATCCATTCCCCATAGCATTGCCTCATCTCACTGAGCTAACAGGACACAGTGCAGAGTTCATGATAGATGTTCCTGGCCATGCTGTATGCAGTTACAGCATTGCCAGGGTCTTGTTTTTTAAATCACATTTATTTTAAACCTTTTAGCAGGAATTGGTTTTGCTAGACATTCTTTTGTCTTGAATTGGGATGAGGAATTGCATGCTGATTGACAAGTATGGCATTTTTCTACACCCTGTATATTTAACACAGGTTAACATACAGTATACTTGAGCTTATTTCAATACAAGAGCAAGAATTATCCCTACATTATTCCTGGAGCCACTGGATCCCCAGCTGATAAATGGTAGAAGGCTTTGGCCTGGTAGGGTGTTTACTCCATCTGCTCTCATCCTCTGCGATCTAACAATACTGTAGTGCAGTGGCAGTCGCAGGTGGATGATGTGTTTTATCTTTTTGTGCTTTATTGTACATGTCAATGTCCTAGGCAATTTCAGTTTTGATTGTACAAAAGATTTGACTGTAAATTTTTATGCATTTCAATTTTAAATTAGTTAATTATTGGTATGAATTGTAAGTCCTATTTATCTTATGGATGCCCCACATAAGGCAGAGGTTCAGTGTGCAGAACTGAAAATTGTTTATTCTTCCTCTACTACTTACAATTAGCCTCATCTGCACCCCCCTGCTCCCCATGCTCCCCCCTCCTCCCCCACCCTTTCCTGCAATAGCTATATAGTGCTCAAGAAAAAGTGAATGCACAAGATTTAATTGTATATATGTAACTGAAACAGTCACTGCACACACTATTGATTGAATTAGTGAATTGTTTACATTTATTGTGTTGTATAACTGTTACCTGCAGACCTGAGAACTATACTGCCAGACAAAAAGAAGTGAAGCCTGTAGAAGACATGGCATGATTAGGTGTCAATGTAACTTTGTACACATACACACCATCAGTTGGTATGAAAATAATTATTAGTGCTGCAGTTCTCCATGACACTAAGAGTGCATTAGTGTTGTTTGTGTTTAGTGTTGTTACAAGATCTGCTAGAGTATAAAATGGACACGAATAGTATCAGATGATGAGTGGTCACTGTGAAGGACTTCGAGATGCCCCATATTTGTGTGAGGCAGCGTTATCAGCACTTGACACAGTTTCAAAGGGGCCTCACTGTAGGTCTCCATTTGACTGGCTGATCAAATCATGCGATATACAGATCTGAGAGACTCCCTGCAATATTCTGTGTCATCCCGTACCATTGGTGAGAGTGTATTAGCATCCAGACTAGTGAATTACCATCCAATCCACAGGATGTCACTAACACGCAACATAAGCATCTGCTTTTGGAGTGGTACTGTGATTGGGAAGCATGAACTGCTGATGAATGAATCACAGTTCTGAACTACCCAAGGTGACCAGAGTCACTGAGTATGGTGGTGACCTGGAGAAAGATTCCATTCTTACAGAGTTTTGGGGAGGCACCGCGGTATTACTCCTGGCAGCATGGTGCTGTGACCCATGGGGTGTGATGTCAGGCTGAAGAACATGTGTGGCACCAGCTCAGACATCAGCTCCACCCCACTACCAGTAAAGGAACAGTTACAACAGCTATGGACTGGCTTGCCTAAGAGAGGATACAATGGCTTTATGACACCCTTCCCAACCAAATCAGAGCACGCATCCAGGTCAGAGGGGTTGAAACATCATACTGATAAGAGGGCTCATACTGCCAAGTTCTTTGTAAATCTGACTCGATTTTGTAATCTCTGAATTAACATCACACACCCTCTGAACCCTTGAAGTTTCATTTCATTTCACTTCACCTTCTGGATGCTTCACTTTTTTTTGTCACACAGTGCTGGTGTATGTTTAAAAAAAAAGAACATTCATCTGAAACTGTAAATAAACACAATGAGAGCTAATTTAAATTACATTTGATGTATTGTGTTTTCCATTTACTCATGCAACAAAGAAACTCTCAGAATATAGTTGGACTACATATTTAGTGTAATAACCTTCATTTAATTACTAGGTTCAATTGGCAGCACAATAATGTGGAGTGAACGTCAAAAGATAACTAATTCCCGCAAAAGTAAATCCGAACAAAAAGAAACAAACATTGGTATGCGCATAGTTATATTATGATGCATGGAATATTGAGCTATTTGTACAACATTATATGTACTTCACAGTGAATAATTATTTTAGATGATTATGATGAGCACCCAAAAACCTCTCCACTAAAACACTGGAAATGTAAAAGTTGTGGATCTCAGTAACAGTACTATAACATACCAGTGACAGTAAGTGGCAGTGTCTGAGATGAGGAATGTCCTTGTTTATTCATAGCCGTACAGCGGTACAGTCCTCTGTCTGTATCCTTCTGTACATTTTGAAGTAACAAGGTACCATTTGAAAAGACTTTCTGCCGTCGGGTTACCGGTAACCGTCTTCTGTCTGAAACAATAATGTCAATAGCATGAATTTTAATGTACTTTATTTAAAGATTACATGGTGAAACCAGTTTACTTCTTTTTAACATCTTGTGGAATGGATAATAGGTTATAGTGAGGCAATGTTTCAGTAAAATCAAGGCCAGTAACAACAGATCAGACAGACTTAGAAGCACAATGTATTCACCAGTATACAAATAACTTATGTTAGTACCAGAAAGCACAAATAAAATCATACATTTTGATGCACAGTCCACCATCTGGCTTATAGGTGAAATCATTATACACACACAGTGCAAAAGATAAAAAAAAAGCACACTCAAAAAAGAAAAATAACACACATTCCAAACAATCTCTTTATTAGAAAATACAGATAACTAAAAGAGTTTGCTTAAGTGTGGAAATAGTAGAGAATGTGTAGTATGCACCTTGGCACATGTTTCCATCACAATTTTATTGGTGTAGAAACTTGTTGCTGATTGTTTTTCATCACAGTCAGATTCTTGTGAAGTCAGGTGAAAAAATTTTAGGTGTCAGTTTCAGGAGTGAATATTATTTACAGATTTCGAAACAGCTTAATTTATTTAATTAGTATTGCACAGTGTGTCTTACCTTTCTCCCACATTATGGATTCTATAGGATACCCAGACACAGGGCAGGCTATATAAAGGGGTTCCCCTGCCACTGCTGAGACGTTAGGCATTGGTCGCACAAATGGCAATCCTGCAAAATATTTTCCAAGAAATTTTATATAAGGATACAAATGCATAAATATCTTCATTTTATAATTTTGACATTCTTAGTAGTAGATTACATTCAGTGCAGGTATTATAACAGATTATCATTTGAACCCTTTATTGCATAGTCTCTAATTGATCTGGTCCTCTTGTTGCATATTTCTATATGGTATCTCTCACAAGACTGTCCTCATAGTGTACACTTGCATAGGTTTGACAGTTCATGGTATGTTGTATTTGCACAATCCATGTGGTGGAATCCGTGTACTGCGAGTCTTGTAATTAGAGGTCTCATCTCAAAATTTGCTGCTGCCCAAGTGCGGTCGATCATGGCCCCGGATCCATAGAATTCCGTTGGTACTTCCTCTCTTTTCCTGAGTAGTGATCTTAGTAGGTTCTCCAATGCTGATGTGTTGGGAAGTAAGAACCTTGTCCTTAGATACTCTATGAGGAAAGATTCTCGGGCGAGAAGGTAGACTGATCTTGATCTTGTGGTTTTTGCTACCCCTAATGCTCTTTTGATATAGGTTGCTTTTACTCTTTCCAATATTTCTAAGTTCTTTTCATTTAGATGTATCCATATGATTTCTATCCCATAAGCCAGTATCAGTATTATTTTTGATTTGAAGAGTGCCATAGCTGTGTCTAGATTTAGTGTTCTGATGGAACTTATTTCGTTTATCGTTCTGATGGCTTGTGTCACTTTCTCTGTTGTGTGTTTAGTGAAGCACTTTGCGGACGGCTGGAGTGTTATCCCTAGATATTTGTAATCTTTTGTGATAGATAATTGCTTTCCTTGTAGTGCAAATCTTGTCGTTTTTGGGATTTTCCCGCCTGGTCTGAATACCATCATTTCCGTCTTGTCGGTGTTGATTACGAACTTGTGTTTTGTGCACCATTTTTCCACGTCTTCTATAGCCTCCTGTAGTTTCTTTAAGGTTTTTGAACCTATCACAATGTTGTCCGCGTAGGCATATGCTTCAACATCTTTGTCTTGAGCGATTTCCATAATGTCCTTTGCTGCCAGAATGAACAGGAGTGGGCTTAATGGGTCTCCTTGGAGTTCTCCGTTTGTTTGCCTTATGGGTCCAGACAGGTCGAGGTTGTCTGAGATCCTTATCTCGTTCCATTCATTTATGGAGTTTATGATCCTCGTCCAGACGCTGTCTCTTCCCAGGGATTCGTCGAGCATCCTTTTTACTAATGATCGATCGAGGAGTCTATGAATACAGCATAATATTTTTGCTTCTTATCGATGGTTTCCCATATGTTTTTTAAAAGCACCTCCACTGCTGTGATAGTGGATCTTTTTTCCCTGAACCCGAACTGAGATTCTGGGAGGTGGTCTTCCCAAATGTGTCTTAGTCTTCCTGTGATTAGTTTTGTGAATACCTTAAAAGGGTTGTTTTCCAAGGCTATTCCTCTGTATTTGTTTGTGTCCTTTGGGTCGCCCTTCCCTTTGTACATTACCCTTACTATTGCATTTCTCCACTGGCCTGGGATTTTTGCTGTTTCAATGCATTTGTTATAAAGTTTTGTCCAGGTCGGTGCTAGCAGATGGGCTGTGTCTTTAAGGTATTCATTGTAAAGCATGTCCGGTCCCGCTGCTTTTTTCCTTTTTGTTGATTCAATGATGTTTTGGACCTCATTTGGAGTGAGTGGGGACCAGGCTGGCATCTCTTGCAGTGTGAGCTCTTGACTTGCTATCTCTGCTCCTTCTCTACCATCTTTGTTGAGAATGACTTTGAAATGTCTCGTCCATTCGTTCATGCTTATATAGTGTGACTGTGCCTGCTTTTGGGGGCGGATTGCAATGAATGGGTCTCTCCTGGCTTCTTCAGCTAGTCTTCTTCCCTGTGTGCCATTATCTTCTCCCTTGTTAGTGTTTTGTAGGATAAATGGTTCAAATGATAATCTGTTATAATACCTGCACTGAATGTAATCTACTACTAAGAATTATGCAGACACTCAATACATCCTTGTAATTCACTCTCAAATGATTGTAATCTAATGTATAACTATAATGGCTATTTTGCTGCAATAAATCGTTTACATAATTTTAAATTCTTGATGATAGCAATAATCAAAGTTAAATTAAGTTAATTTAAATGTAATTCCAATATATTATGGATGACAGCTGATAAGTTAAAAAATCTAAAGTTTTTAATAACTGAGTTTTTAGGGACTTTTTCTGGTTTGTGGCCAACATGTAAAGAAGGGGTGACTTTGATTCGAACAGTGCATCCATAATGTAAATTTGAACTGAACTATATTTACGGAACACTCAAAGACATTTTGATGTTGAGCCCCTTGTTGTTTATGGAAGTCAGAGTTACTTCTTTTACAGTATAGAGATCCAATCGTAGCGTAAAAAAGACGTTAGGTCCCAGGTGAATATTGTATTATTACAGTACTACCCTCGTGTGTATGTGTGTGTGTGTGTGTGTGTGTGTGTGTGTGTGTGCGTGTGTTTTATTAAGCAATCTACAGCGTTCCACGTAAACGTGCCGTGAAATAAATGTACCGGTACATCACAGGTCTCCGGCTAGTGGGAAACAGTCCTTCCCAAACGATCTAATGTCGTTAAATATGTAACAACAACATGATTCCTCAGAGCCAGAGAGGGTGCATACGATTTTAATACCGTATCGAAAATTTGCAAAGTCTAGAGATTTTCGACGTTCTGCAGTAAAGCGGAAGAGATTCATAGGCTACTACATTCCTCATAAATGGCTGGAGAAAAGATAAGAATGGATAAACAGAGAAGGGGAATACGTGTGACGGTCCTATATACTACAATTTTTTTATAAGCAATTCCTAACACTTCCAAAATCTTTCTACCGTATCCCATCATTTCTGTCCTTCCTGACGCGGCAAATAGCAAATCCTTTATTACGTTTTTGAGCTAAAATCTGCCGTTACACATACGCGGTAAAAGAAGTGATTTGTTGAACACGAAAGCAGCAATTCGGTTGGTGGGCTATGAACATCTGCCTTGCATCGCGCTTTCATTTAATTTAATAGAGTGCTCGGGACTTACGAGCATGGAAAAAAGTATTATACAAAAATCAAAAACAATCGTAGAACAGGATTTCTATGCTACACGAACCCCTTGAAGCGGCACTTGGACATATCCACAATTCCATACCGAGCGAGGTGGCGCAGTGGTTAGACACTGGACTCGCATTCGGGAGGACGACGGTTCGATCCCGCGTCGGGCCATCCTGATTTAGGTTTTCCGTGATTTACCTAAATCGCTCCAGGCAAATGCCGGGATGGTTCCTTTGAAAGTGCACGGCCGACTTCCTTCCCTAATCCGATGAGACCGATGACCTCGCTGTCTGGTCTCTTTTCCCAAACCAACCAACCAACCACAATTCCATAAAAAGTCTTCTTGAAACTGAATGGCAAGCTGTACCAGAAGTTGTTAAAATTTTAAAGCCTTTTAAAGCAGTTCATAGAAGAAATGTCCCCGCAAACGCAAGGGTCTATTTAAAAGGTACTAGCAGCCTCCGATAGTATAGAGGGGATATTTGCGAATTTATATATCAATTTAAGTACAGAAATACCAAAGAACTTACTGCTTTAAGTTAAATACGAAATTTAATTACCGATTTAAAAACCGGGCTAGACACTCAGTCCTCTCGAAAGCAGCCCTATTAGATCCAGGCTTTAAGAGGCTTGCTTTTAAAGACGAATCTGCTTTCAACTACGCCAAAATTTCATTAAAAACTGCATTAGAAAAAATATTCATTGAAGTTCACCACTTGAAATAGAGTTGACTTTGAGTTAGTATCGCCCCCTTTTGATGAAGAGGACTCAGACTGGGAAGAATTTCATGTGAAGGCAACGTCTGTCTCTGTGACATCACCTGTTACCAGCATAATATCGATGAGGCAGTATATGGAAGAAAAGTTATCAAATAAGTACGAGTGTCCTTTACACTCCTCTACACTGAACTGCAAGTTAAGAAGGAAAACAAATTCTGTCATGGCTACTTCAGTGACGACAGAAAGGGCATTGTCAAAATCATGTCAAACATTGTCAGAATGGGAAGAAATTACATGTGGTGTCCCACAAGGATCCATCTTATGGCCATTGCTTTTTCTTGTGTACATTAATGATCTCTCATCAGTTACACTGCAAGAAGCAGAGTTCGTTTTGTTTGCAGATGACACAAGTATCGCAATAAATAGTATGTCAAGTGTAGTTCTAGAAAGATCGGCTAATGATATTTTCATGGATATGAATAAATGGTTTAAAGCCAACTCACTGACATTAAACTTCGAAAAGACTCACTATATGCAATTTAGAACCTGTAAGAGGTTTCCACCCAGCATATGCATAAAATACGAAGAAGAGCAGATAGAAGAGGTTGACAGTCTTAAATTCCTGGGATTACAACTTGATAATAAATTCAGTTGGGAAGAGCACACCACAGGACTGCAGAAACGCCTTAACAAATCTGTATTTGCAATTCGAGTGTTAGCGGACATAGGCGACATAAAAATGAAAAAAGCTTGTATACTTTGCCTACTTTCATTCCATAATGTCATATGGTATAATATTTTGGGGTAACTCTTCAAGTCAAACAAAAGTTTTGAGTCCAAAAGCGTGTAATACGTATTATTTGTGGAGTAAATTCACGGACGTCCTGTAGAAACCTCTTCAAAGAACTGGGTATACTAACTACTGCCTCCCAGTATATTTACTCATTAATGAAATTTGTCCTACATAATATATCTCTTTTTCCAACAAACAGCTCAGTTCATACATACAATACCAGGAACAAAAATGATCTGCACAAGGACTGAAAAGCACTTACTTTAGTTCAAAAAGGGGTCCACTACTCAGGAAAACTCATCTTCAATAATTTGCCAGTAAACATAAAAAATTTAGTTACAAATAAAGATCAGTTTAAAAGGAGCCTGAAAGACTTACTAGTGGCCAACTCCTTCTACTCCATTGACGAATTTTTTAATAGAAACAAATGATGTATTGTATATATTCATACTATTAGTATTGTTACTTCAGCTTAAAAAAAAAAAAAAAATGACATGTTCCACATCCACGACGATCTCCTCAGCACGGATCTATGGAACGTAAACTAATCTGATCTAATCTAATCTAAAGGCGAAGTTTCCTGAATCCGAAATGCTTGGAAATTTTTTTATTTTTAAACCTCAACCGAAGGTTTCTGTAAGAAACAATTCTGACACTATGTACATTTTCTGGTTGACTGTTGTTATATAGACTACATATGTTGATTATTGAAAAATGACTTCCCACCGAAGTAACAGTCGTGGACACGCAATTCGCCATACCAAGATCGATGTGTATTGCTTTGACTGACTTCTTCTAAGGTGCCAAAGTCTGAGTTAAAGTATAATGAAAAATTTTTTATATAAGGTTACAATTTGGATCCTACTTTGAAATGAAGTACAGATTTTTTTTTAGTTTATTTAGTTGACTGAAGAATTGAGAACATTTTTTACATTTCCCTTTAACAGCTACTTAAAATATATATGTAGTAGCTTACCTTTGTAAAACTTTGTCTTTAACTTCCACATTAAGTAATTTAAAACTTACTGTTTTTCGTTATTACTATTATCAAACCCGGTCAAACGTATTCAAGTATAAAAAATACACCAAAATACCAAGATGTAAGCATATGAAAACGACTGGACTCCATAAGAGTTTTACGATACCGTCGATGACGAAAGCAACGAGTAAAACGATAAGTTTGTAACGAATACTGTTAGTTTTAGTGACAAATACATAGGGATACATTTTTTCGTTACTTTCACAGTTCTACGAAACCAAGTACGTAGGGCATCCATTCGTAAGTTTTCTATACCTGCTTCCGATAACAAATCTGACACGAACAAATTTTTGGTAGAAGATTTATGGTTTCTACATAGTCTACGAGGTGATAAAAAAAACAGATTTTTTAAAGAATTTTGATTTTTTCGTGTATATTAATGTCATTCCCTTCAAAATAGCCCTCATTATATATTACACACATGTGCCATCGTTTTCTCCAATCCCTGAAACGCTTTTGGATCTCGATCTCTATGATAGCTTTTAGGTCTTCCTGCCTTACGTTTTTAATATGTGAAACGACGGCCCTTAACGTTTTCTTTATTTTTGGGCAAGTACAGCATTGAAGTGGTGTTTCTTATTGTGCAGCAAGAGCTATGTCATTATCGAAGAACACAGTGAGCGTAATGTTCACGATTCACCGCAATTGTCGAGCTATTCCTCTGGGACGATTGATCCTTATTGTTTCGAAGTCATATCAGTCAATACAAGTTTCATCACCTGATATATCACACGTTTCAGAAGTTCTGCATCGTTGTTTACATGGCATGAGCGAATTTTATAGCAATATCATCAGAAACTTCTGTGATTGTGACTCGGCAATTCTTCGTAATCATTTCTTTCCCTTTTCTCCAGTTCCACGGTTGATGATATGCAGGGGCGGCCAGGTCGCTCCTTCTCGATATCTTCAAAATCTTCTCTGCCTTCTGCAAAGATTATGTAGCACTCGATAACCCTTGTTTTACTCATAGCTGACTCACCAGAAGCAATACTTAAAACTTCTAAATCTTTGCTGCATTTTATTCCGTTTCTACAGGGTGAAAAGTATTTAAACTGACAAACTCCGGGAGGTGAATCTTCAGGTTTTCGCAGCGCAAAGACTGCTCCATTAAGTTTCGGGAATGCAGCCGCATGAATTCTGCTTCTTCTTCTAATATTGCGGCTGTATATCTTTCAGACATCTTCAGAGAGAGCCGTACGACTGACGCTCCAGCGCTCGCTCCATCCTTTTGAACTCGCGGACCGCGCCACTGCGCATGCGGCCACAGATAAACAAGGCGCCAGTGATGTTGATCGGCGGCAAAGACGTAACATAAGCATGAGTTACGTCTGTGGCTGCGCATTCGATTCATGCTGGGAGGTCGATGTATTACTGGGAGCTGAACTGTAGCGACGTCTTTGTAAGTTCAATATTGAAAGTGACGGATTCCATGATTTATCTAATGTGAAACCGCTGTCTCTATTAATTAAATTCTTCGTCAAGCGGATTTCAATGGCCTCTTTTACTACGGAGTCCCAGAAAGGTGAAACAGAAGTCAGAATTTCGACATTTTCATATACCATAGAGTGACCAGAGTCAATACAATGCTCTGCCACAGCCGATTTACTGGGTTGTAAGAGCCGAGTGTACCTACGATGTTCCGTACACCCCTCTTGGACTGTACGATTCGTTTGTCCGACATGTGAAAGGCCACATTCACATGGTATCTTGTAAACTCCAGGCTTGCGGAGTAGTAAGTCATCTTTAACAGAACCCAGGAGTGCAGCCGTCTTCGCCGGTGGACGAAAAATCACTTTTACTTTATGTTTAGTGAGGATCCGTCCTATTTTGGATGAAAGGCTTCCCACATACGGCAGGACAGCCATGGATTTAAATGTTTCCTCGTCATCTTCTGCATTCCATACGGACACCTTAGGTTTTATTTGTAGTGCCTTACGTATCTGTTGTGGAGAATACCCGTTGTCCTCAAAAACTCTCTTCAGATGTAAAAGTTCGTCTTTTAAACTACTTTCATCAGATATGACGTGTGCTCGGTGTACCAAAGTTCTCAGAACACTACTCGTCTGCGAAGGATGGTGACAGCTATTTGCATGTAAATATAAGTCCGTATGGGTCGGTTTCCGATATACTGCATGACCCAGAGTGCCATCTTTTTTGCGCCGAACCAAGACATCCAAAAATGGAAGACATCCCTCCTTTTCCACTTCCATTGTAAACTGAATTTGTCCATGGATGGAATTCAGATGGTTTAAGAAGTCCTGCAATTTGTCCTCGCCATGGGGCCACACTACAAAGGTGTCGTCAACGTACCTCCAAAAAACTGTAGGCTTCAAACTAGCAGACTCCAGGGCCTTCTCCTCGAAGTCCTCCATAAATAAATTGGCCACCAAGGGTGACAAACGACTACCCATGGCAACACCGTCAGTCTGTTCAAAAAAGTCGTTATTAAATAAAAAGTATGTGGAGGTCATCACATGGTGAAACAAAGCTAAAATCTCCTTATCAAAACTTTTTCCAATGAGATCTAAAGATTCAGAGAGAGGTACCTTAGTAAATAGCGACACTACATCAAAGCTGACTAATAGATCAGAGGTGTTCAGTTTCAAAGATCTTAATTTGCCAATGAAATCTGCAGAGTTCCTTATATGATGATCACATTTTCCCACAAGCGGCCTCAATAGTGACGCCAGGTGCTTGACACAATCATAGTTGGGAGAACCAATATTGCTCACGATAGGACGTAGAGGAACGTCTTTCTTATGGATCTTTGGGAGTCCATAAAGCCTTGGAGGCACTGCACCACTTGGTTTCAGTCTTCGTATGACTTCCGGTGGAAATGGGGAGGCATTCAAAAGCGACGCCGTCTTCCTTACCACCTTGTTGGTGGGGTCCTTACTGATCTTTCGGTACATACTATCATTCAGTAAGCTGTATATCTTATCATGGTAGTCGTCACGTGACATTAAAACAGTGGCATTACCTTTATCAGCAGGGAGAACCACCGTTTCGGTATCTTGGCGGAGCATACGTAGTGCAGTCCTCTCTGCCACAGATATATTGCTTCTTTGTGGGCGAGCCTTCATAACAGCTCGACAAGTTTCGCGTCTTATTTCATCTCTCTCTGAGGATGGCTGAAAGGTATACAGCCGAAATATTAGAAGAAGAAGCAGAATTCATGCGGCTGCATTCCCGAAACTTAATGGAGCAGTCTTTGCGCCGCGAAAACCTGAAGATTCACATCAAGTACCTCTTCGGGGAGGAGATGGTTTTATGTGTTCGACGATTGGACAAGCTACGACATTTGAGAGCGAGATTATTGAGCTCTTTAAGTTTTTTACTGAGGTGCCGTGACCATGGCATAATTCCGAAGTTTGCCAGGTTACTACATTTTATAAAATCGACTTCCATGAATGAGATTTTATTTAAAGCTGGTTCTGCTATTGTTAAGGAGATGATCCGATTTACACGAAGGAAGCTGGATCTTGTTTCTCAAGAACTTTATCGTCTGCACCTGAAGATGTCTGTGGAGTTACCCAGCAACTCTTGGAACTGGATAGAGGGTACAACTTGGGCCAAATCAGACTGGGTTCGTGAGGTAGCGACATCAAGACAGACTGCAAAGTTTAGCCGACTTGAGCCATCTCCACAGCAAGAAAGTATCATTCGACGCTCCGTCATTAATATTACGGGTAGAGATTTGGACGATGCTACGATGATGGTCTTAAGCAAAGGACTGAATTTTGCACCCACGCCAAAGGTTTTGCCTATACCTGCATTCATCAGTGCTGTTGAAGAAGCTGCTCGACCACTCTCTACGGATTCTGCAGATGAAATAAGACGCGAAACTTGTCGAGCTGTTATGAAGGCTCGCCCACAAAGAAGCAATATATCTGTGGCAGAGAGGACTGCACTACGTATGCTCCGCCAAGATACCGAAACGGCGGTTCTCCCTGCTGATAAAGGTAATGCCACTGTTTTAATGTCACGTGACGACTACCATGATAAGATATACAGCTTACTGAATGATAGTATGTACCGGAAGATCAGTAAGGACCCCACCAACAAGGTGGTAAGGAAGACGGCGTCGCTTTTGAATGCCTCCCCATTTCCACCGGAAGTCATACGAAGACTGAAACCAAGTGGTGCAGTGCCTCCAAGGCTTTATGGACTCCCAAAGATCCATAAGAAAGACGTTCCTCTACGTCCTATCGTGAGCAATATTGGTTCTCCCAACTATGATTGTGTCAAGCACCTGGCGTCACTATTGAGGCCGCTTGTGGGAAAATGTGATCATCATATAAGGAACTCTGCAGATTTCATTGGCAAATTAAGATCTTTGAAACTGAACACCTCTGATCTATTAGTCAGCTTTGATGTAGTGTCGCTATTTACTAAGGTACCTCTCTCTGAATCTTTAGATCTCATTGGAAAAAGTTTTGATAAGGAGATTTTAGCTTTGTTTCACCATGTGATGACCTCCACATACTTTTTATTTAGTAACGACTTTTTTGAACAGACTTACGGTGTTGCCATGGGTAGTCGTTTGTCACCCTTGGTGGCCAATTTATTTATGGAGGACTTCGAGGAGAAGGCCCTGGAGTCTGCTAGTTTGAAGCCTACAGTTTTTTGGAGGTACGTTGACGACACCTTTGTAGTGTGGCCCCATGGCGAGGACAAATTGCAGGACTTCTTAAACCATCTGAATTCCATCCATGGACAAATTCAGTTTACAATGGAAGTGGAAAAGGAGGGATGTCTTCCATTTTTGGATGTCTTGGTTCGGCGCAAAGAAGATGGCACTCTGGGTCATGCAGTATATCGGAAACCGACCCATACGGACTTATATTTACATGCAAATAGCTGTCACCATCCTTCGCAGACGAGTAGTGTTCTGAGAACTTTGGTACACCGAGCACACGTCATATCTGATGAAAGTAGTTTAAAAGACGAACTTTTACATCTGAAGAGAGTTTTTGAGGACAACGGGTATTCTCCACAACAGATACGTAAGGCACTACAAATAAAACCTAAGGTGTCCGTATGGAATGCAGAAGATGACGAGGAAACATTTAAATCCATGGCTGTCCTGCCGTATGTGGGAAGCCTTTCATCCAAAATAGGACGGATCCTCACTAAACATAAAGTAAAAGTGATTTTTCGTCCACCGGCGAAGACGGCTGCACTCCTGGGTTCTGTTAAAGATGACTTACTACTCCGCAAGCCTGGAGTTTACAAGATACCATGTGAATGTGGCCTTTCACATGTCGGACAAACGAATCGTACAGTCCAAGAGAGGTGTACGGAACATTGCAGGTACACTCGGCTCTTACAACCCAGTAAATCGGCTGTGGCAGAGCATTGTATTGACTCTGGTCACTCTATGGTATATGAAAATGTCGAAATTCTGACTTCTGTTTCATCTTTCTGGGACTCCGTAGTAAAAGAGGCCATTGAAATCCGCTTGACGAAGAATTTAATTAGTAGAGACAGCGGTTTCACATTAGATAAATCATGGAATCCGTCACTTTCAATATTGAACTTACAAAGACGTCGCTACAGTTCAGCTCCCAGTAATACATCGACCTCCCAGCATGAATCGAATGCGCAGCCACAGACGTAACTCATGCTTATGTTACGTCTTTGCCGCCGATCAACATCACTGGCGCCTTGTTTATCTGTGGCCGCATGCGCAGTGGCGCGGTCCGCGAGTTTAAAAGAATGGAGCGAGCGCTGGAGCGTAATCTAGAGGGTTGGATCCCCTCCTTCGAAAGCGTCAGATTGCAAAGCCTGGGCTACTCTCAGGGTGGAATCTCCGTCTTCGAAGATTGTGTTTGTCTGTCTGTCTGTGTGCTCGCCGCTTGCTGCTGTCGCTGTTCGTCCGTCCGTCCGTCCGCCTGCCCGCCTGCCTGCTCGCTGTCCATCGCCGTCGTCGTACCCGCTGCCGCCGCCGCTACCGCCGCCTGCTGTTCGTCCGTCCGTTCGCCGCCGACCGACGCCGACGCCGCCGCTGCCTGCTGCACGTCCGTCTGTCCGTCGCCGTTTGTCTGCGATAAGTACTCCCACCTCCACCGTCATCTACACCTCCCCCTCCCCTTCTCCCACAGTCACTTCCTGGAGTGCCGCCCCTGGCCTCCCTCCTTCCGCCTCCCCTTCCCTTCCCCCGCTCACACATCCCCCTATCTCCTCTCCTGCTGTATACCCACACCTCTACACCCTTCCTCCAGCTTCCACACCCTCAACAGCTCCCACTCCTACCCCCGCCCTCACGTACGCCTCTGTTGCCGCCTCTGCTGCCGCCCGTCAGGTGGTTGGCTTCCCCTCTCTCACCGACCCCGTCGCTTCGTCTTCTGCATCTCCCGCACGCATCACGTCGCGCCGAGCCAGCATCGCCACCACTGAACCAGCTGCTTCTCCCGGTGCCTCCGCTACGCCACAGGGAACTGCCACCCGCCACCTCCCTCTCCTCCCCGTCCCTCTCCCCTCCTCCCAGCCTCCAGTCTCCAAAAAACCCCAAAAGCGCGTCCTTACCGACTCTGCTCCCGCCACTTCCCACAAAAAATCAACACCACCTCCCCCTCCCCCTGCCGTCACCATGGACACCACCCCTCCTCCTGCCACCCATACCTTGGCCCCCACCCTCCACACCTTTGTCCTGTCAACTCCCGATCCTAAGTTCCTCGACGCTCGTACCCTCACCAAGGAAATACGAAAGTACTTACCTGGTGCTCCCATTTCCCAACTCATTCCCCGCAGGGACTCAGTCCTTATCAAGTCCCCGTCCCCATCCTTTCACACAGACCTCCTGCGAAAACTCCCACGAGTTATGTTTGGCCCCCACGCCTCTCTGACACCCTTCCTTTCCGCTTCCACTCCTCGTCAGCCCCAGCCTCCCCGTCGCCCCCCCCCCCCCCACCTACACCGCTGTGATCACCAAGCTCAGCCCGGTGATCACAGAGGATGAAGTGTTGGTAGAACTGAACTCCCACCCGGACTTGGAAATCCACTCTGCCCACCGTATCCACAATGCCTCTGGTCCCACCTAGCTCATGCGGGTATTCTCTGAATCCGCCCCATCCATAGACCATCTCCTCACCCAGGGTGCCCTGATATACCACCGTCGCCACCCTGTTGAATCCTCCAAATCCCCTCCCCAATCCTACCGTTGCCAGCGGTGCCTGATGTACAATGACCACCTGACTCCCAACTGCAAAAACCCCCCCACCTGTCCCCATTGCAAGGCCTCCCACTTTCTTAAGAACTGCCCCAACCTCGCTGCTCCTCCTTCCTGTAATACCTGCAATGGCCCCCATCCCACATACTCCCACAAATGTAAAGCTAAACCCCCTCCAGCCACCCCTGAACTTACGGTCCCAGTTCGTCCCGTCGATCCCCCTGTCCATCCCAACAATTCCATCCGTCCACCCCCCACGGCCGAGGACATCATCCGGTTCATTACCATTGTCCTCCAAAACATTCACCCTTTTCAGCGCCCCCACACCTTCCAACAAATATCCCTTGCTGCTCGCTCTGTTTTCCACCTGAACGCCTTCGCCACTTACTCCCACAACCAAGCCCACTTCACCTTCACCCGCCTCGACACCCTAGTTTAAGTCTCTTCGCTTCCCTCTCTTCCCCCCCTCCTTCCCGTCATGGCGCGGCACGAGTCTCGCATCCTCTTCCAGAACATTCGCTCCTTCCGCTCCAACAAATACCTCCTCATGCACACCCTCTCCCACCACCAGGTCGACACCTTCCTCTTGAACGAAACCTTTCTCCAGCCCCACCATTCTATCCGCACCTCCCCCTATATCCTCCACCGCACTGACGCTCCTGGTCCTCGTGCGCAGGGTGGAGTCACGATTGGCCACCTTAAGCATATCCCTGTCCGGCCACAACCTCTCCTCAATGACCCCACTGAACACCTTATCCTTAGCGTCTTCTTCCCCTCCCTCACCATTACCTGTGCCACCATCTATGTCCGCTCCACTGCTCCTCTTCCTTATGACTTCATCTCACACATTGACCACACCTTCTCCACCTATGTGATTGCCGCCGACCTCAACGTCCATAGCCGCACTCCTTCTGCCCTTCGGCGGTGGCATCAGTTCCTCTCCACACTTCAAGGTGACCTTGTTCCTCTTCCCCAGCACACCCGGCCTGAAAGTAACACCACCCCCGATGTTGTCATTGCCTCTGCCAACCTCCTTGGGCGTATCACTGTCGCCGTCCTTGACCCCACAGGTAGCGATCACCTCCCTGTCCTTCTCACCATCACATCTGCAAACCGCCCCCCTCCGGCTCCGCACCCTGCACCCCCTCCCAAGGTCGTCCATGACTATCGCCGTGCCAACTGGGATGCCTACCGGGACTCCATCTCCGCCCAGGTCGAAAGCCACCCTCTTACCTATCGCCATCCTGACGACATCAACCACACCTCGTCCTTCCTTCAGCAGGTAATTACTGACGCCGTGGAGGCCCATGTTCCTACTAAAACCATCCACCCACACCGTCCCACTCTCCCTCCGCGGGCTGTCCTCCTCCTCCGTGAATCCCGCCGCCTCTATCGCTCCTTCCTGCGCACTCGTGACAGGGATACACTCCAACGCCACCGGCAAATACAGCGACACGTACGGAACCTTATTACAGCAACGAAACGCCGAGACTGGCGCCAGACCTGCACACGACTCAACGCCACCCTCCCTATCAACTCCTCCAAGTACTGGTCCGCCTTCCATCGTCTTACTGGTTCCCTTTCCGCTCCCCACTACCCCCTTCTCCATAACGATCGCCCCCTTCCTGACAACCTCAGTAAGGCCAACCACTTCGCTTCCCACCTTTCCGAGGTCTTCTCCATCCCCGATGATCCCCACTTTGATTATTCTCTTTTCCCCATGGTCATGGAACGTGCCGATACCTCGGTCGCTCCTCTTGCTCCTAGTCTCCAGTACTTGGGGCAGTTGCCCCCCTCTGACATAAACACTCCCATCACAGCACAAGACATTAAACTTATCTTCCGGTCCAAACGCAACACGGCCCCTGGTCACGACTGTGTCACCTATCATCACCTTCGCGAAAGCCCCTCTTCCTTCCTGACTGTCCTCGCCCATCTCTATAATGTTGTCCTCTCTACTGGCTTCTACCCTGACCTGTGGAAGACCTCCCGCGTCCTCTTATTCCTCAAACCCAACAAACCCCCTTCTGCCACCTCTTCCTATCGTCCCATCTGCCTCACCTCCGTCTTCAGTAAGGTCTTTGAATCCATCCTCTCCCGCCGTATCCATCAGCACCTTGCTCAACACCACCTCCTCCCCCTTACCCAGTGTGGCTTCCGACCCTCCTTCTCTGCTGACGACCAACTCCTCAACCTTGTTCACCTTCTGTCCCTCCAGCTCAACTCCCATCGCTCCGCCATTTTTGTTTCCCTTGACCTCCAAAATGCCTATGACCGTGTATGGCATCCCGGTCTCCTCTTTAAACTCCAAACCTACGCCCTGCCTATCAATTTTGTCCGTCTGGTCGCTTCCTTCCTCTCGCACCGTCCTTCCTATGTCACCCTCCACAACACCAACTCCCGTATCTTTTATCCCACGGCTGGCGTCCCCCAGGGTTCTGTCCTCTCCCCTCTCCTTTATCTCTTGTATACAGCTGATATGCCCAAGCCACCCCCACCAGTCCACCTTCTCCAGTATGCTGATGACACCGCCTTCCTGGCTCTCTATCCTACCCTTCAACGGTCTCAACGTACCCTCCAAACCCACCTTAACCAGTTCACCACTTGGTGTAACCAGTGGTTCCTCCGTCTCAACCCCTCCAAAACCCAGGCAATCATCATAGGCCGCACCACTCGCTCCTTCCGCCTCCATGATTTCTACCTCACCCTTTATGGTCGCCCTATCCAACTCACCCCCACCCTGAAATACCTTGGCCTCACCCTTGACCGCCACATCACCTGGACCCCTCATCTCCTGACCATCCAGCAGAAAGCCCATTCCCGCCTCCGCCTTCTGAAACTCCTGTCTGGCCGGACATGGGGCTTGCATCCTTCTACCATCCTCCACACCTACAAATCCCTCATCCGTCCTATCCTCTGTTATGCCAGCGTTGCCTGGATCTCCGCCCCCACCCGCTTTTACAAGGCCCTCCAAATCCTTGAACGCCATGCGCTCCGCCTTGCCTTCCGTATCCGCCTTCCTTCCCCCACACGGCTCCTGTATGAACTGATCCCCTTCCCCCACCTCCTCCTGTTCCTCCAACATCTCCGCATCCTTTACATTGTTCGCAGGTTTGATCCCCCCCACCCTCTGGTTTCCTCCTTCCTCTCCACCCCCCGCCCGTTGCCGCGCCTCTATCGCTGTATCCCTCCCTCTCTCCACCTCCACACCCTCCATCTCCTTCATCAGGGCAATTTCCAACGCCTCCCCCTCCCGGATGACGAACTTCGCCGTGACATCTACCCTTCCTTCCAACTATAGCCTGGCCTTGTTCCCCCCCCCCCTCCCCAGGGCCCCCTTTTCCTCTTTCCTCCTTCTCCCAGAGCGGATTTTCCTCCGTCCCCCCCTCCCCTGAGACCCTGCACCCCATACTTGCCTCTCTCCTTCCCACATCCCTCCCTACCTGGCCCTCTTCCGCGCGCCCCCCACTCACCTCCCCCATCTCTTCCCCTCCCTCCCTTCTCCAGGTCTCCCTCATCTCCTAGCGCCTGGCAGATCCTCTGTGTTGCTCTTCATCAGTGTGCCACATCTGTGTTGTTTAGTGCTGTTTCTCGTGTGCGTCAAGAGGTGTGTTTTAATTGTGTCCTGCCTTGAGGTTCGCCGCCAGTGTTACGTTATGTGCTATGCCGTCCGTCGCTACCTTTATGCTCCAGTCTTACTGTGCCTTGTGTTCTTTTAACCGTTGCAGTGTGTGGCTTTTTATGTGTGCTACTTTTAAACAGTTTTTTCTCTCCATTTTACAGTCACCCCGTTTTTTGTCTATTACCTTCCATGATGTTCCCCTTTTTTATATCTATGTTCACCTTATTCTCTCCTTTGCTGTTTTTAAATGTCTTCTATTGTTTTGTTCTATGTCTTTCGGCTGAAGAGCAGCGCCTATGCTGCTGCCAGCCCGCCCCGATGGGGAATTGAAATACAATAAAGAAAAAAAAAAAAAAAGCTGGAGCGTCAGTCGTACGGCTCTCTCTGAAGATGTCTGAAAGGTATACAGCCGAAATATTAGAAGAAGAAGCAGAATTCATGCGGCTGCATTCCCGAAACTTAATGGAGCAAACTCTGGGAGGTTGTAGGGGACATCAAAACAAATATTTTTCCCTAATGTCATTTTTTCCTATGAGGATTATTTAAACCGGTGGAGGCCGTATTACGCTCTTTAGTTGTTCGAGCCGCCGGCCGCGGTGGTCTCGCGGTTCTAGGCGCGCAGTCCGGAACCGTGCGACTGCTACGGCCGCAGGTTCGAATCCTGCCTCGGGCATGGATGTGTGTGATGTCCTTAGGTTAGTTAGGTTTAAGTAGTTCTAAGTTCTAGGGGACTAATGACCACAGCAGTTGAGTCCCATAGTGCTCAGAGCCATTTGAACCATTTTTTTTTTTTTTCGAGCCGTTAGAGGCCGTATTACGATCTTCAGTTGTTAGAGGCCGTATTACGCTCTTCAGTTGTAGGCAACTGCTTTCCACCAGCGTAGTAGTGCATTGTCTCTGTTTACTAATGGAGCGATACACCTGTAGTGAGTTCACTGATATGGTTGGTGCGTACTACGTAGCGCCCCACAACGGACGAGCTGCACAGCGGGTTTATCAACAAGCATGTCCTTATCGCCGTATCCCGCATCATACGACCTTTTTTGCTGAGTACCAACGTTTGCCTGAGACCGGGTAATTTAGCAGATTACCTGGACAGGGACGCCGTCGCACGGTAAGAACGCTGCAATTTGAGGAAGCTGTCTTGCAGCATGTGGAGCGGGATCCTTCAATCAGCACTCGTGCAATTGCACGTAACATGGGGACCAATCAGACGAATGTAAGAACAGTCCTTCGAGAGCAATTGTTACGTCCATTTCACTTACAGTGTGGTCCACGACCTGGAACCAGTTGATTATCCACCCAGAGCACAGTTTTCGCAGTGGTACCTGAAACAGTGTGAAATGCATCCTACATTTCCATCCTCTATGTTGTTTACCGATGAAGCAATGTTCGGGCGTGATGGAGTCTTCAACATGCACAATTCGCATGTTTGGGGTGAGGATAACCCACATGCCACAGTTACTAGCGCTCATCAAGTGCGGCTCTTCATTAATGTGTCGGTCGGTGTTGTTGGGGACTGTTTAATTGGGTCGTATCTGCTACCTAGGCCATTAAATGGCAGGCACTATTACAATTTTCTCGCCTGAGAATTGACAGAATTGCTGGAAGACGTCCCGCTCCCTACAAGCCAAACATGTGGTTCCAACATGACAGGGCGCTGGCATATTTCAGTCGTCGTATGGGTCGATTCCTGGACCGACGGTTCCCAGAAACGTGGATTGGCAGAGGTGGTCCTGTACCATGGCCTGCTCGATCCCCAGATATGTCCCCTCTGGACTTTTTTGTGTGGGGAGAGATGCGCAACATTGTTTACGCAACTCCTGTTGCATCAGAAGAGGATCTGGTCGCCGGGATAGTAGCAGCACCAGGAACAATTCAGGATACTCCTGGGGTTTTTGCCCGTGTCAAACAGAACACGATCCGACGGTGTAACCTTTGTTTACGTGTCAATGGAGGCATTTTTGAAACTCTACTCTAATTGAAACTGGGTTGTGTTAATGTGTTGTCTCTTGGTCATAAAAAAATGGAAGAGTGTTTTTTGGTTTAATTAATTTGCCGCCAGACAAATCTTCCTCTACCGGTTTAAATACTCCTCATAGGAAAAAATGACATTAGGGAAAAATATTTGTTTTGATGTCCCCTACAACCTCCCAGAGTTTGTCGGTTTAAATACTTTTCACCCTGTATAGCAAAATTTTCCCCCCATCCCCACGAACCATGAACCTTGCCGACCTGAAGTGGTACGCGTACTTCCGTTTTCTGACATCTTCTGCATCCAGGAGGACCTCCTCACTACGGATCCATTGGAATGAGAGTAAATCTAGTCTAATCTAATCTATCACTATGGTTACATGCGACACATATTCCGAAAGGAGAAAACCAAATTTCAGAAAGCGTTTTTCGCTGTCGCGTTTACATGTTAAGGTTTGAAGCGGATTTTGTGGCCCATTTAAATATGGCGTTTGGAAAACAGCTGTTCCAGTTTCTGTTTTGGTCAGTACAATCACCGTTTCTCTTCACTTAAATATTACAATCGAAAATCGATTGTTGAAGTGGAAAACCGGCAGCTAGTAACGGATTTCCAGAGTCGATTTTGGAGTGTTTACGTGACCAACCAGAAACAGTATTGCGAAATCGGTTTACGAAATCCGGTTTTGGGAGCCTCATGTAAACATAGTGGATGTTTACCTGCGCTCGCAGAACCAGATTTCACAAACCGATTTACCAATAGCGGTTCTTGTTAGTCATGTAAGCACTTCAAAATAGATTCTCCAAATCCGTTTCCAGCTGCCGGTTTTCCACTTCCAAATCGATCTTCGCTCCCACCTGAACGCACTACCGTTTTTGAAACATAGAAATTTTTGAAAATTTGTGGTAAGGTCTTATGGGACCACACTGCTGAGGTCACCGGTCCCTAAGCTTACACACTAGTTAATCTAATTCAAACTAACTTACGCTAACGACGACACATACATCCATGCCCGAGGGAGGACTCGAACCTCCGACAGGGGAGCCGCACGGATCGTGACAAAACGCCTCATACCGCATGGCTACCCCTCGCGCCTTTTGAAACATGCTTGGGCTGTCGGGTTTTCAAAACATTCGACTAATATAGACGGAGTGACTTATTGTGCAATGAAGGAACAGGAGAAATATTAGACTGTGGCATGCGGCTGTCTACGTCTAATATTTAAGTGAAGAGATATTGCGGCTGTGCTCTCTAAATCAGAAACTGGAACATCTGTTTTCCAGACGCCATATTTAACTGGGCTTGCAAATCCGCTTCAGATCTTATTATGTAAACACGACAACGAAACACGGTTTCCGAAATTTGATTTTCGTCTTTCGGAAGATGTGACGAATGTAACCGTAGTGACAAATTTATGTTGGACAGTTGTCGTTGGAGGTGTGGTGAGTAGAGATGGGTAAACTCGTTCATTCTTGGGAACTAGTTCACTGGTGATCGCTCTTTCTTGGGAACCGTTCATTTTTACTCGTTCACCGTTCATTTGTGCATCGTATATGGTTCTTATGAAAAACTGAAAATTAGTAACATAGGTGATTGAAGATCAAAGGCGCCAAGAGGGGGCACTTGCCTCCCCCCTGGAGTACAGAGTTTTTATTCATTACTTGTAGAAGTAATTTTCGTGATTCTACAAAACCTCTCGTTTAGCCAACTGAAGCGTTATGTGGCTAATCGGAGTGAAATACGAGTAATATAAGGTGCCGCCAGCCGGCCGCGGTGGTCTCGCGGTTAAGGCGCTCAGTTCAGAACCGCGCGACTGCTACGGTCGCAGGTTCGAATCCTGCCTCGGGCATGGATGTGTGTGATGTCCTTAGGTTAGTTAGGTTTAAGTAGTTCTAAGTTCTAGGGGACTGATGACCACAGATGTTAAGTCCCATAGTGCTCAGAGCCATTTGAACCATTTTAAGGTGCCGCCCGAAAAACCGGCCCCGAGTACAAACTGCTCACCAATTAAGCACGATTTGTTGACCGCTACGAGCAGAATAGAAAAACATGTAATAATTAGGCAGAAAAGAAATAACAAATAAGCTAATGAAAACAACTACTTCGAAACAACAGATGACGATTGGCAGTCGACAATGAGCAGTCTAGTACTTGGGGCCGATTTTTCGTGCTCCACCCTATACCACTGTAATAATATTGTAGAAGTTATCATATTCTCTTTACAAAATGTGACACCAGGTCGTAGATTATGGAGCGCGGGCTCCATTCGGTTGTAAGTCGGTCTGCCTTCCATAACAATGAACATGCTGTTTTACCTTGGATCAAAGAAAGATGGCCGGCTGCGGTGGAAGAGCGGTTCTAGGCGCTTCGGTCCGGAACCGCGCTGCTGCTACGGTCGCAGGTTCGAATCCTGTCTCGGGCATGGATGTGTGTGATGTCCTTAGATAGGTTTAAGTACTTCTAAGTCTAGGGGACTGATGACCTCACATGTTAACTCACATAGTGCTTAGAGCCAGTTGAACCATTTGAAAAAAAGACGGAAAATGGTAACATGTTTGAGGCGTGCCGACTTCCTTTGCATGTGTAATAACAAAATAACTTGCCTTTTTATAGATATGTCTTCTGCTGTTTATCGAAATAGTGAAGTAAGCTGATATTCTCTTTTGCTACCAGAAAATATGTATGTATTACATACCACTTAATTTTTGTGTAATTTACGTAATTATAAAATACGCTTTAATTACCGGTTGTGGACGCTGAATAGAATACGAAAAGAACCAGAAGTCCGGAGTTTAGAAAAGGTTTGAAACATATCTAGAATTGGCGTGCGCAGTTAACGAAACGAACAACAACTCGATACCGAACTAACTAGGAGCAGTCGGTAGTGGAACGGCGACGAGTGGCCACGCGAAGGCATGTGTATTCAAATACAGAGCTATGTAAACAGGCAGAATATGGAGCTGTGAGCCGGCCGCCGTGGACGAGCGGTTCTAGGCGCTTCAATCTGTAACCGCGCGACTGCTACGGTCGCAAGTTAGAATTCTGCCTCGGGCATGGATTTGTGTGATGTCCTTAGGTTTAAGTTTAAGTAGTTGTAAGTCTAGGGGACTGATGACCTCAGATGTTAAGTCCCATAGTGCTCAGAGCCATTTGAACCATTTGATTTTGGATATGGCGCTGCGGTCGGCAAGGCCTATACAAGACAACAAGTGTCTGACGCAGTTGTTAGATAGGTAGATGCTGCTACTATGGCAAGTTATCAAGAATTAAGTGAGTTTGAACATGGTGTTATAGTGGGCGCACGAGCGAGGTAGCGATGATCTGGGTATTTTCCCGTACGATCATTTTACGAGTGTACAGTGAATATCAGGAATCTGGAGAAACATAAAATCTCCGACATCGCTGCGGCCAGAAAAAAAAAAAAAATCCTGCAAGAACGGGACCAACGACGACTGAAGGGAATCGTTCAACGTGACAGAAGTGCAACACTTCCGCAAATTTCTGCAGATTTCAGTGCTGGGCCATCAACAAGTGTCAGCTTGTGAACCATTCAACGAGACATCATCGATATGGGTTTCGGAGCCGAAGGCCCGTTTCAAATTGTATCGAGCGGATGGACGTGTACGGGTATAGAGACAACTTCGTGAATGCATGGACCCTGCATGTCAGCAGGGGGCTCTTCAAGCTCGAGGAGGCTCTGCGGTGGTGTGGGGCGTAAGCAGTTGGAGTGTTATGGGACCCCTGAAACGTCTAGATACGACTCTGACAGTTAATACACTACTGGCCATTAAAATTGCTACACCACGAAGATGACGTGCTACAGACGCGAAATTTAACCGACAGGAAGAAGATGCTGTGATATGCAAATGATTACCTTTTCAGAGCATTCACACAAGGTTGGTGGCAGTGGCGACACCTACAACGTGCTGACACGAGGAAAGTTTCCAACCGATTTCTCATACACAAACAGCAGTTGACCGGCGTTGCCTGGTGAAACGTTGTTGTGATGCATCGTGCAAGGAGGAGAAATGCGTACCATCACCTTTCCGACTTTGATAAAGGTCGGATTGTAGCCTATCGCGATTGCGGTTTATCGTATCGTCACATTGCTGCTCGCGTTGGTCGAGATCCAATGAATGTTAGCAGAATATGGAATCGGTGGGTTCAGGAGGGTAATACGGAACGCCGTGCTGGATCCCAACGGCCTCGTATCACTAGCAGTCGAGATGACAGGCATCTTATCTGCATGGCTGTAACGGATCGTGCAGCCACGTCTCGATCCCTGAGTCAATAGATGGGGACGTTTGCAAGACAACAACCATCTGCACGAACAGTTCGACGATGTTTGCAGCAGCATGGACTATCAGCTCGGAGACCATGGCTGCGGTTACCCTCGACGCTGCATCACAGACAGGAGCGCCTGCGATGGTGTACTGAACGACGAACCTAGGTGCACGAATGGCAAAACGTCATTTTTTCGGATGAATCCAGGTTCTGTTTACAGCACCATGATGGTTGCATCCGTGTTTGGCGACATCGCGGTGAACGCACATTGGAAGCGTGTATTCGTCATCACCATACTGGCGTATCACCCGGCGTGTTAGTATGGGGTGCCTCTGGTTACACGTCTTGGTCACCTCTTGTTCGCATTGACGGCACTTTGAACAGTGGACGTTACATTTCAGATGTGTTACGACCCGTGGCTCTACCCTTCATTCGATCCCTGCGAAACTACATTTCAGCAGGATAATGCACGACCGCATGTTGCAGGTCCTGTACGGGCCTTTCTGGATACGGAAAATGTTCGACTGCTGCCCTGGCCAGCACATTCTCCAGATCTCTCACCAATTGAAAACGTCTGGTCAATGGTGGTCGAGCTACTGACTCGTCACAATACGCCAGTCACTACTCTTGATGAACTGTGGTATCGTGTTGAAGCTGCATGGGCAGCTGTACCTGTACACGCCATCCAAGCTCTGTTTGACTCAATGCCCAGGCGTATCAAGGCCGTTATTACGGCCAGAGGTGGTTGTTCTGGGTACTAATTTCTCAGGACCTATGCACCCAAGTTGCGTGAAATGTAATCACATGTCAGTTCAAAATGGTTCAAATGGCTCTGAGCACTATGGGACTCAACTGCTGTGGTCATAAGTCCCCTAGAACTTAGAACTACTTAAACCTAACTAACCTCAGGACAGCACACAACACCCAGCCATCACGAGGCAGAGAAAATCCCTGACCCCGCCGGGAATCGAACCCGGGAACCCGGGCGTGGGAAGCGAGAACGATACCGCACGACCACGAGATGCGGGCACATGTCAGTTCTGGTATAATATATTTGTCCAATGAATACCCGTTTATCATCTGCATTTCTTCTTGGTGTAGCAATTTTAATGGCCAGTAGTGTAAGCAACCTGTTTGTGTTCAAATGTGTGTGAAATCTTATGGGACTTAACTGCTAACATCATCAGTCCCTAAGCTTACACACTACTTAACCTAAATTATCCTAAGGACAAACACACACACCCATGCCCGAGGGAGGACTCAAACCTCCGCCAGGACCAGCCGCACAGTCCAATGACTGCAGCATCCTGTTTGATGATCTGCATCCATTCATGTCCATTGTGCATTCCAGAGGACATGGACAATTCCAGCAGGACAATGTGACACCCCACACGTCCAGAATTGCTACAGAGTGGCTCCAGCAACACTCTTCTGAGTTTAAACACTCTCGTTGGCCACCAAACTCCCCAGACATGAACATTATTGAGCAGGTCTGGGATACCTTGGAACGTGCTTTCCAGAAAAGATCTCCACCCCCTTGCACTGTACGGGTCTATGGACAGCTCTGCAGGATTCATGGTGTGAATTTCCTCCAGCACTACTTCAGACATTAGTCGAGTCCATGCCACGTCGTGTTGCGGCACTTCTGCGTGCAGGCACGTGTACCAGTTTCTTCGGCTGTTTAGTGTATGAAAACAGGAGTGCGTAACACAGCTGCTGCAACACGACAATCTGAAGTGAGATTATTCTCCTGACCCTAACTTCTGAAAGGAACGTCAACAATACACCGCAGTCTTGTTTCCAGAGAACCAATAAATAATTAATAGGCCTATCATTATTTTATGCAGGACTGTGCAGGAGCACACACCGCCAATGCGTCAATGACAGTATTATACTATGCTATGCTGTGACAAAAAAAAATGGCTCTGAGCACTATGGGACTTAACATCTGAGGTCATCAGTCCCCTAGAACTTAGAACTACTTAAACCTAACTAACCTACAGACATCACACACACCCATGCCCGCGGCAGGATTCGAACCTGCGACCGTAGCAGTCGCGCGGTTCCGGACTGAAGCTGTGGGGCGGCAAAGCGCCTAGAACCGCTCGGCCACCGCGGCCGGCTATGCTATGACAGGAACCAGCAATTTACGAGGGACCTTCAATAAGTAAAGCAATTCATATTTTCTGAAAGCAGGTTGGTTTTATTTAGGATTCCTGTACACCCTATTATTCCCCACTCTTGTGGCTACAAAACCCTGTTTTTCAACTTAACTTCCGTTCAATGCGACGGCCGTGCGCCACATTACTGAGACGGCCCGTATGCCCGCATGGTACGACTCAACTAGTCGACGTCAGAGCCAACGTCTTGCTGCATCAATAACGTCTCCGTCATCCACCTACTGCTTCTCACGGAGTGCATCGTGTATGGACCAAACGGACGGAAGTCGGAGGGTACGTGATCCGGGCACACACGTTTCAGTACCCCAACTGGTGTATGAGTGTGTCAGCACTATCAACAGTGACGTCCAGTTGAGAAGCGAAGTGTTTGTGATACGTCAATGACCTCGATTGAGTGTCCGCACGTTACAACTCGGGAGATCTGACAGGTTTGCGCGACCTTGATGCAATGATGACAGAAGGCTCGCTCAACGTCTCACCCTGCTTTTATTCACTGTCTGGTCTCCGTAGACATCCTACAAGCGCCTATGAATATCAGCGATGTTCTGGCTTTCCGCAAAGGAAACTCAGTGACAAATCTCTGCTTGGAACGCATCTTCGTTGGAGACGCCATTTTGAACCCTACGTATAGCGCCGTCACCAATCAAAAAATGGTTCAAATGGCTCTGAGCACTATGGGTCTTAACATCTGAGATCATCAATCCCCTAGAACTTAGAACTACTTAAACCTAACTAACCTGAGGACATCACACACATCAATGCCTGAGGCAGGATTCGAACATGCGACCGTAGCGATCGCGCGGTTCCAGAATGTAGCGCCTAGAACCGCTCGGCCACACCGGCCGGCCGTCACCAATTGGAACTTAGTGAAACTATAGGGGTTGAAGTGGGAATAACCAACGAGGTCCTACAACAATTTCCGCAGTTTGTTAATGGAAATTTTCAAAGAAAAAATGTGTTGCATTGCTTATTAACGACCCAACGTTTTAGTTCTCTACCAGAAAATAAAATCAGCACGTGGCAGCATCTCAACAAAGGGCAGAAAATGCCAAATAAATTTTAATTTCCGCTCAAGAAAGCAATTATAAAGAATAAAATAAAGGAACACTGTAGCGTTCTTCTAGCGTCAAATGTTATACATGTTAATTGGTAACGAAACACGTCTTTCAGTACAATGGTTTTTATTGACTTACCATAAACTCTCATGTCGGCAGAATGGGTCACTTCGCCCACTCTGTTGCTCGCTGTGCAACTGTATATGCCTCCGTCTTCCACAGCCACGTTGCTTATGTTCACGTGGCTGATAACGTCGCCATGTAACGTCACGTACTGTCCAATGACGAACCTTCAACAAACACAAAACAGAATTAGTATGTAACCAAATACTGCAAGAAAACTGCATCGTTTATACACTCCTGGAAATTGAAATAAGAACACTGTGAATTCATTGTCCCAGGAAGGGGAAACTTTATTGACACATTCCTGGGGTCAGATACATCACGTGATCACACTGACAGAACCACAGGCACATAGACACAGGCAACAGAGCATGCACAATGTCGGCACTAGTACAGTGTATATCCACCTTTCGCAGCAATGCAGGCTGCTATTCTCCCATGGAGACGATCGTAGAGATGCTGGATGTAGTCCTGTGGAACGGCTTGCCATGCCATTTCCACCTGGCGCCTCAGTCTCAGTTGGACCAGCGTTCGTGCTGGACGTGCAGACCGCGTGAGACGACGCTTCATCCAGTCCCAAACATGCTCAATGGGGGACAGATCCGGAGATCTTGCTGGCCAGGGTAGTTGACTTACACCTTCTAGAGCACGTTGGGTGGCACGGGATACATGCGGACGTGCATTGTCCTGTTGGAACAGCAAGTTCCCTTGCCGGTCTAGGAATGGTAGAACGATGGGTTCGATGACGGTTTGGATGTACCGTGCACTATTCAGTGTCCCCTCGACGATCACCAGTGGTGTACGGCCAGTGTAGGAGATCGCTCCCCACACCATGATGCCGGGTGTTGGCCCTGTGTGCCTCGGTCGTATGCAGTCCTGATTGTGGCGCTCACCTGCACGGCGCCAAACACGCATACGACCATCATTGGCACCAAGGCAGAAGCGACTCTCATCGCTGAAGACGACACGTCTCCATTCGTCCCTCCATTCACGCCTGTCGCGACACCACTGGAGGCGGGCTGCACGATGTTGGGGCGTGAGCGGAAGACGGCCTAACGGTGTGCGGGACCGTAGCCCAGCTTCATGGAGACGGTTGCGAATTGTCCTCGCCGATACCCCAGGAGCAACAGTGTCCCTAATTTGCTGGGAAGTGGCGGTGCGGTCCCCTACGGCACTGCGTAGGATCCTACGGTCTTGGCGTGCATCCGTGCGTCGCTGCGGTCCGGTCCCAGGTCGACGGGCACGTGCACCTTCCGCCGACCACTGGCGACAACATCGATGTACTGTGGAGACCTCACGCCCCACATGTTGAGCAATTCGGGGGTATGTCCACCCGGCCTCCCGCATGCCCACTATACGCCCTCGCTCAAAGTCCGTCAACTGCACATACGGTTCACGTCCACGCTGTCGCGGCATGCTACCAGTGTTAAAGACTGCGATGGAGCTCCGTATGCCACGGCAAACTGGCTGACACTGACGGCGGCGGTGCACAAATGCTGCGCAGCTAGCGCCATTCGACGGCCAACACCGCGGTTCCTGGTGTGTCCGCTGTGCCGTGCGTGTGATCATTGCTTGTACAGCCCTCTCGCAGTGTCCGGAGCAAGTATGGTGGGTCTGACACACCGGTGTCAATGTGTTCTTTTTTCCATTTCCAGGAGTGTATTATAAAGAGTGTACAGACCTCCGATTAGTCAGTCTGCATTTGTCTGCGTTAGTCTGTAGTCAAGTTTCAATCTGCGCCTAATAAGATTACCATATTCCTGTACATAGCCATGAAGATAAATGAATAGACACTTTGTCAAGTATCAGAGATATGTGAGAATAATATTAAAATACCAAGACCAAAGGAACTTCAGATTGTCAATTGTAAATGGCATCCAGAACCAAGTTAAGTTATTTTTATGCTTGTTATTATTTTAATAAGTGTGTGTGAAAATTAATCAAGTTCTGTTTAAAGTTGGTCACCGTCAATCTGCTACTCTAAGCGTGCAAGTGGCATTTCTATTGTCTGACCTAACGGCAGAAGATAAACACGCCACGATAAGACCACGAGACATATTGCTGACACTCGCTTACTTCGTTACAGCGACAAGTCAAATAATCTGATGGTGTGTGTGCCGAAGGTCTTGCAGTACGCACACCACAGAATGTAACCCAAACAAATACTCACAGAAGGTGTTGAGCAAAGGCAAACGTCACCATTTCTGCCGATCCATCTTCCAGGACGCTTATTACATGGAATGTATTCGAATTAGTCCATAGTACCACCCTCCTAAACTATTTCTATTCCTTCTGAGACGCTCTTTATATACAGGCTGGAACACCTGATATTTGTACCCCTTTTTTATTTATTTACTTTTATTTACACGTCAAGTTCCGTAGGACCAATTTGAGGAGCAAGTCGCCAAGGTCATGGAACGTCTCAGTACACAAAATTACAACATAAAAGTAATAACAGACAAAAATAAAATGTTTATGAACGCGAAAAAGTCAATCCGTAAGTTAAAGTAAATACAATCAACAATACAACAAGAATCAGCTTACTTTTGCAAGGAACTCCTCGACAGAATAGAAGGAGTGACCCATGAGGAAACTCTTCAGTTTGGATTTGAAGCTCGTGGATTACTGCTAAGATTTTTTAATTCGAGTGGTAGCTTATTGAAAATGGATGCGGCAGTAAACTGCGCACCTTTCTGCACAAGAGTTAAGGAAGTTCGATCCAAATGCAGCTTTGATTTCTGCCGAGTATTAACTGAGTGAAAGCTGCTTATTCTTGGGAATAAGCTAATATTGTTAACAAGAAATGACAGTAAGGAATATATGTATTGAGAGGCCAGTGTTAAAATATCCAGACACGTGAACAAGGGGCGACAAGAGGTTCGTAGACTTATACCACTTACTGCCCGAACCGCCCGTTTCTGAGCCAAAAATATATTTTTAGAATGGGAAGAGTTACCCCAGAATGTAATACCATACGACATAAGCGAATGAAAATAATCAAAGTAGACTAATTTTCGTGTCGAACGATCACTCACTTCAGATAGTAAAAATGGCAGCATTAAGTCTTTGAACAAGATCCAGAACGTGGGCTTTCCACGATAGTTTACTATCTATCTGAACACCTAGAAATTGAACTGTTCAGTTTCACTAATCATATGCCCATTCTGTGAAATTAAAACGTCAGGTTTTGTTGAATTGTGTGTTAGAAACTGTAAAAATTGTGTCTTACTGTGATTTAGCTTTAGTTTATTTTCTACAAACCATGAACTTGGGTAATGAACTGCACTATCTGAAATCGAGCCAGTGTTGCACACAACATCCTTTACTACCAAGCTAGTGTCATCAGCAAACATAATTATTTTAGAGTTACCAGTAATACTAGAGGACATATCATTTATATAAACAAGGAACAGGACTGACTTCCTGGACCACCCCCTCCACCCCCCCCCCCCCCCCCCACTTGACTGTACCCCACTCAGACCCCACATCACAGCCATTCTCAACATCGTGAATAATGACCTTTTGCCGTCTGTTGCTAAAGTAAGAGGTGAACCAATTGTGAGCTACTCCCCGTATTCCATAATGGTCCAACTTCTGGAGCAATATTTTGTGATTTTCATAGTCAAACAGTCAAACGCCTTAGTTAAACCAAAAAATATGCCTAGAGTTCGAAACCTTTTGTTCAACCCATCCAGTACCTCAGACAGAAAAGAGAATATAGCATTTTCAGTTGTTAAGTGACTTCTAAAGCCGAGCTGTACATTTGATAACAAATCGTGTGCCATAAAATGACCAATTATCCTTACATACACAGCCTTTTCAATAACTTTAGCAAACACTGATGGCATAGAAATACTCACAGTTGGCAATTGCGTTCAGGATTTTCGGTTGACTTAAGAAAGCACATCCACCTTTCTTCCACGGAGAGTTTAAACTTCTGTTCTTCCGAGTAACGCTTAATTTCTTAAAAGCTCTTTAGATACTATCCATTTTTGGTTAGTTATACAATAGTATATAACAATAATCATAACCCAATCTGGGTTTCAGATAGCGTCATCCAATCAAATACTTGATTATTATTAAAAGAAATACCCCTTTTCTCTAATATCTGGAACAGTGGCTGTCAAAGTGTGCGCCAGGGAGCCTCAGTGCGCTCTAGAACATTTACGGGTGCGCCCTGTAATATTTTAGGAAAAAAATGGCCAGATATAAAAGAACAAGTAGCTACTCAATTTTATCCATTTCACGACACGTATAATACGGAACGAGTCCACAAGTTTTGTCGAATAGTTCAGTTTGGTTACGGAAATAAAATGGCAAGGAGTTGAAGAAAATGGCGTTCGAGGCATTTATTAATTATGAGTGACCATGAAGCATTATGTTGTAAGAAACTTGCAGTCCATGGTGGCAGTCTTGGACTGCAAGTATTTTACAAAATATCAAATTAGTTAATCTGTATATTGAGCAACCAGTAAAGGAAACAAAAAGGAAAATTCGGAGTAGGAATTAAAATCCATGGAGAAGAAATTAAAACTTTGAGGTTCGCCGATGACATTATAATTCTGTCAGAGACAGCAAAGGACCTGGAAGAGCAGCCGAACCAAATGGACAGTGTCTTGAAAGGAGGATATAAGATGAACATCAACAAAAGCAAAACGAAGATAATGGAATGTAGTCTAATTAAATCGGGTGATGGTGTGGGTATTAGATTAGGAAATGAGACGCTTAAAGTTGTAAATGAGTTTTGCTATTTGGGGAGCAAAATAAGTAATGATGGTCGAAGTAGAGAGGATATAAAATGTAGACTGGCAATGGCAAGGAAGGCGTTTCTGAACAAGAGAAATTTGTTAACGTCGAGTATAGATATACGAGTCAGGAAGTCTTTTCTGAAAGTATTTGTATGGAGTGTAGCCATGTATGGAAGTGAAACGTGGACGATAAATAGTTTAGACAAAGAGATAATTGAAGCTTTCGAAATGTGGTGTTACAGAAGGATGCTGAAGATTAGATGGGTAAATCACATAAGTAATGAGGAGGTACTGAATAGAATTGGGGAGAAGAGAAATTTGTGGCTCAACTTGACTAGAAGAAGGGATCGATTGGCAGGACATATTCTGAGGCATCAAGGGATCACCAATTTAGTATTGGAGGGCAGCGCGGAGGGTAAAAATCGTAGAGGGAGACCAAGAGATGAATACACTAAACAGATTCAGAAGGATGTAGGTTTTAGTAGGTACTGGGAGATGAGGAAGCTTGCACAGGATAGAATAGCATGGAGAGCTGCATCAAACTAGTCTCTGGACTGAAGAACACAACAACAACAGAAAAATAAATTACTGTGTTGGCCACACCAAATTTTACCATGGGTGAAGTGTTACATTTATAAATACAGTTACATTCATTATTAAATGAATTAATCACTCCCAGAATTGCGTGATGTTATGATTGTAGCAATATGACAATTATTTGACGATTCTGTTTCTCCAGACCTCAGCATTCTGCCATCCGAATAATTATTTTTCTCGCCCCACTGCGAATTGCACATTCCGTAGAATTCCTTACACTTCTCGGATGTGTAAGGGATGACCTATGTGGGCCAGCAATGGCTTTATCATCAATCATTATTTGGAAATACCTTTGCCCAGTTCCCAAACAGCCGCTACTGTTAGCTTAGATTAGCAGCAATGGAAGAGAGAAGACAGTCGGCATGAAACGTTCCGAATATTTTCGACACTACAATAATTTTTTTTAAAAAAAGGATTTAATTGTGTTAATTGTGAAAAATGATCGCTGAAACTGATTTTTTATTATCATATAAAATTCAGCACAGTAAAGACTACACGAATAAGCTACTTTCATTAGAAAAGCTTTTCATTGATTTTCTGTAATATATTCAAGTTGTTCGGAAAGTCCCATTATAAAATTCTAGGACTTGTAGAGGGGAGTGAGTACATCATGTTTTGAACATGAAACCATGTCCGGAAACCTACGAAACAGCCGTTTGAAAAAATGTTTGCTTGGTAGGTATGCAACATGGCAGTCCGGGGGGGGGGGGGGGGGTTACGTCGAATCGGCTGATGCCATTTGACGTCTGCTCTTCCACTCTGACCTGTTTCAAGCCTCATTCAAGTGTCTGTGAGTATTAGAGCTGTTATGGCGTAAAGTCTTGCCCCGGCAATCCAGTCGCGAACGATACAGAAGAGATGGTCTGTGAGGAGACGTCAGCCAATCGCACGCTGACCGGTACCCCCTCCAGGACGACAATGCGACAGCTTCGGCCCATATGTGAAGAGGACATAAGCGTCGCGAACGACTGGCGACGGCTCAGTTGAATAGTAGCTCTAAGACTAGCGACTTGAATAGAAGCGTCAACGCTCGTTACTTCGCTTGTACACTCTATGTAGCTCAGACTTGGAATTATTATACTGAAGAAGATTCATCATTTCGTATGTCGCCCTTTGCTTGCGACACATCAGTGTAATTGTCAAAGTTAAGTATTGTCATTTACTTTTTATAATAAAACTTTTCAATACGACTTGTTTGATCTGATTGTCTAGCGAACCGAGTACGATGGATTCCTAGACACCCCATATTTGACAAGTTTGGAGACATAATAAGAGCAACATAGTTGACTACACGTTTGCGTAATACGCCGATATGATCCTTCTGAATGGAGTAGCTCACGGTAAAGGAAGAGCTCTATCAAGAGCGTTCTCCACACCGTCCACTCCGTCGCATACCCTTTTGGCCATAATTACGCAATGACTTCGAGAAAGGGTACCTTCACCGTCAGCAGGTGTGACTGTGGAGCTCCAAGGAGACGGCGCGCACCCGACGTGGTTCAAAATGGTTCAAATGGCTCTGAGCACTACGGGACTTAACATCTATGGTCATCAGTCCCCTAGAACTTAGAACTACTTAAACCTAACTAACCTAAGGACATCACACAACACCCAGCCATCACGAGGCAGAGAACATCCCTGACCCCGCCGGGAATCGAACCCGGGAACCCGGGCGTGGGAAGCGACAACGCTATCGCACGAACACGAGATGCGGGCACACCCGACGTGGAAGAGGTCGTACTGCATCACGTTGAAGAAAACCCGTCAACGAATACACAAGCAATTTCTTTGTCTGTTAACGAGTGAAACTGTAAAACGAGTAATGTACTGTGTCACGACTGATAAGTTAGTTGTAAAAGTGGTCACGTCAACGACATGTTTTCAAGTGACTGTAGAACGGAAACGGCACGTTTCCGGACGTGGTTTCCAATTCATATTATCTACTCACCACCTCTAGAAGTTTATAACGGTAATTTCCGAACACCCTGTATATTAAATATTTTGTAATGTTTATAAATTGATTGTTCAGATGCTCTGAAGTTGTAAGAACTTGCATTTTTTTGTGAAATTGAAAATTTTGAAGGATGTTTTATCGTTAAAAGAACTTGTAGCTCTGACCGAAACGTCGGACTACACTACTGGCCATTAAAATTAAATTGCTACACCAAGAGGAAACGCAGATGATACGAGAGTATTCATAGGACAAATATATTGTACTAGAACTGACATATGATTACATTTTCACGCAATTTGGGTGCATAGATCCTGAGAAATCAGTACCCAGGACAACCACCTCTGGCCGTAATAACGGCCTTGATACGCCTGGGCATTGAGTCAAACAGAGCTTGGATGGCGTGTACAGGTACAGCTGCCCATGGAGCTTCAACACGATACCACAGTTCATCAAGAGTAGTGACTGGCGTATTGTGACGAGCCAGTTGCTCGGCCACCATTGACCAGACGTTTTCAGTTGGTAGGAGATCTGGAGTTGTGCTGGCCAGGGCAACAGTCGAACATTTTCTGTATCCAGAAAGGCCCGTACAGGACCTGCAACATGCGGTCGAGCATTATCTTGCTGAAATGTAGGGTTTCGCAGGGATCGAATGAAGGATAGAGCCACAGGTCGTAACACATCTGAAATGTAACGTCCACTGTTCAAAGTGCCGTCAATGCGAACAAGAGGCGACCGAGACGTGTAACCAATGGCACCCCATACCATCACGCCGGGTGATACGCCAGTATGGCGATGACGAATACATGCTTCCATTGTGCGTTCACCGCGATGTCGCCAAACACGTATACGACCATCATGATGATGTAAACAGAACCTGGATTCATCCGAAAAAATGACGTTTTGCCATTCGTGCACTCAGGTTCGTCGTTGAGTACACCTCCTTTCTGTGATGCAGCGTCAAAGGTAACCGCAGCCATGGTCTCCGAGCTGATAGTCCATGCTGCTGCAAACGTCGTTGAACTGTTCGTGCCGATGGTTATTGTCTTGCAAACGTCCCCATCTGTTGACTCATGGATCGAAACGTGGCTGCACGATCCGTTACAGCCATGCGGATAAGATGCCTGTCATCTCGACTGCTAGTGATACGAGGCCGTTGGGATAAAGTACGGCGTTCCGTGTTACCCACCGATTCCATGTTCTGCTGACAGTCACTGGATCTCGACCAACGCGAGCAGCAATGTCGCGATACGATAAACCGCAATCGCGATAGGCTACAATCCGACCTTTATCAAAGTCGGAAACGTGATGGTACGCATTTCTCCTCCTTACACGAGGCATCACAACAACGTTTCACCAGGCAACGCCGGTCAACTGCTGTTTGTGTATGAGAAATCGGTTGGAAACTTTTCTCATGTCAGCACGTTGTAGGTGTCGCCACCGGCGCCAACCTTGTGTGAATGTTCTGAAAAGCTAATCATTTGCATATCACAGCATCTTCTTCCTGTCCGTTAAATTTCGCGTCTGTAGCACGTCATCTTCGTGGTGTAGCAATTTTAATGGCCAGTAGTGCATTTATTTTGTATCATATAAGGGTAGGTTCTTCGAGTCGGACATCGTTTTAATAACATTCTTTAGGGTACGTGATGGCGTCATGATGTATGTATAACATGCATCGAAGAAACGGAGTATCGGCTACTTTTGCTGGCAGGCAACATTAGGGTGCAGCTACGTTTGCCATTCTATTCCCTGTTTCATCAGTTTTCACATGGTAGGGGCATTTTGGTATCCCGTGACTTTGTTGGTTGGGAACATCAAGGTGGATGGAGGTAAGTACTCTAATACTGGAAATGTTAGTCTTTAATCCTCATTAGTTACATGAGATGTATGAAGTCGGTGAAAAGTGGCAGTAACAAAATTCCAGAGCTTCTGAGTTGCTCTAAAGATGCCGTGGACAAGCTTATTCGCCAGGATTTGACGAGCTGGGCTGCGATTATAGACTGAGCTACAAGACCAGTAAAATACGGGTGTTATACACAGCTCAGTCAATTTCACAAACGGCGGTGGCAGAAATGAAGATAAGAGCGGTTGCTCGATGCATCCCAGCCACGCAGCCACTTACCATTAAGATGAAGATCAGAGAGGTCATCAAGATAGCAGAACGGCCTGTCAGCACGAACTACTAATTTGGTTATTAACTATCGCCGTCCTGGCTGTCAACGATTTCGGTACGTCACGCTTTCTGAGGCAGAATGGTTCACGTGATTCGTTTATCATAGCCAATTAAACTGAAATCAAATACGTCAAACAAAAAAGTATATATAAAGTTCCAACATAATGTAGGAGCGAGGACCAGCAACTTAGATTACTAAATTGTATTTTTCCAGCTTTCATCACAGTTGCAATAAAAATTATTTATTTGTGATTATTAATTTCAGCCAACATTGTTGCTTCTAAAAGCATGGCATTCGTTGTAAACTTAACATACCGGGTGGTTATAATCAAACTTTCCCTATTTAACGCGTTGTTGTTGTTGTTGTGGTCTTCAGTCCAGAGACTGGTTTGATGCAGCTCTCCATGCTACTCTATCCTGTGCAAGCTTCTTCATCTCCCAGTACCTACTGCAACCTACATCCTTCTGAATCTGCTTAGTGTATTCATCTCTTGGTCTCTCTCTACGATTTTTACCCCCCACGCTGCCCTCCAATACTAAATTGGTGATCCCTTGATGCCTCACAACGTGTCCAACCAACCGATCCCTTCTTCTAGTCAAGGTGTGCCACAAATTTCTCTTCTCCCTAATTCTATTCAATACCTCCTCATTGGTTATATGATCTATCCATCTAATCTTCAGGATTCTTCTGTAGCACCACATTTCGAAAGCTTCTATTCTCTTCTTGTCCAAACTATTTATCGGCCACGTTTCACTTCCATACATGGCCACACTTCATGCAAAAACTTTCAGAAAAGACTTCCTGACACTTAAATCTATACTCGATGTTAGCAAATTTCTCTTCTTCAGAAATGCTTTCCTTGCCATTGTCAGTCTTTATTTGATATCCTCTCTACTTCGACTATCGTCAGTTATTTTGCTCCCCAAATTGCAAAACTCATTTACTACTTTATGCGTCTCATTTCCTAATCTAATACCCTCAGCATCACCCGATTTAATTCGAGTACATTCCATTATCCTCGTTTTGCTTTTGTTGATGTTCATCTTATATCCTCCTTTCAAGACACTGTCCATTCCGTTCAACTGCTCTTCCAGGTCCTTTACTGTCTGTGACAGAATTACAATGTCATCAGCGAACCTCAAAGTTTTTATTTCTTCTCCATGGATTTTGACTCCTACTCCGAATTTTTTTTTGTTTCCTTTACTGCTTGCTCAATATACAGATTGAATAACATCGGGGAGAGGCTACAACCCTGTCTCACTCCCTTCCCAACCACTGCTTCCCTTTAATGCCCCTCGACTCTTATAACTGCCATCTGGTTTCTGTACAAATTGTTAATAGCCTTTCGCTCCCTGTATTTTACCCCTGCCACCTTCAGAATTTGAAAGAGAGTATTCCAGTCAATATTGTCAAAAGCTTTCTTTAAGTCTACAAATGCTAGAAACATAGGTTTGCCTTAATATATTTTCTAAGATAATTTAACACGTTATAACATGAAAACTAATTGCCGTACGAATACCAAACTTGGTAGTATTAATGTCCAGAGTATGGGGTGTATGAATTCCATGCGTCACAGCGCCGCCGTCCATTTCAAACGATGGTCACCAGGTGCCGTGATCAGTCATCGTGATTCGTAGACTCACACAAATGACCAGTCGCAGTGCACTTGTTGACGTGTCAACATGAGCTTCGAAAAAAGGAGCAGGGCATTATTGGTGAAGCTCTATTATCAAAACAACAGTAATGTTGCAATTGCACTTCTAGAATATCGCCGGCTGAAATGATTACGGAAGGGTCCTCTTTCTCCACCTGCTGTGTTCGAATCAACTGGAGAACTGGGCGTCGATCCGGGAAGAGGCCGAGGACCGGTCGCACCACAGATGGTTGATGAAACCGCTTTTGCTATGGCAGACAACGCTGCGGGCAATTCCCGATCGTCAGGCAGTGCACGTGCTGTGTGACGGTAGTTGAACATCCAGTGGTCCACTGTATGGAAGGTACTTCGAACCATTCTCAAATGGTATCCGTACAAGATCCATATCGTCCAGCAGCTTGCACCACACGACGCGCAACGACGTGTTGACTTCGCTCTCCACTCTCTCGCAAGGACTGAAGTTGACGAGGGCTGTCCGTGGACCATCCTATGGATAGACAAAACCCATTTTTCTCTGGTGGGTGAGGTGAACACACAGAATTTCCGAGTGTGGGGATCTTCACTTCCGCTCACTGGACATGAACTTCCTCTGTCCGTATTGTGTGGTTTCACGGCTACATTCATCATTGGCCCACTATTTTTTGAACAGGTTGGCGCTCAAGGACCAAAGACGTTGTGCAGTGTGACTGACCAGCGTTACTGCGATATGCTTCACCAGAGTGTTTTACCCGTCCCACGTGAGAGAGACGCATTGAACACAACAGTTTTCATGCAAGATGGGGCCCCACCGCACATCGCTCGTGAGGTTCACTTGCTTCTCAAAAACACATTTGGAAAAGATCGAATTATCAGCCGATCGTTTCTAAATTCTTGAGGGACGATCACGTCATCTCACTCCCTATGATATCTGGTTGTGGGTCTACCTGAAGGACTGGGTTTACTAGGGGAACATTCACACATGTGCTGATCTGAAGCGCAGCATATCAAGAGAGGTAGCCACCATACCTATGGACATGTTTCTTTCTGCTGTGGAGAATGCAATCCTGCGCTTTCAGACTCTTCTGGACACTGATGGACGCCATATTGAGCCCCTTTTGTAGCAGTAATGGTACAGATATGTAATGGTATCATGTACCGTAGCTGCACATTAAAAGTGTTTCAAGTGAAATCATTCCGCGTTATTTCTCTTCCCCATGTCCTTGACAATAAAGCTATCAAGTTTGGTATTCGTTCGATCATTAGTTTCCGTGTTATAACGTGTCAAATAGGGAAAGTTTAATTACAACCACCCAGTACGTTTCCACCAGTGCACAAATATGCGATAGCCATAACTGGTACTTTTATATACACTCCTGGAAATGGAAAAAAGAACACATTGACACCGGTGTGTCAGACCCACCATACTTGCTCCGGACACTGCGAGAGGGCTGTACAAGCAATGATCACACGCACGGCACAGCGGACACACCAGGAACCGCGGTGTTGGCCGTCGAATGGCGCTAGCTGCGCAGCATTTGTGCACCGCCTCCGTCAGTGTCAGCCAGTTTGCCGTGGCATACGGAGCTCCATCGCAGTCTTTAACACTGGTAGCATGCCGCGACAGCGTGGACGTGAACCGTATGTGCAGTTGACGGACTTTGAGCGAGGGCGTATAGTGGGCATGCGGGAGGCCGGGTGGACGTACCGCCGAATTGCTCAACACGTGGGGCGTGAGGTCTCCACAGTACATCGATGTTGTCGCCAGTGGTCGGCGGAAGGTGCACGTGCCCGTCGACCTGGGACCGGACCGCAGCGACGCACGGATGCACGCCAAGACCGTAGGATCCTACGCAGTGCCGTAGGGGACCGCACCGCCACTTCCCAGCAAATTAGGGACACTGTTGCTCCTGGGGTATCGGCGAGGACCATTCGCAACCGTCTCCATGAAGCTGGGCTACGGTACCGCACACCGTTAGGCCGTCTTCCGCTCACGCCCCAACATCGTGCAGCCCGCCTCCAGTGGTGTCGCGACAGGCGTGAATGGAGGGACGAATGGAGACGTGTCGTCTTCAGCGATGAGAGTCGCTTCTGCCTTGGTGCCAACGATGGTCTTATGCGTGTTTGGCGCCGTGCAGGTGAGCGCCACAATCAGGACTGCATACGACCGAGGCACACAGGGCCAACACCCGGCATCATGGTGTGGGGAGCGATCTCCTACACTGGCCGTACACCACTGGTGATCGTCGAGGGGACACTGAATAGTGCACGGTACATCCAAACCGTCATCGAACCCATCGTTCTACCATTCCTAGACCGGCAAGGGAACTTGCTGTTCCAACAGGACAATGCACGTCCGCATGTATCCCGTGCCACCCAACGTGCTCTAGAAGGTGTAAGTCAACTACCCTGGCCAGCAAGATCTCCGGATCTGTCCCCCATTGAGCATGTTTGGGACTGGATGAAGCGTCGTCTCACGCGGTCTGCACGTCCAGCACGAACGCTGGTCCAACTGAGGCGCCAGGTGGAAATGGCATGGCAAGCCGTTCCACAGGACTACATCCAGCATCTCTACGATCGTCTCCATGGGAGAATAGCAGCCTGCATTGCTGCGAAAGGTGGATATACACTGTACTAGTGCCGACATTGTGCATGCTCTGTTGCCTGTGTCTATGTGCCTGTGGTTCTGTCAGTGTGATCATGTGATGTATCTGACCCCAGGAATGTGTCAGTAAAGTTTCCCCATCCTGGGACAATGAATTCACGGTGTTCTTATTTCAATTTCCAGGAGTGTATTTTATACATATATAAAAGTACCAGTTATGGCTATACATATGCGTGCACGGGTGGAAATGTATGTCAACGTTTATGATGAAGACTTTGATTAGAGAATGGACAACATAGTCCGAAACTAGCCACCATAAATAAAAATTTTTGAGTGGAGTTGTGACGGCAACTGGAAAAGAGGTATATGATTTACATCTTCCTCTGTCCTCTCATCCAGTCAGCCCACAGCATATCTAACCACCACTGACACGAGACAAACAGCACATGTGAGGGTATTTTCGAAAAGAAATACCATTTGATTATTATAAAGACGACACCACATGTAACGGCAGTGCAATCAAGGGATGCAGGAGGTTCGCACTTGTCAGCATGTCTTCGATTACTACCACAGGCTCCATGCAAGCGCAGGAGAATATCTCCCATAGCATAACACTGCGCCCACCTGCGTGCGACCGTGGCACGCTGTAAGTTTGGAGCCGCTGTTCACCACGATGACGGCGTTTGTGGAGACTACCATCGACCTTGCGTAGCAAAATGTGTTTCACCTGAAGATCCCACATGTCTCCATTGATCGGCGGTCGAATCCCGATAGCTCCGTGGTCACTGCAGTCATTGGGTCAATATGTAGGGGTGGTCTCCTGCAGAGCTCAGCGTTCAAAAACGTAAGATGAACGGTGTGTTCCGAAACACTTGTGCGTGCACCAGCATTTTGCTCTTTCGGCAGAGATGCCACAGACCACCATCTATCGTACTGCACAGAGCAGACAAGCCTCCGAACCCCACGTTCTGTGAAGAGTCGGCCGGCCGCGGTGGCCGTGTGGTTCTAGGCGCTGCAGTCCGGAACCGCGGGACTGCTACGGTCGCAGGTTCGAATCCTGCCTCGGGCATGGATGTGTGTGATGTCCTTAGGTTAGTTAGATTTAAGTAGTTCTAAGTTCTAGGGGACTGATGACCTAAGATGTTAAGTCCCATAGTGCTCAGAGCCATTTGAATTTTGTGAAGAGTCGTGGACTTCCTACCATTTAGCGGCTAGTCGTAGTTTCACTGTTCTTCTACCTCTTTCCGCAGATGCTCACGACGGTGGCACATGAACATTCGACCAGCTTCGCCGTTTTCGAAATACTCGTTCACAGGCTCTGCGAAATAATAATCTGCCCTTTGTGAAAGTCGCTTATCTCATTGGATTTCCCCATTTGCAGCCCATATGTTCGCTAGGGTGATTCACTGTCCGTGTCTGCTCCGCTTGCATACTTTCACTAGTTCGTCACGTGCCCGCAACGCCACCAGGCGGTATCCGACGTTGCGGTGGGCAGTGGTCATAATGCTTTGGCTTGTCAGTGTACGCGGCGCTATGACCAATGGCCTTTTGCGAGGTACTCGACTCCAAATATCCGTTGAATGAGGTTCCCTTCACAATATTCGCTCGAAACTGATTGAACTGGACCTGCATTCACTAACAGCAGCAGTTCCTATCGAGTTTGGATCCGACTGTCATTGGCAAGGCGTGACACGCGTCTGTCATCTCTGTCGGTTAGGTTTTTTTTTTACGAGAGTCGTACTTACATCGTGTTACACGGTTGCGAGTGATACACCATTCCCTTTAGACACATTAGACAAGACACAAGAACAAATCGGCCACCTTCATTCACCTTGTGGGCATGAGATCGTCCAAACACGATAGTTCCTTTCTGCCACTGTGGTACTTCTCCACGTAGACAGCTTTGTGCGCTAATTCCATATAATCGACAGGCAGATACAGGGGCTGGACAAACAGAGTCATGGAAGAAAGTATTCATACACCGTTGTTTATGCAGAATATCTTCACTTATTAGAACTAAAGAGCACAACCAGAGATGTTATTTGGCAAACTAACAATATGGGGTTTCCTTCCTAATCTGTGCATATAAAAGGATTAACTGAATTAGCCTTCTGCAAGAAGTAAATAAAAATTTTGTACCGGCTGCTTTCACACAAGGGGAAGAAAGTATTCATACACTACTAGACATGTAAACATAGAAACGACTTACGAGCTGGTCGCAGCAATGACCACCTTCAGTGGCATGCTGTATCTCATGCATATCGTTTATGTGCAACGGCCAAATGGGCCCCAAAGGCAAGGATACAATTGTAGAGGGAAGGCAAACAGTTGTCTCCCAACATGAAAAGGGAAAATCATTTTCAGAAATAGCTGACAATATTGGAAGTAGCCGGGGAACTGTGCAGTCCATAATATCGTGGTTTAGAGAAAGAAATACTCTCATTAGTAGCGAAAGATGTGGTCGACCACAGAAGCTAACGCGAAGAGAACGAAGTATGTTAATAAGGATGGCGAAAAAATGTCCTAAATTGACAGCGTCTGCATTGTCCGCGTACGTTAATGATCAGTTCGGGAAGGAAATCGTACCAAGTAATATGCGCTAAATTTTACGTAGAGCAGGTTATGGAGCTAGGGTGCCTAGAAGAAAACTATAAATCAGCAAGAAGAACAAAAGTTAAGAACTGAATTTGCTTGAGAATATTTAAGCAAGAGCACTAGATTCTGCGACAAGGTGCTGCTCACAGATGAAAGTAAATGTACCATATTTGTAAATGATGGCAGAATTATTGTGTGGAGACGACTAAATCCTGAGCTGGATCACAAGCACATTCAACTCACAGTAAATCACGGTGGTGAAGGAATTATGGTATGGGGATGTGTGGCTACATCTGGCGTTTCGCAGCTTGTTTTTGTTGAAGGTAACATGGATACATTTCATTATTTAAAAAACGTTAAGGAAAATCTGCAAAAATATTGGGTTTAGCCACAGATTACTACTTTCTAGGCTCCGCTGGGTAGCCTTGCGGTCTGAGGCGCCTTGCCACGGTTCGCGCTGCTTCCCCCCCGTCGGAGGTTCGAGTCCTCCCTTGGGCGTGTGTGTGTGTGTGTGTGTGTGTGTGTGTTGCCTTTAGCGTAAGTTAGTTTAAGTTAGATTAAGTAGTGTGTAAGCCTAAGGACCGATGACCTCAGCAGTTTGGTCCCACAGAACTTACCACTACTTTCTACAAGACAGTGACCCTAAGCATACAGCTGAAACTGTTCCTCTGTCGTTGTTGTTCCATACTTCCCATGTTCTTAAATTTCCAGCACAGACAGCAGACCGTAATCCAATTGAACATCTTCGGAGTACGCTTGAAAGAATGGTAAGAAAACATGAAATACGAAGTAAGACTGGTCTGAAACAATTTCTACAACAAAAAATGGCAAAATGTTAACTCAGATGCTACCAAAAAACTGATTCATTTCATGCCCAAGAGGTCAAAGGAAGTGATACATAGAAGAGGAATGCCTACAAAGTATTAACGTTGTCATTATATTTATGTACATTGTAATTTTCTTCGTTTGTATGAATACCTTTTTCCCCTTTGTGTGAAGCCAGGTGTACAGAATTTTTATTTACTTTTTGCAGAAGGCCAATTTAGTTAATCCTTTCATATGTACAGATTAGGAAGGAAATCCCCATATGTTAGTTTGCCAAATAAAATCTCTGCTTGTGGTCGTTAGATCTAATACTAAAGTTATTTTACATGAACAACGGTGTATGAACACTTTTTTCCATAATTGTATATGGAAACACCGATAGAAATGAATACTTGAACATCAACGCAGATACTAGCCAAGCCTGCAGGTTGCGCTGTTGTATCTGACCACGAACGGCACCTGTGCGATGTCCTGGATACGTTATAAGTGTCAGCCGTGGTCAGAACAGTGTTCTGTGTAGTTGTGAGTGTATTATGTCGGAACTAAGCGACTTAGAAGGCGGGCAAATTGTTGGTGCTGGTATGGTGTGCGCTTCCGTCAACAAGGCAGACGAAGTGTTTGATGTGACACCATACCGAAGATTTATATCGCATATAGGGAAAACGGAAAAACATCAACGTTTAAGTCACAACGCGGACGAAAGTGTGTATTGAATGATAGTGATAGACAATCACTGAAGAGCCTTGTGTGTGGCGAAAAATACGATAACGACAGCTGTAAAAGTCACTGCAGACCTGAATGTGGCACTCGCGAATCCTGTCAGCACCAAAACAATGCGGAGAGACCTCCATAAGCAGGGAATGTCAGGGCGAGATGCAGTTCCAAAACCACTCATCGGTGATGCTAATGCCCGTAACAGGAAAACGTGGTGCCGAAGCCATAAAACCTTAACTATGGAGCAGTGGAAGAAAGCCATTTGGTCGGATAAGTTTTGTTTCATATTGTTTCCAACACCGGCTGAGTATACGACCCAAGAGTGAAACACAGCGGTAGTACGGTGACGACTTGAGTAGCCATATCATGATATTCCATGGGCTTAATGGTTACTCTGCAAGGTCATATTATTCCAAAGGAGTACGTGCCATTCTGTCTGATCAGGTTCACCGCATGGTACAATGTTTTTTTCCCCAGTGGCGGTGCTGTGTTCCAAAGCGACAGGGCACCTGTTCATACACCATGCATCGTCCACGACTGGTTTTGTGAGCACGAGGATGATTTGTCGCATCTCCGCTGGCCAGCACGGTCACCAGCTCTCATTGTTATGGAGCCTTTGTGATGAACGAGGGCAGTTCAATAAGTAATGCAACACATTTTTTTTCTCGGCCAATTTTGGTTGAAAAAACCGGAAATTTCTTGTGGAATATTTTCAAGCATTCCCGCTTCGTCTCGTATAGTTTCATTGACTTCCGACAGGTGGCAGCGCTGTACGGAGCTGTTAAAATGGCGTCAGTAACGGATGTGCGTTGCAAACAACGGGCAGCGATCGAGTTTCTTTGGCGGAAAACCAGGGCATCACAGATATTCATAGGCGCTTGCAGAATGTCTACGGTGATCTTGCAATGGACAAAAGCACGGTAAGCGTGTGTCATCATCGCCGCAAGGTCAAGCAAGACTGTCTGATCTCCCGCGTGCGGGCCGGCCGTGCACAGCTGTGACTCCTGCCATGGCGGAGCGTGCGAACACACTCGTTCAAGATGATCGACGGATCACCATCAAACAACTCAGTGCTCAACTTCACATCTCTGTTGGTAGTGCTGTCACAATCGTTCACCAGTTGGGATATTCAAAGGTTTGTTCCCGCTGGGTCCCTCGTTGTCTAACCGAACACCATAAAGAGCAAAGGAGAACCATCTGTGCGGAATTGCTTGCCCGTCATGTGGCTGAGGGTGACAATTTCTTGTCAAAGATTGTTACAGGCGATGAAACATGGGTTCATCACTTCGAACCTGAAACAAAACGGCAATCAATGGAGTGGCGCCACACCCACTCCCCTACCAAGAAAAAGTTTAAAGCCATTCCCTCAGCCGGTAAAGTCATGGTTACAGTCTTCTGGGACGCTGAAGGGGTTATTCTGTTCGATGTCCTTCCCCATGGTCAAACGATCAACTCTGAAGTGTATTGTGCTACTCTTCAGAAATTGAGGAAACGACTTCAGCGTGTTCGTAGGCACAAAAATCTGAACGAACTTCTCCTTCTTCATGACAACGCAAGACCTCACACAAGTCTTCGCACCCGAGAGGAGCTCACAAAACTTCAGTGGACTGTTCTTCCTCATGCACCCTACAGCCCCAATCTCGCACCGTCGGATTTCCACATGTTTGACCCAATGAAGGACACAATCCGTGGGACGCACTACGCGGATGATGAAGTTATTGATGCAGTACGACGTTGGTTCCGACATCGACCAGTGGAATGGTACCGTGCAGGCATACAGGTCCTCATTTCAAGGTGGCGTAAGGCCGTAGCATTGAATGGAGATTACGTTGAAAAATAGTGTTGTGTAGCTAAAAGATTGGGGAATAACCTGGTGTATTTCAATGCTGAATAAAACAACCCCTGTTTCAGAAAAAAAATGTGTTGCATTACTTATTGAACTGCCCTCGTATTTTGGAGAGAGCGGTAGGTGATCGCTATCCACCTCTATCATCTTTAGCTGAATTTTCCATTGTTTTGCAGGAATAATCGTATAAGATTCCCTTGAAAACCGTATAGGACGTGTAGCTATTCATTCCGAGACGAATGGAAGCTGTTTTGAAAGCTACCGGGTTTCCTACCTCGTATTGGGCATACTAATGTGTCTCCGGTGTTGTCATACTTTGTTCTCCCCTCCTCCTCGCCCCCCGCCACCCCTGCCTCCGTAACACCATTTCATTGTCGTGACGTGCGTCGGTGATGGATGATGACACGTCTGTCTAGTTTCAGTTCTACACCATCTAGCCGCGCGAAGTGGCCGCGCGGTTTGAGACGCCATGACACGGATTGCGCGACCCCTCCCGCCGTAGGTTCGAGTCTTCATTCAGGCATGGGTGTGTGTGTGTGTTTAGCATAAGTTAGTTTAAGTAGTGTGTAAGTCTAGGGGCCGATGACCTCAGCAGTTTGCTCCCTTTGGATTCAAATGGCTCCAAGCACTATGGGACTTAACATCTTAGGTCATCAGTCCCCTAGACTTCGAACTACTTAAACGTAACTAACCTAAGGACATCACACACATTCATGCCCGAGGCAGGATTCGAACCTGCGACTGTAGCAGCAGCGCGGTTCCCGACTGAAGCGTCTAGAACCGCTCGGCCACAGGGCCGGTCTCCCTTAGCAATTCACAGCCCACACCATCTAGAGCCTTCCAAAGCAGCCAGCCTGCTGTTTTGAGGAGATGGCTTATATTTTTTTCGATATTGTATTGTATGTGTTATTCCGAGTTCCGATGCAATGTTCCTTTGGGCATGCATGCACGTGCAAAAGAACAGCCCCGCGACTACTACAGCGTTATGGAATACATGAAATGTGGACAACCATCAGCTGTGTAATGGAATGTCGACTATGAAAATTTGTGAAGGACCGGACCTCGAACCCAGATAACATGCTTATCGCGTGCATGCATGCCTAGAGGAACATTGCCTCGTAATTTGGAATAACACTGTCAATGCAATATCGTATCCGCTGACACCGGGCGAGCTACTTTCAAGTACAATGTGTGGCCTGTATGGAAATACACGTAATGGATGTACGAGTACAGATTGTAGACACATAGTTGACGACGTATTTAAGTTTGGATCTAGCCGTGGGTCGTTTTCGGATAGCCTAATGGTAGCGCAGCCGCTTGTGACAAGCGGGGCCGGCCGCTGTGGCCGAGCAGTTCTAGGCGCTTCAGTCCGGAACCGCGCTGCTGCTACGGTCGCAGGTTCGAATCCTGCCTCGGGAATGGATGTGTGTGATGTCCTTAGGTTTGTTAGGTTCAAGTAGTTCTAAGTCTAGGGGACTGATGACCTCAGATGTTAAGTCCCATAGAGCTTGGAGCCATTTGAACCATTTGATAAGCGGGAAACTCGGATTAGAGTCCAGGTCCGGCACAATTTTTCATTGTCGTCATTCCATTATATAGCTGATGTTTGTCCGTAACCGCAATTGCGAAAAAAAAAAAAATCGTTAAAATGGCTCTCAACACTATGGGGCTTAACTTCTGAGGTCATCAGTCCCCTAGAACTTAGAACTACTTAAACCTAACTAACCTAAGGACATCACACACATCCATGCCCGAGGCAGGATTCGAACCTGCGACCGTAGCGGTCGCGCGGTTCCAGACTGTAGCGACTAGAACCGCTTGCGAAAAAAATTCATGAATATTTTTTCGGTGAGCTTGCTGAAAGCAGGCAACGGCCTTGCCGCAGTCGATACACCGGTTCCCGTGAGATCACCGAAGTTAAGCGCTGTCGGGCATGGTCAGTGCTTGGATGCGTGACCATCCGGGCCGCCATACGCTGTTGCCATTTTTCGGGGTGCACTCAGCCTCGTGATGCCAATTGAGGAGCTACTCGACCGATTAGTAGCGGCTTCGGTCAAGAATACCATCATAACGACCGGGAGAGCGGTGTGCTGACCCCACGCCCCTCCTATCCGCATCCTCCCCTGAGGATGACACGGCGGTAGGATGGTCCGGGTAGGCCACTCGTGGCCTGAAGACGGAGAGCTTTTTTACTGAAAGTACATGCTTAAGATTATAAAGACAGTTTACTCCACCGTTAAGGCTCTTATCGAATCGATCTGTGAACCAGCGTTCTGTACAGTACTAATGTTGGCACTAGTGACGGGGAGCTCGTGAATGAGTCGTTCAAATGAACGCTTCACTCCAGTGAAGTGTGAACTAACCACTCAATTTCAATGAACTGGTACTTCAAACTCTTCACAGATAGCACACTCCACACTTCTCTAGTTCACTGACTCCCTTCCCCTCTCCCTACCCCACTACATCGGCGCTACGTCACTCATTCTCCCTTCGCTTCATTCCTCCCTCTACTGCCTGTCGACGAATCGCGCGGTGTTTGTGGGAAACGATAGGTTTACGAGGGGTTGGGGAAGGGAGCGTCAGTTGCTTCCTACAGTGCTGACATCATTACTCGTGACTATTTGTGCAGTTATACAGGGTGATTCAAAAAGAATACCACAACTTTAAAAATGTGTATTTAATGAAAGAAACATAATATAACCTTCTGTTATACATCATTACAAAGAGTATTTAAAAAGGTTTTTTTTCTCTCAAAAACAAGTTCAGAGATGTTCAATATGGCCCCCTCCAGACACTCGAGCAATATCAATCCGATACTCCAACTCGTTCCACACTCTCTGTAGCATATCAGGCGTAACAGTTTGGATAGCTGCTGTTATTTCTCGTTTCAAATCATCAATGGTGGCTGGGAGAGGTGGCCGAAACACCATATCCTTAACATACCCCCATAAGAAAAAATCGCAGAGGGTAAGATCAGGGCTTCTTGGAGGCCAGTGATGAAGTTCTCTGTCACGGGCTGCCTGGCGGCCGATCCATCGCCTCGGGTAGTTGACGTTCAGGTAGTTACGGACAGATAAGTGCCAATGTAGTGGCGCTCCATCCTGCTGAAATATGAATTGTTGTGCTTCTTGTTCGAGCTGAGGGAACAGCCAATTCTCTAACATCTCCAGATACTGTAGTCCAGTTACAGTAGCACCTTCCAAGAAAAAGGGACCGAAAACTTTATTGGCTGAAATGGCACAGAAAACGTTCACCTTAGGCGAGTCACTTCATACTGAGTTGTTTCCCGCGGATTCTCAGTGCCCCATATACAGACATTGTGACGGTTGACTTTCCCGTTAGTGTGGAAAGTTGCTTCATCACTAAACACAATCTTTGAAACGAAAGATTCATCTGTTTCCATTTGAGCAAGGATAAAATCACAGAAATCGATTCTTTTAATCTTATCAGCTGCAGACAGTGCTTGAACCAATTTGAGACGATAAGGTTTCATAACTAACCTTTTTCGTAGGACTCTCCATACAGTTGATTGTGGAATTTGCAGCTCTCTGCTAGCTCTGCGAGTCGATTTTCCTGGGCTGCGAACAAATGCTTGCTGGATGCGTGCTACATTTTCATCACTCGTTCTTGGCCGTCCAGAACTTTTCCCTTTACACAAACACCCATTCTCTGTAAACTGTTTATACCAACGTTTAATACACCACCTATCAGGAGGTTTAACACCATACTTCGTTCGAAATGCACGCTGAACAACTGTCGTCGATTCACTTCTGCCGTACTCAATAACGCAAAAAGCTTTCTGTTGAGCGGTCGCCATCTTAGCATCAACTGACGCTGACGCCTAGTCAACAGCGCCTCAAGCGAACAAATGTACAACTAAATGAAACTTTATAGCTCCCTTAATTCGCCGACAGATAGTGCTTAGCTCTGCCTTTTGTCGTTGCAGAGTTTTAAATTCCTAAAGTTGTGGTATTCTTTTTGAATCACCCTGTACTTTGCGTCTACGGGTAGCCTACTGTTGGCAGCGCTTGCAGACAAATGAATATTAAAGATACAAACGAAGAGGCTGGTTGTGTGAGCAGGCATAGTCAACATGAAAATAAAATGCTTACATTGTGAGTCTGGAACTGAAGTATGCGTGGAATCCACGCTTAAAAGATAATCGTTCATGTAGGAATGTTTATCTCGTACACAATATTGAAATAGTTACACTAAATGTCAATTTGAGGATTGGCCTAATTAAATTTAAAAAATACATATATATTTATGAATAAATATCAACGGATTTGGCGAATGTTCTGAGATTTCCGTTTAAAAACATGATTCGTTCCACTTTTTTTTCTGTCAGGCGATTTCTTCTGTCAGTTATAAAGTGTCCTGCCTTCGAGAACACTCTTTCACACGGCGTGGAGGTTGCAACAATACACAGTCGTATTTTTGCAAGTTCAAAGAGCGAGGGGTATACTGACAGCTGTTCACACCACCACTGAAGTGGATTTCCTTGTCTCTGTAGCAGGGGCTCTTGTAAATATTTGTCGCCTTCCACTATTGCAGCAGCTCTCAGGTGTGGACTACTCTGCAGCCTGGAAAACACTTCATCAAATTCGAGCTAGAGACTAGAAGTAGATTCAGTGGTGGGAACTGAGATTGTTGCATTAGCAGTGGATGTTTTCGTCACAAATTTCTCACAGTGCCTGGTCAGGTTTAATCTCACCATCTCAAAAACTTTCACCATATCAAAAAAACCATGTAATTTGAACCGGGGATCCAATGAAGTTGCTTCTGCGAAAATGGAATTTTCCTCTATATTTAGAAATCGTCGTTTTAGGTCTTCTGCTAACTTTTCGGCCATCTGTTGCACGTGTACATGAATTTCAGTGTCATTAACAAACCTGCAACACCATTTTTTCAACGAGCGACTAAGGAGTATAACTTTAGAAGCAGTGACAACATTTTCACTTGACTGTCGGTGCAGTCTTTGAAAACTTTCAACAGGTCACAGGCCACAGGCTTGTGTTACACTTGCAATGTCCTCTGCAGTCAGATCTGGAAGATCCGGATAATTCAGAGTTATAACTGTCATTAGGGAATTCTTAACCTCGATTATTCTTCGCAGCATATATTAGGTTGAATTCCATCTTGTAACAGTGTCCTGTTTTAGTGTCAGAACTGGCTCTTTTAACTGTTCCTGCATCTTTTTCAGCTTCGTGCAGGCCTGCGAACTTCTTTTACTTTTTCTTGAATGCTCCATTCCCTTGTGACAGTTCTTCGAAGAGTTTTTCTGACGAGTGCTTTTCGTCGTATTTAAAGCACTATAGGAGGGAAGACGCCAGCTCCAGGTCTTTAACGTAGTGTGCTGTCACCGACAAATAACTCTCATTTGTGGTTGAGGTCCACCCATCCATTGTCAGCACAACCGCTTCCTCAGAATTAATTTTGACTCTCACAATTTCTTTATCATGGCATACTGTTGTTGTAGTAGTGTATTGGAAATGGTCTTACGAGCTAGCATTCTGTAAGCATCATTCAGTTTGCCTACGAAACTTCGGAAATGTTTGCTTTCCACTATGTTGAAGTGCAAATAATCATTTACAACAGTCTCCAGAAGTGTGAAATCTATCTCCTGATTTCTAATGTTCCGTGATATTGGTGTCTGCTGTCTGATAATGAAGTGATACTGTTATTTTCTGGCACCGACTGCTGTTCGCTTCTGGCAATTGCTGATGTTGGTTTCGGATTGTCCGGGTTATTTGTCCAAGAAATGTCGGAAGATGCAGGAGCAGGGGGCGCTAAACGCCTAACTGACGTTGACCCTGTTGGATGCAACACGAACATGACGCGCTAGATTAAATGTATTTCTTCCTTTATATGAAATACACTTAGACCAACGGTTGCACTTTGCTTTCCCATCACCTAAATCGGCGAAGAAACCCCAAATTTCACTACTTTTACGCGATCGTGAGTTGCTAGCCATTGTATAAGAGTGAGCAGACACAAAAACTGCTTTCCGAATAAAATAAAGAGGGATTTTACCTGAAATCGTACCAATGACTACAGGTGACAGTTTACGTTTTGAATTTGGAGGGTTATTATTCTCAACAAAAATAAAATCTACAGGAAAACTGAATAATTCCTTAACGTAAGTATATATACTTTGTGACAGTGGTAAACATACACTCCTCGAAATGGAAAAAAGAAAACATTGACACCGGTGTGTCAGACCCACCATACTTGCTCCGGACACTGCGAGAGGGCTGAACAAGCAATGATCACACGCACGGCACAGCGGACACACCAGGAACCGCGGTGTTGGCCGTCGAATGGCGCTAGCTGCGCAGCATTTGTGCACCGCCGCCGTCAGTGTCAGCCAGTTTGCCGTGGCATACGGGGCTCCATCGCAGTCTTTAACACTGGTAGCATGCCGCGACAGCGTGGACGTGAACCGTATGTGCAGTTGACGGACTTTGAGCGAGGGCGTATAGTGGGCATGCGGGAGGCTGGGTGGACGTACCGCCGAATTGCTCAACACGTGGGGCGTGAGGTCTCCACAGTACATCGATGTTGTCGCCAGTGGTCGGCGGAAGGTGCACGTGCCCGTCGACCTGGGACCGGACCGCAGCGACGCACGGATGCACGCCAAGACCGTAGGATCCTACGCAGTGCCGTAGGGGACCGCACCGCCACTTCCCAGCAAATTAGGGACACTGTTGCTCCTGGGGTATCGGCGAGGACCATTCGCAACCGTCTCCATGAAGCTGGGCTACGGTCCCGCACACCGTTAGGCCGTCTTCCGCTCACGCCCCAACATCGTGCAGCCCGCCTCCAGTGGTGTCGCGACAGGCGTGAATGGAGGGACGAATGGAGACGTGTCGTCTTCAGCGATGAGAGTCGCTTCTGCCTTGGTGCCAATGATGGTCGTATGCGTGTTTGGCGCCGTGCAGGTGAGCGCCACAATCAGGACTGCATACGACCGAGGCACACAGGGCCAACACCCGGCATCATGGTGTGGGGAGCGATCTCCTACACTGGCCGTACACCACTGGTGATCGTCGAGGGGACACTGAATAGTGCACGGTACATCCAAACCGTCATCGAACCCATCGTTCTACCATTCCTAGACCGGCAAGGGAACGTGCTGTTCCAACAGGACAATGCACGTCCGCATGTATCCCGTGCCACCCAACGTGCTTTAGAAGGTGTAAGTCAACTACCCTGGCCAGCAAGATCTCCGGATCTGACCCCCATTGAGCATGTTTGGGACTGGATGAAGCGTCGTCTCACGCGGTCTGCACGTCCAGCACGAACGCTGGTCCAATTGAGGCGCCAGGTGGAAATGGCATGGCAAGCCGTTCCACAGGACTACATCCAGCATCTCTACGATCGTCTCCATGGGAGAATAGCAGCCTGCATTGCTGCGAAAGGTGGATATACACTGTACTAGTGCCGACATTGTGCATGTTCTGTTGCCTGTGTCTATGTGCCTGTGGTTCTGTCAGTGTGATCATGTGATGTATCTGACCCCAGGAATGTGTCAATAAAGTTTCCCCTTCCTGGGACAATGAATTCACGGTGTTCTTATTTCAATTTCCAGGAGTGTATTCATTCTATTTTGGAGTACATTTTAAAAGGAACATAAAATTGGACTGCATTTCGTTGGTAGCCCTAGTTTTCAGTTCATGAATACAACAAATAAGGTTTCACTTGGCAGATAAAGACTTTTTTGGACGCTTCATGAGAAAATGTCGAGCAAGATTAAATGTAATACCTTTTTTATATGTAACAGGCTTCTCTGTTTATCTTTCCTTTGTCCCCTTCGACCATGCTCTATTAACTCAGACGCTGTAAGAGCGTAAAACATTGCGTGCACTTTACGTCATAGTTCGGCCATCTGTTGGTAAAATTATGAAGTATTACGAAGCTTTATTGTACGAGCGAGGCGAAGCGAGCGTAGCCGCGGCTTAGCGGCGAACTGGGCAACTTCGCCAGGCTTCCGTACTTCATGAATGAACTACTTCATTTGAACGCTTCAGGGCAAAGAGTGAAGTGAATGAAGTAGTTCACGGGAATGAACGCGTTCGACCCATCTCTAGTTGGCACCTCGTACAGAATTTGCTCTTGGTCGCTAAGGCACTGCACAGCTCCGACAAGAGCCGGGGGTACCCCCATACTAGTCAGGCAGTGCCACAGAAACTGTTGTGCAACAGAGTAGAAATTCCCTTGCGCTTTCAGATAAGGCACCAGTAGTTGCTGACGCATATACTGGTTTTATTAGTTTTCACCTGAGAACTTGAAGCGGCCTCAATTCTAGCATGCAGAATTCCACGGAAGCGTTCTAAATTCTTCTGCTTGTTTCTGATATGTGATGAAACACCGACAGAACATAAAAAAGCACTTATGACACAAACTGCAAGATTTTTAAGCTTTACAGACAGATGTATTCCTTGAGGACGGTATAAAATGTGATATTACTTTGTAATTTTGCTGCTACTGTTCCCGCCTGCACTTTTACATCTGTCCTTAACCACATGTTTTGTATCGTGTGGAGCACCTAATTAAGTAGGCATTTGCAAGACCTCACGAATCCTGCAAATACCAGAGTCTTTATCAAAAACAGTATTTCCATATGTCGTACATCGCTCACTTGCTCGTGTTCATCCACAATACATTTTCCACGATGGAATTCCTGCTTTTTTTAACTTCCCCACCTCGCACATCAGCACCGTATTTCTGAGCGCCAACGTGCTACAAAACTACCAGACTCAAATAACTGCCACCTACAGATGTATACAGAGACTGGAATACTAATTACAGAAATCGACGGTCTCTCATTTTTACAGTCTTAGCGCTGGAACTATGTAGCGTGCTATGACGTGAGCATATAGGGTAAGGTAGCTGAGACAACTCATCCGAAATATATCCAGAATTAATAAATTTATCGAGGTGCGGGTTTCACCAACTAATAGTGGACAATGAGGAGAACTTCCTGACGTTCGCAAGGAACTTTCATCGTTTATAGTAGCGGAACTGAGACACCGATTTTTTTTTTCTAATAGAACTACATACGTTTTCCGTTACATTTGAAAGAGGCTTCTAACAAGGGAACCTCCCCATCGCACCCCCCTCAGATTTAGTTATAAGTTGGCACAGTGGATAGGCCTTGAAAAACTGAACACAGATCAATCGAGAAAACAGGAAGAAGTTTTGTGGAACTATGAAAAAATAAGCAAATATACAAACTGAGTAGTCCATGTGCAACATAAGCAACATCAAGGAGACGCTGAGCTGAGGAGCGCCGTGGTCCCGCGGTTAGCGTGAGCAGCTGCGGAACGAGAGGTCTTTGGTTCAAGTCTCCCCTCGAGTGAAAAGTTTACTTTCTTTATTTTCGCAAAACTATTATCTGTCCGTTCGTTCATTGACGTCTCTGTTCACTGTAATAAGTTTAGTGTCTGTATTTTGCGACCGCACCGCAAAACCGTGCGATTAGTGGACGAAAGGACGTGCCTCTCCAATGGCAACCGAAAACATTTGATCGCAAGGTCATAGGTCAACCGATTCCTCCACAGGAAAACACGTCTGATATATTCGATACGACACTGGTGACGGCATGTGCGTCACAGGAATATGTTGTCGACCCACCTAACTTGTACACTTGGCGAATGGGTAAAAAGATTCTTGTACCTTGCCCGATTTAGGTTTTCTTTTGGATGTGATAATCACTCCCAAAAAAGTGATCGCATCGGACGGACGAACGGACAGATAATAATTGTTTGAAAATAAAAAATTAAAATTTTCTCCGGAGGGAAATCTTGAACCAAAGACTTCTCGTTCCGCAGCTGCTCACGCTAACCACGGGACCACGGCGCTCCTCATCTCACGTTCTCCTTGATGTTGCCTATGGTCATGGACTACTCAGTTTGTATATTTTGTTTATTCTTTTCATACTTCCACACAACTTCTTCCTGTTTTCTCGATTGATCTGTGTTCAGTTTTTCAAGGCCTATACACTGTGCCAACTTATAACTAAATCTGAGGGGGGTGCGACGGGGAGGTTCCCTTGTAAGAGAACCTCAGCGCCATAATTTGTTTGGGACTTGATAAAATAGTATCAAGATAACAGCGCAGCGAACCACTGTCCCACCTTCAGGAGAGGAGGTTCCACAAACGTCTGATCATTTAAACCAAATGTAAAGAAACACATAACTCAGGTATAGTTTTTGTGCTCACCTGTGCGCTTGATGCCCACCAGTCTGTATTCTGCTGTCGTAGCAATCGGATAACTTGTTCGTAAAGCAATTGAGACATTCATATTGCATACGACAGTCGAAGAAGTGAATATCGTTTGTGGCGAATGTCGTCAGAAATTTATAGCAGCGCTCCGTCTATCTTAGCAAACATTATTAAGAAATGTTCTATGAACAGTCAGTGTGGAGAATGAAATACGCCAAGGAATAAGAAGAGCTTCAACAAAAGAAATGAAAATAACATTTTAGCAGCAGTAATGTAAAATAACATATTAGCAGCAGCAATGAAAAAGTCATTAAGGGGAGTCTCGGAAGTACGCGAGGGATCAAGCAAACCAGTGTTCTGCGGGCGCTATATTCCATCGCGTTTCATCCTCTTCGCATTTCGCTGCATCTACAGCTTCATAGCAATGACTTCCAAAACTGGTCACAGTTCTGCGAATGTTATCTACGTATAGTGCAGCATATCAATGCAAATTTTGTTTAAGGAAGAAGCAAAGTTTACAAATCATGAGCAAGTCAGTCTTTGAAATATGCACTAGTCGTCAGTTAAAAATTCACGATGACTCAAAGAAGTGGATGAAAACAACGTTCTTGGTCTATCAATGTTTCGTGAATCCGCATCATTGGTCCCAGTTTTATTGATGGGACTCTAAATACTCTCAAGTATCTCCCGTTCCTAAGGTTCGTTGCATACACTTGACATCAGTATGGTATGAACGTGACGGATGTCTGTCCCTTTCCTCATTTGTAATGACAGACATTCTTAAGAGAATATTTGGAGAGCATTTGAACGATCGTTCAGGAAACACAAAATGGGTCTGCACATTCACCAAACGTAACACTTCTATACTTTTGTATGTGGCGAACATTTAAAGCAACAGGTCATTAGTAACGCCTACGACTCCTGAAAGGCATGAAATGGCTTATAACACGGACCTGTGCTGCCGTTAACTCCAGATGAAATACAACGTGCAGTATTGTTTCTCTAGAATCACTTCATAGCGTGCAGCAAAGCTCAAAGTCAACATTTTGAGCTGTTGGTATGACAGCCGTGATAGTAAACACACGAACCGTACCTGAGTTACGTGTTAGGTTTGGGCTAATACGGCAGACGTTTGTGGAAGCTCTTCTCCTGATAATGGGATAGTGGTTTGCGGTGCTGTTACCTTGATACTGTTCGAATAAGTCCCATACATGTTATATCGCTGAAAGTCTTTCAGAAGTTTCTTCAAAATCCGACAGAAAAGATTATATAGCTTCAGTAGAAAATAACAAAGTCGGTGTCATAATTCGGCGACTATAAACGATACGAATTACTGGCGAACGCAAGGAAATTCGCCATACTGTCCGCTATAACTTGGCGAAAACCGCACCTCGATATATTTGTTGATTCAGGATACTTTACCGGCGGGAGTGGCCGAGCGGTTGTAGGCGCTACAGTCTGGAACCGCGCGACCGGTACGGTCGCAGGTTCGAATCCTGCCTCGGGCATGAGTGTGTGCGATGTCCTTAGGTTAGTTAGGTTTAAGTGGTTCAAAGTTCTAGGGGACTGATGACCATAGATGTTAAGTCCCATAGTGCTCAGAGCCATTTGAACCATTTGACTGACGACCTCAGAAGTTAAGTCCCATAGCGCTCAGAGCCATTTGAGCCAGGATACTTTTGGGGTGGCCTGTCTAAGCTGCCTCATTCTGCAGAACGATCGAACCTCGAGAATACTGCAGTGCGACATCCGTTCCTCAGGCACCAACCAGCTCTTCGCTATACAAAGGGTAGTCATAAAGTTTTAATTATCAACTCAGTGAAATAAAAGCACTTAATTTCTTGTTTGTTTGCATGTAGACGTTTGAAGTGCAGGTACGTACTGAATCACGGCTGCACAGTGCCGAAGCTCGCCGCTAGGGGACTCCAATCAAAATGGGGCAGCTCATTAATAAATTGGAGATGCCCGGAACCATTCTGTTTGGTTCCTCTCGCAGGCATTAGAATGTGTTCCAGGAACATAGAAATGTACATGCAGACAAACAAACAATTATTTACGTAAGTTTGGTTCGCTGGTTGATTTGGTGGAGGGGGTCTTCAGCGGGGTCATCGGTTCTACCGGGTTAGGGAAGAATGGGGAAGGAATTCGGCCGTGCCCTTTCATTGGAACCATCCCGGCATTTTCCAGAAGCGATTTAGGGAAATCACAGAAAACCTAAATTAGTATGGCCGGAAGCGGGTTTGAACAGTCGTCCTCCAGAATGCGAGTCTAGTGTGCTAACCACTGCGCCACCTCGCTCGGTACATAAATTTGTTTTTTCCCATGTGATAACTAAACCTTCAGGACTAACTGTAGTACAGGCCACTGCTGTATACCCTCCTGTGAATTTAAAACCCGGAGACTTTTTGGAGATGAATAATGTCTCAGCAGCTGTCCAGTCCAGACCCCAGTACATATTAAATTAAAATCATACTTCCAATCACAGATTCGTGCTGCTTAGGTGGCCACAAGTTCAGTGATGATGATTACGGGTATATGACTTAAAACTTCGATGAAATTAATCAGTCAATTTATGCATTAAGATCAGTTTTCTCCAGCGGCTGAAACCACCGGTGGTTTGCCTGAGTTGAGAACAAGCAAATGGTGGGATGGAGCAGTTTTCATGATCGTCTATTAATTGAATCAGAAAATGCACATGATATCGAAAATTTGTAGAATTTCGGGGCCACTACTTTGAAATTGAAGCTGCAGACACGCCGATGTAGAGAACCGGCGACACCACAGGGTTACCAACCTGGACGCGAAGAGCCCGAGCGGCCCTGTCGGTCGAAAGCAATAGGAAATGTTTGTTTTGCCACCCCCAGTCAAGTTGGCTACAAGGACCTATTTCTGTCAGGGAAGGCCCACTGCTGTGCTGTACAACTCCAGACAGACGCTCTCCTGGCCCCATTTTCTCGCAGTTCTTACAGGGGAAGGTCACAGTAGTTGTCGCGGAGAATAGAACAAAAATATTATTGTTTTGTTACTCTTTGTAAAGTTTTAGCTGCTATGCTGGAACGGTATTGACAGGACAAGGAGGAATATGTGGGGCTGTAGCAGGTTTCCCATCTCTACTAAAGGCCTCCATTTACGTATCGCTCTGCAAGGAGCGCAGTTGTCACAATGCATCAGATGGGTTTGTATTTGCTGTTAGGGTAAATCAGATTATCTTTCTGGTGTGGATGTGTGTTTACAGGGTTAGCAAGTGTTTCATCCTGCAATATGGGACAGACAGTAAGTACATCGAAGAAAACGATTTATTGACACATAGTCAGAACAGATTCAGAAAATATCGTTCTTGCGAAACACAACTAGCTCTTTATACCCATGAAGTAATGAGTGCTATCGACAGGGGATGTCAAATTGATTCCATATTTTTAGATTTCCAGAAGGCTTTCTACACTGTTCCTCACAAGCGTCTTCTAACCAAACTGCGAGCCTGTGGAATATCGCCTCAGTTGTGCGACTGGGATTGTGATTTTCTGTCATAAAGATCACAGTTCGTAGCAATAGACCGGAAGTCATCGAGTAAAACAGAAGTAATACCCGGCGTTCCCCAGGGAAGTGTTATAGGCCCTCTATTGTTCCTGATCTATATTAACGACATAGGAGACAATCTGAGTAGCTGTCTTAGATTGTTTGCAGATGATGTTGTCATTTACCGTCTTGTAGTCATCAGATGACCAAAACGAATTGAAACATGATTTAGATAAGATATCTGTATGGTGCGAAAAGTGGCAATTGACCCTGAATAAAGAAAAGTGTGAAGTTATACACATGAGTACTAAAATAAATCCAGTAAATTTCGATTATGCGATAAGTCACACAAATATGAAGGCTGTAAATTTAGGGATTACAATTACAAATAACCTAAACTGAAACGATCACATACATAATGTTGTGGGTAGAGCAAACCAAAGACTGCGCTTCATTGGCAGAACACTTAGAAGGTGCAACACGTCTACTGGAGAGACTGCTGTGCGGTGTGGGATCCACATCAGGTGACACTGACGGATGGCATCGAAAAAGTACAAAAACGGGCGGCTTGTATTGTATTGTCGTGGAATAGGGGAGATAGTGTCACAGACATGATACGTGAATTGGAGTGGCAATCATTAAAAGAAAAGGCGTTTTTCATTGCGACGGGATCTTCTCATGAAATTTCAATCACCAGTTTCCTCCTCCAATTGCGAAAACATTTTGTTGGCACCCACCTACATAGGGAGAAATGATCATCACGATAAAATAGGAGGAATCAGGGCTCGCACAGAAAAATTTTAGCGCTTGTTTTGCCCGCGCGCCGTTCGAGAGTGGAACGGTACAGAGACAGCTTGAAGGTGGTTCATTGAACCCTCTGCCAGACACTTTATTGTGAATAGCAGAGTAATCATGTAGATGTAGATTTGTGAAACCGCTGGTGGAGTCCTTTGGTATTACAGAAGATGTACATACAGAAGAAGAGCGTGTTATGCATGAACAAATCAAGCAACAGTTGATAGAAGAGGATGCTGTAATAGCAGAGGTTACTGCACTCAACAGATGAAGAGTCGTCGTATTATGAGGCACCCGATGAAGAAAATCATAGTTTCGTAGTAGTGAAGGATAAAGCTATGTTATCAGTGGCGGATTTCCAAGGAAGTAGTGGTCTATATTATCAGCCATCACCTCCAACAAAACGAACGAAGTTTCCAGAAGGACATCTGGCTGATGCGTACAAGAGATGGACAAAACAACCAGGGAAAAAAAAGTTGAACCTCCCTGTCTGTGTCGTCCTGGATTAGCAATTGATATGACACCATGCCTGAAAATTACAACAGTGTTGGCACAGAAAAGGCAAATAAAGAGCAAGACTGTGTCACAAAACTTTGAAAACAATGTAAAACAACGTCATTTGTCAAACTCAACCATTTTTCAGGATATGATGAATCATAAATTACGTGATCACTTTATAGCAGAGAGACAGGAAAACGCAATAAAACATAACCGCGCATTGAGACTTAGGCACTGTAAATAATGAAGAGAATTGACCCTCATAATTCACTGTAGTTCAAAGCTTCCAACTTGTGAGTAAAGAAATTAAAATGCAAGAATAAGACTGTCGCAAAATAACCCATAAAGTTAGCAAGCGAATTGGTTGGGGGCATACTGATATTCAACAAAAAGCTTATTAGTTCGTGAGAAAAATCAGATTTCTCATTGAGGAAAACGTCTGTGACCAGATCAATTAATTAATGCTGAACAATCAAGATTTGATATAGAGTCTCTCGCACTGAAGGGAAACAAGCATGTCTTTGGTGCGGTTGGATCCATAGCGGCAACCACGCACTGTTATACGAGGTGTGGCTAGAAAAAAAACCGGACTAGTACTGGTGAAACAATAAAACGAACGCAATAAGGCTGAAAGTCGCGTGGCCTGTCACGTGACTCTCGCTCCGCCTACTGCTCGAGTTTCATCTGCCTCCTGCACTCAGTCTGCCCGTGGCGTCTGTTTTAAGTAGTTGACGTTTTGTCTGTGCGTCGAAAAATGTTGAGTGTACAGAAAGAACAGCGTGTTAACATCAAATTTTGTTTCAAACTAGGAAAATCTGCAAGTGAAACGTTTGTAATGTTACAAGTGTACGGCGATGATTGTTTATCGCGAACACAAGTGTTTGAGTGGTTTAAACGATTTAAAGATGGGCGCGAAGACACCAGTGATGACACTCGCACTGGCAGACCATTGTCAGCAAAAACTGATGCAAACATTGAAAAAATCGGTAAACTTCTTCGACAGTTTCCTTGTCAACTCCTGTTAACTTAGACACTGCTCTGATTGTTAAACGGCGATCTTGTCGAACAAGTTTCCGAAAAAAGTATTAAATATCTCTGTTTTTAATCTAGAATATGACAGAGTACTTCCCAAAAGAAAAAGAAAATTCTTGCCAGCCGCTACGGAAAAAAAAGTGAAAACTAACGTAACAAGAAATTAACAAGGAAAACATTTTTTCTTCAGTCTATGGAAAAAATAGAACCACTGACAAATTCGGACTGAAAATAATATATGAACTTCCTCAAAGTTTGAAGATGCATGTGATTCAGATTTTGTGAATATAAACAAGTATTCCAAGATTAAAATAAAATACCATAAGCGGTTGGAAACTGTTGTGCCTGTGTAACAAAAATGTCGTCGCTGATGAATTTGTGTTCTATTGGACCTTGTAGAAACAACCAGCGAGAAAGTTGTTAAGAAAACTATGAAATTAAATTTAGTAATATCTGAGACATCATTACTGTGTTGCGTCACATATGAAGTCGAGCAAAATATATCTTTGCATATGGTTTTGCGTAACCCCAGTTTTATCGAAGTATGCTATAAGACTTTTGTCCTCAGCACTCAGTAAGTGCATTTTATACAAAACTTCGTTCCTGCGGCTGTAGTGTCTCTGCATTCCATTAAAAACTTTTGCCAGTCATTATACTTTCTGACTCAAAGGCCAAGTGAGCGGAGGAGACAAAGAACGAAGGTCTCTAAGCCTGAATAATTAATTTTTTCAGGAAGATTACTCTGTATTTCTCAAGCCGTTCGATACTCTTCTCTGTCGTACTGTCGAATCACAGTTTTGCACACTAACTTTTTATAAAAATCGTAAAATTCCGTGATTTCCGGTTTCATTTATAACCATTTCTCGAGGAATTAAAACACGTGCTCACGGCTACACATTCTGCCGGTGTTACGGCACTGTTAATACGGAATACATTCGATTTGGAAACACAAGATTTTTTTTCATTATATGAACTTGCGCAAAATTTATATTATTACTGGCTTCTTCACTGTTGGCCAGATCAGTAAAAAATCTTTATAGCGTTCGATAGAACACTGAGATTGTTCTCGAATATCTTTTCGCCCTGACGCAAACCTTCCAGAGTAGCACTACACATAGGCCCTTGCAGGGAAAACACAGTATAGCACGGAAACACAGAATATTCAGCTGGCACTGACTTACATCACTGTTAACAGTATGGCTGTAATAAAATATCGATATTTGCATTTAAGATATCGATAGGTCTAGTCGAAATCTTTTTCACAGAGATATAGATATCGAAATGGCAATACCGAGTGGCGATATTTATAATTTATATTACTTTTATTTGCAATTTTCGGTAAATAATAGAAATTGTTCCTTTGACATTGTAGTAGAACGTAATTTGCTTTCACTGTGTGAAGGACTCTCACTACTTTTAGAGCTTTCATCACATCCAGTCTTTCTCTTTGTCTGTGTGAAGCAAGTACAGGTGGCACAAAGAAAAAGTACGATTGTACTGGGGTGGAATAACAAGATTTCCGATGTAAACAAATAGCACACCAGTTGCGTTAAAAAACAATTTCTTAACGCAACTAGTGTGCTACTTCTTCACATCAGGGTTCTTCAAAAATAGTTGCTCAAAATGATGAACAGAAATCTAAATGACACGATTGGTCTTTGCAGTTGGCGAAGATGTGTGACGGGAAATGCAGAGACGTAATCGGAAGTCTAGCGTTACCAAAAAATGTTCAAATGTGTGTGAAATCTTATGGGACTTAACTGCTAAGGTAATCAGTCCTTCAGCTTACACACTACTTAACCTAAATTATCCCAAGGACAAACACAAACACCTATGCCCGAGGGAGGACTCGAACCTCCGCCGGGACCAGCCGCACAGTCCACGACTGCAGCGCCTGAGACCGCTCGGCTAATCCCGCGCGGCTCTATCGTTACCAACAGAAACTGCAACGTTTAACTTCACCACGCAATTTTGACACAACTGCTAGTTCTCTGGCGTTTGCAGAAATGAAAAAAAAAAAAAAAAAAACAGGCAAGTCGACATGAAGCGTTCCGGCCAAATACGATATGTGACGAAATCGAAAGATGGACCCATCGGATACCCTTTACTGTGCTCAAAAAAAAGTTCAAACGGCTCTAAGCACTATAGGACTTAACATCTGAGGTCATCAGTCCACTAGACTTAGAACTAAGTGAAACTAACTAACCTAAGGACATAATACACATCCATGCCAGTGGCACGATTCGAACCTGAGACCGTAGCAGCCGCATGGTTCCGGACTGAAGCGCCTAGAACCGCTCGGTCACTGCGGCCGGCCTTTATTGTGCCCCTTATATGCAGTTACCATTGTTAGCATAATGGTTATCGTGCACCGTTTTCCTTACAATTTTTGCTCTAAGGTGAATAAGCAGGCTGTTCGCAGTAGAATGCTTGTGGCAACTTCGCCTGTGATTATGGTGAAAACACCTGATTTGTACAGCAAGCAACAATCATTACTGTAACACGATGTCACACCGGTAGGCTTTGTCGCGCTGCCCCTGCCTGTGCCCTCGTATTACGTGATTCCTTATAGTTAACTTCCGTCCGTGGTTCTCAATCCCAAAGATTCGTCTCTGTTTTCCCGATAATCACTCTCTCTCGGCCAGTGGTTCCCAAACTTTCTTAGACCATCATCCCTGAGTGCAATCAGACGTTCGCTAGCATCCCGCTCTCTCCCCGGCCTCCACCTCCACCCACATTATCACCAACTTTAGCACTAACGTGAACTGTTGAATGAAAGGCTTTTCTTGGAACACTTTCATTTTTTTTAAATGATGGAAGATAAATGATATTAAGTTTCTGTGCGTGTTTGTGTGCGGGGGGGGGGGGGGAGGGGGGAGGGGGGGCGGTTGTTAGAGTGAATGACGAAGGAATTCCTGGACCATCGCAAGTGCTACCCACAATTCTTTTCTCAACTCATAAAGCTACCTATCCTCAGTGAGTGTAAACAGTTGTTACAAAACATGCTTCCCCCGCATTACTCCTCTCCATTCTAACAGTCCGCAGCTAGTGGACTAGTGGCTAGCGCTGCTACCTTGGATCAAGGGGTTCCGGGTTCGATTCCCGGCCGGATTGGGGATTTTTCTCTGCCCGGGGCAAGGGTGTTTGTGTTGTCCTCATCATTTCATCGCCGGCCGCTGGTGGCCGAGCGGTTCTGGCGCTACAGTCTGGAACCGCGCGACCGCTACGTTCGCAGGTTCGAATCCTGCCTCAGGCATGGATGTGTGTGTTGTCCTTAGGTTAGTTAGGTTTAAGTAGTTCTAAGTTATAGGGGACTTATGACCTCAGCAGTTGAGTCCCGTAGTGCTCAGAGCCAGCCATCATTTCATCAACATCCTCATCATTCTGACAGTGACTAGAATGGCCTGTGAGAAAACTGAACTGTGAAAAAATTGGGACTTTGTACGGGCGCTGATGACCGCGTAGTTGAGCGCCCTACAAATCAAACATCATCATCATCATCCATTGCAATACTTGCTTGATCTGTACATTGCAATCTCATTTAAAATCAACTAATTTAAAACGTGTGCACTATACGTACTGTTCGTAAATCACTTGATTGCTGCACTCCTTACTTCTGAACTGACAGAAATTGGAAGACTACAATCTGTTAGTGCTTTGTGTTTGACCACAGCCAATAATAGTTGAAGCAGTAATAGTAATAATATTAATACTGTGTACAGCACTATAGTAGCCTTTATGTAGTCACCGCTGTGTCGTGTTGCCAATTAATCCATCAGTCTGTTTGAAGCGAGTAATGAAGCAATGTCTGGACGACTGCAGGTACTATCTGCAAGTTGGAGAAGACATTTTCTTGAGATATTTAGCATTTGTTACATATATGTCTCACTTTTGTCATCAGCGACGTACGGGACAAAGCACAAAATATGTGTGTAGTCGGTGAACTACGTGAGGAACCTGTAACCTCCACCGCATTAATGCTACGAATTGAGAAGAAGTAATTATTGATAACTTGTACAATTAATATTAGTCTGACAAAACTGTGGTGGTAGTAATGGTATTTTGAAAATAATGTAGTTTCGTGTCTGATACAGAATCGAATAGTTCAGCTTTTACCCCTCAAACAGTTTCATTTTACCCCTCTGGGGGTAAATACACCCAGCTTGGGAACCATTGCTCCAGGCGCTGGACGAGTAATCGTTGTTTCTCGTTTGATTCTTGATGTTTTTTGTTGTGTTGGCAGAAGAACCAACACCGTGTTACTAGTGGAGGCCGAAATGCACGCGTTTTAGCTCACGCAGGCTGGCGTGAGGAGGGAAGAACTATACTGACGTGAGGTCTGGAACATGACAAGGAATTAGAATTCAGAAAGCGGACGTAATTAGTTTGATACTTAACTTTAATCCATTAATGATGAACGTCGCTCTTGACGGTACATGATTCACATTTTCTCTGTTCAGAATATATTCATAGTGACATCTTGGGTTGTCGGGTGTTCTGCCGGATATCAGCGTCGTACTTGCACGATATTTCGGTCACGTAGCTCGTAACCTTCATCAGGTGCGACCTGAGACTGCTCCTCGAGTGGACCTGGTCCAGTATTTATGCCTATGGCCTTCCCCCTCCACCAACGGCTGCAGGCGCTTCCTCTGTGGTCCGCGCCCATTCCCTGCGACCTGCTGGAGCGCTCATAGTAACTGAATAAGGCGCCTTGTTAGGTCGTTGCAAATGACGTAGCTGAAGGCTATGCTAAACTATCGTCTCTGCAAATGAGAGCGTATGTAGACAGTGAACCATCGTTAGGAAAGTCGGCTAGCCGGCCGCGGTGGTCTCGCGGTTCTAGGCGCGCAGTCCGGAACCGTGCGACCGCTACGGCCGCAGGTTCGAATCCTGCCTCGGGCATGGATGTGTGTGATGTCCTTAGGTTAGTTAGGTTTAAGTAGTTCTAAGTTCTAGGGGACTGATGACCACAGAAGTTGAGTCCCATAGTGCTCAGAGCCATTTGAATTTTGAAAGTCGGCTATACAACTGGGGCGAGTGCTAGGGAGTCTCTCTAGACTAGAGCTGCCGTGTGGCGGCGCTCGGTCTGCAATCACTGATAGTGGCGACATGCGGGTTCGACGTATACTAACGGACCGCGGCCGATTTAAAGGTTACCACCTAGCAAGTGTGGTGTCTGGCGGTGGCACCACATTTTTCATGCACATTTAACTTATATTGCAGCAAGCTGGCGGCTCGATCTATAGCCCAGAATTGTGGGTTGGCTAAATCGCCTTCTTTGTCACAAGACTGCATCTCATTTGTGTGTTTTTATCAAGAACAGATGTGCTTTAATTTCAGTTCACAACTTGTCTATAGTTTCTCCCCTTTCCCTTCATTATTTAAGTTGTTTATCTATCCAATATAATCACCTGCAGTAGGTGATGAAGACTGAGGTTTCCGCTGTCCAGGGAACAGAAGATTAAGAGATGAGAGTGTTTTTTCTGCTTAAGGGGAATCAGCGACAGGCAGTTCCTCTTATTTACATCCCATAAAGCAATCACACCGTCGTCAGCGAATTTTATGGCGATGTCTTGACGCTCGTTATCATTTTCGAAACACTGTGAAGAGACCATTTTTAACGTGGCTTTTCAAGTGGAAGCTAAATCAAGGCTGTATCGAGCAGAGAACCAACTCTCATTTGGCAGCTGTCAAGAGCTATCGAATTTTCGTAGTAATGTGTGGAGGAGTGTTGCCGCGCCTTAAAATCATGTTAGAACGTAACATACCACTTCGTTTGAACCGAATAATTCTTCACAGCCTTTTCAGAGTTACCTTTTACACTCTTGAATTGATTGTTATGCTTCGTTCGACAAACTGATCGATCAGAGATCACAAGACACAATGAACATTGCGTTCTTGAAAGAAATCGTCTGACGCTATTCCAATAACTGGTGTCTCAGTCTATTGATTCCAGATTTGGTTTAAGGTTCACGTTCGGAACACATGTCTCGTCGACTGTAGCAGCGTGATTCGTCTGGGTACCGTAGCAGTAATTTTTTAAATATAATGTTTGTTTATATGATTTTTTTTTATAAAGAGTATGTGTTATCTTGTCTGTAAGACATGTCATGAGGCTGGCTAATGTTGTTCAAATACGTTTTGCCAGATTAGTCACGCAGATTTGTGAATGAAATAAGCGTGTGACTTGAATATGTGATGCTGTGGTTGTGTGAGTAAGCAAGAGCATTTTTCATGTATCGGAGATGGCTGTATGATTGTAAAAACCAATGCCAATAATATAAGAAAATAGCCTTGAAGACAACCTGCAACAACAGCCGAAACGTTGACTGTTTTTTTGTTGCATCATGACGTGAGAAACACAGAGAACAACTCTCTGTCTACTTCAGAGCTTGATGTAGCGCAAGCAACAGCAATAGCTTTAGAGAATTGGTTGCAATAAAGGCACAACATTAATGATGACATAGCCGTATAGAGCAAAGGCTGATGGGAACGCGGTGTGCTTCTGGAAGCGGTGCATCAAAACAATTGCGCAGCGGAGCGCTTCGCTGCTTCGCTACGGCGCGGTAAATTTTCGTTAGCCGTGCAGCAATTTCCGGCGGTACTCGGAAAGGAGCTTAATGGCTTTCTGTCAGGGCTGTGAGGCCTCTGAGAGTCCCAAGGCTTTAAGAATGTCATTTTATTCAGTCGTTCCATTCGGAGTCCTGACGTCTTGCAAGGCCTAAGGGACGGTGTCACTCAGAAACGTTCCAAACCAGTTCTGTCGAAGATGGTTCAATATTTTGCTCTGAAATACTTCATGATTAGCTGGAAGACAGCAATAACAGAAAAAAACATACCTAAATGCTCTCGTCTTGGTTAGCAGTCCGCGCTGTACAGTTCTGGTGGAAACTAAGTTGTCTCGGCTGCTAATACTGTAAGTAGGCTGTTTAGGTTTTTATGTTGGTAACGCCAAGTAGCGCTCTGTATGAAAATCACTGACTGTGCTGTGTGCAGTCTGTGGGTGGTTGCCATTGTTGGAATATTCACTATTTTAGTGTTGGACAGGTGGATGTGAACAGCGCGTAGCGTCGCGCAGTTGGAGGTGAGCCGCCAGCAGTGGTGGATGTGGGGAGAGAGATGGCAGAGTTTTGAGAGCGGACGATCTGGACGTGTGTCTGTCAGAAAAAGGAAATTTGTAAGACTGGATGTCATGAACTGATATATATATATAAGACTTTTGAACACTATTAAGGTAAATACATTGCTTGTTTTCTATCAAAATCTTTTATTTGCTAACTATGCCTATCAGTAGTTAGTGCCTTCAGTAGTTATAATCTTTTATTTAGCTGACAGTATTGGCGCTCGTTGTATTGCAGTAGTTTGAGTAACGAAGATTTTTGTGAGATAAGTGATTCATGATTATTGTTAGTCAAGGCCATTCTTTTGTAGGGATTATTGAAATTCAGATTGTGTTGCGCTAAACAAAAATATGGTGTGTCAGTTTAGTGTTGATCAGAATAAATAAAGAGAGAAATGCCTGAGTACGTTCAGTTTTGCTCAGCTGTTTGAAAATCAAGTAACGCAGAGGTTTTCCAGCACTGTCATTTATAAATTTTTCTAAGGGTATGTTTCGCTACTGCAATACAGCGAGCGCCAATACTGCGAGCTAAATAAAAAGATTCTAACTACTGAAGGTACTAACTACTGATAGGCATAGTTAGCAAATGAAAGATTTTGATAGAGAACAAACAATGTATTTACCTTAATAGTGTTCAAGAGTTCAAATGATTCAAATGGCTCTGAGCACTATGGGACTTAACATCTATGGTCATCAGTCCCCTAGAACTTAGAACTACTTAAACCTAACTAACCTAAGGACATCACACAACACCCAGTCATCACGAGGCAGAGAAAATCCCTGACCCCGCCGGGAATCGAACCCGGGAACCCGGGCGTGGGAAGCGAGAACGCTACCGTACGACCACGAGATGCGGGCTGTTCAAGAGTCATTATATATAAAAAAATCAGTTCGTGACATCCCGTGTTACAAACTTCCTTTTTCTGACGGACACACGTCCAGATCGTCCGCTCTCAAGACTCTGCCATCTCTCTCCTTCCCACATCCACCACTGCTGGCGGCTCACCTCCAACTGTACAACGCTACACAAGCGAATATTCCAATAATGCCAACCAGCCACAGACCGCACACAGCACAGTCAGTGATTTTCATACAGACCGCTACGCAGCGTTACTACCTAAAAACCTAAACAGCCTACTTACAAACTACAGTACAGATATTTCAGTTGTCAAGATCGCAAAAATTCGTCTTTATTTTTGACAAACGGTTTCGACTGATATGACTATCATCTTCGGGTCTTCAAACATTTTTCGTTATTAAACGTGTTCATTTTGAGTTGGAACGTCATTCCATGTTGTTGTTACGGAGATAAAATATAGCATATTATACAAATTTTTGTCAGAAATGGTTAATTCTTAAAAATCACAATACAGTACAGAAGCGTTACGTATACAGACATGACCATGTGCACAAAGTGCTTTTTTACTGCAAATGTTTTATTTACTAAGAACGTATGTACAATATGCTATGTTTTATCTACCATAATGACAACATGGCATGAGATTCCAACTCACAATGAACACGTTCTGCAACAAAAAATTTTTGAAGACTAGAAGATGTCAGTTATATCTGTCGAAACCGGTTATTGAAAATAAAGACAAATTTATGCGATTTTGGCTACTGGAAGCTTCGTACCAAGTAAAACATAGAAATGGTTCAAATGGCTCTGAGCACTATGGGACTCAACTGCTGAGGTCATTAGTCCCCTAGAACTTAGAACTAGTTAAACCTAACTAACCTAAGGACATCACAAACATCCATGCCCGAGGCAGGATTCGAACCTGCGACCGTAGCGGTCGTGCGGTTCCAGACTGCAGCGCCTTTAACCGCACGGCCACTTCGGCCGGCAGTAAAACATAGACCGCTCCTTCTAATTTATCAACGGGAGAGAATTCAGTCTAATTCTACTGTCTTATTGCGAAAGGGAGAATCTTTGCCTGTTCTACCTCATCGAGAGCTTTCAGATCCTTCCACTAAAAAACAGTGGAGAGGGAAGAAAACACTGTCGATCCCACCGCACCACCTATTTGCGAGCGAAAAATATTTTTATTATTTTATTTTCATTATCTAATTTGGAATTTGGCTTATAGGAAATACAGCAAAGTCGATCAATTTGAGGAAAACTTTTTTCGTGTTTACGTACGAGACATTTCATTTAAAATCAGCAAATATACACGGACAGAAATGGAAATTGTTAAATCAAGAACATCTTAACCCAGCGCTACTAAATCGGTACGCTAGTATTTCCACGCCAGTGGAACACATTTATTGAAATGTCATCCTTATGCGAGCTTATTTTGAGTACAGAAAAAAGCCATTACAACAGATAGGCAAACGGGGCTAAGGAATGAAATGAAATGTAATTACTCTGAAACGACCCACAGGAGACCGTGGACTCTTTATGCCAGGTATTTATAATTAAAGTGCAGCTACTCACGCAGGTCCACTGTTGACTGTAATTATCGTATGGCAGCGAAACTTAGTAGATATGCTAATGCGTTAATGCGGAATCGATTTACGCTGGAAAAAAATTAGTTCCAATTTTTGGCCACCAAGTACAAATCTGGCGCTGTACAGCGTCTCGTCGGAGTCGACGGTGCTCATATTGAACAAACTGTTTAAGTGGCGGTTTTTTTATTAAATTAACATTATTCTTTTCACCTTTGTTTGACCATTGACATTTTCTGTCCACGTCCCGTTCCTAATCCATTAATATGGAAACATTTCTGTAAGTCACTCTTGCATCCACAAGGCCAGATTTGCACCTCATGGCCAAAAACGGAACTAATTTTTTCCGGCGCAGATCGGTTCCGCATTAGAATATCTAGCAAGTGTCACTGTCATACGATAATTGCAGTCCACGGTGGACCTCAATGAGTAGCTACGCTTTAGTTGTAACCACCTGCTGCGAGGATATCCCTGAAGAACCTCAAAAATTTTGTCGGTGCAGTTTGGATTCACTTTGTGTAACTGTTCCGTGTATGTTTTATTTTCACAGATGGCTGTATGGGCGTTCTCAAACGCCAATAAAATATTTCAAAAATAGAGCTTCTTCTTACAAGGGAACTTCCCCATCGCACCCCCCTCAGATTTAGTTATAAGTTGGCACAGTGGATAGGCCTTGAAAAACTGAACACATATCAATCGAGAAAACAGGAAGAACTTGTGTGGAACTATGAAAAAATAAGCAAAATATACAAACTGAGTAGTCTATGTGCAAGATAGGCAACATCAAGGACAGTGTGAGCTGAGGATCGCCGTGGCCCCGTGGTTAGCGTGAGCAGCTGCGTAACGAGAGGTCCTTGGTTCAAGTCTTCCCTCGAGTGAAAAGTTTACTTTCTTTATTTTTGCAAAGTTATGATCTGTCCGTTCGTTCATTGACGTCTCTGTTCACTGTAATAAGTTTAATGTCTGTGTTTTACGACCGCACCGCAAAACCGTGCGATTAGTAGACGAAAGGACGTGCCTCTCCAATGGGAACCGAAAACATTTAATCGCAAGGTCATAGGTCAACCGATTCCTTCACAGGAAAATATTCATTGACCTTGTTATTGAAGTCGCGAGCTATATTCGCTGGATTCATATTGCCCACGGAATACATCTCACGTATTTAATGCACTCTCGTCCAAAGTAGCGAACAGTCAACTGCCAGCCAGGGAGCCTCGTTAGCAGGAATACTCTCCATTCCGTGCGCTGTAGTCGACTGACGTCGTGTTTCGATGTTTGTTTAGGTGTAGCGTCCCCATACTACGGCGCAGTTACCTCGCATCCGACAGACAGATAATAATTGTCTGAAAAGAAAAAAATAAGCTTTTCACTCGAGGGAAGACTTGAACCAAGGACCTCTCGTTCCGGTGCTGCTCAGGCTAACCACGGGACCACGGCATGCATGGACTACTCAGTTTGTATATTTTGCTTATTTTTTTTATAGTTCCACATAACTTCTTCCTGTTTTCTCGATTGATCTGCATTCAGTTTTTAAAGGCCTATCCACTGTGCCAACTTATAACTAAATCTGAGGGGAGTGCGATGGGGAGGTTCCCTTGTTAGTATCAAATGAGCTCAGTAGGATAATAAAATTTTGGGTCAGCCTTATAAAATTCGAGATAACATCACCAGCCACACTCTGCATTTCGAGAACGTGTTATTATCTTAATATAAGATATGCATAAATTCTGAAAAGAGTTAGCAGTTCGACAATGTAACAAACAGTAAATGGCCAGATTAAGCAATTTCCATCTTACTGTACATGCAGTCTTCTTCATATTCTGCTGGCACCATTGAGCCCACTCACGTGTTTCCATCTGCACTTCGTCTTCTTTCCAGCACCTTGTGTGGTGTCACCGCTAGACACCACACTTACTAGGTGGTAACTTAAATCGGCCGCGGTCCTGTAGTACATGTCGGACCCGCGTGTCGCCACTGTGTGATCGCAAACCTAGCGCCACCACAAGGCAGGTCTCGAGAGACTGAGGAGACCTCGCCCCCAGTTGTACGGACAACATAGCTAGCGATTGGACGTGCTAAGCCTTGCTCTCATTTGCCGAGAGATAGACAGTAGAATAGCCCTCTGCTAAGTTAACTGGCGACCACCTAGCAAGGCGCCATTTGTATCAGTGCTTATAGCTTACTAATATTCAAGAGAGATGTATTCCAAGGACTAATTAAAAGTTAAGTAACAAGCATCTACGTACTTTTCTTCTTATTCATTTATAAGTTCTCATGTTCCAGACTTCACGCCCGTCTGCGTTAGCCTTGCGTGCCCTATCGGCTACAGCATTGTGTCTAGGCTGTATGGTCTAGACACAACACCTTGTATCGCGTGTTCTGCTGACAAGGGAACCTCCCCATCGCACCCCCCTCAGATTTAGTTATAACTTGGCACAGTGGATAGGCCGTGAAAAACTGAACACAGATCAATCGCGAAAACAGGAAGAAGTTGTGTGGAACTATGAAAAAAAATAAGCAAAATATACAAACTGAGTAGTCCATCCACAAGATAGGCAACATCAAGAAGAATATGTGCTCAGGAGCGCCGTGGTCCCGTGGTTAGCGTGAGCAGCTGCGGAACAACAGGTCCTTGGTTCAAGTCTTCACTTGAGCGAAAATTTTACTGTCTTTATTTTCACAAAGTTATGATCTGTTCGTTTGTTCATTGACATCTCTGTTCACTGTAATAAGTTTAGTGTCTGCGTTTTGCGACCGCACCGCAGAACCGTGCGATTATTATTGAAGTCGCGAGCTATATTTGCTGGATTCATATTGCCCACGGAATACATCTCACGTATTTAATGCACTCTCGTCCAAAGTAGCGAACAGTCAACTGCGAGCCAGGGAGCCTCGTTAGCAGGAATACTGTCTCTTCCGTGCCGGCCGCGGTGGTCTCGCGGTTCTAGGCGCGCAGTCCGGAACCGTGCGACTGCTACGATCGCAGGTTCGAATCCTGCCTCGGGCATGGATGTGTGTGATGTCCTTAGGTTAGTTAGGTTTAAGTAGTTCTAAGTTCTAGGGGACTGATGACCACAGCAGTTGAGTCCCATAGTGCTCAGAGCCATTTGAACCATTTGTCTCTTCCGTGCGCTGTACTCGAGTGACGTCGTGTGTTTCGATGTTTGTTAAGGTGTAGCGCCCCATACAACGGCGCAGTTATCTCGCATCGCACGGACGGATAATAATTGTCTGAAAACAAAAATTTAAACTTTTCACACTCGAGGAGACTTGAACCCAGGACCTCTCGTTCCGTAGTTCCGCACGCTAACCACGGGACCACGGTGCGCCTGGGCTCACGTTTTCCTCGATGTTGCCTATCTTGCGCGTGGACTACACAATTTGTATATTTTGCTTATTTTCTTCAGTTCCACACTACTTCTTCCTGTTTTCTCGATTGATATGTGTTCAGTTTTTCAAGGCCTATCCACTGTGCCAACTTATAACTAAATCTGAGGGGGGTGCGATGGGGAGGTTCCCTTGTGAGTGTTAGCTGGAATACGTCGATCGTCGTCCGTGCCACGAGTCAGCAGCGCACTGGGCTGTTTGCTGTTATGGCGGCAGCGAAGCAAAACTGTGCCACCGATATTCATGTGCATTTCCCAGGATCGTTGGATATACCGATTCTGTCTGCAGATGGCGATTGTACAATCAGTTTAAATAACAGCCTACTTTACCTGGTCCTGGACTGCTCTTAATCTAATAATGTTTTACGAGGTGTGAGGAAGTTTATTGCAGTGTCTTCACAAAGCTTCCACGGAAAATGCTTGAGCCACACTCACGGCTTGATCGTTTAAAATTTTCTCGCCGTTACAGTTATGAAGGAATATTTCCAGTTCTTCAAGTAAGACCAGTTTCTTCCCTTTCTGAAGCGTGTGTAATACTATAGTCCGCCCCGTTAGCTCAAAAAAAAAAAAAAAAAAAAAAAAAAAAAGTGGTCAGCGTGGCGGTCTGTCACGCCAAGGGGCCCGGGTTCGATTCCCGGCTTGGTGGGAGGTTTTCTCGGCTCAGGGACTGGGTGTTGTGTTGTCCTCATTATCATTTCATCATCACCAGTGAAACGCAACGGGAAACCACAACTGGAATCACTACCCTAGACGCTCATGCGCTGGACTCTCTGACGATGCTTCCCCCCCATGACAAGACCTGCCGTGAGGCACAAAACAAAGTTTTTTGATCTATTCGGTTATTGGATGTCCAGTATCGCGAACACGGGTGGCTACTGCTGATTTATCATGAATTTTATCTGGCTGAAACAAAATTTTAATATTTTACTATTATTTTGCAATCAGGACCTCACCTTCAACTAAAATGGAAAATTCTGAAACTAATGACCTCGTTGTGAACGGGACGTCAAAGTCGAATCTTCCTTCTTCCTTTTTAAGGCAGACATGTGCAACGAACATTAGGGGCACATCTCCAGACAGTTCATGATTCCCATACCTGTTGATAAGTTCTACGCGTGCGCGGATCCAATTGGCTATGATATTAACAGTAACCATAGTAAAAGGTAAAAGTAAAGTCTGCGGCGCGAGAATGCGACTGGCCTATTGGTCTGACTGGAGGCAGAGACACGTCTTTCATTGCCACCCCCTAGGATGGGGAGGGTGGTGGGCCCATCGGCAAGACTGACTTTTCCCCGGAAAATATCTCTGGCACTCATTCCATAGCAGGTTGAGGGACTTATGGCCGTCCTGGAGATACTGGAATGAGGAAAAATCCCTGCTCCTATCCTAGGCTCGGAGTCTAGTGCTCTATATGTTACATCTACAAAAATAGCTCTGAGCACTATGGGACTTAACATCTGTGGTCATCAGTCCCCTAGAACTTAGAACTAATTAAACCTAACTAACCTAAAGACACTACACACATCCATGCCAGATGCAGGATTCGAACCTGCGACCGTAGCGGTCGCGCGGTTCCAGACTGAAGTGCCTAGAACCGCTCGGCCACATCGGCCGGCTGTTACATCTGCGTCTACATCTACATGGATACTCTGTGAATCATACTTAAGTGCCTGGTAGAGGGTTCATCGAATCACTTTCACAATGATTCTCTATTATTCCACTCTAGAACAGCGCGCGGAAAAAACGAACCTTTATGTCTTTCAAAAAATGGTTCAAATGGCTCTGAGCACTATGGGACTTAACATCTGTGGTCATCAGTCCCCTAGAACTTAGAACTACTTAAACCTAACTAACCTAAGGACATCACACACATCCATGCCCGAGGCAGGATTCGAACCTGCGACCGTAGCAGTCGCGCGGTTCCGGACTGAGCGCCTTAACCGCGAGACCACCGCGGCCGGCATATGTCTTTCCGTGCGAGCTCTGACTGCCCTTATTTTGTTATTATGATCGTTTCTCCCTGTGTTCGTAGGCGTTGTGGCGTCGCAACTAGTGCGCGATCACCCATTTGTCTATTAAAGCTTTACTTCAGAATGTATGTGGGCTGCAATGTAAGCCGGTAGAGTATTATACGGTCAGTTATGGACGAGTTGTGTCTTGCAGACTGAAGTCACGACCATCTGTTGCAGCTGCGCGTGTGAAAGGAGTGGAGTAACGCTGGCAGGCCACTTGCATTATACGAAACTAAAAATATTAATAACTAGTAAAGGAATAACCTGAGAAACGTCATATTTGATGTACATCCTTCTGTTGTGAAAACAAACAATATGTCAAATTCTGAGATCAAAAATAGTTGTATTTTGAAAGTTAGTAAAATTCCATAAAAAAACGTAATTTTCCGATAGTCAAGAATTTAAATAAATACAGTGAAGTAATAGTTCACCTTCAGTGACTATGTACGATGATCTGATAACACTTTCAGTGTTCATATATAAATTTGGAAAGTTTTTAGTTTCAGAAAACCTCTGTGACTTTTCTATAAGAATAATTTCAAGAATTCTAAGCAAATATGTGTATTGTGTGTTAGGGTGCGTGTGAATGAGAATGCGTGCGTGAGAGTATGTGGGACGTTCGGCATTATTAAAAATCATTCATGTAATTCTCTACAGGAACTGGCAAGTGTTCCAAATCTGTAACGTGGGAACGAATCCACTAGTGGTTCCCCTACTAGTGAATGTCGGATGTCCAAGTATGTATGCTTATGTATAAGACAGCCAGAACATTCGCGACTACATAATAAATTTCCAGATGTAGAGTAAAGCTTATAGTTCATTTTGTTTTGTTTATTTAATTAGAGAGTTTTGTGTTACTTAATTTGATGACGTCAATGAGCCTAGAGAAGTGGTTGGTGCTTGCTAGATTTTGGCGCGAGCCGCGCCCTAGAAGTGAGTCGTAAGTGCTGACAGCCAATGAGAAGCGAGACGGTTGGCCGCCTAGCGAGGAGATATAGTTTTGAGTGTGGGAGAGTGAGAAGTAGAAATGGGTCGAACTCGTTCATTCCCGTGAAGTACTTCATTCATTTCACTCTTTGCCATGAAGCGTTCAAATGAAGTAGTTCATTCATGAAGTACGGAAGCCTGGCGAAGTTGCCCAGTTCGCCGTTCAGCCGCGGCTACGCTCGCTTCGCCTCGCTCGTACAATAAAGCTTCGTAATACTTCATATTTTTACCAACAGATGGCCGAACTATGCAGTAACGTGCACGCAACGTCTGAGTTAACTTACATACAGGATGGTCGAAGGGGACAAAGGAAAGATAAACAGAGAAGCCTGTCACATATAAAGAAGATATTACGTTTAATCTTGCTCGACATTTTCTCATGAAGCGCCAAAAAGAGTCTTCATCTGCCAAGTGAAACCTTATTTGTTGTATTTATGGACTGAAAACTAGGGCTACCAACGAAATGCAGTCCAAGTTTATGTTACTTTTAAAATTTAATCCAAAATAGAATGAGTATGTTTACCACTGTCACAAAGTCTATATACCTACGCTAAGTAATTATTCAGAAGTTTTCCTGGAGATTTTATTTTTATTGAGAATAATAACCCTCTAAATTCAAAACGTAAACTGTCACCTGTAGTCATTGGTACGATTTCATGTAAAATCCCTCTTTATTTTATTCGAAAGCAGTTTTTGTGTCTGTTCACGCTTATACAATGGCTAGCAACACGCGATCGCGTAAAAGTAATGAAATTTGGGGTTTCTTCGCCGATTTAGGTTTTGTGAAAGCAAAGTGCAACTGTTGTTCTAAGTGTATTTCACCGCGCGATTCGTCGACAGGCAGTACAGGGAGGATTGAAGTGAAGGGAGAATGAGAGACGTAGTGCCGATGTAGAGGGAGAGGGGAAGAGAGTGAGTGAACGAACTAGAAAAAAAGTGTGGAGTGTACTATCTGTGGAGAGTTTGAAGTACCAGTTCACTGAAATTGAGTGGTTAGTTCACACTTCACTGGAGTGAAGCGTTCATTTAAACGACTCATTCACGAGTTCCCCATCACTAGTGAGAAGGGAGTCGCGAGCTAGCTTTGATTGGAGGCGGTTATGCTGGGTGTGACTTTTCGCATTATGTGTAAGATGAAGTCTTGGGATGACTTCCGCGTTATGGTCCAGTGTTAATGGTATATGGTAGTGACCAGAAACTGTTTACGAAAACTTTAGAGTGTTGTGATAATTCGTTCCGACGAAAATCGCGAGTGAACTTTGAATTACATAGCGTGCCGGTACTGAGTATATTCTTACTGAGTATTTTATGGCGAGCATAAACTTTTACTAAAGACAACCACTGAATATCGTGTGCAGAAGTAATTGGCCGATCATTGACTGTGTTACAAGTAATTGGTTTCTGAATTTGGGAAGGTGAAAGTTCTGGCTGTTTTAGGTATGGTGATAACTGTGAGCAGAAACTTTAGTAATTTTCGTAAATGTGGGCTGATGATCTTGCTTAACGGCAATAAAGATCTATTGAAGGTTTAAATTTGAACGAGTGAAATCCCCTTTCCGAATCATTTCTTTAAAGTACATAGAAAATTTTCAGCAAATTTTACTTATAGCGGCCTCCGGCGTGTAGCTATGAGGTTACAGTTTCCTCAGCACTGCTTTTCTGTGATCTCGTAAGTAGCTGCAGTCAGGAGTTTACGTGCGAAGATCTACCGCTGTAAAGACGTAGGTGAACAAAAATTATAAAATAAATTGCGTTGCAGAAGCAACGTATAATCCGTCGCAATTGGTGCAACGCACGCACGTAAAAATCCGTCGCAGCGTCTACGAAATATTTTCGCATTCGGAGAAGAAAGTTGGAGACTGAAATCTCGTGAGAAGATTACAACGCAACGAAAAACGCCTTTGTTTTAATGATGACCACCCCAAATTCTGTATCATGTCCGTGACACTCTCTCCCCTATTTCGGTGTAATACAAAACGTGCTGCTTTTCTTTGAACTTTCTCGATGTACTCCGTTAAATCTATCTGGTAAGGATCCCACACCGCGCAGCAGTACTCCAAAAGAAGACGGACAAGCATAGTGTAGGCAATCTCTTTAGTAGATCTGTTACATTTTCTAAGTGTTCTGCCAATAATACGCTGTCTTTGCTTTGCCTTCCCCACAACATTTTCTGTGTGTTCTTTCCAGTTTAAGTTGTTCGTAATTGTAATTCCTACGTATTTAGTTGAATTTACGGCCATTAGATTAGACTGATTTATCGTGTAATAGAAGTTTAACGGATTCCTTTTAGCACTCATGTGGATGACCTCACACTTTTCGTTATTTAGGGTCAACTGCCAATTTTCGCACCATTCAGATATATTTTCTAAATCGTTTTGCAATTTGTTTTGATCTTCTGATGACTTTATTAGTCGATAAACGACAGCATCATCTGCAAACACCCTAAGACGGCTGCTCAGATTGTCTCCCAAATCGTTTATATAGATAAGGAACACTACCTTGGGGAACGCCAGAAATCACTTCTGTTTTACTCAATGACTTTCCGTCAATTACAGCGAACTGTGACCTCTCTTACAGAAATCACGAAATCCACTCACATAACTGAGACAATATTCCATAAGCACGCAATTTCACTGCAAGCAGCTTGTGTGGTACAGTGTCAAAAGCCTTATGGAAATCTAGAAATACGAAATCAACACAGGTGTAAGAATATCATAACATGCATAAAAAGATTTACTGTAATCGTAGTAATTTATTTACATCAGTACTTCGTACACCAACGACCTTTCCGCTGTGGTAACAGCGGTTCCCGTCAGGGATAAGAGCTGTCGGGCTTGGCTAACTTGGATGAGTGACCGTTCAGCTCTGCCTAGCGCTGTTGTTATGAGGAGTGCACTCAGTCATTGTGAGGCCGATTGAGCAGCTACTTGTCTGAGAAGTAGTGGCTCGGGTCACGCAAGCTAACAACGGCCGGGAGAGTGGTGCGCTGACCGCATGCTCCTCCATATCCGCATCCAATACGCCTTCGACTGGGGATGACACGGCAATCGGTCTGTACCTTTAGGTCTTCCGAGGCTTATCCGGAGAGACAGTACTTAGTACATTGCTTTAGCATAAAAACCTAGAAGCTGCAATTCAGAAAATTGTAGCATCTGAAAACAATTTGGTCGAAGCTTTAACGACAATACACTATTTGATCAAAAGTATCCGGACACCTCTGGTGAATATTAAGGGGGAACGACGAGATGACGGACGAAAATATTGCTCAAAAAATGGTTCAAATGGCTCTGAGCACTATGGGACTTAACATCTGAGGTCATCAGTCCCCTAGAACTTAGAACTACTTAATCTAACTAACCTAAGGACATGACACACATCATTGCCCAAGGCAGGATTCGAACGTGCGACCGTAGCGGTCGCGCGGTTCCAGACTGTAGCGCCAGAACCGCTCGGCCACCAGCGGCCGGCTATTGCTTAAATTCAGGATTATTTTCCTCCGTACTGGAATGTAGTAGACAAATGGGGTTTGATGCAATGAATAAAGCATACATTGAAGTTTTCACTGGTATTTTTAATTGAAAATTATTAGTATATTCACTGTGTAATAGGTATTTTCCCGAGGCAGCCCTGAAAGGAGGTATATCGACGGTTGTCGTTGTAACTGGTTGTTGTTATATGAAACATGAAATTAACACATCGCACTGATCCTTACAGATGTAATTTTAGTTCATCGTAGGGATTTGAAAAAAATAAAATAAAATAAATAAAATAAAATAAATAAATAAAAAATTGTGAAAATATAGATAATTGAAAAAATGGCCGTTGTTTGGACTCCTCACTTTTGGCCGAAAAATATATTAAATATCAAAACTAAAAAAATCGGGTACGATGAACCGAAGTGAATTCAGTTTGCTTCAAGGGAGATCAGAAACATTAAAATTGGATAAAATTGTAGCGTGGGCGACGACAACCATGCAGAAAAACATGGTTTTGAGAAAAACGCGTTCAAAGTTTGACAAGCATTTATCTTATAAAAAAGGGACGAAGATTGAAACTTACGGGATATCCATAACAACTATCGCCACGGCTAGTGGACGGCCGCTTTCTGCTACGTTGACCTGATAAACCTTCATTTTCGTTCTCAAAGCCCTTTTCGTCGCCGAACGCATCGCCGCTGGCGCCTGTATCTTCACAAGGATGGCGCATTTCATCGCCGATTTTGGTTTGAAGGACATTTGCCACGTGCATTATTGTAGTATAGCCTACACTGAATAGACATACGACCAAATCTGAATCAATGTTGACAATTTCGCTTCGGTTGGATGTTATTTTTGGAGCGTATCTCCAAATGACAAAATTGAATGTCTTTTATGTGTTTGAGACATTAGTAAACATTTGTACTGCTAGAATCAGCCCTAAACATATCAAGGACGCAAAGAAGCTTCAAACGCTCAAAGAATCGTTACTTTCTGGAGTTCGCGCATAATATTTTGGGGGATAATCCTTTAATATACATACATTCGAATTCCTTAATTTAAAAAAAATCGAGTTTTTTCGACAGTCACCCTGTCGTACCCCCTTAATATGGGGTGTCTCCACCCATCGCCCTTAATGAGGCTTGAACTCTGCTCGGGACACCTTCAGTGATGTGCTGAATGTCTGTGGAGGGATGGCAGACCATTATTCCTCAAGAGTCGAAACCGTAGTAGGTAGCGATGTTGGGCGCTGGGATCTGTAGCGAAGTCGACTATCTAACCCATCCCAAAGGTGCTTCATTTGGTGCAGGTCGGTACTGGAGACAGACCGGGCCATTTCAGAAATTCCTGAACGCCGTACACAATTTGAATTCAACACAGCCGGCCGAAGTGGTCGAGCGGTTCTAGGCGCTTCAGTCTGGAACCACGCGACAGCTACGGTTGCAGGTTCGAATCCTGCCTCGAGCATTGGTGTGTGTGATGTGCTTAGGTTAGTTAGGTTTAAGTAGTTCTGAGTTCTAGGGGACTGATGACGTCAGATGTTAAGTCCCATAGTGCTCAGAGCCATTTGAACCATTTGAATTCAATACACCGCGCGAGATCCAAGGATTTCTATTACACCTTTAACTTTTACCTATTTGATCTTCTACTGCCTTCACTATTTCATCTCTCAAAGCTGTCCATTCGTCTTCTAATGTATTCATTTCCCCTGTTTCAGTCAACCGTTGCTTAAATCTTCCTCTGACTCTCTCAACAGTCTCTGGATCTTTCAACTCATTCTGTTCGCATTTCCTTAATTTCCACCTTTTTGCTACTTTTGCAGATTCATTACAGAGTTCTTAACCAATAAATTATGCTCAGAGGCCACAGCTGCCTCTGGAAATATCTTTCAGGTTAAAATATGGTTCCGAAATGTCTGTCTTATTCTTATATAGGGCGATTTTTGCCACTGTGTACAAACTCTAGAGACTGATCGATGAGACGCTACGGAACAAAAAAGGTCTAATGGACTTATGTCGGGAAATGCATAGTTTCCATGCTAAAGACAATTTATTCAATTATCAATTGTTACAGAGACTGCGGTCTAACACGCGCTGTGCCATGCAGCCAATTACAGTGTGCATGGTTTCCTCCTAGAGGGTGCTTCTGTCCCCATACGTAACGCCCTAGCGTCCTCTCCTGCCATAGTAATTGGTAATGTTGTGTCCGATTCACTTCGCTTGCTGACTCTCCTCCTTTATTTATCATAGGGCCATATTTTTTCGAAGAGACGGGTGCTTGCGGTCCTGTTACCTGTACCATCACTGGTAAGAGCTATCAGTGTCTTTTCCGCAGCTACGTCATTCCAACTCTCCAACAGTGTACATGTGTGAATGGGATAATTTTTATGCAAGATGGCGCACCTCCGCACGTTGCGAATCCAGTTAAGCAGCTGATAAAGCGCCATTTCGGAAATGTTTAAATTATCAGCCGCCATTTCCCTACAGCCTGGCCGTCCCGATCACCTGTTCTTAATACGTGTGACTTCTGGCAGTAGGACTATATGAAAGATGTTGTGTTCAGTGTTCTGACTACAAACTTAGCTGTACTGAAGGCACATATTGTGCAACACGTTCTGAACGTGACCCCGGAAACATTTCAATCAGTTGTGGAACATGCTGTTTCTCGATTTCAACTTGTTCACAAAACGGTGGACAGCATAGCCTGTTGAACATGTTTTGCGCCAGTCACACGGAAATTAATAATCCTATTTGATTATGGTTGATGCTTTTATGCGGTTTTTGGCCTCAGTACAACTAAAAACTGATTTTTCCCATCAGATGTGATATGACCTTGCCGTGGATGGCCTTATGTAACTAACAGTATCACACCTGCACACCCACGCACACTGAGTAGGACAGTTTGGTTCAAATGGTTCAAATGGCTCTGAGCACTATGGGACTCAACTGCTGAGGTCATTAGTCCCCTAGAACTTAGAACTAATTAAACCTAACTAACCTAAGGACATCACAAACATCCATGCCCGAGGCAGGATTCGAACCTGCGACCGTAGCGGTCTTGTGGTTCCAGGCTGCAGCGCCTTTAACCGCACGGCCACTTCGGCTGGCTAGGACAGTTTGTTTAACGTCAAACGTACACCTTAGTCATTGTTGTATGATTCATTTGTCACCACTATTAAATTATGATGCTTACAGCACCATCTATTGCCACACTTTGTAACTATTTATTTTTGTTCTGGCATACGTTTCCTCCCTTTCCGATAATATTCCGTTGCCATTTGACGTCATTCTGACCAGTGGTGTTATCTCTACAGCGGTTTGAAAGCTTAATTATGATCACTCTGTATATACAGGGTGAGTCATATAAGATGTAACATCCAATTTATTTCCTGACTTGTCCCAGATATCGAAACGATGTTTACCTCAATTCATAGTATGATGGGCACATAATACGGGGGTTGCCCGGAAAGTAATGTACCGCATTTTTTTTTTCTCTCAGGCGGAAACAGTGCTGCGAATGCGAAACGTTACGTATGTAATATTTGAAGTCTCGTGAGTGAGCGCACCAAGTTTCCGTCACTTCCAACAGATAGCGTAGCTGTAGGACAGTTTCAAAATGGCGTCTGTAGGTGATGCATATTACAAGCTACGTGCCATCATTGAATTTCTCACTGCACACAAAGAAACTGTGGAGAATATCCAGAAACGCTTGTGCAAAGTCTATGGAGTATCTGCTGTCGATAGAAGTACAGTTAGTCGCTGGGCACAGATGATGAGGGCATCAGAAGGCCGTTCGGCGGAGCTATTCGATTTGCAGCGGTCGGGGAGATCTTTCACGGCTGTCACACCTGACACACCTGACCTAGCCCCCTCGGATTTCCCACTTGTTTGGGCCGTTAAAGGATGCCATTCGTGGAAGAAATTTTGAGGACGACGAGGATGTGATTCACACGGTGAAGCACTGGCTACGCCACCAGGACAAGGATTCGTACCGAGCCGTACACGCCCTTGTTTCGAGCTGGAGGAAAACCATAGAGTGGGATGGAGATTACCTGGAAAAACAGGGTGTGTAGATAAAACACCATTCTTGTGTTTGTGTAATTCTGATTATTTTCAATAAAGAATTGTTGAAGAAAAAATGCAGTCCATTACTTTCTGGGCAGCTCTCGTATTTTAAATGGGTGATGTTGTGAACTCTGGTATGAACCGAGATATTGAAAGAAGTATGTTTTTTTTTCAATGAAACCGTATACTTTTCGTAACTGCATTCAGTATCTCTTGGAAAGACAATTACAGTGATACAGCGCTTACTAATATTAGAAGATTTCGCGAAGGAGTCCGCAAAATGCACTAAATTTCGGTCAGAGTCGGCTATTGCGGTGTAAACACAGCCACGCAGAGTGCTCATGCCAGGCTTCGACGTTATATGCAACTAGTCAGGCCTATGCTACGAAGATAAAACCTCATTTCCCATAAAACATAGATAGATGGTCAGCTACGATTTCTGTATACGTAGCGACGGCACATGCTATCTTCTGGCGCATCAGATGGGGCTTAGGAAAACTATTTTAAATGTGTGTAGGTTTCCAGGTTTGTGCGGAAACAGCTACAGTTTCGTCAGACAGTTTTGAATTACCATTTCGACAGCATTTGTTTGACACTTGCAGTATAAAAGCAGCGTGTATAAGTTCTCCTCATTTGTGTACATGGCTGCATGCAAGAAATGCTGAATCAGAAATGACCTGCCGATAGGCAACACAGTTTCTGCTAGTTCTACGGTGCCGACAAGTAAACTGTCTACAAGTACAACGAAGTAGCCTGGCATGAGCGTGATTACAACGCAATAGCCGATTTCGGCCGATTTGTGTTTCGACTTTACAATACTTCTCGGATTCTTTTGCGAAGAGTTTCAACATCAAAATTAACAAGCATTATATCATTGTTCTCACTTTCGGATACCATTAAAGAACGTTTATAACTCTATTTAAGAAAATCATACTCTCTTCAATATTTCGATCGATACAATAGTCAAGATTCTACACTGGAAAATTAAAGCAACAAACGGAAGTTCTGCAAGGTTGCGTTTATTTTGCTCAAAACAGGATAAACAGATTTTTTATTTATTCGTATGGCTAGGGCCTCCCGTCGTGCAGAGCGTTCGCCAGGTGCCGGTCTATCAATTTAACGCCACTTCGGCGACCTGCAGTCAATGAGGATGATGATGACAGCACAACACCCAGTCACTGGGATGAGAAAATTCCCCGACCCAACCAGGAATCGAACCCGGGCCCAGATGATTGACAATCCGTAACGCTGACCATTCAGCTACTGGGGGCGGACAGGATAAACAGGTGATATTATAGTAGAAACAATGTAAAGAATACAGAACGTAAACAACTGAAACATACATAACAGCAGACAAAAATATTCTTCGTTTTTTCCACTTTAACCAGTTTGCACACACATTCCGACAACTGGTTAATGTGCTCAGTATGGGGGTGTGACCAACTCTGCTAGCAATACAGGCCTGACAACGTCAGGGCATGCTGTGAATGATGTCGTCAGCCTCACATTGAGGCAATAACGCTCATTCTTGTTGCAGAGCTGCTCGCAAGTCTTGGAGAGTGGTTGGTGAATGCTAACGTGATCCAACCCGTCTCCCTAGTGCATCCCAGATATGCTCTGTGGGATTCAAATCTGGAGAGCGAGCAACCTCGCCGTGCGTGCAATATCTTCCATTTCCAAGAAAACATCAAGAACCCGTGCTTTAAGAGGTCGAGCATTATTAACCATCAGTACGAAGTCTGTGCTCATAGCGTATCGCAACAACGCACATTAGATTCCACGATCTTGAGCCAGGCCTTGCCGATTCACCGTACTTTTTCCTGAAGTGTTATTCGAGCGTTCAACGTAATCCCTGCCCACTCCATTAGGAATCCTCCTAGATATCAGTCTTTTCCACAATGTCTGGGTCTCGAAATCGTGTTCCACATTCCCTCCTACTGCGAAGCCGTCGAGAGTCACTCTCCAGACCAAATCAGGATAAATCTGTGAAAAGAGCATTGGCTCTGTTCGACCGTGCAGGTGGCACGTTGACGACCGCACTCTAGACGTTCCCTTCTGTGAAAATGCGTCAGAGGTACACAACGATAACAGCCACTCTGCCGAAGCCATCTGTACAATGTTTGTCTCTATACAACATGTCCAGTGAATGGCGTGAGGTCAGGTGCCAGTTGCTGTGCGGTACTAAGGCGGTAGCGACCTTTCAGCCAAAGAACGGTCCTCTCTCTCTGATGTCACACATGGTCGGGACTGCCTTGGTCTTCGGGTTACAGTTTCGGTCTCTGTATACGGTCGCTACATCCGAGAAACAACAGAACGATTCACATTAAGCCATCGGACCACATCAGCTTGCGACTGTCCTGCTTCCATTCTTCCTATGGTCCTCCACCGCAGAGAGTCTGGTAGGCGTCTTCTCTGTGCAGTAGTGACTGTACAAAGCTATTGTGGATGTGGGACTATCCGGCAAATACTACCCCGTTTGGTAGGTGTCCTGACGTCATCGTTGGCGTGGTTGTCCGTTGACCGGAATGCCATCGTCCATGCAGAACACGATCATATGGACATCTGTTGACATTTTGTATGATTATATCGTGAATTAGACACGGACCGGAGAAATATCGGTTTGTTGCTTTAATTTTGGATACCAATGTATATTACATACCAAAGTACGTGCCCTTTAGCGTACTATCATTTTCTGAAAACCTCGTTTCGATGTATGGAACCGTCCTCGAAATAAAAGAGGTGTCACGTTTTACGTGACTCACCCTGTATAGTGCCGTTTTGTGTTCTAGATGGACAGAAAAAAATTGCAACACCAAAAATAATCACTGTAGGGTAATGAAATTTTGGGGATACATTTGTCTAGGTAACGTATGTAAGTGATTAACATTGCGAGGTCACAGGTTAATGTCAGCGCGAGATGTGCCATTGCAAATGTGGTGTCACCGCCAGACACCACACTTGCTAGGTGGTAGCCTTTAAATCGGCCGCGGTCCATTAGTATACGTCGGACCCGCGTGTCGCCACCGTCAGTGATAGCAAAAAATGGTTCAAATGGCTCTGAGCACTATGGGACTTAACAACTATGGTCATGAGTCCCCTAGAACTTAGAACTACTTAAACCTAACTAACCTAAGGACAACACACAACACCCAGTCATCACGAGGCAGAGAAAATCCCTTCAGTGATAGCAGACCGAGCGCCACCACACGGCAGGTCTAGAGAGACGTACTAGCACTCGCCCCTGTTGTACAGCCGACGTTCATAGGAATGGTTCACTGACAATCACGCTCTCATTTGCCGAGACGATAGTTAGCATAGCCTTCAGCTACGTCAGTTGCTACGACCTAGCAAGGCGCCATCATCCTTTGTTATATTGCTATTATACTTCTGTATCATCAAGAGCGATGTTCTACAATTATGAATTAAAGTTAAGTATTCCAGAAGCTACGTACTTTTCTTTATAGCATTCATTACGTATCCTGTTTCAGACCTCACGCCAGCCTGCGTGAGTTTAAGCGCGTGCCTTTCGGCTTGCTCTCATTGTGTCTAGGCTGTCTTGTCTAGACACAACAGCAAATACGAAATGCTGGTACTTAATAATCGGTGTAGCCGCCAGCATGTTCAACGCAAGCATGCAAACGTGCATGCATTGTGCTGTACAGGTGCCAGATGTCAGTTTGTTGCACTTTGTCGGACAGTTAATGCTGTTTGTGGACGACGCAAGAGTTTTCGTCCGATGATATTCCATATGTGCTGTATTGGAGACAGATCTGGTGATCGAGCAGGCCAAGGCAACCTGTCGACACACCGTAGAGCACGGTCGGTTGCAACAGCGGTATGTGGGTGAGCGTTATCCGGTTGAAAAACACCCCCTGGAATGCTGTTCACGAATGGTCGAATAACCAGATTGACGTACTAATCTGGTGTCAAGGTGTGTGGGAAAACCTCGAGAGTGCCCTGCTGTCATACGAAATCACACCTCAGATGATAACTGCAGATGTAGATCCAGTGTGTCTAGCATGCAAACAGGCTGGTTGCAGGCCCTCAACTGACCTCCTTCTGACCAACACACGGCCGTCACTGGCAACGAGCCAGAACCAGCTTTCATCAAAAAACACAGAAGACCTCCTCCCTGCCATCCAATGAGCTCTCGCTTGACACCACTGAAGTCGAAAATGGCGGTGGTTTGGGGACAGTGGAATGCACTCTACAGGGCGTCTGCCTCGGATTTGTCCCTGAAGCAACCGATTTGTAACAGTTCATTGTGTCACTGTGGTGTCAACTGCTGCGGCAGATGCAGTATGATGCGCCAAAGCCATGCAGCGAAAAAAATGGTTCAAATGGCTCTGAGCACTATGGGACTTAACATCTATGGTCATGAGTCCCCTAGAACTTAGAACTACTTAAACCTAACTAACCTAAGGACATCACACAACACCCAGCCATCACGAGGCAGAGAAAATCCCTGACCCCGCCGGGAATCTTTTTTTTTTTTGTAACCATATATATTTATTTAAATATTTTAACAACGATACATTTAAAAAACGACATTTTATTCTATTAATCTATTATCCTAGTGATGGTTAATATTATTGTCATTTTATATGTTTTCGTTTTTATATTTTCCTTTTTCGTTTTTCTCTTATTGTTTGTTCCTTAAACCCTTTTACATGGCCATTTGACGTCTTTTTTTTTTTTTTTTGAGGGGGGTAGACATTGCAGGACAGGCATAACAGTTTATCTTTGGCATCGTTGCATTGATTTGAGTTTATGTTTCCGTATGTGATGCACTTGTGATGCCACAGGCACATTGTGTATTCTGGTTTGATCTCTTCCTCTAGTTACACTGTTTAGTGGGACAGTATGAAGGAAACGTCATCATGATAGGTGGAGCAGAAGTGGAAGAAACTTTTTTTTTTTTTTTTACATATACTACAGAATATACCTAATTGAAGAAGAGAGAAAATTTTGTCATATTACATAAGAGAAGCAGAAAGGATAGTGTGAGTAATCAATAGAATTTTATAGGCACAAAGTAAAGGAAATCAAAATATCTAATAATAATGAGTAGTTGGCACTTTCCACTAAGGAGCACTTTGTGTCGAACCCGGGAACTCGGGCGTGGGAAGCGAGAACGCTACCGCACGACCACGAGATGCGGGCCCATGCAGCGAACCCAATGGTCTTCCCTCTCGGTAGTGAAAAGTGGCCGTCCGGAGCGTACATTCTTGTGACCGCAGGTGCCAGCAGTCATGTTCAGGGCTACATTTCTGCCACGTCTTTCTGCAGTATCGCAGAAGGAACATCCAGCTTCTCGTAGCCCTATTGCACGATCTCGTCAAACTCAAATGGTTAAAATGGCTGTGATCATTGTAATGAATTAAGTAACCATTACGGCACCTCACCTCAGCCTCTCGATACCAGCAATATTCTACTGTTTTTCTATAAAATAGTTAACATATTTCTGTGACAACATTCAGATTTGATTTCATTAATGTAGAGGTACTTTGATACGTCGATACGTTTATATTGCAATGATATTATTCTTATGCGTATTCTTTCTTTTGTCACTATGATCTTTGACGTACTTGTAACTCTGATTTTTGGGCGCGTAAGCGGTTATTAGAGAGTCAAGTCTTGGTCGTCATGTTGAAAAGACGAAAATTGTAGTCAGTTTATGAAATGTGAACTTTAACAGTGACGAAGATATTTTCAAGTATGTTTTATATTGTGAAGTGATGTTGCAACAAAAGTAATAAAAAAGAAGTATAACTTAAATTCGGAGTGCTGATTACTTTTTTACATCACCATTGTTCTAACTTGCAAAAGTTTAATCTTCAAGAATGGTTTATGAAACACATCTATAAAACTTTTGAATATCGCAGAATAACACCTAGGCCTCTTTGCATCCGAGCTTGGAATCATCGCTACTTAGATTTTCGACGATTGAGCCATGAGTTCACAACGAGACCAGCGTGGGACACACGAAAAGATGAGTGCCTAGTTGAAATGACTTTATTACCTGTGCTCTAATGACACCTGCCACATAATATAACTTCGTTGTTGCCCGAAAATGCAATATTTAGCAGCGTGGGCAACACAACAATCATAATTAATTTTTGACCTTTGTTGTGGTAGTGTTGTTAGAGCACTATGGGACTTAACATCTGAGGTCATCAGTCCCCCTAGAACTTAGAACTACTTAAACCTAACTAACCTAAGGACATCACACACATCCATACCCGAGGCAGGATTCGAACCTGCGACCGTAGCGGTGGCGCGGTTCCAGACTGAAGCGCCTAGAACCGCTCGGCCACACCGGCCGGCTCGTCAAACTCAATGAGGCGTTGATAATGACGTCTTTGTCGCCTTAAAGGCTTTTTAGAGTAAAGCCGGGTTCTCACAGGCAACAAAAGTATCGCCACTGCTAATGGCGAACTGCAGTTGCTTTGTAGTTGCATGTGTGAACTCCTAGTTTTCGGTGGCGCCATTTAAGAAGCGCAACTTTTGTCGCGCCACAAAAAGTTGAACTTGGTTCTACTTTGTTGCTCCATTTTGCCTTCTCCACAATCGAATAACGCCATTCGATTGCTACCTCGCGGCTGGATTCAAACCTTTCTAGTGCGTATTCGTTCGCAGATAGTGCTTTTGTTTGTGCGTTTGCTATTACAATGTCGAGAAAGTGGTCAACAGCGACAATTATGAGATTCTTGGAGGTGTATCAAGAACTAGAATGCCTTTGGAACCACAAAAGCGAATCATACAAAGACAGAAATTTGAGAGATGCTGCATTAATTGAAGTAGTAAACAGTATGCGTGAATATGTACCTGGAATTGATGTAGCTACAACAAAATTAAAAATTCGAAGCATTCGAAATGCTTACATGAATGATGAATTTTCATCTTCGAATGTTAATTCTTTTATGAGCGTATTTGTTGCTCCCATATAATTTGTGGCGTCCTGTGTGAACGGTACCTCACAGCGCCACTCCAGAATGACTTGACTTGTGGCGATACTTTCGTTGCGTGTGTGAACCCGGCTTAACAGCAATTCACCACGTCCAATCTTAAAAGTAACTAACGCTCGCGATCGTTACAGCTTGTATTTAAAGCAAAACAGATTTGCATTGCCGGCCGAGGTGGCCGAGCGGTTCTAGGCGCTACAGTCTGGAACCGCGCGACCGCTACGGTCGCAGGTTCGAATCCTGCCTCGGGCATGGTTGTGTGTGATGTCCTTAGGTTAGTTAGGTTTAAGTAGTTCTAAGTTCTAGGGGACTGATGACCACAGCAGTTAAGTCCCATAGTGCTCAGAGCCATTTGAACCAGATTTGCATTCTCATAGTGGCGGTTCTAGCGCCTCGCTTATGCAACCGACAGGAAAGTTTAATAGACGTCATCTTTCAGATCTAGAAACACTCATACCAACTTTCGTTCATGTCGCACAACTCCTTGGCGATGAGATTTTTTTTTCCCGTCAGTGTATTACAAGTCCAATTTACCCCGCCACTCCTCCCGAAATGAAATCCTAGCTACGCCTTGGGCTGGTGACGATAAACTGAGTAGGGCACGGGAGAGAGCATTGCAAGGAGAAAGACGGGAGGGAGTTCGTGTAGGTTTGTGCTGCAGTCGCGCTTGGAGAGCTGTAGCACAATGGGCCGGCGCTCAAGCGACAGCGGCGAGAAGCCAGCGGTTCTCCCAGGGGAACAGTCAACAGCGGCCGCACCTCACTCTCCTGCTCTCACTTGGCATCGCATGGCGCACAGCCACCCACAGCCACAGCCACCCGTGGCTCGCCTGGGAGTATACAGCCAGCTCTTCAAATAAGCTCTCTCTGCTCCCAGAAAGAATGCCTCCATGTCGTGTTTGAATGTTCAAGAGTGTTGTGGCTACAGTTTCAGACAAGCGGATACCAGGCAGATTTTTTATACTTTACTCTGTTTATCATATGAATAAAGCTGATGTGAACAAGCACAAACGCGATGATTGGTCAGAAGCCGTAGCACACGAACACAGGTGTTGTTACGCTCTTGGAAGTAGGTCCTACTTCTATATTAGATATCTTATTACTATGTTACGTTAAATGAAATTTTAAGCTATTCCAATGTATTAACAGCCATCACCGTTTTTATTAAACACGCTGTAGCTATGTAGTTTTTGTTGTTGTCAAAACTCGTGTACAGTCACAGTCTCTGCATTGTTGTGCTCTGATTGTCCCGCTGTTAATACGAAGTATGAAACTGGCTGCGGCTGCTTCTTGCTCCGTAGTGAAACATGATTAGATTAGATTAGTACTTGTTCCATAGATCATGAATACGACACTTTGTAATGATGTGGAACGTGTCAGGTTAATAAAAGGTGTCTATACAAGATATTACATTACACAAAATATTACATGACACTTAATATTTTTAATTTTTTTGTGGGGGTTGGGGAAATTACCCACTTACTATATCCAAAAATTCATCTAATGAGTAGAAGGAGTTGCCATTACGAAATTCTTTTAATTTCCTTTTAAATGCTAAATGGTTATCTGTCAGACTTTTCATGCTATTAGGTAAGTGACCAAAGACTTTTGTGGCAGCATAATTTACCGCCTTCTGAGCCAAAGTTAAATTTAACCTTGAGTAGTGAAGATCATCCTTTCTCCTAGTGTTGTAGCCATGTACACTGCTATTACTTTTGAATTCGTTCGGATTGTTAATAACAAATTTCATAACCGAATATTGTATATATATTGTGAGGCTACAGTTAAGTTCTCTAGCTCTTTAAATAAGTGTCTGCAGGATGATCTTGGATGAGCTCCAGCAGTTATTCTGATTACATGCTTTTGTGCAATGAACACTCTTTTACTCAATGATGAGTTACCCCAGAATATGATGCCATACGAAAGCAGAGAATGAAAATAGGCGTGGTAAGCTAATTTACTGAGATGTATATCGCCAAAATTTGCAATGACCCTAATAGCATAAGTAGCTTAACTCAAACGTTTCAGCAGATCCTCAGTGTGGAATACGCTTAGAAAGTGCCGAGGGATAGGTTGTTCTTAATTTGTTCCACAAATTTACAAAAAAAATCGTCTTGGAAGTTTTCCGAGGGACTGTATTTATTACAGTCGAGCTCAAAACGCCAATCGGATGTATAGCAGAATCGATAGCGTAGTAGATCGATAATCTGCTGTACTTCGTGGATCGCTGTTACAAACCTCACCTTAGCTATCCTTTTTCCGTTCAATCTGAAATACCTACATCTCTTAATTGTGAAATTCATCTTCATTTTATGAATAATGCACGTCTTCTTGTTTCCAATTACATATTGCTCTCGAAATTTAGGTTTTCGTTTCAAATATAAATTCTTAATTATCGATATTTGATTAAACATTCGTAATAAAGTTTGCTTAAATTGAGAAAACATAACAGTTTAATTTTCAGGACAAAAATGAAAAATCAAATACTCTTTATTTGAACTATGTCCATTGTTTTATACCACAGATGTAGTCACACACGAATCAAAAATTCAAATTGCTCTGAGCACTATGGGACTTAACTTCTGAGGTCATCAGTCCCCTAGAACTTAGAACTACTTAAACCTAACTAACCTAAGGACATCACACACATCCATGCCCGAGGCAGGATTCGAACCTGCGACCGTAGCGGTCGCGCGGTTCCAGACTGTAGCGCCTAGAACCGCTCGTCCACCAAGGCCGGCACACGAATCAGAGTGATAATTTTCACAGCATCGAGCACACCATACAAATGGTGCAGTTTTATATTTGCCATTGTACCATTACAATGTGAACCCAACACAACTGATCTGGAGCAAAGTTAAGGGATCTGTGGCGAGGAATAACAAGACTGTTAAAGCTGCAAGACGTACTGGAGCTAACGCACGCAGCTTTTTCACGTGTCACTGCCGAACGCTGGCAGGATATAGAACGGTATGTCATAAAAGAAGAGGAGAAAATGCGACGCCTCCATGGCCTGGTGGATTATGTTGTTGATCGACTCGTTATCAACGTAGCAGATGACAGTTCCATAACTGAAATGTATTTGTGATCTGAGGTTTTCCCGGCGTACAGAAATCTTGAAAGTTTCTCGGGTATTCAGCCAGGTAGCGTCGTCCAAAAGGCGCCTTTTGGACGACGCTACCTGGCTAAATACCCGAGAAGTTTTCAAGGTTCATGAAATGTATTTCTCGGATTCGGATAAGGAGGGAGGCAAGAGATTACCAGACGACTGACTAATAAATACCTTCGTTGGCTTCAGTATTCAACAATGCGGTGAATTCCCTGCAGTATGCTTTTGCGTCACACATAGCTCGCTCAGAAAAATTACCGTGTGTTTAAGTTAAGAATTTTCATCACTCTTGTTTGTAATTAGAATACTATGTTAGGTGAAAACGAGAGCATTTTACGCTTCCTGTCTACTCACCTAAAAAGCGTGCGGTAGTGCCTGAGTTTTGCCGAATATTGTTTCATTCCCTTTAAAAATTAAATGACAATCGAAGCTATATTGTGTCTCTGCTCGTCTTTTTACGTCTGAACTGTAACTGCTCACATCATTGCAGGTTAGTTGGACTATCCGGCTGGCCAGTGCTGTCCAAGTGCGCCAGCAAAGCTGTTGTTCCACATTATAGTTCAGCATAAACACAGCATAAAACGTATCCTTATGATCGTGCTTGACTGTACTAGATATAGCTTGGCATTCGCTCCACGTGAAACGAAATCCAGTGAGAGTCAAGCAACTCGGAAGAATACATGGTGTAATGTTTACATCAGGTTTATTCTTATGATGAACAGAGTGTATACAAACACTAAACTGTCAATAATATTTTACAGTATTTTATATTGTGCAAAATTATGACCGTCTGTAGGTAAGATAGAAGGTTGTGCAATGTATTGTACAATATACTGACGGTTCTGCGTAAGTCGGATATTCATTGTGCATCTTTGTCTGCTCAACCTTGTCTTCTAAACTCTTTATTTTCCGCAGTTTGTTGTGTCATGAAGTTGAAATAGGGTCGAAATCAGTGGAACGGAGGGTTATTGAAAGTATTTAGTGGTTGACCAGTCTCATGGCCTGTTATATGAAAGAAATGTTGTTATCGCTAAAAGAGAACCATGCAATAGGATCAGTTGCCGAATACGCTGAAGCAGATAAACTTCAGTTAATAAAGAAATTAAATGCATTGTGGACAAATTATATGAAAGACCTGAAAAGAATTACGAGTGCATCGAAAAGCGGAGGTAGTGCTCGCGAGCTACTGCACCCAAAACTTTGGTACATTAATGACGTGAACTTTTAGCAAGTGTGTATACTTTTTGTTTTCAGAGCTGGGTATAAATAAATAAATATTACGAAGATTCTATTAGTTCTTGGTGTACCAATTTGCAAACGTACATCAAATGAGAGGAAGTCCATCGTCAGAAAGTTCCGCTCATCCTCAAGTCACTTAGTAAATTTTTATGCTTCAATCTTCCTCTCTACTTGACCATTCCTTAACACATCTATGATTCCTCTTTTCCTTACATGAGCACAAAGCTACCCAAGAGACAAGTAACAGTTGGTGGCTCTATCCACCTGCTTGCAGGTCGGAGAGCTGACACCAATACTACACAATATACAATACTGGCGATTAAAATTGCTAAACCACGAAGATGACGTGCTACAGACACGAAATTTAACCGACAGGAAGAAGATGCTGTGATATGCAAATGATTACTTTTCAGAGCATTCACACAAGGTTGGCGCCGGTGGCGATACCTACAACGTGCTGACATGAGGAAAGTTTCCAACCGATTTCTCATACACAAACAGCAGTTGACCGGCGTTGCCTGGTGAAACGTTGTTGTGATGCCTCGTGTAAGGAGGATAAATGCGTAACATCACGTTTCCTTTGATAAAGGTCGGATTGTAGCCTATCGCGATTGCGGTTTATCGTATTACGACATTGCTGCTCGCGTTGGTCGAGATCCAATGACTGTTAGCAGAATATGGAATCGGTGGGTTCAGGAGGGTAATACGGAACGCCGTGCGGGATCCCAACGGCCTAGTATCACTAGCAGTCGAGATGACAGGCATCTTATATGCATGGCTGTAACGGATCGTGCAGCCACGTCTCGATCCCTGAGTCAACAGATGGGGACGTTTGCAAGACAACAACCATCTGCACGAACAGTTCGACGATGTTTGCAGCAGCATGGACTATCAGCTCGGAGACCATGGCTGCGGTTACCCATGACGCTGCATCACAGACAGGAGCGCCTGCGATGGTGTACTGAACGACGAACCTGGGTGCACGAATGGCAAAACGTCATTTTTTCGCATGAATCCAGGTTCTGTTTACAGCATCATGATGGTCGCATCCGTGTTTGGCGACATCGCTGTGAACGCACTTTGTAAGCGTATATTCGTCATCGCCATACTGGCCTATCATCCGGCGTGATGGTATGGGGTGCCATTGGTTACACGTCTCGGTCACCTCTTGTTCGCACTGACGGCACTTTGAACGGTGGACGTTACATTTCAGATGTGTTACGACCCGTGGTTCTACCCTTCATTCGATCACTGCAAAACCCTATATTTCAGCAGGATAATGCACGACCGCATGTTGCAGGTCCTGCACGGGCCTTTCTGGATACAGAGAATGTTCGACTGCTGCCCTGGCCAGCACATTCTCCAAATCTCTCACCAATTGAAAACGTCTGGTGAATGGTGGCCGAGCAACTGGCTCGTCACAATACGCCAGTCACTACTCTTGATGAACTGTGGTATAGTCTTGAAGCTGCATGGGCAGTTGTACCTGTACACGCCATCGAAGCTCTGTTTGACTCAATGCCTAGGTGTATGAAGGCCGTTATTACGGCCAGAGGTGGTTGTTCTGGGTACTGATTTCTCAGGATCTGTGTACCCAAATTGCGTGGAAATGTAATCACATGTCAGTTCTAGTATATTATATTTGTCCAATGAATACCCGTTTATCATCTGCATTTCTTCTTGGTGTAGCAATTTTAATAGCCAGTAGTGTATTTTAACGCCAACAGGCATACTGGAGCTTCCATGCATATTTCCATTTCATTGGACCTGGCTTCATTGACTCAGCGTATCGTAACACTGTCCTTTCTAGAGCGGACGCTGCCGTACCTGCGTGGAAACTATTCCTCTACAACATTGAATTCACTGAGGTCATTATTTCTGCTTGTCGCAACTTTTCTCAAAAGTTATTGTAAAAACAGAGACAGATCCGATAAAATTCAGTGAGAAATCTTATTTAAATAGTGTAATAAACCATTTTAATCAAAGCAGTCCATTTTGCGACTTTTTCCTCTGGAGCGTGCATGTGCGTTCAGCACGAGAATTGCAAAGCCAATCTTGGCTGCTCTCCCAGCAGTTAAGGCTGCAGCCTTTCTTATTTCGTGTATTGTGCGGAAGCTGTTGAGCTGAGTCGGCGTCTTTCTTGCCTGCAAGTTCCTGGTGATCCGTCACCGAGTTTCAGCAATTCGGTGCCTTCTTCGCTGATCCGCCTTCTTGCTCAGCGAGGATGTATCTTACAAGCTGGTGTTTCAAGACAGTTAAGTCACACGCAACCACAGAAAACAAGTACGGAGGAGTCTCAGTTAATTATTAAATAAGTGAATTTTAAAGACTCTTACATGTACAGTGAAATCCGCCTCCATGGCCGAGATCGCTGGCGCACGCCTGTAAGGTGGTGCTCGGCCGGAGTGAAGGGGGAACGACACGATAATGGTCGAAAAAATTCGAATTTTTTTTATTACGGAATTCTAATGTATACACATTGAAGAATTATCCCCCAAAATATTATGAGCGAACTTCAAAAAGTAACGATTCTGTGACCGTTTGAAACCGAGCGTGCGCGGAACGCCTTGGCGTTAGATAACTGATTGCCACAAGTCGTTATTGATGCCATTTATGCCGATATGAATAAACCTGATTTGCTGGAGCGTTGTTTGAGTGGTTTTACTCAAAATGTGATAGAAAGTTTCAATAGTCTCATTTGGATATACGCTCGAAAAATAACATCCAGTCGAAGTGGAATTGTCAACATTGCTTCAAATGAGGCCGTACGTCTATTTAATGTAGGCCTTACTGAATTAATGCCCGTGGAAAATGCCCTTCAAATCAAAATCGGCGATAAAATGCGCCGATTCTTTCAAGATAGACACGCCAGCTCAGCGACGAAAAGGACTTTGAGGAAGAAAATGAGGGCTTATCAGGTCAAAGTAGCATTCACTAGCCAGGCCGATAGATATTGTGGACCAGGTATCGATGATATCCCGCAGGTATCAAGCTTTCCCCTTTTTATGTGATAAATATTTGTCAAACTTTAAACACGTTTTCTCGAAACCAAGTTTTTCGGCATGGCTGTCGTCGTCAACGCTACAATTTTATCCGATTTTAATAGTTTTTGGTCTCCCTTCAAGCAAACTGAATTCTCTTCAGTTCATCGTAGCCGATTTTTTTATGTTGATGTTTAGTATTTTTTCGGTCAAAAAATGATCATTTTTAAAATATCTACAAATTCGCTATTTTTATTTTATTTTATTTATTTATTTATTTTTTTTTTTTTTTGCAAATCCCTAAGATGAATTCAGATTACACCCGTAAGGATCAGGGTGATATGTTAATTACATGTTCCAGATAAACACAACCGGAGTTACAGCGACAACCGTCGATCTATCAGCTTTCAGAGTTGCCTCGAGAAAATCCCAATTACACAATGAAGATATTAATATTTTTCAATTAAAAATACCAATAAAAACCTCGAAGTATGCTTTATTCATTGCAACAAACCCCATCTTCTAAAAATGTTCAAATGTGTGTGAATTCCTAAGGGACCAAACTGCTGAAGTCATCGGTGCCTAGGCTTACAAACTACTTAAGCTAACTTAAACTAACTTATGCTAAGAACAACACACACACACACACACACGAGGGAGGAATCGAACCTCCGGCGGGTGGGGCCGCGCAGTCCGTGACAGGGCGTCTCAAACCACGCAGCCACTCCACGCGGCTACCCATCTTCTACTACATTCCAGCATGGAGAAGAAAATCCTGAATTTGAGCAGTCTTTTCGTCCGTCACCTTGTAGTTCCCCCTTAAACTCGGCGGCCCTTTGGTGTTTCTCGATAGGAATAGACAGTACACCGGCACTGGGTTTCACCCTTAACATTCTATAATCATCACCACATATCGCCATAACATACTTACATCCATTACAGTAGAGTGGATTAAGGATGGAAAAGACCCACGGTGGTTTAACAACGAAATTCGAAATATGTCGAGTAAGCAAAGGCTATTGCACTCCCGATTCAAAAGAGAACGGGCAAATCAAATGGTTCAAATGGCTCTGAGCACTATGGGACTAACATCTGTGGTCATCAGTCCCCTAGAACTTAGAACTACTTAAACCTAACTAACCTAAGGACATCACACACATCCATGCCCGAGGCAGGATTCGAACCTGCGACCGTAGCAGTCGCGTGGTTCCGGACTGAGCGCCTTAACCGCAAGACCACCGCGGCCGGCGTTGTGCAAATGTGAGGTGAGGTACCACAGAGCTAATGAAATAAAAATTAACATCTAGTGAATGCAAAGATAGACAGCGTGAAGAAGAGAGAATAAACAAATGACGGCTGAAAAACCTCTTATGTTTGAATGCCAATGACGGTAGTATATTTTTCGAAAAATCTCAAGATTATTCGTCTCTGATTACAGAGTTCATTGCCATCAGTGAAAGCAATAGAAAATTACAAAGAAGCGAGGTCAGTGAGATTCCTTGCGAATCGTGCTTTGTCACAGCATAATCCAAATATGGAGGGTATCAGGTAACCTGCAGGGAACAGGAAAATCCATTCCTATACCATTCACATACCTGAAAAATTCATGAGAGTGCTCGCTACTGCGAGTAAAATCCAGCGAAGAATGAAACAAAGAACGTCTTTTTGGAAATTCTATCTTTTACCGAGTTCGGTAAATAAAAGAGAGAAACAGGAAAGCTGACTGCACAGATCTGTTACGTGAAATAACTGAATTGGCAGAAGAGCAGTTTTTCCATATTTCAGGACTTGCGTCATTTGTAACTGGCAGAACCCTTAAGATCAATGTCAAATTTTCTGAAATGGATGTATTTCAAATTTCAATTATGTGGTAATTTTTATTTGAAAGCAACATGCTTCGTTGTGTAATAAGTTATGGATGTACTTGGCACTATAACATGTCATACAACCTAATCTGATTAGTCTCTACTACTAACAGAAAAAGGAACATTTACCATTTAGCGCGAAGGAGGAAAATATCTTCGTATTATGAAATGTACGGATAAGAGGGAAGTATGAACTAGTTCTGTATTGATATTCTGGTTATACGTGTACAAATTTTCGGTGGAAAGAAGTATTTAAGAACAATGTGTAATACTTTCTTATTGGTTTCACGTAGTATAGTGATAAATGGATGTTGTCAATGACGTCACTAACGCAGATGAAGCTCTGGTCCAAAGGTGAATGGCACACTGAAGCAGCAACAAGTACGAGAGGTGATTAGAAATTAAGGTTACAAAGCCTGCAGTGAAACCCGTAAACTTTATTTCATACAACCACTACTGCCAAATGAAAGTACAGAAGAGGGCGCAATGAAAAGTAATGCCTTTTTATTTCGTTCTTAATGTAGATATACTATCGCGAAATAGGGGAGATAGTGCCACAGACATGATACATGAATTTGAGTGGCAATCATTAAAACAAAGGCGTTTTTCGTTGCGACGGGATCTTATCATGAAATTTCAATCACCAGTTTTCTCCTCCGATTGCGAAAACATACTGTTGGCACCCGCCTAAATAGGGAGAAATGATCATTACGATAAAATAAGAGAAATCAGGGCTCGCACAGAAAAATTTAAGTGCTAGTTTTTCTCGCGCGTCGTTAGAGAGTGGAACGGTAGAGAGACAGCTTGAAGGTGGTTCATTGAACCCTCTGCCAGACACTTTATTGTGAATAGCAGAGTAATGATTTAGATGTAGATGTAAATGAATATTACATGTAATGCATATCACTGTGAACACTTTCCCGCTTCGCTGACTTACACTACTGGCCATTAAAATTGCTACACCAAGAAGAAAGGCAGATGATAAACGGGAATTCATTGGACAAATATATTATACTAGAACTGACATGTGATTACATTTTCACGCAATTTGGGTGTATAGATCCTGAGAAATCAGTACCCAGAAAAACCGCCTCTGGCCGTATTAACGGCCTTGATACGCCTGGGCATTGAGTCAAACAGAGCTTGGATGGCGTGTACAGGTACAACTGCCCATGCAGCTTCAACACGATACCACAGTTCATCAAGAGTAGTCACTTGCGTATTTTGACGAGCCAGTTGTTCGGCCACCATTTCACCAGACGTTTTCAATTGGTGAGAGATCTGGAGAATGTGCTGGCCAGGGCAGTAGTCTAACAGTTTCTGTATCCAGAAAGGCCCGTACAGGACCTGCAACATGCGGTAGCGAATTATCCTGCTGAAATGTAGGGTTTCGCAGGGATCGAATGAAGGGTAGAGCCACGGGTCGTAACACATCTGAAATGTAACGTCTCCTGTTCAAAGTGCCGTCAATGCGAACAAGAGGTTACCGAGACGTGTAACCAATGGCACCCCATACCATCATGCCAGGTGATACGCCAGTATGGCTATGACGAATACACGCTTCCGATGCCGCTAAACACGGATGCGACCATCATGATGCTGTAAACAGAACCTGTATTCATCCAAAAAATGACGTTTTGCCATTCTTGCACCCAGGTTCGTCGTTGAGTACACCATCGCAGGCGCTCCTGTCTGTGATGCAGCGTCAAGGTTAACCGCAGCCATGGTCTCCGAGCTGATAGTCCACGTCGTCGAACTGTTCGTGCAGATGGTTGTTGTCTTGCAAACGTCCCCATCTGTTGACTCAGGGATAAAAAAAATGGCTAAAATGGCTCTGAGCGCTATGGGACTTAACTTCTAAGGTCATCAGTCCCCTAGAACTTAGAACTACTTAAACCTAATTAACCTAAGGACATCACACACACATCCATGGCCGAGGCAGGATTCGAACCTGCGACCATAGCGGTCGCGTGGTTCAAGACTGTAGCGCCTAGAACCGCTCGGCCACCCCGGCCGTCTGTTGAGTCAGGTACTGAGACGTGGCTGCACGATCCGGTACAGCCATGGGAATAATATGCCTGTCATCTCGACTGCTAGTGATACGAGACCGTTGGGATTTAGCACGGCGTTCCGTTTTACCCTCCTGAACCCACCGATTCCATATTCTGCTAACAGTCATTGGATCTCGACCAACGCGAGCAGCAATGTCGCGATACGATAGACCGCAATCGCGATAGGCTACGATCCGACCTTTATCAAAGTCGGAAACATAATGGTACGCATTTCTCCTCCTTCCACGAGGCATCACAACAACGTTTCACCAGGCAACGCCGATCAACTGCTGTTTGTGTATGAGAAATCGGTTGGAAACTTTCCTCATGTCAGCACGTTGTAGGTGTCGCCACCGGCGCCAACTTCGTGTGAATGCTCTGAAAAGCTAATCATTTACATATCATAGCAGCTTCTTCCTGTCGGCTAAATTTCGGGTCTGTAGCACGTCATCTTCGTTGTGTAGCAATTTTAATGGCCAGTAGTGTAAGTTGCAACCCTCTGCCGCTTGAGGGCTCCGAAGTGTATCGTGTAACAGGGCGGTGTGTTACCTACACCGATCAGCCCAAACCTTATGACCACTGCGCACCGCGACATTGCATGCCTTCTGATGGCGTTGCGGGCACGTGACGCGGTAACAAAAGTATGTAAGCGGAGTAGACACGGACGAGGGACCACAATAATGAAGATGTGGGCTGAAAAGGGGTAAAGCCATTGAAATAAGCGACTTTGACAAAGGGCAGATTATTATTACGCTGAGCCTATGAAAAAGTATCTCAAAAACGGCGAAGCTGGTCGAATATTCACGTGCTACTGTCGTGAGCTCTACGGAAAGAGGTGGAAGGACAGTGAAACGACCACTAGCCTGCTAAATGGTTGGATATCCACGACTCTTCACAGAACGTGCGGTTCAGAGGCTTGTCTGCTCCGTAAAGGAGGACAGATAACCACTCCAATTTCATCCTTGTATCAGCCAACAAATACATATTTGACGTCTTAAAATAGGCATGAATATGTGTTTTCTCACCTGACGCAAAGTCCTCCTCACAAACGCAATACTTGAGAACGTCAACGTCTGTTAATAAAGACTGGCCGAAGACTACCTTACTGCTAACAGACTCAGAATCAACTGTCTCTGCCGAAACAGCACAATACTGGTGTGTGCACAAGTGTTTCGGAGCACACTGTTAATTGTACATTGTTGAACATGGAGTTCCGCAGCACATCATCCCCACGTGTTCGCATGTTTACGGTTGCAGTGGACAAGGGACCATCGGGAGTCGACCGTCGATCAATGGACACATGTTGGCTCTTCTGGTTAATCACATTTTTGCTGCACTCGATGGTGTTCTCCGCATACCCTGTCATCGAGGTGAACGGTGGCTCGAAACGTGCAGTGCGACACGGGCGTGGCTAACGGGAGCAGTATTATGCTATGAGAGACATTCTTCTCCGCTTGCGTGGGACCTGTGGTAGTAATCGAAGACACGCTGACAGCTGCGAACCACCTGTATCCCCTCATTGATGTCATCTTTTAGCAGTATAATTGTCCATGTCTCGGAGCCAGAACCGTGCTACAGTGGTTTAAGGGGCATTATAGTGAACTCACGTTGATGTCTCGGTTACCAATTAACCTGATGTAAATCCTATGGAACCCAATTGGGTCGGTATCGGGCGTCATCACCGCGTATGCATATCAATGGCTCGTTAGTTACGCGAATTACATGTCCTGTGTGTAGACAGCTAATGCCACATACCTCCACAAACCTACCAACAAACTGACGGATCTCTGATACGCAGAATCAGTGATGTGTTTCAATTCAAAGACGGACAAACAAGCTATTAAGCAGGTGCTCATAATGTTTTGGCTCACCAGTGTACGTCGGTGCGGGAGAAATAGCGTGCTCGAGTCGAGTTCTTAACCACAGAAAACGTACCTCCAAGTAAAATCCATAGAAGAATGAAAGCTGTGTACGGTGATGACGGTATCGCCATTGGGTTGTGTGTTCTCGTAATGGAAGAATTGGCAGTGATAACCTTAACTTGTGTGACGGAGTTTAGTGTGTTTCCAAAACTTAAAGGTTACTTTCGAGGAATTGACTTTGATAGTCATGAAGTAGCGCAAGCAGAGGTGAGGTTGTCAACAAAGCCAAACATCCTGAAAGTGACAGTATCTACAAACTGATCTCTCGCTAGGAGAAATGTGTTCGTCGCCAAGGTGTCTGTGTTGAGAAATAAATATGTAGATATGAAGAGTAAAGATGTAGAATTTTATTAAAGTTCTTTTAATTTAAAATGCATTAAGAGTTTTCACATAAAAAATTCAGTGGCATTACTTTTCAGCACGTCCTCGTACATTATCCTTTTCTTCGACATAATCTCCCTATCGGTCTAGGCACTTGTCGCGTCATCTAGTGAGTCAGAATATATCCTCGGGATAAAAATCCTGTCCTTGGGTTATAAGTCACATTGCCGGGAAGTGTTTCACCTCCTCTACATCTACATCTACATTTATACTCCTCAAGCCACCCAACGGTGTGTGGCGGAGGGCACTTTACGTGCCACTGTCATTACCTCCCTTTCCTGTTCCAGTCGCGTATGGTTCGCGGGAAGAACGACTGTCTGAAAGCCTCCGTGCGCGCTCTAATCTCTCTAATTTTACATTCGTGATCTCCTCGGGAGGTATAAGTAGGGGGAAGCAATATATTCGATACCTCATCCAGAAACGCACCCTCTCGAAACCTGGCGAGCAAGCTACACCGCGATGCAGAGCGCCTCTCTTGCAGAGTCTGCCACTTGAGTTTATTAAACATCTCCGTAACGCTATCACGGTTACCAAATAACCCTGTGACGAAACGCGCCGCTCTTCTTTGGATCTTCTCTATCTCCTCGGTCAACCCGATCTGGTACGGATCCCACACTGATGAGCAATACTCAAGTATAGGTCGAACGAGTGTTTTGTAAGCCACCTCCTTTGTTGATGGACTACATTTTCTAAGCACTCTCCCAATGAATCTCAACCTGGTACCCGCCTTACCAACAATTAATTTTATATGATCATTCCACTTCAAATCGTTCCGCACGCAGATATTTTACAGAAGTAACTGCTACCAATGTTTGTTCCGCTATCATATAATCATACAATAAAGGATCCTTCTTTCTATGTATTCGCAATACATTACATTTGTCTATGTTAAGGGTCAGTTGCCACTCCCTGCACCAAGTGCCTATCCGCTGCAGATCTTCCTGCATTTCGCTACAATTTTCTAATGCTGCAACTTCTCTGTATACTACAGCATCATCCGCGAAAAGCCGCATGGAACTTCCGACACTATCTACTAGGTCATTTATATATATTGTGAAAAGCAATGGTCCCATAACACTCCCCTGTGGCACGCCAGAGGTTACTTTAACGTCTGTAGACGTCTCTCCATTGATAACAACATGCTGTGTTCTGTTTGCTAAAAACTCTTCAATCCAGCCACACAGCTGGTCTGATATTCCGTAGGCTCTTACTTTGTTTATCAGGCGACAGTGCGGAACTGTATCGAACGCCTTCCGGAAGTCAAGAAAAATAGCATCTACCTGGGAGCCTGTATCTAATATTTTCTGGGTCTCATGAACAAATAACGCGAGTTGGGTCTCACACGATCGCTGTTTCCGGAATCCATGTGGATTCCTACTGAGTAGATTCTGGGTTTCCAAAAACGACATGATACTCGAGCAAAAAACATGTTCTAAAATTCTACAACAGATCGACGTCAGAGATATAGGTCTATAGTTCTGCGCATCTGCTCGACGACCCTTCTTGAAGACTGGGACTACCTGTGCTCTTTTCCAATCATTTGGAACCCTCCGTTCCTCTAGAGACTTGCGGTACACGGCTGTTAGAGGGGGGGGGGGGCAAGTTCTTTTGCGTACTCTGTGTAGAATCGAATTGGTATCCCGTCAGGTCCAGTGGACTTTCCTCTGTTGAGTGATTCCAGTTGCTTTTCTATTCCTTGGACACTTATTTCGATGTCAGCCATTTTTTCGTTTGTGCGAGGATTTAGAGAAGGAACTGCAGTGCGGTCTTCCTCTGTGAAACAGCTTTGGAAAACGGTGTTTAGTATTTCAGCTTTACGCGTGTCATCCTCTGTTTCAATGCCATCATCATCCCGGAGTGTCTGGATATGCTGTTTCGAGCCACTTACTGATTTAACGTAAGACCAGAACTTCCTAGGATTTTCTGTCAAGTCGGTACATAGAATTTTACTTTCGAATTCACTGAACGCTTCTCGCATAGCCCTCCTTACGCTAACTTTGACATCGCTTACCTTCTGTTTGTCTGAGAGGGTTTGGCTGCGTTTAAACTTGGAGTGAAGCTCTCTTTGCTTTCGCAGTAGTTTCCTAACTTCGTTGTTGTACCACGGTGGGTTTTTCTGGGTCGTCTGAAGCGAGCCTCCTACGTGCTCCTTCAACTGAGAAAAAAGGTGAAAGTCGCTTGGAGCGAGGTCCGAGCTGTAGGGCGGATGGTAGATGATGTCCCAAAGAAACTGCGTCAACAGCGTGGTGATCATCTTTGCTGTTTGAGGTCGTGCGTTGTCATGAAGGAAGATGATGTCCTCTTGAAGGAACACCTAGGAGGCCGACGACTCGATTCAGACGAGGAGCTGAAACACTTCGCGACAACTTGGCTTAGCTCGCAAGGATAGGATTTTTACCAGGAGGCTATATTCAAACTCATCCCACGAAGTGACAAGAGCCTAAGCCGATATGGAGACTACGTTGCCAAATAACTTAATTTACGTACTACCAGTTGCCTGTATCGGCTGTATGAAATAAAATAAACATTTTTCACTGCAGGCTTTAAAACTTAGTTTCTCATCACCTCTCATACGTGTTTATAGGAAGAGGAGCGATATCAGAACCTCCAGACCATGCAAACACGTTTAACTTACTAGTCGATATTTTCCTTCTCTCCTGAATACGACTTCATTGTCTTAACCACTATAATACCGCTCACTTTATGGATACGAATAATCTCCAAGTACCAAAAATTTTGGAAAAATCTTGGAGACACGGAAAAATTCTAGTTGGTTTACATCATGGTGAGATAGAGATTCCAAAATCAGATATCGGACTGCAAACTGCAGTTTAAGAAAAGCAACCGCAAGAATTAAGTGAAAAGAAGTCATATTAACAGAGGAATGATGAAGTACGTTTGAAGTACTCTAAGGATGTAGGTGCTACGATAAAGAATACTACAATAGGCAGTTCAGTTGAAGAGCAATTGATATCTCTAAAAAGGGAAATCGCGGACGTTGGGCGGAGAAATATAACTACAAAGAAAGTAACTGTGAATTTGGGCAATATAAGAAATACCTCAACTGATCGACAAAAGAAGGAAGTAGAAAAATGTTCAGGAAATGACAGGAATAAGGCGATATAAGTAACTTAGAAATGAAGTAGGAAGACAGTGCAGGGAAGCCAACGCGAAATGGCAGCATGAAAAGTGCGAGGAAATCTAAACAGGAATGAATGTCAGAAGGACTGATTCAATACGTAGAAAATCAAAACAACCTTCGGTAAAATTGCAAACAAAGGTGTCAACATTAAGAGTACATGAGGAAATCGACTGTTAAATGCGGAAGGCAGAGTGAATAGGCGGAGCGAGTACATAAAACGATTATTCGAGGTGAAAGAACTGTCTGGTGACGAGATAGAAGAAAAAATGTGAGTCCAAATGGAAGAAATAGGGGCTCCAGTATTGGAATCAAAGTTTAACATAGATTTGAAGACTTGCAGTCGAATATGGCGGAAAGCCTAGATAAAATACCTTTGGGATTTATAAAAGCAATGCGGAGTATTCAGGTTGGTGTGTAGAATCTATGAGTTCGGAGAATACCACCACAATTTCGGAAAAATATCATCCACACAATTTCGAAGATAGAAAGGACAGATAAGTGTGAAAACTATAGCACAATCAGCTTAACTGCTCAGTCATCCAGGTCACTGACAAGGAAAATGTGGTGTCACCGCCAGACACCACACTTGCTAGGTGGTAGCTTAAATCGGCCGCGGTCCATTAGTACATGTCGGACCCGCGTGTCGCCACTGGCAGTGATCGCAGACCGAGCGCCACCACACGGCAGGTCTCGAGAGACTGACTAGCACTCGCCCCAGTTGTACGACGACGTTGCTAGCGACTACACTGACGAAGCCTTTCTCTCATTTGCCGAGAGACAGTTAGAATAGCCTTCAGCTAAGTTAATGGCTACGACCTAGCAAGGCGCCATTTGTACCATTGCATGTACCTCAAGATAGAGTCTCACTTGTATCATCCAGAATGCTGTATACCAAAGGACAATATAAAAGTTAAGTGTTCTAGTAGCTACGTTCTTTTCTTTATCACATTCATTACGAATCCTGTTCCAGACTTAACGCCAGACGGCGTGAGTTGACGCGTGCCCTTTCGGCTACTTCACTGTGGACTGGCTGCCTAATCAGTCCACTACAGAAAATATACAGAGGAATGGAAAAGAAAAAGCATCTAATTTGATGCCGACCATTTTGCGTTTCGGAAAGGTAAAGGTACCAGAGAGGAAGTTCTGACGTTGCGCTTTATAGTGTACGGATGACATAAGAAAAATCAAGACATGTTCGACCTACAAAAAGGCTTCGACAGTGAAAAATGGTGCAAAATGTTGTAAGATCTCATGAAAATAAGTTTAATATGTGGGGAAAAACGGAAAGAGGGAAAAATAACAAAGGAAGACCAAGAAGGAAGTGACAGATTAGAAAGAGTGTAAGGCGTGGATGTAGTGTTTCGCCCCTAGTGTTCAATCAATATATCGAAGAAGCAATGACGGATATAAAAAAAAATAGATGCAGAGGGATTAAACTTCAAGCTTAAAGCATATCAATAATAATAGTCGCTGATGACATTGCTACCTGCTGCGAAAGTGAATTCACAGGATTGCAGGGCCTGTTAAGTGAAATGATCAGTAATGAGTACATATTGTGGATAAAGAATAAACCTAAGAAAGACGAAAGTGACGAGGAGTAGCGGAAATGAGACAAGCACTAATCTTATCATCAAAACTAGAACCACAAAGTAGACGAAGCGAAGGAAATCTGCTACTTTGAAAGCAAAAGAACAGATGACGGACGAATCATGGAGGACATAAAAAACAGACAAGCACAGGAAAAGAGGGCATTCATAAGCAAAACTATTTTACCAGAATCAACCATCGACCTTAATGAGAGGATGAAATTTCTAAGAATGTACTTTTGGAGCACACCGTTGTATTGAAGTGAATCACGGACGGTAGATAAAGCGGAAAAGAAGAGAATCGAAGCGTTTGAGATATGGAGATGTTGTCAAATACACTCCTGGAAATTGAAATAAGAACACCGTGAATTCATTGTCCCAGGAAGGGGAAACTTTATTGACACATTCCTGGGGTCAGATACATCACATGATCACACTGACAGAACCACAGGCACATAGACACAGGCAACAGAGCATGCACAATGTCGGCACTAGTACAGTGTATATCCACCTTTCGCAGCAATGCAGGCTGCTATTCTCCCATGGAGACGATCGTAGAGATGCTGGATGTAGTCCTGTGGAACGGCTTGCCATGCCATTTCCACCTGGCGCCTCAGTTGGACCAGCGTTCGTGCTGGACGTGCAGACCGCGTGAGACGACGCTTCATCCAGTCCCAAACATGCTCAATGAGGGACAGATCCGGAGATCTTGCTGGCCAGGGTAGTTGACGTACACCTTCTAGAGCACGTTGGGTGGCACGGGATACATGCGGACGTGCATTGTCCTGTTGGAACAGCAAGTTCCCTTGCCGGTCTAGGAATGGTAGAACGATGGGTTCGATGACGGTTTGGATGTACCGTGCACTATTCAGTGTCCCCTCGACGATCACCAGTGGTGTACGGCCAGTGTAGGAGATCGCTCCCCACACCATGATGCCGGGTGTTGGCCCTGTGTGCCTCGGTCGTATGCAGTCCTGATTGTGGCGCTCACCTGCACGGCGCCAAACACGCATACGACCATCATTGGCACCAAGGCAGAAGCGACTCTCATCGCTGAAGACGACTCGTCTCCATTCGTCCCTCCATTCACGCCTGTCGCGACACCACTGGAGGCGGGCTGCACGATGTTGGGGCGTGAGCGGAAGACGGCCTAACGGTGTGCGGGACCGTAGCCCAGCTTCATGGAGACGGTTGCGAATGGTCCTCGCCGATACCCCAGGAGCAACAGTGTCCCTAATTTGCTGGGAAGTGGCGGTGCGGTCCCCTACGGCACTGCGTAGGATCCTACGGTCTTGCCGTGCATCCGTGCGTCGCTGCGGTCCGGTCCCAGGTCGACGGGCACGTGCACCTTCCGCCGACCACTGGCGACAACATCGATGTACTGTGGAGACCTCACGTCCCACGTGTTGAGCAATTCGGCGGTACGTCCACCCGGCCTCCCGCATGCCCACTATACGCCCTCGCTCAAAGTCCGTCAACTGCACATACGGTTCACGTCCACGCTGTCGCGGCATGCTACCAGTGTTAAAGACTGCGATGGAGCTCCGTATGCCACGGCAAACTGGCTGACACTGACGGCGGCGGTGCACAAATGCTGCGCAGCTAGCGCCATTCGACGGCCAAGACCGCGGTTCCTGGTGTGTCCGCTGTGCCGTGCGTGTGATCATTGCTTGTACAGCCCTCTCGCAGTGTCCGGAGCAAGTATGGTGGGTCTGACACACCGGTGTCAATGTGTTCTTTTTTCCTTTTCCAGGAGTGTAGATGGACTCATAAGATACGAAATGAGGAGGTCCTCTGCAGAATAGGCAATGAGAGGAGCGCGTGGGAAACAGATTGTATGTCAATTAGGTTCCTTTCAGAGAATGCTGTTGCAATAACTCCATACTTAACAATCATTTACAACCCCTCGCTCGACGAAAGATCGGTACCAAAAGAGTGGAAAGTTGAACAGCTCACACCAATATTCAAGAAAGGCAATAGGAGTATCCACTAAATTACAGGCCCATATAATTAATAGCGATATGGAGCATGATTTTGGAACATATATAGTGTTCGAACATGATGAATTACCTCTAAGAGAACGCTCTATTGACACACAGTCAAAATTGCATTTAGAAAGCATCGTTCTCGTGAAACACAACTACCTCTTAACTCAGACGAAGTGTTGAGTGCAGTCGACACCATACAGTGCGTGGCAGAGGGTACCTCGTTCCATAACAAGCATCTTCTCTCCCTGTTCCACTCCCAAACAGAACGAGGGAAAAATGGCTGCCTATATGCCTCTGTACGAGCCCTAATCTCTCTTATTTTATCTTTGTGGTCTTTCCGCGAAATGTAAGTTGGCGGCAGTAAAATTGTACTGCAGTCACCCTCAAATGCTGGTTCTCTAAATTTCCTCAGTAGCGATGCACGAAAAGAACGCCTCCTTCCTCTAGAGACTCCCACCCGAGTTCCTGAAGCATTTCCGTAACACTCGCGTGATGATCAAACCTACCAGTAACAAATCTAGCAGCCCGCCTCTGAATTGCTTCTATGTCCTCCCTCAATCCGACCTGATAGGGATCCCAAACGCTCGAGCAGTACTCAAGAATAGGTCGTATTAGAGTTATATAAGCAGTCTCCTTTACAGATGAACCACATCTTCCCAAAATTCTACCAATGAACCGAAGACGACTATCCGCCTTCCCCACAACTGCCATTACATGCTTGTCCCACTTCATATCGCTCTGCAATGTTACGCCCAAATATTTAATCGACGTGACTGTATCAAGCACTACACTACTAATGGAGTATCCAAACATTACAGGATTCTTTTTCCTATTCATCTGCATTAATTTACATTTATCTATATTTAGAGTTAGCTGCCATTCTTTACACCAATCACAAATCCTGTCCAAGTCATCTTGTATCCTCCTACAGTCACTCAACGACGATACCTTCCCGTACACCACAGCATCATCAGCAAACAGCCGCACATTGCTATCCACCCTATCCAAAAGATCATTTATGTAGATAGAAAACAACAGCGGACCTACCACACTTCCCTGGAGCACTCCAGATGATACCCTCACCTCCGATGAGCACTCACCATCGAGGACAACGTACTGGGTTCTGTTACTTAAGAAGTCTTAGAGCCACTCACATACTTGGGAACCAATCCCATATGCTCGTACCTTAGTTAGGATTCTGCAGTGGGGCACCGAGTCAAACGCTTTCCGGAAGTCAAGGATTATGGCATCCGTCTGATACCCTTCATACATAGTTCGCAAGATATGTGGAAAAAGGGCGAGTTGCGTTCCGCAGGAGCGATGCTTTCTAAAGCCGTGCTGATTTATGGACAGCAACTTCTCTGTCTCAAGGAAATTCATTATATTTGAATTGAGAATATGTTCGAGAATCCTGCAACAAACCGATGTTAGGTATATTGGTCTGTAATTTCGAGGATCCGTCCTTCTACCCTTCTTATATATAGGCGTCACCTGCGCTTTTTTCCAGTCTCTCGGGACTTTACGTTGGGCAAGAGATTCGCGATAAATGCAAGCTAAGTAAGGAGACAATGCAGTAGAGTACTCTCTGTAAAACCGAATTGGAATCCCATCAGGACCTGGCGATTTATTTATTTTCAACCCGTTCAGCTGCTTCACAACCCCAGGGATGTCTATCACTATGTCCTCAATACGGGAATCTGTACGAGACTCAAACGGCGATATGTTTGTACGATCCTCCTGCGTGAAACATTTCTCAAATGCTAAATTTAAAATTTCAGCTTTCGTTTTGCTGTCTTCCGTTGCCAGGCCAGACTGATGAGTGAGTGACTGGATGGAAGCCATCGACCCGCTTACCGATTTTATATAAGACCAGGATTTCCTTGGGGTTTCAGCAAGATCTTTTGCTATGGTATGACGGTGGTAGTGGTTGAATGCTTCGCGCATCGCTCTTTCTACAGCAGCACGAATCTCTACTAACTTTTGCTTGTCCTCATTCTCCCGATCTTTCTTGTGCCGCGAGTGCAACTGCCTTTGCTTCCTGAGCATTCTCCGAATTGCGCTGTTAAACCACGGTGGGTCTTTTCCGTCCGTAGCCCACTTTTTTGGCACATACTCGTCCAATGCGTGATTTACAATGTGTTTAAAATTTGCCCATAATTCTTCCACGTCCATCGTACCGGAAGTAAATGAAGTCGATTCATTTACTAAGTGGGACTTGACATCTGAGGTCGTCAGTTCCCTAGACTTAGAACTTCTTAAACCTAACTAACCTAAGGACATCACACACATCCATGCCCGAGGCAGGATTCGAACCTGCGACTGTAGGAGCAGCACGGTTCAGGACTGAAGCACCTAGAACCGCTTGGCCACAGCGGCCGGCATTTCGGGATTTCCAGAAGGCTTTTGACACAGTACCTCACAAGCGGCTTGTAATCAAATTGTGTTGTTACGGAGTGTCACTTCAGCTACGCGACTGGATTCTTGATTTCCTGTCAGGGAGGTCACGGTTCGTAGAAACAGACGGAAAGTAATCGAGTAAAACAGAAGTAACTTCTCTCGTTCCCCAAGGTAATATTATAGGTCCTCTGCTGTTCCTTATCTATATAAGCGATTTAAGAGACAATCTGTGTAGCCGTCTTAGGTTGTTTGCGTATGGTGCTGTCGTTTATCGTCTAGTAAAGTCATCAGAAGATAAAAACCAATTTCAAAACGATTTAGGTAAGATATATGTATGGCGCAAAAATTGACAGTTGACCCTGAGTAATGAAAAGTGTGAGGTCGTCTACACAAGTGCTAAAAGGAATCCACTAAACTTCGGGTTACACGATAAATCAATCAAATATAAAGGCCCTAAATTCAACTAAATACCTGGGGATGATACTTGCGAACAACTTATACTGTGAAGAACACATAGAAAATATTGTGGAGACAGCCAACGAAATACTGTGTTTTATTGGTAGAACTCTTAGAAAGTGCAACAGGTCTACTAAATAGACTGCCTACACTAAACTTGTCCGACCTTATTTGGAGTACCGTACTGCTCTGCGATCCTTGCCAGATAGGATTTATACTACCGTGAAATAGGGGAAAGTGTGTCACGGACGTTATACAGGAATTGGGACCGAAATCATTAAAACAAAGGCGTTTTTCGTTGGGGCGGGATCTTCTCACGAAATTTAAATCATCAAGTTTCTCCTCCGAATGCGAAAATGTTTTGTTGGCGCCGACCTATATAGGGAGAAACGATCATCCTAATAAAACAAGCGAAATCACAGCTCGCACGGAAATATATAGATGTTCTCTTTCTCTGCGCGCTGTTCGAGAGTAGAATAATAGAGAATTAGTGTGAAGGTGGTTCGATGAATCCTCTGCCAGGCGCTTAACGGTGATTTGCAGAGTAGCCATGCAGATGTATATAAGAAGAAGGGGCATGATGATAGAGCATTTGTTAAGACATCAAGGAATAACTTCGATTGTACTTGACGGAGTTTTAGAGGTTAAAAACTGTACGGGAAAACAGAGATGGGAATATATCCAACAAGTAGTGGAGGACGCTGCGTGCAAGTGCTACTCTGAGATTAAGAGACTGAAACTTGAGAGCAATTCGGAGCGACCGCGTCAAATCAGATAGGGTTGATAGAAGAGATAGAGAAGATCCAACGGAGAGCAGTGCGCTTCGTTACAGGGTCATTTAGTAATCGCGAAAGCGTTAAAGACATGATAGATAACTCCAGTGGAAGACTCTGCAGGAGAGACGCTCAGTAGCTCGGTACGGGCTTTTGTTGACGTTTCGAGAACATACCTCCACCGAGCAGTCAAGCAGTATATTGCTCCCTCCTAGGTATATCTCGCGAAGAGACCATGAGGATAAAATGAGAGAGATTAGAGCCCACACAGAGGCATACCGACACTCTTTCTTTCCACGGACAATATGAGACTGGAATAGAAGGGAGAACGGATAGAGGTACTCAAAGTAACCTCCGCCACACACCGTCAGGTGGCTTGTGGAGTATAGATGTACACTCCAGGAAATTGAAATAAGAACACCGTGAATTCATTGTCCCGGGAAGGGGAAACTTTATTGACACATTCCTGGGGTCAGATACATCACATGATCACACTGACAGAACCACAGGCACATAGACACAGGCAACAGAGCATGCACAATGTCGGCACTAGTACAGTGTATATCCACCTTTCGCAGCAATGCGGGCTGCTATTCTCCCATGGAGACGATTGTAGAGATGCTGGATGTAGTCCTGTGGAACGGCTTGCCATGCCATTTCCACCTGGCGCCTCAGTTGGACCAGCGTTCGTGCTGGACGTGCAGACCGCGTGAGACGACGCTTCATCCAGTCCCAAACATGCTCAATGGGGGACAGATCCGGAGATCTTGCTGGCCAGGGTAGTTGACTTACACCTTCTAGAGCACGTTGGGTGGCACGGGATACATGCGGACGTGCATTGTCCTGTTGGAACAGCAAGTTCCCTTGCCGGTCTAGGAATGGTAGAACGATGGGTTCGATGACGGTTTGGATGTACCGTGCACTATTCACTGTCCCCTCGACGATCACCAGTGGTGTACGGCCAGTGTAGGAGATCGCTCCCCACACCATGATGCCGGTTGTTGGCCCTGTGTGCCTCGGTCGTATGCAGTCCTGATTGTGGCGCTCACCTGCACGGCGCCAAACACGCATACGACCATCATTGGCACCAAGGCAGAAGCGACTCTCATCGCTGAAGACGACACGTCTCCATTCGTCCCTCCATTCACGCCTGTCGCGACACCACTGGAGGCGGGCTGCACGATGTTGGGGCGTGAGCGGAAGACGGCCTAACGGTGTGCGGGACCGTAGCCCAGCTTCATGGAGACGGTTGCGAATGGTCCTCGCCGATACCCCAGGAGCAACAGTGTCCCTAATTTGCTGGGAAGTGTCGGTGCGGTCCCCTACGGCACTGCGTAGGATCCTACGGTCTTGGCGTGCATCCGTGCGTCGCTGCGGTCCGGTCCCAGGTCGACGGGCACGTGCACCTTCCGCCGACCACTGGCGACAACATCGATGTACTGTGGAGACCTCACGCCCCACGTGTTGAGCAATTCGGCGGTACGTCCACCCGGCCTCCCGCATGCCCACTATACGCCCTCGCTCAAAGTCCGTCAACTGCACATACGGTTCACGTCCACGCTGTCGCGGCATGCTACCAGAGTTAAAGACTGCGATGGAGCTCCGTATGCCACGGCAAACTGGCTGACACTGACGGCGGCGGTGCACAAATGCTGCGCAGCTAGCGCCATTCGACGGCGTGTGATCATTGCTTGTACAGCCCTCTCGCAGTGTCAGGAGCAAGTATGGTGGGTCTGACACACCGGTGTCAATGTGTTCTTTTTTCCATTTCCAGGAGTGTAATTTCCAAGTAGTGAAGTGCACTACTCTGGCAATTCCGAGAAGTTTTACGCGTATTGTGTCAATTATGTACCTGTGCATAGGTACTGATGGCAAGAAGCGGTTAGCAATAATGCTTAGGAAGCGCAATCCCGTTTCCAATTCCTTTTTACTCTATATATTTTTCATCATATCTACATATATTTTCATTATTTAATTTAGATTACATTTGAGAGGTAATATAATGTAAAGAAACCACGTGCATTTTCATGAAGTTGTAGTGAATTTTATATGTTATTTGGATATCTACTATTTGTAATTAAATTTTCAAGGACGAGGGACAGGCTTGGAAAGCCCAAGGCAAACCTCGACAAGTAACGACGCGAATGATTCACAATCAGTAATATAGTAAGTCACAATGTGCTAGACCGGAAGAGTAATATACAATTATTGGTCGGATATGCTCTCGACATCACACGTTGGAGGATTGTGTTCGTATTTAAAACATTAATTGTAGCTTCATGAAAATACACGTGTTCTTTTTCATTATATTACTTCACAAGTGTCATATAAAGTAAATAATATGACCACCGATGAAAAAAAAGTAGATTAATGATTAAGTCTGAGCGGGAGTCGAATCATCGTCTCATGTACGTTCGTCGTACAAAGCTCTGACGCAAATCACTAAACCCCCATGAACTCTAACGACCACGGCCGGTACCTACGCACAGATACATAAGACACGTAACAGACGCGTAAACTTCTCTTGCAATATTCTCGGAACTGCCAGAGAAGTGCATCTTACTAGTTGCACGCTATGTTGTTTTAATGGCCTGATAAAGGCGTACAAAGTTTGAAGTAAATCTGTGGTCCCAACGTCGTGGCCTCCACCTGTCAGTTACTTCGTTAACACGGAGCTGGCAGCCATTAGAAGAAGTTCGGGGGCTAAATTGTGTGTCCCATGAGTGTAACGGTAGATTTTCATTACTTGTTTAGCGAAGGCAATTGTAAGAGTCGGTGGTATGACCCTCCTTCCCCCTTCATCTGACCGCAGCAGCCATTGTGCGCAAAGAGAGGGTGATGAATGCATGCAAGTTAACGCTTAGCGTTCCACGCGGAATTTCTCCTGGGATATTAGGCTGAGGCTGCAGTATGGCGAGGCAGAGTGAAAACCTGCCTCCAACATACATCAACGGCTTTCGTGAAATACCCGCCAAACTGGCGTTTTCTCTTACACTGTTGAGAAACTGGGTGCCGATTACTATTTGTTAGAATTTGTGTGATTAAGAAAAATGACAAGAGCGTGAACTATACGTATATTTAGGATCAGCGATAAATTGACTTTTCTCATTGACGAAAGCGTCCCTAATTCCCTTGGTGTTTCATTTTAAATGTCTGCCGGCCGCGGTGGTCTAGCGGTTCTAGGCGCGCAGTCCGGAACCGCGCGACTGCTACGGTCGCAGGTTCGAATCCTGCCTCGGGCATGGATGTGTGTGATGTCCTTAGGTTAGTTAGGTTTAAGTAGTTCTAAGTTCTAGGGGACTGATGACCACAGATGTTAAGTCCCATAGTGCTCAGAGCCATTTGAACAATTTTTTTTAAAATGTCTGCAGACTTCATCAAAACAATCATTAAGTGCTGTGAATAAGCTATTAAATAATGTGCGTAGTTGGAGTAATGTAGTGCCTGTTCTTTCGGACACGAAAAGACTCTTACGAGAATCAGGAACTGGAGATAAGAGGTTCATAGGTTGGTGACGCTTCGTCAATAGTGTGTAACAGGCTGGTAATTTGGGTCGGATTAGAAGCGCGTTCGGATGGCCGAAGCCGTAATGACGACCACCTCTTACCTGCCGCCCGCTTCGATAAGGTGATCCCAGCGGGCAAGTTGGTCCTTTTTAGTTCACATTATCGTAATAACTTTTGGCGTATGGCTGCCTTGTTTTTGCTGGTTATTATATTAAAATAAAAAAATATATATATGTGATAGTGCGCTTCGGTGGTAGGGCGGGGGAGATATCGTGGCCAGGCCTCGGAATTCGACCCCTGGCTGCTTTGACTCTTCCCGCCTGCCGCTGCCTCACACACACAAAAAAAACTTGGTAGGCGGCCCGGGTTCGATTCCCAAGCGATCCATTTGTTTTTAATTTACTGTTCCGTTTCCGTATCCAAGGGGTAGAAGAAATGAAGTAATTATTTTTGCAATCAGGCAAACTAAACTTCTCTCCCTTTTTTTTCCAACGAAATGAAGTTGGTAAAAAAAAGCGGTTAAGGCAACCACTCGCGTTAATCGGGATATCCGTGTTCGAGTACCGGTCCAGCACAAATCTTCACCTGTTACTCTCGATTCATTTCAATGCCTAAATGCGGCTAACGTCATCAAAACCTTTGACGAGATCTCCTTTAAGGAGCAAATTACGCTCAGACTGTTGCAGGGAGCACGGGCCTTTCAAGCAGGCTATCATCTCTTGCCTTTTCCACTCGCACCTCAAGCATAAATAAATATTTCTCTCCCCTAGATGAAAACTTCAACAATGAAAAGAAGTTATAAGCTATGATAAAGAATCCATCGATAACAGAATGTATAGCATGTGATCATTTGTAAACCATACTGGTGTGCAAAACTTAGGACAAAAGTAATTTTCGCGTGATATGTCACAGCCAAGTAACATGGTTCGAAGGCACATTCACCATACATAAAAAAGAGCTACTCCAATATAGTACAGAAGGTAACTGAATGAAGCACGCAATAAAAAAAATGTAAATGTCGTGTGACTAGGGCCTCCCGTCGCGTAGACCGTTCGCCGGGTGCAAGTCTTTCGATTTGACGCCACTTCGGCGTCTTGCGCGTCGATGGGGATGAAATAATGATGATTAGGACAACACAACACCCAATCCCTGAGCGGGAAAAAATCTCCGACCCAGCTGGGAATCGAACCCGGGCCCTTAGAATTGACATTCTGTCGCGCTGACCACTTTTTTTTTTAAATCTCATTTTGTTCGATATTTACCGTTGTATTTGTTCGGGGCGGACGTCCTATGACACTTGTTCATCGTTGATACATTAACTCAGTTTTTTATTACAGAGGGCAGTTAACCCTCTGATCGAACACGCTGAGCTACCGTGCCGGCACCACTCAACTACTGGGGGCGGACAAATACGCAATGAGACGAACAGAAATGACAGACTTCAACCCCATAGAGATAGGGTCGGATGTGTTGGGGAGACGTATTGTAGCACGTTCACATGAACCAACGACCATCCAGCACTTGTCAACCTTACTGCTGGAGGAATGGAACGCTCACCACAATAACTCCTCACCAGCATTGTAGACAGCATGGGACCACGTTGCAGAGATAAGTTGCCGTCCGTGATGATCAAATGGTTCAAATGGCTCTAAGCAGTTAACATCTGAGGTCATCAGTTCCCTAGACTCAGAACTACTCAAACCTAACTAACCTAAGGACATCACACACATCCATGCCTGACGCAGGATTCGAACCTGCGACCGTAGCAGCCCCGCGGTTCCGGACTGAAGCGCCTACAACCGTGATGATCAGACTCGCTATTAAGAACCATTTTGTAATGTCCAGGGTGTAAGGTGCCTCTTACGTGAGGAAGACATTTTTACCAGTTTTAATAAATTATTGTCTCTTATTTATGTATTCACGATAGTTAGGAAGTGCTGTAGTCCGTAGCCGACCATGAGTCGGAGAGCATTTCCCACGCTGGCTGGCTAGGTGACGGAGCGACGCTGGACCGTAGCAACAAGCGTCAGCCTGGGAAATATACATGACTGGAAGTACCGCCATATTGGCGCCAAAGTCACCGATTTTGTTTATTTATATTTAATAATTAAAGTCATTTATGACAACATGAATACTAGGAAGAACCTCTGGATGTTTAAAACTATTTATCATAATTTCTCCTCGTTAAAATTCACACCCGTTCATTAACAAATGCATATCTTAGTAAGTACGAAATTGATCGGAAATCCACGAACTGTGACGAAACTAGTAAGAGATACGGACTGCGCGCCAAAGTCGGCAGTCGGCGTTAAGAGCTCTTCCTGCCTTGTTCGATGGTTGCCATGCTCTCGGTTACGAGTAGTTTGTGACATGAGTGTTTCATTATTGATCTAATAGAAATAAAAGTGATATTACGGCATTATGAATGTTAATTTCGAGTAAATAGATACCCCAAAGTTGATCGACAGCAATTTCAGATAATTAGCTTCCACCGACAGAGACATCCATGCGCCAATGAAGAATGTGCACGGGACGACATTTACGAGAGCTGCACCGCGCACAGGTAGGAGGAAATCCGACACGACCCATCATGGCGGATCAAGGAAGATCCGACTTACACTCGCAAATTCCGGGTGGAAATGCTGACCAGTTATACTGTACGTCACATATACCACCCTCTACGGACTCGCGGCTAAGCTGAGTAATAGCAGTATCAGTTTAGAAGCGAGGGGAACTTGCAAGGAGTCGCCGTGAGTCGCGGTGACTTCAGTGTAATTATTATCTTTCCATAAACGTGTCATTTCTTTTAGTCTCATTGAGTATTTCTTTCAGTTATTTTCTGTGTTACATTGTATCACCTCTTTCTATGTATGGTCCAAGTTTCGTCGAGCTGTCTTGCTTGGCCTCATGCCTCATGCTAAAATTAGTTTCGTCCTTAAGCTGGAATATTTTACTTAGAAAGCATGTGACAGTGTAGCTCATCGTGAGAAAAAATCTTCTAGCTTATTTTGAGTCTCGTCTCGTAAAAAATAATATGAAATTAAAAAGGCGGCCGGTCGCTGTGGCCGAGCGGTTCTAGGCGCTTCAGTGCAAATGGTGCAAATGGCTCTGAGCACTATGGGACTTAACATTTGAGGTCATCAGTCCCCTAGAATTTAGAACTAGTTAAACCTAACTAACCTAAGGACTTCACACACATCCATGCCCGAGGCAGGATTCGAACCTACACCATGAACGACCATCCACCATGCATTGCCACTGGCGTCAAACACCTACTCTTCATACGTTCTCCACAAACTCGACGAAATAACATTCGATGATGCCTTCCAAATATTTATACTTAGAACAGTCCGCGAATAACACCTTGGAGCATTGCTGCACGTTTCAGTTTTTATGTTGCTGAGCCCACTGCAATCGTTTCCCCTTTTGCGTTACAAAGTTTTTTTTGTTGTTTTTTCCTTTCTTTCTATGTGTGTGTGTGTGTGTGTGTGCGCGCACGCTTGAGTGTGTGTGTGTGTGTGTGTATGTGTGTGTGCCGCTATGCACGCCTTTAAACCTTGTTCACGCAGTGTTGCCCTGTAGAGACAGAGATTGGAGCTGCTCGCACACTGTTTACATCTTTGCGAATTTCAGGTGCAGTACGAATCCTCTGACGTGTACACTGTACACATATGGACTGATATTCCAGATCGCGAAACACTTGCATTGTTACCAGTTTGCCTAAACCACTGCAATGTATCCACCACTGTAGATTGGGGTGCACTAACTCCTGGTGCTATCGGTCTACCTGATGCAGAGTTTTAATTACTGCACGTTTTTTCATTTCCAGTCTCCTAGGGCATGGATGTGTGTGATGTCGTTACGTTAGTGAGGTTTAAGTAGTTGTAAGTCTAGGGGACTGGTAACCTCAGATGTTAAGTACCATAGTGCTTAGAGCCAGTTGAACCATTTTTTTTTTAAAGGCTTCCCTATAATAATAACGGTGAAATCAAAATAATGGACAGGGTATCGGACCAATAGCAGACGTTTATGGTTATACACGGTCTAGTCACTTAATGTGACCACCACCTACCTTTAACGTCAACGTGCAATAACCACTCACAGGCGTCAGGTGGCAGCACTAGAAGTGAAGGGTATATAAGGCGTGTCGGGGAGATGCGGAAAACAGTGTGGTCGTAGTCGTAATACAGAAACAGAGCAATGCATCTGGCGTCCAAAAGGGCATGATAATTGGCTTTCATCTACATCTACATACATACTCCGCAATCCACGATACGGTGCGTGGAGGATGGTACCTCGTTCCACAACTAGCATCTTCTCTCCCTGTTCCACTCCCAAACAGAACGAGGGAAAAATGGCTGCCTATATGCCTCTGTACGAGCCCTAATCTCTCTTATCTTATCTTTGTGGTCTTTCCGCGAAATGTAAGTTGGCGGCAGTAAAATTGTACTGCAGTCACTCTCAAATGCTGGTTCTCTAAATTTCCTCAGTAGCGATTCACGAAAAGAACGCCTCCTTTCCTCTAGAGACTCCCACCCATGTTCCTGAAGCATTTCCGTAACACTCGCGTGATGATCAAACCTACCAGTAACAAATCTAGCAGCCCGCCTCTGAATTGCTTCTATGTCCTCCCTCAATCCGACCTGATAGGGATCCCAAACGCTCGAGCAGTACTCAAGAATAGGTCGTATTAGTGTTATATAAGCGGTCTCCTTTACAGATGAACCACATCTTCCCACAATTCTACCAATGAACCGAAGACGACTATCCGCCTTCCCCACAACTGCCATTACATGCTTGTCCCACTTCATATCGTTCTGCAATGTTACGCCCAAATATTTAATCGACGTGACTGTGTCAAGCGCTACACTACTAATGGAGTATTCAAACACTACAGGATTCTTTTTCCTATTACATCTGCATTAATTTATATTTATCTATATTTAGAGTTAGCTGCCATTCTTTACACCAATCACAAATCCTGTCCAAGTCATCTTGTATCCTCCTACAATCACTCAACGACGACACGTTCCCGTACACCACAGCATCATCAGCAAACAGCCGCACATTGCTATCCACCCTATCCAAAAGATCATTTATGTAGATAGAAAACAACAGCGGACCTACGACACTTCCCTGGGGCACTCCAGATGACACCCTCACCTCCGATGAACACTCACCATCGAGGACAACGTACTGGGTTCGGGCCAACAGTGGACGCATTTTCGAACTGCTAAGTTTGCAAACTGTTCACTTGGCGCCATGGTTAAAGTATACCGTACATGGCGAAATGGCGCTATCCAAAACCGACGTCGAGGCAGCCGTGGTGCACCAAGGGCCATAATTGACAGGAGTGAACGACAGACGTGGGGATGTGTACGGGAGAATAGCTGTACAACTGTTGAGCAACTGAAAGCCCAGAGGAACCAAGGGCTACCAACAGTGTTTCCTCAACGGCCGATCAGAGAACGTTTCTGCGTATGGACCTCCTCAGCGGGTCCCTGGTACACGTACCGATGCTAACATGCTGTTCATCAGGAAATTTGCACGCCAGTACTGCAACTGGACTTCCTCTGAGCTGCAAGAGGTGGTGTTTTCAGATGAATGTTCCACCATACAGAAAGCAAACACACTGCAACAATCGTTGGAAGGTCCCAGGCCGGAGGAAGGAGCATTATGGTCTGAGGAATGTTTTTTTGGCATTCCCTGGATGATATCGTCATTCTGGAAGGCACAATGGCTCAATTCAAGTATGTATCTATCCTTGGGGACCAAATCCACCCCGCCGGCCGAAGTGGCCGAGTGGTTCTAGGCGCTTCAGTCTGGAACCGCGAGACCGCTACGGTCGCAGGTTCGAATCCTGCCTCGGGCTTGGATGTGTGTGATGTCCTTAGGTTAGTTAGGTTTAAGTAGTTCTAAGTTCTAGGGGACTGATGACCTCAAATGTTAAGTCCCATAGTGCTCAAAATCATTTGAGCCAAATCCACCCCGACGTTCCTTCTTATCCAAACGAGTATCAGACCACATTCAGTTACGAATATTAACCATGCTGACTAACAATTCTGCCGGCCGTAGAGGCCAATCGGTTAAAGGCGCTAGAGTCTGGAACCGCGCGATCGCTACTGTCGCAGGTTCGAATCCTGCCTCGGGCATGGATGTGTGTGATGTCCTTAGGTTAGTTAGGTTTAAGTAGTTCTAAGTTCTAGGGGACTGATGACCTTAGAAGTTAAGTCCCATAGTGCTCAGAGCCACTAACAATTCTGACATTCAGCAGAACAATAGATGGAACGAGAGGAAGCGGGAGACCCAGAATCTGATGGCAGGATAACATTTGGGAGGACACAACAAGGATGAACAGCAACAACTGGACAAACAGTGCATTGGACCGGCTGAAGTTGAAGAGGCTCATAGAGCAGGCGTATGGTCGATAAGGCCCTTGCCACATATAAAGTGAAGTAAAGTAAGACTAATAAGTTAATCTAATTTCTCCAGAATTGCTTTCTCCCCTTCCTGTTCCATTCGCAGAGTCCGCCAGCTTAACTGAGTGGTAACGTGTTTGTCTGCCATGTAGCGGCCCAGGGTTCGATTCCCGGCCAGGCTGGAGATTTTCTCCTCTAGAGGACTGTGTGTTGTGTTGTCCTCATCATCATCTCATCATCACCGACGCGCAAGTCGCCCAATGTGGCGTGACCCGAAATAAGACTTGCATCTGGCGGCCGAACTTCCCCGTATGGAGCCTCCCAGCCAACAATACAACTAAACTAAAACTAAACTCCTCCCGAACAGGCCATGAAGGCCCAACGGTACTACCGGCCGCCGTGTCATCCTCAGCCCACAAGCGTCACTGGATGCGGATATGGAGGGGCACGTGGCCACCACACCGCTCTCCCGGCCATATGTCAGTTTCCGAGACCGCAGCCGCTACTTCTCAAGTAGCTCCTCAGTTTGCCTCACAGGGGCTGAGTGTACCCCGCCTGCCAACAGCGCTCGGCAGACAGGATGGTCACCCATCCAAGTGCTAGCCCAGCCCAACAGTGCTTAACTTCGGGGATCTAACGGGAACCGGTGTTACCACTGGGGCAAGGCCGTTGGCCAACAATACTACACGATTATTTAATTTCATTTTCATTCGCAGATAGGAAGTGTGAAGAGAAATTGCTCAGTTCGTTAGAAATGAGTGAGGTCTGTGCACTTCTTACTCAGCCATTGCTAGTGGAGTGGAAACAACGATCGTTTGCGTTTTGGTGATAAATACACTCCTGGAAATTGAAATAAGAACACCGTGAATTCATTGTCCCAGGAAGGGGAAACTTTATTGACACATTCCTGGGGTCAGATACATCACATGATCACACTGACAGAACCACAGGCACATAGACACAGGCAACAGAGCATGCACAATGTCGGCACTAGTACAGTGTATATCCACCTTTCGCAGCAATGCAGGCTGCTATTCTCCCATGGAGACGATCGTAGAGATGCTGGATGTAGTCCTCTGGAACGGCTTGCCATGCCATTTCCACCTGGCGCCTCAGTTGGACGACCGTTCGTGCTGGACGTGCAGACCGCGTGAGACGACGCTTCATCCAGTCCCAAACATGCTCAATGGGGGACAGATCCGGAGATCTTGCTGGCCAGGGTAGTTGACTTACACCTTCTAGAGCACGTTGGGTGGCACGGGATACATGCGGACGTGCATTGTCCTGTTGGAACAGCAAGTTCCCTTGCCGGTCTAGGAATGGTAGAACGATGGGTTCGATGACGGTTTGGATGTACCGTGCACTATTCAGTGTCCCCTCGACGATCACCAGTGGTGTACGGCCAGTGTAGGAGATCGCTCCCCACACCATGATGCCGGGTGTTGGCCCTGTGTGCCTCGGTCGTATGCAGTCCTGATTGTGGCGCTCACCTGCACGGCGCCAAACACGCATACGACCATCATTGGCACCAAGGCAGAAGCGACTCTCATCGCTGAAGACGACACGTCTCCATTCGTCCCTCCATTCACGCCTGTCGCGACACCACTGGAGGCGGGCTGCACGATGTTGGGGCGTGAGCGGAAGACGGCCTAACGGTGTGCGGGACCGTAGCCCAGCTTCATGGAGACGGTTGCGAATGGTCCTCGCCGATACCCCAGGAGCAACAGTGTCCCTAATTTGCTGGGAAGTGGCGGTGCGGTCCCCTACGGCACTGCGTAGGATCCTACGGTCTTGGCGTGCATCCGTGCGTCGCTGCGGTCCGGTCCCAGGTCGACGGGCACGTGCACCTTCCGCCGACCACTGGCGACAACATCGATGTACTGTGGAGACCTCACGCCCCACGTGTTGAGCAATTCGGCGGTACGTCCACCCGGCCTCCCGCATGCCCACTATACGCCCTCGCTCAAAGTCCGTCAACTGCACATACGGTTCACGTCCACGCTGTCGCGGCATGCTACCAGTGTTAAAGACTGCGATGGAGCTCCGTATGCCACGGCAAACTGGCTGACACTGACGGCGGCGGTGCACAAATGCTGCGCAGCTAGCGCCATTCGACGGCCAACACCGCGGTTCCTGGTGTGTCCGCTGTGCCGTGCGTGTGATCATTGCTTGTACAGCCCTCTCGCAGTGTCCGGAGCAAGTATGGTGGGTCTGACACACCGGTGTCAATGTGTTCTTTTTTCCATTTCCAGGAGTGTACATAACAGTCCATACAGTTTCATTAAAAATTCTATGGCGCAATCACTACCGTGTACTGTGGCCATTGATGCACAAACTTTACACAACAAGTCATACAGTTTAACAATGGATAACGAAATTTCACCTGAATCTCTCAGTGAAGTGATTATTTACGCATACATTATTCCACATAATGGAGAGATGCTACAGCGTATGAATTTGATATCAACAGACCTCCATAGCAGAAGCGAAAACGAGACAACATGCTAGAAGAAGAATAGACAATAAGCGAGATAAAACAGAGACAAGTTTAACATCAATGACACCCGAGAACTTACCGCAACATATCAACGACATGTAAATGTTTGCACTGACAGTTTGCAGCTACCGACGAGGTCCTTCTGTTCTTTTTGTTGAAATCAGCGCCTGATGTTCATATTGTGTAGTACTACTAAACACGACTTTACAAGTAAATTAGAAAGCTCAGTAACAGAGGACAAATTTTTGCGAATCGCAGTCTCATTTAGGGAATTTATTTCCATTATTAGTAAGAAGAAGAAGAATAGGTAACCGACATGTTGCTGCAAAGATATTGCAGTTAATTTTATACTGATCGAATTTGCTGTCCTGTGGAAACTACGTACTATCCGTTTCATAATTCTTTAACCGTTTGATGTATGCGCACGGCAGCAAACGGTGACAAAGCAGCACATGATGTTCATATTGTGTAGTACGTGAAAGGAGTGATATTTGTGGGTAAATGAAACAGGCTGTATGCATTGCACCTCTAATTATATGGAGCGCTCAAAAAATTTCCTTTCGAAGACCGTACCATCTAGAATCGGTATGCTAATCAGGCAAAATCGCCGTGAGCATTGAGGCAATAATCACACCGAGACACACACCGTGTCCCGCTGAGTGAAGTCCGTAGCTGCCTGCTGCACATCGTCGTCCTAAAGGAATTGTCGACCCGTCAAGGCCATTTTCTAAGCGACCGAAGGAGTGATAATCACATGGGGAGAGACCAGGACTATAGGATGGGTGCTCGAGTGCCTCACAGTTGAGTTGGCGTAGCTTCCGTGTTCCGATTCACGATATGGGGACGCGTGTTATCATGAAGCAGGAGCTCCCCTTGTCGCAGTTTTCCTGGTCGTTTCGCCGTAATTGCACGCTGTAATTTCTCCAGAATTGTGCAGAAATGTTCCCCAGTGATGGAGACATCAGATTCCTTAAAATGTGGATGGCATCCCACATCGACAGGGCTCTTGTGTCGAATTTCGACCAGCACGAAAATTGGCTCACCGTTCTTCAAGGGTGGTTTTCGAGAGATATGGTGCGCCATATACAGTATTCATTCTCCAGTGGATTTCTACCGGTTTTTGTCCTTTGGAAGCTGAAAAAAGAACAACAGCGCCAGTACTGTTTGGACGCATTTGCCAATAACGTAGCCGTAGTTCACGTTTCCGCATCTACCGCAACCACGCGGTAAAGGCACGAATGCCACTTTGCTCCCTTGCCTACATGTCGATGCATATATACCTGCACTGAAGTCGCGCTACGTTGCATATACGCTGCAGAAACAACCTCAAACGGAAACCTATTATTCTCCCCCTCATACTTTGACACTATCCGAATATGTGCAATATATTTCAAACACAAGCACCCTAACAGACTTTTCCCTCATAATACACTCCTGGAAATTGAAATAAGAACACCGTGAATTCATTGTCCCAGGAAGGGGAAACTTTATTGACACATTTCTGGGGTCAGATACATCACATGATCACACTGACAGAACCACAGGCACATAGACACAGGCAACAGAGCATGCACAATGTCGGCACTAGTACAGTGTATATCCACCTTTCGCAGCAATGCAGGCTGCTATTCTCCCATGGAGACGATCGTAGAGATGCTGGATGTAGTCCTGTGGAACGGCTTGCCATGCCATTTCCACCTGGCGCCTCAGTTGGACCAGCGTTCGTGCTGGACGTGCAGACCACGTGAGACGACGCTTCATCCAGTCCCAAACATGCTCAATGGGGGACAGATCCGGAGATCTTGCTGGCCAGGGTAGTTGACTTACACCTTCTAGAGCACGTTGGGTGGCACGGGATACATGCGGACGTGCATTGTCCTGTTGGAACAGCAAGTTCCCTTGCCGGTCTAGGTATGGTAGAACGATGGGTTCGATGACGGTTTGGATGTACCGTGCACTATTCAGTGTCCCCTCGACGATCACCAGTGGTGTACGGCCAGTGTAGGAGATCGCTCCCCACACCATGATGCCGGGTGTTGGCCCTGTGTGCCTCGGTCGTATGCAGTCCTGATTGTGGCGCTCACCTGCACGGAGCCAAACACGCATACGACCATCATTGGCACCAAGGCAGAAGCGACTCTCATCGCTGGAGACGACACGTCTCCATTCGTCCCTCCATTCACGCCTGTCGCGACACCACTGGAGGCGGGCTGCACGATGTTGGGGCGTGAGCGGAAGACGGCCCAACGGTGTGCGGGACCGTAGCCCAGCTTCATGGAGACGGTTGCGAATGGTCCTCGCCGATACCCCAGGAGCAACAGTGTCCCTAATTTGCTGGGAAGTGGCGGTGCGGTCCCCTACGGCACTGCGTAGGATCCTACGGTCTTGGCGTGCATCCGTGCGTCGCTGCGGTCCGGTCCCAGGTCGACGGGCACGTGCACCTTCCGCCGACCACTGGCGACAACATCGATGTACTGTGGAGACCTCACGCCCCACGTGTTGAGCAATTCGGCGGTACGTCCACCCGGCCTCCCGCATGCCCACTATACGCCCTCGCTCAAAGTCCGTCAACTGCACATACGGTTCACGTCCACGCTGTCGCGGCATGCTACCAGTGTTAAAGACTGCGATGGAGCTCCGTATGCCACGGCAAACTGGCTGACACTGACGGCGGCGGTGCACAAATGCTGCGCAGCTAGCGCCATTCGACGGCCAACACCGCGGTTCCTGGTGTGTCCGCTGTGCCGTGCGTGTGATCATTGCTTGTACAGCCCTCTCGCAGTGTCCGGAGCAAGTATGGTGGGTCTGACACACCGGTGTCAATGTGTTCTTTTTTCCATTTCCAGGAGTGTAATATCATCTTTTGATATGCAGTTACTGTGACTGGAAATAGAACTTAGCTGAATGTTGTTACTTCTCTACCAACGTACCGAGCCAGGATAAAGAATTTACGATCCACTCATCTAAATCACCTCAGTGTGAACTCCAGTATTTTAACCTATAGTTCATAGTTAGTTCATGCCATGACGCCTATGGCACAGATGCTAGGCATGGAATCTCTGGTAGCCAAACTGTTGGAACGACCTTCCTCTCTCCTACCGTTGGTCATTGGGCAGGATATGGTGCTGTGCTCTGAAGCTGCACGGCTAGCCACAGTTACATTCCGATTTCACTTGGGAATCGGGCTTCTGTAAGTTAACGTTTGGCTCGAACGCTTCGTGTTAGAGCATTTCTTTACTTGGTAGAAGTTTTCGATGAATTCTAGCTTGCCATGCTTAGAGTTATAATCGTTTTTGCTGGGAAGAACTACCGACTCTATCCGGCATCACCGAGGGCTTTCGGAGACGGACAGCATTAACGAACGATTTCCGTATGTTGCCCCCTGATCAGCCACGGGCTCAGTTCGCAACTGACGCACGCCATCTGCTGCCGCAGCCGCAGATACAGCTATGGTAAGAACGCTGTGCTGTGCGAAGCTTCCGAGTAGGTTTGGGAGAGAGAGGTGAATTTCAGAATAGTTAACGTGGTATTCAGTAAGCAGAAAGATGTCTTTAGTGGGAAGCATAACTCGAGCCTGTATTGGTAAACTCTCTCTCTTGAGTTTTCTTAAGCTGTTTTGCGTCAAATACTCACTCATTGCTCAGTTATAACTAATATAATTTTCGTTATCACATTATGAGAAGAAGTTATGACTCTCGATTTTGTTTAAAATCTACAACAGTCTTGTCTACTCATTTGAAATTAGATGTATATTGGAGTGTTCCTCAGGTTCAACTACATATTCACGTAATCTTATTCCGTCTTGCACTATAGCTTGTCCAAGACAGAATACTTTTCAAGTGCGTAAGCTGCTTGTGGCGACCCGAATTCTGTGTTTGTTTCTTAATCAATAAAATGTTACTCACTGGATCACATATCTCATTTAATACTCCGCCAAGTTGTTATGGTTATTGACTTGAATCCTGTAAGTACAACGTAACGTTAGGGCCACTAATAATTGCAAATTAAATTCCGATTCACCTCTTGGAAGCGTTTTCCTAATGCGTACTTCTTACCGAGCGGTTAAATTCGTGGGAGCCCCTGCATTACGGGATCAAGCGTCTCAGGGATTAGTACGAACCTTACTAGTGCAGCTTGAGCAGGCAAACTGACAACAGATACCTCCCGAACGCGTGCAAGACTGTCAAAGAAGTAAGATGTCTACCAAGACTTCATCCACATCCAAAACGGAAGCTACTCGATCATTCTTCCAAACTCTGCTGACATGCCTCTCACTGAAACATTTCTTCAGGAGACCATCCTCGTAGTGACATACACCCACACCATAACGAGAGAATCTAGTCGGCTTAGCCGAGCCTTCTTGGACAACAGAAAACGAGACATATCAGAAACACCGCTAGTTACCAGAGCGACACATCTGCAACCCGTTACGCGGAAGGAAATAGTGGTACAAGCGACAGATAGGCACCAAACTCAGCAATACACTGATGAGCCAAAACATTATGAGCACCTATTTAATAGCTTGTTTGTCCGTCTTTGGAACGAAATGTATCACTGATTCTCCATATCAGGGATCCGATAGTTTGTTGCTCGGTTTGTGGAGGTATGTGGCATTAGATGTCTACCACAGATCATGTAATACGCGTAAATAACGGGCCGCTGATTTGCGTACACGGTGATGACACCCAATAGACCCAGATGGGTTCCATAGGATTTACATCAGGTTAATTGGTAGCCGAGACATCAACGTGAGTTCACTATAATGCCCCTCAAACCACTGTAGCACGGTTCTGGCTCCGGGACACAGACAATTATACTGCTGAAAGAAGACATCGCCGTCGCGGAAAACATCAAGCATGAGGGGATACAGGCGCTTCGCAGCTGCCAGCGTGTCTTCGATTACTTCAACAGGTCTCATAAAAGGGCAGGGAAATGTCTCCCAAAGTACATGGTGATTCAAAAAGAATACCACAACTTTAGGAATTTAAAACTGCAACGACAAAAGGCAGAGCTAAGCACTATCTGTCGGCGAATTAAGGGAACTATAAAGTTTCATTTAGTTGTACATTTGTTCGCTTGAGGCGCTGTTGACTAGGCGTCAGCGTCAGTTGATGCTAAGATGGCGACCGCTCAACAGAAAGCTTTTTGTGTTATTGAGTACGGCAGAAGTGAATCGACGACAGTTGTTTAGCGTGCATTTCGAACGAAGTGTGGTGTTAAACCTCCTGATAGGTGGTGTATTAAATGTTGGTATAAACAGTTTACAGAGGATGGGTGTTTGTGCAAAGGGAAAAGGTCTGGATGGCCGAGAACGAGTGATGAAAATGTAGCACGCATCCAGCAAGCATTTGTTCACAGCCCAAGAAAATCGACTCGCAGAGCTAGCAGAGAGCTGCAAATTCCACAATCAACTGTATGGAGAGGACTTATGACCACAGCAGTTGAGTCCCATAGTGCTCAGAGCCATTTGAACTGTATGGAGAGTCCTACGAAAAAGGTTGGTTATGAGACCTTATCGTCTGAAATTGGTTCAAGCACTGTCTGCAGCTGATAAGATTAAAAGAATCGATTTCTGTGATTTTATCCTTGCTCAAATGGAAACAGATGAATCTTTCGTTTCAAAGATTGTGTTTAGTGATGAAGCAACTTTCCACACTAACGGGAAAGTCAACCGTCACAGTGTCTGTATATGGGGCACTGAGAATCCGCGGGAAACAACTCAGTATGAACGTGACTCGCCCAAGGTGAACGTTTTCTGTGCCATTTCAGCCAATAAAGTTTTTGGTCCCTTTTTCTTCAAAGGTGCTACTGTAACTGGACTACAGTATCTGGAGATGTTAGAGAATTGGCTGTTCCCTCAGCTCGAACAAGAAGCACAACAATTCATATTTCAGCAGGATGGAGCGCCACCACATTGGCACTTATCTGTCCGTAACTACCTGAACGTCAACTACCCGAGGCGATGGATCGGCCGCCAGGCAGCCCGTGACAGAGCACTTCATCACTGGCCTCCAAGAAGCCCTGATCTTACCCCCTGCGATTTTTTCTTATGGGGGTACGTTAAGGATATGGTGTTTCGGCCACCTCTCCCAGCCACCATTGATGATTTGAAACGAGAAATAACAGCAGCTATCCAAACTGTTACACCTGATATGCTACAGAGAGTGTGGAACGAGTTGGAGTATCGGGCTGATATTGCTCGAGTGTCTGGAGGGGGCCATATTGAACATCTCTGAACTTGTTTTTGAGTGAAAAAAAAACCTTTTTAAATACTCTTTGTAATGATGTATAACAGAAGGCTATATTATGTTTCTTTCATTAAATACACATTTTTAAAGTTTTGGTATTCTTTTTGAATCACCCTGTATAATGCTCCTCCCACCAGACTGAGTCCGTGGCGCGCTGCGCGTTTCGAGCCACCGTTCACGCCGTTGACGGCGTTTGTGGAGAAGACCATCGACATAGTGGAGCAAAAATGTGATTCACCGGAATAGCCGACACGTTTCCATTGATAGACGTCGAATCTAGATGATCCTGTGCCCACTGCAATCGTAACTGACAGTGCTGTTGGGTTAACATGTGAACACGTAGGGGTGGTCTGCTGCGGACCTCCATGTTCAACAACGTACGATGAACGGTTTGCTCCGAAACACTTTTGCGGGCTCCAGCATTGTGCAGTTTAGGCAGAGATGCCACAGATCACCATCTATCCTCCTTTACAGAGCAGACAAGCCTACGAAACCCACGTTCTGTGAAGTGTCGCAGCCGGACATGGTGGCCGAGCGGTTTTAGGCGCTTCAGTCTGGAACCGCGTGACCGCTACGGTCGCAGGTTCGAATCCTGCCTCGGGCATGGATGTGTGTGATGTCCTTAGGTTAGTTAGGTTTAAGTAGTTCTAAGTTCTAGGGGACTGATGACCTCAGATGTTACGCCCCATAGTGCTCAGAGCCATTTGTGAAGTGTCGCAGACGTCCATTCATTTAGCTGCTAGTGGTCGTTTCACTGTCCTTCTACCTCTTTCTGTAGATGCTCCCGACAGCAGCACGTGAACATTATACCAGCTTCGCCGTTTTTGAGATTCTCGTTCAAAGGCTCTGCATAATAATAATCTGCCCTGTGTCAAAGTCGCTTGTAGATTTCCCCATTTGCGGCGCATATCTTCGCTAGGGTGATTCCCTGTTCCTGTCTACTCCGTTTACATACTTCTGTTAGCATGTCACGTGCCTGCAACGTCACAAGGCGGCATCCAGCGTCCCTGTGGGCCATGGTCATAATGTTTTGGCTGATCAGTGGATATCTTCCATAAACTCAGCAATGCGTTCGTAAACATTTCATCGTCTAACTAGTGTCACGCCATCTCCACTTTATTCACTCCATCATGAAACAAATTACTATTAGACAAATTCTGTAAGGATATCCTCTTTGTCTCCTACCTAAGTATTCTTACTGTACCCAGTGATCCACATTTTGACTAATACATTGCCCCCTGCACCCACCTACATACCAATATAACCATTCTATCTCTCGCTGACAGCTTTAAATACTTACATACCACACCACAAATGGAATTAAACTCACCCATTAAGGTATCTGTCATATACACATATAAAAATGTGTGTGTGTGTGTGTGTGTATGTTTTCCACATATCGTCCTAAAGCTGTGGGTCGATTCATACCAAATTTGTCACACAGAGTATCTGTTGTCAGGAATGACGGACGTTTGGTATAAGAAACTATTAGCTCCCATAGGGGCGGGGATGCAGATGGGGACAGCTGAGCGGAAAGAGTGGAGGGGGAGACTGATTGTGAGAGGGTGGGATAAGGTTGACAGAGAGAGGAGGGAGGAAGCGAGACGCCGAGAGAGGGGAAGGGGGCGATGGACAGAGACAGGGGAGGAGGAGATGTTCAAAGAGAGACGGGAGGAAGAGATAGAGAGGTGTAGGAGGTAGGTGGAAGATGGGAAGGGCTGTTAGGTACAAGGAAATGGAAGTGATGGGAGGAGATAGACAGAGAAGGTTAGAGGAGGAGATGGATGGAGAGAGAGGAAAGGAGAAGATGGACTAACAGAAGACTGGAATACGTAAATACCACTGGATAGATTTCACTCAAAATTTGGTACACATTCTATTTATTGTCTGTAAAGAAGTACTGTGGGAGCAGGAACCACCTAGTTCGCATAGGGGTGGGGGTTGGAGTGAAAAGGATTCAATCCCACGGCATTTAGGCTGCCCTGCACAACATGCACATAGTTCACATTGTATCTGAATGCATTCCAGTGACTATACGTGTGGATGTGCACAGATGGACAGAGACAGGGGGTATGAGGAGATGGCTATTGAGAGGAGGAAGGATGATACGGAGAGAAAAAGGGGGGACGTGATGAACTGGGTAGCTGGAGATGGACAGAGAGATGAGGAGGTGTAGTTGTACAAGGAGAGAGGAGACGAGGACATGGACAAACAGAGAGGAGGAGGAGATAGATAGAGAGAGGGGGATAAAGGAGAGGTTTAGGAGGTAGGTAGAAGAGAGAGAGGGGTAGTAGGGAGACGGAAAATGAAGAGGGAGAGGAGATGAATAGGGAGAGGTTGTAGGGGGAAATGGAAAGGGAGAGGTGAGGAGGATATGGACAGAGAGAGGGGGCCGAGAAGATGGATAGAGAGAGGGAGGGGCAGGACGAGACGAAAAGCGAGAGAGAGGGAGAAGGGAGCTGGACAGAGAGATGGGTAGGAGATGGGCAGAAAGAGGGGTAGGAGGAGATAGACAGCGAGATGAGGAGGAGGAATGTATGACATACATGTGCATGGGTAATGCTGGAGGGAAAAAGGCTAGTAAGATATAGAATCTCTCCACAAAAAATAAAACATAAAACTGCAGTGTGTGTTGGGACTTCATTGTGTATAAAAAAAAAACCACTTCACTGTACCCTCCCTTATCCCGAATTCTACTCTAAGCCGTGATAGTCCTTCACGAGACACATTAAGACCCTCTAGTGCTCCCTCAACAACTTAATCTCCTGGTGTAAATTCTGATACCTTAAAATCAGCCCTGCCAAAATCCAGGGAATATTCACAGGGCACGGCACATGTCTTTTATGTCTTCCTAATGGTTATCTCACCACCCATACCCATCCCATCTATCTTGCTAATACATTAAAATGTCTTGGAATAATTATTGTCTTTGCAACTCCCTCTAAAAACCTTCCAACGAACGGGCTATAATTACTTAAATCTGCTAACAGGCCACCTGCAAAGTTGCTTCCCTCCAAGTGACAATACCCTTACTCGACCTATTCCTGTCGTCATCAATGTTGTTTTGATTATCGGCACCTTCAAAATTTTACTGTAACACCCTCCTTTCTGACACTGACATCTGCGCACTACCATCTATTTAGTGCCCTGTGCTTCCCCGCCCCGCCTCCCCTCTTCCGTCAGTATTGTTTTCTATCTTAAAGGGGCTAATAACTGCGTGGAAAATGACCAGAGTGGCAACTGCGGACCTTCGCTCACAACTGATGTCCGAAGTGAACATCGGCTACGACTGTGTGGGCAGGATAATCGACTAGTGACAGTGGACCAGCTCACTGTCATATGGTCGTAATAATGTTACGCAACAGTGCTGTCCCTCCCCGTCAGTATATACTGAAACAATGACAGGTTTCTCTTGAACTTCTGTCAGACAAAGCGAGATAGTTAAGACTACACAGGCAATTTCACGCTTTAAGGCAGTGGTTTTCAACCTTTCTTGGACCATTACCCCTGAATGCAATCAGTCGTTAGGTAGTACACCCTCCATCCCCCTCCCCCCTGCCATTTGTTGCGCCCTCCCCCTTTCCCACATTATGACCAACTTTAGCACCTAACTAAACTGTAGAAGAAAGACGTTCGCACGGAACACTTTTATTTTTAAAATGATGAAAGATGTGAAGGAGAACGATATTTAGTGTGTGTGTGTGTGTGTGTGTGTGTGTGTGTGTGTGTGTGTCTTAGAGTGAATGATGAAGCAATTTGCAGTGCATCGTTAGTGCTACCCACAACTCCTTCTCACAGTAAGAAAAGACAAGCTACAAAACATACTTCCCCTGCATTACTCCTCTCCATTGCGACACTTACTCGACCTGCACACGACAACCCCATTTAAAATGAAACAAGTTCAGATGGGTGCACTATACTTACTGTTTGTGAATCACTTGATTGCTGGGCCCCTTACTTCTGAAATGGCACAAATTGGACGACTTCAGGCTGTTAATGCTTTGTGTCTGACCTGTCTAATAATAATAATAATAATAATATTGCGTACAGCCTTGTGTAATAACTGCTGTGTCGTGCTGTCAATTAATTTATTTTTCTGTTTCGAAGCGAGTAATGAAGAAAAATCTGGACGACTGTAGGTATTATGTACAACTTGGAGAAGATATTTTCTTGAGATACTTAGCATTTGTTATGAATATGCTCTACTTTTATCGTCAACAATGTACAGGACAAAATGTGTAGTGGATGGACTATGTGAGGAACCTGTAACCTAAACCGGATTAATACTACTACTTGAGAAAAAAAAGTAATTATTGATAACTTATATAAAGAATATTAGAGTCGTACAAAATTGTGATAATAGTAATGATCTTTTGAAAATAATTTAGTTTCGTGGCTGAAACAGAATAGTTCAGCTTTACCCTTCAGGAAATTCCATTTTACCCCTAAGCTAGGAACCACTGCTTTAGGGGATCATAAATACCGAATTGTCGTTTACAGCTCAACGATTGCTTTCAGCGCCGTATCCTTAGGGACCCGATATTATTGTTAGAGCAGAACAAGAAAAAGCTCTCAGTTTTCGACAGGTTCTGCGTTACTGCAGATCGCCATTAGCTGAGTGTGGCTCCTGGGATGCGACGCCGCACAGTTACTTAAGACAACAAGGTATTGTACTCCGCAGTTGCTGCAAGCACTGAAACTTCTCCATTTCAAAAGACGTAAGAACAGTTCCACGATGATAAAAGACTTCGTAAAACTCTGCACCTATTCTTTTCACACCTGGTTATTGCCTAGTGATGTTAATTCTGTTGCTTCTTCTAAAACCCAGCCGGACACCAGCGCAATTAGTTACTTTAAATTTCACAGCATTTCAAGATAATATTTATACACTACTGGCCATTAAAATTGCTACACCACGAAGATGACGTGCTACAGACGCGAAATTTAACCGACAGGAAGAAGATGCTGTGATATGCAAATGATTAGCTTTTCAGAGCATTCTCACAAGGTTGGCGCCGGTGGTGACACATACAACGTGCTGACATGAGGAAAGTTTCCAACCGATTTCTCATACACAAACAGCAGTTGACCGGCGTTGCCTGCTGAAATGTAATTGTGATGCCTCTTGTAAGGACGAGAAAGAGAAATGCGTACCATGACGTTTCCGAGTTTTACAAAGGTCGGATTGTAGCCTATGGCTATTGCTGTTTATCGTATCGCGACATTGCTGCTCGCGTTGGTCGAGATCCAATGACTGTTAACAGAATATGGAATCGATGGGTTCAGGAGGGTAATACGGAACGCCGTGCTGAATCCCAACGGCCTCGTATCACTAGCAGTCGAGATGACAGGCATCTTATCCGCATGGCTGTAACTGATGTTGCAGCCACGTCTCGATCCCTGAGTCAACAGATGGGGACGATTGCAAGACAACAACCATCTGCACGAACAGTTCGACGACGTTTGCAGCAGCATGGACTATCAGCTCGGAGACCATGGTTGCGGTTACCCTTGACGCTGCATCACAGACAGGAGCGCCTGCAATGGTATACTCAACGACGAACCTGAGTGCACGAATGGCAAAACGTCATTTTTTCGGATGAATCCAGGTTCTGTTTACAGCATCATGATGTTCGCGGTGAACGCACAGTGGAAGCGTGTATTCGTCATCGTCATACTGGCGTATCACCCGGCGTGATGGTATGGCGTGCCATTGGTTACACGTCTCGGTCACCTCTTGTTCGCATTGACGGCACTTTGAACAGTGGACGTTACATTTCAGATGTGTTACGACCCGTGGCTCTACCCTTCATTCTATCCCTGCGATACCCTACATTTCAGCAGGATAATGCACGACCGCATGTTGCAGGTCTTGTACGGGCCTTTCTAGATACAGAAAATGTTCGACTGCTGCCCTGGCCAGCACATTCTCCAGATCTCTCACCAATTGAAAACGTCTGGTGAATGGTGGCCGAGCAACTGGCTCGTCACAATACGCCAGTCACTACTCTTGATGAACTGTGGTATCGTGTTGAAGCTGCATGGGCAGCTGTACCCGTACACGCCATCCAAGCTCTGTTTGACTCAATGTCCAGGCGTACCAAGGCCGTTATTACGGTCAGTGGTGGTTCTTCTGGGTACTGATTTCTCAGGAGCTATGCATCCAAATTGCGTGAAAATGTAATGACATGTCAGTTCTAGTATAATATATTTTTCCAATGAATACCCATTAATCATCTGCATTTCTTCTTGGTGTAGCAATTTTAATGGCCAGTAGTGTAGCTACTCTGGGAAGCCAGCCAGCTCTGTCAATACGACATATATATTAACAATAAAACTGTAAAACCGTCGTGCCTGTCTGTCTGAACACGCTAATTTCCAAAACTAGTATACGAGTTTTCATGGAGCTTTCACAGGTAACTTGAGCGTAGCTTAGGACAATCTATGGGCTTTTTTTCGTCAGAATTGGATCACGGAAAAAATATATCGTAATTTAAAGGTTTATAATTGCAAAAGTGTGTTTGCCTGTTACGTCTTTACGACTAAACAGTTGAACCAATATCGATGAAATTTGGCATGGAGATAGCCTGAACCATGAAGAAGAACAAAGGCTACTTTAGAAAGTATAAATAAGAGATGTCTACAGGGTGAAAAGTATTTAAACCGACAAACTCTGGGAGGTTGTAGGGGACATCAAAACAAATATTTTTCCCTAATGTCATTTTTTCCCTTGAGGACTATTTAAACCGGTAGAGGAAGATTTCTCTAGCGGCAAATTAATTAAATCAAGAAACACTTTTCCATTTTTTTATGACCAAGAGACAACACATTAACACAACCCAATTTCAATTACAGTAGATTTACAAAAATGCCTCCATTGACACGTAAACAAAGGTTACACCGTCGGATCATGTTCTGTCTGACACGGGCAAAAACCCCGGGAGTATCCTGAATTGTTCCTGTTGCTGCTACTATCCGGGCAACCAAATCCTCTTCTGATGCAACAGGGGTTGCGTAAAGAAGGTTGCGCATCTCTCCTCACACAAAAAAGTCCAGAGGGGACATATCTGGGGATCGAGCAGGCCATGGTACAGGACCACCTCTGCCAATCCACGTTTCTGGGAACCGTCGGTCCAGGAATCAACGCACATGACGACTGAAATTTGCCGGCGCCCCGTCATGCTGGAACCACATGCGTTGTCTTGTAGGGAGCGGGACGTCTTCCAGCAATTCTGGTAATGCTCTGGCGAGAAAATTGTAATAGTGCCTGCCATTTAATGGCCTAGGTAGCAGATACGGCCCAATGAAACCGTCCCCAACAACACCGACCCACACATTAACGAAGAAAACGAAGAACCGCACTAGATGAGCGCTAGTAACTGTGGCATGTGGGTTATCGTCACTCCAAACATGCGAATTGTGCATATTGAAGACTCCATCACGCCCGAACGTTGCTTCATCGGTAAACAACACAGAGGATGGAAATGAAGGATGCATTTCACACTCTTCCAGGTACCTCTGCGAAAACAGTGCTCTGGGTGGATAATCAACTGGTTCCAGGTTGTGGACACGCAGTAAGTGAAATTGACATAACAACTGCTCTCGAAGGACTGTTCTTACATTCGTCTGATTCGTCCCCATGTGCAATTGTACGAGTGCTGATTGAAGGATCCCGCTCCACATGCTGCAAGACAGCTTCCTCAAATTGCAGCGTTCTTACTGTGCGACGGCACCCCTGTCCAGGTAATCTGCTAAATGACCCGGTCTCACGCAGACATTGGTACACAGCAGCAAAGATCGTATGATGTGGGATACGGCGATTAGGATATTGTTATTGATAAACCCGCTGTGCAGCTCGTCCGTTGTGGTGCACTACGTAGTACGCACCAACCATATCAGTGTACTCACTCCAGGTGTATCGAGGTGTATCGCTCCATTAGTAAACAGAGACAATGCACTACTACACTGGTGGACAGCAGTTGCCTGCAACTGAAGAGCGTAATACGGCCTCCACTGGTTTAAATAATCCTCATAGGAAAAATTGACATTAGGGAAAAGTATTTGTTTTGATGTCCCCTACAACCTCCCAGAGTTTGTCGGTTTAAATACTTTTCACCCTGTAGAACTAAAAGTGTGAAGCGGAGGATGGAACACTTTTTTTTCACCAGTGAACATTAACTATGTAAAATAATTATTAAATTTGTTGCATAATGTACACTTTTTATAATGTACAGCTACTCCAATGGCTCGATTCATAGATGTACGCTCCTGCCCACGGCCGTCCGCATGCACTACTCAGCAAAGCTGTGTGTGTGCTGAGCTGCGGTAGCTGAAAGGGTCGGGGGGAGGGGGGGGGGAGGGTGCACGTCACGAACTATGCTTACTCAAACAACAGCTTATTACTCACCACCACTCATCATGAAAAAACTACCAGTACGCATGTGCATCTGTAGGTAACAGCTAGTTTAAAAATGAGCAGCTTGTGATTGTAATGATCTTGGGTATAAGTTATATTCTGTTTAATATCTGAGTGAACTAATACTTATCTTAAAGTTAGATGACGGGACTCCTTGCTGAAAACTGCCCAAGATCTTTACAACTGAATTTGAATATTCGGCTGATGCATCAGATGGTTTCTTTCAAATATTGTTTTTTGCATGATATTACGTTTCCTTGTGGAGTGGTACTGGCCGCATGAGATGAATTTTTAAACGTTTAATGCATTATAAAATAAATTCTTCGGTGGTGCTTAACGCCATATTGAATTATAAGTAATTGAAATGAGTGTATGGTTTTGATTCTGGATACTCCATTGTCTGGAACGAAGTCACGTTTGTATTAACTTATGATCGTAAGACGGAATACGAAAGGGAGTAAAGCCAGATGCAGATCCAAGGGAGCAGAGAGGGTGACATGGGTTCAAAATGGTTCAAATGGCTCTGAGCACTATGGGACTTAACATCTGAGGTCATCAGTCCCCTAGAACTTAGAGCTACTTAAACCTAACTAACCTAAGGACATCACACACATCCATGCCCGAGGCAGGATTCGAACCTGCGACCGTAGCGGTCGCGCGGTTCCAGACTGAAGCACCTAGAACCGCTCGGCCATCCCGGCCGGCGGTGTCATGGGGGCAAGAACATTTTACTAAAGGCGTTTACACTTTTCCATATATCAATATCTGAGTTTATGTCCTAATTTCCGAAAAATAAAAGCAATTTTGCAAAATTGCACGCTATGTTTAACACAGTACACTTTTTACTTGCTTAGTTGAGGGCTGCAGCCTGGCCGCCTGCAAAGAAGGTGCCAGACGGGTAATGGCCGCCATTCACAGCCTGACCGTACCTGGCACGAACAACAAATCTGGCATAGCTCATTAGTCCACAGGTAGAAACGGCAACCCACAGGAAGCTGAGTTAGGCAACACAGAAAGGGAGACGTCCCCCACCAAGGGAAAAAATTAAAAATTAGAAAAACCCAGAAAGGCTGTCTTTCGTGATTGTACGTGGAAACGACTAAAGCAGACAGCAGTCCTCTAATTTACATGCTCGCATAGTAGCTCTAGCCTGCAGACCTATGTTGACAACAGTACTGTTTAAGTGAAATACCGATAATAGAGAGTGCTCTCTTCGATTTTATATCATGTAAGCATAAATGTAAGCAAGTAAGTATATACGTGCTCAGCATGGCTGACTGTGTGGTGCGTTAACGTGAGAGGCAGCGAATTATATTTGAGGGAGGCGGATGGAAGGAGAAAGTAAGAAACTGTGACGCCCCACCGATCCGTGGATCTGTGCCTGAGTAAAGCGAAACTGCCGGGAGTAATAACGGCGTCTCATTTTTGAAGGTGTTACATCTCATTTTCCGCCAATAGATCTGTTAGAAAGTCTAAGACAGATGGCTTTGTTGGCTAGGATATTCATTGGCGATTCAGCATCTAATACTGATAGGTTTTCCATCATCACATCTTATTAGCCATCTGGGTACTTCTTCTTTGCGAAATGTTAGTGTTGTGTCTTGTCCGTTGCTACACTCCTGGAAATGGAAAAAAGAACACATTAACACCGGTGTCAGACCCACCATACTTGCTCCGGACACTGCGAGACGGCTGTACAAGCAATGATCACACGCACGGCACAGCGGACACACCAGGAACCGCGGTGTTGGCCGTCGAATGGCGCTAGCTGCGCAGCATTTGTGCACCGCCGCCGTCAGTGTCAGCCAGTTTGCCGTGGCATTCGGAGCTCCATCGCAGTCTTTAACACTGGCAGCATGCCGCGACAGCGTGGACGTGAACCGTATGTGCAGTTGACGGACTTTGAGCGAGGGCGTATAGTGGGCATGCGGGAGGCCGGGTGGACGTACCGCCGAATTGCTCAACACGTGGGGCGTGAGGTCTCCACAGTACATCGATGTTGTCGCCAGTGGTCGGCGGAAGGTGCACGTGCCCGTCGACCTGGGACCGGACCGCAGCGACGCACGGATGCACGCCAAGACCGTAGGATCCTACGCAGTGCCGTAGGGGACCGCACCGCCACTTCCCAGCAAATTAGGGACACTGTTGCTCCCGGGGTATCGGCGAGGACCATTCGCAACCGTCTCCATGAAGCTGGGCTACGGTCCCGCACACCGTTAGGCCGTCTTCCGCTCACGCCCCAACATCGTGCAGCCCGCCTCCAGTGGTGTCGCGACAGGCGTAAATGGAGGGACGAATGGAGACGTGTCGTCTTCAGCGATGAGAGTCGCTTCTGCCTTGGTGCCAATGATGGTCGTATGCGTGTTTGGCGCCGTGCAGGTGAGCGCCACAATCAGGACTGCATACGACCGAGGCACACATGGCCAACACCTGGCATCATGGTGTGGGGAGCGATCTCCTACACTGGCTGTACACCACTGGTGATCGTCGAGGGGACACTGAATAGTGCACGGTACATCCAAACCGTCATCGAACCCATCGTTCTACCATTCCTAGACCGGCAAGGGAACTTGCTGTTCCAACAGGACAATGCACGTCCGCATGTATCCCGTGCCACCCAACGTGCTCTAGAAGGTGTAAGTCAACTACCCTGGCCAGCAAGATCTCCGGATCTGTCCCCCATTGAGCATGTTTGGGACTGGATGAAGCGTCGTCTCACGCGGTCTGCACGTCCAGCACGAACGCTGGTCCAACTGAGGCGCCAGGTGGAAATGGCATGGCAAGCCGTTCCACAGGACTACATCCAGCATCTCTACGATCGTCTCCATGGGAGAATAGCAGCCTGCATTGCTGCGAAAGGTGGATATACACTGTACTAGTGCCGAAATTGTGCATGCTCTGTTGCCTGTGTCTATGTGCCTGTGGTTCTGTCGGTGTGATCATGTGATGTATCTGACCCCAGGAATGTGTCAATAAAGTTTCCCCTTCCTGGGACAATGAATTCACGGTGTTCTTATTTCAATTTCCAGGAGTGTACTTCGTATCGATGCCTATTTTAAGTGAGTGGAGAATATGAAGTCATGTTTGCGCTGCGATAAGAGAGAGAGGGAACACATAGCACCGGCACAGCATCTACTGTTCTCGAACGGCATCAAGCTAGTCGCCGAGCTTAGAGTCCATCCCATCGACGGTGTTACATGCCCATGCTCACCGAAAAACTGAAAAGAGATTTGCGCTTAACTCAGTATGTTGGTGCACACTCTGTGAATGAGGAACCTTACGTCAGCATCTCTTGTCACATTCCCGGGAAAATACTGAGAATGAAAGTTTTTCGACAGCAAAATTCGAACCAGCAACCTCCAAACCAAGTTCCGCCACACTGGGATCCGCTATCTCGACCTCGGCCACAGTAATGACCTTGAGCTCTAGGTCCAGCGGAAGGTAATGCCGGTAATTATATTAAATGTTATCTATCAACACTCTCACTTTTATGTCTGCTACCATCAGGAATTCTCACCTAATAATAGTAAATGTCCTATTTAATTCGACCGATTGAAAGACATCCATGGTTTGTCTGACAAACAGGTTTCAGGCGTTGCCTGTGGCTGACAACGACCCTCAGCCATCTGCAGTCACTCGTTTTGTTTCAGAGGAAGCATTACAGCCTGCAAGGTCCGGGCATCGGCAGAAGCTGAGATTATTGGTGGTTGGGAGCTCCAGTGTTAGGCGCGTGATGGAGCGTGTTAGGGATATGGCTGCGGAGAACGGGAAGAACACCATTGTACACTTTGTGAGCATATCAGGGGGAGTCGTCTCAGATGGGCCAATGGTCCATCTGGCTACTATGAAGAGCACAGGGTGCAGCCAACCGCAGGTGGTGGTTCATTTCGGTACCAACGATGTGTGTCGCTTTGGATTAGAAGAGACTATCTTTGGTCTCCAGCTGCTATCTGAAGTGGTGTCAGTAGAGAAGCAGTAATAGCAGAACGAGTCGTTCAGGATAGCTCAGTGGCTTTTAACGTGGACCAGTCACTGGATGTCACTTGAGTAACGGGACATTTCAAGCCTTGTAAAGCTGCCAAAGTTGACTGTTGGTGGTTTGGTAGTGAAGTGGAAACGCAAAGGAACAGCCACAGCTAATCCAAAATCAGGCAGACCTCACGTACTGGCGAGCATTGCGGAGGGTGATAAAAAATTGCAAGAAATCAGCAGGAGGAATCACTCGTGAGTTTCTGTAAGACGCGACTGCTACGGTCGCAGGTTCGAATCCTGCCTCGGGCATGGATGTGTATGATTGTATTCCTAGCCCTCTATCCAACACTCCAGAAGTTCTAACGATCCCTCCAACTCCATTTTAACTAATTTTTCCTCCTGGTGTAACCCGTGACTCCTGAAGGTAAACCCCTCCAAAACACAGGCGATAATTATAGGACAAAACATCTCATCATTTAAAACCGTCCCATCCAATTAACTAATACACTAAAATATACTATCCGATTAAAACTAAATTAGTGGACATTGAGGCGTGTCAGTCCTCCGCTTTTATCACGTCTTGAACTCTGCTGCAGACGCTTTCAATGAGGTGTCTCAAAGTCTATAGAAGAACTCAAGAGCCAAAACCACAGGAGCTAGGGATGTGGAGCGAAATCGATGTTCTGAATCATCTCAAAGGCGTTCCATTGGGTTCTGGTCGGGACTATGGCGAGGCCAGTCCATTTCAGGAATGTTATTTCTCATAAGCCATTGACTCACAGACGCTGCTTTGAGATAGTGCACTGTCTTGTTGATACAATCAGTCATCGTCTCTGAACTTTTCCTTTAAACAAAGCTGTAAAGTGTATTCATATTCCTCTTCATTTCGCTTATTCTTAAGCGCAATAAGAGATCATATCCAAACCACGAAAAACATCGCTGTACAGTAACACCACGTTCTCTGTACTTCACTTTTGGCATCATACATGAGGGCAGGCAGTGTTCTTTAGGCGCTGTCCAAACCTAAAGTCTTCCATCGGATTGCCTCAGGGTATAGCGTGATTCATTACTCCAGATCACTCGTTATCAATAGTCCACTGTTCAGTAGCGCACTCTTAACCGTACCTCAAGTGTCGCTTAGCACTGACCACAGAAATGTACGGCGTATCAGGAGCTGCTTTACAACCGTAACCCATTATTTTCAACTCAGTTCTCTGCTAGCTGGAGTAACCTAAACCCCTCCAAAACACAGGCGATAATTATACGACAAACCATCTCATCACTTAAAACCGTCGCATCCAGTTAACTAATACACTAAAATATACTATCCGATTAAAACTAAATTAGTGGACATTTATATGAAGTGTGTCAGTCCTACAGAAAAAAATGGTTCAAATGGCTCTGAACACTATGGGGCCCGCATCTCGTGGTCGTGCGGTAGCGTTCTCGCTTCCCACGCCCGGGTTCCCGGGTTCGATTCCCGGCGGGGTCAGGGATTTTCTCTGCCTCGTGATGGCTGTGTGTTGTGTGATGTCCTTAGGTTAGTTAGGTTTAAGTAGTTCTAAGTTCTAGGGGACTGATGACCATAGATGTTAAGTCCCATAGTGCTCAGAGCCATTTGAACCATTTGAACACTATGGGACTTAACAAAAAAATGGTTCAAATGGCTCTGAGCACTATGGGACTCAACTGCTGTGGTCATCAGTCCCCTAGAACTTAGAACTACTTAAACCTAACTAACCTAAGGACATCACACACATCTATGCCCGAGGTAGGTTCAAAATGGCTCTGAGCACTATGGGACTAAACATCTGTGGTCATCAGTCCCCTAGAACTTAGAACTACGTAAACCTAACTAACCTAAGGACATCACACACATCCATGCCCGAGGCAGGATTCGAACCTGCGACCGTAGCAGAACCCTTCGTTAGGACCTCGCACCTTCCATCTGTTTGCTCCATCGAAGGATGCTCTCCACGGGAAGCCATACGTGGATGATGGGGAGGTTATTGAAGCAGCAACAACTTTTTCTCCGACGCCAACCAGTAGAGCGGTACCGTGATGGCATACAGGCCCTCCCAGTCAATTAAAACCAAACAGCGTTCAGGAAAAAAAAAGTGTTGCATTACTTATTGAATACCTCCTGTAAATGAATAGAGCTGCGGTTCACTGCGTCAGGTGGAACGGCGACCAAGTGCATTAGTGTTGCTGATGTTTAGCGTTGTCACAAGGCTGGTAGGATATATAAGGACGTAGGCAGTGTGAGATGTTAAGTAAACACTGAAGGGCACAGAGATGCACATACTCGTGTGAGGCAGCGTTATCAGCATTTATCGGCGTTTGAAATGGGTTTCATTGTGGGTCTCCATTTGGTTGGCTTGACGAATCGTGCAATATCCAGATTTATGGGGCATTCGAAGATGGTAGTAGCCCCATGTTGAACTGCATGGGAATTTGATGGTTGGCATACTCGTCATCAAGGTTCTAGGCGACCACAAGGGAGGATCGCCAAGCACATCGTAACCTCTTCACATCTGCTCCTGACATCCAAGAACCAGAAATGGACTCCCTGTAACATTCTGTATCGTCCCACATCATCAGTGCGTGCACACATCATGGTGATAACTTGGCTCATTACTGCGAAGATCTTTGTGAATTTGCCTCGATTTTCTATTCGCTGAAATAACGTAACACACCCTCTCAAACTGTGAAGTTTCATTTCGTTGCCTCCTTCACTTCAGGGTGCTTCACTGTATTTTAAGCAGTGTGTTTTGTATTTATGTAATTATCAAGTCACTAAAAAGAAGTGTTACCAGTCCTGTGGGTGTTTGTGCAGAACAAAGAGCAATTTCAGTGAGAGAGAAAGAGAAAGAGAGAGAGAGAGAGAGAGAGAGAGAGAGATGCCAGCAACAACGCCACAGGAACGACCAATAAAATCGTAATCGTTGTAGAACTGTAGACCAATGCGGAGTTTTATGGGAAGCGAAATATCAAACCAGACTGTGAATATGAGTTTGCTCTTGTTTCGTGCTTCCACGACTCCCACTCTCGAAAATATGGGTGGGGTGACAAGCAGCGAGATGTATTTGTTGGAGAACATCTACAATTAGCCTTTGTAAGAGGGAAGCAATTACACGGGACACAAGAGATGCACTTGCTGCAATACCACGGCCGCGGTGCAGTGTATGAAGTACACGCCACTGTGGTGTGAATATTCACTGCAAGTAGTGAGCACGTGAAAAAGATACGGCTTTTATTCAAATCCAAGTGCAGGTATACCACATTTTATTTCTTTTTGAAGAAATTAATGCCACAGAATATTCGATGTGTGATAATTTTTCGTAGAACTGATGATCCTCACTACAATTTTAACCCGAGTGCTTTGTTCTTTTCTCTTTCGTCGTTTATCTCTGTTATCGTGCTGGGTTACTTTATAGTTTGTGCTATTTTGGTTGGGTTTGAATTATTTACCTTCTGTGTCATATCAATACATTTGCTGATTACTGCATGTATAATGTGACATTAGCTCTTATGAGAAGAGAAAACACGGAAGTCAGATGGCAAAAGCGCCTCAGCTACTGTAATAACACTAAGATTATTATTAACGAAGAAACTGCAGATTTCTTCAACGTTTGACGACTGATATCCTTCCCTTTTTTCAGTATGTAATCTCTAATGGGCTGGATGTCTACGGAAAGTTGAACTTTGTCCTTCTTTCAGGGAGAGAAGAGCCGCAACGTTAAGATTAGACCCTGGACTCGAATTCGAGAGGACGTCGATTTAACTCTACGAATGACAACCGAAATATACGAGAGCTGTTCGGAAAGTAAGGTCCGATCGGTCTCAAAATGAAAACCACAGTGAAAATCCAAAAAATTTTTATTCGCAACAGTTGGCCACACCTTCCAGCTACCTCTCTAAATAGTCGCCGCTCCGACTTAGACATGAGCCCAAACGTTGTCTTCCTAGCCAGCGGTTCATGTGAGCAGAAATGAACAACGGAGGGAGCCAATTAAGGGCTGTATTGTGGGTGATCAGACACTTCCCATCGAAAACGCTGCAGGAGTGTCTTCATTGTCCCTGCAGAATGCGACTGAAAATTGTGTTGAGGACAGAAATGCATGACATTTACGTCATGTGGGCTGCATAGCTTCAGGCGACGTCTCTCAACAGATTCACATACTTGGTGGGAGCCACTGTTGTTTTAGGCATTTCTACGTGATCACTTTGCGCTCTGAGCAGAAAAGAGCGACGTGAAGCGATAGAAAGGCACACTAAAGACACTGCCCAACACATCTCTGCAAAGTTATGCTGGATTTTCACAGTTGTTTCCATTTCGCGCCTAATCGGACCTTACTTTCCGAATACGCTTCGTAGGGTTTCCATGATTTCACTTAACCACTTAAGGCAATTGTCGGTATGGTGCATTTTAAAGAGCACATCTGATACCCTTCCCTTTGTTTTTCCAGTCCGAGCTTGTACTTCATCTGTGATGATGCTATCAACGACCGTAAGTTGAATCCTAATTTATTTTGTTCGTTTACTCTTTTTTCCACTTGTGTAAAACACCAGTGGCAGTAAGAGTGGTTTGCCAATCAACCCTGAATTCGAATTAAAAACCATCAGTAAAAAAGTTGCAACAGAGTGATACTGTATGTAGGCAACACGAGAGGCGTTCACTGCAGTAATACAATTCATTTTTTCTGAAAGCAGGTTGGTTTTATTCAGGATGCCAATACACCATGTTATTCCCCAGACTTCCAGCTAAAGAACCATGTTTTTCAACATAATCTCCGTTCAATGCGACGGCTTTACGCCACCTTACTGGGAGTGCATGTATGCTCCCATGGTACCACTCCACTGCGATGCTCTGGTTTTCCGCCGAAAGAAACTCAACGACAGCTCTCTGCCTGATACGTACCTCTGTTACAGGTGGAATTTTGAAGGCTGCCTATAGCGCCGCCACCTATCGGAACACCATGAAACTACAAGGGATGACGCTGGAATTTTCAACGACGTCCTACAAAAGATCTGCATATTTCCAACCGAAATTGGACGAGAAAAGAAATGTGTTGCATTAATTATCGAACACCCCTCGTACATCCATCAATCAATATTTAATGTAATTCGAAAACACTAATCAACGCCACGAAATATGAACGGCTCACGTAAGGACATGTGATACTCACGCAGAAAGAAAGCAACTGAAGAAATATTTACGTCCGTGAATGTTTATAGAGCGACACGTTGCCTAACGGAGCTTTAAATTCGTAACTGGAAAGAGTTTGCCTGAAAATTTAACTAGGAAAAGTTTATAATTTACTGTTATGCGTTAGTACAGCTATTTTTGCTGCATGCTGGTTTCATAAAACGTACGCTGAGCGAGCAACGTTTCAGTAACACAATTCGGCGAATCCGCAACACACAAGTTGCCACTACTTGCTTTTTTTAATTACGCTGCCGTTGTTAATTCACACTTGGCAGATTATGTGGGTTTTCTGGCAAATCTGGCGTAGGGACTCTAGAGCATTAAAGAGATCTAATTTTATTTGCTTAATGATCGAATACCTGGAGTTTCGTCATTTAGTTTCACCCAAATTTTCACTGAACTGCCGATGCATGTCTACAGAACATCTATTTGTATTTTACTGGTACCAAATGGAAGAAGAACCCCTGTCACTCAGTTTGTAAGCAAAGATGATAGTTCCGACAGTGTCCGCACTGAAAAAAATTATCAACGGTGGTGATAATCGTCCTGTCAAGAAATGAAGACAAATGCATTTTTGACATCCTCTGTTTATCAGATGAAGCAAATGTATATATTTAGAGTATATGGACAAACAGTCTCTTCACACAAATACAAAGTGAACATATAGTGTACAGTTTGGTCAAAGGGGGATCATCCAACCTTATTTTTCCGACAGCGAAGAGCGAATAACCGTGACTGTTACTTAAAATCGGTAGATTGCATGTCACAATTTTCAAAAAATTAATAGAAGGCTGGTTTCAAGTGGGTGAGGAGGTGTCACATTCTGCCATGCAACAGATGGCAGGTGTTGCAGAATTGCCGGGTAAACGTGTCGTTTCAAGATTCTATATACCTAGCTCACCGATTTTGTCAGCAAAGAAACTAGAGAAGGAATTCAAGAAAAATAATATCAGAGTTCAGATTGTGTCTTTTAAACAGCATACTGTAGTTGTGCAGCTTACGTCAGTCAAATGTGTTGTTGGATTTATTGTACACTCCTGGAAATTGAAATAAGAACACCGTGAATTCATTGTCCCAGGAAGGGGAAACTTTATTGACACATTCCTGGGGTCAGATACATCACATGATCACACTGACAGAACCACAGGCACATAGACACAGGCAACAGAGCATGCACAATGTCGGCACTAGTACAGTGTATATCCACCTTTCGCAGCAATGCAGGCTGCTATTCTCCCATGGAGACGATCGTAGAGATGCTGGATGTAGTCCTGTGGAACGGCTTGCCATGCCATTTCCACCTGGCGCCTCAGTTGGACCAGCGTTCGTGCTGGACGTGCAGACCGCGTGAGACGACGCTTCATCCAGTCTCAAACATGCTCAATGGGGGACAGATCCGGAGATCTTGCTGGCCAGGGTAGTTGACTTACACCTTCTAGAGCACGTTGGGTGGCACGGGATACATGCGGACGTGCATTGTCTTGTTGGAACAGCAAGTTCCCTTGCCGGTCTAGGAATGGTAGAACGATGGGTTCGATGACGGTTTGGATGTACCGTGCACTATTCAGTGTCCCCTCGACGATCACCAGTGGTGTACGGCCAGTGTAGGAGATCGCTCCCCACACCATGATGCCGGGTGTTGGCCCTGTGTGCCTCGGTCGTATGCAGTCCTGATTGTGGCGCTCACCTGCACGGCGCCAAACACGCATACGACCATCATTGGCACCAAGGCAGAAGCGACTCTCATCGCTGAAGACGACACGTCTCCATTCGTCCCTCCATTCACGCCTGTCGCGACACCACTGGAGGCGGGCTGCACGATGTTGGGGCGTGAGCGGAAGACGGCCTAACGGTGTGCGGGACCGTAGCCCAGCTTCATGGAGACGGTTGCGAATGGTCCTCGCCGATACCCCAGGAGCAACAGTGTCCCTAATTTGCTGGGAAGTGGCGGTGCGGTCCCCTACGGCACTGCGTAGGATCCTACGGTCTTGGCGTGCATCCGTGCGTCGCTGCGGTCCGGTCCCAGGTCGACGGGCACGTGCACCTTCCGCCGACCACTGGCGACAACATCGATGTACTGTGGAGACCTCACGCCCCACGTGTTGAGCAATTCGGCGGTACGTCCACCCGGCCTCCCGCATGCCCACTATACGCCCTCGCTCAAAGTCCGTCAACTGCACATACGGTTCACGTCCACGCTGTCGCGGCATGCTACCAGTGTTAAAGACTGCGATGGAGCTCCGTATGCCACGGCAAACTGGCTGACACTGACGGCGGCGGTGCACAAATGCTGCGCAGCTAGCGCCATTCGACGGCCAACACCGCGGTTCCTGGTGTGTCCGCTGTGCCGTGCGTGTGATCATTGCTTGTACAGCCCTCTCGCAGTGTCCGGAGCAAGTATGGTGGGTCTGACACACCGGTGTCAATGTGTTCTTTTTTCCATTTCCAGGAGTGTAGTTTTTACGAGACTTTAAAGAGGTTCCCCCTATTTTCGTCTCCATGTAAATCGAGCTATTAGGAAAACAAATTATTTGTCAATATATGCGAATTAAACAAATTTTCAAGAAAAATTTGTGGTCCTTAAGCAATAGACTGACGAATCAAAGACAGCTGCTACAACGTTGAAGGTAGAACGATATTGTCACATGAGCAAATCAGGAGTTTCAGCATACTTTGTGAAAGTGAATTGGTGTTGGTGTCTCAGAAGCAGTCAGCCATCGGCGTGCGCATGTTTACACACAGCGCGTGAAGCACTCTTCATAACAGTGTGACCCACTGTCACACAAACAGAGTTCTGTACTCATAAAAAAATAGGAGACCTTACTTTTGTGATTACCCTCGTATGTATATACAGGGTGATTCCGTGGTGATGTTATAAACTTTTAAGGATGGCGGAGAAGGATAAATGTATTAATTAGAGGCGACGGTCACTTGTTCGAAAACGAACGAGTCGGAAGAACAAGCGAAAATCATTCTGATACCTCTGACTGTTGTTGCTAAGAATGTAAGGTATGCAACTTCCAGATATGGTAGCATGGACCAAAACAAGAATAAATGTCTAATAAACATGGGATCTAAAATGCGTCCTTGAAGAGCTAAGAGCACTTCATCTTCGCTATTGTGAAACCCATCTTCTCTATTGAACAAGTGCTCATAGCTTTTTAGGTATGCATTTTAGAGCCTATAATTGTTTTGGTCCATTCTATCATCTCTGGATGCTGCCTACCCTACAATATTAGCTACAATGTATTCCACTGTCGGAGATATCAGAACGGTTCTCGCTTATAACTTTCGACTGGTTCGTTTTCGGCACCGAGACCCTTATCTCAAATTGATTCCTTTAAACTTTTCCATCATCCTTGAAAGTTTTTATCATCATCACGGAATCACCCTGTATATACATACATTTATAGGCGCCGTTGCCTCTAACTTTGAAGCTCTGTAGGGTCGCTGGATGACGTTTCTGGAAATGGGTTCCTATTAAGAATATTAGGTACTCACTCCCTCTACAAGTCCTAGAAGTCCGTAACGGGAGTTTCCGAATACCCTATATGTACCATCAGTTGGAAGTCTTGGTTGTGGCCGGCCGGGGTGGCCGAGCGGTTCTAGGCGCTACAGTCTGGAACCGCGCGACCGCTACGGTCGCAGGTTCGAATCCTGCCTCAGGCATGGATGTGTGTGATGTCCTTAGGTTAGTTAGGTTTAAGTACTTCTAAGTTCTAGGTGACAGAAGTTAAGTTCAAAATGGTTCAAATGGCTCTGAGCACTATGCGACTTAACTTCTGCGGTCATGAGTCGCCTAGAACTTAGAACTAATTAAACCTGACTAACCTAAGGACATCACACACATCCATGCCCCCGGCAGGATTCGAACCTGCGACCGTAGCGGCCGCGCGGTTCCAGACTGTAGCGCCTTTAACCGCTTGGCCACCACGGCCGGCAGAAGTTAAGTTCCACAGTGCTCAGAGCCAGCCAATCAAGCCAGCCATCTTGGTTGTGTGAAATACACTGAAGCGCCAAAGAAAATGTAAACAGGCAGAATACGGCGCTGCTGTCGGCAACGCCTATATAAGATAACATGTGTCTGGCACAATTGTTAGATCGATTACTGCTGCTACAAGGGCAAGCTGTCAAGATTTAAGTGAGTTTGAACGTGGTGTTATAGTCAGCGCACGAGCGATGGGACACAGCATCTCCGAGGTAGCGAAGTGCGGATTTTTTCCGTACGACCATTTCACGAGTGTACAGTGAATATCAAGAATCCAGTAAAACATCAAATCTCCGACATCGCTGGGGCCAGAAAAAGACCCTGCAAGAACGGGCCCAACGACGACTGAAGAGAATCATTCAACGTGACAGAAGTGTAACCCTTCCGCAAACTGCTGCAGATTTCAATGTGCACCATCAACAAGCGTCAGCGAGCGAACCATTCAACGAAACATCATCGAAATGGGCTTTCGGAGCCGAAGGCCCACTCGTGTAGCCTTGATGACTGTACGACACAGAGCTTTAGGCCTCGCCTGGACCCATCAACACCGACATTGCACTGTTGATGATTGTAAACATGTTGCCTCGTCGGACGAGTCTCGTTTCAAATTGTATCGAGCGGATGGATGTGAACGGGTATGAAGACAACCTCATGAATCCACGTACCCTGCATGTCAGCAGGGGATTGTTCAAGCTGGTGGAGGCTCTGTAATGGTGTGGGGCGTGTGCAGTTGGAGTGATATGGGACCCCTGAGACGTCTAGATACGACTCTAGTAGGTGACGTGTACATAAGCATCCTGTCTGATCACCTGCATCCATTCATGTCCATTCTGCATTCCGAGGGACTTGGGCAATTTCAGCAGGACAATGCGAAACCCTACACGTCCAGAATTGCTACAGAGTGGCTCCAGGAACACTTATGAGTTTAGACAGTTCCGTTGGTCTCCAAACTCCCCAGACCTGAACATTATTGAGCATATCTGGGATGCTTTGAAACGTGCTTCTGAGAAGATATCTCCACTCCCTCGTACTCTTACGGATTTATGGACAGCCCTGCTGGATTCATGGTGTCACTTCCCTCCAGCACTAGGGTAGACATTAGTCGAGTCTGCCGTCCGTTGTGGCCGAGCGGTTCTAGGCGTTTCAGTCCGGAACCGCGCTGCTGCTACGGTCGCAGGTTCGAATCCTACCTCGGGCATGGATGTGTGTGATGTCCGTAGGTTAGTTAGGTTTAAGTAGTTCTAAGTCTAGGGGACTGATGACCTGAGATGTTAAGTCCCATACTGCTTACAGCCATTTGAACCATTTTTTGAGTCGAGTCCATGCCACGTCGTTTTGGGCACTTCAGCGCGCTTGCAGGGCCCTACACGATATTAGACAGGTGTACCAGTTTCTTTGGCTCTTCAGTGTAAAATATATATCTGTCATGCAGGTTTTGTAACCTTAGTTTCTGATCACCCTTCATATTACTATTTAAGATATTGTAAATCCGTTTTCACAACTAGTAAAATGCTTATTTATTTTGGAATACGTATTTCATTTTACTGCTTTAAAACATCGTCAGTGGTTGCATTTTTGTCTTAATATCCGCAACTCGTGGTCTAGTGTTTAACGTCGTCATCTCTAGATTGTACGATTCCGGGTGTGATTCCTGGCAGGGTCGGAGATTATCTTCGCTCGGGGATTCGGTGTTTGTGTTGCGTTACAGATTGATAAACTTGCACCAGGCTACAGGCCATCCAGCTACCTTCTACCAGTAAAACTACCAAATTCGAAAATTTCCACGTCGGTCTCTTGAAGGTACGTCCTAAAGGTCCGGAATTAGAAGAAGACCGCTTGTGTCTCATTATGGCAGTTCATCTTTTCAGGTGGTTTCGTTAGCAGTTCTGAAGTAAGAAATACGGTTGCAGTATCCGAAATGTAAACAATTAAAGAAAGTAAGAAAGATAGAAGCTGGTGCTTATGTTTTGAAGAAAAGTGCAAGTAAGAGAGTAAATTACAACTTCTGGAAATCGAAGGGCATTGTTTGCGATAGAGGCACTGTTTCATGCGTCGGCCGCATGAGGTGCTCTAAATACTTGAAGATACGAGTACATTCCTTCAGTGCTTCACACATTTGGTAAAGCACAGATGTGAAAGCATGGACAACAGTAGCGATAGTAGCACGAGCTAAAATTACATTTCATAGCGTTTTAAAGGAGTACGTCTATCATTAAACGCAAATAGCTTCCAATCGGTGCAACAACTATCCTTTATCTAGCCTACAGTGTTTCTACACTACTGGCCATTAAAATTGCAACACAACGAAGATGACGTGCAACAGACGCGAAATTTAACCGACAGGAAGAAGATGCTGTGATATGCAAATGATTAGCTTTTCAGAGCATTTTCACAAGTTTGTGAGTGACACATACAACGTGCTGACATGAGGAAAGTTTCCAACCGATTTCTCATCCACAAACAGCAGTTGACCGGCGTTGCCTGGTGAAACGTTGTTGTGATGCCTCGTGTGAGGAGGAGAAATGCGTAACATCACGTTTCCGACTTTCATCAAGGTCGGATAATAGCCTATCGCGATTGCGGTTTATGGTATCGCGACACTGCTGCTCGCGTTGGTCGAGATCCAATGACTGTTAGCAGAATATGGAATCGGTGGGTTCAGGAAGGTAATCCGGAACGCCGCGCTGGATCCCAACGGCCTCGTATCACTAGCAGTCGAGATGAGGGGCATCTTATCCGCATGGCTGTAAAGGATCGTGCAGCCACGTCTCGATCCCTGAGTCAACGTTTGCAGCAGCATGGACTATCAGCTCGGAGACCATGGCTGCGGTTACCATTGACGCTGCATCACAGACAGGAGCGCCTGAGATGGTGTACTCAACGACGAACCTGGGTGCACGAATGGCAAAAATCATTTTTCGGATTAATCCAGGCTCTGTTTACAGCATCATGATGGTCGCATCCGTGTTTGGCGACATCGCGGAGAACGCACATTGTAAGCGTGTATTCGTCATCACCATACTGGCGTATCACCCTTCGTGATGGTCTGGGGTGCCATTGATTACACGTCTCGGACACCTCTCGTTCGCATTGACGGCGCTTTGAACAGTGGAAGTTACATTTCAGATGTGTTACGACCCGGGGCTCTACCCTTCATTCGATCCCTGCGAAACCCTACATTTCAGCAGGATAATGCACGACCGCATGTTGCAGGTACCGTACGGGCCTTTCTTGATACAGAAAATGTTCGACTGCTGCCCTGGCCAGCACATCATCCAGATCTCTCACCAATTGAAAACGTCTGGTCAATGGGGGCCGAGCAACTGGCTCGTCACAATACGCCAGTCACTACTCTTGATGAATTGTGGTATCGTGTTGAAGCTTCATGGGCAGCTGTACCTGCACACGCCATCCAAGCTCTGTTTGACTCAATGCCCAGGCGTATCAAGGCCGTTATTACTGCCAGAGGTGGTTGTTCTGGGTACCGATTTCTCAGGATCTATGCACCCAAATTGGTTGAAAATGTAATCACATGTCAGTTCTAGTATAATATATTTGTCCAATGAATACCCGTTTATCATCTGCATTTCTTCTTGGTGTAGCATTTTTAATGGCCAGTAGTGGATAATCTCATCCTAAATGGAAACAAAGAATTAAGAAATCTTGTGTCGAATCACCACGAAGCACTCGAAGTAAGAGAAGTGATAAAGTTATAGCAAGCAGCAGTCGATACTGGTGTCTCTTCTGGCCAGTCAGTGGAAACGAATTGTTACCGCAACGCACGACAGCGTGTTAGTCACTGCCATAATCACTGCAAGTTTGGTGCGTCTTCTGGCCTTTCAGTGCAGAGGAATAGCTACACCAGCTTACAACAGCGACAAGGGCTCTGCCACAGGTGCTGAAGATTTGCCCGAAGTACGTTCACCACTGCAGGAATGGCATCATTATACAGGGCGCTCCAAGTTCATCTGATTTCACAAGCCTACGTCTTTTACATGAATGAATGTAGAAAATTGGAGTGAATTTTACTTACACGTAGGAAAGAAGCATCAGATTTCAGAAGAACGTATTTTTATGTACAGGTACGTAAAACCTTGGGGAACTTCTTACACTTGCTCTTAGGTTCAGTGTTTTTATCTGCCTTTCACAAATGTTCATTGTGGATCCATTAAGAGCACGACAAAAGTCTGGACGATAATTAGACTCATCTCACGCTTTTGCTAGCATGTCTGTAGTTACTGCATTCATTGCTGTTATACGGCGCTGAAGTTCACAAGTTGTTGTAGAAAGTGGAGGTACGTAGTCGGAGTTTTTTATAAACAAAAACAAAAAACAACACATCTCACCTAGAGCGTCTCAGGGAACCACAGAAAGGGCGTCCGTCTACAAGGGGGCAGGTAAAACACAGTAAGGTAGTTGCAGAAACGATCGGTACTGCAGCTGTAAATTGTCGGAGCTGTGTTGGGAAAGAACCAGAGATCAAGTCCTAATAGAAAGCACTGAAGCTCAAACAGTTATAGGTACAGAAAGCTGGCTAAAGCCGGAAATAAGTTCAGCCAAAATTTTTTCAAACGATCTAACAGTGTTCAGAAAGGATAGATTTAATACAGTTCGTGGTGGAGTATTTATTGCTGTGACAAGTAGTTTGTCTTGTAGTAAAATTGAAGTAGATAGTTCCTGCGAAATAGTATGGGTGGAGGTTATACCTGACAATCGGACTAAACTATTAATTAGATCGATTTACCGACCCCCGACTCATAAGAGTCTCATTTCAAATAGGTACCCCACTCATACAATTATGGCCTCTGGTGACTTCAGTCTACCCTCGATTTTCTGGAAAAATTATACGTTTAAAGCCAGCGGCAGGAATAAAACGTCATCCGAAATTGTACTGAATGCTTTCTCACAAAATTATTTTGAACAACTGTTTCATGAGCCTACTCGAAGCGTAAATTGTTGCGAAAGCATACTTGACTTCTTAGCAACAAATAATCCTGGACAAATAATGAGTATAATCAAGAATACAGGGATTAACGACCACAAGCCAGTTGCTGCTAGGCTGAATACCGGAACACCTACAACCATAAAAAAGAAACGCCAAGTATATCTATTTAAAAAAGCTGATAAAAATGATCTTAACGCCTTTTTAAGAGACAGTATTCACTCCTTCCGACCTGATCATGTAAGTGTAGAAAAGTTGTGGAATGATTTCCAAGAGATAGTATCGACAGAAATAGAGATATATATACCTCAGAAATTAATAAGTGATGGTACTGATGCCCCATGGTACACAAAACGGGTCAGATCGCTGTTGCAGAAGCAGCGAAAAAAGCATGCCAAACTTAAAAGAACGCAAAATCCCCAAGTACGGCAAAGTTTTGCAGAAGTTCGAAATATAGCGCGCACTTCAGTGCAAGATGTTTTTAATAATTTCCACAACGAAATTCTGTCTCGAAATGTGGCAGAAAACCCAAAGAGATTCTGGTCATACATAAAGCACACCTTTTCCGAAACTCCTTCACCAAAGAAGACGAAGTAAATATTCCTGAATTCCAATCAAGAACAACTGCCAAGAATAGAAACAGATAAGTAGATATCCTCGGTGTAACAAAGCAGCTTAAATAACTTAATAAAGTTAAGGCCTCCGGTCCAGATTGTATACCGGTCAGGTTCCTCTCAGAGTATGCTGATACAATAGCTCCATATTTAGCATTTATATACAACCGCTCACTCACAGAAAGATCCGTACCTAAAGACTGTCTGGAACCGAGCGACCGCTACGGTCGCAGGCTCGAATCCTGCCTCGGGCATGGATGTGTGTGTGATGTCCTTAGGTTAGTTAGGTTTAATTAGTTCTAAGCTCTAGGCGACTGATGACATCAGAAATTAATTCGCATAGTGCTCAGAGCCATTTGAACCTAAAGACGGGAAAACTGCTCAAGTCACACCAACACCTAAAAAGGGAAGTAGGAGTAACCTGCTGAATTACAGGCCCCTATCACTAACATCTATTTGCAGTAGGGTTTTGGAACATATACGTTATTCGAACATTATGAAGTACCTCGAAGAAAACGATTTGTTGACACATAGCCAGTACGGAGTCAGAAAATATCGTTCTTTCGAAACACAACCAGCTCTTTATATTCATGAAGTAACGAGTGCGATCGACAGGGGATGTCAAATTGATTCCATATTTTTAGATTTACAGAAGTCTTTCGACACCGTTGCTCACAAGCGTCTTCTAGCCAATCTGCGTGCCTATGGAATATCGCCTCAGTTGTGCGACTGGATTTGTGATTTCCTATCAGAAAGGTCACAGTTCGTAGTAATAGGAAGTGTTATAGGCCCTCTATTGTTCCTGATTTATATTAACGACATAGGAGACAATATGAGAAGCCCTCTTAGATTGTTTGCAAATGATGCTGCTATTTACCGTCTTGTAAAGTCATCAGATGTCCAAAACGAACTACAAAATGACTTAGATAAGATATCTGTATGGTGAGAAAAGTGGCAATTGACCCTGAATAAAGAAAAGTGTGTAGTTATTCACATGAGTACTAAAATAAATCCGCTAAATTTCGATTACGCGATAAGTCACACAAATCTGAAGGCTGTAAATTGAACTAAATACTTAGGGATTACAATTACAAATAACCTAAATTTGAACGATCACATAGAAAATGTTGTTGATACAGCAAACCAAAGACTGCGATTCATTGGCAGAACACTTAGAAGGTGCAACAGGTCTACCAAAGAGACTGCTTACACCACGCATGTCCGCCCTATTCTGGAGTATTACTGTGCGGTGTGCGATCCGCATCAGATGGGACTCACGGATGACATCGAAAAAGTACAAAGAAGGGCAGCTCATTTTGTATTATTGCAAAGAAGGGAAGATAGTGCCACAGACATGATACGTTTTTCGTTGCAACGGGATCTTCTCATAAAATTTCAATCACCAGTTTTCTCCCCCGATTGCGAAAACATTCTGTTGGCACCCACCTACATGGGGAGAAATGATCATCACAACAAAATAAGAGAAATCAAGGCTCGCACAGAATAATTTAAGTGTTCGTTTTTCCCGCGCGCCGTTCGAGAGTGGAACGGTAGAGACAGCTTGAAGGTGGTTCATTGAACCCTTTGCGGTGCACTTTATTGTGAATAACAGAGTAATCACGTAGGTGTAGGCGTAGATATAAACAACCAGTGTCTTGAAACTACTGCTTTCTGTTGTAGGAGGTCTTCCGCTGTCGTCGAAAAATGACGCTACTGATTTCTAACTGAATTGCACCTTTTGAAATGGAGAACGCAGAACGGCTTTTGTTGCTGTTATCGCGCTGTGCTATATTGCCTTTCGACTCGACGCACATTGCGTAATGAACGCTCGGGCGAGAAAGTGAGCTAGCTGCACGAGGGACTCCTATCGGCAGGCGCAGGAACCGGCAACTTATAACTGGTGCCAAAGTAAACGTTTGGTTTCGATCCGCAAGTTAAAACGTACCTCAAGTTTCTGTACTCAAATTCTCGGAAAATAGGATTAAGCGTTCTGGACTACACACTGTTACACTTACTACTCATTTATAAATGGGAACGGCAATGTTAGGTTTTTTTCATTAATAAATACCCAGGAGTTGAAGCTCATATAGCCAAGAATATTCGCGATGCCATCGTTAGTAGAGCTGCAGGTGCCGTCGTCGAAACCCATGTATTAAAACAGAGTCATTTCCTCACGGATGAGAAAGCAAATGAAATACATGGCTCTAGTAGATTTAAGTCATCATGTCTCACCAGTTGCCTTTTCACTATCCCTTGCTATTCATTTTACTGTAGTTACTGGGAGTAGGTTGCTAAAGAATCAATAGTGTGTCATCTTCTGAGTGCATACATGGCGAAGTAGTGTAACGCTGTCCTACTCCAGAAACAGTCAGGCAAGAATGTCAATCTCACTGGGACACTAATATACACAAATCAAAAAAAGTTTTGGATCACCCCAGTTCCCAGAACTCCTGCAGATAGACGTTGACTGTGGATATTGTATCACACTCACAATCCCTTTGACTGTTCAGAGATGTCACTAAACCCGCCCAAAGATGTAAACAACCATCCATGAGCAGCGCCTGTTAGACGGAGGGTGTCACCCAGCCAACCAGTTCCAGTCATTCCGCTAGGAATGTTGTTTGTAGTTCAACCAAGCCTAGGTGGTCAATACCGCGGCTCGATTGCGCCCGCATTGTTACTTTGTGCCACGAAGGGCTCTCAACACGGGCGTCTCGGAGAAACCAAAGCGTTGTTATTCGGACATGGAGGATATACAGAGAGACAGGAACTGTCGATGACATGGCTCGCTCAGGCCGCCCAAGGGCTACTACTGCAGTGGATGACCGCTACCTACGGATTATGGCTCGGAGGAATTCTGGCAGCAACGCCACCATGTTGAATAATGCTTTTCGTGCAGCCACAGGACGTCGTGCTACGACTCAAACTGCGCAATAGGCTGCATGATGCGCAACTTCACTCCCGACGTCCATGGCGAGGTCCATCTTTGCAACCACGACAACATGCAGCGCGGTACAGTTGGGCCCAAGAACATGCTAAATGGACCGCTTCGGATTGGCATCACGTTCTCTTCACCGATGAGTGTCGCATATGCCTTCAACCAGACAATCGTTGGAGACGTGTTTGGAGGCAACCCGGTCAGAATGAATGCCTTAGACACACTGTCCAGCGAGTGCAGCAAGGTGGAGGTTCTCCAGACATGAACCCTATCGAACATGCCTGGGAGAGATTGAAAACGGCTGTTTATAGACGACATGACCCACCAACCAAGCTGAGGGATCTACACCGAATCACCATTGAGGTGTGGGACAATCTGGACCAACAGTGCCTTGATTAATTTGTGGATAGTATGCCACGACGAATACAGGCATGCATCAGTGGAAGAGGACGTACTGCTGGGTATTAGAAGTACAGGTATGTACAGCAATCTGCTGTTTTCGGATGGAATTATGTGGGGGACGACGTACGCCTTTGGTGGTCATGGAAGGCGCCGTAACGGCTGTACGATACGTGAATACCATCCTCCGACCGATAGTGCAACCACATCGGCAGCGTATTGGCGAGGCATTCGTCTTCATGGACGACAATTCACGCCCCCATCGTGCACATCTTATGAATGACTTCCTTCACGATAATGACATCGCTCAACTAGAATGGCCAGCATGTTCTCCAGACATGAACCCTATCGAACATGCCTGGGAGAGATTGAAAACGGCTGTTTATAGACGACATGACCCACCAACCAAGCTGAGGGATCTACGCCGAATCACCATTGAGGTGTGGGACAATCTGGACCAACAGTGCCTTGATTAATTTGTGGATAGTATGCCACGACGAATACAGGCATGCATCAATGGAAGAGGACGTACTGCTGGGTATTAGAAGTACAGGTATGTACAGCAATCTGGATCACCACCTCTGAAGTTCTCGCTGTATCGTGGTACAACACGTAATATGTGGTTTTCATGAGCAATAAAAAGGGCGGATATGATGTTTACGTTGATCTCTATTTCTATTTTCTCTACAGGTTCGGGAACTCTCGGAAGCAACGTGATGCAAAACTTTTTTTCATGTGTGTAATTACGCTGATGAGCGACAACGTTGCTACCTCTGCCCACAGCTACACTCCTGGAAATTGAAATAAGAACACCGTGAATTCATTGTCCCAGGAAGGGGAAACTTTATTGACACATTCCTGGGGTCAGATACATCACATGATCACACTGACAGAACCACAGGCACATAGACACAGGCAACAGGGCATGCACAATGTCGGCACTAGTACAGTGTATATCCACCTTTCGCAGCAATGCAGGCTGCTATTCTCCCATGGAGACGATCGTAGAGATGCTGGATGTAGTCCTGTGGAACGGCTTGCCATGCCATTTCCACCTGGCGCCTCAGTTGGACCAGCGTTCGTGCTGGACGTGCAGACCGCGTGAGACGACGCTTCATCCAGTCCCAAACATGCTCAATGGGGGACAGATCCGGAGATCTTGCTGGCCAGGGTAGTTGACTTACACCTTCTAGAGCACGTTGGGTGGCACGGGATACATGCGGACGTGCATTGTCCTGTTGGAACAGCAAGTTCCCTTGCCGGTCTAGGAATGGTAGAACGATGGGTTCGATGACGGTTTGGATGTACCGTGCACTATTCAGTGTCCCCTCGACGATCACCAGTGGTGTACGGCCAGTGTAGGAGATCGCTCCCCACACCATGATGCCGGGTGTTGGCCCTGTGTGCCTCGGTCGTATGCAGTTCTGATTGTGGCGCTCACCTGCACGGCGCCAAACACGCATACGACCATCATTGGCACCAAGGCAGAAGCGACTCTCATCGCTGAAGACGACACGTCTCCATTCGTCCCTCCATTCACGCCTGTCGCAACACCACTGGAGGCGGGCTGCACGATGTTGGGGCGTGAGCGGACGACGGCCTAACGGTGTGCGGGACCGTAGCCCAGCTTCATGGAGACGGTTGCGAATGGTCCTCGCCGATACCCCAGAAGCAACAGTGTCCCTAATTTGCTGGGAAGTGGCGGTGCGGTCCCCTACGGCACTGCGTAGGATCCTACGGTCTTGGCGTGCATCCGTGCGTCGCTGCGGTCCGGTCCCAGGTCGACGGGCACGTGCACCTTCCGCCGACCACTGGCGACAACATCGATGTACTGTGGAGACCTCACACCCCACGTGTTGAGCAATTCGGCGGTACGTCCACCCGGCCTGCCGCATGCCCACTATACGCCCTCGCTCAAAGTCCGTCAACTGCACGTACGGTTCACGTCCACGCTGTCGCGGCATGCTACCAGTGTTAAAGACTGCGATGGAGCTCCGTATGCCACGGCAAACTGGCTGACACTGACGGCGGCGGTGCACAAATGCTGCGCAGCTAGCGCCATTCGACGGCCAACACCGCGGTTCCTGGTGTGTCCGCTGTGCCGTGCGTGTGATCATTGCTTGTACAGCCCTCTCGCAGTGTCCGGAGCAAGTATGGTGGGTCTGACACACCGGTGTCAATGTGTTCTTTTTTCCATTTCCAGGAGTGTACATTGTATGGTACCTGAAGTTGCATGCACATGACGTGGTCCGGGACGCAAAGAAGGAGATCAGAGACGAACGGGCGAATCATTCTAGCGACTATACGGACGGCTTGTGGGCAATCCACTGACATAAACGACTGTGGCCAAGGGCAGATTGTTATGGCCCGACGTCTGGGTATGAGTACCTCGGAAATGGCGAAGCTGGTAGGCTGTAGTCGTACTGCTCTCGTGAGCATGTATGGAAAATGGTTGAAGGACGGTGGAACCACTAGCAGGCGACAAGGTGTTGGAAGCGCACTCCTCATCATGAGACGTGGGGGACGGATTACTACCGGCTCTGTAAAGCAGGACAGGCGACGATATGCGGCAAATCTGGTGCAGAGTTCAACGATGATGCAGGTACAAGTGTTTCGGAACCCACAGTTCAGCGAACATTGTTGAACACTGGGATCAGCACCGGACGATCCCTACGTGTTCCCGAGTTGACCCAAAGGCATCGTCAATTTATTGAAGTGGGCACTGGATCATATAGTTAGAAACGAGTCGCCTAGTCGGATGAATCACGTTTCTTGTTACACAAGGTCAATGATCATGTCCGGATACGCCATTATCCAGGCGGAAGGCTGCTCGAGACATTCATCATACCACAGACGTGAAGAGGTGAAGGTGCAACAGGTCTACTAAAGAGACTGCTTACACCACGCTTGTCCGCCCTATTCTGGAGTATTGCTGTGGAATGTGGGATCCGCATCAGGTGGAACTGACGAATGACATCCAAAAAGTACAAAGAAGGGCAGCTCGTTTTGTATTATCGTGAAATAGGAGAGATAGTGCCACAGACATGATACGTGAATTGGAGTAGCAGTCATTAAAACAAAGGCGTTTTTCGTTGCGATGGGATCTTCTCATGAAATTTCAAGCAGCAGTTTTGTCCTCCGATTGCGGAAACATTCTGTTGGCACCCACCTAAATAGGGAGAAATGATCATCACGATAAAATAAGAGAAATCAGGGCTTGCACAGAAAAATTTTAGTGATCGTTTTTCCTGCATGCCGTTCGAGAGTGGAATGGTAAAGAGACAGCTAGAAGGTGGTTCATTGAACCTTCTGCCAGACACTTTATTGTGAATAGCAGAGTAATCACGTAGATGTAGATGTAGATGTAGACGCAGGAGAGTGGTGGCATTATTATGCTGTGAGGGTAATTCGCCTGGATTATCATGGGACCCGTGCTAGTAATCCAAGGCATCATGACAACTGTGCACTTCGTGAAGATTGTTGCAGACCACCAGCATCCCTTCAAGTTTAATGCATTTCCCGACGATGATGACATCTTCCAGCATTATAACTGCCCGTGTCACAAGGCCAGAATAGTGCTCCAGTGTACCTACAGTATTAGTGAACTCAAGTCGGTATCTTGGCCATCAAATTCGCCAGATCTGAAACTGGCGGAACACATAGGAGTAGAAATACTGTTCCTGTCCTGGCCCACTTTGCACTGAAATGCAGTATACAACCTTGTGATACGTTGACGTTAAGTGTAAAGGTAGTACGGTTTGCCTACATGCAGGGGAAATTATATTACAACACAAGATGGCGGCAAGCTCCATCCCCTGTTCAATATCATCATCATCAAGAGACACGTCACTGCCCCCTCCCCTTCTCCTGCCCTTACCCTGCACCTTCCCTCCCAAGCCAGTATCAACATGGTATTAAAACTATATAGCCAATGATAGCATAGTATTTTAGCGGACATTGAAATGGAATCTAGTAAACACGAAAGGTGATGACAGTTCATTCTATGAATCACCTACATTGAGTGGACAAAAATCATGTGATAGCGATATGCACATATACAGAAGGCGATAGTATCGCGTACGCAAGGCATAAAAGGGCAGTGCATTGGCATTGTACTCAGGTGATTCATGAAAAAAGTTTCTGACGTAATTATTGTGAGAATTAACAGATTTGAACGTGGAATGGTAGTTGGAGTTAGACCGATTTCCATTTCGAAAATCGTCAGGGAATTCAACATCCCGAGATCCACAATGTCAAGAGTGTGCCGAGAATACCACATTTAAGGTATTACCTCTCACCACGGACAACGCAGTGGCCGACAGCCTTCACTTAACGACCGAGAGCAGCGGCTTTTGCGAAGAGTTGTCAGTGCTAACAGGCAAGTAGCGATGCGTAAAGTAATTGCAGAAATCAATGTGGGACTACGACGTACATATTCTCTAGTACAGTGCAGCGAAACTGGGCCTTAATGTGCTATGGCAGCAGACAACAGACGCGAGCCTTCACTTAACGACCGAGAGCAGCGGCGTTTGCGGAGAGTTGTCAGTGCTAACAGGCAAGCAGCGATGCGTAAAGTAATTGCAGAGATCAATGTGGGACTAAGACGTACATATTCTCTAGTACAGTGCAGCGAAACTGGGCCTTAATGTGCTATGGCAGCAGACAACAGACGCGAGTGGCTTTGCTAACAACACGACATCGCCTGCAGCGCCTCTCCTGGGCTCGTCACCGTGTCGGGTGGACTCTAGACGACTGAAAAACCGTGGCCTGGTCAGACGAGTCCCTATTTCAGTTGGTAAGGGCTGATGGTAGGGTTAGAGTGTGGCGTGTACCCCACGAAGCCATGGGCCTAAGTTGTCAAGAAGGCACCGAGCAAGGTGGTGGCGGCTTCATAATGGTGCGGGCTGTGTTTACATGGAACGAACAGGGTACTCTGTTCCATCTGAACCGATCATTGACTGGAAATGGTCACGTGCGGCTACTTGGAGACCATATGCAGCCGTTCATAGACACATCTTCCCGAACAAAGATGGAATACTTATGGATGACAATGCGCCATGGTACCAGGTCACAAATGGTCGCGATTTGTTTGAAAAACGATCTGGACAATTTGGACGAGTGATTTGGCCATCCAGCTCGCCCGACATGAATCCCATTGAACATTTATAGGACATAATCGAGAGGTCAGTCCGTGCACAAAATCCTGCACCGGCAATACTTTCGCTATTATGGACAGCTATAGTGCCAGCATTGTTCAATATTTCTGCAGGGGACATCCAAAGACTTGTTGAATCCATGCCACGTCGAGTTTCTGCAATATGCCAGGCAAAAGGAGGTCCGACACGATATTAGGAGGTATCCCATGACTTTTGTCTCCCCAATGTATAAATAGCCTAGACTGAAATACCAAGAACCTTTACGTACTTTGGACGTGAAAATACCATTTTAATACTTGACAAGCATCTTAGAACAATGTAGTTGCGGAAATACTTAATTTCAGGCTTTAGTCTGCCTTACACAAACTGTAGATCTAACAAGGGAACCTCCCCATCGCACCCCCCTCAGATTTTGTTATAAATTGACACAGTGGATAGGCCTTGAAAAACTGAACACAGATCAATCGAGAAAACAGGAAGAAGTTGTGTGGAACTATGAAAAAAAAAAGCAAAATATACAAACTGAGTAGTCCATGTGCAAGATAGGCAACATAAAGGAGAACATTAGCCGATCAGCGCCGTGGTCTTGTGATTAGGGTGAGCAACTGCGGAACGGAAAGTTCTTGGTTCGAGTCCTTCCTCGAGCGAAAATTTTACTTTCTTTATTTTCGCAAAGTTACGATCTGTCCGTTCATTCATTGACGTCTCTGTTCACTGTATTAAGTTTAGTGTCTGTGTTTTGCGACCGCACCGCAAAACCGTGCGATTAGTAGACGAAAGGACGTGCCTCTCCAATAGGAACCGAAAACATTTGATCGCAAGGTCATAGGTCAACCGATTCCTCCACAGGAAAACACGTCTGATATATGCTTTACGACACTGGTGACGGCATGTGCGTCACATGACAGGAATATGTTGTCGACTCACCTAACTTGCACACTTGGCGAATAGGTAAAAAGATTCTTCTACCTTGCCCGATTTAGATTTTCTTGTGGATGTGATAATCACTCCAAAAAAAGTGATGAAAACATAAGAGTTTGTCACATAAACTGCATCAAATGAATGCAACAGTTTCAGAGTCGCACAGTTTTCCCTGTGCTCTGTCAAAACATATGTTTTTTACGTTTTCAAATGTTTCCGTGCGTAGACCGTCAAATTCTGTATATGTCCAAGCAAATCTGAACATGTCCTGGAATTTTGGAGAGCGAAGTTGATTATGTGTGAGTGCCTGAACTTTGATAATTATCTGAAAATAAAAAAATAAAATTTTCACCCGAGAGAAGATTTGAACCAAGGACCTGTCGTTCTACAGCTGCTCACGCTAACCACGGGACCACGGCGCTCAGAAGCTAACACTCTCGTTAATGTTGCTTACCTTGGACATGGACTACTCAGTTTGTATATTTTGCTTATTTTTTTCATAGTTCCACACAACTTCTTCCTGTTTTCTCGATTGATCTGTGTTCAGTTTTTCAAGGCCTATCCCTGTGCCAACTTATAACTAAATCTGAGGGGGGTGCGATGGGGAGGTTCCCTTGTAATAAATTGGATTATTTAATTCTTAGGCTAGTTGGCGGTTATTCAGCTATCGGTTTTTGTGCTTGCTTAGCGAAGTATTTCAGCCAGCGTGTGTTTTTTGCAGTTAGATGCTTGATCTGGCTAGTTTTGCTATGTCGAGCCCAATTTGAAGTGCTGTCTACCTGTTTAGCAAGTTATTTTTTAGGCACATGCATTTCGGCAGTTAAGTAGCGTAGGGGCATTTAATTTGTGAGTTAACAATCTTGTTTTAGGAGCCAATTTTCTTGACGTGTGTATATTTGAAAAATAACATTGCCACAAGTGACCCAGACATTTAATTTCCTATGCTGCAGACGTATTTCTACAGAAATTTAAGTGGTAGAAAGAACATTGTGATATTTGACAACCGTCATACAATAATTTATATATGGGAAATAGTTACTTTGACAGTCCAGTGTACCTTACACCATGTGTGGCACAGAGATCGAACTTGACACGTTCATTAATATAGCTTAACTTGTAACGTCATGGCATAAACATTGTGTGTGTGTGTGTGTGTGTGTGTGTGTGTGTATTTTGCTGACGTATTTTATATGGGCAAAAACTGCAAGTTACAAATTTTACATTTTTTTGATAAATACTTTTGAGCATGACATAAAAAAGTGATATAGTTTGGATACTTATGAGCACAGCCAAGATGATGGCCTTGAGACTACATTGTGATTTAATTTTAACACCTGCTAAATTACAACACTGTGACTGGCTGTTTCAGTTTAATACCGAGCAGGAGAGGGAAGTGGGGGGGGGGGGGGGGAGAGGGGAAAGTGGTGGGGGAAGGGAGGGCTCTGGTGTCTTGCATGAGGATGATGACTTCACTGATAAGGGCTCGAGACTTGCCACGATATTGGATTGTGACGTCATTGACCCTGCATGTAGGCAACCGCACAAGCACTTGCACAGTGCTACTTCAAGATTCAAAACCGTATTTAAAGAGCAAATTGGACTAAGATTGGCACAGTGTTCCTAATCATGTGGGACGCTACTGAACATTAACTCCGCGCTCACAAACAACCCGCCCGTTAGTTGCGGGAATTGCGTGACCTGTACGTAGATGTTCAAAAAATGTTCAAATGTGTGTGAAATCTTATGGGACTTAACTGCTAAGGTCATCTGTCTCTAAGCTTACACACTACTTAATCAAAATTATCCTAAGGACAAACACATGCACCCATGCCCGAGGGAGGACTCGAACCTCCGCCGGGACCGGCCGCACAGTCCATGACTGTAGCGCTAAAGACCGCTCGGCTAATCCAGCGCGGCTGACCTGGACGTAGACATCTGGTGCCAACAAAGACTTACGGAATCCATGCCACCCAAAATCACTGTTGTATTGTGTTCCAAGTGTGGATCAGCATACTATTAAGTAGCTGATCATAATGTTTTGTCTCATCAGTGTATCGTGAAGTCTATAGTAGTTCAGTGAAACTAAGTAGGGGAACTGTTAGAGAAGAAAGGACAAATTGACAAAAATTGAATGCTCCCCATATTGTCCTGACATGCCACGCAATAACTATTTCATTTTTTCCCGGATGAAGAAACCATTGCGTGACAGGCATTCCCAGAATGACGACGAAGTGATTTTCGATGTGGTATGTTTCCTGAGCAGACAAACTGCAGACTTCTACAATAAAGATCTCCACCAAGTAATCCATAGCTGGTGGTGGTGGTGTTGGTGGTAAGTTCCTATGGGACCAAACTCCTGAGGTCACTGCTTAATCTAACTTAAACTAACTTACGCTAATGACAACACGCACACCCATGCCCGAGGGACTCGAAGCTCCGACGGGGGGAGCCGCGCGAACTGTGGGAAGGCGCTTTAGACCGCGCGGCTACCCCGCACGGCCCATAGCTGGTAAAAATGTGTTGCACCGTAAGGTGAATCAGAGGCTCAGACGGTTCTGCGACCATGTAGACTGCAGATTCCTCGACTTGCGCCATAGGGTGGTTGGGTTTCAGGTTCCGCTGAATAGGTCAGGCGTCCACTACATGCAGCAGGCGGCTACACGGGTAGCAGGGGCTGTGTGTCGTGGACTGGGCGGTTTTTTAGGTTAGAGGGTCTCGAGGGAACACAAAAAGGGCTTCAGTCTCAAAGGGCCCAGGCAGAACACAGGCGGAACGTAAATCCAGGAACCATCGGTACAGCTGTTGTAAATTGTCGTAGATGTGTTGGGAAAACACCAGAGCTCCAACACTGTTGGCGGTGACGTGTTTGCTGCTTTAGAAGTAGTACATCTTGTAGTTTCTGTGAGTTAGTTTGGGGAGAGGTTATTCTTGGAAACCGGAATAAAATAAAAATTGGATCCTTTTGCTGACCTCCCAACTCAGATGGTTCAACTCCTGAAAGGTTGAAAGAAAACTTGAGCTTAATTTCGAATACATAACCGATTCATACAGTTATAGTTGGTGATGACCTTTACTCACCCTCGATATGGTGGCGAAAATATATGTTTAAATCCGGAGATAAAATATCATCCGAAATTGTACTAACCGCATTCTTTGAGAACTATTTCAAGCAGCTAGCTCATGAGCCCATGCGAATAGAAACAGTTGTGAATACACACTCGTACTTTTAGCAACAAATAATCCTGAGCTAACAACGAGCATCAAAACGGATACAGGAATTAGTGAACACAGGGTTGTAGAAACGAGATTGAAAATTGTAATTCCAAGTCCTCCAAAAATAAACGAAAAATGTACCTATTCAAAAATAGATAAAAATTCACTCGACGCCTTCTTGAAAGACAATCTGCACTCCTTCGAAATTACCAATGGACGTGTAGACCAGATATGGCTTGAATTCATAGAAATAGCATCGACAGCAATTTAAAGATTTATACCAAAGAAATTAACAAACGACGGAGCTGATTCCCCTTGGTGCACAAAACGCGTGAAAACAATGTTGCAGAAACAACGAATGTCAAGTTCAAACGAACGCAAAGTCTCCAAAGATCGAAGATCTTTTACAGAAACTCGAAATTTAGCGCAGAATTCAATGCTAGATGCTTATAATAGTTTCCACAACGAAACTTTGGCTCAAAACATGGCAGAAAATCCAAAGAGATTCTGGTCGTATGTGAAGTATGCTAGCGGCAAGACACAATCAATGATTTCTCTGCGCGATAGAAATGTAAATACTATCGACGACAGAGCTGCGAAAGTACAGTTAATAAACACAGCCTTCCGAAATTCCTTCACCAAAGAAGACGATGTAAATATTCCAGAATTCGAATCAACAACAGCTGCAAACATGAGTAACGTAGAAACAGATATCCTCGAAGTAGTGAATCAACTTCAGAAAATCAAATCTTCCGGTCCAGACTGTATACCAATTAGGTTCCTTTCAGAGTATGCTGATGCAATAGCTCCACACTTTATAATCGTACACAACCGTTCGCTCAACGAAAGATCTGTACGCAAAGACTCGAAAGTTTCACAGGTCACACCAATATTGAAGAATGATAGTAGGAGTAATCCACTAAATTACAGGCCCATATCATTAACGCCGGCATGAAGATTTCGGAAAATATATTATGTTCGAACATTATGAATTACCTCGAAGGGAACAGTCAGCACGGATTCAGAAAACATCGTTCTTGTGAAACACAACTAACTCCTTACACACACGAAGTGTTGAGTGCTATTGACAACGGATTTCAAACGGATTCCGTATTGCTAGATTTCCTCAAGGTTTTTGACACTGTACCACACAAGCGGCTTGTAGTGAAATTGAGTGCTTGTGGAATATCGTCTGAGTTATGTTACTGGATTCGTAATTTCCTATCAAAGAGGTCACAGTTCGTAGTAACTGACGGAAACTAATCGAGTAAAACGGCGTTCCCAAAGGTAGTGTCATAGGCCCTCCGCTGTTCCTTATCCATATCAACGAATTAGTAGACAATCTGAGCCCCCGTCTTAGGCTATTTGCAGATTATGCTGTCATTTATCGTCCAGCATAGTCGTCAGAAGATCCAAACAAACTGCAAAACGATTTAGAAAAATGTCTGCATGGTGCGAAAATTGGCAATTGCCCCTAAGTAATGAAAAGTGTGAAGTTATCCACATGAGTGCTAAAAGGAATCCGTTAAACCTCGGTTACACGATAAATCAATCAAATCTAAAGGACGTAAATTCAACGAAATATTTAGGAACTACAATTACGAGCAACTTAAACCGAAAAACACAAAGAAAATGTTGTGGAGGAGGCAAAGCAAGACTGGGTTTTATTGGCAGACAATTCAGAAAATGTAACAGATCTATTAAAGAGATTGCCAACACTAGGCTTACCGGTCATCCATTGGAGTGCTGCTGTATGGTCTGGGGTCTTTACTGGATGGATTAACGGAGTACATCGAGAAAGTTCAAAGAACAGCAGCACGTTTTGTGTTATAGCGTAATAGGGGAGACAGTGTCATTGACTTGGTATAGGATTTGGGGTAGCCGTCATTAAAATAAAGGCGTTTTTCGTTGCGGTGGACTCTTCTCACGAAATTTCAATCACCAACTTTCCCTTCCGAATGCGATAGTATTTTTTGGACGCCGACCTACGTAGGGAGATACGATGATCACAATAAAATAAGGGAAATCGGAGCTCGCACGGAAAAATATAGCTGTTTATTTTTTCTGTGCGCAGTTCGAGATTGGAGTAATAGAGAATTACTGTGAAGGTTGTTCGATGAACCTTCTAGCAGGCATTTAAGAGTGATTTGTAGAGTATCGACGTAGATGTAGATGTGGAGGAAGATACGCCATCACCAAGTTTGAGGGCAGTAGCTTCATTTATTCCAAAGAAAATTAAAACTTTCTGACTACCCCTCGTTAAGTTAAGAGGGCAGTTCAATAAGTAATGCAACACATTTTTTTTCTCGGTCAATTTTGGTTGAAAAAACCGGAAATTTCTTGTGGAATATTTTCAAACATTCCCGCTTCGTCTCGTATAGTTTCATTGACTTCCGACAGGTGGCAGCGCTGTACGGAGCTGTTAAAATGGCGTCTGTAACGAATGTGCGTTGCAAACAACGGGCAGTGATCGAGTTTCTTTTGGCGGAAAACCAGGGCATCTCAGATATTCATAGGCGCTTGCAGAATGTCTACGGTGATCTGGCAGTGGACAAAAGCACGGTGAGTCGTTGGGCAAAGCGTGTGTCATCATCGCCGCAAGGTCAAGCAAGACTGTCTGATCTCCCGCGTGCGGGCCGGCCGTGCACAGCTGTGACTCCTGCAATGGCGAGGCGTGCGAACACACTCGTTCGAGATGACCGACGGATCACCATCAAACAACTCAGTGCTCAACTTGACATCTCTGTTGGTAGTGCTGTCACAGTTGGTCACCAGTTGGGATATTCAAAGGTTTGTTCCCGCTGGGTCCCTCGTTGTCTAACCGAACACCATAAAGAGCAAAGGAGAACCATCTGTGCGGAATTGCTTGCTCGTCATGTGGCTGAGGGTGACAATTTCTTGTCAAAGATTGTTACAGGCGATGAAACATGGGTTCGTCACTTCGAACCTGAAACAAAATGGCAATCAATGGAGTGGCGCCACACCCACTCCCCTACCAAAAAAAGTTTAAAGCCATACCTCAGCCGGTAAAGTCATGGTTACAGTCTTCTGGGACGCTGAAGGGGTTATTCTGTTCGATGTCCTTCCCCGTGGTCAAACGATCAACTCTGAAGTGTATTGTGCTACTCTTCAGAAATTGAAGAAACGACTCAGCGTGTTCGTAGGCACAAAAATCTGAACGAACTTCTCCTTCTTCGTGACAACGCAAGACCTCACACAAGTCTTCGCACCCGAGAGGAGCTCACAAAACTTCAGTGGACTGTTCTTCCTCATGCACCCTACAGCCCCGATCTCGCACCGTCGGATTTCCATATGTTTGGCCCAATGAAGGACGCAATCCGTGGGAGGCACTACGTGGATGATGAAGAAGTTATTGATGCAGTACGACGTTGGCTCCGACATCGACCAGTGGAATGGTACCGTGCAGGCATACAGGCCCTCATTTCAATGTGGCGTAAGGCCGTAGCATTGAATGGAGATTACGTTGAAAAATAGTGTTGTGTAGCTAAAAGATTGGGGAATAACCTGGTGTATTTCAATGCTGAATAAAACAACCCCTGTTTCAGAAAAAAAAATGTGTTGCATTACTTATTGAACTCCCCTCGTACAACACAGCTTAAGCTTCACGATGCAAGCGACAGAGGATTACACAGGCACAAGAATGCTGCTACTGGAGACACTATGCGTTGGGAAATTTATCGTTGGATAGTGAACCGCGGTACATATTCATGCATTTCTATCGTCCAGCAAATTACAGGTCTAATAGCACTTGCTGTCAGAATACAGCTATGACTGGTACTGATAATCTCGTACGGGGAATTTTTACGTTGGGTTAGTTGGGGCCCCTGCCACATCCGCAATCTCCCCTCAGATGCAGGCAGTACGTGGATTTCCTGCGAGTGATTTCACACATTTATTTATTAGCTTATGCTAGCTCACTGGTGAACAGTGCATTCAGTGAGAGAATGCACCACTCCGTCGCTTCCGAGCTGTATCTGATTGGTTCTATGAACGGACATGAGAGCTGTTTGATTTTGAGCAAATGGCACTTAACCCCTGCACACCCAACGTATCAGTGATGAGCTTTTAATGAATAGGTGCCGAGGACACAGTTCGGCACATAGCTTTGGTGTTAGAACGTCTGTTGGTCTACGTTCTCCATTACAGTGTAAAAGCTTCATTTGCATTGTGTAACGAGACTGAAGGAGCAATATCTAAACAAGGAACTGTTCATGGTACCATTCACATACAACTGAAAATGGGCTATTTGAGCCGGCCGTTGTGGCCGAGCGGTTCTAGGCGCTTCAGTCTGGAACCGCGCGACCGCTACGGTCGCAGGTTCGAAGTCTGCCTTGGGCATGGATGTGTATGACGTCCTTAGGTTAGTTAGGTTTAAGTAGTTCAGTTCTAGGGGACTGATGACCTCAGATGTTAAGTCCCATACTGCTCAGAGCCATTTGAACCCTTTTTTTTTTCATTGAATTCATGTTGGGCGATCTGGATTGCCAAATCATTCACTCGAAGTGTCCAGAATGGTCTTCAAACCAATCGCAAACAATTACGTCCCGGTGGCATGGCTCATTCTCGTCGGTAAAACTTCCATCGTTGCTTTTTTTGGGGGCTATTTGAAATTGCAACAAAATTAAATTCTAAATCGTATGTTATTTCTGGGTGTTGTGTTGTCCTCATCATCATTTCATCCTCATCACCGGCCCGCAAGTCGCCCAATGTGGCTTGACTGAAGTAAGACTTGCACTTGGCGGCCAAACTTCCCCGAATAGGGGCCTCCAGGCCAACTATGCCATACGCTCATTTCATTTCAATAGTAAAATAATTCATTTTGTTTTTTTCTGTATTTCAACTTATTAATGTACGAACTTACAACACATTTCAGCTCCAGAGTAGTTTTTATCTAATTGTAGTTTTTTTACATAATTATAGTTGTACATACACGTCTGTCAAATATGTGTACGGTAGCGACACCTGACGAGTGTGCATCACAAACTTTTATTCTGCGTTTCAGCTTTGCTGTGGAAGATAGTTCCGTTCACGTAAAGTTTCTACCGGCACTGTGGTCTGGTGAGAACTACATTATTATATCATTCCATTCGACGATGATAACTAAGTTTGCTTCTATCCATTGATGATGCCAAATGGCTCAAATGGTTCAAATGGATCTGAGCGCTATGGGACTTAACATCTGAGGTCATCAGTACACGGGTGAGTCAGGAAGAAAGGTACATGCTTTGAGGGGTGATTCTGAACAAAAAACTCCTTACAAACATATGCCCTTTTCTTAACCCTCTAACGGTATGGTTGGTGTTGGATCCGACCCCAGCGAGTCTGTTTTGTTTATAACTCCCCACTCCCTTTTCTGAGAGCGTTGTGGTTCCAGCTACCCTAGCAGCCAGCCGTCCCGAGAACGCCGAGGACGCCACGTCAGTCCGGTGAGTGGCCTACAGCTACCCTCTCTATCCGAAACCTACATTACCCGCGCTCGGGTTGGATCCGACCCCACCTTACTGTTTACGTCACACTTAATAGTTTCTTTTTTGGGGAGGATTCAACCCCATATTGATGTTTATATTACATCTAAGTTTTGTTTTCTCTTCTAGTATCTTACTAAAATGGCGCATCAACTCCTTAGAACTCCTGAGGAGATATACAACGAGTTTCTCCGACAGGAGGCTGAGTCAGAGGATGGTGACAATATCGATGCAGAAAACTGTTCAGAAACCACCTATTACATTATGTGTACAAAGACATTTATTATTGAGAACTTTATATTTCGAAACTGCTGACACTAGAATTATTTTTTACAAGTAGTAAGAGATGTTTCTCATTTAGTTCCCAGTTGTAGAATTTCTAAAGCACTCAAGTTTCTAGTTGATGACTGAATCTATTGATTTTTACTATGTTTTCAACAATTTTATAGAGAATATTTCAACCCGCATCTCGTGGTCGTGCGGTAGCGTTCTCGCTTCCCACGCCCGGGTTCCCGGGTTCGATTCCCGGCGGGGTCTGGGATTTTCTCTGCCTCGTGATGGCTGGGTGTTGTGTGCTGTCCTTACGTTAGTTAGGTTTAAGTAGTTCTAAGTTCTAGGGGACTGATGACCATCGATGTTAAGTCCCATAGTGCTCAGAGCCATTTGAACCATTTGAAAATATTTCTATTAAGGTATTTTTTTTTGTAATCAAATTCCTATTTTTTTCCAAAGTACTTTATATTCTTACTTATTGACTATAAAAATAAAAAACTTGTTAAACAAATATTATATGTGTTTAATTGATAATAAAACTTTTTCCCCTTATTAATTTTTTGTTTTACCCCGAAAAATCGATATTTGGAGGGTGGGGTCTGACCCAACCCCACCTTACCGTTTATGTCAGGAAACTTCACCTTACCGTTAGAGGGTTAACCGTTTGCGGGTAAACCAACGAAAACAACTAGGCACGGGAAACGTGTAGCGTCGTCCTTACTAACCGTATCAGTACGCAGTTCACTTCCGCATGGAGCAGTTGTTTACCTCAGGTCTCACTCCGACAGTGCTTGTCGTAGTGCACGGTACTACAGTGTTGTTACGTAAACAACGAATACAGTTTTGTGTAGTGAAAATGCCACGGAACTTTACACATGCAGAATATGCTGACACGGTATTTGTCTATGGTTTGTCCAATGGGAATTCCAGAGCTGCTGTGCGACAATACCAACAACGATTTCCGAATCGCAGAGTGCCAGATATCAGGGTGTATAGCAGGATTTTCACGGATGCCGTGAGCGTGGTACGCTTCCCAGCTTTAATGTTGTCTCTGAATGTTCCGTACAACAAAGTTTTAATGAAGTTGAGAACATTCTTCAAGTAGTGGAACGCAGCACTGCTACTATCTCTAGAAGAATTGCTGCCCAACTTGGTATTCCACAAACACGAGTGATACACACAGTACACGAGCTCGGTCTGTATCCCTTTCATCGGAAGAGTGTATATCTGCGTGAAGGAGATGCTGCCGCCTGGCAAGAATTCTGTCAATGGATCATTGCCAATGAGCGATTAATTCCACGTATTCTGTTCACTGATGAGTCAACTTTTACCCACAATGGAATCAACAACACACGCAACTTTCATGTATGGGCAAATGAAAATGTACACATTACTGTGGAAACGAATTTTCAGCGACGTTTCTCAGCCAACGTGTGGTGCGGTATTATTGATGACCAACTCTTGAGTCCAGTTGTTTTAGATAACCGTCTTACTGGGACACGGTATCCTGAGTTTCTTCTAAATGTGTTACCAGAATACGTGGAGGATATCCCTTCGGCAACACGAGTTCGTGTGTACTTTCAGCATGACGGAGCTCCTACACATTCCGTACGGCCAGTGACACAGTATCTCAACACAACGTATCCTGGCCGTTGGATCGGTCGCTGTGGAGTCATTGCTTGGCCACCGAGGTCACCCGATCTTACCCCATTGGATTACTGTTTATGGGAGTGGCTGAAGAGCGACGTCTACAAGCGCAGAGTGGACTCAAGAGAGGAGCTTCTCGCTCGTATTTTACATGCTTGTGCCCAGGTAAAGGAATGCAAAACTCCGATCGGCGACACAGCACCTGTCTACAAGAGCAGCAACACGCATTGAAGTTGACAATGGACTGTTTGAACGTCTTCTGTGTGGAAAGGTACACAATTAAACAAACCATAACATAACAGTATCTTAATTTACCGACACCTGCACCTTTCCCATTCCTAGCTGTTTTTATTCTTTTACCCAGAGACGGTTAAGAAAAGGGCATATGTTTATTAGAAGTTTATTAGACGTTTTTTGTTCAGAATCACCAGTAGTAATACCCGTCAAAGCATGTACCTTTCCTCCTGACTCATCATATATATACACTCCTGGAAATGGAAAAAAGAACACATTGACACCGGTGTGTCAGACCCACCATACTTGCTCCGGACACTGCGAGAGGGCTGTACAAGCAATGATCACACGCACGGCACAGCGGACACACCAGGAACCGCGGTGTTGGCCGTCGAATGGCGCTAGCTGCGCAGCATTTGTGCACCGCCGCCGTCAGTGTCAGCCAGTTTGCCGTGGCATACGGAGCTCCATCGCAGTCTTTAACACTGGTAGCATGCCGCGACAGCGTGGACGTGAACCGCATGTGCAGTTGACGGACTTTGAGCGAGGGCGTATAGTGGGCATGCGAGAGGCCGGGTGGACGTACCGCCGAATTGCTCAACACGTGGGGCGTGAGGTCTCCACAGTACATCGATGTTGTCGCCAGTGGTCGGCGGAAGGTGCACGTGCCCGTCGACCTGGGACCGGACCGCAGTGACGCACGGATGCACGCCAAGACCGTAGGATCCTACGCAGTGCCGTAGGGGACCGCACCGCCACTTCCCAGCAAATTAGGGACACTGTTGCTCCTGGGGTATCGGCGAGGACCATTCGCAACCGTCTCCATGAAGCTGGGCTACGGTCCCGCACACCGTTAGGCCGTCTTCCGCTCACGCCCCAACATCGTGCAGCCCGCCTCCAGTGGTGTCGCGACAGGCGTGAATGGAGGGACGAATGGAGACGTGTCGTTTTCAGCGATGAGAGTCGCTTCTGCCTTGGTGCCAATGATGGTCGTATGCGTGTTTGGCGCCGTGCAGGTGAGCGCCACAATCAGGACTGCATACGACCGAGGCACACAGGGCCAACACCCGGCATCATGGTGTGGGGAGCGATCTCCTACACTGGCCGTACACCACTGGTGATCGTCGAGGGGACACTGAATAGTGCACGGTACATCCAAACCGTCATCGAACCCATCGTTCTACCATTCCTAGACCGGCAAGGGAACTTGCTGTTCCAACAGGACAATGCACGTCCGCATGTATCCCGTGCCACCCAACGTGCTCTAGAAGGTGTAAGTCAACTACCCTGGCCAGCAAGATCTCCGGATCTGTCCCCCATTGAGCATGTTTGGGACTGGATGAAGCGTCGTCTCACGCGGTCTGCACGTACAGCACGAACGCTGGTCCAACTGAGGCGCCAGGTGGAAATGGCATGGCAAGCCGTTCCACAGGACTACATCCAGCATCTCTACGATCGTCTCCATGGGAGAATAGCAGCCTGCATTGCTGCGAAAGGTGGATATACACTGTACTAGTGCCGACATTGTGCATGCCCTGTTGCCTGTGTCTATGTGCCTGTGGTTCTGTCAGTGTGATCATGTGATGTATCTGACCCCAGGAATGTGTCAATAAAGTTTCCCCTTCCTGGGACAATGAATTCACGGTGTTCTTATTTCAATTTCCAGGAATATATATATATATATATATATATATATATATATATATATATATATATATATATATTATCTGGTATATTTTTGTATGTGGGGTCTTCCCACAAACACGTCACAAACTTTACGACCACATGGCCATACCTGGACTGCGAAGTGGAATACGCCTGTCAGTACAGACTAACCGTTTTGCGCCCACGAGTCCACATTTCAACACCCGACCTGCTGCCCTGGGGAAAATAAACACTGATGACATGCTTTTGTGACGTATACTTGGAGGTACTGCTAAACCTAAAAACGTACGACTCGTAAAAGCTATAGTCATTTGTGTATATAGAGGGTGGTCCATTGATAGTGACCGGTCCAAATATCTCACGAAATAAGCATCAAACGAAAAAACTACAAAGAGCAAAACTCTTCTAACTGGAAGGGGGAAACCAGATGGCGATATGGTTGGCCCGCTAAATGGCGCTGCCATGGATCAAACAGATATCAACTGCTTTTTTAAAAATAGGAACCCCCATTTTTATTACATATTCGTGTAGTACGTAAAGAAATATGAATCTTTTAGTTGGACCACTTTTTTCGCTTTGTGACAGATGGCGCAGTAATAGTCACAAACGTATAAGTAAGTGGTATCACGTAACATTCCGCCAGAACGGACGGTGTTTGCTTCGTGATACATTACCCGTGTTAAAATGGACCGTTTACCAATTGTGGAAAAGGTCGATATCGTGTTGATGTATGACTATTGTGATCAAAATGCCAAACGTGCGTGTGCTGTGTATGCTGCTCGGTATCCTGGACGACTTTATCCAAGTGTCCGGACCGTTCGCCTGATAGTCACGTTATTTAAGGAAACAGGAAGTGTTCAGCCACGTGTGAAATGTCAACTACGCTGCGTGAGATTCGGGAATCTCAAAAACTTCGGTGTTGAGAATGCTACATCAACATCGATTACACCCGTACCATATTTCTATGCACCAGGAATTGCATGGCGACGACTTTGAACGTAGTGTACAGTTCTGCCACTCAGCACAAGGGAAATTACGGGACGATGACAGATTTTTTGCACGCGTTCTATTTAGTGACGAAACGTCATTCACCAACAGCGGTAATGTAAAAAAATGGTTCAAATGGCTCTGAGCACTATGGGACTCAACTGCTGTGGTCATAAGTCCCCTAGAACTTAGAACTACTTAAACCTAACTAACCTAAGGACAGCACACAACACCCAGCCATCACGAGGCAGAGAAAATCCCTGACCCCGCCGGGAATCGAACCCGGGAACCCGGGCGTGGGAAGCGAGAACGCTACCGCACGACCACGAGATGCGGGCAGCGGTAATGTAAACCGGCATAATATGCACTATTAGGCAACAGAAAATCCACGATGGCTGCGACAAGTAGAACATCAGCGACCTTGGCGGGTTAATGTATGGTGCGGCATTATGGGAGGAAGGATAATTGGCCCCCATTTTATCGATGGCAATCTAGATGGTGCAATGTATGCTGATTTCCTACGTAATGTTCTACCGATGTTACTACAAGATGTTTCACTGCATGACAGAATGGCGATGTACTTCCAACATGATGGATGTCCGGCACATAGCTCGCGTGCGGTTGAAGCGGTATTGACTAGCATATTTCATGACAGGTGGATTGGTCGTGGAAGAACCATACCACGGCCCGCATGTTCACCTGATCTGACGTCCCCGGATTTCTTTCCGTGGAGAAATATGACGGATATTTGCTATCGTGATCCACCGACAACGCCTGACAACATGCGTCAGTGCATTGCCAATGTATGTGCGAACATTACGGAATGCGAACTACTTGCTGTTGAGAGGAATGTCGTTACACGTATTGCCAAATGCATTGAGGGTGACGGACATCATTTTGAGCATTTATTGCATTAATGTGGTATTTACAGGTAATCACGCTGTAACAGCATGAGTTCTCAGAAATGATAAGTTCACAAAGGTAAATGTATCACATTGGAACAACCGAAATAAAATGTTCAAACGTACCTACGTTCTGTATTTTAATTTAAAAAACCTACCTGTTATCAATTGTTCGTCTAAAATTGTGAGCCAAATGTTTGTGACTATTGCAGCGCCATCTATCACAAAGCGAAGAAAGTGGTCCAATTAAAACATTCATATTTCCTTACATACTACACGAATATGTAATAAAAAATGGGGGTTCAGATTTTTAAAAAAGCAGTTGATATCCGTTTGACTTATGGCAGCGCCATCTAGCGGGCCAATAATAGCGCCATCTGGTTTCCCCTTCAAGCTAGACAAATTTCGTTCTTTGTAGTTTTTCGTTTGACGCTTATTTCGTGAGACATTTGACCCGGTCACGATCAATGGACCACTCTCTTTATTATTTTGTAATTTTCTATTTACAAGATGACGGTTGCTTAGCAGTTATATTTGGTTTCACCTTCCTCCTGGAATTTCTGAAGATGGTCATTGTGGACCAAAATCAATAGGCTGTCGACATGTTTTTTTTTTTTTTTTTTTTTTTTTTTTTTGAGATCAGAAACTGGAATTAAAGGAACAAATTCTGTTCTTCCTGGACCACTGTTTTTATTCGTGATTATATCGCAGCTTGTAATATAAGGAATAATGGCGTCAGAGACTCTACTGAATGCTTGTATCATCAGCTGAGATTCAGAGGTAGTTTCGGTTAAAAACTATAATACGGGTTCGGGGGCTAACTGTATCAATTTCTTTGCCGCACGCTCTTCCACTCTCGGTTAGGGCGTGTCCATTATTCATCCTTTCAGCGCAGGAAAGCTTGTTTTCCCTAGCAGCTTGCCAGGAGTTATAAGTCAGAGAATCTCCGCCTCATTCTGTACTGCTCCGCGGAACTTGTCTGCATTAGTTATCTCCTGCATGAATATTCCCGAGCTAGAAGCTCGCAAGTGGTGTATTTAGACTTAAGTGCTTCATTCTGCTGGTCCCAGCGTCGTCGCACGTTTAACATCGTGCTTAATGCGATGTTTGTTTCCCGCCTCTTCCTGTTATTTGTGCGTTGCTTCATGAGACGAAGAAACTTGCTCATTTCATGTTTGTCTCTTAAATTTGCTTCTTCTCAGAGCGAAGGAAAGATGTCATCAGCATCGTGTCAAAAGCTAATGATGGCTGAATGCTTTTCATATATTTTTGTATTTCTTAACTTGACGCCTATAAAAAATTGACAGGAAACCTATCAAAAATGATTAATATTTTACATAAATATTTCGATGTCGGGCCTGTTGGTGTAGCAGTAAAGCGCCGTACACAATCCGAGTAGTCGCCTGTCGATCCTTGGACGGACCACAGAAATTTTCAGTCTGCAGGAAAGAAACGTGATTCAGGGTTCCATGTTAAACTGTAAGTTTCCTTTTCTCGGTTGGATAACTGTAATAGATTAGGAACAGGCGAAGTCTGCGAGATGATGGGCAATAGAAAGACTAACACCAGGCCACTGCACCACACGCAATTACTGCTATCCTTTGCCACTCGTTTGTGAACAATCTTGTTCTTGCAGACCAGTTTAGTGATTTGAATGTCTCGCTATTAACCCAGTTACCTTTAACCACAGTGAAAACAGTAGTGGTTTTTATTTGAAAACCAATAAAATAGCGACTGAATTGAATGGGAAACAACACGAAAATATCTGAGTGTAACCTGGAGCCGTTACAGCAACATGAAGGCAGAACTGTCATCTTGCAACTCCGTGTTTCCAAAACTGATGGTACTGGGTTCGTGTGCACACACCCAGACAGACAGGAAATCCTGTTCTCTGTTGGAGGAAACGACAGTGCCGTGAATACCCAAATCATCTCACGCCGTGATGATCCATATTGCCGACATTAAACCTTCAGACTAACAACAGGGTAATTTGGAACTAATCGAGAAACACACTCTATGTTTCCTCGCATGCATAGATCAATCCGACATCAGACTTGAGACTAATGAAAGTGAGAAAGGGGTGAGGTCTCCATCTCACCTAACCATTCCTCTCACGGACACTGTACCCCACCACTTCGACTGAGACAGAACCATTTCCAATACACCACAATAACATCTGAAATAGACGTAAACAAATAATTCTAGGAGATACAGGGTGAGTCAGGAGGAAACGGACACGCTTTGGGGTTTGATAGTGTTGGTGATCCTGAAAAAAGCCTCAAATGAATATACGAGGTGTGGCTAGAAAAAAACCGGACTAGTACTGGTGAAACAATAAAACGAATGCAATAAGGCTGAAAGTCGCGTGGCCTGTCACGTGACTCTCGCTCCGCCTACTGCTCGAGTTTCATCTGCCTCCTGCACTCAGTCTGCCCGTGGCGTCTGTTTTAAGTAGTTGACGTTTTGTCTGTGCGTCGGAAAATGTTGAGTGTACAGGAAGAACAGCGTGTTAACATCAAATTTTGTTTCAAACTAGGAAAATCTTCAAGTGAAACGTTTGTAATGTTACAACAAGTGTACGGCGATGATTGTTCATCGCGAACACAAGTGTTTGAGTGGTTTAAACGATTTAAAGATGGCCGCGAAGACACCAGTGATGACACTCGCACTGGCAGACCATTGTCAGCAAAAACTGATGCAAACATTGAAAAAATCGGTAAACTTGTTCGACAAGATCGCCGTTTAACAATCAGAGCAGTGTCTGAGTTAACAGGAGTTGACAAGGAAAGTGTCGAACAAGTTTACCGATTTTTTCAATGTTTGCATCAGTTTTTGCTGACAATGGTCTGCCAGTGCGAGTGTCATCACAGGTGTCTTCGCGGCCACCTTCAAATCGTTTAAACCACTCAAACACTTGTGTTCGCGATAAACAATCATCGCCGTACACTTGTTGTAACATTACAAACGTTTCACTTGCAGATTTTTCTAGTTTGAAACAAAATTTGATGTTAACACGCTGTTCTTTCTGTACACTCAACATCTTCCGACGCACAGACAAAACGTCAACTACTTAAAACAGACGCCACGGGCAGACTGAGTGCAGGAGGCAGATGAAACTCGAGCAGTAGGCGGAGCGAGAGTCACGTGACAGGCCACGCGACTTTCAGCCTTATTGCATTCGTTTTATTGTTTCACCAGTACTAGTCCGGTTTTTTTCTAGGCACACCTCGTATGCCGTTTTCTTAACCGTATCCGAAATAGAGCTGTTTGAAAATCACGGACGTCAGTCGCACGTCCTTCATCACCGGCACTCACACGCGAATACAACCAAAGCGACATCAGGCTACGTTGTGTTGTCTTTACTGAGCTCATTCGTACTGTCCTTTACTTGAAAACGCGCATGTAAATTTCGAGGCAGAAGTTTCTCTTCTATGTCCATTGTCTTGGAGACTTCGCTCTTAAACTCAAATCAGCAACACAGCAGCTACCTACCAAAGCTGCAAAATGCATGGCAGTTGACCGTGAACTTTGTGAACATCTTTTATGAGGAAAGGTACACAATTAACGAAAAATTAGATCCCAGTGTTTCATTTACTATCACCTGCGCTTATCCTGTTCCCCATTGTTTTCATTAATTTCCTCGGAAACTGTTAAGAACAGGACATATGAGCATATGAGTTCTTTGTTCAGAAGTACTAATGCTGTCACCCCTCAAAGCATGTATCATTCTTCTTGATTCACCCTGTACAGATTTCCCAACCGTCCGGAACGTGTAATACTTTAAGAGTGACTCTTCCAGGTTATGAAGAATGGTGCACTGTATGTCAATTGCTTAAGAGGTTGCTAACAGCAATCGTAAAGGTCGTACAGTCGTACCAGTTTATTGCCAACTAGGTTTGCATATGATATACATCTACATCTATGCAACTCACATTCAAGTACCTGACAGAGGGTTCATCGAACCACCTTCACAATTCTCTATTATTCCAGTCTCATATAGCGCGCGGAAAGAATGAACACCTATATCTTTCCGTACGAGCCCTGATTTCCCTTATTTTATCGTGGTGCTCGTTCCTCCCTATGTAGGTCGGTGTGAACAAAATATTTTCGCATTCGGAGAAGAAGGCTGGTAATTGGAATTTCGTGAGAAGATTCCGTCGCAACGAAAAACTTCTTTCTTTTAATGATTTCCAGCCCAAATCCTGTATCATTTCTGTGACACTCTCTCCCATATTTTGCGATAATACAAAACGCGCTGCCATTCTTTGAACTTTTTCGATGTACTCCGTCAGTCCTATCTGGTAAGGATCCCACACCGCGCAGCAGTATTCTAAAAGAGGACGGTCAAGCGTGGTGTAGTCGGTCTCCTTAGTAGGTCTGTTACATTTTCTAAGTGTCCTGCGAATAAAACGCAGTCTTCGGCTAGCCTTCCCCACAACATTTTCTATGTGTTCCTTCCAATTTAAGTTGTTCGTAATTGTAATACCTAGGTATTTACTTTAGACTGATTTATCGTGTAACCGAAGTTTAACGAATTTCTTTTAGCACTCATATGAATGACCTCACACTTTTCGTTATTTAGGGTCAATTGACACTTTTCGTACCATTCAGATATCTTTTTGTAGTTTGTTTTGATCTTCTGAATACTTTATTAGTCGATAAACGACAGCGTCATCTGCAAACAACCGAAGACGGCTGCTCAGACTGTCTCCCAAACCGTTTATATAGATAAGGAACAGCAAAGGGCCTATAACACTACCTTGGGGAACGCCAGATGGTTGGTTGGTTTTTGGGGAAGGAGACCAGACAGTGAGGTCATCGGTCTCATCGGATTAGGGAAGGACGGGGAAGGAAGTCGGCCGTGCCCTTTTGAAAGGAACCATCCCGTCATTTGCCTGGAGCGATTTAGGGAAATCACGGAAAACCTAAATCAGGATGGCCGGACGCGGGATTGAACCCTCGTCCTCCCGAATGCGAGTCCAGTGTCTAACCACTGCGCCACCTCGCTCAGTGGAACGCCAGAAATCACTTCTACATTAATTGATGACTTTCCGTCAATTACTACGAACTGTGACCTCTCTGACAGGAAATCACAAATCCAGTCACATAACTCAGACGATATTCCATAAGCACGCAATTTCACTACGAGCCGCTTGTGTGGAACAGTGTCAAAAGCCTTCCGGAAATCCAGAAATACGGAATCGATCTGAAATCCGTTGTCAATAGCACTCAACACTTCATGTGAATAAAGAGCTACTTGTGTCTCACAGGAACGATGTTTTCTAAACCCATGTTGAATGTATGTCAATAGACCGTTTCCTAAGAGGTAATTCATAATGTTAGAACACAATATATGTTCTAAAATCCTGCTGCATATCGACGTTAACGAAATAGACCTGTAATTTAGTGGTTACTCCTACTACCTTTCTTGAATATTGGTGTGACCTGTGCAACTTTCCAATCTTTGAGTACAGACTGAAGACATGTATGATAAGATAAAAGAAATTATTCAGATAGTTAAGGGAGACGAAAATGTAATGGTGATGGGGGACTGGAATTCGATAGCAGGGAAAGGAAGAGAAGGATAAATACACTCCTGGAAATGGAAAAAAGAACACATTGACACCGGTATGTCAGACCCACCATACTTGCTCCGGACACTGCGAGAGGGCTGTACAAGCAATGATCACACGCACGGCACAGCGGACACACCAGGAACCGCGGTGTTGACCGTCGAATGGCGCTAGCTGCGCAGCATTTGTGCACCGCCGCCGTCAGTGTCAGCCAGTTTGCCGTGGCATACGGAGCTCCATCGCAGTCTTTAACACTGGTAGCATGCCGCGACAGCGTGGACGTGAACCGTATGTGCAGTTGACGGACTTTGAGCGAGGGCGTATAGTGGGCATGCGGGAGGCCGGGTGGACGTACCGCCGAATTGCTCAACACGTGGGGCGTGAGGTCTCCACAGTACATCGATGTTGTCGCCAGTGGTCGGCGGAAGGTGCACGTGCCCGTCGACCTGGGACCGGACCGCAGCGACGCACGGATGCACGCCAAGACCGTAGGATCCTACGCAGTGCCGTAGGGGACCGCACCGCCACTTCCCAGCAAATTAGGGACACTGTTGCTCCTGGGGTATCGGCGAGGACCATTCGCAACCGTCTCCATGAAGCTGGGCTACGGTCCCGCACACCGTTAGGCCGTCTTCCGCTCACGCCCCAACATCGTGCAGCCCGCCTCCAGTGGCGTCGCGACAGGCGTGAATGGAGGGACGAATGGAGACGTGTCGTCTTCAGCGATGAGAGTCGCTTCTGCCTTGGTGCCAATGATGGTCGTATGCGTGTTTGGCGCCGTGCAGGTGAGCGCCACAATCAGGACTGCATACGACCGAGGCACACAGGGCCAACACCCGGCATCATGGTGTGGGGAGCGATCTCCTACACTGGCCGTACACCACTGGTGATCGTCGATGGGACACTGAATAGTGCACGGTACATCCAAACCGTCATCGAACCCATCGTTCTACCATTCCTAGACCGACAAGGGAACTTGCTGTTCCAACAGGACAATGCACGTCCGCATGTATCCCGTGCCACCCAACGTGCTCTAGAAGGTGTAAGTCAACTACCCTGGCCAGCAAGATCTCCGGATCTGTCCCCTATTGAGCATGTTTGGGACTGGATGAAGCGTCGTCTCACGCGGTCTGCACGTCCGGCACGAACGCTGGTCCAACTGAGGCGCCAGGTGGAAATGGCATGGCAAGCCGTTCCACAGGACTACATCCAGCATCTCTACGATCGTCTCCATGGGAGAATAGCAGCCTGCATTGCTGCGAAAGGCGGATATACACTGTACTAGTGCCGACATTGTGCATGCTCTGTTGCTTGTGTCTATGTGCCTGTGGTTCTGTCAGTGTGATCATGTGATGTATCTGACCCCAGGAATGTGTCAATAAAGTTTCCCCTTCCTGGGACAATGAATTCACGGTGTTCTTATTTCAATTTCCAGGAGTGTAGTAGGTGAATATGGACGGGGGGAAAGGAATGAAATAGGAAGCCGCCTGGTAGAATTTTGCACAGAGCGTAATTTCATCATCGTTAACACTTGAACGGTGAAAGAAGTTTGTATACGTGGAAGAGACCTGGAGACGCCGGAAAGTTTCACATAGATTATATAATGGTTATGACAGAGATTTCGGAACCAGATTTGAAGTGTAAGATATTTCCAGGGGAAGATGTGGATTCTGATCACAATTTATTGGTTATTAACTATAGATTAAAACTGAAGAAACTGCAGAAAGTTAAGATATTAAGGAGATGGGACCTGGGTAAGTTGAAAGAACCAGAGGTTGTTGAGAGTTTCAGAGGGAGAATTAGGCAACGATTGTCAAGAACAGGAGAAAGGAATACAGTAGAAGACCAATAGCTAGCTTTTAGAGATGAAATAGTGAAGGCAGCAGAGGAGCCCTTAGGTAAAAAGATAAGGCCTAGTAGAAATCCTTGGACAGCACAAGAAATATTGATTTTAATTGATGAAAGGAGAATATTCAAAAATGCAGTAAATGAAGAAGGAGAAAGGGAATATAAACGTCTAAAAAATGAGATTGGCAAGAAGTGCAAAATGGCTAAGCAAGAAAGGCCAGAGGACAAATATAAGGATTTAGAAGAACCTGTCAGTAAGGGGATGACAAATACCGCGTACGGGAAAAGTAAAGAGGCCTTTGCAGAAAAGAAAAGCAGCTGTATGAATATCAAGAGCTCTGATGGAAAACCAGTCCCAAGCACAGAAGGAAGAGCTGAAAGGTGGAAGGAATATACAGAGGATCTCTACAAGGGAAATGTGCTTGAAGGCAATATTATAGAAATGGAAGAGGACATAGATGAAGATGAGATGTGAGATATGATATTACGAGACGAATCTGACAGAGCACTGGAAGACCTAAGCCGAAAGAAAGTCTTGGGAGTAGACGACATTTTTTCAAAAGTGCTGATAGCCTTTGACGAGCCAGCCATGACAAAACTCTTCCATCTGGTATGTAAGGTGTACCAGACAGGTGATGTACCCTTAGACTTCAAGAAGAATATAGTAATTGCAATTACAAAGAAAGCAGGTGCTGACAGGCGTGAATATTGTCGAAATATCAGTTTAATAAGTTGGGGTTGAAAAATACTTACACGAATTCCTTACAGAAGAATGGAAAACTGGTAGAAGCCGATCTTGAGGAAGATCAGCTTGGATTCAAGAGAAATGTGGGAACACGCGGGGCAATATTGATCCTACGATTTTTCTTAGTAGTTGGGTTAAGAAAAGGCAAACCTAAGTTTATAGCATGTGTAGACTTAGAGAAAGCTTTTGACAATGTTGTCTAGAATAATCTCTTTAAAATTCTGAAGGTAGCAGGTGTAAAATAAAGAGAGCGAAAGGCTATTTACAACTATTACAGAAACCAGACGGCAGTTTTAACAGTCGAGGGGTTTGGAAGGGTAGCAGTGGTTGAGAAGGGAGTGAGACAGGGTTGTGGCCTATAGATTAGGAAGCGAAACACTTAAAGTAGTAGATAAGGTTTGCTATTTTGGTAGCACAATAACTGATGGTGGTCAAAGTAGAGAGGATATAAAATGTTGAGCAGCAATGGCAAGAAAAGCATTTCTGAAGGAGAGGAATTTGTTAATTTCGGATGTAGATTTATGAGTTAGAAAGTCCTTTCTGAAAGTATTTGTATGGAGTGTAGCCATGTATGGAAGTGAAACTTGGACTATAAACAGTTTAGACATGAAAAGAATAGAAGCTTCTGAAATGTGGTGCTGCAGAAGAATGCTGAAGATTAGATGAGTAGATTACGTAACTAATGACGATGTACTGAACAGAATAGGAGAGGAAAGAAGTTTGTGGCTGACCTTACTAGAAGATGGGATCGGTTAATAGAACACAGTATGAGACATCAAGGGGTCACCAGTTTAGTACTGGAGGGAAATGTGGGGGGGTAAAAAGTCGTAGAGGGAGGCCAAGAAATGAATACAGTAAGCATGTTCAAAGGGACATAGGTTGCAGTAGTTATTCAGAGTTGAAGAGAACTGGACTGAACAGAGTAGCATGGAGGGTTATATCAAACCAGTCATCGGACTGAAGATCACAATAAGAACAAGAGCAATCAGCAGATCAAAGGATAGCCTGAAAAGTAGCTGATCCTGAAAGAGAGTGGACGTGTCGAACTTTAGACGCCAACGCACGTGATGAATTTTCAATAAATGAAAAGCACCAGTTTGCTTTTTTTCTACAATATTGTAGAACAAAAGCAAACTGGTGCTTTTCATTTATTATAATTTTGTTCTACCAAGAACCGACGAAAGATTCTGTTAATATGATGAATTTTCCCCTATGCTCATCTTTCTGAACACAACTAGACATAGCGGAAGCTAAAGGCTGTGCCGAAACGTCTGGAGCTCCATGAACTCTCAGTACGGCCACTATTATATTGTGGCTTGCTGTGACGTGGCAACAAAGTGAGGTGTGCCGACGGCAGAGCGCCAAACGGCAACACTTGACGCAGAAGGGTCACCGTGTTTTCTTTCCAGTCGCGTCCCAGTTCTGCGTACAACATTCGGTGGGCGTATCCGTGTGTTGACGCTCGGAGGAGAACTAAATTGCCAGATTACATTCGTCATTATATTTTTCTATGTCCGTTCTTTTGCGGTGTACTATGCAATGTCCTTCAGAAGTAAGAGACACTGCTACGACGTACAGCTGCATGACTTAGGAAAAATGTATTCACAATTGCGAAAACGATTAGACTTCAACTGCACAATTTATTAGTCAGATGAAAATTTGTGAGCCGGCCGGAGTGGCCGAGCGGTTAAAGGCGCTACAGTCTGGTACCGCACGACCGCTACGGTCGCAGGTTCGAATCCTGCCTCGGGCATGGATGTGTGTGATGTCCTTAGGTTAGTTAGGTTTAAGTAGTTCTAAGTTCTAGGGGACTTATGACCACAGCAGTTGAGTCCCATAGTGCTCAGAGCCATTTGAACCTTTTTTTTTTTTAAATTTGTGCCGGATCGGGCCTCTAACCCGGATTTCCAGCTTTACGCGAGAGGTCACCTGAACTACTTTGGCTATCCGAGAACACTTCCCGGACAGACCCATACTTCCAGTTGTCACCGTGTGTCCACTTCCTGCACTCGCTGTCTGAACGAAAGTGCATAGTACACCGCAAAACAAAGGCACAGCAGAATAGTATTACATGCTTAGGCAGACGGCGACAATAAGTCTCTTCTTGTGAAGAAATCACTGCAACTGTGTTAGCGCAGGATATGAAAACAAGGTAACATATGGATGTTTGGGTCGGTCTGGGAAGCGTGCCCGGATAGGCGAAGCGGTAAATGTGACCGCTCGCGTAAAATAGGAAATTCAGATTCGAGTCCTAGTTAGGCACAAATTATCCGATGTCAATAATAAATTTGATAGCTGAAGTCTAATTTTAGTCGGAACTGCGAATAAATTTCTTCTACATTCGTCACTGTCTCGTCACACGGGCCTACCACCTGGCGTGTTAGTATGGGGTTCTTCTGTGTACACCAGATGATCACCTCTGGTTCACATATTTGACATCAGGTATTGGATTTCTGACGTGAGGCCGCTGGATGTGCCCCATCTTAGAGGTTTTCGTGATGTTATCTCTCTACTTACAAGGGAACCTCCCCATCGCACCCCCCTCAGATTTAGTTATAAGTTGGCACTGTGGATAGGCCTTGAAAAACTGAACACAGATCAATTGAGAAAACAGGAAGAAGTTGTGTGGAACTGTGAAAAAATAAGCAAAATATACAAACTGAGTAGTTCATGGCAAGATAGGCAACATCAAGGAGACAGGGACCGCAGAAGCGCCGTGGTCTCGTGGTAACGTGAGCAGATGCGGAACGAAAGGTCCTTGGTTCAAATCTTCCATCGAGAGAAAACTTTAATTTTTTATTTTCAGTTTATGTGACAAACTCTTATGTTTTCATCATTTTTTTGGGAGTGATTATCACATCCACAAGAAAACCTAAATCGGCCAAGGTAGAAGAATCTTTTTACCCATTCGCCAAGTGTAAAAGTTAGGTGGGTCGACAACATATTCTTGTCATGTGACGCACATGCCGTCACCAGTGTCGTATAGAATATATCAGATGTGTTTTCCTGTGGAGGAATCGGTTGACCTATGACCTTGCGATCAAATGTTTTCGGTTCCCATTGGAGAGGCACGTCCTTTCGTCTACTAATCGCACGGTTTTGCGGTGCGGTCGCAAAACACAGACACTAAACTTATTACAGTGAACAGAGACGTCAATGAACGAACGGACAGATAATAACTATGCAAAAATAAAGAAGGTAAAATTTTCACTGGTGGGATGACTTCAACCAAGGACCTCTCCTTCTGCAGCTGCTCACGCTACCACGGGACCACGTCGCTCCTGAGCTCACGTTCTCCTTGATGTTGCCTATATGGCCCATGGACTACTAAGTTTGTATATTTTGCTTATTTTTTCACAGTTCCACACAACTTCTTCCTGTTTTCTCAATTGATCTGTGTTCAGTTTATCAAGGCCTATCCACTGTGCCAAGTTATAACTAAATCTGAGGGGGGTGCGATGGGGAGGTTCCCTTGTTAGTATCTCAAGACTATATGTTAAAAACATCTGGTCATAAAGACTGGCATGCCAGCACTCGCCAGTCTCTATGAGGGATAGACTCTGGCACTGACTGGAAGCAGGATGGAATGAGATGCCTGCATCTGTCATCATGTCTCAGTTCCAACTGATGCCCAGCCGGGTTAAAGCCACTGTTGCTTCTAGAGCTAGCAGGTCTGTCCACTGAATTTCATACCATGCACAGCCCCAAATTACTTCCAAGTTTAATCGTACATCCCTCCTACTATACTGCATACACACAATAAATAAAATTTCGAACTATGCTGGCATTTCTAGCTATGCTATTTTAATAGCCAGAAGCTTATCACATTTCTTTCCCCTGTGTCAGTCAACAGTTGCCTGATGCTCCCTGTAAACCCAAAACAGCCTCTGGTTCTTTCAGCTTATCCAGGTCCTACCTTTTTAGTTCCCTACCTTTCTGGAATTTATTCAGTTTTAAACATTTTTGGAACGTGACTATCAACAACCGTCAAGTAACGTATAAAATGCATGTTTGACCATCAGCTGCTTTTGTTTTATTTGGGTTTAAAATAAAAGCAGCTGATGGACAAACATACATTTTATACATTATTCAGCTTTAATCTCTAGTTCACATTCAATAAATTATGGTCGCCTTACACATCTGCTGTAGAAAACGAATTGCGGTTTAAAACCTGGTTTCTGTGTCCTTGTCTTAATCTTATAAAATATACCTACGACCGTCCGATCCCTATAGGTTTCTTCCATGTATAGAACCTCATTTTTTGATTCTTAGTCTAGCGGTTCTAGGCTCTCAGTCCGGAGCCGCGCGACTGCTACGGTCGCAGGTTCGAATCCTGCCTCGGGCATGGTTGTGTGTGATGTCCTTAGGTTAGTTAGGTTTAAGTAGTTCTAAGTTCTAGGGGACTGATGACCATAGATGTTAAGTCCCATAGTGCTCAGAGCTATTTGAACCATTTGATTCTTAGAAGGGCTATTAACAATGATTAAATCGTGCTCTGCTCTGTGCTAAATTCTGCCAGACAGCTTTTCCTTTCTTCCCTTTCCCCCGGTCCATTGTCACCAGCATTTATCCTTCTCTTCCTTTCATTACCATTCAATTTCCCGTACCAACCAAATTTTCGTTTCTGATAACGATCTGAATATTTTATTTTATTTCATCATACATTTTTCCAGTCCCTTCATCATTTGCAGAGGTATTAGGCCCGCACTCTTACATTATTGCTGCTGGTCTTGGCTTTGTGACTATCTTGGCGACAATAATGAGTTCATTTTGATGTTCGTAATAGTTCACACACATTTCTATCTTCTTATTCGTTATTAGTCCTACACCTATGTCACCCCTATTTGATTTTGTGTTGATAATCCTGTACTCATCCGACCGGGAATCATGTTCATTCTGCCACCACACTTCACTAATTTCCACTATATCCCCTCCTTTTTTCAAATTCTGTAAATCCTCAGTCTGATTACGGGAGCTAAAATTCTACGATCTGTCTCGTAGAACTGCAGTTTTGTTTTTCCTGGTGATAACATCCTCCTAAGTTACCCCCGTCCGGATATCTGATTTGGAGACAATTTCACCCCCTAAATATTTTACCCAAGATGACGTCATTGTGAAACTATATTGTACAGGTGCGTGTCCTTAAGAAATACAGACTGTTAAAAGAAAGTATGCCACACTTTGAGAGGCGATGATATGGAGCAACACAATAAAAATTGTCCACTAAACATGGGCTATAAAATAGGTATAAGCACATTTTCTGTAGAAGAGTTACGTTTCACAGTAGCGAAGATGAACACTTGCCCATACCTCTGAAGTTGTGCATTTTAAAGCCTATGTTAGCTGGGAATTTTTGTCTTCATCTGGTCCATACTACTATCTCTCAAAATATGGAATACTTTTTTTGACAACTTCTATAACGGCTGTAGTTTCCCGATGCTTTTATCTGTTCGCAGTACAACATAGCAAGGCCATTTTGGGTAGTGCTACCAGGTCAGATCATTTAAAAATCCAAATTTTTGTTCCTGCAACTAATGAAAAGGCTGCTGCCGGACCACAAGAACCGTAAATTGGTCTGGCCTCTCCACAGAAACACTTCCGTTGTAGTAATACTTACGGTACGGGTATTTGTATCGCAGATGCTCGTTAGCCAACTCATCACACCAACGTGGGTGACATCAAATTTGGTTTTCACCACCATTTTATGTAGGCAGTATGGTACTTATGGCTCCATGAGCTTCTTTCTTCTCAAATTGAAAGTCATAAAGAGGAAAATCTCTCTCTGTTCTGTAGAATCAATCATGTAATTGTACACGTCTTAGAGTTTTTAAGAACATTCCGCAAAATGGAATCTAAAGAGGTGAAATCCTCAGGCGGAAAAACCTACATAAAGTTGGGCATACATTGTTCCTTTCCTATGTGCGAGCCACGGGAGTTGGCCTTAGATACAGTTGACTGTCGTCACCGTTGCGTTTTGAGAAATCACTAGATAAACCTGTTTTGATATATAATGCTCCATAGCATACCGCACCTTTCATTGAGATTTAAATTTTAGTAAAAATGACTCTTAACATCTTTGCATTTAGGTATCCAAATCAGACACAACACTTCAGAATTTTCAAAAACATATATCGAAGTTTTTTCACGTGTTTCCAAATAGTTATAACCAAGTGGATTGTACGTTAACATTAGATACAAAATATCAGCGGCAACATGCTAAATTTACGCGGAGCGATTGTACTGCCAATGCTTTGCCAGCAGTCCTTTGAATGTGAAATGGTTGTGGCCGTTTGACTTACGTTCGCTGTCAGTGAATTCCATTCGCTGTCGCCTGCCATAGACACAAAGGCACTGATAACCGCAGAGCACACGGTGTAATCGCTGGCGCTGAATCAGACAAAGCTTTAGTAAGCAACCATAGTATTGGCGCAGAGACAATGTTGTCTGTTCCTCGCTGGTGGTCCTATCATCCTCCTCTCAATTGCTCCTCTGTACAAAACAATATCCGTTCTGTCACTGTCTACTTCTTTTTAAGACACTTTAGGTATATGACACAATACAAAGTTTTTTCTCTTAACGAATGTCGTTGGTCATTTACTACTGCAAGTAACTTTGAACTGAATACAGGGTGGCGCACGAAATGTGTTACCATTTTGTTTTTGAATATAAACTTTATTGTCAATACAATCTGAAAGGAACATATACTACAATGAAGAGCCGTCCATGGAGATTTGTTCTAACTCAGCACATGCTCAATATGTCCACCATTTCGTTTCCTAACTTCCTTCAAACGAACACTGAAGTTAGTGATTACCCTACGGAACATGTCTTCCGTAATTTCACTGCAAGCTTGAAGAATAAGTCTTCTGAGCTCCATTAAATGACGTGGACGTTTCGGGAAAATTTTTTCCTCTAGGTACCCCCAAAGAAAAAAGTGACATGGATTGAGGTCTGGCCTATTGGGGGGGGGGGGGGGGGGGGGGCAATTTTGTCCTTCATTGAAGCGACCTGGAAACCTGAGTGAAATGATCCGCATGTCGAAATGCTCGTGTAAAAACTCCAACACAGTGTTTGTACTATGTGGCCTTGCTCCATCTTGCATGAACCACTGTGTGTTGAAGGGCAAGGCAGTAACAAGAAGCTGTGGAATGAAGCTATTGCGAAGCATGCTCAAATAACGCTCGCTGTTCACAGTTTCGTCAAAGAAGAAGGGTCCAATAGGTCCGTGACTGGAAATTGCTGCCCACGCTGTAAACCTCGGAGCATAATGTTGTCGTTCATGAAGCACTTGTGTGTTTTCAGTGGCCCAAAAGCGTACATTTTGTTTGTTAACCACACCGTCTAAACGAAAATGCGCCTCGTCTGAAAACCAAACGTTGTTGAGAGTTTCTTCCCTATCCTCCGCCCACTGAGCAAACAGTAGTCTCTGCTGCTTGTGTTCTTCAGTGAGCTTCTGTGCACAGGTCATCTTGTATGGGTACATATGGAGGTCACTTTTAAGAATGTGTTGAACGGAGCGTCTGGATATTCCCAGTTGCGCTGCTGCCTTTCGACACGATTTCCCGGGACTTCTCTGTACAGGAACTCGTACCGCTTCAATATTCTCCGGCGAACAAACAGGCTTAGGGCGAGATCGCTTCGCTTCCAATACTGTTCAAAATGGTTCAAATGGCTCTGAGCACTATGGGACTTAACATCTATGGTCATCAGTCCCCTAAAACTTAAAACTACTTAAAACTAACTAACCTAAGGACATCACACAACACCCAGTCATCACGAGGCAGAGGAAATCCCTGACCCCGCCGGGAATCGAACCCGGGAACCCGGGCGCGGGAAGCGAGAACGCTACCGCATGACCACGAACTGCGGGCCTCCAATAGTGTTAAAAAAATGGTTCAAATGGCTCTGAGCACTATGGGACTCAACTGCTGGGGTCATTAGTCCCCTAGAACTTAGAACTAGTTAAACTTAACTAACCTAAGGACATCACAAACATCCATGCACGAGGCAGGATTCGAACCTGCGACCGTAGCGGTCTTGCGGTTCCAGACTGCAGCGCCTTTAACCGCACGGCCACTTCGGCCGGCTCCAATAGTGTTCCTTTCTGTACAAATTTATCGTACAACTTGTGGATGGTCTTCTTGCAAGGGACCCATCGTGTGTTAAACTGTTGTCGAAAACGCCTCTGAGTGACAACAAGGCTTTTCGTTTCATGAAAAAGTAACACAATTGCCGATCGTTGCTGTGTCGTCAGTCTTCCATTGTCAGCCATTGCTGCTTACTAGTCTCCTAGCGGCAGTATCGTGAATTACACGTCATTTCGTAACTCATTTGTTTTTCCAAGCTCTGCTGGTACTGCTGTAGAGACCCCAGAGGGATATCTAATGTGCGTCGTAAATTGTGAAAGAAACAATTGGTGACACATTTCGTGCGCCACCCTGTATGCCACGTAAATGTGGTAATCTGTTGTAAAGACCCGGTAACCTACAAATAAGCAACACGGCAGATTATATTTATAAATAGTAAACAATTACTAGTTCCATTTATTAACTTAGTTTCAGTGCTTACACCAATATTGTAAAGTGAACTTTACCTTGTGTATGTATAAAAACGGAAGATCGTAACATTTGCATGAGCGGGAAGGCCAAGAATCGTTCGTACACAGCTCGCATTCGGGAGGACGACGGTTCAATCCCGTCTCCGGCCATCCTGATTTAGGTTTTCCGTGATTTCCCTAAATCGTTTCAGGCAAATGCCGGGATGGTTCCTTTGAAAGGGCACGGCCGATTTCCCTCCCAATCCTTCCCTAACCCGAGCTTGCGCTCCGTCTCTAATGACCTCGTTGTCGACGGGGCGTTAAACACTAACCCCCCCCCCCCCCCCTCGTTCGTACTCAGGCACAGCAGACACATGCGAGACTCGAGAAGGTGCTCTATTAACAGCCATGGAGGACAAACGTTCTTGAAGTGCTGAGGAGGAAAGATAGGATTGATGTGGGTGATATGACGGCACACAATGATATGAAACGCATAAGACAGTCAGTCCGAAATATGCCAGTACCAACAATATGATCCATACCCTGCTTCACTACATCATAAGGTAATAGTGAAACATTGTCCCCGAGGCCTGTCAGTATTATTAACTAAAAGAGGCAGCGGAATATTTTGAAGAAAACATACACTACTAGCAATTAAAATTGCTACTCCACGAAGATGACGTGCTACAAACGCGAAATTTAACCGACAGGAAGACGATGCTGTGATGTGCAGATGGTTAGCTTTTCAGACCATTCACACAAGGTTGGCGCCGGTGGCGACACCTACAACGTGCTGACATGAGGAAAGTTTCCAAGCGATTTCTCGTACACAAACAGCAGTTGACCGGCGTTGCCTGGTGAAACGTTGTTGTGATGCCTCGTGTAAGGAGGAGAAATGCGTACCATGACGTTTCCGACTTTGATAAAGGACGGATTGTAGCCTATCGCGATTGCGGTTTATCGTATCGCGACATTGCTGCTCGCGTTGTTCGAGATCCAATGACTGTTAGCAGAATATGGAATCGGTGGGTTCAGGAGGGTAATACGGAACGCCGTGCTGGATCCCAACGGCCTCGTATCATTAGCAGTCGAGATGACAAGCATCTTATCCGCATGGCTGTAACGGATCGTGCAGCCACGTCTCGATCCCTGAGTCAACGGATGGGGCGTTTGCAAAAACAACAACCATCTGCACGAACAGTTCGACGACGTTTGCAGCAGCATGGACTATCAGCTCGGACACCATGGCCGCGGTTACCCTTGACGCTGCATCACAGACAGGAGCGTCTGCGATGGTGTACTCAACGACGAACCTGGGTGCACGAATGGCAAAACGTCATTTTTTCGGATGAATCCAGGTTCTGTCTACAGCATCATGATGGTGGCATCCGTGTTTGGCGACATCGCGGTGAACGCACATTGGAAACGTGTATTCATCATCGCCATACTGGCGTATCACCCGGCGTGATGGTATGGGATGCCATTGGTTACACGACTCGGTCACCTTTTGTTCGCATTGACGGCATTTTGAACAGTGGACGTTACATTTCAGATGTGTTACGACCCGTGGCTCTACCCTTCATTCGATCCCTGCGAAAACCCTACATTTCATCAGGATAATGCACGACCGCATGTTGCAGGTTCTGTACGGGCCTTTCTGGATACAGAAAATGTTCGACTGATGCCCTGGCCAGCACATTCTCCAGATCCCTTATCAATTGAAAACGTCTGGTCAATGGTGGCCTATCAACTGGCTCGTCACAATACGCCAGTCATTACTCTTGATGAACTGTTGTATCGTGTTGAAGCTGCATGGGCAGCTGTACCTGTACACGCCATCCAAGCTCTGTTTGACTCAATGCCCAGGCGTATCAAGGCCGTTATTACGGCCAGAGGTGGTTCTGGGTACTGATTTCTCAGGATCTGTGTACCCAAATTGCGTGGAAATGTGATCACATGTCAGTTCTAGTATAATATATTTATCCAGTGAATACCCGTTTATCATCTGCATTTCTTCTTGGTGTAGAAATTTTAATGGCCAGTAGTGAATTTAAATTTCAAGCGTCAGTGATGCATTACACTCACTATCGGAGCACTCTGATTTTATTTGGTACAGTCATATGACGTAATAATTCACTCGTTAGTATTTACTGGGAGAACAGTTATTATAAATACTGCTGCAACGGTAATAATTTTAGATCCTTGAACGGGTGTTTTGGAAGTCTGTGTTAGTACGACTCCGCGAGTGAATGATATAATCCAGTTTCAGCTTTCAAAAGCCGAGCCGAAACAATAGCCACCCATGATAAAAGTATTCCGTCTGGTGTGCAAGACATATGAGATTGATGAAATGGTTCAAATGGCTCTGAGCACTATGGGACTCAACATCTGAGGTCATCAGTCCCCTAGGACTTATAACTACTTAAACTAACTAACCTAAGGACATCACACACATCCATGCCCGAGGTAGGATTTGAACCTGCGACCGTAGCGGTCGCGCGGTTCCGGACTGAAGCGCCTAGAACCGCTCGGCCACACAGGCCGGCGAGACAGGCGAAATAGTCTCATACTTAAAGAAGAATGTGTTAAGTCCAATTTCAAAACATGCAGGTGCTAACTGGCGTGAATTCTACCAAAGTATCACTTTGATAAGCCAAAGTATTGACACTATTTACAGAAGAATGAAAAACTGATAGAGGACAACCTCGAGGAAGGTCAGTTTGAGTTTAGTAGAAATGTAGGAAGGCACAAGACAAAACTGACCATACGAGTATTGTTAGGAGAGAGGTTAAACAAAGGCAAACCTACGTTTCTAGCATTTACAGATTTAGAGAAAGCCTTCGACAGTGTTGACTGGATTGAAGGTTTTTAAATTCTGAGGATGGGAGAGATGAAACACAATGGGCGAAAGGTAATCTACGACGTTTGCACCAACAAGGCTGCAGTTATAAGAGCAGAAGAGTATGATAGGGAAACAGTAGTTGAGAAAACAGTGAAACATTTCCAGTGTTATTCAGTCTGTGAATTAACAAAACAGTAAAGGAAACCAAAGGGCAGTTTGTAAAGAGAACTAAAGTTCAAAGAGAAGAAATAAATATTATGCGAACTGCCGATGACATAATTGGGTCAGGAACGGTAATGAACTTGGAAAAGCAGTTGAATCGAACGGTTAGCGTCTTGAAAAGAGATTTTAAGATAACCAGCAACAAAAGTGTAACAACGGTAATGGAATGTAGCCGAATTAAATCATGCGGTGTTGAAGAAAAGTGTGAGGAAAATGAACAATAAACGTAGTAAAAGCGTTTTGTTATTCCGGCAGTAAAATAGCTGCCGATGGCCAAAATATAGAAGGTACAAGAAAAGTGTTTTGGAAAAGAGAAATTTGTTAAGATCGAAGATTACTCTGAGTCTTTTGAGAAAGTTTTTGTCTGGAGCGTAGCCTCGTAGGGGAAAAAAACGAGGACGATAGAGAGTTCAGAAAAGAAAAGAGTAGCAGCTTTTGTGTGTGATGCTACTGAGAATGCCAAAGATTCTATGGGTAGATGGTATAATCAATGAAGGGATGGGTTGATAGGACACATCCTGTGGTGTCAATAAAATCGCCAGTTTGGTATTTGGTTTGTTTGTTTGTTTGTTTGTTTGTGTGTGTGTGTGTGTGTGTGTGTGTGTGTGTGTGTGTGTGTGTGTGTAAGGGGGGTGGGATACTGTATAGTAAGCAAATTCAAATGGATGTCGGTTGTGATAGCCGGCCGCGGTGGCCGTGCGGTTCTGGCGCTGCAGTCCGGAACCGCGGGGCTGCTACGGTCGCAGGTTCGAATCCTGCCTCGGGCATGGGTGTGTGTGATGTCCTTAGGTTAGTTAGGTTTAAGTAGTTCTAAGTTCTAGGGGACTTATGACCTAAGATGTTGAGTCCCATAGTGCTCAGAGCCATTTGAACCATTTCGGTTGTGATAACTATGCAGAGATGAAGAAGCTAACACAGGATGGCCTAGCATGGGGAGCTTTTCTCAAATCAGTTTTCGGACAGAAGACCACAACAACAACGGATTAAGGTTGAAGCAAAATTCCAGTTATGTTAATGGCCAGCAGGTCAGCAAGTTTACAAGTTTAGAAAATGTATCTGACTTGTCAGTGTACTGACATCTTGCACGTCATATCGAGCTGTCGCACGTATCATATACAGAAAATGTCTATGACTGACTACTGATGCCAAATAAATAAATTAAAAAAACTAACTATTGAGGAATGTTAGCTAAAAGTATTGGCTTGGAGCGCTGATCATATGTGCGCCTAACTGCATTCGGCAATAAGTTTGTTGTCATGCCACTCTTGTGAGTGCCACTGAGTCATCCACGAATAGTTTCAGGGACGTGTCAGTACTACCTACCATATTCTTTAGAGACATCAGGATTAGTGAGAGGCTTATTACACTTGAGTGAGTTGAACGTACCCGTAGGGTAAGTTCTCTATATTAAGTTATAAAAGCTAATGAGCCCTCAGTACAGTAGTGTATCGGTAGTGCGACCTCAAAACATTACATCACCCTTAATTTTCTTTCTACGGCGTTGTGTATACCATGAATTTTATCGTAGTTTGTTGGAGGAATGAAACGCTTCAAGAGATTCGCAAAAGAGCGCAGACCACTCTCGGTTTCTAGAAGGGTCGTCTGACGTAGGCCCATCATTATAGCCTAATTTCGCTGTCGTCAACCTGTTGCAGAATTACAGAATGTATTTTACGCTCGCGTGTTAAGACCTGTTTATAGACTCAATATCTCGTGTATAAGTGGCAATATGAACTATACAAACAGCGATCGCGTGACCGTCAATTCGCTCTGTCCATCCACTGTTCCTATTTGCTGCCCAGGGAAAAGAATTGCGTAGAAAATATCGGACTAGCTTCCTAATGGACTGGAGAATAATAGCAGATAGTATTGAACACGCCGTTCTTAGCGGTGAGAAATTATCAGACATGACAGCAGCATCGGACGTACTCTAAAGGAATTTGTAGGGCCACCTGTTTGCAAGACAACGACGAAGAACCCATGCTGCTCTTCGTGGGTGATTGTAATTGTAAGCATGGCAGATAATTGTACCAAAGAACGAACATTTTAATAATTTGTGCTGAGGTTCCAGAACTAAATTTGTCCGTTAATAATTGCATTTCCATTTCTGCTGACGGTGTTGGAAAGGTGGTGGTGCAGGAATTCAGTTCGGTTCGTACGAATTCTGGTAGCGGAACAAAATAATGATTATCGAGATTGTGCGCCCTTTTCGATGAAAGCACTGGAGTGAAAACGAGATTGGAGGAAACGTAATGCGGTCAGGAGCAACAAGCCGTTGTGAACGGCGATAGGGTGGGGACAGTCAGTGTGAAACTTATTTCGCGCATTTTTCCGGGTAAAGTGATACTGTACACGTCAATCGCAGACCCATATACAATGCACAGTACCACTTCCTCTACATATGCTATTCTTGTGCCTGAGTGACGGCCATAAATAGGAATTATAAGATTTATTTTCGTGAAAAATACATAGAAAACAAAATTCAGAAAATGATCTTTTATTTTATCATCTTCCAGATAATCAGTTGTGTTGTCAGGACAAGGATGGATTGATCAATTTGATGTGTCAAATGATTTTACGAAGGACGGAAACTTGTACTGAGCTTTATGGACGATTCCGCAAATAACATTTAAAATTCTTTGAATATTTTGCGCAAATTTACTAACGCTCGTTTTGATTTCGTGCACCTTTGTATTTAATGTGTGCGACGTCTTCCCTTAAATCTGAAATGTTACTCTCTCTATTTATGTGGTGTCACCGCCAGACACCACTCTTGCTAGGTGGTAGCCTTTAAATCGGCTGCGGTCCGTTAGTATACGGCATGTCGCCACTATCAGTGATTGCAGACCGAGCGCCGCCACACGGCAGGTCTAGTCTAGAGAGACTCCCTAGCAGTCGATCCCAGTTGTACAGCCGACTTTGCTAGCGATGGTTCACTGTCTACATACACTCTCATTTGCAGGGACGACAGTTTAGCATAGCCTTCAGCTACGTCATTTGCTACGACCTAGCATGGCGCCATATTCTTCAAGAATGTATTCTGAACTGATAATGTTGTGAATCATGTACCGTCAAGAGCGACGTTCATCATTAATGGATTAAAGTTAAGCATCAAAGTAATTACGTCCGCTTTCTGAATTCTAATTCCTTGTCATGTTCCAGACCTCACGTCGGTATAGTTCTTCCCTCCTCACGCCAGCCTGCGTGAGCTAAAACGCGTGCATTTCGGCCTCCTCTAGTAACACGGTATTGGCTCTTCTGCCAACACAACAAGTTACACAACAATGTTAAAAAGTCGTTATTAAACTTACGCTTACTGTCTTGTATAGTATACAAATGTTAAGTACGTGCCCTGCAATAAACTCTCTACATTTCATGCTTAGAGACGAATATTTGCTCTATCGATTATCTTATTTCATTACCGAAAATATTTTTCTACCTTTCCTAATATCTCTCTTAACTACGGTAGTTCGTTACTCTACTACACCTTTATGATCGACGAGTACTTTCTTCTGTTACTGGTATTGGGAAACTCGGACATGTTTATTTCTAGGAAATGTGGGAGTGAATGTCTAAATATTGAAAATAATTGTATGAAAATACGATTTCAGACAGATCTCTGACTCTTCTATCCACCCTTGTCACATTCTTCCAGCCAGTAGCTGTTAAAGTTAATTTAATTCCTATTACGAATTTATATGACGAAGCACTGAATTTCCTGCTACTTCGATAGTCGTTTAGCCACAAGTGGAAGCAGATGGCTAAGGCTCATGGCTCATCATTGACTCTTACCTTTAGCAAAACTGTTTCGCATTGAGTTTGAATTATAAATCGGTTTTATGAGTTGGTTTTTAGCTTTTTATACAGAACTTGAAATGTATTAATTACACCACTTCCGTTGGAGATAATCCCAGTTGATATACTGTAAAGGGCTTAGTCTTCGTTTCAAACAGTACCGTTGTTAAGTGAGGACAACTGTGTGACCTTACATCGAACTCTCTGGTAGTTAATTTCTCCATCTCCCCGGAAAACATACAGAATGCACACACTGGAATCCCTTCTTAATCTGACGAGGTGTCGTACAAAAGGGGCTCCGCTATCCGCCAAACCGTAGTGCTATGTTCTGTCTGCTACGCGAGTATACAATAATGAGATAACACTTAATAGCCAACCGGTCCACTTTTGGAACGCAGTGAAGCAACAATTCTGCGTGGCATGAAGTTGAGCAGTCCTACGTAGGTTCTCCGAGGTACGTGGCACCACATAGCGACACACACGTCACACACTTCCTGTACGTAATGGGCCAATGAATTGAGGGCATGAAGTTGTGACCCGATAGCGTCCGTGGTGTGATCCTTCGGGTTCAGATAAGGCGAACTTGGTGGCCAAGACATCGGCGTGAGTTTATTATCATGATGCACAAACCACTGTAACACTATTCTGGACTTTTGACAAGGACATTTATCCTGGTGGAAGGTGACATCGCCCGTCGGGGAAGACATCAAGCATGACGGGATGCACGTGGTTCCCGACACGACCATCGACATGGTGTAATTTATCCGAGCAAGGGACATGTTCAGGCTGATCCACGGTACAAACTTGGTGATTCTATGCTCACTGGAATCATAACTTAAGATATCGTTGGGTTAACATATGTACACGTAGGGTTCTTCCGCTGCGAAGCCCCGAGCCGAGTTCAGCAATCTGTGCTAAAATGTGTGCTCCTAAACACTTGTGCATGCACCAGTGTTGTACTCTGTCATCGTATCTACCACAAAGCGCCGCCTATTCTGCTTTACAGAACGGGGAAGCCTCCAAAATCCACTTTCTGTGATGAAGCGTGGACGTCCAACACTTTGTCGCCTACTCGTGGTTTCACCGTCCTTCGACCACATTCCATAGATGCCGCAAGACAGTAGGACGTGAACAGCTTCCCCATTTCCGAGATTCCCCTCCCCAGGCATTGGCAATAACAATCTGGTATTTCCTCTCCGCACAGTATGCATACTATTCTTACCGTATTTCGTGCTCCCAATTCCCCTCAGGTGCCATTCAATCTAGAAGGTGTGTATTGTCATAATATTTGGGTTGATTGGTTGGATGGTTGATGTAGGGGGCGGGGAGAGAGGTAAGGGACCAAATCCAACGGCCGAGCTGCTGTGTTGGCAGAAGAGCCAACACCGTATTGCTAGAGGTGGCCGAAATGCACTCGTTTAATTACACGCAGACTGGCGTGAGGTCTGGAACAGGTCAGAGAAATGAGAACTTAGAAAAACGGATGCAGTTGCTGTAATACTTAACTTTAATCCATAATTGGAGTACATCGCTCTTGACGGTACATTAATATGCTCAATATAAACTGGTAATAGCGCCTTGCTAGGTCGTAGCAAATGACGTAGCTGAAGGCTATGCTAGCTATCGTCTCGGCAAATGAGAGCGTATTTGTCAGTGTAGCATCGCTAGCAAAGTCGGCTGTACAACTGGGGCGGGTGCTAGTACGTCTCTCTAGACCTGCCGTGTGGTGGCGCTCGGTCTGTAATCACTGACAGTGGCGACACGCGGGTCCGACGTGTACTACCGGACCGCGGCCGATTTAAAGGCTACCACCTAGCAAGTGTGGTGTCTGGCGGTGACACCACACGAGCCATAGATCACTGAAGTTAAATGCTGTCGGACTTCGATTGCACTTGGATGGGTGACCGTGTGGGGCTACTGAGCGCGGTGGCAAGCGGGATGCACTCAGCCTTTGTGAAACTAATAGAGGAGCTAGTTGACTGAGAAGTAGCGGCTCTGCTCACGAAAATTGACAACGGATGGGTGAGCAGTGTGCTTATCATATGCCCCTCCATATCTGCATTCAGTGATGCCTAATGGCTGAGGATGACACGGCGATCGGTCGGTACCGTAGGGCCTTCTGAGGCCCGCTCGGACGGAGAGGGTAAAGGACCAGACAACGAGGTGATCAGTCCCTCGATACGAGAGTGGTGTATCCGGAAGTAGAAACGTCCACTGAGAACGTTTCCCAATCTAGTCACGAGATTCATAACAGTAAAAGCGAGAAAGCCAAAAACGTAATGTATCGTCAATAACAAAAGCAAGCTGAAGGAAGTAGGGTAGTCAGCAGGTGAGCATTCCTGGGGCTCGACATGCGATCCCTGGTCCATTACAGTCAAGAGCGCCCCCTGTTCAACAAAATGCGGCACTCAGAATAGAAAACTGAGTGCGGCAGAAAGGAAGCAAACCACGATTAAAACAGGTTAAAGGAGGGGTGAAAGAGTAGCCTGGTCAAATGACATAAGGCTGGAGATCCACCAGACCTACCATACAGCAGGATAGACGTCATAAATCATATAACTGAGAATAAAAAGCACCTTCACGGAGAAAACTGAGAACCAATTCAACCATCCGTAAATCTTCCTGCAACTGTAGAGGTACTGCGTTCGAATGTCCATACTTAGCATAGAGGACCAAAAGAAGGGGCGTTCCGGCATATGAGCTACTGCCTGTAAGGTTTCAAATCACAATGTGGGGTTGGCTCGTCGCACAGAAGGAAACTAGGGTTAACCTGGTATGACCAATACGGATACAACATTGGACTGTGGATTACTTTTGGGAGAAGCGGAAGGAAGAGCACCATGCTGCAGTAGTCTCCTTGATCGTGCAGAGTTTATTAGATGGTGCAGTAGCCCACCATACGTCATTCCACCTCCGAGGGACCAGAGATCTCGCGTGCACCCGCAAATCAGCACCTGGGGTCGGCAAAGCGCGTTATGTTTTGGCTCATCAGTGTACACCAATGAGCCAAAACATTATGATCACCTGTTTAATAGCGTGTTGGTCCACTTTTCAAACACAGTTCAGTAGCGATTCTACTTGGTTTCCAGGAGTATGTACCCTAGGTGTCTACTCACAGGCCACTAAATTCCCGCAAATTATGGGATGGTGGTTTGTGGGCACACGGCTGGCTCACGATGTGTGTTCCAGTAGGTACAGATCAGGGACATTTGCTGGCTAAGGCATCAATGTGGGTTCACTATCATGCTCCTCAAACCACTGAAGCACTATTTTGGACTTGTGTTGCGGAAAGTTATTCTGCTTGAAGATGTCATCGTCATCAAAGGAGACTTAGGTCCCATAGAAGCCCAGCTTAATGCACCCCACAGCATAATTCTGCTCTCAGCGGCCTGTATCCTTGGCGCAGTGCACGTTTCAAACAGTCATTAGCTCGGATGACGGCGTGTAAGGACCCAACTGTCGACCTGGTGTAACAAGAAATGCGATTCATTCGATAGGGGACGCGTTTCTATTGATACACGGTAAAAACTCAGGGATGATGTGCCTACTGCAATCGTAACTAACGTTGTCGTTGGGTCAGCGCAGGAACATGTTGGGGTCGCGTGATGTGGAGCTATATGTTCAACAATGGCGTTCGAACAGTGTGGTCTGAAACATTTGTGCCTGCACCAGCACTGTACTCTGTCGTCAGATCTGCCACAGATCGCTTCCTATCATGGATTACACAGTGGTGCAACCTCCGACCTCTACGTCTAATGATGAGACGTGGACGACCAGTGACATAAGGCCTATCGTTATTCCACCATCCTACAACTACTTTCCGTAGATGCTCACGACAGTAGTATGCCAACAGGCGACCAGCTTCACCGTTTCAGAGATTTTGGTTTCCAGTCGTAATGCCACTACGATGTGCTCTTTGTCAAAATCGCTTATACCAGTGGCTTTCCGAATTTGCGGCCTGTATCTTCGCTATGATGACTGCCTATTCGTCTCTCTTCCGCTTACTTTCTTTCCTTATTGCGGTACGTGCCCGCAGTACCACCAGGAGGCATTCAGAATCGCGGTGGGCGGTGGTCATAATGTTTTGGATCATCAGTGTATGTAGCCTCATGTAGGGGTTGTCCGCATTCAGCTACTTACAGCTTGATTGACAATTGCGTGTTTATAAGCTGACACCTCCACTGTAGCACCAGACTTATGCTCATCGTTACCTGAAATGGCTAAAGAGGTTGGAATGTAAATAGCAGTTCTATCTGACAGATTGGTATGCTCAACTAGATTCTTTGAAAAATCAAATGGCTCTGAGCACTATGGGACTCAACTGCTGTGGTCATAAGTCCCCTAGAACTTAGAACTACTTCAACTTAACTAACCTAAGGACAGCACACAACACCCAGCCATCACAAGGCAGAGAAAATCCCTGACCCCGCCGGGAATCGAACCCGGGAACCCGGGCGTGGGAAGCGAGAACGCTACCGCACGACCACGAGATAGATTCTTTGAGACTTAAACGATTATCACTGTTCATAAATTAAAACCCTATTTTTCTATTGCGGAGATGACTGTAATTTGCTGAAATACGTATTTTGCTTTTATTTTTCGACACTTTCAGAATTATCTTCACAGATGATCGGTCTGACTGACTCGAACTACCGTCTTCACATCTAAATATAAAAATTAAAACTTCTATATTTTATTCGACTGATATGGAGAGAAATTAGTAAATCGTTATGAAATAACAGCAGTATTATGAGTTGCAAACTACGAACGTATCTACACTACTGGCCATTAAAATTGCTACACCACGAAGATGACATGCTACAGACGCGAAACTTAACCGACAGGGAGAAGATGCAGTGATATGCAAATGATTAACTTTTCAGAGCATTCACACAAGGTTGGCGCCGGAGGCGATACCTACAACGTGCTGACAGGAGGAAAGTTTCCAACCGATTTCTCATAAACAAACAGCAGTTGGCCGGCGTTGCCTGGTGAAACGTTGTTGTGATGCCTCGTGTAAGGAGGAGAAATGCGTACCATCACGTTTGCGACTTTGATAAAGGTCGGATTATAGCCTATCGCGATTGCAGTTTATCCCATCGCGACATTGATGCTCGCGTTGGCCGAGATCCAACGACTGTTAGCATAACATTGAATCGGTGGGTTCAAGATGGTAATACGGGACGCCGTGCTGGATCCCAACGGCCTCGTATCACTAGCAGTCGAGATGACAGGCATCTTATCCGTATGGCTGTAACGGATCTTGCAGCCACGTCTCGATCCCTGGGTCAACAGCTGTGGACGTTTGCAAGACAACAACCATCTGCACGAACAGTTCGACGACGTTTGCAACAGCATGGACTATCAGCTCGGAGACCATGGCTGCGGTTACACTTGACGCTGCATAACAGACAGGAGCGCCTGCGATTGTGTACTCAACGACGAACCTGGGTGCACGAATGGCAGAATGTCATTTTTTTGGATGAATCCAGGCTCTGTTTACAGCATCATGATGGTCGCATCCGTGTTTGGCGACATCGCGAACGCATATTGGAAGCGTGTAATCGTCATCGCCATACTGGCGTATCACCCGGCGTGATGGTATGCGGTGTCACTGGTTACACGTCTTGGTCACCTCTTGTTCGCATTGACGGCACTTTGAACAGTGGACGTTACATTTCAGATGTGTTACGTCCCGTGGCTCTACCCATCATTCGATCCTTGCGAAACCCTACATTTCAGCAGGATAATGCACGACCGCATGTTGCAGGTCCTGTACGGGCCTTTCCAGATACAGAAAATGTTCGACTGCTGCCCTGGCTAGCATACTCTCCAGATCTATCACCAATTGAAAACGTCCGGCCAATGGTGGCTCGTCACAATACGGCTGTCACTACTCTTGATGAACTGTGGTATCGTGTTGAAGCTGCATGGGCAGCTGTACCTGTACACACAATCCAAGCTCTGTTTGACTCAGTGCCAAGATGTATCAAGGCCGTTATTACGGCCAGAGGTGATTGTTCTGGGTACTGATTTCTCAGGATCTATGCACCCAAATTGCATGAAAATGTAATCACATGTCAGTTCTAGTACAATACATTTGTCCAATACATTTTTCCAATAGTGTAACATACAATATTAACACTACTAAGTAGCCCACCCGGCTAGCCGCGCGGTCTGATGCGCTGCTTCCCTATCGGGAAGGCGTACCGGCCCCGGCACGAATCCGCTCGCCGGATTACTGTGGCGGTCCGGTGTGCCGGCCAGCCTGTGGATGGTTTTTGAGGCGGTTTTCCATCTGCCTCGGTGAATGCGGGCTGGTTCTCCTTATTTCGCCTCATTTACACTATGTCGGCGACTGCTGCGCATAAACTGTCTCCACGTATGCGTGCTCCATAATTTACTCTACCATGCAAACATTTGGGGTTACAATCGTCTGGCATGAGACGTTCGCGGGGGTTCCACTGGGGGCCGAACCGCCCAATAACCCTGGGCTCGGTGTGGGGCTGTGGTGGGGTGGGTGGACTGCTGTGGCCTGTTGTGGGGTTGTGAACACTGGGGGCTACGGCTTGATGAAACCTCTCCGTTGTATCTAGGTCCCCTGTTTAATACACACACAGACACACACACACACACACACACACACACACACACACACACACACACACACACACCAGATACACATCTTACAAAAAGAATAGTAGTTTCAAACATCATGGAGTCATTATTTGTGTTCCAGATTGCAGCAGGCGGCTACGATAGTGTCAGCTGGAGAGCAAGGCACGTGGTTCATCATTCATTTTAAGAGAGTGATCCTTAAACAGATAAGTCTTGAATTAATCGAAAGTAGGAAAAAAATTCCAAATCCATTCACCTCCACAGGTCCCGTTTTGATACCTCAGTGATAGTATGGTAAGCATAAAATAATATTTCTGCAGATTATCAGTTTGTAGCGGCAGCTACGGGATCCACTCACCTGCGAGGGTACACAAACACACACACACACACACACACACACACACACACAAGTCTTTCGTTCGACATATCCCGATACACCTGCAACCTACTACTCTACTCTACCCTCTCCCCCTCCTCTCTCTCTCTCTCTCTCTCTCTTTCTCTCTGCAACAGACGAGAAGAGTGTGCATGTGGCTTACCGATCCGACTGCGGCAGCTGGAAGCCGTCGAGTCGCCAGGTGATGTGCGGCGTAGGGTTTCCGGTGGCGATGCACTTGAGCGACACAGCGGGGCCCGGCTGCACCGTCTGGTTGATAAACTTGTACACCAGCTGCGGCTTGGCGGCTGTAACAGCGACAAGCACAGGCGCGATTAGAAACGCCACGTCTGGCGAACTGTTCTCGAGAAACTTCTAATGAGAACGAACTACATGTCGCGAATAAACTAAGGCAGTTTAAGTTGGTCTCTGCGTACGGCTGACTGCGGAAACCGATGGAGGAAGGAGTTTAGGGGCTCTCAACGGTGAGGTTATCAGCGCTGTAGAAACCGAAGCAAGACGCTAATTTAAACTGCAACATGCCTTTCGTTCGCAACCCGCGGTACTACCAAAAGTTCCCATACTTGAGAGACAGCCATCAGCTCTAACAAACTCGAATTTGTTCAGGTTAAGCAATCTAACATGCGCGGTATCATAGTTAGGTTGTAGGCAAGATTACAGTATTTTACTGTCTCTACACCCCCCCCCCCCTCCCGTTATTATATTTGGGGTCATCCCCACGTTCAACGTTCTGCAGATGTCCGATTTTTTTTACAATAATAATAAAATAAATAAATTGTTGTGATATAATAATAATAATAATAAATGGTTTAATTTTTAGGTTGGTGAATAAGTTCGTAACGTTTTTGTTTTTCATGTTGGTATTCCGGTTGCTATTGGTTTATTTATAGAGTGTCATTTTTTATTTGTAGTTCACTGTTGCTATTTGAGTTTACATATTGTCATTTTCGAATTTGGAGAAAGTGAGTGGAGCTGTGGACGCTAGACGATGGAGTGCCAAGTGGAGAAACAGAACATTACCGACATTTCCTTCTGTTTAAGTTCAGTAGACGGGTGACAGCAGTGGAGGCAGCCAAAAACATTTACGCAGCGTATTGTGATAATGCCATTGGACAGCGCTAGACATGAAAATAGTTTTCTCGTATTAAGGAGGATCGTTTTGACATTAGTGACTTTCCACATTCAGGAAGACCTTTGGGGCTTGATGAATATCGTTTAAATGCATCAATCCACAGTCATTCATGTCACTGTACTCGAGGTCAGGCAGACATGATGAACTGTGTTCATTCCAGTATCGTGCAACATTTGCATGCAATTCCATTTAATTTACAGATTCGAACTTTATCACCTGTTTTATATTACAGTTTATTATTATATACAGCGAAAACTATTTATAATTTTTTCATTAACTTCGATCTGCTTCATTTTTTATTGATGTTTGTTTATACAAATCATTTAATTTTTAATTAAATCAACCCATTTACAATTACCTTGAAGAGCGAATTTTTCCACATTTTTTCTTTTAGTGTTCTATTAAATCTTCGAACAACTGAATCCTTTAATTCTGTAGGAGTTGATTATGATTAATTTTATATTTCCTATACATCCTTGAACATCTTTACTATGAAATTCCTTACTATTATCTGTTAGTAAATTTATTGAACATTTTAGCTTTAAAATTGTTTCAAAAGCGTCACCTACGTTTTTACCTATTTTATCTTTAGCTGAAATAGCCCAAACAAATTTTAAAAAAAACATCAATTATATTTAATTAATATTTATATCTTTTATTTATTTTTGAAATTCCTTTTAATGTCCCTGAACCCATTTCTACTAAATCTGCTTGCCATAAATCATCTATACCAAAAGAAATAACATTACTTCTATCAAATTTTTTCTCATCAGGTTACCAAATTATTTTTTATGAATTTTATTAAGCTCGTTCCCAGCACCAAAAATTTATTAATAAATTTCCTCTTTTTACTTTTGGAGTTCGTGCAAAGACCTTCAAGCCTTTGTATTCCATTTTTTGTTGTTGTTCTATTTAGATGACGTATGTCAGTAAATTTCTTACATTTCAGAGACAACATATGAATGTTCAAAAGGACAAGTATATTATAATTTGGGTTATTAATCCATAGAAGATTAAATTTCAGCAAATAAAATTATTTTAAATCCACTAGAAAAGTGTTAAGTTTATCTTACAATTTTACAGCTACAAAATTTGATTTGATTTCCATTGACTGGTTAACAGTAGTTATTTTGCAAAGATTATAAAACATGAGTAATGAAATATCAAAACCAATAAATGATAAATCTTTATGTGCCATATATTTTAACCAAGAAGAACAACTATTTTAAGGATAATACACACTCAAAATTATGTATTATTGATTCATGACCAGTCACAAAAGTAAATTCAATTATTTGCTTATCACCAACTTTATTTTTTATGTATTAAATTCATCAGCAGCATAACTGTGTATTCAGTTGATATTATTAGTCTTTTTATGGTAATCTTCTATAGCACTATCATCTATTTCATTTCTTTCATTAAAGTCTGTTGAAATATTTTTATATTCCATCTTTATAAACAATGTTTCTAATTTTTCTGTATAATTTTTAGCAACACCGTTACTAAATTGTGTTAAAATATTTCTATATTCAATTTTGATAACAAGATTATTTAACTTTTTCTAAATATCTTTTGTCAGTATATCTTTTCTATCAATTGGGTCATTCACATATACTAAGTTTTTATTATTAAAATCAGTATAACCTTTAGTGTATGTAAAATGCTAAGTAATTCTGTATTAAATTGTTTGATTATATTTCCTATTTTTTGATCTTATTCACATTTATTAACTTTTGTATTAATTTTAGATTTTATTTCTCCAAAGTTCAGTTTCTATTAACATTTGATTGCAAACCTTTATTGATTTTTGATCTATTTCTGATTTATATTTGTGAACTTTTGTATTAATTTTTGATTCTAATTCTATCATAATCTTTTTCACCTAAATTTATTTTTTGTAATTCACTTTTATCAATTTTAAATTCTAAGGTTTTTCTGATAATTCATATTTCTGTTACTGCAAAAATTTCCATTTATTAGATTCAAAATATCATTCAATCCATAATTATCTGACAATAATTTTATCACAAATAATTTCATCAAAATTTTGTTTTCTTTCAACATTATAATGTAAATCATTCTTTTGATATATTGTCACCAAATGAATCAAAAACAAATCTATATGTTTTGCTTAACAATAACAAATCCAGTGAGTACCAACATGAACAGAAATATGTAAGTAAAATATATCACATTGAAAATTTTTTGATTTCTTAAGTAATTTATGAATCATAAACATGCCTCAAAAATGTTTAATTTTTAATTGTTTAGCAAGATTTTCTGCATCAAAATTGGTAACAGTTTACTATATTTTTATTGTATTTTGGAATTTTTCTTATCTATTCCTTAATCTAATTTCTTTCATCTTCATTGCTAAATTATGTCATTTTGTTCTTCTAATTTCTTAACAAATTTTTTCTTGACTGTTACTGTTTTTACCAAGGTAGCTACCCATTCAGCCACTGTACTGGCACCAGGTAAGTATGCCAGTGCAGCCAATAATAGAGGACATAACCCCCTTCATGTTTTGTTAATCCAGAATACATTTTTTTATAGTAAGTTCAATAATTTTTAACACAACATTAGTGGCTAATGATGTAAGTAAATGTCTATCAGTTTTTTATATCTCTTTATTTTTTCAAGTCAACTATAAATAATCAATACTATTTAATTGATAATTATTTACTTTAATTTTAATTCGTTTAGTTTTAACTTTACTGCCCAAGAAGTAAAGAGTAATTAATTGCATAAGTTTTCGTTTATATATATTAAAATTTGATAAAGATTTAATAATATTATTATAAATATTTTAAAAATTTGTTAATTAATCCTATTTTAAAAAATTATAATTGGAAGTAGTCTTCCTTTAGGTTTTTTGTTGGTTCAAAATCTACTTTCTTTTTTGTTAGACATTCAGTAACTTTTTCCACAACAGGTGTATCTAGTGCTATGATCAGATTTCCACTCTTTTTTTCGCCTCACCTGCTTTTTGTGCATCACTAAAGAAATTGTGAGTACTCTTGAACTGTTCATTACTGGCTTTAATTTTTATTGCTTTAGGTTTAATTTTTCCATTCAGTAGCACAGAATATAATACTACAATTTTTTTATTTATAAAGTTTAAAATTTTGTATAGAGATTTAATAATTCTAATATTCAAAAAATTTTAAAATCCGCTTACTGCTGTAGCTGGTAATTTTTCTCTTGAAGAAGTATCTTCAGCATACATCATTTCTTTAGTCATTTTCTGAAAATCTTTATCTGCTTCATGTCTTTTTCTAATTCTTTATTATCTGTACAAAAATATCATGTTTTTTTTACAAACTGTGCCTAATTTATTTATCCCTCAATCACTTCATACTAATCTTTCTTCTAATTTTGTTCCTGGACCACAGTAATTATAACCAGGAAGATCCATTTCAAAAGGTAGTTCATTAATTAAATTATTTACTAAACCTTTACCATATTTTTCTGATTTCCAAAAAGTATGAGGAAAATTACTCAAAAATCTAATTAAATAAGGTATATCTTTGGAGTTATTAATAACAAAATCGTAATTTATTGGTAACCATTTTTGTTATTCCAAATTTATCATTATAATAATCTTTATTTCCAGCAAATGTTTCACCATGGTTTACTGCTAATCTCTGGAATTAACCTCTAACCTCATTCATCCAGGTTTATTCATTTTAATTTTTCTGTATATTTTTTAATGAAACCCTTACCTCTTTTCTCATCTACACTTGAGTCTAAATCTACTGATCGGCAGGAGTAAAACTACTGACTACTGAGTCTCGCACAACGTTCCTGTTATATAGCCACGATTGCGGCCGCTGGCACCAATCAGAGGGGGCCAGAACGACGCATGGGTGGAAGGTGACTTGAGCAGCTCATAGTAGCTCCAGCCTCGTATGTGACCGAGTGACGTTAGATGGCACAAGGGGCCAGCGCCAGGTTTGGAACTGTCGCTCCCGCCCTCCAACAAGCATTAAATGTAAGTCGCTTCTTCCTTTCGACATTGAAAGCCCGTTCCCATTCCCTATTCAGTGTGTGCCCCTGTCTGTGTTACAATTATTGCTGTTCATTCTAATCTCAGCAGCCTCTTTTATGATGGAATCCCAATATGTTGATGCATGAGTAAAAGACTCTCATGTTTTCAGACTGTTTTTTTTATTTTTTTTAATTTTTGTCTGTCTTCTACGCAATGCTCAGCTATAGCTAACTTGTCAAGCTCCCTTTGCTTAATATGTCTCTTGTGCTCGGTACAGTGCTTTGCAACTGTGTGAATTGTCTGACCTGTTTAGATGCTGCCACACTTGCAAGGGACACCACACACACCAAGCACATGGGGAGCTATATCGTCTGTAACAGGGCTCAGCACATCTCGTATCTTGTGGGCAGGTCGGAACACAAGTCTCAATCCATGTTTCTGCAGTACACGTCCTAACTTGCCACTCGTTGCACCACAGTATGGTAGGAAAGCCGCTGGTTTGGCTTCATCTGCTTATTCACAAGACATCCTTCTGTGGCCGCTGAAAGCGTCTGCAATGTCTCTCTTGCTATGATCAGTCTTTCTGAAGACATAGCTAAGTACTGAAATTCAGACTGTAGGTGGTTGTCTTCAGAAACAACTTTTGCTCTGTGTGTTAACGTTTTCACGACTGCTTTCTTTTCCAAAGGGTGGTGAAAACTATCGATGTTGAAATACCTATCAGTGTGCGTCGGTTTCATATAAACTGAATGACCTCGCCAGCCATTGCCTTTCGCTCAACTGAAACACCAAGAACAGTAGCTTGCATCCTTCTCCAACTCGATGGTAACTTTAATCCTGTGATGGACACTGTGCATGTGATCTGCGAACTGTTGCAGTGTATTTTCAATATGAAGTCACATCAGGAAGGTGTCATCGATGTATCTTAGGAAACAAGAGGGACGCAACACCACAGGTTTCAAAGCATACTCCTCATAGTGCTCCATAAAGAAATTAGATACTGCAGGAGACAGTGGTGAGCCCATCATTGTGCCATCCACCCTTTCATAATATTCGTTGCGGTACAAGACGTCTGTTGTCCTTAGAGCATGACAAAACAACTTGACAATTCCAGGTAGAAACTGTTGGGCCAAAAGATCAAGTGTTTCTTGTAGAGGCACCCTCGTAACAAGTGATACAATGTCCAGACTAACTATTATATCATTTCAGCCTATTTTCATTTTCTTGAGTGTTTGAATAAATGTCTGCAAATTTACAACATGGTGTTTACAATGTCCCAGTTTGGCGCTAATAATCCTGCAAGATGTTTTGACAGGCTGTCGCTGGGCGAGCTGCTTGCACTTAATGGTGGCCTAAGAGGGACATCTTCCTTATGTATCTTCGGCAGTCCATGAAGCCTGGAGGGTCTGGCGGCGCGAGGCATTAATTTCTTCACCACTTCGTCTGGTAAACCAGAGTCCTTCGATAACTTCTATGCCTTCCTGACTATGAACTGTGCTGGATCGCAACTAAACTTCTAGCACGTGTGACCTTCTAATAAATGTACCAGCTTCAGTTTGTAGTCTTCAGTGTTCAGAATCACAGTGGTATTTCGTTTCTCAGCAAGGAAGACAACAAAGTCCTCATTCTTACGTAATAAGTTTAAGCCCCGTCGTTCCTCTTGGCTTATATTAGATTTCGATGGCTTAGCTTTCGCCAGTATATAACTAGCAGTCAGTCTGACGTACTCTTTTGTGTGAGAGATTCCGAATGCACTGTTCTATTCCAATAATAATATCGAAAACTGCAAGACGTCGAATGACTGGTGAAAAATTAAGGCCTTTACACAGCGCTGACACAGAGCTCTTCGGGTGCCAGGTGTGTATGGTGTCCCTTGCGAGTGCGGCAGCGCCTATATAGGTTAGACAATTCGCACAGTTACAGAGCGTTGTGCCCATGAAAAGAGACATATTAAACAAAGCGAGCTTGACAAGTCGGCCATAGCTAGGCATTGCCTGGGAAACAGACACAAAATACAGTTTGAGAACACGAGAGTCCTGGCTCATGCGTGAACCTACTGGGATTCTGTTATCAAGGAGGTGGCAGAGATTGTAATGAACAGCAACAGTTGTAACAGAGAAGAGACGGGGCGGACTTTGGATGTCGAAAGGACACAACAACGGATGCTTAACACTTGTAGGGTGGTGGGAGCGGCAGTGTCAGCTCATTGCAGCCACAGCTTCTCACCCTTCCCGTCTCACCTTCTGCACACGCATCGTTTTGGCTGTCTCTGATTGGTGGCAGCAGCCGTAATCGTGGCTATATAAGCGCAACATTGTGCTAGCCCCAGCAGTCAATAGTTTTACTCCTGACTACAATGGCGGAGATAGTCATCGAAAACTCTAGAATTTTACTCGTATTAACGCTGCTTGAAAACCGAGAAGATTTTATTCATATAATTGTGTAATTTCTTCATCATTTTCAATAAAAGCAGCAATTTTTACATAATTTTTATCTTCAATGTTTTTGGACTTTTTCATAAATTTTTGATATCTTGATCGATTTAGCCGGCCGGTGTGGCCGTGCGGTTCTAGGCGCTTCAGTCTGGAACCGCGTGACCGCTACGGTCGCAGGTTCGAATCCTGCCTCAGGCATGGATGTGTGTGATGTCCTTAAGTTAGTTAGGTTTAAGTAGTTCTAAGTTCTAGGGGACTGATGACCAGAGATGTTAAGTCCCATAGTGCTCAGAGCCATTTGATCGATTTAGGCTTTTACAACAAATACATAAATAAGTAATTTTAACCCAGTGTAACTATTTGGCATTTAAAATATAATTATCCATCATTCATGTTTTGCCACAAGCAGTTCGTCCTATTATAGGTCATTGATTAGAACTAGGCAAGAGCTTGCAATGTTTATTTTTTAATTTCTTTTCTGGGATTCTTACTTTTGGTTCCCAGTCAGTTTTCAATAATCAAATAATTTTCATTAATATTAAGTGAGCTGATTATTTCAATTAAAGTTTATTCATCATTTCTCAAAAAAAGGTGATCTTTTTCTAAAAGAGATAGTTATAACTTTGTTGCTTTAGCTGGTGTTTATACAACATTTTTAACTCCAAATATTACTTCAAAAAATACTAAATTTTATTGGAATAGAGAAACTATGATGGTTCTTATTGGTCAATATTTTTTTAAAAAATTAGAAATATTTAATCATTCTAAGAACCCTAATTTATAGTTATTAAAGAGTAAAATTTTTTAAATAAGTTATTTTAAACCATATATGGACACAAAAGACAGTATTGGAATAGTTCTAGGATTTAATAATCAAATAATTGAAGACGATAAAAACCATTGCCAACAATGTTCCCAAAATTATTCCATTTGAGGTATTTAATATAAATTTTAATTCAGTTGATGTGGTGTTCGTAGGAAAAGAAAAATATTTTAATCAAGAAACTAATATTACTGCTTCTTTTAAACCTAATTTACAATTCGGTGCTCCTATAATTTATGGACCAAAACATCCTTTATTCATTCCAAAGCAAATATAATAATTCCAGGTTTAGAAATAAATGTTACTCATGAAATAACCAATGACTGATTGCACATACTACTGAAAATGTGGAATGACTCACCACCATCTGTTACATGAAATACAGTGAAATGCCAAAGAAACTGGTGTAGGCATGCATATTCAAATACAGAGATATGTAAACAGGCAGAATACGGCATCTCCGAGGTAGCGATGAAGTGGGGATTTTCCCGTACGACCATTTCACGAGTGTACCGTGAATATCAGGAATCTGGTAAAACATCAAATCTCCGACAACGCTGCGGCCGGAAAAACATCCTGCAAGAACGGGGACAACAGTGACTGAAAAGAATCGATCAACGTGACAGAAGTGCAATCCCTCAAATTGCTTCAGATTTCAGTGCTGGGCCATAAACAAGTATCGGCGTGCCAACCATTCAACGAAACATCATCGATATGGGCTTTCGGAGCCGAAGGCCCACTCGTGGACCTTTGATGACTGCACGACACTAAGCTTTACGCCTCGCCTGGGCCGTCAACACCGACATTGGACTGTAGATGAATGGAAACATGTTTCCTGGTCGGACGAGTCTCGTTTCAAATTTTATGGAGCTGATGGACGTGAACGGGTATGGAGACAGCCTCATGAATCCATGGACCCTGCATGTCAGTAAGGGACTGTTCAAGCTGGTGGAGGCTCTGTAATGGTGTGGGGCGTGTGCAGTTGGAGAGATATGGGACCCCTGATACGTCTAGATACGACTCTGACAGATGACGTGTACGTAAGCTTCCTGTCTGATCATCTGAATCCATTCATGTCCATTGCACATTCCGACGGACATGGGCAATTCCAGCAGGACAATGTGACACCCCACACCGCCAGATTTACTACAGAGTGGCTCTGGGAACACTCTTCTGAGTATAAACACTTCCGTTGGCCACCAAATTCCCCAGACATGAACATTATTGGGCATTTCTGGGATGCCTTGCAATGTGCTGTTCACAAGAGATCTGTACCCTCTCGTACTCTTACGGATTCATGGACAGCCCCGCAGGATTCATGGTGTCACTTCCCCCCAGCTTTACTTCAGACATTAGTCGAGTCCATGCCATCTCGCGCTGCGTCTATTCTGCGTGCTTTGGGGGGGCCTACACGATATTAGACACGTGTACCAGTTCCTTTGGCTCTACAGTGTATATCACTGTTACAGAATTTTCCACAGTCTTCTAAGTTCTAGAGCAGCTTTCAGTGATCTAAAATTCTGCACCCTTACTCATGAAAAAGATCGGTATATTTATTATTTTGGACTCAAATATCACCGTGCACTTCAATTACTTGACTACAATTACAAAAATATTACAATGAGTTAATGTATTGCCCTCAAAACTGTGCAGGCAGATCACAAACACTTCGTGGATTCAGAGTATACGTAACATGAATTGAAGTTCCAGTAATAGTAACGAAATAACATGTTTCCAAGATACGCCTTCTAGCAAAACAAATCAATCATGATACAGCGGAGGATAAGACTGTTCATACAATGCAAAGAATTTAATTGATATTGCTCCTGACAGCTTATGAAAGACGAGCGATTTGTGAGCCTTTGTGTCGTCACATGGAAGGATACTACTTCACGTTATAATTCACTGGAAGCTCTGTACGCTGAATGATTGCAAAATAACTGTGCGAATATTTTGATTGCACGGCTGAAATGGCCTACACATCGCATATTAACCTCCACGGGAAATAATTGTAAATATCTCACCCAATGTCTACAAAAGTGCTGGATTCCGAACCACATCGCGCCGACCAAGCAGAAAACAGAAGACCGAAAGCCGGAAACAGAATGCTGAGCGCCCATTCCAATTTGCTCGGTCTCGTGGTCAGACAACAGCGAACGTTTTTCATTGACTGAAGGCTTCAGCAACACCAAAGATGCAAACACCCTTCAGTGTTGCCACAAAGAGATAACGAACAAAGTTTGGCTCCACTAATCGAAACTGAACACACAATGATGTTGCAGAATATTACAATGATAAATTCGCAGTTTTAGAAAGCAAAAAAATTTTTGGCAAAAATATAACTGCAGCTGAACATGCAACTTTCATCTTTACACTTTTTATACGAGTTAAAAATTGACAAAATGGCAAAGACGTCGTCTTCTGAAGCTGGTACTTAGCAAATACAATGTGATGCACAGCTCTGGAATAATCCCTTGCTGTGCGAGGTATCTTTGTAATCAATTTTGGCGGTAGGGGAGGGGGGGGGGATGTATATCAAGGCATTATATAGTTTTCGAGATACGACATAAGTCTGAAGCTGTTTCTTAGACTGAAAATTTCACCTGCTTCAAGAATGTTAACAGAACTCTCGTCCTAATTGAAATTATACACAGATTTTTGATATGACTTAGAAATTTTAGCAGCCGCATCTTTGCATAAAAATCTAAAAATCTGTCTTTTTTCACACCACTTCTAATTTTTGAAACGCTTAGAGACATTATAGAGATCGAACCTATACGTTAATTTCAGATTTTTAGCTGGATTTTTGTTAGAAGTAGAGACTTTAAAGCCATTTTCTGTCGTAGCGGTGAGTGGAACGCTGTACCTGTGCTTGTAGCGACAACGTCGCAATACTGCACCTTAAACTACGTATACCAACTGATTTAAATCAGACCATAGTGCTATAGTATCCCTCCACCTGATATCGACAGTTGCCAACGGCCTTGTCGCAGTGGTAACACCGGTTACCGTCAGATCACCGAAGTTACGCGCTGTCGGACTGGGCTGGCACTTGGATGGGTGACCTTCTGGTCTGCCGAGCTCTGTTGGCAAGCGGGGTACACTCAGCCTTTGTGAGGCAAACTGAGGAGCTACTTGATTGAGAAATGGCGGCTCCGGTCTCGTAAACTGACATACGGCCGGGAGAGCGGTGTGCTGGCACATGCCCCTCCATGTCCGTGTCCAGTGACGCCTGTGGGCTGAGGATGACACGGCGGCCGATCGGTACCATTGGGCCTTCCAAGGCCTGTTCGGACGGGGTTTAGTTTTTAGGTATTGGCAGTTCCACAGCCTTCGTGGAATCCGTCGTAGCAGGCGTTAAAGCCGCGTTTCCACAGACATTGAAAACTTCTCATGCATACCCTCTCTATCCGTTGGTGGCAATCAACCTTCATGGAAATAAGATTGTAAAGATTCTCTGGTAAATAATATTGATATTTCCAGAAAAATTCAGATACGTTAGTTGTTGTAGGCAAATTAAAGTGCTTGTTTGCGAAGACACACTCCCTGCCGTTATGAAATACTAACTGTACTATACATGTCTCTATGAATGATTACAACCCTCAAAACCTTTATAAAGTCCGAAACCACGGGAGCATATTTCTTTCCGTGGCTATTTAAGTGTTTCCACTGTCTTTCAGTCCACAGCCTCAGTATGCAGTCGATCTTTTGCAACCAATTATGTATCGAATTTCGGGCTAGCACTATTTTATACACAATATCCACTGATAAAGGAACTGGTTTATCAAATATGCGAAATTTCGCCAGATAACACCAATAGCATTTTCTACTATTTATTAGGATCTGCTCAAGCAACGATTATAATTTTTCTGACTTTAAGTGAATAGGGCGTTCCTCATATATGGCTCTACAAGACAAGTTTTTTAATGAATAAACATCCTCTCGCAAAATTAGAGAAGTTTTGATACGTCGTGTGTGTTCGTTTCAATTGCTGATTTATGCTTAGAACATAAAAAAAACAGCTCCACCTGATTCTTTTCTGCTGCATACATACATCTATGTATCTGAAACAGCAATTATTGTCTTCCACGGCCAACGTTATTATTCTAAAAGTGCCATTACACTTATAGAAAGTGGAGCCCAATTTCTTTTAGCATTGCTACACGTTTCCTATCTGTAGCAGCACTACGATCAGAATGATTCCAGCGTACTTCAAATATTTTCTCTATTTCTGCTTATTCACTCTTTGTACAAGTGTTCTGAAAATAAAATACGGAATGTCTGAAGGTATTACTCATCAGATACATCATTCAACGTACGCTTAGAGAACGGACTTCGCGGCCCCTCCCGTCGGACGTTCGAGTCCTCGCTCGGGCATAGGTGTGTGTGTTGTTCTTAGAATAAGTTAGTTTAAGTAGTGTGTAAGTCTAAGGACCAATGACTAAGCAATTTGGTCCGTTAGGAATTCACACAGTTTTTTTGTACGCTTAGTAATGTATTAATTTTCAGCGATGTACACACATTTCACACCACTTAAATAACATCTTACCTGGCGTGTACACAGCAACGTTTGATTAACTATATTGTGCTAGGGAGTTAATAAAATTGATGTTTAAAGGTTTTTTGTCTGTTTAGATACACATTTATGTTTTTTTTTAACTGGTGCGTCAAGATGTCTGTGTGGCCTATGAGACATGATGATTTCCCTTTTAGTAAACAATCAGTTTCTGAGCACCAACGTTTGTGGTTTCTTTAAGTATTTTCAGACTGGAGAAAGCTAACAATTTCAGACAGAAGGCCATATCAGTGTCTCATATAAAAGATCTAGAAATGACCTTCATTCAGCAATCAGCTTCACGAGAGCTCGATTGTCTGACAAAGATCCTTCGGAACAACTCTTGGAAAAGAAAAAAAGTGGCTGCCGCGATGAAGAAAAGGAGACGAAGCAAAGATTTGATGCTGTAACTAAGGTAATCAGATCAATACAGTACAGTACATCAGAGGACGATAAAATTGAATCTTTTGGACAGCCCTTGGTAGGACACCCGAAGAGGATGCCCGAGAATTTTCCTTTACAGCGCCACTCGCCGGCCGAAGTGGCCGCGCGGTTCTGGCGCTGCAGTCTGGAGCCGCGAGACCGCTACGGTCGCAGGTTCGAATCCTGCCTCGGGCATGGATGTGTGTGATGTCCTTAGGTTAGTTAGGTTTAACTAGTTCTAAGTTCTAGGGGACTAATGACCTCAGCAGTTGAGTCCCATAGTGCTCAGAGCCATTTGAACCATTTGAACAGCGCCACTCGCAAATACCAATTTATTTTGCAAGACTACGACGGAAAGTGCTTGAATGGAAAAAGATGCAAACCTTTACTGTAACTCGGTGTTTCCGCCGGACGTTGTGGCCGAGCGGTTCTAGGCGCTCCAGTCCGGAACCGCGCTGCTGCTACGGTCCCAGGTTCGAATCCTGCCTCGGGCATGGATGTGTGTGATGTCCTTAGGTTAGTTAGGCTTAAGTAGCTCTAAGTTCTAGGGGACTGATGACCTCAGATGTTAAGTCCTATAGTGCTTAGAGTCATTTGAATTTTTGAAAAGTTTCCGTCTGAGGGCGTTGCTGCAGCGTATCTGCAACGTTGCGCGACTCCGATGTGGGCATATAAACGTCGACTTGTAGGCAAGAGGTTAGTGTGGCGTTCGTGTCTTTCCGACGTGTATGCGGTAAATGCGGAAATGTGATCTATAGCGACGTTATCAGCATATGAGTCCAAACAGGACCAACGTGCTGTTATTCTTTTCTTGGCTGCCCAAGGGCAAAGACCGATAGACACCTATCAGAGAATGAAGAATGCGTATGGGGCCGTATGTCTGCCGAAAACCACGATTCCGGAATGGTGCAAAAAGAGGTGTTGCTGCTTCGTGGTAATGCATGTCCCCATATCGCAAATGTCATAACGCAGAAGTTACGCCCATGCAGGTGGGAGACACTCGAGCACACGCCCCATAGTCCTGGTCTCTCTCTTCATGCGACTGTCACGCCTTCGGTCCCTTAACAAAGGCATCGGAAAGTTGATGATTCCTGCCGGACGAGGATGTGCAGCAGGCAGTTACAGACTTCTTCACGCAGCAGCACACAGTGTTTTACCAAAGAGGTATCTTCAATCTGGTAAATAAATGTCGTGTGACTAGGGCCTCCAGTCGAGTAGACCGTTCGCCGGGCGCAAGTCTTTCGATTTTACGCCACTTCGGCAACTTGTGCGTCGATGGGAATGAAAATAATGATGATTAGGACAACACAACACCCAGTCCCCGAGCGGAGAAAATCTCCGACGCAGCAGGTAATCGAACCCAGGCCCTTAGGATTGACAATCTGCCGCGCTGACCACTCAGCTACCAGGGGCGGACTTCAATCGGGTGCGTCGGTAGGATGATTGTCTCAGTGCTCTCGACGACTTAACCTGATTGGCATATCGATTCCGGACTGTACGGCCTTCGAACGGAAAATTTTTGATGGCACCTTATATGTAAATTTAAGTACTTGTTAACAATAAATAATATCCCCTCTGTCGGATGCCGTAGTCGTCACTTACCTACGGGAGCAAATTCGTGTGCACTAGCAGTCTGTGATTTTTGTAAACGTTATACTGTGTGGGATCGTATTTCAACTATTTGTGTACCTTATTTTCTGATACAGTAATTGGGAACCAGCCCAGCATCTGCCTAAACGAGTGTTGGAAACCGCCTAAAAACCACGCTCTGCCTGGCCGATGCATCTAAGCTTCTTGTCCCGCAAGCTGGCGCGCTTCGCCTTACACTATGCGACGAGGCGAGGTATGCGAGGTGAGAGCAACAATTAATTTGTCACTATTGTATTCATTATCAATTTTTTGTGTCCCTTTGTTGCTATTGTAGTTACGCAGAGAAACCAGACGACCGAGAATAGTGGCGTCTGCCTAGAGTTGTCAGTGATAATAAACAAGCAGAACTACGTGAAATAACCGCAGAAATCAATTTGAGACGTATGACGAACGTATCCGTTAGGAGTCAATTGGCTGTGGCAGCAGACGACCGACGCGAGTACCTTTGCTAACAGCACGACACCGCCAGCAGCGTCCCTCCTATGCTCGTGGTCAAATTGGTTGGGCCTAGACGAATGGAAAACTGTGGCCTGGACACTATCGCATTGGAAACAGTGGACCTAGGGAAGTTTAGGAGAGTGGAAATGTCGCGTACAGACGTATGACGCAAGCGACACCCAATCACCTGACCACGTTCGAGGTCTGTGATTTCCGCGGAGAGCCCCATTCTGCTCTCTCACGATGTCTAATGACTACTGAGATAACTGATATGGAGTACCTGGCAGTAGGTGGCAGTACAATCCACCGAATATGAAGAACGTATGTTTTTGGGGGTGTCCGTATACTTTTGATCACATAGTGTATGTATGTCCGACCTCAGTGCCGCTCAGCCCATTCTCTACGTAGTCAGCCATCAGTTGTAATCATTGCTTACGACGGTCTATTGTAGTTCAGATCCATCTGAGTGCGAACAGAACAGTTATTCTGAACTTATTATCATTTAAAGACTGTTCTACTCTGATGTGAAACACCCATTCTGCAATGAAGTACTGAACGTTATGTGTCAGCGACACATATATTTCGTGCTGTATGTATGGACACTTCTTGTTTTCAAAGTTAAGTACGAGTGGGTACCCAAAAGAAACTGGAATTATTATTTAAAAGCTATTTATTTTCAAATTGTTTACAAAACAACCTTATCCCCTTTAAAGTACTCTCCATTACAACTAATACATTGTCCCACCGGTGCTTCCACTGTTCGAATCATTTTTTGTACCCATCTTTAGAAATGGCTGACAGGTGTCCTCAGTTTTTTTCTTGACTTCTTCAATGTTGTCAAATCGGTGTCCTTTCATGTCCCTTTTCATGTACAGAAATAAGAAAAAGTTGCACGGAGCCCGGTCAGACGAGCAAGTTGCGTGGGGCAGCGGAACCATGCCATTTTTAGCCAAAAACTGCCCACAGACATGGCTGTGTGTGCAGGTGTGTTGTCGTGGTGGAAGAAACAGTCTCCTGTCTGTCACAAATTCGGACTTTTTTGACGACCACTTCTGCCCAATCTTCTTAAAACTTCCAAATAAAAGGTTTGATTCACGGCCTGACCTGGTGGGAAAAACTGAGTAAACAACGCCCTTGCACCAAAAAAGCAAATCAGCATTGTTTTGATGTTTGATTTGACGTGACGACATTTTTTCGGACAAGGTGATTATGACGTCTTCCATTGGCTTGACTGTTGCTTTGCTTCTGGGTCGGTGACCACAGCACCATGACTCTTCACCAGTAATGACCTTTGACAGAAAATCTGGATCAGTTTCAGTATGTTGTTTCGAAGCACAACATGTTTCAACTTGACATACCTTTTGATTTTCAGTCAGAACCCGAGAAACAAACTTGGCATCAACCCTTTCCATTCCCAAATCTTCCGTCAAAATTCGCTGTACCGAGCTCCAAGATAATCCAATAATCTCTGACAGTTGATCAATTCTCTGTCGACGGTCTGTGATCACAAGCTCTCGAATTTTTTCAATATTTTCGTCATTTCGGACAGTTGATGGACGTCCAGAATGAGGTTTGTCATCAATCGACAGTCGCCATTTTTAAATCGAGCAGACCACTCGTACACTTGAGTTTTTCCCATTGCGTCATCCTGGTAAGCTGTTTTCAACATTAAAACACTTTCAGCAGCATTTTTATCGAGTGGAAGATAAAATTCCATAGCTGCAAATTGTTCTCTTAAACTTGCTAGCATAAAAAACGAAACAAGAAAAAAACAGCGTTAGCAAAAACAATCACAGCACATGAACAGAAGAAGCCAGGTCGACATCAAAGGCGGCACTGAACTGGCAATGAGTTGCGTTACACACGTCTAGCGGCTGAAATGCGTACTACACAAGCTCCGCCCATGACAATGTTGTTCCGATTTTTTTTTTTGGGTACCCCCCATGCCGCGTGGGACTAGCCGACCGGTCTCAGGCGCTGCAGTCATGGACTGTGCGGCTGGTCCTGGTGGAGGTTCGAGTCCTCCCTTGGGCATGGGTGTGTGTGTGTTTGTCCTTTGGATAATTTAGGTTAAGTAGTGTGTAAGCATAGGGATTGATGACCTTAGCAGTTAAGTCCCATACGATTTCACACACACATTTGAACATTGGTCCATTGGAGGTGCAATAGAGTGCCTCAGTATTCATCAAATCATGAACGTATGCGTGCAGCCGTGTGAACACCCCTCTTTTATCTTGGAAGACGGGTGTGTCCACAGCATACTCACAGTCAAGGTGTAGAAGAACGGCCAATACTCGGTCTCTAGACTGTTGACATAAGCATCCCGATTCATGTTTACGGCAATTTGAATGAGTGGACCAAAGTCATGGTACGAAAACACTCCCCAAAAACTTCACAGAAGAACCTCTGTATTGAGCTATATCCCTCACACACATCTACATCAACATCTGTACTCCGCGAACCACTGTGAAATGGATGGCAGGGAGTACGTCCCACTGTATCTGTTATTAGGGCATTTCCCCGTTTCATTCACGTACGGAGCGTGGAAAAAATGTTTAAATGCCTCGTTGCGTGCTGTAATTAATCTAATCTTATCTTCACGATCCATATGTGAGCGGTATGTAGGGGGTTGTAATATACTCCTAGAGTCATCATGTAAAATCGATTCTTGAAACTTTGTCAGTAGACTTTCTCGGGATAGTATCCGTCTGTCTTCAAGAGTCTGCCATTCCAGTTCTTTCAACATCTCATGATACTCTCCCGCAGATCAAACAAACTTGTGACCATTCGTGCTGCTCTTCTCTGTATAAGTTCGATATACCCAGCTGGTCCTGCTAGGTACGGATCCCACACACTTGACAAATATTCTAGGATGGATCGCATGAGTGATTTGTAAACCATCTCCTTTGTAGCCTGATCACATTTACCGAGTATTCTACCAATAAACCAGTCTGCTACCTGCTTTACCCACGACTGGACTTATGTGATCGTTACAAAAAAATGGTTCAAAGGGCTCTGAGCACTATGGGACTTAACATCTTTGGTCATCAGTCCCCTAGAACTTAGAACTAATTAAACCTAACTAACCTAAGGACAGCACACAACACCCAGCCATCACGAGGCAGAGAAAATCCCTGACCCCGCCGGGAATCGAACCCGGGAACCCGGGCGTGGGAAGCGAGAACGCTACCGCACGACCACGAGATGCGGGCTGTGATCGTTACACTTCATGTCCCTACTAAGTGGACATCCACGTATTTGAATGAGTTTTCAGAATTCAGCTCAGACTCACTAATGCTATATTCATAGGATACTATGTTCCTAGTTTTGTGAAGTGCGCAGTTTTAAATTTTTGAACATTTAAAGGAAGATGCCAGTCATTGCACCACTCTGAAATGTTTTCAAATTCAGGCTAAGTATTTGACAGCCTAGTTCATCCTACACACCGTCGTAGTTAACTGCACCATCTGCGAAAAGTCTGGGGCTACTATTAATATTGTCTTCAAGATCAATAATACAGGGTGATTCAAAAAGAATACCACAACTTTAAAAATGTGTATTTAATGAAAGAAACATAATATAACCTTCTGTTATACATCATTACAAAGAGTATTTAAAAAGGTTTTATTTCACTCAAAAACAAGTTCAGAGATGTTCAATATGGCCACCTCCAGACACTCGAGCAATATCAACCCGATACTCCAACTCGTTCCACACTCTCTCTAGCATATCAGGCGTAACAGTTTGGATAGCTGCTGTTATTTCTCGTTTCAAATCATCAATGGTGGCTGGGAGAGGTGGCCGAAACACCATATCCTTAACATACCCCCATAAGAAAAAATCGCAGGGGGTAAGATCGGGGCTTCTTGGAGGCCAGTGATGAAGTGCTCTGTCACGGGCTGCCTGGCGGCCGATCCATCGCCTCGGGTAGTTGACGTTCAGGTAGTTACGGACAGATAAGTGCCAATGTGGTGGCGCTGCATCCTGCTGAAATATGAATTGTTGTGCTTCTTGTTCGAGCTGAGGGAACAGCCAATTCTCTAACATCTCCAGATACTGTAGTCCAGTTACAGTAGCACCTTCGAAGAAAAAGGGACCAAAAACTTTATTGGCTGAAATGGCACAGAAAACGTTCACCTTAGGCGAGTCACGTTCATACTGAGTTGTTTCCCGCGGATTCTCAGTGCCCCATATACAGACATTGTGACGGTTGACTTTCCCGTTAGTGTGGAAAGTTGCTTCATCACTAAACACAATCTTTGAAACGAAAGATTCATCTGTTTCCATTTGAGCATGGATAAAACCACAGAAATCGATTCTTTTAATCTTATCAGCTGCAGACAGTGCTTGAACCAATTTCAGACGATAAGGTTTCATAACTAACCTTTTTCGTAGGACTCTCCATACAGTTGATTGTGGAATTTGCAGCTCTCTGCTAGTTCTGCGAGTCGATTTTCCTGGGCTGCAAACAAATGCTTGCTGGATGCGTGCTACATTTTCATCACTCGTTCTCGGCCGTCCAGAACTTTTCCCTTTGCACAAACACCCATTCTCTGTAAACTGTTTATACCAACGTTTAATACACCACCTATCAGGAGGTTTAACACCATACTTCGTTCGAAATGCACGCTGAACAACTGTCGTCGATTCACTTCTGCCGTACTCAATAACACAAAAAGCTTTCTGTTGAGCGGTCGCCATCTTAGCATCAACTGATGCTGACGCCTAGTCAACAGCGCCTCAAGCGAACAAATGTACAACTAAATGAAACTTTATAGCTCCCTTAATTCGCCGACAGATAGTGCTTAGCTCTGCCTTTTGTCGTTGCAGAGTTTTAAATTCCTAAAGTTGTGGTATTCTTTTTGAATCACCCTGTATACAACCGTGACAGCAAGGACCCAACATATTTGCCTGGGTTACACCCCAAGTTACTTCTACATCTGCCGATGACTGTCCATCAAATATAACATGTTGCGTCCTCTCTACCAAAAAATCCTCAATCCAGTTACATATATTGTCTGATGTCCCATATAATCGTAGTTTTAATAATAAGCGTAGGTGTGGTACTGCGTGAAATGGTTTTCGAAAATCGAAAAATACTGCATCTACCTGACTGCCTTGATCCGTGGCTTTCAGGATGTCATGTGAGAAAAATGCGGTTTAAACGCCTCACCGAGCCGTCAGTTTCCTCGACGCATTGCCTAATTTGAAAACGGTATAAATGCGAATTTGTCGAACCACGCTACACATCTCCAGTCAGCTACTGTTCAGTTTCTGTGTTTTTGGCATCGTAGAAGACGTGCAACTTTATGTGCCTGTGTAAGCGATGTCCATCTGCTAGGTATCGGACCCAAAACATCCATTGCATGCAATTCTCTTCGCAGTGTTCGCTCGGAACCTGGTTAAGATGGGCATGCATTCACCTAGTGCAGCAATTCCTGCCCGCTTTGAAACCGACTGTCATTGACAAGGAACAACAGTCATCTCTGGTCTTTTTTACAACCACTGTCATTACGCCATATTGTATGGCTGTGAGTGGTAGAACTACATAATTTCTCGTAGACACATAGGACGGTCCGCACCGATACACCAACAAATCGCGCAGTTTCATACACGGTGTGGTCACGAGCACATCCAGTCATGGTAGCTTCTTTCTGCCATTCTGTCACTTCTCCACGGAGACTCCATTTACTGCATTTATTCCATAGAAGCGACTGGGACATACACATCACGTCACAAGACAGCTTGGTACGGTTCCACAAAGCAACTGCACTGCTTTTTTAAGAGAGTGACTAATACCTTGTCCGGCGAGCGTATTTCGTAAAGTGGCAAAACGTACTGAAGCTTTGTGATATGAATCTCATTAGCACTTTCAACAATTCCTTGTAAACGCTGATTGGTATTTAAGTTACATAGCAGCTGCTGCAGTAGCGCCTTGTATTCCATAAACAGTTTAAATTAGAGTATGAAATTACGAAGGTTCGCATTGTTGCAGAACTGTAAATATTTTGACTACGACATAATATTTTTTTCCTTTGATCACTGAATGTAAACGCTACAATGAAATGGCAGCAAAAAATTAGTTTTAGGCTTGAAAGACGTAAAGCTATTTTCGACCTGAAATAAAGTTCCACGTAGAAACAGTAGTGTACACAGTGTGTTAGGAAAGTCCCGTTACAAACTTCTAGAACTTGTACATGGGAGTGAGTACATAACATTTTAAATAAGGACCTATGTCCGGAAACATACAACAACGATACAGAGAGTGAAAGCTATACAGGGTTATTACAAATGATTGAAGCGATTTCATAGCTCTACAATAACTTTATTATTTGAGATATTTTCACAATGCTTTGCACACACATACAAAAACTCAAAAAGTTTTTTTAGGCATTCACAAATGTTCGATATGTGCCCCTTTAGTGATTCGGCAGACATCAAGCCGATAATCAAGTTCCTCCCACACTCGGCGCAGCATGTCCCCATCAATGAGTTTGAAAGCATCGTTGATGCGAGCTCGCAGTTCTGGCACGTTTCTTGGTAGAGGAGGTTTAAACACGGAATCTTTCACATAACCCCACAGAAAGAAATCGCATGGGGTTAAGTCGGGAGAGCGTGGAGGCCATGACATGAATTGCTGATCATGATCTCCACCACGACCGATCCATCGGTTTTCCAATCTCCTGTTTAAGAAATGCCGAACATCGTGATGGAAGTGCGGTGGAGCACCATCCTGTTGAAAGATGAAGTCGGCGCTGTCGGTCTCCAGTTGTGGCATGAGCCAATTTTCCAGCATGTCCAGATACACGTGTCCTGTAACGTTTTTTTCGCAGAAGAAAAAGGGGCCGTAAACTTTAAACCGTGAGATTGCACAAAACACGTTAACTTTTGGTGAATTGCGAATTTGCTGCACGAATACGTGAGGATTCTCTACCGCCCAGATTCGCACATTGTGTCTGTTCACTTCACCATTAAGAAAAAATGTTGCTTCATCACTGAAAACAAGTTTCGCACTGAACGCATCCTCTTCCATGAGCTGTTGCAACCGCGCCGAAAATTCAAAGCGTTTGAGTTTGTCATCGGGTGTCAGGGCTTGTAGCAATTGTAAACGTTAAGGCTTCTGCTTTAGCCTTTTCCGTAAGATTTTCCAAACCGTCGGCTGTGGTACGTTTAGCTCCCTGCTTGCTTTATTCGTCGACTTCCGCGGGCTACGCGTGAAACTTGCCCGCACGCGTTCAACCATTTCTTCGCTCACTGCAGGCCGACCCATTGATTTCCCCTTACAGAGGCATCCAGAAGCTTTAAACTGCGCATACCATCGCCGAATGGAGCTAGCAGTTGGTGGATCTTTGTTGAACTTCGTCCTGAAGTGTCGTTGCACTGTTATGACTGACTGATGTGAGTGCATTTCAAGCACGACATACGCTTTCTCGGCTCCTGTCGCCATTTTGTCTCACTGCGCTCTCGAGCGCTCTGGCGGCAGAAACCTGAAGTGCGGCTTCAGCCGAACAAAACTTTATGAGTTTTTCTACGTATCTGTAGTGTGTCGTGACCATATGTCAATGAATGGAGCTACAGTGAATTTATGAAATCGCTTCAATCATTTGTAATAGCCCTGTACTCGCCGGCGCCTGTAAATGCATGTGTATGCAGCGTGATTCCGTGACGATGTTACAAACTTTCTGTGATGATGGAGAAGGATAAATGTATCAGTTTAAGGTATGAGTGCCTCTACCGTAAACGAACGAGTCGAAAGTTATATGTGAAAACCGTTCTGATATCTCTGACAGTGGCATACATGTATTAGTACTGTTGTTGCTAAGAACGTAGGGTAGGCAACTTTCACAGCTGGTAGTATGGACCAAAGCAGGGAAAAAATTTCCAGTAAACATGGGCTCAAAAATGCATACCTGAGGAGCTATGAGCACTTGTTCAAGAGAGATGTTTTTCGCAGTAGGGAATATGCACTCAGCCCTTGTGAGGGAAACTGAGAAGCTACTTGATTGAGAAGTAGCGACTGCGGTCTCGTAAACTGACATATGGCCGGGAGAGCGGTGTGCTGACCACATGCCCCTCCATATTCGTATACAGTGACTCCTCTGAACTGAGGATGACACGGCGGCCGCTCGGTAACGTTGGGTCTTCATGGCACGTTCTGGTGGTATTTAGTTTTTAATTTATATGAAATCTTTCAAAGTATGGTTTTATGAATGAAGTGATGAGAGTTGACTTTCTAGTTGCGCGGTTATTTTTGACTTAAAGCGTCCTATCTCGCCTTCTCTACTTTTGCGTGTAGACAAAAATATACCTAAAAATAATTAAAAATTAGTTTTACCGATCGAAAATAATACTTTGTAAACTTCCAGTAACTCTTATTATTATTATTGTTATTATTACTTTGACGTCCCCATATGCTATACATACGAAATCCATTTCCATATCCAGTATTCTGGAAGCTCTTGAGATAATGTCCGCAGAATTCCATTTACGCCTGCACCATTTACTTCATTATTTTGACACCTTCTTGAAAACAGTTCTCAGTATAGTTGCGACCTCGCGTGTAGAAACACTAACTGGTATTTGTAGACGGTGGTGGGGGAATTCCCGTACAAGTTGACAGTCCTTATTGAAAGCCTTCTTTAAGGTAATGCTTTAGTTAAACCTAGACTGCTAAATCCTCATAAAATTACGATCGCGGTTCTCACCAATGTGGTATTGTCAGTGTAGGGTGTAAAACATGACATTCTGTATTTACCCTGTATGTGAAATACCACTGGAGACCTTATAATCGTAGTTAACTAGTGTATATATTATGACTTCCTTTGAATAAAATATGGTGTGGAAAAATTTACGATGGTTTAGCAACAATGTAACATTTTGCTGGTTCAAATGGCTCTGAGCACTATGGGACTTAACATCTGAGGTCATCAGTCCCCTAGGACTTAGAACTACTTAAACCTAACTAACCTAAGGACATCAGAAACATCCATGCCCGAGGCAGGATTGGAACCTGCGACCGTACCGGTCGCGCGGTTCCAGACTGAAGCGCCTAGAACCGCTCGGCCACGTCGGCCGGCTAACATTTTCCTGTCTGTTGTATTCTAGTTTTAAATAGCTACGATGAAACTTGGTAATTACACACAGCAGTGTGACGAAACTTGGTAATTACATACCGTTTGAGATGAGATAAATTTCTACATAAGCCGCGTATTGGTAACACAGTTTCGTATCCGATTCGGTACGCTTGCATCTGCTATCACTTGTGCATTTGCAACAGAAATGTCTGGAGTCCCACTTACGCAGTAATGGTAGATATGTCTGGTTACAAAAGTGTCAATATGAAACTCGCCCTCATCTGACAACAACATATTCTCCAGCAGTGTCGGTCATTCACCTTGTCTTCTCAAGATTATAAACCTCGAGGTCTATTGTACGTAATACACTACTGGCCATTAAAATTACTACACCAGGAAGAAATGCAGATGATAAACGGGTATTCATTGGACAAATATATTACACTAGAACTGACATGTGATTACATTTTCACGCACTTTGGGTGCATAGATCCTGAGAAATCAGGACCCAGAACAACCACCTCTGGCCGTAATAACGGCCTTGGTACGCCTGGTCATTGAGTCAAACAGAGCTTGGATGGTTTGTACAGGTACAGCTGCCCATGCAGCTTCAACACAATACCACAGTTCATCAAGAGTAGTGACTGGCGTATTGTGACGAGCCAACATTGACCGGACGTTTTCAATTGGTGAGAGATCTGGAGAATGTGCTGGCCAGGGCAGTAGTCGAACATTTTCTGTATCCAGAAGGGCCCGTACAGGACCTGCAACATGCGGTCGTGCATTATCCTGCTGAAATGTAGGGTTTCGCAGGGATAGAATGATGGGTAGAGCCACGGGTCGTAACACATCTGAAATGTAACGTCCACTGTTCAAAGTGCCGTCAATGCGAACAAGAGGTGACCGAGACGTGTAACCAATGGCACCCCATACCATCACGCCGGGTGATACTGCCAGTATGGCGATGACGAATACACGCTTCCAATGTGCGTTCACCGCGATGTCGCCAAACACGGATGCGACCATCATGATGCTGTAAACAGAGCCTGGATTCATCCGAAAAAATGGCATTCTGCCATTCGTGCGCCCAGGTTCGTCGTTGAGTACACCATCTCAGGCGCTCCTGTCTGTGATGCAGCGTCAAGTGTAACCGCAGCCATGGTCTCCGAGCTGATAGTCCATGCTGCTGCAAACGTCGTCGAACTGTTCGTGCAGATGGTTGTTGTCTTGCAAACGTCCACAGCTGTTGACCCAGGGATCGAGACGTGGCTGCAAGATCAGTTACAGCCATGCGGATAAGATGCCTGTCATCTCGACTGATAGTGATACGAGGCCGTTGGGATCCAGCGCGGCGTTCCGGATTACCTTCCTGAACCCACCGATTCCATATTCTGCTTACAGCCATTGGATCTCTACCAACGCGAGCAGCAATGTCGCGATACGATAAACCGCAATCGCGATAGGCTACAATACGACCTTGATGAAAGTCGGAAACGTGATGGTACGCATGTCTCCTCCTTACGCGAGGCATCACTACAACGTTTCACCAGGCAACGCCGGTCAACTGCTGTTTGTGTATGAGAAATTGGTTGGGAACTTTCCTCATGTCAGCACGTTGTATGTGTCGCCACCGGCCCCAACCTTGTGAGAATGCTCTGAAAAGCTAATCATTTGCATATCACAGCATCTTCTTCCTGTCGCCTAAGTTTCGCGTCTGTAGCACGTCATCTTCGTGGTGCAGCAATTTTAATGGCCAGTAGTGTAATTAAGTTTGAATGTAGTCGCTTTACGAATACTAAAACTACAGTATTGTGAAAATAGGGGGAGACTTACGAAACACGCTCTAGTTCAGTGGATACTGTAGTCTCTTGTGTCTTCCTTCACATGTGACTTATGCTATTAGATACGAAGCAAAATATAAACTAGCGCCGAGACTCCGTAACACATGAATTTCAAGAGAACTTCACCTCCTATTCTCGGGCTAAGTTCCTGTAAGATGAATGTTGTTGTTGTGAGAACACGGTGGAGCCTTCGCTGAAGTTATTATAGCAGCGTAGAAGAGCCACGGCGGTTGATAGCGATAGAATAGGGCTGTAACTGGTCGCTCCCGGCTCCCTCCGTGGCGTCACTCAGCCAAATTGTGTGCCCGCTTCCGCAGGAGACAGACTTCGGCTCTGAAGAGGATGGCTCCGCTCGTTAGCAGAAGTGCTGCTGCGCTCGGGGTCGGAACTTGCGCCAGCACGGTCTTTATGAAAAAGACGCACAATCAATATCCGTTGTGTCCCACAATACGGCTAGATTGGCGTGCGCTCGCTGACGGCTGCCTCTGAGGACCGCGTACGCGCTTTCATCTTGTATATGCACACGTGGAACAGTGATCCACGTATGTCAATGCTGAAAGGGTTTATCGATACACTGCATAACCCAAAGGGAGCGATTAGCGCGTAAGTAAATGAAAATATCGCTTGGTGGGCCATAACGGAGTGCACCGTTGCCGCATATTATCCACACTAATGACGTGATTTCCAATATTATTAACTTCTTTCGATAATAATTGCCGACGATATCATTAGTGAAAGTGGAAATGTAAGCGACTTTCGTGTAAGAGTACGCACTTAGGGGGAAAATTTGGATTTCGTACAAGCGAACAATAGTACGCATTCATTTGGGCAAGAGCTCATTTGTGGAAGTTTTCAACAGTATACTCATAGGTAATGTCTTTCACCTTCATAATCAGTATGTTCCTGATGCTACAATTCCTTACATCTATCACACAGTATCCAGGAATAAATACCACATCCGTAACCTGGAAAAATGCGCTTTTTAAAAAAGAATCAGTTATCTGAGGTGCTATGAGCAATTTACTTTATGGAGAACGAGTTTTTTTCTATTCTGGAAAATTCTACTTTATTTTTCTCCTTTATCTTCAGTTTTCCTTCTCCTAATCCTTCGGTTTCTGTTCGAGAGCATTCTTCACACCGGGGAGGAGTAAAGGATTTCTGGGTTTTAGGACTCCACTTCCTTTGGTCAATTGACGATAATTTTGGCAGAGGCCCTGTAAGAAATGGAGGTGTGCACTTGCGCCCTTGAGGCTCTGAATTGTAGCAGTACATAGAAGTTCTTGTACGGGTTCCCTTCATTTGGCCACTGGCTCCAGACGCGCTGCTATACTCGGTGTTATGAACGTCTCTTTCCGTTAGACGAGAACGGGCGAAAACCTCCGAGGAACAAACAGTAGGTTCGCAGGAGTGCTTCTGTGAAATTTGGAAGGTAGGAGGCGAGGTACTGGCGGAATTAGAGCTGTGAGGACGGGTCGTGTGTCGTGATTGGGTAGCTCAGATGGTAGAGCACTTGCCTTCGAAAGGCAAAGGTTCCGAGTTCGAGTCTCTGTCCGGCACACAGTTTTAATCTGCCAGGAAGTCTCAACAAACAGTAGGACTGAATGGAAAAATTCCCGTTACTTCAAATGCGTTTGCTGCCTTCTCTACTGTTGCTGCCCGGTAGTAGGCACTTCTGAATAAACCGCAGCAGCCGTGAGTACTCTTACCAAAAAGTTCACTAGCTAACAAACGTATGGTTAGATCTCACCGTATGTCAGACAGACAGCTGCTACCGGATGGACAAGGGACCACGTCCTCTGGGCCTAACAGCTAATCCAATAACTTAAGCTGCAGTGACTCGTTAAAACCGCTTATGAGTATGACGAAAATGTTTTTTTCGATCCTAACAAGAACGCTACCATACCCGAATACCAAAAAGCAAGGCCGGCCGCGGTGGTCTCGCGGTTCTAGGCGCGCAGTCCGGAACCGCGCGACTGCTACGGTCGCAGGTTCGAATCCTGCCTCGGGCATGGATGTGTGTGATGTCCTTAGGTTAGTTAGGTTTAAGTAGTTCTAAGTTCTAGGGGACTGATGACCACAGATGTTAAGTCCCATAGTGCTCAGAGCCATTTGAACCATTTGCCAAAAAGCAATGTATGACACACAGGAAGCGTCTGGAGTTTACGTCACTACGTACTGCTACAGTGAATAGCCAACGCATTTTTCCTGGCAACTGTATTCAACACAGGAAAACTTAAAGTTCATTCTCTTAGGCGAAGCGTACTCTTGACCGAACTTCCTTTACTACACGACAAAGGAAACTGTTGTCTCCGCTATAGCGGCAATTAACTTGATCACATGACTCAGTGTAAAGTACACTGAGGTGACATAATTTATGCAGTACCTCCTAATATCGTGGCGGACATACTTTTACCCGGCGTGCTGCAGCAACTCGACGTGGCATGGACTCAAAAAATCGTTGGACGTCCACTACAGAAATATTGAGCCATGTTACCTCTATAGCGGTCCATAATTTCGAATGTGTTGCCGGTGCTGGATTTATGCACGAACTGACCTCTCGTTATGTCCCATAAATGTTCGGTGGGATTCATGTCACGCGATCTGGTTGGCCAAATCATTCACTCAAATTTTGCAGAATGTTCTTCAAACCTGTCGCGAGCAATTGAGGCCCGGTGGCATGGCGCATTATCATCCATAACAACTTCATCGTTATTTGGGAATATGAAGTCCATCGCCCGCATCTCGTGGTCGTGCGGTAGCGTTCTCGCTTCCCACGCCGGGTTCCCGGGTTCGATTCCCGGCGGGGTCAGGGATTTTCTCTGCCTCGTGATGGCTGGGTGTTGTGTGCTGTCCTTAGGTTAGTTAGGTTTAAGTAGTTCTAAGTTCTATGGGACTTATGACCACAGCAGTTGAGTCCCATAGTGCTCAGAGCCATTTGAACCATGAAGTCCATCAATGGCTGCAAATAGTCTCCAAGTAGCTGAAAATAACCATTCCCAGTCAATGAGCGGTTCAGTTGGATCAGAGGCCCAAGCCCATTTCATGAAAACAAAGCCCACATCATGATGGATTCATCACCTGCTTGCACAGGGCCTTGTTGACAGCTTGCGTCCATGGCTTCGTGGGGGTCTGCGCTACACTTAAAGCCTACCATCGGCTCCTACCAACTGAAATCGGCACTCGTCTGACCAGGCCATGATTTTCCTGTAGTCTAGGGTCCAACCAATATGGTCACGAGCTTCTCACGCTTCGACTCTTGAGAACTAATGAGCCACCATTCCTCGACAGATATTCAAACACTTTATTGAAAGTATCCCTAGCAGAGTTAAAGGAGTCATCAAGGCGAAGGATAGACAAATCCCAAATCAATGTTCACTAATAGGTGTCTGGATACTTTTTATCAGACAGTCTATATTCCATGTATTGTAAACCCGTAATTCAACCACTGACAACAAAGTTCGATGAACAGTCCTGTAACATTAACGTAGATGAACTGTGAACTACAGTTACCTTACCGTCCTTCGAAATAGCCACCTCCCATAACCATGCACTGTTGAGCTCTGCAATACATGTCCTGGAAACTTTGCACGATGTCTTCCTTTAGGATGGTGTTGAAAGGCCGCGTCACGTTAGTTGTACGTCAGGAATATCATCAAATCTCCTCCCTTTCAAAGCAAGGTTTAGTCGAGGGAACAGAAAGAAGTGTGGAAGATTGAGATCCGGTGAGTATGGTGGATGTTCGACAAAATCCTGTGAAGCCTCTAAACGTGCCTGCTTCTGATCAATGGTCAAGTGATGTGGCACAAGATGACAACACGTTTTCCTCTTCCCTAACTCATGCATAAGGATTTGTCGTATGGATTCATGGTTCATCTGCAGTTCACCCACTATCATACGCACAGTTAATCGACTGTCGTTCGTGATTAATGTGATCACTTTCTCAATGTTTTCGTCACCGACGGCGGTCGCCGGTCGTCCGCTACGGGTATTGTCAGAAGCACTTTCCCGGCCTCCTCGAAAACGGGCGAACCACTCGTACACACACTTCACGGACAGTGCTTGATCCCCATAGACACGTACCAGCACTGCATGCGTTTTTTTCGGCGTCTTGCCAAGCTTAAAACAAAACTTTAAATTGATCCTTTGCTCGTTCACTGTCCTGTTCTCAGCTCATAACCAACGCACTAAACAAGCATTTCGTTCAACAGATCTAACACGGAACACACACGATGCTCAACTGGACTACGATGGGGGCAGGTTGTCAACACCGGCCGCTACGCAGGTGCCGCATTGTGAGTCACCAGTGTTGCCCGATCGACCGTTCTGACTTAATTCACTGAACTTTGTTGTCAGAGGCTTTATATAAGAACTACAGGACACTCTTAATTGTTTATCTACTTATGAGCTCCTACTTTGTGATAAAACATCGACAGAATACCTACTATGTACAAAATGTTCTTTTGTTTGTTGTTATGTGCTGTTTGTCATTTCGTTAGGAAAAAGATGCCTGAATTTTCATTAATGCATCTTCACTTAGGTTACTACAATGAGTAACATTTATGGAAGATCTATGCTCCACCACGATTATAATTATAACGTGTCTCATACAAAAATCTAATGATACAACTATGCAAGATTGTAATGCCATTGATGCAGAAACACCTACAGAGCAGCTCATGTTTATACAGGGTGTTAGCGGTATCTTGTACTTCCGCTGTGTTTACGATCTGCACAAGACAAAATGGTTCAAATGGCTCTGAGCACTATGGGACTTAACATCTGAGGTCATCAGTCCCGTAGAACTTAGATCTACTTAAACCTAACTAACCTAAGGACACCACACACATCCATGCCCGAGGCAGGATTCGAACCTGCGACCGTAGCAGTCGTGCGGTTCCGGACTAAAGCGACTAGAACCGCTCGGCCACCGCGACCGGCTGTACAAGACATATAAGAATAATTAGATTAGAAACATGACATTAAAATAATGTAACAAAGTTCATCCTACCATGATACGAAATGAGAATTTAAGATTAACCATTACAGAAGCCTGGGAACATATTAGTAAATCAGCGATAAAATAGCGGCACAAAATATTCACACATCATTACGTCTTTTTGAAAAAAAGGCTCTTTTTATGAGTTCGATTTCAGTGTATGGAGACATACGACGAAATAAAGCTGATGGAGCCGAGACATAGGCCAGGGACTAATTTAGTTAACATAAATAGTATCTAAGAGTTTTCTAGATCTTTGATGCTTTATGATGAACAAGTGTATCTTGAAACACGCCGGATATAAACTAATGTAAATTACTACACACAAACATAGCAAGAGGTTGCGATAACTGCACAAAGCCTTGCATGTATCCACAAGCTGTTATCTGTCGGCTTTCGACCACTGATTCCCACTTAAATTTCTTGCGTATTTCCGGCGCACTTTCGTATGGGCTGTAGTATCCAGGTATGACACTAGAAGCCCTTTTCTGAATTCATTCGATACCTACGAAGGCTGCAGCAGTATAATAAAACTGGTCATTCTAGCAACTGGTATGCTTTTCCTTTACAGATGGTGCGTAGTGTTACCCTTAAATATTTCAACACGACAGATTGAGGAAACTAACTAATCATCTTGTAATCTTCTGCTGTCGGGTCGCCTTTCTTGTTTAGATTTGTTACCTTGCATTTATCTACATTTTAAGGGAGTTTCCACTCAGCAGAAGTAGTGTCTAAGTCGTTCTACATTTTCTTACGATCATCCAGCCACGATGTACTATGCAGTATTGTCAGCAAATAATCTTAAAGTATTGCAGACACTAGCTTGTAAATCTTTAATATGTACTGAGAAGGGAGCTGCGCTCTACCAAAACTACGGTTCGATAGTTTTGGTACAGTACATAAATAACGTAGTAAATGGTAGAATTACGTATAGTACCAGTAGCATTGATAGGGAAAGAAACATAATTGAATATGTGAGAAAGAAAAGGGAGCCGACGACTTTTATTCGTTTTTTTGTTTGTCCATAGTGTATTTTATATCCTTGGTGTTGTGGTCTTCCGTTCAAAGACTGTTTTGATGCAGCTCTCCATGCTACTCTATCCTGTGCAAGCCTATTCATCTCCGAGTAACTACTGCGACCTACATCCTCCTAAATCTGCTTACTGTATTCATCTCTTGGTCTCCCTCTTCGCTTTTACCCCCCCCCCCCCCCACCCCCTCACCCGCTACACGTTTCCCTCCAGTACTAAATTGGTGATTTGTTGATGCCTCAGAATGTGTCCTACCAACCGATCCCCTCCTCGAGTTAGGTTGTGCCACAAATTTCTCTTGTCCCAGCTCTAGTTACGTGATCTACCCATCTCATCTTCAACATTCTTCTATTCTCATCTTGTCTAAACTGTTTATCGTCCGTCTTTCACTTCCAAACATGGCTACGCTCCAAACAAATACTTTCAAAAAAGACTTCCTGACACTTAAGTCTATATTCGATGTTAACATATTTCTCTTGTTCAGAAACGCTTGTCTTGCCATTGCCAGTTTACATTTCATATCCTCTGTACTTCGACCATCATGTTATTTTGCTGCTCAAATAGCAAAACTCATCTACTATTTTAGGTGTCTCATTTCCTATTCTAATTCCCAAAGCATCACCTAATTTAATTCGACTACATTCCATTACCCTCGTTGTGCTTTTGTTGATGTCAATCTTAGATCCTCCTTTCAAGACATTGTCCATTCCGTTCAGCTGCTCTTCCATGTCCTTTGCTGTCTCTGACAGAATTACAACGTCATCGGTTCTCCTCAAAGTTTTTATTTCATTTCCCTGGACTATAATTCCTACTCCAAATTTTTCTTTTGTTTCCTTTATTGTTTGCCCAATATACGGATTGAATAACATCAGGACTACGCTACAACCATGTCTCGCTCCCTTATCAACCATTACTTCCCCTTCGTGCCCCTCGATTCTTTCAACTGCCATCTGGTTTCTTTACAAATTGTAAGTAGTCTTTCGCTGCCTGTATTTTACCCCTGCCACCTTTAGAATTCGAGAGAGAGTATTCCAGTCAACATTGTCAAAAGTTTTCTCTTAGTCTACGCATGCTATAACAGTAGGTTTGCCTTTCCTTAATCTATCTTCTATGAGAAGTCGTAGGGTCAGTATTGCCTCGCGTGTTCTTACATTTATCTGGAATCCAAACTGATCTTTTGCGAGGTCGGCTTCTAACAGTTTTTCCATTCTAGTTTAAAGAACTTGTGTTAGCATTTTGCAACCCCTACTTATTAAACTGATAGTTCAACAATATTCACACCTTTCAGCACCTGGTTTCCTTGGAATTGGAATTATTATATTCTTTTTGAAGTCTGAGGGTATTTCGCCTGCCTCATACATCTTGCTCACCAGATGGTAGAGTTTTGTCACGGCTCGCTCTCAAAAGACTAACAGTAGTTCCAACGGAATGTTGTCTACTTCTGGGGCCTTGTTTCGAATTAGGTCTTTCAGTGTTTTGTAAAATTCTTCACACAGTATCATACCTCTCATCTCATCTTCGTCTATTTCCTCCCCATTTCCATAATATTGCCCTCAAGTACCTCTCCCTTTTATAGACTCTCTATATACTCCTTCCACTTTTCTGCTCTTCCTTCTTTGCTTAGGACTGGTTTTCCATCTGAGCCCTTGATATTCATACTGGCCGTTTTGTTTTCTCCAAAGGTCTCTTTAATTTTCCTGTAGGCGGCATGTATCTTATCCCTAGTGATACGCTTCTACATCCTTACATTTGTCCTCTAGCCATTGCTGCTTAGCCATTTTGAACTTCATGTCGATCTCTTTTTTTAGACGTTTGTATTCCCTTTCGCCTGCTTCATTAGCTGGATTTTTATATTTTCTCCTTTCATCAATTTAATTCAGTACCTCTTGTGTTCCCCAAGGATTTCTACTAGCCTCGTCTTTTTACTAAATTGATCCTCTGCTGCCTTCACTGTTTCAGCTCTCAAAGCTACTCGCTCTTCTTCTACTGTATTTCTGTCCACTGTTCCTGTTAAAAGTTCGCCGGCCGCGGTGGTCTAGCGGTTCTGGCGCTGCAGTCCGGAACCGCGGGACTGCTACGGTCGCAGGTTCGAATCCTGCCTCGGGCATGGGTGTGTGTGATGTCCTTAGGTTAGTTAGGTTTAAGTAGTTCTAAGTTCTAGGGGACTTATGACCTAAGATGTTGAGTCCCATAGTGCTCAGAGCCATTTGAACCATTTTTGTTAAAAGTTCCCTAATGCTCCCTCTGAAAATCTCTACAACCTATGGTTCTTTCAGTTAATCCAGGTCCCGTCTCCTTAATATCTTACCTTTCTACAGCTTTTTCAGTTTTAATCTACAGTTAATAACCAATAAATTGTGGTCATAATCTCCTGGAAATGTGGTACACTTTAAAACCTAATTCCGAAGTCTCTGTCTTCCCATTATACGAGGGGCGTTCAGAAAGTAAGCTCCGATCGGTCGCGAAATGGAAACGACTATTAAAATCCGATAAAGCTTTGCACAGATGTGTTGGGTAGTGTCTCTAGTATAACCCCAGTTAGCATCACGTCGCTCTTCTCATTTCTGAGCTCGCAGTGAGTGCGTAAAGATGTCTAGAAAATAGTGTCTGCCGCCAAGTAAGAGGGCCTGGTGAGAAATTTCGCCTGAAGCTATGCAGCTAACATTACATAACTGTCGTGCTGTTTCGTCTTCAAGACAATTCTCAGCCGCATTCTGCAGGGGCAATGAAGATGCTCCTGCATCGTTTGCAAATGGAAATGTTAGATTACCCACAATACAGTCCGCAATTGTCTCCCCCTGAGTTTCATCTCTGGTCACATGAACCGCTGTCTTTGACGACAACATTTTGACACAGACAACGAGGTGTAGGCCAGCGTGGAGAATTGGCGGAAAGCACTGGCGGCTGCCTTCTATGATGAGGCTATTGAAAAGTTGGTACAACGCTATGACAAAAGTCTAAGTCAGAACGGCGACTACGTAGAGAAGTAGCTGAAAGGTGTAGCTAATTGTTACAAGTAAAACATTTCTGATGTTCACTGTGGTTTCAATTTGGCAATCAATCGGAGCTTACTTTCTGAACAGGCCTCGTATAATCAGTGTGAAACCTTCCGGTGTCTCCAGGTCTCTTCGACGTATAAAACCTTCTTGCCCCAGCAGCTGCTGAAAAGGCGGCTGCCACACTTCAGGAACCACATGTTTGTCAGTCCTCTCAGGAGACACCCCTCCGTTGTGGATACACCTACGGTATGACTGCCTAAATCGCTGAGGCATGCAAGCCTCCCTCCCCGCCAACGGCAAGGTCCATGTTTCATGGGGGGGGTTATATCCTCACAAAATATAAATTACAATTTATAGGTAATTAACATTAGTTTATCGCCCAACATCTGAGCTTTTACATGACCAGAGCAATTATTTTTGATGTAAGTACAGTCTACATGCACAAAGCCGATTCACGGTTCTATTAAGTTTAAATTGTGCCTCGTCACTCCACACTACCTCCGTCACAGATTGTTCGTCAGCAGTTACCATTTGCTTATACCATTCGCAAAATTGCAATCTGCGATCAGGACCGTCAACATTAATCGCTTGCAGTAATCGTGGAATGTAAACTTTCCACTTTGCAGCTTTCAGAATTCTTCGTACACTTGTACTGCTAACCCCCACTTCACGTGCACATTGAGTAAAAGGCTTCTGTGGAAAATTAATAAACGTTTCCAACACTAGAGCCAACGAAGCAGGACTTGTTGTTGCACACTGTCTTCCTGATCTTCCTTTTTGAATATCACAGATCGTTCCATGCAATTCAAACTTGTCAACGATGCGTTTAACTGTTAGGCAGGTTGGCGGTTCAATTTCAAACTCCCGCCTCCACTGAGGTTGTACTTCAGCGGCATCATTAAACTTTAAAACCCACTTCACAATAAATTTTCGTTGCTCGAATGTCAAGCGTGCTCCAGCCATCTTGTTTTTTCAATATCGAGATGAAAGTACTAACATCTGTTGAGCCAAAGACCATACTACAACATACTCGTTTCTCAAATCGAACGACAATAGCGATATATCGACTGAGCCTGACAAAGAGTGTATACATTTTTCTGGTGGACTTGGTATAGTCCTATTTTACAGTACACGGGTCTAGTCGGAAGAGTTCAATAAATATCGTGGTGTGTCTGTTGTAGTCGGAGGACACCCCTAAGACGCAGAAAACCAAATTCTGGTGCTCAACACAATTAAATGAAAACAAGTATATTGTCGCACAACGGAAAACACCTTATTTAAATGAAAATTAATACGTGCGGATCAATTAAGATTGAAACACATGGGTACCACGCCTCTCACATAGACATATTAACGGGAGGAGGGATCTTATGGCTATGAATGGGAACAAATGGACACTATAACAAACAGATTTATTGACTTTGAACATGAAAATTACCCAGTGACATCTTAAAAAGAACCATTAATAACCGGAAAGTGTAATACAACTCAAGTATAACCTTGACATAGGTGGGTAAGGAGAATAAAACACAGTTACATTAGTACTTCGCGAACACAGCCAATGACTGTGTAAGTAATATTACTTATAATCCGTCTTGATTGCAAAATGTTTATTCACGTGACCGGATTCGGTTCCTGTAGTACTATCTTCAGATCTGAAATGACAATTATAGTAATTTACTATTTCACAAATGAAAGTCTATTTCCTCCTATCTGATCAACATCAAATGTACCAGAACGTACCTGCAATTTCGGTTACAGGAGTAACCCGTCCACACTCAGCAACCTTCACATTGGTTGGCAGAATGCACGTCATTTATTTTAATTATAAAACTCTTACCGACAGGTGGCGTCTGGTACATTTGTTACATTACATATGCACATACTATATTAAGTAGTTTTTCTAATTTGCTAAACAGCTCAGCCATCTGTGGTTTATGTAGAACTACGTAATTGATACTGTTTTTTTCCAGGCGGTATCACCAGTAGTTGTTACCAAAAAGGGCTAAATAGACCTTGGTTACCAATTTATCGATTTACTGGCTTCCAGAGACGACTTTTCTGTAACCATATACAAAAGAAATTGTTTCACGCTTTGTGAAAATAAACAGTAAATCTTATTGTACAAATGTTAACATTGTAATACCATTTTATAAACTGGTCTTGTATGGAGAGAGAGAACGCTGCTTAAAACAATTTTGGTTCGTACAACAGGATACGGAAAACGTTGATTCTACGAATGAATGTTGGTAACATGAATATCTATGAAAGAACTTTGAGATTCCATGGCGGGTGAGCGATCTAAAATAGATGGAAGACACGCAGACAAACGGCATATAAAATGGATTTGCCAGTTATTGTGAGAGGCAAATAACCCATGGCGGGTGAGCGATCTAAAATAGATGGAAGACACGCAGACAAACGGCATATAAAATGGATTTGCCAGTTATTGTGAGAGGCAAATAACTTTATACGGGGTAATTTGAAGTCACCTGTATTTGTCGGAAACAAATAACCATAATTTGATGAACGATGAATCTGACCAAGCAGAGTTATTAATACAACTAAACCGCATTGAATAACAACCTGAAGATCGCTTGCAATTTTGGAGATACAGTGGGGTACGTTTGTTACATTAATTCATGCAAAGAAGAATCAGTCGGAGTGCACTGGATTGCTAAAAGGACTAATTTTTCTCTCTCTGCGGTTTATATTCATGACCATTTGTGATCTCTCTTACTTCAAATGGTTCAAATGCCTCGAAACACTATGGGACTTAACATCTGAGATCATCAGTCCCCTAGACTTAGAACTACCTAAACCTAAGTAACCTAAGGACAGCACACGCATCTATGCCCGAGGCTGGATTCGAACCTGCGACCATAGCAGAAGCGCGGTTCCGGAATGGAGCGCCTAGAACCGCTCGGTCACAAAGGCCGGCGAAGAGACGAATGTATTTCACCACTACTGTGACATTCATTTCCAGTTCCTTTGTGGAGGGTACGCGTATAAATGACACCGCGCGGGATTAGCCGAGCGGTCTGGGGCGCTGCAGTCATGGACTTTGCGGCTGGTCCCGGCGGAGGTTCGAGTCCTCCCTCGGGCATGGGTGTCTGTGTTTGTCCTTAGGATAATTTAGGTTAAGTAGTGTGTAAGCTTAGGGACTGATGACCTTAGCAGTTATGTCCCATAAAATTTCGCACACATTTGAAATGACAATGGACAACCTGTCTGTTGCACCGCAGAAAGGAATTTTGGGTGACCGTAATATTTTGCGAGTTTTTTTTCCCCTGGCAAGTGCAGTGCCAGGCCAAGAAAGCCTCGAGAACAGTGTTACAATCAGAATATACCCCGGAAGGAAAGTCAATGCAGCAATTACCGAGGTACACAGCTGGGACACTGCCACACAACACTAGCGCAACTGCAACAGATTGACCGCACATAATATCATTGTGACAGCACTGCAAGGTGTCCTAACAACATGTAAATCTTTCGCTATGGTTATCCCATGCAGAGCTATTGGCCACTGACTGAGGAGTAAAATACACACACCAAAAAAAGTTCTGCATCACCTCGAATCCGAGAGATCCAGAACCTCTACAGAATATTGGAATAAGAGAACAACATAAACATCATTTTCGCCCTTTTTATTGCTCATGAAAACCACACATTGCGTGTTGTACCACCATACAGCGAGACCTTCAGAGGTGGTGGTCCAGACTGCTGTACACACCGGTAGCTCTGATACCCAGAACCACGTCCTCTGGCATTGATGCATGCCTGTATTCGTCGTGGCATACTATGCACAAGTTCATCAAGGCACTGTTGGTCCAGATTGTCCCGCTCCTCAACGGCGATTCGGTGTAGATCCCACAGTTGGTGGGTCACGTCATCCATAAACAGCCCTTTTCAATCTATCCCAGGCATGTTCGATAGGCTTCGTGTCTGGAGAACATGCTAGTCACTTTAGTCAAGGAATGTCGTTACCCTGAAGGAAGTCATTCACAAGATGTGCACGATGGGGGCGCGAATTGTCGCCCATGAAGACGAATGCGTCGCCAATATGCTGCCGATGTGGTTGCACTATCGGTCGGAGGATGGCATTCACGTATCGTACAGCCGTTACGGTGCCTTCCATGACCACCAGCGGCGTACGTCGGCCCCACATAATGCCATCCCAAAAGACTGTGTGTCTAAGGCGTTCAGCCTGACCGGGTTGCCTCCAAACACGATTGCCTGGTTGAAGGCATATGCGACACTCATCGGTGAAGAGAACGTGATGCCAATCCTAAGCGGTCCATTGAGCATGTTGTTGGGCTCAACTGTACCGCGCTGCATGGTGTCTTGGTTGCAAAGATGGACCTGGCCGTGGACGTCGAAAGTAAAGTTGCGTATCATGCAGCCTACTGCGCACAGTTTGAGTCGTAAAACGACGTCCTGTGGCTGCACGAAAAGCATTATTCAACATGGTGGCGTTGCGCCAGGGTTTCCTCCGAGCCATAACCCGTAGGTAGCGGTCATCCACTGCAGTAGTAGCCATTGGGCAGCATGAGCGAGGCATGTCATCGACAGTTCCTGCCTCTCTATATCTCCTCCATGTCCGAACAACATCGCTTTGGTTCACTCCGAGAGGCCTGGACACTTCCCTTGTTGAGAGCCCTTCCTGGCACAAAGTAACAATGCGGACGCTATGGAACGTCAGTGTTGACCGTCTAGGCATGGTTGAACTACAGACAACACGAGCCGTGTACCTCCTTCCTGGCGGAATGACTGGAACTGGTCGGCTGTCGGACCCCCTCCGTCCAATAGGCGCTCCTCATGCATGGTGGTTTACATCTTTGGGCGGGTTTAGTGACATCTCTGAACAGTCAGAGGGACTGTGTCTGTGATACAAAACTCACAGTCAACGTCTATCTTCAGGTGTTCTGGGAACCGGGGTGATGCAAAACCTTTTTTTGATGTGTGTAAGATGGCTTCGAGAGCACGCCAGAGAAGTGCACGCAACACTGTCAGTGCCCCGGCTAGGTGGACAATGCCTGCATTCCTCTGGGCTGGCTTGCTACCTGGCATGTATCAGTAGTTAAATGGCTTCTGTAAAGTTCCTAGTCGACTTCAAGTTTAGAGATAGCGCTGCCAATTAAGTTATACTACAAACTCACTGTAACACAGTTTGTTTTGTAGATTAATAGTGCTAAGAGATTTATATGTGCAAACGATTAGGTACGAGTATACTTGTAAAAATATTGTCAGCTTCAGTGACTGTTAGAAACTTGTTAACCAGCAGAGGTGCTGATGACCTATAATACAAGCTATTGTAAAACAGTGATACTTAGACATTTGTTCATCGTGTTACAACACTTAAAACTACTTTTATGTACTTGTTTTGTCAGTGTTTACTATAAACATGCAGTTTATATTTGAGCCTGAACTTGTTAGTGTGCACTTCAGTACAACTACCAAATTCGATATTTTGAACAGCCATGAGTTTACACACGGTCACTCGATGACATTTTTGGTTGTGTTACTGAAGTGATTCTAAGTTACTGTAACTTAACTTTTTCTTGCATTTTGCGCACATATCGAGCACAGATCCACTGTTCCAAAAATAATAACACGTAGGTGACTACTTAGTGACAGTTATTAATTTATTTCTTTAACTTTAACTACTACTGTAATTAGTCAAGCAGATGTTTTGTTACAAAGGGGGTGGGAGGCATTACATGATTCAACAGCACATTCAGTGTAAAATTTGATACAAATTCCGCCAGGACTTGGCACCTTATTCGTTTTGTGTTGTCACAATTCTTGATACTGAGGGGGTATATTTCCACGTCTCTGAAGTGTGGGTACGTGTAGCTGTCAAAGACTACCACGGCTGATTACCTCATGCGCAAATTTATTTTTATACTTGCTTTATGTGTGTTGTCCTCATTTTCATCATCTGCGATATCGTCGGACTAGATGGAAGGAATGTGCTAGTGGTGAATACAGGTTTGACAAATCAGTCCAGTCGGTACTCCCATTTCCTCAGATTACACTCAAATAACTCAGAACCAAACCTGCTAACAACTGCAGAGACTTTGCTATTCTGTGACGGTACCTAAGTTGCAATCGCCCACCAGTACGATGGTTCTCGACCCGGAGGAAGCTGGTTCCAATCCTGGTTGTGAGGGAAATCCCCAGTATTTGGCAGTCAAGGAGAGAAGAAGTGGTAACCTGAAGATCTGGTCACTTGACTGTGAAAAAAAAGGTTTAAATTTCAAAGCACTCCGCAGTGTTTCACAAAGCAAAGGCATACAATGCTATCGATGACGGTTAGTCCATAGGTTGGGTGCGCTAATTCCGGCTCCTCCTGTGTACTAACCGTCCTCTTTTGGAATACTGCTGCGTGGTGTGGGATCCTTACTAGATAGGACTATCGGAGTACGTCGGAAAAGTTCAAAGATAGGACTATCGGAGTACGTCGGAAAAGTTCAACGAAGGGCAGCATGTTTTGTATTATTGCGCAATATGGGAGAGAGTGTCACTGAAATGATACAGGATTTGGGCTGTACATCATTAAAAGAAAGGCGTTTTTCGATGCGACGGAATCTCCTCACGAAATTCCAATCACCTACTTTCTCCTCCGAATGCGAAAATATTTTGTTAACAGCGACCTACATAGGGAGAAACTATCACCACAATAAAACAAGGGAAATCAGAGCTCGTACGAAAAGATGTAGGTGTTCATTCTTTCCGGGCGCTATACGAGATTGGAATAATAGAGAATTGTGAAGGTGGTTCGATGAACCATCTGCCAGGCATTTAAATGTGATTTGAAGAGTATCCATGTAGATGTAGATGTGCTGGTATCTTACTGTCTCTCAATGCGATTCAGAACACAAACACTATAGTGCACTACACACACTCGTAAGTTATCTACTCGAAACAGCTACACTTAACGACGCAACATATTCATTCAGCAGTAACGAGGTGTTCAATAGTGTTAATAAATAACACATGTCATATACAGATCGATGAACTCCTTGAGATAACCGAACTACGAATGCCGTATGACATTTTGTGCGTTTACTAACGTCCCTGAAGATTTCATCGGCTGACATTTCATCCGCGGGCGTGTGTGTGTGTGTGTGTGTGTGTGTGTGTGTGTGGGTGGGTGTGGGTGGGTAGGGAGGTGGTTGTGTGCACACCCGCGAATGATGCCAACCTAAGAGGAGGAGGATTCCAGGCGGATGAAGTATACTTTGTAAAAGGGGTAAGACATGAGAAACATATTCAAATAACTATGAATATTAAAAGACGTTCACTCCCAGCAGTCCTTTGAGGATCTAAGTGAGAAATAATAAAATTTAATAATTCATGGCAGTAAAGTGGATGCTGAGTCTCCAGGCTAACCCACAATATTCTTCATTTTTAACTGTATACTAGAAAACCTACGTTGTCTTTAGAGCTACCTTAGGAATGGCAATTTTCAAATAAGTAATTTGCACTCTCCTTCTTCCCTCTCTCTCCATTCGTCACCCTGTCTTACTAAAATAAAATTTAAAAAAATTTAAAAAATGAAAATTTATATACAGTTGGTATCTGGTATTGTCATATGCGAGTAAATCATGGTAGGATATATGTCTTACGGTGGCTGAAGTTCGAAAAGGAGGAGCCGCTTACATGCGAAGCACCAGTTACAAAAACAAAAACTACGTTCTTGTTCATCTAATCTGTGCTGAAACAATGATATATTAGAAATTAAAATATTCAAGGCTTCTGTAGTAGTAATGAATCTCATTTTCACAATAGCGTAATGAAGAGGTTTCTCGCAAGTGACGATCATTAGTAACGGCCTTCCACACTTATACCGGAATTACGGATTTAGGACCGATTTCAGTGCATTTACTCAAAGCGAGGTAGATGTGGGCAGTACGATATTTGCAACCGATACGTATCCAAGAGGAGCGTCTTGTTGGGACTTTGCGTGAGTAGACTCATCACTTAACATTTTTAACTTACACTACTGGCCATTAAAATTGCTACACCACGAAGATGTGCTACAGACGCGAAATCTAACCCACAGGAAGAAGATGCTGTGATATCCAAATGATTAGCTTTTCAGAGCATTCACACAAGGTTGGCGCCGGTGGCGACACCTACAACGCGCTGACATGAGGAAAGTTTCCAACCGATTTCTCATACACAAACAGCAGTTGACCGGCGTTGCCTGGTGAAACGTTGTTGTGATGTCTCGTGTAAGGAGGAGAAATGCGTACCATTACGTTTCCGACTTTGATAAAGGTCGGATTGTAGCCTATTGCGATTGCGGTTTATCGTATCGAGACATTGATGCTCGCGTTGGTCGAGTCCAATGACTGTTAGCAGAATATGGAATCGGTGGGTTCAGGAGGGTAATACGGAACGCCGTGCTGGATCCCTACGGCCTCGTATCACTAGCAGTCGAGATGACAGGCATCTTATCCGCATGACTGTAACGGATCGTGCAGTCACGTCTCGATCCTTGAGTCAACAGATGGGGACGTTTGCAAGACAACAACCAACTGCACGAACAGTTTGACGACGTTTGCAGCCAGATGGACTATCAGCTCGGAGACCATGGCTGCGGTTACCCTTGACGTTGCATCACAGACAGGAGCGCCTGCGATGGGGTACTCAACGACGAACCTGGGTGCACGACTGGCAAAACGTCATTTTTTCGGATGAATCCAGGTTCTGTTTGCAGCATCATGATGGTCGCATTCGTGTTTTGCGACATCGCGGTGAGCGCACATTGGAAGCGTGTTTTCGTCATCGCCAAACTGGTGTAACACCTTGCATGATGGTATGGGGTGCCATTGGTTACACGCCTCTCTTGATGAACTGTGGTATTGTGTTGAAGCTGCATGGGCAGCTGTACCTGCATACGCCATCCAAGCTCTGTTTGACTCAATGCCCCGGTGTATCGAGGCCGTTATTACGGCCAGAGATGGTTGTTCTGGGCACTGATTTATTAGGATCTATGTTCCCAAATTGCGTGAAAATGTAATCACATGTCAGTTCTAGTATAATATATTTGTCCAATGAATATCCGTTTATCATCTGAATTTCTATTTGGTGTAGCAACCTTAATGGCCAGTAGTGTATTTTGTTGACACCGACCTACATAGGGAAGAACAATCGCCACTATAAAATAAAGGAAGTCAGAGCTCATACGGAAAGATATAGGTGTTCATTCTTTCCGTGCGCTATACGAGATTGGAATCATAGAGAATTGTGAAGGTGGTTCGATGAACCCTCTGCCAGGCACTTGAATGTGATTTGCAGAGTATCGATGTAGATGTAGAGATTGTTGTTGTACACCACGAAGAGTACGTTGCGTCACAGCCATATGTTGACGTGCAGTGTCTTGCTGGAAAAGCACACTGCCGTCCTCTCGACGAAATGGCAGCAGCACGGGGATAGCAGCCTGTGCAATTTATCGGCCATTTGTTACTTTTCTCTGAGGAACACCAAATGTGACCGCGATTTGTTACTGATGGCTCCCCACTCACTGGGGTGAGACCTGTGTGTGAGCGAATGCACTCTGGAACAGGCAGGCAATCATGTCCACGGCATACGAGTGCACGTCCATCACTCGCACACATACAGAAACTACTCTGAGCACTGAAGACAAACTAGTGCCATTCCACTCTCCACTCAACTCTTTCAAGACATCAGAGTACCCATATTTAGCAGTATCGTGGTGTCGGTGGCAACCTGGCCAGAGGCACACGTGTTGTTATGTTGTTAATCTTGCTGCAAGCAGACGGTTTCCAATGGTTCCTGGTGACACGGAAGGTACAACATGTGTCCGGATGATGTCCGGTCGGCCATCGCCACTTACACAGTGCGTCGATCTTGTCGTGCGCCAGTACTATGAGGACGTCCAGAATCTGAGCTACAGGTGTGGAAATATTTCACAGACCACTGTTGAAAGCAGCGATTTCCTAGCGATACACTGTGCCCCTTATCCGTCGATATGTCCACCCAGCTTCCCACAGGCTCGCAGAGCGACCCCGTTTAAATGGATGAAGCATGTTCGCCATGAGTACGTACTCGTTGGTGGGGGCATTGTTACTCTAGAAAGAATGTTCAAAAATGGTTCAAATGGCTCGAAGCACTGTGGGACTTAACATCTGAGGTCATCAGTTCCCTAGACTTAGAACTACTTAAGCCTAACTAACCTAAGGACATCACACACGTCCATGCCCGAGGTAGGATTCGGACTTGCGACCGTAGAGGCAGCGCGGTTCCAGACTGAAGCGCCTAGAACCGCTCGGCCACCGGGGCCGGCTATTACGGCCAGAGGTGGTTGTTTTGGGTACTGATTTCTCAGGATCTATGCACCCAAATTGAGTGAAAATGTAATCACATCTCAGTTCTAGTATAATATATTTGTCCAATGAATACCCGTTTATCATCTGCATTTCTTCTTGGTGTAGCAATTTTAATGGCCAGTAGTGTATATACACTACCATAAAAAAATTCAACACTCTCAGTGACTATATTCAGTGATTCATTTGTCACTGTCATCGGAGATCAGGGGGCGCTCGGGAGGCCTATCTATGCAACCTCTGATATGATTCTGCAGGCTGTAACTTTGCTGAGTTTAGAGGTTGGTTGGTTGGTTTGAGGGAAGGAGACAGACAGCGAGGTCATAGGTCTCATCGGATTAGGGAAGGATGGGGAAGCAAGTTGCCCGTGCACTTTCAAAGGAACCATCCCGGCATTTGCCTGGAGCGATTTAGGGAAATCACGGAAAACCTAAATCAGGATGGCCGGACGCGGGATTGAACCGTCATCCTCCCGAATGCGAGTCCAGTGTCTAACCACTGCGCCACCTCGCTCGGTTGAGTTTAGAGGTAAACAGTGTTTGAAACATCCATACTGCACGATGTTAAGTCCCATAGTGCTCAGAGCCATTTTTTTGGCCGTAAGAACGGCCTTGATACGCCTGGGCATTGAGTCAAACAGAGCTTGGGTGGCGTGTACAGGTACAGCTGACCATGCAGCTTCAACACGATACCACAGTTCATCAGGATTAGTGACTGGCGTATTGTGACGAGCCAGTTGCTCGGCCACCAATTACCAGACGTTTTCAATTGGTGAGAGATCTAGAGAATGTGCTGGCCAGGGCAGCAGTCGAACATTTTCTGTATCCAGAAAGGCCCGTACAGGATCTGCAACATGCGGTCGTGCATTAGCCTGCTGAAATGTAGGGTTTCGCAGGGATCGAATGAAGGGTAGAGCCACGGGTCATAACACATGTGAAATGTAACGTCCAAAGTGACGTCAATGCGAACCAGAGGTGACCGAGACGTGTAACCAATGGCACCCTATACCATCACGCCTGCTCATACGTCAATATGGCGATGGCGAATACACGCTTCCAATGTGCGGTCACCGCGATGTCGCCAAACACGGATGCGAGCATCATGATGCTGTAAACAGAACCTGGATTCATCCGAAAAAATGACGTTTTTCCATTCGTGCACGCAGGTTCGTCGTTGAGTACATCATCTGAAGCGCTGCTGTCTGTGATGCGGCGTAAAGGGTACCGGCAGCCACGGTCTCCGAGCTGATAGTCCATGCTGCTGCAAACATCGTCGAACGGTTCGTGCAGAGGCTTGTTGTCCTGCAAACGTCCCCATCTGTTGACTCGGGGATCGAACGTGGTTGCACGATCCGTTACAGCCATGCGGATAAGATGCCTGTCATCTCGCCTGGTAGTGATACAAGGCCGTTGGGATCCAGCATGGCGTTCCGTATGACTCTCCTGAACCCACCGATTCTACACTCCTGGAAATTGAAATAAGAACACCGTGAATTCATTGTCCCAGGAAGGGGAAACTTTATTGACACATTCCTGGGGTCAGATACATCACATGATCACACTGACAGAACCACAGGCACATAGACACAGGCAACAGAGGATGCACAATGTCGGCACTAGTACAGTGTATATCCACATTTCGCAGCAATGCAGGCTGCTATTCTCCCATGGAGACGATCGTAGAGATGCTGGATGTAGTCCTGTGGAACGGCTTGCCATGCCATTTCCACCTGGCGCCTCAGTTGGACCAGCGTTCGTGCTGGACGTGCAGACCGCGTGAGACGACGCTTCATCCAGTCCCAAACATGCTCAATGGGGGACAGATCCGGAGATCTTGCTGGCCAGGGTAGTTGACTTACACCTTCTAGAGCACGTTGGGTGGCACGGGATACATGCGGACGTGCATTGTCCTGTTGGAACAGCAAGTTCCCTTGCCGGTCTAGGAATGGTAGAACGATGGGTTCGATGACGGTTTGGATGTACCGTGCACTATTCAGTGTCCCCTCGACGATCACCAGTGGTGTACGGCCAGCGTAGGAGATCGCTCCCCACACCATGATGCCGGGTGTTGGCCCTGTGTGCCTCGGTCGTATGCAGTCCTGATTGTGGCGCTCACCTGCACGGCGCCAAACACGCATACGACCATCATTGGCACCAAGGCAGAAGCGACTCTCATCGCTGAAGACGACACGTCTCCATTCGTCCCTCCATTCACGCCTGTCGCGACACCACTGGAGGCGGGCTGCACGATGTTGGGACGTGAGCGGAAGACGGCCTAACGGTGTGCGGGACCGTAGCCCAGCTTCATGGAGACGGTTGCGAATGGTCCTCGCCAATACCCCAGGAGCAACAGTGTCCCTAATTTGCTGGGAAGTGGCGGTGCGGTCCCCTACGGCACTGCGTAGGATCCTACGGTCTTGGCGTGCATCCGTGCGTCGCTGCGGTCCGGTCCCAGGTCGACGGGCACGTGCACCTTCCGCCGACCACTGGAGACAACATCGATGTACTGTGGAGACCTCATGCCCCACGTGTTGAGCAATTCGGCGGTACGTCCACCCGGCCTCCCGCATGCCCACTATACGCCCTCGCTCAAAGTCCGTCAACTGCACATACGGTTCACGTCCACGCTGTCGCGGCATGCTACCAGTGTTAAAGACTGCGATGGAGCTCCGTATGCCACGGCAAACTGGCTGACACTGACGGCGGCGGTGCACAAATGCTGCGCAGCTAGCGCCATTCGACGGCCAACACCGCGGTTCCTGGTGTGTCCGCTGTGCCGTGCGTGTGATCATTGCTTGTACAGCCCTCTCGCAGTGTCCGGAGCAAGTATGGTGGGTCTGACACACCGGTGTCAATGTGTTCTTTTTTCCATTTCCAGGAGTGTATATTCTGCTAACAGTCATTGGATCTCGACCAACGTGAGCAGCAATGTCGCTATACGATAAACCGCAATTACGATAGGCTACAATCGGACCTTTATCAAAGTCTGAAACGTTATGGTACGCATTTCTCCTCCTTACACGAGGCATCACAACAACGTTTCACCAGGCAACGCCGGTCAACTGCTGTTTGTGTATGAGAAATCGGTTGGAAACTTTCCTCATGTCAGCACGTTGTAGGTGTCGCCACCGGCGCCAACCTTGTGTGAACGCTCTGAAAAGCTAATAATTTGCATGTCACAGCATCCTCTTTCCGTCGGTTAAATTTCTCGTCAGTAGCAGATCATCTTCGTGGTGCAGCAGTGTTAATGTCCAGTAGTGTATAACCCAAATGTGCCACGGGTACACTATTCCAATCTTATTGAAGTAAATATCGAATTCGGAATTTCTTTTTAGAACACTGGCCTCATACTCAGGCATAGCGTGTTACAAATCTCAATCTCCCTATCGGCATTTAAATTTTCCATGATTTCCCTAAAACATTTATAGTGAGTACTAGGAAGTTTTAAATCGGCCACAGCCTGTTCATTCTTCAGCTTTGTTTAACTGAAACAGAATTCTGACTCTAATCATCTCGACTTTGGCAAGATGTTGAATTCTGATCTTACTGCGTAAGGAGGAGTTCAGATTATTCAGCAATTACACAGCTGAATAAATAAGATATAATTACGGTTAGGCCGAGAAACACTGAAGATCCTGAGAAAAAATTATTTGATTTAGTAGCACTCTGTAACCAATGTTTCTTGGCATGCACTGTATGTTTGTAGCAAACTGAACATATGTTTACAGATTACCCTCTGCTAAAGATTCCAATATACAATGTGAATGGTAATAGTGTGATACAGAAAAGACGCGCACATAAAATAGGCGTAAGACTCTAACCAGATAATTTTCTACATATTGTAGTGACGAGTGACTTTCGTCATGCTGTTCTCTATTTCACCCAGTTAGCTATGGATATTTGAACGCAGAAATTCGTTTACTGAAAGGATTAAGGAACTAGATGCCGATCGATTAAAAGATTATTACAGTGATGAATTATACCGACTGCTTTAAACTAGTGGAGCATTTTTCCGTTTTAGAGGGGAGTCCGCTTAATTTAATCCCTGGCGGCAGAGTTGAGCTGCGTGCTGGAGAGAAAGAGCTCCGATTTGAGCCTTTAGTTACCGGCGTTGGCGCACCGGACGGAAATCTGCGCTCGCGAAGCCATTTCATTCACTTCAGACCGTCGACGTTCCACGTCATTTCCAGAGGTTTTTTTCCCTCTGGGCTGCGGGCAGTGCACCTCCAGAGAGATTGAAATCGACGGGGAAGATGGAAGAGCTGGCAGCTCTCGTCCGTAATGGGAATGATCAACAGATTGCGCTGTAACGTTTCGTCTGAGAAACAAGAGTTCGACTCCCCTTCGGTTTTGCTTCTAAACAACAAGAAAACCTTATTGTCGGATGTAGATTCTTTGGCGTATTTTTCAGTCTATGAAATTACAAGTTGCCGATGATCTTGCAGACAAAAAAACCTAGCGGTAGACTGGTACACTTTTCTCACAGCCATAAAAAAAGACTAAAATTCTGACTGTTATTTGATTCGTACTGCCATGTCGACTTAATTGTGTATTAGCGAATTCTTCCACACTTAAATTTTCAAAAGTTATTGGTGAATACGGAGAATACGCATCTACATCTACAACTGCATCCACACTCTACCAACCCCTTGAAGTGCATGGCAGAGTGTACTTTCCAATGTACCAGTTTTTAGGGTTTTTTTCCCGTTCCAGTCATGTATGAAGCGCAGAAACAATGACTGCATAAACACCTCTATGAGCTTTATAATTAGTCTAATCTTCTCTTTACGGTCCCTACGAGAGCGACACAGAGAGGGTTGTAGTATATTCCTAGATTCATTACTTAAAGCTGTTTCTTTAAACTTCGTAAGTAAGCTATCATGGGATAGTAAGAGGCCATTTTCAAGCCTCGGTCAGTTGTGTTCTCTCATCATATCCGTAACGCTCTCTCACAGTTCAAAAAACCTGTGACCATTGCTACTGTCCTTTGATTACGTATAATATCCCTTGTTAATCCTTTCTGGTAGGCGTCCAACACACTTGAGTAATGTTCTAGAATGGATCACACTAGTATTTTGAAAACCATTTCCTTTGCCGGCCGGTGTGGCCAAGCGGTTAAAGGCGCTACAGTCTGGAACCGCGTGACCGCTCCGGTCGCAGGTTCGAATCCTGCCTCGGGCATGGATGTGTGTGATGTCCATAGGTTAGTTAGGTTTAAGTAGTTCTAAGTTCTAGGGGACTGATGACCTTAGAAGTTAAGTCCCATAGTGCTCAGAGCCATTTGAACCATTTTCTTTGTAGACTGACCGCATTTCCCTAGTATTCTGTCAATGAACCGAAGTTTGCCACCTACTTTATCTACCACTATTGAAAGGAATTAGCGCATGTTTTGAAAATACGGTATGCCATACCAATAATACACCTAACTGACAACTAGCTTTGTTACCAATTATATTCTCTACGGCTAAAGTATAGTAAAAATATTACATCCTCGTTTATTTTTTTCAAATAATACAAATCTCTCAGATTTCCAATCTAGAGAGTTTGTCAAAATGGTACCTCTTTTGGATGAGTGTCACTGTTATCATCTTATGACAGGATCCTGGTAGGTGATTCCATAGAGCCAGAATCAACCTGCTATACTTCTACAGATAGCAAGTTGTTTGTTTGCATCCATAATGCAGTCCCAACTAATATTATTTCCACACATATAAAAATTGCATACATACGCTTCATGTTACTAAACACGACAGAAAGTACCCCCTCACCTTTCTTAAGAAAACTGTACCAAATATCACACGTACTAGCCCCAAAACTATTTTCTGAGCTCATAAGTCTCTTTTAAGCAATTCTCCCAGAAAACTAACATTTGTTAAATGGTTCAAATGGCTCTGAGCACTATGGGACTTAACATCTGAGGTCATCAGTCCCCTAGAACGTAGAACTACTTAAACCTAACTAACCTGAGGACATCACACACATCCATGCCCCAGGCAGGATTCGAACCTGCGACCGTAGCGGTAGCGCGGTTCCAGACTGAATTGCCTAGAACCGCTCGGCCACATCGGCCGGCTAACATTTGTTATTGTAAATCATCATTCCACATACAATGGAACCGTAGACAGCAAAGAGGGTGGCTTGTATAGCTGTAAACTGACTACTCTCAAAACTGTAACTCCGTCACAGTTACATTTAATCAATTTTAAAATCTATTGAAAACAAAACCAAAGATACGCTTCAACATTTTGCTTTATATTCGCACGAAATATGTTTTTATTTCATTATAGGCTATTTAATAAGGTTTTTTTTATAATGTGTACCATTGGCTGAAAGAGTAGATAATGCAAGATCCAGGGAACTTCAGTGACAGACATTACGGTACAGACAGCAGCGTACAGTTTGATGCAACATGCGTGAGGGATAATAATGATAATAGCTCACGGAATCGTCATTCGCTTGCCGAGCTGCGATTTATAGTGTACAGTATCTAGCTTTAGCCTCTTCGCATTTTGGTATAAATGTACGATGAGTAACAGTATCAAGTGCAGCTCCTGGTTACACGCAGCTGGTGGCTACATCTTTACTCGACTCTGTATATCTATCGTTACGTTACGTAGCTAAGAGATGAAGGAAAGTCATTACACTCCAGCACAGAATGTGTTCCACCACTCAACAGCCGGCCTCTCATTACTACCCTTCTTGTTAGCAGATGGATGTCTCGCCCTCGCCTGGTTTTCACAAAGGATCTTCCGCTCTTCAGTTCGTTTCACATTAAGGAAACATTACTCCGCTTATGAACGCTTTCTGCGCATCCCTACTACTGACATCTATCCAGCTGTACTTGTTACTCTCACACACAAAGGCATATTTAAGAAAAACTAAGTTTCCAATTTTTTTTATTATATCCAGTGACTCAGACAAAGCTAAATTTATATATGGCTATCGCTTGCCCCTTTGTCCCACATAGTGCGCGGGGTTGGCGTGGTTAAATCGGATTTGGCATGTTAATGTGAAGGGATGGCCAGATGCCCTTCCTGCCGCCACCCCGTACCTCCAGGGACGGAATCAGAGTACCCCATCTGTCTGCGTCTAGTGGAAATCATGGAAAAGTGCGGATGTGTGTCAAATGTCTGTGAGTCGTGTAACTAAGGCGGGATGTGGGGACCAGCCCGGTATTCACCTAGAGGGATGTGGAAAACCGCCTAAAAACCACATCCAGGCTCGCTGGAACACCGGCCCTCGTCGTTAATCCGGCGAGCGGATTCGATCCGGGGCCGGTGCGCCTGCCCGAGTCCAGGAAGCAGCGCATTAGCGCTCTCGGCTAACCTGGCGGGTTAAAGCTAAATTTATATATCTGGTTCACGTATTACTTGTTTCCGTTGAAAAATTCAACCTATCTTCTATTTTACGCCTATTTATCCATTTATGTTAATGACCCTCCTGTATGTACTACACTAAACTCCGTCCGAACGGGCCTTGGAAGGCCCAACGGTACCGACCGGCCGCCGTGTCGTCCTCAGACCACAGGCGTCACCTGATGTGAATATGGAGGGCCATGTGGTCAGCACATCGCTCTCCCAGCCGTATGTCAGTTTATGAGGCCGGAGCCACTTCTTGTCAATCAAATAGCTCGCGAGACTCCCTTCCTGATGTATCCCTTGTCACTAATTTTTTTCCTCTTCTTCCAACATTGCTTGAAATATTCAGTACAACATTTTGCATTCTGTTTGTTAAATGTGATTCAAAGTAGTTGTGTTCCTCGCGATTAATATCATTGTGAAGAAAAGTAAAAAATGAGTTCTAACAAGGAAATAAAGTGTTTACGGAACCATGTCCATATAGCACATTTTATTCCTGTATGTGTGAGGAATGTTTCCTGAAAGCTTGGCCGTACCATTTTATTATACTCTGATAGTGCGCATTAACATTTCTAGGGGAACTTAAATATTTCGCCAACATCTGGTGTGCTCTCTTAGCGCTAGTTGGTTACTGTGATCTGCTTGTCAGGCCTTTCCATTTATTTTTCCTTGCATTACCTTAGCAAAACACGAATTTCATTAGTAGCTTGTTCCGATTTAATTACTTCTGTTGTTTGCAATGCCGATGGGGTTTATTTACATTCCAGTTTTGTGTATACTGCTGGAACGCCTGAAGGTGTAGCCTTAATTCAGTATTCTTCCTAAATGGATGTATAAATAAAATGGTAAAAATTAAAAAAGATGTTCTTCTCCTTGAGACCCGAGTGTTCGAGAACTACTGCATGATTTTTTTATTCTGTTAGCATAACACTTATCTAAGCAAACGACGATACATGCGGGTAAAACGACGAAACAGTTTGCCGATGCGTAATTCGGCTATGTTCAGGTACTTACTCATAATGTAGCTGACATCACAGATTTGAACAAATGCTTCGAGCGAAGGCGTCGATATTGTTTCATTTCTGCAGAGTCAGTGTCACAGATTTCCTTATTGGATCAGTAGTATGCCAAAAGTACATTATAAAGAATGACAAAGAGACAAAGATGGACTCTTGTTTAATAGTAACATTTCTAAAATGTGTACTAAACTAAGACTGTTACATTTAGGTTCAAAATAAACTCATTGAGCCCGAAAGATATAGTTAATGGCAATTCCTACATGTATAAGAAAAATATGAGTGCGGCTATAGAATCCTTCGGGAGAAATTTTAGCAAAACATTTTTCAAAGAATCCTAAACAGTTCAGGTTGAACATTAATTCACTTAGCCTATCGAAAGCTCTCTTTTATTCATTCTGTGTTCATTTTGGTGCTAAAACAACAATCTATTAAACGAAAGCAAGAGTCTTCTGAAGATTAATACTTTGTTATGTAAGACTGGCATACTACGCTACAAACCATAATCATAAGTAGAAATTTTCACATTCAGATAAGGAGAGTAGGGCAGTAGCACGTTACTTGTAACGTTGTTACTAATAACAGTTACTTTTCAAAGATAACGGCCAGTAACGGCGTTGCTATTTCCATGAGGCAACTCTAACTGTAACTAAGTTTCTTTTATCGGTAACGATTTAACGAAGGTGTCGTTACTTCTTTTTTTCGCACGTAACATATTTTTCTGTGAGTATCTCAAGACGGTGTAATAATTTCCATTAGTCTGGAAAACAATTGTTTTGAAATTAAATCTTTTCTTGCTGAAAACCTTCGAGTTCGGTGCTGCTGCCGGTAAGATATTTTCTTCCCGCAGCCCAGCTGAACACCGCGTCTTATCGGTGTCATGTTTCTGCACGTGTTTCTCTCTCATTTTCTCCCAGACGTCATTTGGTCAACAATATGTCTGCTAAAGAAATTCCGACATCTGCTGCAATCGGCTATTGGAATACATCCAAAGGTGACAAGGGAAAACTTGTGCCGGAGCGTTGTTTGAATCCGGATTTCCCGCTTATTGTGAGCAGTCGTTTATCTTTCGTCATGTATATACGGCTGTAGGTTCGTAAATGGTTCCCTCTATTTCGGACAGGTCCGAAAGAACAGACACCACACATATAAATTAAAAATATTGTTTTAATGGCATAGAGTGAATGATCATTGTTAAAGTAAGTGGATTAAGAACAAATATTAAATGTGTGTACCTCATTTAAGTACAGTAGAACAGTAATAAGGGATAATTTGTGTTCTGGGGATATAACAGGGTAGATGGGTAAAGGGCAAAAAGGGTGGGGTGGGGGGAGGGGGTTTGGAGTTAGAAGTGCAAGGGACGGTAGTTCGGTGAATTATGGTTTGCAACTTCCTCCATCATAAGTCTGCAAACTGAAGAAACAACCTCAGTGTGTGTCACAAACTTATACCAAACCTTCCGTAGCTCCCCTTATGACAGCCTCGGGGGAGAGGATTAGCTATGTATTTTCAGAGTGAATTAATACTACACGGAATACAGATATGAGTTACTGATAATACTAAATAATACTAATGTATGAAACGCGTATGGACAGATCCTATGTAAATCTATGCACACTGCTAGAGGGAAAATTGTATGACGAGTGGAGCGTTATTCCGAGAAAGACAACTTCCCCAACCACTAGTTTTGCTCGCTTTTCAACTTAGACATACTATACCTCCACCACATTTTCTGTCCAATTCGGCTTATGTGAATAGACAAAATAACTTCAATGAGCTCGTGTTCATACAGTGGAGTTATTTTCATTTTCTTGAGCGAGTACTTACTTATAGTTGTTAAGTGAGCTTTTATGTAAAACACCTTGCTATAAAGATAGGCTGAGCCGCACTTAATTTGGAAGTGTGATGTCAGTGATCCGTTACTGTTGGTGGGAAAGGGATTGGTTGGTATATCATCATGATTTTCTATCATTTACATCATACTGGCCGGCCGTTGTGGCCGAGCGGTTCTAGGTGCTTCAGTCTGAGACCGCGCGACCGCTACGGTCGCAGGTTCGAATCCTGCCTCGGGCATGGATGTGTGTAATGTCCTTAGGTTAATTAGGTTTAAGTAGTTCTAAGTTCTAGGTGACTGATGACCTCAGATGTTAAGTCCCATAGTGCTCAGAGCCATTTCAACCATTTGAACAACATATTGTAAAGCCATGTAACCATCTTTTAGTCAGTTTGTGGTGAATTAATGAATCATCATAAAGTTGTTGCACTTCTCTCACCATTAATTGCATTACTGGCGGACTGCATAAATTTCTTTCGTTCAGGAACTGCTGGTACTTATAGACTGGTCTGCGCTGAGTCGAGACGCTTACAAGAAATCCACAGTATAACGTGCAAGTTGGGTGTGAATATGTATGACACAATGGTACTGATCATGTTCATGTCTACAACTATAATCCGTTGTCATTAGAGTTGTAAAACGACCGTAGGGTATTTTAGATCATCATAAGCAAGTGTAAACTACGGTAGTTTTCGTAGTAACCTTGGTCAGTTAAGATCGTAATCGCGTAACCTATACGTTAGGTGTGTTGCATACCTAAAGGGAGTTACCTTATTTAGATCTCTTTGCTAGCGTATGAGATCAGATCTTACTAGATTCCCCGAGAAACCGGAAATGGTGAGCCGTGTACAAACTGAGTGAGGCTATATAAAGGATTGTTACTTACGGAACACGTTCTAGGTAATTGTCTTCCTGCCTGTTACTTAAAAATAAGCAGTATTTATAGCAAAATTGAAACTGTCACCGATTAATTCAGGTTTTATTCGGAAATTGTTGATTTGGTACGTGAAACAGAGGGATGTTGGAGTAAAAATTGGAAAACAATATAGATTTATCAGACAGTGTCAGAAAATTGTATTCTAACAAAAGAATTAAAATTAGAAAAAATACCACAAAAAACATATCAAACATAAGAGCCACTGGTACTGAAGACAATAAAGCGGACATTGTCGAATACATATTGATAGCATGTTACACTTGGGCACGCTCTTCAGTGTGAGCCGGCCTTGGTGGCCGTGGGGTTCTAGGCGCTCCAGTCCTGAGCCGTGCTGCTGCTACGGTCGCAGGTTCGAGTCCTGCCTCGGGCATGGGTGTGTGTGATGTCCTTAGGTTAGTTAGGTTTAAGTAGTTCTAAGTTCTGGGGGACTGATGACCACAGCAGTTTAGTCCCATAGTGCTCAGAGCCATTTGAACCATTCTTCAGTGTGACGTCTCCAGCGGCTGAGTATTTCTACATAACAGCGCACTTAACAACTACAAATAAATACTAACTTAGCTCAACGGAATTATTTTGTCTACTCACATAAGAGAACTGAACAAGAAATGCTGGAGAGGTATGGTCTGCCTGTAAACTGAAAGCAGAGCAGTTCTCATGACAGGGGAAGTGGTATTTCCCGGAAGAGCGCTACAGCTCCCACACAAGGTGATTAAGAATGTTTCCCCTCTGTCAGAGTAGAACAGTGTGTAGAGATTTACTTATAATCCGTCCATTAGCATTTCTTTCGTTAGTATTATTACTAATTCATATCTCTATTCGATGTAATGTTGACGCACCTTGCGAAACATAAACATCCCTCTGGCATGTCTGCACACTACGTCGTCTGTCAACGTGTGTTGCCAAATACACTCCTGGAAATTGAAATAAGAACACCGTGAATTCATTGTCCCAGGAAGGGGAAACTTTATTGACACATTCCTGGGGTCAGATACATCACATGATCACACTGACAGAACCACAGGCACATAGACACAGGCAACAGAGCATGCACAATGTCGGCACTAGTACAGTGTATATCCACCTTTCGCAACAATGCAGGCTGCTATTCTCCCATGGAGACGATCGTAGAGATGCTGGATGTAGTCCTGTGGAACGGCTTGCCATGCCATTTCCACCTGGCGCCTCAGTTGGACCAGCGTTCGTGCCGGACGTGCAGACCGCGTGAGACGACGCTTCATCCAGTCCCAAACATGCTCAATGGGGGACAGATCCGGAGATCTTGCTGGCCAGGGTAGTTGACGTACACCTTCTAGAGCACGTTGGGTGTCACGGGATACATGCGGACGTGCATTGTCCTGTTGGAACAGCAAGTTCCCTTGCCGGTCTAGGAATGGTAGAACGATGGGTTCGATGACGGTTTGGATGTACCGTGCACTATTCAGTGTCCCCTCGACGATCACCAGTGGTGTACGGCCAGTGTAGGAGATCGCTCCCCACACCATGATGCCGGGTGTTGGCCCTGTGTGCCTCGGTCGTATGCAGTCCTGATTGTGGCGCTCACCTGCACGGCGCCAAACACGCATACGACCATCATTGGCACCAAGGCAGAAGCGACTCTCATCGCTGAAGACGACACGTCTCCATTCGTCCCTCCATTCACGCCTGTCGCGACACCACTGGAGGCGGGCTGCACGATGTTGGGGCGTGAGCGGAAGACGGCCTAACGGTGTGCGGGACCGTAGCCCAGCTTCATGGAGACGGTTGCGAATGATCCTCGCCGATACCCCAGGAGCAACAGTGTCCCTAATTTGCTGGGAAGTGGCGGTGCGGTCCCCTACGGCACTGCGTAGGATCCTACGGTCTTGGCGTGCATCCGTGCGTCGCTGCGGTCCGGTCCCAGGTCGACGGGCACGTGCACCTTCCGCCGACCACTGGCGACAACATCGATGTACTGTGGAGACCTCACGCCCCACGTGTTGAGCAATTCGGCGGTACGTCCACCCGGCCTCCCGCATGCCCACTATACGCCCTCGCTCAAAGTCCGTCAACTGCACATAAGGTTCACGTCCACGCTGTCGCGGCATGCTACCAGTGTTAAAGACTGCGATGGAGCTCCGTATGCCACGGCCAACTGGCTGACACTGACGGCGGCGGTGCACAAATGCTGCACAGCTAGCGCCATTCGACGGCCAACACCGCGGTTCCTGGTGTGTCCGCTGTGCCGTGCGTGTGATCATGCTTGTACAGCCCTCTCGCAGTGTCCGGAGCAAGTATGGTGGGTCTGACACACCGGTGTCAATGTGTTCTTTTTTCCATTTCCAGGAGTGTAGTTCCAATTGCGGACGCGCTGGTGTTTGCCAACAAGACAAAAGCAAGACTCGTCACTAAAAGTGATCCGCTCGACTTTCCCGTACGCCGTACATGAAGCCAAACGGCAAGCAGTAATAGGGTCCAAACAGCGCGCAGCAGGGTACAATGAACATCCAGCCTCCTGCAGCCCCATATGTGACCCCTCTCGAACGCATCTAAATATTCGAATTTCTGCTTCGTCTCTGATGGGTGTTGTTTTACTGAAGGTATCGAAGTCCGTAATAATAATAACATTTTCTATGAAACACTTACATGGGGTGTGCCACTTACAATGTACCAGTCCTTTTTCTCGAGAACGTTGCGTCCGAGTTTCTTCGGGCAACGTAAATTTCAGACAAAATACTAAGAACGAACACAACAGTGAATATCATACGTCTAGAACCCGCCGAAATAGTGATGAAACGAGACCAATTTCGCAGTTCAACTGAGAAGAGGATCCAAAATGAGGATTTTTGAATAATAATCTTAAAATTGAATTTTTTTTGTCCGTATCGAGTTTTCGTGCTTTTGGCCGAATTGGATGGTATCACAGTATCATTCTTAACGGCAGCGGTAGATTACATGTCACTTAGGGTCGTAAGAAATGTATTGCAGCGAAACATCAAACGATAGATCGAATTCGGAAAACTTGGCGGTTGCTGCTAGCTATACGCACACCCCAGGTAACCGAAAGTGTACTCCGATGGGCTTCGACGGAGAGCTTGGAGCAAAACGAAAAGCATATTGAACACTTTTTACAGCGAACCACAATTAATCATGTGTGGTCCTCCGTAATAACTTCTTAACAAGAAGTTTATTTACAATTTTAGACTCAGAAGGTGCATCTTTATACAGGTAGCCGACTAGCAAGTTATTTCCCTAATACAACAATAAAGGAAGTTTTAAACACCCCACAAAATTGGTTTACTTCCCATAGTGTTGCTCAATCTGTCGCAGCAAGAAGAATGTTCTAATGATATCGAATCAGCACAATACATCAAATTTTTTCGAATTTTTTTTACGGTCTGAACTTTAGTTACTTGGATCCTCGTTTCGGAGTTTGACACATTTCTTGTTGCATTCTTCTGCCTTCCTTCCTTCACAAATATAGCTTTTTTGGCTGGATCCCCTCTTGGTTTCTTCGTCTTCTCCTTCTTCTTCCTCCATCTTGTAGCTGTCGTTCCTATATTCTCCTTCGCCAGTTGATTTTAACCAATTCTGATCATGTGCCACTTCAGTTTACTCTCCTCTATTTCTTCAAATACATGTTTTTCGACCCCCATTATTTTATTTGTCTATTCATTAGTCTTCCGTTGTAGTATCGATATTCGACAACATCTCATCGAATCATTTTCTACGAGCTGCTAATCTTCGTCAATCTCACTGCGCCATTGTCCACATTTCTGCTCTATGCAGTAATAGACTTTCAATAATTGCCTCATACAATTATCTACTGTCAGATTCATAATTTTTATGACCATAATACGGGATATCTTTTATCTTGTACTAATTTTGCCCGTGGTTTCTGTGTTGAAATATCTCTTGTAACTGTCTGTTTTAGCATTTAACGTACGCAAATATTTTTATTTCTCAAAAGGAGGGTACAGTTCCTGTGTTAATCTCAATTTGTTCATTTTATTCTGCCGTACGGTAACATACTGTATTTCGTTTCCTTTTCCTGATAACCATTACCAAAAGTGTTTTGTGCAAAAAATGCGTTACCACACAGAATTTATGGTTCACTCGTTAAGTGTTGTTCAATTCGTCAGCTGCATGGGAATTGTACTGATGATAGACAAAAAGTATTTAAATGTGACAGCACTAGTCATCAACTACACTAATTTTCTAGAATCTTCAAAACTGAAATTCTGAGTTCATAACGTCTGCTGAATTTTTTTAGCGGATCCAGGTAACTGATGGCTTACCATTAAGTTCTTCGTTAATAACTTCCTTAAAACACATTTTGCCTGAAAAAGCTCTGACACGAAGTTTTCGATAAATGATCTGTTAGAGTAAGTTTGGTACGGATGGGGCTCCCGGCCGACAACGACACAAGCTCAATTTTTTTGCAATTGGTAAACACAGTATACTTTGGGAGGTCATGAAGGTAAGGGTACAGCGCTGTGGGAATATTATTTATCATTTGTTTATCTGATGATGTAACACTTGCTGGCGAAATTTGAGTCATTTTGATAGGTTCCTTAACAATGAGCATACCCAGAAAACATCATTTATCTGCAGTACATATCCCTCTCTATACCAAACATATGTTAAGAATCATAAATACGGGTTACCAGGTAGATTTCCAAAAGGCGTCGAACATCTCACGACAACACCAAGCTATAACAAGGATACCGACATGTGGAGTATAATATTAGCTATTTGAAACTTCCTGGCAGATTAAGCTATTTGGCTAGAATTAAGAATTTATCACCAACAGAAACCATGTAAGTAGGCTGTTTAGGTTTTTATGTTGGTAACGCCACGTAGTGCTCTGTATGAAACTCGTTGACTGTACTGTGTGCAATCTGTGGCTGGTTGGACTCATTGTTGAAATATTCGCTTGTGTAGTGTTGGGTTGTTGGATGTGAACAACATGTAGCGTTGTGCAGTTGGAGGTGAGCCGCCAGCAGTGGTGGATGTGGAGAGAGAGATGCCAGAGTTTTGAGAGCAGACGATCTGGACGTGTGTCCGTCAGTAAAAGGAAATCTGTAAGACTGGATATCATGAACTGATATACGTATATACGAGGCCTGTTCAGAAAGTAAGCTCCGATTGATTGCCAAATTGAAACCACAGTGAACATCAGAAATGTTTTACTTGTAACAATTAGCTACACCTTTCAGCTACTTCTCTACGTAGTCGCCGTTCTGACTTAGACTTTTGTCATAGCGTTGTACCAACTTTTCAATAGCCTCATCATAGAAGGCAGCCGCCAGTGCTTTCCGCCAATTCTCCACGCTGGCCTACACCTCGTTGTCTGTGTCAAAATGTTGTCTTCAAAGACAGCGGTTCATGTGACCAGAGATGAAACTCAGGGGGAGACAATTGCGGACTGTATTGTGGGTAATCTCACATTTCCATTTGAAAACGATGCAGGAGCATCTTCATTGCCCCTGCAGAATGCGGCTGAGAATTGTCTTGAAGACGAAACAGCACGACAGTTATGTAATGTTAGCTGCATAGCTTCAGGCGAAATTTCTCACCAGGCCCTCGTACTTGGCGGCAGACACTATTTTCTAGACATCTATACGCACTCACTGCGAGCTCAGAAATGAGAAGAGCGACGTGATGCTAACTGGGGTTATACTAGAGACACTACCCAACACATCTGTACAAAGCTTTATCGGATTTTCATAGTCGTTTCCATTTCGCGACCGATCGGATCTTACTTTCTGAACGCCCCTCGTATATATATATATATATATATATATATATATATATATATATATATATATATATATATATATATATATTCCTGGAAATGGAAAAAAGAACACATTGACACCAGTGTGTCAGACCCACCATACTTGCTCCGGACACTGCGAGAGGGCTGTACAAGCAATGATCACACGCACGGCACAGCGGACACACCAGGAACCGCGGTGTTGGCCGTCGAATGGCGCTAGCTGCGCAGCATTTGTGCACCGCCGCCGTCAGTGTCAGCCAGTTGGCCGTGGCATACGGAGCTCCATCGCAGTCTTTAACACTGGTAGCATGCCGCGACAGCGTGGACGTGAACCGTATGTGCAGTTGACGGACTTTGAGCGAGGGCGTATAGTGGGCATGCGGGAGGCCGGGTGGACGTACCGCCGAATTGCTCAACACGTGGGGCGTGAGGTCTCCACAGTACATCGATGTTGTCGCCAGTGGTCGGCGGAAGGTGCACGTGCCCGTCGACCTGGGACCGGACCGCACCGACGCACGGATGCACGCCAAGACCGTAGGATCCTACGCAGTGCCGTAGGGGACCGCACCGCCACTTCCCAGCAAATTAGGGACATTGTTGCTCCTGGGGTATCGGCGAGGACCATTCGCAACCGTCTCCATGAAGCTGGGCTACGGTCCCGCACACCGTTAGGCCGTCTTCCGCTCACGCCCCAACATCGTGCAGCCCGCCTCCAGTGGTGTCGCGACAGGCGTGAATGGAGGGACGAATGGAGACGTGTCGTCTTCAGCGATGAGAGTCGCTTCTGCCTTGGTGCCAATGATGGTCGTATGCGTGTTTGGCGCCGTGCAGGTGAGCGCCACAATCAGGACTGCATACGACCGAGGCACACAGGGCCAACACCCGGCATCATGGTGTGGGGAGCGATCTCCTACACTGGCCGTACACCACTGGTGATCGTCGAGGGGACACTGAATAGTGCACGGTACATCCAAACCGTCATCGAACCCATCGTTCTACCATTCCTAGACCGGCAAGGGAACTTGCTGTTCCAACAGGACAATGCACGTCCGCATGTATCCCGTGACACCCAACGTGCTCTAGAAGGTGTAAGTCAAGTACCCTGGCCAGCAAGATCTCCGGATCTGTCCCCCATTGAGCATGTTTGGGACTGGATGAAGCGTCGTCTCACGCGGTCTGCACGTCCGGCACGAACGCTGGTCCAACTGAGGCGCCAGGTGGAAATGGCATGGCAAGCCATTCCACAGGACTACATCCAGCATCTCTACGATCGTCTCCATGGGAGAATAGCAGCCTGCATTGCTGCGAAATGTGGATATACACTGTACTAGTGCCGACATTGTGCATGCTCTGTTGCCTGTGTCTGTGTGCCTGTGGTTCTGTCAGTGTGATCATATCATGTGATGTATCTGACCCCAGGAATGTGTCAATAAAGTTTCCCCTTCCTGGGACAATGAATTCACGGTGTTCTTATTTCAATTTCCAGGAGTATATATATATATATATATATATATATATATATATATATATATATATATATATATATATACTCCTGGAAATGGAAAAAAGAACACATTGACACCGGTGTGTCAGACCCACCATACTTGCTCCGGACACTGCGAGAGGGCTGTACAAGCAATGATCACACGCACGGCACAGCGGACACACCAGGAACCGCGGTGTTGGCCGTCGAATGGCGCTAGCTGCGCAGCATTTGTGCACCGCCGCCGTCAGTGTCAGCCAGTTGGCCGTGGCATACGGAGCTCCATCGCAGTCTTTAACACTGGTAGCATGCCGCGACAGCGTGGGCGTGAACCGTATGTGCAGTTGACGGACTTTGAGCGAGGGCGTATAGTGGGCATGCGGGAGGCCGGGTGGACGTACCGCCGAATTGCTCAACACGTGGGGCGTGAGGTCTCCACAGTACATCGATGTTGTCGCCAGTGGTCGGCGGAAGGTGCACGTGCCCGTCGACCTGGGACCGGACCGCACCGACGCACGGATGCACGCCAAGACCGTAGGATCCTACGCAGTGCCGTAGGGGACCGCACCGCCACTTCCCAGCAAATTAGGGACACTGTTGCTCCTGGGGTATCGGCGAGGACCATTCGCAACCGTCTCCATGAAGCTGGGCTACGGTCCCGCACACCGTTAGGCCGTCTTCCGCTCACGCCCCAACATCGTGCAGCCCGCCTCCAGTGGTGTCGCGACAGGCGTGAATGGAGGGACGAATGGAGACGTGTCGTCTTCAGCGATGAGAGTCGCTTCTGCCTTGGTGCCAATGATGGTCGTATGAGTGTTTGGCGCCGTGCAGGTGAGCGCCACAATCAGGACTGCATACGACCGAGGCACACAGGCCAACACCCGGCATCATGGTGTGGGGAGCGATCTCCTACACTGGCCGTACACCACTGGTGATCGTCGAGGGGACACTGAATAGTGCACGGTACATCCAAACCGTCATCGAACCCATCGTTCTACCATTCCTAGACCGGCAAGGGAACTTGCTGTTCCAACAGGACAATGCACGTCCGCATGTATCCCGTGACACCCAACGTGCTCTAGAAGGTGTACGTCAACTACCCTGGCCAGCAAGATCTCCGGATCTGTCCCCCATTGAGCATGTTTGGGACTGGATGAAGCGTCGTCTCACGCGGTCTGCTCGTCCAGCACGAACGCTGGTCCAACTGAGGCGCCAGGTGGAAATGGCATGGCAAGCCGTTCCACAGGACTACATCCAGCATCTCTACGATCGTCTCCATGGGAGAATAGCAGCCTGCATTGCTGCGAAAGGTGGATATACACTGTACTAGTGCCGACATTGTGCATGCTCTGTTGCCTGTGTCTATGTGCCTGTGGTTCTGTCAGTGTGATCATGTGATGTATCTGACCCCAGGAATGTGTCAATAAAGTTTCCCCTTCCTGGGACAATGAATTCACGGTGTTCTTATTTCAATTTCCAGGAGTGTATATTATTAAGGTAAATACATTGTTTGTTCTCTATCAAAAACTTTCATTTGCTAACTATGCCTATCAGTAGTTAGTGCCTTCAGTAGTTAGAATCTTTTATTTAGGTGGCAGTATTGGCGCTCGCTGTATTGTAGTAGTTCGAGTAACGAAGATTTTTGTGAGGTAAGTGATTCATGAAAGGTATAGGTTATTGTTTGTCAGGGCCATTCTTTTGTGGGGATTATTGAAAGTCAGATTGCGTTGCGCTAAATATATTGTGTGTCAGTTTAGTGATGATCAGAATAAGTAAAGAGAAATCTGTCTGAGTACGTTCAGTTTTACTCAGCTGTCTTTGTATCAAATAACGTTGAAGTTTACCAGCACAGTAATTCATAATTTTTCAATCAGTACGTTATCTTGGATAGCGAATTTCAAATGCTAAAACTCAATCCAGTTGTGCCACAAAGAGGCATATTAATGTACAGAAATGATGCGTCAGTGTGAAAAGTACTCCAAGGTTCTTTACTGTTCACTGTTGTGTGCAGAAAAGTAGCATCGTCGAGAAAAGTTAAGAATTTTTTTCTTGGTGCACTGTATGACCGCTTGCATAGATCTCGACAAATGTGAGGTAGTGCGATCCACACGAGGAAAAAAAATCATGCAGCAACTGAGCAGTCCAAGAAGTTTCGAGGCTGGATTAATAAAAACAGAGGGAAGTTAAGGTGGTGATTTTAATGTTTCAGTTGTTCTACATAGTCTGCCACCACTTGACGACAATGTACAGAGCGTTCGTAAACCCAAGTGTCAGGAAAGTTCTTCTTCGGGATGTTGTTCAACTTATGCGTCATATTCGCTTCTTCTTCGGTCTTGGCGAAACCTGGGAGACCCATTCAGCACTCTGTAGTTTTTGGTAGGTCGTACTGATAACACAAAGTCTCGTCACCCGTGATGATTTTTTTCCAGAAAATTAATGTCCGCGTTTTTCATTCCAATCAAATCGTGGCAGAAGTCCACGTAAGGTTGCTTTTTTGTTCGGGAGTCAAAGTGTTCGAGAAAAACTTTGCACACATTGTTCTCTTCTTGAAAACATTCTGGAGAAAGCCTTCAGCGCTTGATTTAGAGATGTTCAGTTCGTTAAGTCATTGCGGATTCTGACACAACGTTGACAAACTACGGTTGTACGTCCATTACTTGTCGCTGCATACCACAATTGACTGGACGAATGGACATCGGTTTTTACAGTTAGTTCAAGCTACCTCCGTAGTTACTGCACTGACATGAGGAATAAAATCAGTTTCGGATGGTGTTGATGGCATGTCCATAGAATCTGGAATATCTACTAAATATCCAGGCATGTGTGATATGGATACGACATACATGGTCCCATTTCTAATAGAGAGAAAACCATTCATAAAACTTTACGTTACTTTGAACACCAAGGAGTTCTGATACTGATGGTGCTACAAAAAATGGTTTTACCCTATAATTTTTCGATATAAGGACCATGTATCCTAGTTATTTATGAGTAAAGGTTCACTAAGTTTCACGTGAATAATGAACCACCAAGAGTTGTGGAATTTTTCACATGGGAGGGACGTTCAATAAGTATTGAAACACAATTTTTCCTGAAAGCAGGTTGGTTTTACTCAGGATTTCAAAACACCATTTTGTGCCCCATTATTTTGGCTACAAATCCCAATTTTTCAGTATAATCTCAGTTCAATGCGACGGCCTTACGCCACCTTACTGGAGGGCCAGTGTACCCGCATGATACCACTCTACTGGTCGATGTCGGAGCTAAAGTCTTGCTGTATCAATGACCTTCCCATAACCCACGTACCGCTTCCCGCGGAGTGCATCCTTCATTGGGCCAAACAGAAGAAGTATACGATGAAATTCTTTGTTCAGTTTCCTGAGGGCAGCACAATAGACTTCATGGTTGATCGTTGCATCATGAGGAAGGTCATAAAATAGAATAACCTCTTCAGACTCCCAGAAAACCGTCGCCATGACTTTACCGGCTCAGGGTGGGGCTTTGAACTTGTGAGAGGTGGCTTGTGACGATATTCGGCAAAATATTATTGCGATGAGCGTCGTAACGCGCAAACAACTCCCACAGGTGGCTCCTCGTTGCCCTTTATGGTCTTCTGCTGGGTGATGAAGAAACCAGGTGGCACACACCTTTGAGTACCCCAACTGGAGGATGAGTGTGTCAGCAGTCAATAGAGACCCTCAGTTGAGCAGGGAGGTGGGATGATTGGTGCACGTACACCCCTGCATGTCTTCGAGAGATTTGACAGAGGAACTGTAACAGGTCAGGTGTATCGGGACGTCATTTTGCACCACTATGTCCGCCTTTACAGGGGTGCAGTGGGTCTCACCTTCCTCCTGATGGATGATAACCCACGGACCCACCGAGCTGCCATCGTGGAGGAGCACCTTGAAACAGAAGATATCAGGCGAATGGAGTGGTCTGCCTGTTCTCCAGACCTAAACCCCATCGAGCACGTCTGGAATGCTCTCGGTCGATGATCGCTGCACGTCTTCAAACCACAACGACACTTTAGGATCTCCGACAGGCACTGGTGCAAAAATGGGAGGCTATGGCTCAGCAGCTGCTCGAACACCTGGTCTAGAGTATGCCAACCAGTTGTGCAGCCTGTGTACGTGTGCATGGTGATCATGTCCCATATTGATGTTGGGGTACATGCTCAGGAAACAGTGGCGTTTTGTAGCACAAGTGTTTCGGGACGGTTTTTTCAACTTATCACAGATCTGTGTCGTGTGTGTTCCATATGTGCCTATGCTATTTTCGTCAGTTTTGTGTAGTAACATTTTGTGTGCCACCACATTCTGCAATTATCCTTAATTTATGAGCATGAGTGTAATATAGCAGCATGGTGGGAAGTATAGCATTCCCGGAAATAGCAGTGGAACACCAGGTGGTCTGGTTTGCACGTTAGTTGCACATCTTAGCTGTACTGAGCATCTAGTCGTGCTCACGAATCGATGTGTTGAGCACGCACTTATACTTGTTCATGGACAATGGGGCTACTGGCAAGACGTGGTCTACACTGGATTAAATTTCCAAATAAAAAATGCAGCTGTTTTAGAATGAAATGTTCACTCTGCAGCGGAGTGTGTGCTGATGTGAAACTTCCCGGCAGATTAAAACTGTGTGGCAGACAGAGATTCGAACTCGGACCCTATGCCTAAATTTGGAAGGTAGGAGATGAGGTATTGGCGAAAGTAAAGCTGTGAAGACGGGTCGTTAGTCGTGCTCAGGTAGCCCAGTCGGTGCCCACACGTGTTCGGTCAGAGTGCTGGCTGACTTCTGTAATTAAAAAAAAAAAATTGACTGAAGTATTCAACGATGAACCTGTGTCGTCCGTCCACAACAAATGATGAGAACAATGACGAACAGAAAAGAAGGGGAAAAAAGTCGGTAGAGTACTTTCCCGCGGAAGATAAATGTCAAGAGTTCGAGTCTCGGTCCACCACACAGTTTTAATCTGCCAGGAAGTTTCATAGAGCTTTTTTGACTGATTGTGTTCTACACGCGATCCGGGCAACGTAAGGAGGTTCAGCTGATTATATTAACTGAAACTATCAAATGATTTACAAATACTCAGTGTTGTGTGAGTTTTTAACAGTCGCACAACTCATTAGCAACAGACAAAATGGCCCTAGGACAAATTTTACAATACTTTGCTATACTGATGTACGTACTGTCTATGGAAATCTATGTCGGGAGAGGTTTTATGTTTGATACTTCATACCGCATTTTATTATTTCCTAACTGGACTGACGAGCAAATAAACTGATGAAATCTTTCACTATATTTCTTCTGTGAAAAGTAAAATATTGATTCGTGCAAATAATCTTTTCAGTATATACTGCCTGTATATAAAAATTAATTTGTCCAAGGACGACACGTATCGCACTGTGGTATTCCTGGAGCCAAATGAATTTTTACAAACGCAACAAAACAACAATTCATGAGCGTTTTCAGTGAAGCAAATTCTGAATTTCTAACAATAAGTTAGGAGCATTCTTAGAAGAGATTGCCTCTTTAAGACGAGTAATTTAAGCCTGCAGCAATAAGAAACGCGAAGTGACTCATAACAATGTGTGTTGCTAGCGCTAACAGCTACAGAGTGATTAAAAAAAATATTATTCACGAGATACAGTGCTTCACTCCTTATTTGCTTCATTACGCTTTAAGTTTCCTTCTGGGTTTATACCGAGGATAAATGGCACGTTAAGTGCAAGGCACATCGTAAAATCTCCATTTTCTAAAATGGGCTGTTCCGCGAGATACCGTTCTTGTTTTCAAATGTGACTACTTGAAATAAAATATGTTCCTAAGTATTACGTCGTGTCTTCGGCATCTTGAGACCGAGACAAATGCTTCTCTGAATAAATAAAGTATTTTAATCGAAATTAAAATTCCTTGCTACATTGTATTAATTTCAGGCAACAGATGCAGCTTACATCAGCGTCGAACACACTGTTCGCCTATTTCGAAGGCACCTCTTCACTGCTAGAAAGATGAAATAATGTGTGAAACAGACTGAAGGGAATTCTATATAACCATATACGAGGGTTGTCCAGAAAGTAAGTTCCGATCGGTCGCGAAATGGAAACCACTGGGAAAATCCGGTAAAGCTTTGCGGAGATGTGTTGGACAGTGTCTCTTGTATGCCCATAGATCGTGTCGCGTCGCGCTTTTCAGTTTTGAGTGAACAGTGAGCACGTAAAGATGCGTAGGGAATAGCGTCTCCCGCCAAGTAGGAGGGCCTGGTTAGAGACTTCGCCTGTCTCATGCAGCCCACATAACACAACTGTCGAGCAGTTCCTTCTTCATGCCAATACTCGGCGGCACACTGCAGGGGCAATGAAGACGCTCCTGCAGCGTTCCCGACGAGAAGTGTTTTATCACTCACAATGCAGTCCGTAATTGGCTCCCCCTGAGTCTCATCTCCGCTCACAAGAACCACTGGCTATGAAGACAAAATTTTTCCACAGACAACGAGCTGCAGACCAGTGCAGATCACTAGCCGAAAGCACAGGCGGGTGCTTTCTATGACGAGGGTATTGAAACGTTGATACAACACTACGACAAAACTCGAAGTTGGAGCGGTGACTATGTAGAGAAGTAGGTAGAAGGTGAACCTAACCGTTGCAAATATAATGTTTCTGGTTTTCACTGTGGTTTCCATTTCGCGACCGATCGGAACTTCTACATCTACCTCCATACTCCGCAAGCCACCTGACGGTGTATGGCGGAGGGTACATTGAGTACCTCTATCGGTTCTCCCTTCTATTCCAGTCTCTCTGATTTTATCCTCATGGTCTCTTCGCGAGATATACGTAGGAGGGAGCAATATACTGCTTGACTCTTCGGTGAAGGTATGTTCTCGAATCTTCAACAAAAGCCCGTACCGAGCTACTGAGCGTCTCTCCTGCAGAGACTTCCACTGGAGTTTGTCTATCATCTCCGTAACGCTTTCGCGATTACTAAATGATCCTGTAACGAAGCGCGCTGCTCTCCGTTGGATCTTCTCTATCTCTTCTATCAACCCTATCTGGTACGGATCCCACCCTGCTGAGCAGTATTCAAGCAGTGGGCGAACAAGCGTACTGTAACCTACTTCCTTTGTTTTCGGACTGCTTTTCCTTAGGATGCATCCAATGAATCTCAGTCTGGCATCTGCTTTCAAAAAATGGCTCTGAGCACTATGGGACTCAACTGCTGTGGTCATAAGTCCCCTAGAACTTAGAACTACTTAAACCTAACTAACCTAAGGACAGCACACAACACCCAGCGATCACGAGGCAGAGAAAATCCCTGACCCCGCCGGGAATCGAACCCGGGAACCCGGGCGTGGGAAGCGAGAACGCTACCGCACGACCACGAGATGCGGGGCATCTGCTTTACCAACGATCAACTTTATATAATCATTCCATTTTAAATCACTCCTAATGCGTACTCCCAGATAATTTATGGAATTAACTGCTTCCAGTTGCTGACCTGCTATTTTGTAGCTAAATGATAAGGGATCTTTCTTTCTATGTATTCGCAGCACATTACACTTGTCTACATTGAGATTCAATTGCCATTCCCTGCACCATGCGTCAATTCGCTGCAGATCCTCCTTCATTTCAGTACTATTTTCCATTGTTACAACCTCTTGATATACCACAGCATCATCCACAAAAAGCCTCAGTGAACTTCCGATGTCATCCATCTTCAGGAAAACCCTCGTAGCAAATCTATTCTGAGTGGCGTTAGAGAAAAAAATACGATAAAATCGTTAGACTGGCTCTTATAATTCTGTGGACTACGCTATAGATATCGATATTTGTGACTTGTGGATAAACTCAAATTCAGTATAAATTTGTACAATATCGAAATGTCTAAATTTAACTCTCACATCGTACCATTTGCTTTGCGAAATTTTGTACAATATCGAAATTTCGCAAAGCAAATGGTACGACGTGAGAGTGAAATTTAGACATGTATTTTTCTGGTGTTTATACTAACAGTTATTTATAAACTGTATTTTTTTATGTCTGTGAAGCGTTTCCGACAATTAAAATAAAGTGAAGATAAGGATATTCCCATACTTATTTTATTTAAAAATCTTTCTTAAAAAATGTAGTTTATGCAAGTATTATTCAGTGAGCGCAAACTGACTGGTGCATAATGCCGGCATTGAACCTCGCTCTCACGAAACGTTTAATGTGCTCAATAACTCAATAGGATCCAAGCAAATTTCAAAGATTAACGAGACTCTCACATTTTAATTCACTTCTGAAATGATAGATGGATCCGATAAAAATTCCATTGAATGTGCAACAGGGTAATTAATAAGACGCAAGCGCCTTTCACCGTGATTTTTCGTTGGTGGAAGCGGCTCCTTGTCGTCCCAAGTTCCCGTTTTTATGACTATTCTAAATCATTCCAGTGGAGACCCCAAAGGGTCCGTTCGTGGACCGCGCACCGGTGTGCCCTCGCCTCCAGATAAAGGGAGCAAATTTCTACATTTCTAATATTCCGGCAGACGACGGGGCTTTAAACTCTGGAATGCCTACCGCGGACGGTTTAATTAAAATACGGGAGGGCAGGAAGCGTTTCTGATCTCGGTTTCAACGGCGTTTAAGCAGAACGAAGTAGCTTACAAAAAGAACACAAGCGGTTCAAATAACGAAATCTTTAAATTGGTATTTACGGTCATTTATGTACTTGTTGCATACGTGAACTTTTCCGATTGTTAATTCTGAGCGCGGATGAAGCTGTCAACTGGCTTAATTTAGTACAGTATAGGTTGAGGATAGCTACAATTAATTGTCTTCAAACGGATGATCCAGTTGAGCTCAGACGTCTCACGAAGCGACACCTCTTATTTGTTTAGCGGTGCCATTATCATTCATTTAGTTAATTTCCTTTCTTCGTTAATTACGCCGCTGATCGTCATCTACGTCATGCGAGATGAGGGGAAATTTCTATGTTCACAAATTTATTCTAATTACAAATACAATTAGACGCATACAATTTTTCTTTATTACTTTCAGTGTTTCTCCTGAACTCTTTGTTTGTAATGACGTACGTAGCGACCATATAATTAACCAGAAAAATCAGTTAATTCTTTTATTCATCGCCACTTATTCGTTGTTCAAAATGATTTTGTTATCGGATTTATGACATTTTGCGTAACAAAGTTCTAGACGACTAGTAATGTTACACCATATACCTTTATTCTCTTCAGATAAAATTATCCAGTGTAACATGACTGGGTTCTCGTTCATTTTATCAATACAAACAGAGTCTGGTAAACAAAGTTGGAACAGCCGCTTGTCCAGTCATCTAGGGTGGCTTTAATTCGAGTTCGAGAGTGTAACTGTCCCGTGTACATCATATAAACATTTCGCAGCCTGGCGCCATATTACAATCGATGTACTACGACACTCTAGCAAGCTGATACTAACTTTTTTTGTGGGTCCACTTGACACGGTAGTAGTGATGGACCTACAGATGGACCACGACGAAGCTGCTGTATACGTTGAGTAATAAGGTCACCGGTACCATTGGTATCAGAACAACGCTATAGTCTGTCGGTAAACCGACGAGCGAGCTAGCGTCCCCACTCTGCCAACCCAGCTACGTCACAAGGCGCTTCTACACGCCGTTTCACAACGCAGTGCCGGCCCTGCCGCGTCGCACGATTTAAATCTGTGGCGACGCCGTGTACAGATACGTCTCGGCTGCGTTCATTTTTAGACAAATGTATTAAGACTATAAGGAATACAAAAAACGATACCTTCTTCCGAAATACAATATTATAGAGTAAATGATATTAAGATAAGACTGGAAGTCAGGATTATACTACAAACATAGAACCGAATGCCTGTTCATGTGAATGCATTGTATGTTCCTCTATTGCCATTCTTAAAACGAACCCCATAAAATGCAATCAATCTGTAGAATTTGAGGCTTGTTCTTACTTTGTGTTTCTACTAAAAGGCAGATGTCTTCTTTGAAGGACTGCATTGAAACTTAAAATTTTTGCAACACGAAGAGTGTTTAAAAAGTAAGCAGAAATTTATAATTTTGCGTGTTGTATGAGTCAGATTTGCACTACTTTTTGTCACTGTCTTCGTAAACATGTCTCAAAAGTGTGTGTACAATGTTATGCATATAGGGCATTTACTCTGTTGTCAACAGTCAAAAAGGTTACATGTATTTTGGTAGAATCAACGATAATTTGTTTTGTATAAAAATAGATTAGAGATTCTGTATTAAATTTTGTTATAGGAATGGAATGAAGTGTATGAAATTTTTAGAAATGTCAAATATTGCTTTTGGTGAGCCTGTTACGTGAACCAAGGGCATACAAGTTGTATAAACATTTCAAAGCAGGCCTTAAAGGACAGCGGTTTTACAAGCATGGATGAGATTGAAAATGCACAGTTAAGAGACCTATAAACTACTCCGAAGAAACAGTTCCTAAAGAATTTTGGAAATTGGAAAAAGCACTGGCACAAGTGTATGGTATGTAATGGGGAATATTTTGAAGAGGATAACATTGCTCTAAATTAACAAATAAAGTTCTTACCAAAAAATAAAAATTAATACGTGAATGCATCTCGTATGTCAAGCTTTTTGAATTCCAGAATCCACGTACATGTTTCGAAGAAAATTTCAGCAGTGTTTAGAATAGCTATTGCGCACAAATTTCAAGCAATATGTCTCAGAATCAGGTGAAGAGTGACCGAGATAGAGATTTAGTGTTCCATAAGCATCAAAGGTTTTACGTGATTTAGAAACTGTCTATAACGATCGGTTTCCTCCCAAGATTATTAGTATTCCACTAAACCATGCGGCTTATTTGCGCGTTCCTTCCTTATGCGTCCTATTGGACGCGGCTGACGTTTGCATAAATTGCAGCCCTTTGATTGGGACTGGTAATATTAGCCAACAGTTCTTTTTGGGTCGCCTCTTTAATACACGATGTAATAACATTAGAGACGAACGAACGCTCGTTACTCCATAAGTACGTCCTATTCCTGGTATCCTGCACATTTTCTTGCAATCCTAGACGATAATCCACCACTTCCGGAAATGGAAGTATATCAGTAAGTATACAAAGTTAACTGACTGACACGGGCAACTAACATCATACGAACAGAAACGACGTATATCACTGCACGCCGATCTACACCTCTAGACAGGTAAAGGGCAACAGATTTGGGGTGCCCCTGTAGGCCGATGGCAGCGTTCTTCCGGGAAAGGCCACTTCCCCCACCAAAAGCGCTGCTCGCTCTTGAGTTTACAGACAGACTGTAACACACCATTTTTTAAAAAAAATATAATATGCTCTAGTAATTATTTCTAACAGGTCTTTTGAAATCTATAAACGTTCTTATGTCTCTGCGGGCTAATCACGTTGGTCCGATATTGCTTGACAGGGGTATACGAGGATTCACTTCTTGTGGTGGAACCAATTTTCAGCTTCAGCATTTGGCTATAAAAGGTGACGAAATATAGTGTCGAATACACTGACGAAAAAAAAATCGCAACACCAAAAAACAATCAATGTAGAATAATGAGCCGGCCGGAGTGGCCGAGCGGTTCTAGGCGCTACAGTCTGGAACCGCGCGACCGCTACGGTCGCAGGTTCGAATCCTGCCTCGGGCATGGATGTGTGTGATGTCCTTAGGTTAGTTAGGTTTAAGTAGTTCTAAGTTCTAGGGGACTGAAGGCCTCAGCAGTTAAGTCCCATAGTGCTCGGAGCCATTTGAACCATTTTAGAATAATGAAATTTCGGAAATTTGTCTAGGTAACATATTTAAGTGATTAATATTGCAGTATTACAGGGCAAAGGAAGCGCGAAGTAAGCCACTGAAAATGTGAGATACTGATAGATCAATAACCGGTGTGACAGCCATAATGTTGAATGCAAGCATGCAAACGTGCATATATTGTGTTGTACAGGTGGCGGGTGTCAGTTTGTGGGATGGAGTTCCATGACTGTTGCACTTGGTCGGTCAGTCCTCGGATGGTTAATGCTGTTTGTACACTCCTGGAAATTGAAATAAGAACACCGTGAATTCATTGTCCCAGGAAGAGGAAACTTTATTGACACGTTCCTGGGGTCAGATACATCACATGATCACACTGACAGAACCACAGGCACATAGACACAGGCAACAGAGCATGCACAATGTCGGCACTAGTACAGTGTATATCCACCTTTCGCAGCAATGCAGGCTGCTATTCTCCCATGGAGACGATCGTAGAGATGCTGGATGTAGTCCTGGAACGGCTTGCCATGCCATTTCCACCTGGCGCCTCAGTTGGACCAGCGTTCGTGCTGGACGTGCAGACCGCGTGAGACGACGCTTCATCCAGTCCCAAACATGCTCAATGGGGGACAGATCCGGAGATCTTGCTGGCCAGGGTAGTTGACTTACACCTTCTAGAGCACGTTGGGTGGCACGGGATACATGCGGACGTGCATTGTCCTATTCGAACAGCAAGTTCCCTTGCCGGTCTAGGAATGGTAGAACGATGGGTTCGATGACGGTTTGGATGTACCGTGCACTATTCAGTGTCCCCTCGACGATCACCAGTGGTGTACGGCCAGTGTAGGAGATCGCTCCCCACACCATGATGCCGGGTGTTGGCCCTGTGTGCCTCGGTCGTATGCTGTCCTGATTGTGGCGCTCACCTGCACGGCGCCAAACACGCATACGACCATCATTGGCACCAAGGCAGAAGCGACTCTCATCGCTGAAGACGACACGTCTCCATTCGTCCCTCCATTCACGCCTGTCGCGACACCACTGGAGGCGGGCTGCACGATGTTGGGGCGTGAGCGGAAGACGGCCTAACGGTGTGCGGGACCGTAGCCCAGCTTCATGGAGACGGTTGCGAATGGTCCTCGCCGATACCCCAGGAGCAACAGTGTCCCTAATTTGCTGGGAAGTGGCGGTGCGGTCCCCTACGGCACTGCGTAGGATCCTACGGTCTTGGCGTGCATCCGTGCGTCGCTGCGGGCCGGTCCCAGGTCGACGGGCACGTGCACCTTCCGCCGACCACTGGCGACAACATCGATGTACTGTGGAGACCTCACGCCCCACGTGTTGAGCAATTCGGCGGTACGTCCACCCGGCCTTCCGCATGCCCACTATACGCCCTCGCTCAAAGTCCGTCAACTGCACATACGGTTCACGTCCACGCTGTCGCGGCATGCTACCAGTGTTAAAGACTGCGATGGAGCTCCGTATGCCACGGCAAACTGGCTGACACTGACGGCGGCGGTGCACAAATGCTGCGCAGCTAGCGCCATTCGACGGCCAACACCGCGGTTCCTGGTGTGTCCGCTGTGCCATGCGTGTGATCATTGCTTGTACAGCCCTCTCGCAGTGTCCGGAGCAAGTATGGTGGGTCTGACACACCGGTGTCAATGTGTTCTTTTTTCCATTTCCAGGAGTGTAGATGACGCTGGAGTTGCAGCCCAATGTTGTTCTCCATGCTCCACTGAAGACAAATATGGTGATCGAGCAAGCCAAGGCAACATGTCGACACTCGGTTAAGCATGTTGGGTTAAAACAGCGGTATGTGACTGAGCGTTATGGTGTTGGAAAACACCCCCTGGAATCCTGTTCATCAAAGGCAGCTCGACGGGTCGAATCCTCAGACTGAAGTACCAGTCTGCAGTCAGGATGCGTGACGTAACCACGCGAGTGCTCCTGCTGTCATACGAGACCGCACACCCCAGACGATAACTCCAGGTTCAGGTCCAGTGTGTCTTGCACGTAGATTGTTTGCCGGTCTTCAACTGGTCTCCTCCAAACCAACACACGGCCACTACGGGCACCGAGGCAGAACCAGCTTTCGTCAGAAAACATAACAGACCTCCACCCTGTCCACTAATACGCTCTTGATTGGCACCACTGAAGTCGCAAATGGCGGTGGTTTTGGAGCAATGGAATGCCCGCTTCAGGGCGGCTGTCTCGGAGCTGTCCTTGACGTAGCCGTTCGTTGTGTCACTGTGGTGCAACTGCTGCTGCAGATGCAGTACGATACTCCAGATCCCGACGCTGAACATGATGGTCTTCGCTCTCGGTAGTGGTACGTGGTAGTCCAGCGCCCGGTCTTATTGCGACAGTACACTCTCGTGACCACATCTGCCAACAATCGTGTACAATGGCTACAATCCTGCCAAGGATTTCTGTGGTCACGCAGGAGGAACATCCAACTTGTTGTAGCCCTATTACATAACCTCCGTTCAAAATCAGTGAGGTGTCAGTAATGGCGGCTTTGTCACCTTAAAGGCACTGCTTAGCCATTTTGCACTTCCTGTCTATCTCATTTTTGAGACGTTTGTATTCCTTTTCACCTGCTTCATTTATGACATTTTTATATTTTCTCCTTTCATCAATTAAATTCAATATCTCTTCTGTTACCCAAGGATTTCTACTAACCTTCGTCTTTTTACTTACTTCATCCTCTGCTGCCTTCACTATTGCATCTCACAAAGCTACCCATTCTTCTTCTACTATATTTCTTTCCCTTGTTCTTGTCAGTCGTTCCCTAAAGCTCTCTCTGAAACTCTCTACCACCTCTGGTTCTTTCAGTTTATCCAGGTGATATCTCTTTAAATTTATACCTTTTTGCAGTTTCTTCACTTTTAATGTACAGTTCATAACCAATAAATTGTGGTCACTGTCAACATCAGCCCATGGAAATGTATTACAATTTAAAACCTGGTTCCTAAATCTCTTTCTCACCATTATATAATCTATCTGAAATCTTCCATTGTCTCCAGGCCTCTTTTATGTATATAACCTTCTTTCATGACTCTTATACTAAGTGTTAGGTATGATTAAGTCATCCTCTGTGCAAAATTCTACCCGGAGGCTTCCTCTTACATTCCTTACCCCAGCCCATATTCGCCTACTACTCTTAGGGACCGATTACTTCAGCAGTTTGGTCTCATAAGACATTACCACAAATTTACAAAAATTTCGCCTACTAGTTTTCCTTCTCCCCCTCTCCCTACTATCGAGCCGGCCCTTGTGACCAAGCGGTTCTAGGTGCTTCAGTCTGGAACCGCGCGACCGCTACGGTCGCAGGTTCGAATCCTGACTCGGGTATGGATGTGTGTGATGTCCTTAGGTTAGTTAGGTTTACGTAGTTCTAAGTTCTAGGGAACTGATGACCTCAGAACTTAAGTCCCTTAGTGCTCAGAGCCTACTATCGAATTCCAGTCCCCCATGACTATTAAATTTTCGTCTCCCTTAACTATCTGAATAATTTCTTTCACCTCATTCTTCATTTCTTCAACCTCTTCCTCGTCTACGGAGCTAGTTGGGATATAAACTAGTACTACTATACCGCGTGTGGGCTTCGTATCTCTTGCGGCTACAACAGTGCGTCCACCATGCTGTTCGTAGTAGCTTCTCCACGTTCCTGTTTTTTAATTCATTATTAACCTACTCCTGCATTACCGCTATCTGATTTTGTATTTACAGCTCTGTATTCACCTGACCAGAAGTCCTCCTCTTAATGCCACCGAACTTCACTGATTCCCATTATATTTAACTTTATCCTATCCATTTCCCTATCTGTATTTTCTAACCTACCTACCCGATTAACGGATCTGAAAACATGGTTCAAATGGCTCTGAGCACTATGGGACTTAACTTCTGAGGTCATCAGTCCCCTTGAACTTAGAACTACTTAAACCTAACTAACCTAAGAACATCACACACATCCATGCCCGAGGCAGGATTCGAACCTGCGACCGCAGCGGTCGCGCGGTTCCAGACTGTAGCACCTAGAACCGCTCGGCCACCCCGGCCGGCAAGGGATCTGAGATTCCACGCTCCGATCCGTAGAGGACTAGTTTTCTTTCTCCTGAGAACGGCGTCCTCATGAGCAGACCCCGCCCGGAGATCCGAATGGGGGACTATTTTACCTCCGGAATATTTTACCCAAGAGGACGCTATCATCATTTTACCACACAGTAAAGCTGGATGCCCTCGGAAAAAATTACGGCTGAAGTTTCCCCTTGCTTTCAGCTGTTCGCAGTACCGATACAGTGCTACAAGGCCAGATCAGTCAATCATCCAGACTGTTGCCCCTGCAACTACTGAAAAGGCTGCTGCCCCTCTTCAGGAACCACACGTTTGTCTGGCCTCTCAACAAAAGCCCCTCAATTGTGGTTGCACCTACAGTACGGCTGTCTGTATGTATTTCATAACGGCTGTAGTCGCTGCAGTGCCTGTTTCTTTGAATATGCATGCATGTCCAAAGGAACTTTGCATCGTAATTTAGAATAACACAGGCGCTGCAATATAGAGGTAAGCAACCACTTGCATGACTGATGGACGTGTTGACAGCGACTTAGTAGCAAGAAATGAAGGCAGAGGAAGCCAAAGTTCTCATGAAGGGTGAAATTTCGAGAACCACCGAAAAAATTTTGAAGAATGGAAGAAAGTGAAGGAGGAAAAAATGAATGTTCTGAAGAAAAATAAAGGAGGGGAACTAGTTTGCAAAACTAAAATAAATAAGTGTCTGAAAATCGATGCATGTTTACTACAAAATTAAGTGCGAACAATGAAGTGGTTCGAAATAAGGCGTGATTGGTGGCTAAAGGGTATACTCGACAATAATAAATAAATAATGTTGACACATTTAGCCCTGTAGAAAAATGTGAGACAACGTTGCCCTGTTAAGTGTTGCAATTCAACATGCTCGTAGTATAACGCAATTTGATGCGAGGACAGCTTTTCTCAGTGGTATTTTGAAGGATGAAATTTAAGGGTATCAAGCCGAGGCTGCAATGATAGTATGGATGCGTCTGTAAATTCCTGAAGAGTCTGTACCGTATAAAGTGAGTCTCAAAATTCTGGTAAGAAAGTGTTGTTGAATTGTGTGTAGTGTATTGAAAACATGGTACTGCTGTTTTATGATGATGATGGATTGGCTATGGGCTCTATTGACGAAACAACTAAATTTATGGAAGAGTTGAGTAAATATTTTCAGATCACTGTAGAAAATGTTGATTACACTGAGCACAATTATGTAAGAACTATTAGTGAATATTGGCTGAGGAAATTATCTTTAGTGAGCATCACTCATGGAATTTTACTAGCAGTCTCTCGTAAAGAAAATGTCTCCTACATTTCAACTGATCCAAGTATGTTCTGTCCCGGCGTGTGTGTATAAAACCACTAACAAGGGAACCTTCCCATCGCACCCCCCTCAGATTTAGTCATAAGTTGGCACAGTGCATAGGCCTTGAAAAACTGAACACAGATCAATCGAGAAAACAGAAAGAAGTTGTGTGGAACTACGAAAAAAATAAGCAAAATATACAAACTGAGTAGTCAATGCCCAAGATAGGCAACATATAGGATACAATGAGCCCAGGAGCGCCGTGGTCCCGTGGTTAGCGTGAGCAGCTGCGGAACGAGAGGACCTTGGTTCAAATCCTCCCTCGAGTGAAAAGTTTCCTTTTTTTATTTTCGCAAAGTTTTGATCTGTCCATTCGTTCATTGACGTCTCTGTTCACCGTAATAAGTTTAGTGTCTGTGTTTTGCGACCGCACCGCAAAACCGTGCGATTAGTAGATGAAAGGACGTGCCTCTCCAATGGGAACCGAAAACATTTGATCGCAAGGTCATAGGTCCACCGATTCCTCCACAGGAAAACACGTCTGATACATTCTATACGATACTGGTGACGCCATGTGCGTCACATAACAGGAATACGTTGTCGACCAACCTAACTTGTACACTTGGCGAATGGGTAAAAAGATTCTTTTACATTGCCCGATTTAGGTTTTCTTCAAAAAATGGTTCAAATGGTTCTGAGCACTATGGGACTTAACTTCTGAGGCCATCAGTCCCCTAGAACTTAGAACTACTTAAACCTAACTAACCTAAGGACATCACACACATCCATGCCTGAGGCAGGATTCGAACCTGCGACCGTAGCGGTCGCGCAGTTCCAGACTGTAGCGCCTAGAACCGCTCTGCCACTCCGGCCGGCTAGGTTTTCTTGTGGATGTGATAATCACTCCCAAAAAAGTGATGAAAACATAAGAGTTTGTCACATAAACTACAACAAATGAATGCGACAGTTTCACAGTCGCAGTTTTGCCTGTGCTCTGTCAAAACATATGTTTTTAACGTTTTCAAATTTTTCAGTTTAGGTGTAGCGTCCCCATACTACGGCGCAGTTACCTCGCATCGGACGGACGGACGGACGGACAGATAATATTTGTCTGAAAATAAAAAATAAAACTTTTCACTCGAGGGAGGAATTGAATCAAGGACCTCTCGTTCCGCAGCTGCTCACGCTAATCACGCGACCACGGCGCTCCTGGGCGCACAGTGGCCTTGATGTTGATTATCTTGCGCATGGACTACTCAGTTTGTATATTTTGCTTATTTTTTTCATAGTTCCACACAACTTCTTCCCGTTTTCTCGATTGATGTGTGTTCAGTTTTTCAAGGCCTATCCACTGTGTCAACTTATAACTAAATCTGAGGGGGGTGCGATGGGGAGGTTCCCTTGTAAGTAATGCATTACAAATCTAGTTACGGGATATGTACACCACCATCTCTCTTTACTCACCTGCAAAATTCTTATAATAAAAACGTGCTTCCCACCTCCGCATCGCCGGCCGAAGTGGCCGTGCGGTTAAAGGCGCTGCAGTCCGGAACCGCAAGACCGCTACGGTCGCAGGTTCGAATCCTGCCTCGGGCATGGATGTTTGTGATGTCCTTAGGTTAGTTAGGTTTAACTAGTTCTAAGTTCTAGGGGACTAATGACCTCAGCAGTTGAGTCCCATAGTGCTCAGAGCCATTTGAACCATTTGAACCACCTCCGCATCAAGCACGAGTGAATGTAGATGTATTTATGTAGATACCTTTCTTCAGCCCAGTACGACAGTCAATACGTACATTTGCACGCTATACAGCAACAACTACATTTACTTTCCTATGTCGCTTCGCATTATTTCAAAAGCGTTGTAAACAGCTCTTGAAGCAACTCCGCGGCTCTTAAAAATATACCGTGCGTGAAACAAAAGTTTGTAATTTGTGTTCCAGTTAAGGCACGAGTAACTGCTTTCGAGGCAACCTGTTATAAGAACTTTTCTACTCCGTTCAGCATTCCTTGAACGACTCTCGGTTCGCTGAGACCATTAAACTTCTCTTACTAGCCTGCATAACTAGTTCGCTAACATTCACTCGTGCTTCACGCGGAGGTGGGAAGCACGTTTTTATTATAAGAATTTGGCAGGTGAGTAAAGAGAGATGGTGGTGTACATATAATAATTACCGAACTAGGTTCCAGTGTCCTAGGTTGAATCCTAAACCCGCCCGCAAAGCTACATTAAATGAGAGACCGTTACAAGACAATGTGCAACACTGCCATGTGTGTCACACGTTTTTTTACAAACGTATGAGAATTTTCTTCCTTATTCTTTTGAGATTCTTTACAGACAATTGGAAAAACTGGTAAAGCCACCTCGGGGAAGATCAGCTTGGATACCGTAGAAATTTTGGAACACGTGAGGCAATACTGACCCTACGACTTATCTTAGAAAATAGATTAAGGAAAGGCAAACATACGTTTCTAGCATTTGTAGACTTAGAGAAAGCTTTTGACAATGTTGACTGGAATACTCTCTTTCAAATTCTGAAGGTGGCAGGGATAAAATACAGGGAGCGAAAGGCTATTTACAATTTGTACAGAAACCAGATGGCAGTTATAAGAGTCGAGAGCATGAAAGGGAAGCAGTGGTTGGGAAGGGAGTGAGACAGGGTTGCAGCCTATCACCGATGTTATTCAATCTGTATATTGAGCAAGCAGTAAAGGAAACAGGAAAAATCTGGAGTGGGTATTAAAATCCAAGGAGAAAAAATAAAAAAAACTTTGAGGTTCGCCGATGACATTGTAATTCTATCAGAGACAGCAAAGGACCTGGAAGAGCAGCTGAACGGAATGGACAGTGTCTTGAAAGGAGGATATAAGATGAACATCAACAAAAGCAAAACGAGGATAATGGAATGTAGTCGAATTAAATCGGGTGATGCTGAGGGAATTGTATTAGGAAATGAGACGCTTAAAGTAGTAAACGAGTTTTGCTATTTGGGGAGCAAAATAACTGACGATGTTCGAAGTAGAGAGGATATAAAATGTAGACTGGCAATGGCAAGGAAAGCGTTTCTGAAGAAGAGAAATTTGTTAACATCAGTATAGATTTAATTGTCAAGAAGTCGTTTGTGAAAGTATTTGTATGGAGTGTAGCCGTCTATGGAAGTGAAACGTGGACAATAAATAGTTCAGACAAGAAGAGGATAGAAGCTTTCGAAATGTGGTGCCACAAAAGAATGCTGAAGATTAGATGGGTAGATCACATAATTAATGAGTAGGTATTGAATAGAATTAGGGAGAAGAGAAATTTGTGGCACAACTTGACTAGAAGAAGGGATCGGTTGGTAGGGCATATTCTGAGGCATCCAGGGATCACCAATTTAGTATTGGAGGGCAGCGTGGACGGTAAAAATCGTAGAAGAAGACCAAGAGATGAATACACTAAACAGATTCAGAAGGATGTAGGTTGCAGTAGGTACTGGGAGACGAAGAAGCTTGCACAGGGTAGAGTAGCATGGAGAGCTGCATCATACTAGTCTCTGGACTGGAGACCACAACAACAACAACATTCTTTTGAGTGTAACTCGTAAAGCAATATCGTAAAAGTAAATTTTGGATTGATTATTGGAAATTATTTACGATTTTTTGTAAACCATTAATGTAAATTTACTGGGTGATGCCTAGGGTTTATACAATGGGATGACAAAAGTTATACGTTGCCTCGTAAAATGGTGCTGGACCTCCTTTTCCCGGCCTAGTGCAGCAACTCGAAATGACATGGACTCAAAACGTCTTTGGAAGTCCCCTGCAGAAATATTGAGTCAGGCTGCCTCTATAGCCGTCCATAATTGCGAAAGTGTTGCTGGTGCGGGATGATGTGCACAAAATGACTTCTCCATAATGTCTCATAAATGCTCGATGGTATTCATGTCGGGCGATTTGGGTGGGCAAAGCACTCGCTCGAATTGTCCATAATGTCCTCCAAACCAATTGCAAACAATTGTGGCCCGGTGACTTGATATTGTTTTTTGGGACATGAAGTCCGTGAATGGCTGCAAATGGTCTTCAGGTAGCCGAACATAACCGTTTCCAATCAATGATCGGTTCAGTTGGATCAGAGAACCCAGCCAGTTCCATATACACACAGCTCACACAATTATGGAGCCACTACCAGCTTCCACAGTGCCTGATTGACAACCTTAATCCGTGGGGTCTGAGGCAGCCTCGGACCCTACCATCTGCTGTTTATCGGGACTCGTCTGACCAGGCCCCGGTTTTCCAGATGTCTAGGGTCTAACCGTTACGGTCACGAACCAAGGAGAGGCGCTGCAGGCGACGTCGTGCTGTTAGGCCGGTATTACGCTATCAAATTTCTTTGTCAAAGATTTGATCAAAGATGTGATCAAATATTCCGTCAAATATATTTGACAAAGATCTTTGACGTAGCGCTAGAAGGGATATTACACTGTCATCAAATTTTTCGTCAAAGTTCAAGATGGCTGACAACAACTTGTTATTAACAGCAGCAGTTGCACGTACCGCAATTGCATTGTGTGCACATGCGGAAAAGAAGTGGGGGAAAAAAAGGAACCATACATACGAGGTTGACAGTCTTAAATTCCTGGGATTACAACTTGATAATAAATTCAGTTGGGAGGAGCACACCACAGAACTGCAGAAACACCTTAACAAATCTGTATTTGCAATTCGAGTGTTAGCAGACATAGGCAACATAAAATGAAAAAGCTTGCATTCTTTGCCTACTTTCATTCCATAATGTCATATGGGATAATATTTTGGGGTAAATCTTGAAGTGAAACAAAAGTTTTCAGAGTCCAAAAGCGAGTAATACGTATTATTTGTGGAGTAAATTCACGGACGTCCTGCAGAAACCTCTTCAAAGAACTGGGTATACTAACTACTGCCTCTCAGTATATTTACTCCTTAATGAAATTTGTCCTAAATAATATATCTCTTTTTTCCAGCAAACAACTCAGTTCCTATATACAATACCAGGAACAAAAAGGATCTGCACAAGAACTTAAAAGCACTTACTTTAGTTCAAAAAGGGGTCCACTACTCAGGAACACTCATCTTCAATAATTTTCCAGCAAACATAAAAAATTTAGTTAGAAATAAAGATCAGTTTAAAAGGAGCCTGAAAGACTTACTAGTGGGCAACTCCTACTCAATTGGCGAAATTTTTAATAGAAACAAATGATGTATTGTATTTATTCATACTATTAGTATTATTCCTGCTTTAAAAAATCGACATGTTCCACATCCAAGAGGATCTCCTCAGCACGGATCTATGGAACGAAAAACTAATCTAATCTGGGTGAAGCCGTGGGTTTTACGACGACACGATAAAAGGATTCAACAAAACTAGTTACGTGAGCTTACAGTGGAAGACGTCAAGTCGTACATCAATTACTTAAGAATGGATGAGCATACATCTCTGTATGTGCTCAATGAAGTGTATCCTCATATCACAAAGCACAATATTCACTTAAGAACTGCTACATCTTCAGAAGACAGGCTCACTGTAACACTCCGATTCCATGCTACAGGAGAGGGTTATGTTAGGTTAGGTTAGGTCAGGTCAGGTCTGGTCTCCAATCTTCTTAATCTATTTTTCTATTCAGGGTGCCTCACGTTGTAAAGCGCCTCATCAGCTTCAGACATCTCTATTAATTTTGTAGTTGTCGGCACACACCAATTGTATTTACCGGAAATGGTTATAAAAACACTACAGACGACAGAACGCTGCAGCGATGCTAGCGCTCCATGTGGTAACATGTCACATTGCAGTGAACAGAAGACAAGCGATTTCTTTGATCAAATATACAGCGAGGCCCTAGATTTGATCAAATATTGGACGACATTTGACAAAGTCCCTATTACACTATCAAAAATCTTTGACAAAGATATTGGACAAAGATATTGGACAAAGAAATTTGATAGTGTAATACCGGCCTTAGCAAAGGCACTCGCGTCAGTTGTCTGTTGCCCCAGCCCAATAACGCCAGATGTTGTCGCACTGTCCTAACGGATACGCAAGTCGTACGTCTCAAATTGATTTCTGCGGTTATTTCATGTAGTTTTGCTTGTTTATTATCACTGACAACTCTATGCAGACGACACTGTTCTCTGTCGTTAAGCGAAGGTTGTCGACCCCTGTGTTGTCTGTGGTGAGAGATAATGCCTGAAATTTTGTATTTTAGGCACACTCTTGACACAGCGTCCAGGTCCACCTACTATTCCGCATTCGAAATCTGTTAATTTCCGTCGTGCTCTCATAATCACGTCGGAAAGCTTTTCACTTGCAGGAAGAAGTCCCTCTGCATTAGGTAGATGCAAAGGTACCAGAGTGAACGGTGGAGGGTGGGGAGGGAATGTGCGTGAAAACAGTCGACTCGTGGCTGCGAACGCTCAGTCAGTCAGGTGCTAGCCGTTAGACAGTAAAAGTAGTTTTGTGAACCGTCAGTCTGTGAAATCGTACAGTGATACGGGATCGTCAAACGTTATCAGTTATTGGAAACCAGATGTGTTCTTTTAGCAGCAAAGTTAAAACAAAGCCCCGGATGAAACTTTCTGTGTGTTTGTTTTATAGGAACAAGACACACGGAGCTCCACCGACGTTTCAAATTATTTTACTAGAAAGAAGGACTAGTATTTAGACAATAAAATGCCATGTGGGAGCTATAAATGTAAAGTTAAAAGGCTTAATGGAATCGTTGTTTCATCCCAATTATACTCCTTGCAGCGTCTGATCACTTTCAGGGAAAGTATCAAATAGACTTTTAAATTTGTGGATGAGTATTCACATCTACGAGGGGCGTTTGAAACGTCTGTGCAAAGTCCGAGAGATGGCACCAACGGTGCGTATCGAGGTCATTTTTAGTTAGTAGCATCTTTGGAAATAACGCACACCAAGTTTCAGCCATATTGGTCTATTTCTTTGTGTTTGGTATTCGTGTTAATCAAGGAAGTCGAGTGACTGTCAAGAAATGGACGATAAATAATATCGTGTGGTGATTAAACATTACTTTATGAAAGGCAAAACGCCTCAGGAGACTAAAGAGAAGCTTGATAAACATTACGGTGACTCTGAACCTTCGATTAGAACAATTTATAAGTGTTTTCAAAATTTTCGGAGTGGCCATATGGGCACAAGTGATGCTGAACGTTATGGACGCCCTGTGGTGGTTACGACTCCAGAAATCATTCATAAAATCCATGATATGGTGATGAATGACAGAAGAGTTAAGGTGAGTGAGATTACTAGTGCTGTGGGCATCTGGAATGAACGGGTACATAATATTTTGCATAAACATTTGTACATGAGAAAGCTATCCGCAAGATGGGTTTCGCGATTGCCGGCCGGCCAGTCTGGAATCGCGTGACCGCTACGGTCGCAGGTTCGAACCCTGCCTCGGGCATGGATGTGTGTGATGTCCTTAGGTTAGTTAGGGTTAATTAGTTCTAAGTTCAAGGGGACTGATGACCTCAGAAGTTAAGTCGCATAGTGCTCAGAGCCATTTGAACCATTTGGTTTCGCGATTGCTCATGCTTGACCAAAAACGGAATCGTGTGAAGTGTTGCAAGGATTGTTGGCCGCTGTACGGGAAGAATACGCAGGACTTTAAGCATCGTTTCGTCACTGTGGATGAAACACAGATAAATTACTATACTCCTGAGACCAAAAAACAATCTAAACAACGGGTTACTAAGGAAGAATCTGCACCAAAAAAGGTGAAACCCATTCCTTCGGCCGGAAAGGTTATGGCGACTCTCTTTTGGGATTCGCAAGGGATAATCCTCATCGACAATCTGGAAAAGGGTAACGCTATTACAGGTGCATATTATTCATCGTTAATGGACCGTTTGAAAACCGAGCTGCATGAAAAATGCCGGCGATTGGACCGCAAAAATGTCCTTTTCCATCACGACAATGCACCAGCACACACCTCAGCAGTTGTGGTCGCAAAATTAATGGAAATAGGATTCCAACTCGTTTCACATCCCCCCCCCCCTTCTCCAGACTTGGCTCCCTTGGACTACTATTTGTTCCCCAATTTGAAGAAATGGGTAGCGGGACAAAGATTTTATTCAAACGAGGAGGTGATTGCAGAAACTAATAGCTATTTTGCAGACTTGGACAATTCCTATTATTTGGAAGGGATCAACAAATCAGAACAGCGTTGGACGAAGTGTATAAGTCTAAAAGGAGACTGCCGGTCGATGTGGCCGAACGGTCCTAGGCGCTTCAGTCTGGAACCGCGCCACCGCGACGGTCGCAGGTTCGAATCCTGCCTCGGACATGGATGTGTGTGATTATCTTAGGTTAGTTAGGTTTAGGTAGTTCTAAGTTCTAGGGGACTGATGACCTCAGATGTTAAGTCCCATAGTGCTTATCCAAAAGGCAACGAATAACAAGCAATCAACGACGGTAAAGCACACAATGATGTTAAAGCAAGCACTCTATAATTTCAGACATGTCAAAACATAATTAATTTTAATGCTGAACATGATAATGCTTTGTAAAGTATCGAAACGTGCAATTTTTATAATCATGCACGCCCATTTTTCCCCGATATTATTGGGACCATCAGTTTTAAATCTACCCGACTTTTACTTTCGTAATCATTTGCCTTTGTTTCAACGCGGCACAGAGTAAGCTACATTTGAATTTCAAAATATTTCCCGTCGAAAATCCTGCATACCTATTATGTAAAGTATTTAAAGATTCATTAATCATGTATTTACAATGTCAGTTTCGGATTTGACTAGCAGATGGTTTCAATATAAAAGCAGTAATCGATCGTGGAGTAAAATAAAGAAGGTTTTAGCAGCTAGAGTTGTTATTCATCACTGCAGTACACAGTTTCGAAGCAGCGGAGAACTCCACAGACATGGATGAACTAATAACTGTATCGAAATCAAAGGACATGTTATCATCAACCTGGGCGGCGTTGTTAATGGTGCTCTGGATTTCAGACAGCACGAAATGTAATAACGGTCCATTGTGGACTGACCAAGTGAGTGGTAACATCAGTATTGGCAACCTATATTGCGCTAATAAATGGTTCAAATGGCTCTGAGCACTATGGGACTTAACATCTGTGGTCATCAGTCCCCTAGAACTTAGAACTACTTAAACCTAACTAACCTAAGATCATCACACACAGCCATGCCCGAGGCAGGATTCGAACCTGCGACCGTAGCAATTGGTCTAATATCTGAATCGTTATGTTATACAGAGTGCAACAACACAAATTCCTGACTTCAAAACGCAATGAAACCCATTTTATGAATTAGATTTTTTTATTTTTTTTTACATTAACGTAGTTTTGCTCTACACAGTCATGAAAATCAAATCAGGTAAGTGATGTCCCCCATTACCCATACACCGAATAAGCCGATTTCTGGCGTTTCTCGTGACCCTTACCAGCATACCTGCAGGTATGTTGGCAATTTTTGTTAAAAAAAAAAAAAAAGAAAATGGTTCAGATGGCTCTGAGTACTATGGGACTTAACTTCAGAGGTCATCAGTCCCCTAGAACTTAGAACTACTTAAACCTAACTAGCCTAAGGACATCACACACATGCATTCCCGAGGCAGGATTCGAACCTGCGACCGTAGCGGTCGCGTGGTTCCACACTGTAGCGCCTAGAACTGCTCGGCACACCGGCCGGCGGCAATTTTTGTCCGTATGTTGGCCTTCAGATACTGTATGGTCCTTGGACGGTTGACATAAACGCTAGATTTCAAAAAAACCACAAACAAAATCGCAAGGGGTCAAACTGGGGGAGCAGGCTGTCCTCTCCTAATAGCCCCTTCTACATATGAGGCGCTCCGGGGCGTGTTCCCTCAAAACAGTCATTGATGCCCTTGAAGTGCGAGCCGTTGCTCCGTACTGTTGGAACCAAATTTTCCCTAAGTCCAGTCCATCAAGTTGTAGAAAAAATAAATAAAATGAATAAAAAAATTCCTCCAACGTGTTCACATACAGGTCTGAATTTACGGTCACTGTGACCTTTTCTTCAAAAAACGGGTGGCTACAATTCCAGCTGAGGAAATTGTACATCACACTGTGGCTTTAGATGACTGCAGAGGCCTTTGATACAATTCTCGGGGAAGTGCCTCACATGCGTTCCTCCAAGAATTGAAGAACATAGATCTCCCTTCCTTTGCTTTTTCACAGTACTTGCCATTTCTCAGTACTTCGCTGTTAAGGTTACGGTCACCAGGGATAAACGAGACTGGATATGTTGCGCTCTTGCTTGTACCACAGGGAAGTAGAGCCGCCGCCGTTCATTTAGGACACATGTCTAACAACAGATGTCGCTGTCGCACACGTGCGCACATGTGGAGCACTTCCGCACGTCTGCACACTGTGCAGCGTTTGGCCGGCCCTGAGTTAAGTGAAAATGGACTTTTTCGCTGAAGGAAACAATTGTGCTGTCAGGAACGTTTTCGAGAAGTGCCTCACATGCGTTCCTCCAAGAATTGAAGTCGCGTGCGGAGAGTTGCTGCAATATTGTTGACTCGTACGGATGGTAATTAAGGTCATCGTCAAGAATTTGCTTCACTGAATGACCGGAAAATCGTAGAGCAGACGCATGTCTGCGTGCAGAACGCCTTGGGGATTGCAAGATTGAAACTCTCACTACCTTAATGTTCTCAGGTGATCTGATGCGCCGACGGATTCCAATTCTTCGTCTTGTCGCACTCCTGGTTTGTCTGCACGTAATGACCCATTTAACAACTGATTTCCGGTTCGCGACACGGCCTACTGGGGCCACATCGAAGCGATTTCCCGAGGCGCGCTGGGTTGCGATCACAGAGCATCCGTTCGAAAAGTAGGCCTCTCTTTCAACGCATGATGGTGAACGACCTGGAAGAGAACAACACTTCAGAAGTACGCCTGTCGGATGACAGCACACAAGCCCCGCTACGACCGCTACAGCCAGAATGGCGCGCGTGTCAAACAAGGAAGTTAAGTTGCCGCACCCGGTATTTGGCAGTCGGAGTGCGGCAGTGCTTATCCGTTAAAGGGCACGGAGAAGATCCTGAATCTTACGTAGAGTGGCTGGAGCCTGCTGAGCGAGAGAACAGGGGCCAGTGGAGTGGCTGCTCGACCCTGAAGACGCGCTGTCCATAGCTGTTAACTAAGTTAAGCAGCTCGGCAGCTGGCAATATCAGACGCAGGAGCGCCGCGCCGCCCAACTTCGTGGCTGCTGCTGGCAGGCCGGTGCTATTGGCTGCCCGCAGCTTATAAAACAGCGCAGCTGCCGCACGCAGTCTGCTCCTGCTACGGTGCTAAACAACTCTCTATGCTGTATACTGACTGCAAAAGGGAGCAAAAGTAATGTCTTTATTATAGAATAAAGCTCACTATTTCTTTATCATGTAATTTATCTCACTACGTGGAAATGTATACAGGGTGTTACAAAAAGGTACGGCCAAACATTCAGGAAACATTCCTCACACACAAATAAAGAAAAGATGTTATGTGGACATGTGTCCGGAAACGCTTAATTTCCATGTTCGAGCTCATTTTAGTTTCGTCAGTATGTACAGTACTTCCTCGATTCACCGCCAGTTGGCCCAATTGAAGGAAGGTAATGTTGACTTCGGTGCTTGTGTTGACATTCGACTCATTGCTCTACAGTACTAGCATCAAGCACATCAATACGTAGCATCAACAGGTTAGTGTTAATCACGAACGTGGTTTTGCAGTCAGTGCAATGTTTACAAATGCGGAGTTGGCAGATGCCCATTTGATGTATGGATTAGCACGGGGCAATAGTCGTGGCGCGGTACGTTTGTATCGAGACATATTTCCAGAACGAAGGTGTCCCGACGGGAAGACGTTCGAAGCAATTGATCGACGTCTTAGGGAGCACGGAACATTCCAGCCTATGACTCGCGACTGGGGAAGACCTAGAACGACAAGGACACCTGCAATGGACGAGGCAATTCTTCGTGCAGTTGACGATAACCCTAATGTCAGCGTCAGAGAAGTTGCTGCTGTACAAGGTAACGTTGACCACGTCACTGTATGGAGAGCGCTACGGGAGAACCAGTTGGTTCAAATGGCTCTGAGCACTATGGGACTCAACTGCTGTGGTCATAAGTCCCCTAGAACTTAGAACTACTTAAACCTAACTAACCTAAGGACAGCACACAACACCCAGCCATCACGAGGCAGAGAAAATCCCTGACCCCGCCGGGAATCGAACCCGGGAACCCGGGCGTGGGAAGCGAGAACGCTACCGCACGACCACGAGATGCGGGCTGAGAACCAGTTGTTTCCGTACCATGTACAGCGTGTGTAGGCACTATCAGCAGCTGATTGGCCTCCACGGGTACACTTCTGCGAATGGTTCATCCGACAATGTGTCAATCCTCATTTCAGTGTAAATGTTCTCTTTACGGATGAGACTCCATTCCAACGTGATCAAATTGTAAATTTTCACAATCAACATGTGTGGGCTGACGAGAGTCCGTACGCAATTGTGCAATCACGTCATCAACACAGATTTTCTGTGAACGTTTGGGCAGGCATTGTTGGTGATGTCTTGATTGGGCCCCATGTTCTTCCACCTACGCTCAATGGAGCACGTTATCATGATTTCATACGGGATACTCTACCTGTGCTGCTAGAACATGTGCCTTTACAAGTACGACACAATATGTGGTTCATGCACGATGGTGCTCCTGCACATTTCAGTCGAAGTGTTCGTACGCTTCTCAACAACAGATTCGGTGACCGATGGATTAGTAGAGGCGGATCAATTCCATGGCCTCCACGCTCTCCTGACCTCAACACTCTTGACTTTCATTGATGAGGGCATTTGAAAGCTCTTGTGTACGTAACCCCGGTACCAAATGTAGAGACTCTTAGTGCTCGTATTGTGGACGGCTGTGATACAATACGCCATTCTCCAGGGCTGCATCAGCTCATCAGGGATTCCATGCGACGGAGGGTGGATGCATGTATTCTCGCTAACGGAGGACATTTTGAACATTTCCTGTAACAAAGTGTTTGAAGTCACGCAGGTACGTTCTGTTGCTGTGTGTTTCCATTCCATGATTAATGTGATTTGAAGAGAAGTAATAAAATGAGCTCTAACATGGAAAGTGAGCGTTTCCCGACACATGTCCACATAACATACTTTCTTTCTTTGTGTGCGAGGAATGTTTCCTGAAAGTTTGGCCGTACCTTTTTGTAACACCCTGTATTTCTCTTAAGGAAAAGTGAACAGAACGCAAATAAAAGTTCGAGTCGCTCCTGTATGTGTTCCCGTTACTTACTTCACACATGCACCGTCTGGTGAAAAGCATCCAGACACATATTAGCGGCCATTAAGGGGGGGTTGTCAAACGGGCCGACTTGGAGCAGGAGAGGCACCACAGGACATTTTAATTTCCACTGCCTATACTTTAACAAATAAATTCATAAAACTTTGTCAGCATGACCAGGAAGGATTCAGAATTTACACTCATAGCAGTGGAAGTTCTAAAACACAACGAAATGATTTTTTTACATTTGAAATTTCATCATTTTTTTCACTTACTAATGCCGGTATTTGTTGCTATAGGTACACTTTTCTTCGCAAGTAATAGAGATCCTTCTATGAATTTTGCACTGCATACAAACTATACTTAAAGTTGTATGAAACTCTAGAGTTTTCCAAATCTATTAAAAACTGTGGTAAAAATTGAAGTAATTAAGTATAAAATTTGTTTTTTTCTGAACATGAAGTTTAAAGTATAACAGTTCATTCGTTCTTTCATAAATTAAATAAATTCTAGAGTTTCATACATCTGTGAGTATGGTATGTACGCTGTGCAAAATTCATCGAAGAATCTCTCTTACTTATGAAGAAAAGTGTACCTATAGCAACAAATGCACCCATTAGTAAGTGAAAAAATGATGAAATTTCACACATAAAAAATTTATTTTGTTATGTTTTCGAACTTCCACTGCAATGAGTGTGAATCCTGAATCTTTCCTGCTGATGCTGACAAAGATTTATGAATTTATTTGTAAATGTATAGACACTGGAAATTAAAATGTCCTGTGATGCCTCTCCTGCTCCAAGTCGGCCCCTTTGACGTCCTACCCCCCCTAACGCCAGATGTGTCCACCCTTCGCTTTATGACTGCTTGAACTCTGCTAGGGACACTTTCAGTAAGGTGTCTGAGTATCTCTTGAGGAATGGCAGCTTATTATTCCTCAAGGCCCGAAGCCTGAGAAGGTGCTGACTATGGACGCTGGGTTCTGGAACCTAACCGGCGTTCAAACCCATCAAGAGGTGTTCCATTGAGTTCAGCTCGGACTCTGCGAAGTCGAGTCCATTTCAGGAATGTTACTGTCCACAAACAATTACCTCACATATGCTGTTTTATGAGAGGGTGCATTATCATGTTGATACAAACTGTCTCCAGCCGGCCTTTGTGACCGAGCGGTTCTAGGTGCTTCAGTCTGGAACCGTGCCACCGCTTCGGTCGCAGGTACGAATCCTGCCTCGGGCATGGATGTAGTTAGGTTTAAGTAGTTCTAAGTTCTAGGGGACTGATGACCTCAGATGTTAAGTCCCATAGTGCTTATCACCCGCTTCAGTTGCTCTTTACATCATGTCAAGAGTCTCTTATACTGACTATAGAAATAGCCTATGTGGGTTATGAGGTGCTGCTCGATCATTGTACCCCATTATTTTTAACTCCATACGCACAGTCATTGTGCTAACTAGACTTCTAATAGCATTTTGAATCACATGGCCGGCCGAAGTGGCCGTGCGGTTAAAGGCGCTGCAGTCTGGAACCGCAAGACCGCTACGGTCGCAGGTTCGAATCCTGCCTCGGGCATGGATGTTTGTCATGTCCTTAGGTTAGTTAGGTTTAACTAGTTCTAAGTTCTAGGGGACTAATGACCTCGGCAGTTGAGTCCCATAGTGCTCAGAGCCATTTGAACCATTTGAATCACATGAGTGATTCTTTCCGCTGATTTCATGCGATTATTAACAACCACCCTCCGCATTGCTCAATGATTCCTGTCTGTCAGTGCATTATGTCTGCCTGGTCTTGGTTTAACTTTGATTGTTACATCTCATTTTCACTTCACAGTGACATCACTGACAGTCGAACTGGGCAGGTTTTGGAGACTCGAAGTGTCCCTGAGGTTAGATTACTTAGGTGTCATTTAAATACTAGTCCACGTTCGAAGTCGCGCCTCTCGTGCCATTGGGTGATCAATGCCACATTACACATAGGTGTCTGGATACTTTTTATCACACATGGCATGTTAACTAATTTCTCAAGACGCTTCTAATACAACTGGATCTTTCTTTTCTATGATGAAATCTTTTAAATACATAGCTTTATTTTTAGCTAACCACTCTTACCAGTAAGGGCTCACATACAACGAATGTGCACAAATTCACTATAACGCTAATCAGTTGTTAATAGTCGATGCTAGAGGCGACGTAAGTTATTTATACATGAGTTATCATATGTAACAGCAAAACCTGGCATGGGGTGAAAGTATATGATGACAGATGCGGAAATATTCCAGTAAACATGGGTCTGCAAACGACGTGTTCTTGAGATACTTGTGAACGCAGGTTTACGAGCCACCACTGAATTATTGTTCTATTTATAGCAAATGCACTGGAAGTGTAATCATTTCGATCAAATCGTCATCTAATTGGGTTCAAATTTCACCCATAGTGTGCAGAGACATCTTCGCTGGTTATTGGGGCTCATTTCGAAGCAGGGCTCACCACTGAAGACATTTCTACTCCTGTCAATGAGATTCCGGGCCGAAGACGTGGGATAGCAACCTGAATTTCGCTCGTCATACGGCCTGACAGCCAGGAGTGATGATCTGGGGTGCCATTTCATTTAATGGCAGGACCAGTTTGGTTGTCGTCCGTGGTAACCTTACAGCACAGAGGTATGACGGCTATATTCTACGCACTGGGTTGTTGCCCTTCATGGAAAGCCATCCCGGTCTCACATTTCAGCAAGATAATGTCCACCTGCACACAGCGAGAGTTTGTACTGCTTCTCTTCGTGCTTGCCAAACCCTACCTTGACCAACGAGGTCGTCGAATCCCTCCCGATTGTGAACGTTTGAAGCATTATGGGCAGGGCTCTCCAACCATCTCGAGATTTTGAAAATATAACACGCCAGTTGGACAGAATTAGGCACAGTATCTCTCAGGAGGACATCCAACAACCCTACTTATCGATACCAAGCCGAATAACTGCTTGCATAAGGGCCAGAGGAGGACCAACGCGTTATTGACTTGCTCACTTTTTGAAGCTTTTTCTCTTGAACATATCACCAAGTTTTTCTGAATTTGTAATCATTTGTTTGTTTGTACACATACACCACATCTACCGATTTCTGTCCAGTTCGGACTATTCCTTCGAGGTGCATCGCTTTTTGTATTAAAGTGTACTTATAAGGTAGAAACTGTGGTGTCACCGCCAGACACCACACTTGCTAGGTGGTAGCTTTAAATCGGCCGCGGTCCATTAGTACATGTCGGACCCGCGTGTCGCCACTGTCAGTAATCAGACCGAGCGCCACCACACGGCAGGTCTCGAGAGACGTACTAGCACTCGGCCCAGTTGTACGACGACTTTGCTAGCGACTACACTGACGAAGCTTTTCTCTCATTTGCCGAGAGACAGAATAGCCTTCAGCTAAGTCCATGGCTACGACCTAGCAAGGCGCCATTAACCATTTCAAGATAGTCTCACTTGTATCATCAAGAATGCTGTATACAAATGATGGATTAAAGTTAAGTATCTCCGCAGCTACGTACTTTTCTTTATAGCATTCATTACTTCTCCTGTTTCAGACCTCTCTCTAGCCTACGTGAGATTAACGCGTGCCCTTTCGGCTCCCTCGCCTTGTGTCTCGACTGTCTTGTCTAGACACAACATATTTGGCGACGAGGATGGGATACGAACCCACGCGTGCATAGCACCGCATGTTGACGTGCACCCTGGACTAGGTTTTCAGGCGTTTCCTAGCTCCCCTCGGACCGAATGGCCGGGTGCGGGTGGCACAGCCTCGCCTGTTGTTAGGCTCCCCACCTCATCGCATACGTCAACATCGGGTCCTCCCCTCGGCGGGCGGAAGCCTTATAACACGACCGTTCGCCGCTTTGCGGGGGAGGAATGTGGTGTCACCGCCAGACACCACACTTGCTAGGTGGTAGCTTTAAATCGGCCGCGGTCCATTAGTACATGTCGGACCCGCGTGTCGCCACTGTCAGTGATCAGACCGAGCGCCACCACACGGCAGGTCTCGAGAGACGTACTAGCACTCGGCCCAGTTGTACGACGACTTTGCTAGCTACTACACTGACGAAGCTTTTCTCTCACTTGCCGAGAGACAGAATAGCCTTCAGCTAAGTCCATGGCTACGACCTAGCAAGGCGCCATTAACCATTTCAAGATAGAGTCTCACTTGTATCATCAAGAATGCTGTATACAAATGATGGATTAAAGTTAAGTATTTCCGCAGCTACGTACTTTTCTTTATAGCATTCATTACTTCTTCTGTTTCAGACCTCTCTCTAGCCTACGTGAGATTAACGCGTGCCCTTTCGGCTCCCTCGCCTTGTGTCTCGACTGTCTTGTCTAGACACAACAGAAATTACTGTACACTCGTGCATGTTAAAAGAGGTGTTTCACATGTCGTCCTTGAATTTGGCTGCAATACTGGATTCGTCTCTGCAGTGAGTTACGAATTCTTTCAAACACCAACGTATGATACCACGAATCTTCAGAACACTACTATTTAATGCTCCATTTCTTCAACATTGTCGACGAGGTTTCCGTACATTTCACTTTTCAGATGAACCTAGACAGAAAATCGGGAGGACTGAGGTCAGGTGAATTTGGAGGCCTACGTACAGGACCTTGTCGGTTTTCCCATCTGAGATCATACTGGTATGTTAGACGTGGTCTTATGTCAGCAGCGAAATGAGACACTGCCCCAGAAAGCATCTATTTCATTCCTCAACTATGGGTCGTGGAAGAAATTTGAGATCGTGTAGGCTGGGACTCGACTGATAAGTTTAGAAATATAAGAGTCGATTAAAAAGTTTCCGTTTGAGGGCACTGCTACAGCGTATGCGGATATGGCTCTGAGCACTATGCGACTTAACTTCTGAGGTCATCAGTCGCCTAGAACTTAGAACTAATTAAACCTAACTAACCTAAGGACATCACACACACCCATGCCCGAGGCAGGATTCGAACCTGCGACCGTAGCGGTCACGCGGTTCCAGACTGAAGCGCCTTTAACCGCACGGCCACACCGGCCGGCTATGCGGATATATAGGGTGATGCAGCTGCCCCTATCTTATGGGCTTTATGCAACCTGCAGTGCCTTCAAATACCACACAAGATTTTCCTATTCTCTCGCTCGTTATATAGAAACTAATTTAGTTCTACATAAAAAATTAACGGGACCTTTCTGTACGTCATTTAATACAGTAAAATTTTTTTATCGAGGTATCTCACTGGAGATCGTAGTTTTCGAATTATTCACGAAAGACGCACAAAACTGACCTTCTAGCGAGTTTTTCTTGAATAGCTCACAAAACCGTGGCCTCCAGCAAACCCACGTCCCCGTAAAAAAATTTAACTACATTAAATTTCCTACAAAAAATCCTTTTCATTTTTTCTGTGGGACTAATAGTTTCTACGTAGAAAGCGAGAGAATACGAAAATATCATGCATGGTTTTTGAAGGCGTTGCAGTTTGCATAAAACCCATAGGCAGAGGCAGCTGAATCCCCTGTACAAGCACCGACATATAGCGAAGGAATTAGTGTAGTATTGTGTCTTTCCGATGTGCATGTGGTAAATGCTTAACGTGAACTACTGCGACGTTCTTACGAAATAGCCGCGCGGTATAGTCGCGTGGTCTCGGGAACCTTGTCACGGTCCGCGCGGCTCACCCCGTCGGAGGTTCAAATGGTTAAAATGGCTCTAAGCACTATGGGACTCAATATCTGAGGTCATCATTCCCTTAGACGTAGAACTACTTAAACCTAACTAACCTAAGGACATCATACACATCCATGCCCGAGGCAGGATTCGAATCTGCGACCGTAGCAGCTTAGAACCGCTTGGCGACAACGGCCGGCGTCGGAGGTTCGAGTCCTCCCTCGGGCATGGGTGTGTGTGTTGTCCTTAGCTTAAGTTAGTTTAAGTCAGATTAAGTAGTGTGTAGGCTTAGGGACTGATTACCTCAGCAATTTCGTCCCATAAGACCTTACCACAAATTTCCAAATTTTCCAAATTACGAAATACGTCCATGCAGAACCAATATGCTGTCATTCTTTTCTTAGCTGCCGAAGGATAAACACCCCCGGAGAATGAAGAATGCGTATGAGCAAGTCCGTCGAAAATCATATCTGTGGAATCATGTGCCAAGGTCCGTGCTACTCGTGACTCGACACAAGACGCCGGTCGATGTCGAAGGCCAGTTCATCAATTATTGGACAAGTGGAAGGCACTCGAACACCCGCCCTTTAGTCCTCATCTCTCCCCATGCGTTTATTACGCCCTCGGTCCCTTAAAAAAAGGTCTTGAACGGTCGACGATTCCTGTCGGACGAGGATGTGCAGCGTGCAGTTACGGACTGCTTCACACAGGACACGGTGTTTTACGAATTGTCGCGTCACTGGGATGTTTGCCTCAATGCACACGGCGATTTTGCTTGACTGACATACCGATTTTGGACTGTGCGGCTTTCGAACGGAAACCTTCTGATCGCCAAATATACGTCTGTAGCAAGGACAACATTTCATACTGAAGTCAGTGGTGGATCATAACCACACATTCACAGGTATCTCGCAAACAGATTATATGTAGATTCTTGTTCACTGGAACGTTTTTGCATCTATTATCGTATAGTTTAACCCATATCAGTTTTTACTATTAATTACGACACACGCAGCAAAGGGACTCGATAACCCAAAGTGGCTGTTAAATTACAGTACTACCAACGTACTGTTAAACAATGCATATCCCTTAACACACAGTCACGGTGTTGTGAGCTATTTATTGTCTTTCTGGTGAACGAGTACTACCTCCGCTCTCTTTAAGTACTGCAAAAATGCAAGATAGCAGCCTCAAATCGTGGTTCACTAATTACTAAATTCTAAAATAAGCTATTCACTTTCACTTTTCTGAACTCAATAATCTCCAACAGATTACTCTACTGAATTTGCATTTAGCAGTGGCGTAGCGTGGTTGTAAAGGTTGGGGAAACTCTGCAGTTATTACAGGGAGACAAAATAGTACAATAAACAATAATTTAAACAAATGAAACAAAATGCATCAAATAAAACAACAACAACTACTACTAATACCACTACCACTGTCACTAATAATAACTAACTGTTTCAAGAAATGATGACAAATTTGTAGAACTCCAGCAGCAAGAGAAGAAGCACTTGTATTTTCTTGTACACAAGTTCAATGCGTCTGTCTTTTCTTTCCACGAATAAGTCTATAACTCGGTCTACAAAGATCTGATCACTGGATAGCTCTCCAAGTAGTGTCTTTTCTATTGCTAACGTACTCAATCACGACTGCCGGATGTTGGACATTGAATTCCTTAAATACTTTTTCACTCGTTTAAGAGTACTTATGATTCGTTCACTGCTTGCTGTAGTTGCGGGTAGGGTCAAAACCAAACGCAGGAACTTCGTTGTTTCTTCATAAACGGAGTCTAAATCATTGTCGACAATGTACCTTAAGAGGATTCTTGGAGATGTTTTTTCTCATCAGTGTATATGTTACACAGTTCATTTTCAAGTTGTTCTTGTTTGAAAAAAGGGTACTGTTCTAATAATTAAAGCAGTTTCAACTTTGGGAATTCTTTTTGATAGTTCGGGAAACACTTTTCGTTCAGAAGTTCAACAAACTGAATTTGGGGAATGTCTTGAAACCTTCTTTCCATCTGAACCATTTACAAATCCAGTATCTCGTGAGTTAGTGCCCTGAGAGATGTCTTTTTGACTGTCACAAAACGATAAGTTGCCATTCAAACACAAGCTGCATTGCATGCATTCATTAACGAATGTTTCCGTTCTTAATTGTCGTAAGTTTCTCAAAACAGTTCTTATTTCGTCGTGGCAAGCAGTTATACTGACAGATTTTGACTGAAGAACATTAAAGAGATGATCAACATAAACAAAGCACCCTCGGTAGAAGCGAAGAAAGTAGACAAACTTAGGATCATCCATCCGTCGTTTCATTCACACAGCACAGCTCAAAGATTCTGGGTTTCACTGAGAGTCTGTATCATCAAATAGATAATTAAAAACAGTATATAGCCCTGAGAAATGACTAAATGTTGTTGAAACTGCCCTGGAACGAAAGTTCCAGCGAGTGTTGCTTGCATGTGGCAGTTTAAATCCTTTCTGAGTTAGAAATACAGTCCGTTTTGATGATTTGCTGAAAAACGAATGAAATGCAATAAGATCACTTGCAAACATGCGTACATGTATGATTTTGGAGGCATGTAACAGTACCAAATTCAGTTGGTGTGCGTAACAATGAATAAACAGCGCATAGGGACAGAACCGCGTCACCAATTGTACCGTAGTCCTCTTTCTCTGCCCGCCATTACTGATGCGCCATCATATGTTTGACTAACCACATTTCCTTCCACATTCCATTCTTTCAATACTGCATGAATAATGTTTGACGAACCTTCAGCAGTTTTATCTCCAGAAACATATTAAAATCCAACGAATCTTTCCCCAATTTTGTCTGAAATAGGCCTACAGCACCTGAATATTACACTCATTTGACTCTTGCATGACACGTCTAATGTTTCATCAGACTGAATCGAAATGAAATTGCAGTTCTGAATTTCAGATTTTATTTTCTCATTAACTGCGAGAGTTATCATTTCTATTACATCATTCTGTATAGCTGGAGAAGTTCCTTTAAAGGTTGAAGATGATGATAGATGGTCTCGGATTACCTGCTCTCCTTGAGCTAGTAAATCCAACAATTCCAGATAGTTGCATTTGTTGCTGGAGGATTCGTCTTCTCGATGACGGCGAAAGGCTAGTTCTTGTTTACAAAGAAATACAATTGCCTGAATAAGACGAGCCAATACTCTCCTGCTTGATGCAACTTGTTTGTTGTATTTTATTGCTGTCAGACGAGCGGCTTCAGAAAGGGCGTGCTCAATTCAGATTTGCCCAATAACTGAAATGATTCTTTGTTCTGCAGGTGACGTTTTGATATTTGATACTTTTGTGCTTTCCTGTCAAATTTCTTTAGTGTAAAAATGCCCTCATTGCATCATTCCTTTTCACCACCAAACAGAAGATATGTATAACAATATAATCTGTTATTAAGTGGATTCGCAGTCAGCCAAGCATACTTTTCGTACCAGGCTGTCTGAAAAGTGCGTCTTTGTTTGGCTTCACTTAAAACTATAGGAGGTCGTTTGTTCTTCAATTCCCACTTCTTTTCGTGCATTAATGTAGAAAAAGGCGTTTTTAATAAAAGTGCTATAAGGTGTTCAGTTGCTGCCTCACTCATGTTGGCGACACAACGCAAATATGCACTAAAACAACTCAAGAATTACTATGAACACAAATGGCGGGCTGATCCCGGCGGAGGTTCGAGTCCTCCCTCGGGCATGGGTGTGTGTGTTTGTCCTTAGGATAATTTAGGTTAAGTAGTGTGTAAACTTAGGGACTGATGACCCTAGCAGTTAAGTCCCATAAGATTTCACACACATTTGAACACAAATCGAGCGACTGTTCACTTCCGTGTTACAAGCCAGCATAGAAGCGGCAGAGACTAGTCTCGATACCTGCTAGCAAGTGCAGCGCACCGGCCTACGTGGAAGAGGGGAGGTGGAGGGGAGCCGAGAATGCCACTAACGCTCAGGCGAACACATAGCAGTAGAGTCTCAAGCAGGCAGATACAACAATACTCAGGGTGCGGCGGCGCGGGCTACAAAACTGATGTCTTCGCACATTTAGTGCTCTTAGTAGAAAGTTGTTAATATTTTTGTTATGAATTACTGTTGCATCTTTTTTAAGCATGAATACAGGGGAGACTAAGTCTCAAAGTCTCCCCTCACGCTACGCCATTGCCGGCCGCGGTGATCTCGCGGTTCTAGGCGCTCAGTCCGGAACCGCGCGACTGCTACGGTCGCAGGTTCGAATCCTGCCTCGGGCATGGATGTGTGTGATGTCCTTAGGTTAGTTAGGTTTAAGTAGTTCTAAGTTCTAGGGGACTGATGACCACAGATGTTAAGTCCCATAGTGCTCAGAGCCATTTGAACCATTTTTGAACGCTACGCCGCTGGCATTTAGGAGGAATTACATTAAATCCCCTTCCAAATCTACATTTCATTGAAATACATACAAACAAAAGACGACTTTCCTTGTATCACCTCGCTCTGTGTGTGGTTCAAATGGTTCAAATGGCTCTGAGCACTATGGGACTCAACTGCTGAGGTCATTAGTCCCCTAGAACTTAGAACTAGTTAAACCTAAGTAACCTAAGGACATCACAAACATCCATGCCCGAGGCAGGATTCGAACCTGCGACCGTAGCGGTCTTGCGGTTCCAGACTGCAGCGCCTTTAACCGCACGGCCACTTCGGCCGGCTCTGTGTGTGGTCCCAGTCAAATCAGACAAGCGTTGATGTCCACGCCACAGTTGTTATGGTTTAATTTCTTACACACACACACACACACACACACACACACACACACACACACACACACACACACACGCACACACGCACAACTTTCAAAAACTGAAAAAAAAATACGCTTCCTTCGACGTTGTTTCATCGGTACCCTATAATGAGACTCCATAAATTCTAGAAAGACCTAGAAAATACTGGTGTGAGTTCAACCTGATGGAAACACAGAATAATCAATGAAAGCGAGGCGAGCAGAAGAGGTTAATAAACTCGTTGCAGAAATGTACCGTGATTACATGGACGTTACTTTAGTTGACCTCACAGGTCGCTTAAAGGAATTGGAAGTCGAGCGTTCGTTCTTCTATCTTGGGTCAACCATCTGCCACAAGGGAAGCTGTGCAGAGGAAATAAGAAGACGGACCACACTAAGGCGAGTAGCTCAGTAACATCTGGCAGAACAGAGAGATAATATACACCACAAAGGTCCGCCTCGTTGAAACACTCGCGTTTTGTCTTCTTTAATTGTTGCAAAATATGGTCCCTTAATGCCAGAGACAACCAGCGTACTGATGCATTTGAGCTTTGGTGCTGGCGCAGGATGCTGAGCATACACTATGTAATCAAAAGTATCCGGAACCCCCAAAAACATCCGTTTTTTCATATTAGATGCACTGTGCTGCCACTTACTGCCAGGCACTCCATATCAGCGACCTCAGTAGTCAATAGACATCGTGAGAGAGCAGAACGGGGCGCTCCGCGGAATTCACGAAATTCGAAGGTCGTCAGGTGATTGGGTGGCACTTGTGTCATACGTCTGTATGAAAAATTCCCACACTCCTAAACATCCCCCGGTCCATTGTTTCCGATATGATAGTGAAGTGGAAACGTGAAGGGACACGTACAGCACAAAAGCGTACAGGTCGACTCGTCTGTTGACTGACAAGAGACCGCCGATAATTGAAGAGGGTCGTAATGTGTAGTAGGCAGACACCTATCTAGACCGCCACACAGTAATTCCAAACTGCATCAGGATCCACTGCAAGTGCTATGACAGTTAGGCGGGAGGTGAGAAAACTTGGATTTCATGGTCGAGCAGCTGCTCATAAGCCACACATCAAGCCGGTAAATGCCAAACGACGCCTCGCTTGGTGTAAAGAGCGTAAACACTGGACGATTGAACAGTGGAAAAACGTGGTGTGGAGTGATAAATCACGGTACACAATGTAGCGATCGGATGACAGGGTGTGAGTATGGCGAATGGCCGGTGAACGTTATCTGCCAGCGTGTCTAGTGCCAACAGTAAAATTCGGAGGCGGTGATGTTAAGGTGTGGTCGTGTTTTTCACGGAGGGAGCTTGAATCCCTTGGTAATATGGATGGCACTATCACAGCACAGGCCAACACTGATGTTTTAAGCACCTTCTTACTTCCCACTGTTGAAGAGCAATTTGGGGATGACGATTGCATGTTTCAACACGATCGAGCACCTATTCATAATGCACGGCCTGTGGTGGAGTGGTTACACCACAATAACATCCCTGTAATGGACTGGACTGCACAGAGTCCTGACCTGACTCCTATGGAACAGCCGGCCGCGGTGGTCTAGCGGTTCTGGCGCTGCAGTCCGGAACCGCGGGACTGCTACGGTCGCAGGTTCGAATCCTGTCTCGGGCATGGGTGTGTGTGATGTCCTTAGGTTAGTTAGGTTTAAGTAGTTCTAAGTTCTAGGGGACTTATGAACTAAGATGTTGAGTCCCATAGTGCTCAGAGCCATTTGAACCATTTTTTCCTATGGAACACCTTTGGGATGTTTTTGGAACGCCGACTTCGTGCCATGCCTCACCGACCGACATCTTTACCTCTCCTCAGTGCAGCACTCCGTGAAGAATGGGCTGTCTTTCCACCTTTCCCCAAGAAACCTTCGAGCACCTGATTGAACGTATGCCCTCGAGAACGGAAGCTGTCATCAACGCTAAGGGTGGGGCAACACCGTATTGAATTCCAGCATTACCGATGGAGGGCACCACGAACTTGTAAGTAATTTTCAGCCAGGTGTCCGTATACTTTTTATCATATAGTGTAAATGTGCAATGATCTGTAGCAGCAAACTTTATCTGAACGCAAATAATGGTGTCCTTAACACCCAACCTCCCTTCTCCCACTTTTCCCCGTTAAGTCCTGGCTTTGGCAAGTTTTCGCAAATATGTACAGCAGTTGCCACTGACAGCTACACATTCTCATAAAAATTTCTGATGCTGACTGCATGTGCAGGGTGTCTTTTCTAAGAGTTGTCAGGCAAATTTTCTCTGCTTTTTCGGCCGACAGTTGATATTTCGTTTTTGGAAAGTGTAGATGGAATCGCCTTAAACAAATACTACTTCGTGCGACGTCCAGTGTCAGCAGGGAACGTTGGTTTGTTTCCCGCGAGAAACGAAAAGAATTTTAAAGTGGAAATTTGCGTGTCCATTCGATAGAGCGGTCCCAAGATAGTCTGGTGAGCTATTCGATTTAGTGATACATGTTAACAGGACTTTACTTAGTGCAATGAAAGCAACAAGGAATACTTAAACAACACTTATATAGCTGTAACCATAAATGCTATATAAAATCAATTAAATTTTCAAATGATTTACAGTTTAAATCTTGGTTTAAAGATAGAGGTCTCGGAGACCACACCTCGTAGTATACGTTACAGAAAAGTCATCTCATGAGTTAAGGGTTATTAATTTTTTTATTTATTTTTCATTCCCAACTCGTGAGAGCAGTGCGGGCTGTTCTAGAATGTAGCCCTGTTCAGACAGACAGACTGGGAGTGGGGAACGAAAATCCAGTTTGGAATGTTTTGGAGGGGAATTCTAATTCGAGCATTCGCCTAATGACCAGGGGAAATCGCCTGAAACCCTTGGTCGTACTGCGGACTGAGAAATTGGAACGATTTAACTGATTACTGGGACAGTGTTGTCCATTGTCCCAGATAGAACTCATGATTTTCTTTACCTGTATGTTTAAAATGAGGTGACAAATGTCATGTGCTAGGGATATGCACATATACAAGTGGCGGTGGTATCGCGTACACAGGGTACAGGGACGTACCTACAGCTTTTGGGGGAGGGGGGGGGGGGCAACACATTCATTTAGGAAGGTAAACCTGTCTTCGCCAACCACATAAAAAGGTTTTGCTGTTAACGCCAAAAGAGTCAATCAAGCAGAAATTAAAAAACCCACAAATACGTTAGCGTCCCTATTAGATGGGGGTAAAACTGTAGAGAAACACTAATTGATCCAAGCGTCTTGAAATAAAACATATGTATTGTAGCTGTTGAGGTATATATTTATGAAAAAGCAACTAACTGTAAGCAAACATTGGAGGTAATTATATATTATTGAATATCATTATTAATCATTTATATTAAGCAATAATATTATTATATTAGTCTTCGTATTTAAATTGTGACACTTTGGCATTTTTCTGTAACTTCAGGTCGTAAGTTAATTTAAAAATAAACACTAATTACTTTACTTTAAAGTATTATATTTAGCCTTTTAAGTCTTGCTGCTAACTTACTAATAATTTCTTCACAATCTAGTTGCACCGCCAGGGGTACAAAATGCTTTTATCCGCCAATGTTGGTCACATTTACTTTTCAGTCAATGAACAGTCACAATTTTTGCTGGCAAAAAAAAAGCTACTTCAACGTGGACAAAGTTGCAACCATTATTCAATATTAAACTTCATAAAATTATATCACACTGTACTGTCTCAGTGATCGTAGTTTCAAGATTAGGTACCACAAAAAGAGAGCAACAAAACAATCAGGCGCTTTCTATGTTTATATTGGCCATGAAAAACTTATTTTAGAAAAATTATAAGAAACTTTCAATAAGTGATTGAATAATTCTTTTTAAAGTGAGTAGTTTCTAGGGAAAACGCCCATAATCCAGGCAATTGTTACTATAAATATAAACCGAAAATAGTTATTAAACATTATAACCAAATTCTCTCATATAATAGCCTAACGCAGAATTAAACTAGAAAAAATTGGTATAATGTAGTTTGCGATAGGCCCATTTGTTCACTTGTAATTAAATGTTAAACTAGAAGGTTCTTCTTTATTTTTTACAAAACTGCTGCTCAAAATCATGAGACTCACCCTTCTTTGCTTCATCCTCAATTTTGCTGGCTGGTCCCGCTTGTACATGCTGGGATTCCGCATCACGTGGTGATAATGTGGTGTCACCGCCAGACACCACACTTGCTAGGTGGTAACTTAAATCGGCCGCGGTCCTGTAGTACATGTCGGACCCGCGTGTCGCCACTGTGTAATCGCAATCCTAGCGCCACCACATGGCAGGTCAGAAGACACGGACTAGACCTTGCCCCAGTTGTACGGACGACATAGCTTGCGACCAGACGTACGAAGCTTTCCTCTCATTTGCCGAGAGACAGATTGAATAGCCTTCAGCTTAGTCCATAGCTACTACCTAGCAAGGCGCCATTTGTATCAGTGCTTATAGCTAACGAATATTCAAGAGAGATGTATTCCAAGGATTCATTAAAGTTAAGTATAAAAGAAGCTCCCTTCTTTTCTTTATAGTTTTCATCCAGTATCCTGTTTCAGACTTCACGCCCGTCTGCGTTAGTTTAGCGTGCACCTAGCTACCTCATTGTGTCTATGCTGTATGAGCTAGACACAACAGATATGCCACTCTCTTTCGAAACAAGTGCATCAGAATTCTGTGTCTCTTTTTTATAAAAAATAAAACCAGAAGGGATTTCTGTCTTGTTCGTTTCATAGTTGTTTTTCTTTTTTTTCAAACACGACTCTTTTAACAACCAAACACACGCACGCACAGTTTAAGCTGGCTTAACACCCGACGCCAGAAACTTCGTCACTCTAAGTGTGACTGCCCAAGGGGAAGCGACAGAACACACTGGATTCGTTCCGTTCAGTGTTGCCAGCCAAAAATAAGTTAATTACGCTACGAGCACATCCAGTTTCAAATGTAATTTATGATATAGTCTACATAATTCCTGACGATATACAGGCTAAATAAATAATTTAAGCTATAAACAAACATATTCCATATCTTCCCAGCTGGGGTATTTAACGATTAGCGACAACTAGGACGACAGCGTCAGTTTTTGTTAGAATAGTAATTGTAGTTTGATGCGACAGGTGATTTTCCTCTTTATATGGAATCTGAACTAACTAAGGCGTAAGGAGTTGATTTACAAGGCTTTTTTAGCACTGTGTGTGTGAAACGTTTCAATGTTTATTAAAATCACAGTGAAATGTACGAATTTGTTGATGCAGCAATATTTTGATCACCTTCAGTTCTCAGATAATAATTGATGCATTTTTCAAACTTACGGAAATGTTCCCCCGTAATTGTGTACGAAATATAATAATGATCAATAACGGTTCTTGTTTTGGATGTCTAGTCATACTTTCAACAAGTCACTTAACGTTTCTGCAAGTAGCTTAATAAGTCTTTTATTTTTAATGTCTGTCATCATGGAGAAAGACTGTTCGGTATCTGCGTTCCCGTGCATGTATTCCATGTTTTGTACTTGGCAGTGAAAATTTACGAGGATTTTACATTTCGCCAAAGAAAATTGAATTCTGCTACATTTTTAACAATTTCAAACTTTCGCCGCTACGCCACGAAGGCCAAAAAACTCCAAAACGCTTAGCGGAATTCCGCTACGGTTGGCAAGATTGCACTCACTTCCGTTGCACACATAGTGAGGGCGGGGGTAGACACCCCGCCGCAGGGCACAGCTATTTTTTGCAGCCTCATTCCTCCATGGCTTGTCACTACGTCAACCAAGCGCAGTGCGCGACTATTTTGTGGCACGGGGTTTCAAAAGCTGGTATTCTTCTAATATGGGCTTTTTTTGTGTAAAGTAAGGAAGGGGGGTTCAGACCCCCTGGACCCCCCCCCCCCTTATATACTTCCATGACAGGGTATGAAAGGGCAGTGCATTGGCGGAGCTGGCATTTGTATCAGGTGATTCATGTGAAAAGGTTTCCGACGTGATTTTACCCTCACGACGGGAATTAACAAACTTTGAGCGCGGAATGGTCGTTGGAACCAGACGCATGGGACATTCCATTCCGAAAACCGTTTGGGAATTCAGTATTCCGAGATCCACACTGCATCACAGACAGGAACGCCTGCGATGGTGTACTTAACGACGAACCTGGGTGCACGAATGGCAAAACGTCACTTTTTCGGATGAATCCAGGTTCTGTTTACAGCATCATGATGCTAGCATCCGTGTTTGGCGAAATCGCGGTGAACGCACATTGGAGGCGTGTATTCGTCATCGCTATACTGGCGTATCACCCGGCGTGATGGTATGGGGTGCCATTGGTTACACGTCTCGGTCACCTCTTGTTCGCATTGACGGCACTTTGAACAGAGGACGTTACATTTCAGATGTGTTACGACCCGTGGCTCTACCCTCCATTCGATCCCTGCGAAACCCTACATTTCAGTAGGATAATGCACGACCGTATGTTGCAGGTCTTGTGCGGGCCTTTGTGGATACAGAAAATGTTCGACTGCTGCCCTGGCCAGCACATTCTCTAGATCTCTCACCAATTGAAAACGTGTGGTCAATGGTCCCCGAGCAACTGGCTCGTCACAATACGCCAGTCACTACTCTTGAACTGTGGTATCGTGTTGAAGCTGCATGGGCAGCTATACCTGTACACGCCATCCAAGCTGTGTCTGACTCAATGCCCGGGCGTATCAAGGCCGTTATTACGGCCAGAGGTCGTTGTTCTGGGTACTGATTTCTCAGGATCTATGCACCCAAATTGCGTGAAAATGTAATCACATGTCAGTTCTAGTATAATATATTTGTCCAATGAATACCCGTTTATCATCTGCATTTCATCTTGGTGTAGCAATTTTAATGGCCAGTAGTGTACGTATGTTGATTTGTATAATGTCTGCATTCAGTATTTTCGTCGCAAATTACACATGTCGACTAAAGCGTGATTTACGCAGCGAAGCGGCTGCAAGTGTAGCTATATGTGTGGATTTGCAGGGTGAGAGCTGGCGGCGCACGTGACGTCACGGCAAAACCACGCGTCCGTAATGCGGTGGGCCGTGGCCGGACGCTGCATTACCGCTGGAGATTGCTTCCACATCCGCTTCCTGGGGTCCGCACGGCTCGCTGCCGGCCCAATATAGCGCGCTGGTCGACGTGCAGGAAACCGCTTATTACGGCCTCTCAGCGCCGAATTGTTACCGGAAAACAGTGGAAGTAAGGAACAAAGCAAAATGCCTCGCGGAAAGTTTACCAAAATTGAAAAAATCGCGCCTGAATCTAACAAGCCGCGAAATGACACTACCTTATTGAACAAACCGACTAAAATTAAACACTCTCGCATTCAATCACGTAACAAAAGAATATTCACGTCAATTGGCATTCTCTGTTGTGGTACAAGGTGCCCAGTGAAGGAGTCGCCGATTTTAAAATTAAATACCTCGAAAACTATGATCGAGAGACAAATGCAACAAAACATGTTAATTGTGAGAGCGCTAAGAATTTTATACAGAAGTTCCGAAATAATTTGAGGAAGAGGAGGAGGATATTAGTGTTTAACGTCCCGTCGACAACGAGGTTATTAGAGACGGAGCACGATCTCGGACTATGGAAGAATGGGAAAGGAAATCGGCCGTGCTGTTTCAAAGGAACTATCCTGGAATTTTCTTGAAGCGATTTAGGGAAATCACGCAAAACCTAAATTCAGGATCACCGGACGCGGCTTTAAAACGTCGTTCTCGCGAACCCAACTCTGGCGTTAACCACTGCGCCACCTCGCTGTGTATGCGAACGATACGGCCTTTCTGACAACTGGACGACACTTGGACCAGCTAATCGCTAGGATGCAACGGCAACTTGCTGTAATGGAACGCTGGGCGCTGCAAAATAAGATAACGACCAACCCGACGAAGCAATTTATCCCATGGTCGCCGGGAGTGAAGTGCCTCGGTGTCTACCTTGGCAAAAAATTACTCTTTACGCAGCATATTGACGACAAGAAGACGGCAGCCCAGAAGATGGCCAGGTCATTGATTCCGTTCCTGAAGAGTAAGGATCTCAACCCTAAGACTAAACTCCAATTGTATAAGGCAACGGTGGAACCGACAATGTTATATGGCTCCACCTCGTGGGGAACTACGTGCGTCTCCAACTACAACAAACTCCAAACTCTGCAAAACATTTGCTATCGATGGGTCACAGGAGCTCCATGGTGGACAAGAAACGTCGACATCCGCACCGCACTTCACGAGACCACTATAAAAGAGAAGGTCCATGACTACGCTCTACGAGTTTTTGACAAAATCGATGCCCTTAGGGACGAAGTTCGACAATTAGAATCGGTAGGAACGGTAAACCCTGCAAGATGGCACAAGTAACGAGTACCGAAGTCAATAACGTTTCACCCCCCCCCCCCCCCCCCCCATAGGCAATCTGTCGTAACACAAGGAAGCAGTCACACATGACAGCCTAGACACATCTCACCCTCCACAGCAGATAGACATCACCAAAGACAGCAGGCTAAAGCACCCATTGACTGCCCAAGCCTAACTGAATATGTAATAAATAAAGTGTTTTCCTTTTATCCTTACATCCCATCCTAAAAGAATAAGTCATCAAGGATGATCTCTTCAGCCCACACTACACACAAAAAAAACCGTCGCTCGGTGAAATAGTTCGAAAAGCTGCTAACAGATAGCGTTGTACGCTGTGGAACTAGTGAAGTATCAAATGGTAACTGAATGAAGACCCTACGCTGTCGACAGGCGTTGATATACATCAAAGAGGACAATTGAAAATGTGTTCCCCGACCGGAACTCTAACCCGGGATCTCCTGCTTACATGGCAGAGGCTCTATCCATTTGAGCCACCGAGGGCACAGAGGATAGAGCGACTGCAGGGATTTATCCCTTGCACTCTCCCCGTGAGACCCACATTCCCAACTAAATGTCCACACACTACATTCGTAGTGTCCCTGCCCATTACACTCATTACTCGCTGCACACAATCTTACCGAGTCCCTTAAGAGTTCCTTTGTCCGCAGCTTGTGGTCGTGCGGTAGCGTTCTCGCTTCCCACGCCCGGGTTCCCGGGTTCGATTCCCGGCGGGGTCAGGGATTTTCTCTGCCTCGTGATGACTGGGTGTTGTGTGCTGTCCTTAGGTTAGTTAGGTTTAAGTAGTTGTAAGTTCTAGGGGACTGATGACCACAGATGTGAAGTCCCATAGTGCTCACAAGGGAACCTCCCCATCGCACCCCCCTCAGATTTAGTTATAAATTGACACAGTGGATAGGCCTTGAAAAACTGAACACAGATCAATCGAGAAAACAGGAAGAAGTTGTGTGGAACTATGAAAAATAAGCAAAATATACAAACTGAGTAGCCCATGTGCATGATATACAACATTAGGGAGAATGTAAGCTTAGGAGCGCCGTGGTCCCGTGGTTAGAGTGAGCAACTGCGGAACGAGAGGTCTTTGGTTCGAGTCCTCCCTCAAGCGAATATTTTACTTACTTTATTTTCGCAAAGTTACGATCTGACCGTTCATTCATTGACGTCTCTGTTCACTGTAATAAGTTTAGTGTCTGTGTTTTGCGACCGCACCGCAAAACCGTGCGATTAGTAGACGAAAGGACGTGTCTCTCCAATGGGAACCGAAAACATTTGATCGAAAGTTCATAGGTCAACCGATTCCTCCACAGGAAAACACGTCTGATATATTCTATACGACACTGGTGACGGCATGTGCGTCACATGACAGGAATATGTTGTCGACCCACCTAACTTGCACACTAGGCGAATGGGTAAAAAGATTCTTCTACCTTGCCCGATTTAGGTTTTCTTGTGGGTGTGATAATCACTCCCAAAAAAGTGATGAAAACACAAGAGTTTGTCACATAAACTGCAACAAATGAATGCAACAGTTTCACAGTCGCACAGTTTTCCCTGTGCTCTGTCAAAACATATGATTTTTACGTTTTCAAATGTTTCCGTGTGTAGACCGTAAAATTGTGCATATGTCCAAGCAAATCTGAACATGCCCTGGAATTTTGGAGAGCGAAGTTGATTATGTGTGAGAGCCTGAACTTTGATAATTGTCTGAAAATAAAAAATTAAACTTTTCTCTCGAGAGGAGATTTGAACCGAAGACCTCTCGTTCCGCAGCTGCTCACGCTAACCACGGGACCACGGCACTCCTAAGCTTCCAGTTTCCTTGATGTTGCCTACGTTGTGCATGGACTGCTCAGTTTGTATATTTTGCTTATTTTTTCATAGTTCCACCCTACTTCTTCCTGTTTTCTCGATTGATCTGTGTTCAGTTCTTCATGGCCTATCCCTGTACCAACTTTTAACTAAATCTGAGGGGGGTGCGATGGGGAGGTTCCCTTGTCAGAGCCATTTGAACCTTAAGAGTTCGGACAATACGTGTGCATCTGCACAGAAGGTCAATGGCCGTTTATCCTTAACTATATGAAGATGGTATCTGTTTTTCGAATATGTCCGAAGGAACAGACAGCATCTTCATACAAAGTGCGCGTCATTTACAACGGCGGCCGAGTTTAGGTTCGTTCTGCGAATCTGACATCACAAAACACAGTCAGCCAATGAACAGGAACGACGTTGCAAGAGCTCGACTGCAGTGCAGAGCACGGACGAGTGTCTTCAGTTTTAGAAACGTAATATATGCGGAGAGCACATCTCTGTAGCAGCGAAAGGGTTAATGCGGTCATGGTGGCTTTACTTCATAAACTGCGCACTGCCCCTTTGCGAACTATACTATACTATAGCGCTGCTTCTCTTGGCGCGTACGTCGTTTCGTCGTTTGCAACTGGCGTCGCAGCAATCTCCCGCGTCTGGGCGGGCATGCGCGTGCCGCCAAGATAAAAGAATTCAACTATAGTGAAGTATGAGCGTGCATAATTAAACTCGCCCTCGCTCTTTGCAGCCACATCAAAATCTTTTCGAAACGTCCACCACTCGTAGTAGGGAGGTGGCGCGAGCGAACAATGTAATTTTTCATCACATCCCATAGAATCTCAACGGTTGGCCAACTGGGGTAGGTTATGGACACTCAAGTTGATGAAGTGTCGTCCAGTACAAGTACTTGCACCAGGCCATTGAGCGACATGCAGTTATTATTATCCAGACATATGCACGTAGATATACAGGGTGATTCAAAAAGAATACCACAACTTTAAAAATGTGTATTTAATGAAAGAAACATAATATAACCTTCTGTTATACATCATTACTAAGAGTATTTAAAAAGGTTTTTTTTCACTCAAAAACAAGTTCAGAGATGTTCAATATGGCCCCCTCCAGACACACGAGCAATATCAACCCGATACTCCAACTCGTTCCACACTCTATGTAGCATATCAGGCGAAACAGTTTGGATAGCTGCTGTTATTTCTCGTTTCAAATCATCAATGGTGGCTGGGAGAGGTGGCCGAAACACCATATCCTTAACATACCCCCATAAGAAAAAATCGCAGGGGGTAAGATCAGGGCTTCTTGGAGGCCAGTGATGAAGTGCTCTGTCACGTGCTGCCTGGTGGCCGATCCATCGCCTCGGGTAGTTGACGTTCAGGTAGTTACGGACAGATAAGTGCCAATGTGGTGGCGCTCCATCCTGCTGAAATATGAATTCTTGTGCTTCTTGTTCGAGCTGAGGGAACAGCCAATTCTCTAACATCTCCAGATACTGTAGTCCAGTTACAGTAGCACCTTCGAAGAAAAAGGGACCAAAAACTTTATTGGCTGAAATGGCACAGAAAACGTTCTCCTTAGGCGAGTCACGTTCATACTGAGTTGTTTCCCGCGGATTCTCAGTGCCCCATATACAGACATTGTGACGGTTGGCTTTCCCGTTAGTGTGGAAAGTTGCTTCATCACTAAACACAATCTTTGAAACGAAAGATTCATCTGTTTCCATTTGAGCAAGGATAAAATCACAGAAATCGATTATTTTATTCTTATCAGCTGCAGACAGTGCTTGAACCAATTTCAGACGATAAGGTTTCATAACTAACCTTTTTCGTAGGACTCTCCATACAGTTGATTGTGGAATTTGCAGCTTTCTGCTAGCTCTGCGAGTCGATTTTCCTGGGCTGCGAACAAATGCTTGCTGGATGCGTGCTACATTTTCATCACTCGTTCTCGGCCGTCCAGAACTTTTCCCTTTGCACAAACACCCACTCTCTGTAAACTGTTTATACCAACGTTTAATACACCACCTATCAGGAGGTTTAACACCATACTTCGTTCGAAATGCACGCTGAACAACTGTCGTCGATTCACTTCTGCCGTACTCAATAACACAAAAAGCTTTCTGTTGAGCGGTCGCCATCTTAGCATCAACTGACGCTGACGCCTAGTCAACAGCGTCTCAAGCGAACAAATGTACAACTAAATGAAACTTTATAGCTCCCTTAATTCGCCGACAAATAGTGCTTAGCTCTGCCTTTTGTCGTTGCAGAGTTTTAAATTCCTAAAGTTGTGGTATTCTTTTTGAATCACTCTGTATATGATTAAGGCGTGGACGGCCAATGATCTCTTCAGTGCGTATGCACACCAGGCTCGAACTCTTACTGGAAATAGGTGAAATGCTGCCAGTAATGAGGTTAATGGGCAAGGGGCACTACATAGTAGTGAGTGGACAAGCCGAGAACTTGGGTTTGACGGGAGGCGTGTTAGGGTAGTACGTGCAGTTGCGATAACTACTTTGTGCGGATGGCTTATTGCTAGCAGCGGGCCCGGGTCCGATTCCCAGTCGGGTCGGAGATTTTCTCCGCTCGTGGACTGGGTGTTGTGTTGTCCTCATCATCACTTGCCGACGCAGTAGCTCAGCATGTTCGGTCAGAGGGTTAGCTGTCCTCTGTTGTTAATGGATGAACGATGAACTTCCAAAAAGCATCATAGGACGTCCGCACCGATCAAATACAACGAGCACTAACAAACAAAATGAGATAAAAGAAATTGGTCAGAGTGTCTGCTTAGTAAGCGGGAGAGCCTGTAACAACAACAACGCTGTACTATTGTACATATAATTTTTTTTCTTCTGATTTTCGATAAATTAGTGTAATCGATATTATGATTTCATTTCTTTTCTTTTCATGTCATTGTGTTAAGAAAACTGTAAACAAATTTCAATGTGAATATTAATGTTTATGTCAAATGTCAAACAATGTTGTAACAGAATTGAAATGTAAGAAACGTTGAATCTGTTGTAAGATGTTAAAGTAGTAATTGTGCGTCTGGTCCATACGTAGGCAATGTATTGGAATATGTAGAATGCAAAACCTCTGGTGAATACCCTGTTTGTAGGGGAACGGTAAAAGGTGGATGGCAGGCGAGCGCGGGAAAATGCACACGGGCGCTGCACGGCATAAAGGGCTCAGCAGTAGTAGTCGGAGTTGGGCATTGGTCTGAGCCACACGTTCTGGATCGAGGAGGCTCTCCTGGAAGACGTAGTTTCATTGAGCCTCGGACGTGCCGTCCCGACGCCTATACAGCATGGCAAAATTCCATAGGCACTAAATGGAAAAGAATTGCGACGCTAAGAAGAAGCAAAGTGCCGATACATCAAGAGCCATTGCTGTGATTGTATGTGTGCCCTGTGCCTCGCCATCTCGCTGCCCGCCAACCGCCGCATCGATACAAACAGGTTGACACTTCTAGTACTGTATTCGTGTGGACCAGTGTTACTTTGTTCCATACTGTTCAATAACAACTTAAATTTTACCAGAACTGTCCTATCATTTAATTATCCTCACAACTAACCTAGACAGGGTCCTTTTGCACATGTTGTGCAATCCGAGTATCCCGAGATGAAGATTTAAAGTTTATGTTAATAATAATGACTTGCAGACCTAGCTATGTTAGAATGATGTTTAAAGAACTGTTTTGTTAATGAATCTATAGGTAAATAACAAAGGTCTGACAAAGTGGGAAGATAATTTTGAAATTGGTTTAGTAATGAAGTTTAATTATTTTGAGGCAGATATAATGGTATTTTAAATGAGCAGGAAATAAGATAAAAAGAGTAGTAATTCATATATTGGAAATCTTGAGTGCTTAATGCTTTCAATAGTTAATAGTTTCAATACAGTGATCATATCAGTTTCAGCCCCCCCCCTCCCCTTTTTTATTCATTTGAATTCTGAAGTGTTCTAAACTGATTAGACCAGTAAAGTTAAAGCCAATATAAAACCCAAAATTTATCAGTGTTTTACAATTATCAAAATTGACATTGTCTGTGTGTTTCGAAAGAGCTATTTCTAGGGTAACCTATGCCCGATTTTAATCAGATCAATGGACCGTACGAAGTTTTGTAGTAAACATTATAGTGTAATGTTATGTATTTATGGTATACCCATATTGGTACCGAAAGTGAAATTATCAGTTCAGTAGAGTTTCTGGTTCTAAAATTTACCATATTATGCAGTGTTACTACGTATTGTTATGCTCGAACGTACATCAACTTGTACAGGGAAGAAACTCAGTTAATGCCTAATTAGGCTGGCGACCGTATTATTAACAAATTGGTAACATCTTCTGTGTTGTTTCTTGTCCGTCCTGACGTATAGTTGCATTTCGGACTTGCTTGGCGTATCATTGTTATTACTGAGTGGGTGTAAGTCTGATTTGCCTCCATTCAGGTACACGCGGTCAATGTCTATACAAAAATCCTTTCTCTTAAGGTGAAGCCCGTCAACTTACTATAGTACAAGCTTTAAGGAGTATCGTGTGCAGTAGCGCAGCGTTACAAGCCGGGTTCGAATCCCAGTCCAGAATAAATTTTCAACTTTCCCCATTGATTTAAACCAGTGCCGACTTGCAGCCAATGCCTGTTAGTCCTTTGCGTACAGTGGCGGGCCGGGATTTTGTGACACTAGATACTGAGTGTCGTTATTTTGTCAGGTATGGTGGGAGATGGGTGAGCTGTTCAAACGATTCAAATGACTCTGAGCACTATGGGACTTAAGATCTGAGGTCATCAGTCCCCTAGAACTTAAAACTACTTATACCTAAAGAACCTAAGGACATCACCCACATCCATGCCCGAGGCAGGATTCGAACCTGCGACCGTAGCGGTCGCGCGGTACCGGACCGCTCGGCCACACCGGCCGGCAGGGTGAGGTGTGAATGAACCATTGGTGGTTCCATAATCAGTCATTTACTGACACATAAGACCCTTTAAACTAACAGAGTGTGTTTTAACCGCCTCAATCCCTCGCGGCAGCCGTGCGGCGCGGAGTCGTAGCGTGCAGATTCCAGTGACCGCTGATGCGGCGACGGCTCATAACGCAGCGGAGCGCCAGGTATTCTTCCATTCAGTACTGTAATCGTGACCCACTACTGCGGCGGCGTGGTCTTCTCCTTGTTAATTCGCTCGTTGCATTATTAACAAGCGGGTACAGTGAGGCGTGGAGTGCTACGCCGTGGAATCCAACCAGAGAACCTCAGGTTTGGCGTCTTCTGGCGGAGTTCAACAACCTCTAGGCTCACAGGTGACCTATTTGGTGAGGCTGCAGCCCTTCGTCCTCATCTTCTGCGTTGAACTACTGGGGCGCCACCGACATCTTCTGTCGAGCAGCGTAGCGGCTAAGTCGCTGAAGCGAAGTATGACATCTGCTGACTAACCGTCGGTCGCACCGTCCAGGTGACATTTCTTCGTCCCTTCTTTCTTCCCTCGAAGGATCACCTCATGCCTGTTTGTCGGAAATACACTACTGGCCATTAAAATTGCTACACCACGAAGATTACGTGCTACAGACGCGAAATTTAACCGACGGGAAGAAGATGTTGCGATATGCAAATGATTAGCTTTTCAGAGAATTTACACAAGTTTGGCGCCAGTGGTGACACCTACAACGTGGTGACATGAGGAAAGTTTCCAACCGATTTCTCATACACAAACAGCAGTTGACCGGCGTTGCCTGGTGAAACGTTGTTGTGATTCCTCATGTAAGGAGGAGAAATGTGTAACATCACGTTTCCGACTTTGATAAAGGTCGGATTGTAGCATACCGCGATTGCGGTTTATCGTATCGCTACATTGCTGCTCGCGTTGGTCGAGATCCAATTACTGTTAGCAGAATATGGAATCGGTGGGTTCAGGAGGGTAATACGGAACGCCGTGCTGGATCCCAACGGCCTTGTATCACTAGCAGTCGAGATGACAGACATCTTATCCGCATGGCTGTAACGGATCGTGCAGCCACGTCTCGATTCTTGAGTCAACAGATGGGGACGTTTGCAAGACAACAACAACCTGCACGAACAGTTCGACGACGTTTGCAGCAGCATGGACTATCAGCTTGGAGACTATGGCTGCGGTTACCCCTGACGCTGCATCACAGACAGGAGCGCCTGCGATGGTGTACTCAACGACTAACCTGGGTGCACGAATGGCGAAACGTCCTTTTTTCGGATGTATCAAGTTTCTGTTTAAAGCATCATGATGGTCGCAACCGTATTTGGCGACATCGCGGTGAGTGCACATTGGAAGCGTGTATTCGTCATCGCCATATTGGAGTCTCACCCGGCGTGATGGCATGGGGTGCCATTGGTTACACGCCTCAGTCACCTCTTGCTCCCATTGACGGCACTTTGAACAGTGGACGTTACATTTCAGATGTGTTATTACCCGTGGCTCTACCCTTCATTCGATCCCTGAGAAACCCTACATTTCAGCAGGATAATGCACGACCGCATGTTGCTAGTCCTGTACGGGCCTTTCTGGATACAGAAAATGTTCGACTGCTGCCCTGGCTAACACATTCTCCAAATCTCTCACCAATTTAAAACGTCTGGTCGATGGTGGCCGAGCAACTGGCTCGTCACAATACGCCAGTCACTACTCTTGATGAACTGTGGTATCGTGTTGAAGCTGCATGGGCAGCTGTACCTGTACACACCATCCAAGCTGTGTTTGACTCAATTCTCAGGCGTATCAAGGCCGTTATTACGGCCAGAGGTGGTTGTTGTGGGTACCGACTTCTCAGGATCTATTCACCCAAATTGGGTGAAAATGTAATCACATGTCAGTTCTAGTATAATATATTTGTCCAATGAATATCCGTCTGTCATCTGAATTTCTTCTTGGTGTAGCAATTTTAATGGCCAGTAGTGTATATATATAGATAACTGAGTGCTTGCTGTTGCCTGGATATGTTCTGATTCCAATTTTTGATTTTCCATCTCCTCCTGCCCCCTCTCTCTATCCATCTCCTCCTTCACTCTCTCTTTGCCCATTTCCTCCATCACTCCATCTTTGTCCATCTCTTCCACCCCGCCTCTCAGACCTCGAGGACCTCACCCCAACTCCTCCAGCTGCTGTCTCTATCCATCTGCTCCTGTCCCCTCTCTCTGTCCTTCTGCTCCTTTCCCTCTGTCCATCTGCTCCTTTCCGTTCCGCCTATCTCCTCCTCTCCCCTCCAATTGCTTCTCCTCCTTCCACTCTCTCCATTCATCTCCTCCTCCCCCTCTCTCTGTCCATCTCCTCCTCTCTCCCTTCTCTATTCATTTCCTCCGCCCCCTCTGTTCATCCCTTCCTCCCCATCTCTCTGCCTATCTCCTCCCCATCTCTCTGCCTATATCGTCCTCTCCCTGTCTCTGTCCCTCTCCTCCTCCCCCTTCTCTCTCCACGTTATCACCCTCACCCCAATAGGAGGCTGGTGATTCTTACTCCCACGGTATTTCTTTTCAGATCGCAACTAATATGTGTAGCAAATTTGATTCAAATCGATCCAGAGGTTTATGATCAGCTTTTAACCTGTGACCCATGGCTTCGTCTGCGTACACACCTGTCAAACATATTTTACTTGCATTTAACATATTTCACACCCATTAGTACACATATTTCACGTGTATCTCTATCGAATTTCATTTCGCTATGCAGTTTCACTTTCAAGCAACTCTGTGTTTATAACGTCGGATCCCCTGAACTATGTGTCGTACAATGATATATTTCCCTAGGTACATTCAGAGGTATACGTGGATTCTGTTTGCAAAATGAGTCGTGAATACAGTTATCAGTAAAGAAGTAAAAAACTTGAACGTCATGCCTTATGAGGAAGTTTTGCTGTATGAAGAACGAAAATGTGGCATGGGATAAAGTATTTTCCTGTCATCATTTTGTGGGGGTTGTCAGTAAGAAGAAGTTTCGTAAAGGTTTGAAATTATGCGTAAAGTTTGATGCAAGTCACTAAGTGCTGTCATTCTCATTTCTGGATGTATAAAGTCTCGATGTTCGTCCGTCGTGGGATGCACTACGTTTTCACCGTCAACCTCATCCGTCTGATAGGTATGTGGTTCTTAGTCCCACCAGCGATTATTTCCAGACGGTAAGTGATATGTGTACGAAGTTCACCGCGATGACGCCAAACACGGATGTGACCATCATGATGCCGTAAACAGAACTTAGATTCATCCGAAAAAATGACGTTTTGCCATTCGTGCACCCAGGTTCGCAGGTTCGTCGTTTAGTACACCATCGCAGGCGCTCCTGTCTGTGATGCCGTGTCAAGGGTAACCGCAGTCATGGTCTCCGAGCTGATAGTACATGCTGCTGCAAACGTCGTCGAACTGTTCGTTCAGATGGTTGTTGTCTTGCAAACGTCCCCATCTGTTGACTCATCGGATCGAGACGTGGCTGCACGATCCGTTACAGCCATGCGGATAAGATGCCTGTCATCTCGACTGCTAGTGATACGAGGTCGTTGGGATCCAGCACGGCGTTCTGTATTACACTCCTGAACCCACCGATTCCATATTTTGCTAACAGTCACTGGATCTCGACCAACGCGAGCAGCAATGTCGTGATAAGATAAACCTTTATCAAAGTCGGAAACGTGATGTTACGCATTTCTCCTCCTTACGCGAGCAGCACAACAACGTTTCACCAGGCAACGCCGGTCAACTGCTGTTTGTGTATGAGAAATCGGTTGGAAACTTTCCTCATGTCGGCACGTTGTAGGTGTCGTCACCGGCGCCAACATCGTGTGAATGCTCTGAAAAGCTAATCATTTGCATATCACAGCATTTTCTTCCTGTCGGTTAAATTTCGCGTCTGTAGCACGTCATCTTCGTGGTGTAGCAATTTTAATGGCCAGTAGTGTAATTAAGTTTGTATAGAATACTCAAAGCCCGAGTCCTACTCGCACTTGTCCGGCTTTCAGAATGTTGCTAACCTTTGCGAAAAATACGGTTTAACATTTGCATATAGCCAACTTTTAACAGATATGGAAAAATGTTGCTCGACTCTTTTCTGTTATTCATTCTTTGTACAAAATGTATCCCATTCTTTCTTATGGTATCTCCGTGGCATTAGGTTTTTAATACTACTTAGATTTCTGATGAACCAGTGCCATATTGTGCATTTTCTCAACGTCATCATCCATGGAGAAATTCCGGACCGTTTCCTGCGTGAACCATTTTCAAGAAAGGAACAGCAATGTTTTACATCAATACCCATTACTTCACTGTTGAAAATGAAGCAGAAGACCCCACATAAGATTTCAGCAACTTCGTTTGAATTTTAGTCGTCGATGAACAATCCACAATAAAGAATTTTATGGCGACCCATTATTCTAATTTACTTATGCGAACGGAACACACAGAACATGAATAAATCAAAAATCCATTTTCTAAAAATTCGGAAAAGCTACTGTTGCTTAATTCACTTTAGGATTCAATATGTAACACGGTATAAAAGAATAAATATTTCTTTATTATGAACGCCATCTACGTGCAGATCGAACTTCTCAACTTGTTCTTGTATTAGGAATCAACTAAAGGACTGGCGTTGAATTTGAACGCACTCTGTTTTATACGGGTTTGACAGTAGCTCAGTTTTCGCATGGCTGGGACGACGTGGAGTTCCACATGTGGACTGAATAACGGCGTCTGGAAACAAAATGAACTTACCTGTTTCATAGGACAGTCATTTATAATTAGCGGCAGGCCGGTGCGGCCGTGCGGTTCTAGGCGCTTCAGTCTGGAACCGCGTGACCGCTACGGTCCCAGGTTCGAATCCTGCCTCGGGCATCGATGTGTGTGATGTCCTTAGGTTAGTTAGGTTTAAGTAGTTCTACGTTCTAGGGGACTGGTGACCACAGATGTTAAGTCCCATAGTGCTCAGAGCCATTTGAACCATTTTATAATTGGCGAATCAGATAGCTGCCGCAATCACTACATGATCACTGCTTTCACACTACTCGGTGGAACGAATATGTCCAGTTGCTCCATGCGACTTGGTTATCGCCGCTTTCGACGTACCGTAGTCTGAAAGTGTGCACTGGCTGGTCATTGGTTGTTCATCGCGAAAGACTAGGACCCCATTCGTCTGTATGCCGACAGCCGTACTATTTCATTTGGCTCTCTTATCTTTTTGCTAATGATAAACGATTGTCGCAGACTACAGGGCTTCGTGGTGTTCCGTAGACTTGCTGCACCGGATTTCACATTCCGCCACTGTTGATTTACTGTGATCTTGTGCTGCGTTGAAGGTACATTAACGGGATATGCTGTCCCGCCTCTGTGAACTAATCTGCAATCGCAGGCGACCCCATAAACTCAGTAATGTGCAGTGCATCGGAGGCAACCTTAGGGGAGCCTAGCAATCTCTGACTTTATTGCTGTTGCAGTAAACTGGCTTGATGTTCATTCGGCGAAGAGGTTAAATACACCAGTCCGTGACACACTGCATATGATGTAAAGGGCCATAAAACGTATCGTTTTTCTACCTTTATTTCACGGCTAGTCTTCATTTTCGTAATTTTTGTGTATGGCTGTGTGTCCAACTACCCTAGGGCCATATATACTACGAGGGTGTGTTGAGAAGCAATGACTCCGAATTTTTTATATGAAAACTCTTAAAACTTTTTAAATAAAATAAACGTTATTAACATACTACATGTTTATTTCTCAACATAGTCACTCTGGTAATGAATGCATTTCTCCCAATGAGAGACCAGTTTGTTGATACCGTCATTATAAAATGTTTGACTTCGTTGATGGAGCCAGAACCTCAACTCTGCTTGCAAGGCTTCCTAACTCGTATCATAGTGAAGTCCTCGAAGGGTTTCCTCAAGTTTTGACAACAGCTGCCGTACACGGTCATCCACTACGAACTCCGTCATGCACATTGGGAGGAGCACCACCGTTTCCTGTGTTAAGAACACGAACAACCCAACGTCTCGTGTTACTGATGTCGATACAATGATCACCGTACGCAGCTTTCATTCTTGTATGGACTTCAATTGGAGGCAAGTTTTCTGTGTTAGAAACTCAATTATGGCACACTGTTTCTCACGCAGCGAATTAATTACGTTACACACCGCTATGTTGCACGATCCGATTCGGAGCCCTCTAGCGCAGAAGCGGGGAAGTCGTGACACGTAATACCTCAACCGATATTGAGAACATAACAAAATGTTCGGAGGCATTGCTTTTCGGCACGCCCTCGTAGTGTGTAACTCCAGTAGTGCAACGTTTTTATTGTTAGCATCATTATCCTGATACTCCAGATTCCTACCAATAACATATAGTATTTTTGAGTTACATACTCTTCACTTAAAACTTCCGGGCTGATAGGCCGTGGTCGAAGTATAAAACTCTCCCCTGACGTTTCGTCTCCGACAGCGAGAGACATCCTCGGGGGTACAGCAGCGAACTGCGAAGGGAACTTGAGAAAGCGCTGATTATATAGGCAGTACAGATGGCGCCATTGTCGATCACGTGGCGTCGGCTATGAGATTGTCTCGGGTAATGCCAATGAGTTACATAATGTGAGACGTGGCATATGGCTTTCTACGGAAGCTGTGTCCTAGCGTGTTGTCTGACATTCTAGAGGGTGATTTTTTCCACCGTGTACAAACTCTAGGAGTTGATCGATGAGAGGATACGAAAAAAAGGGCTAATCAACTTATGTCCGGAAATGTGCAGTTCCTATGCTAGAGACCATTTATTCGATCATACTTTGTTGCAGAGACTGCGCTCTAATACGCGCTATACCATGCAGCCACATTTACAGTATGCACGGTTTCCTCCCAGAGGGTGATGCTATTCCTCATACATCATGCCCTAGCGCCCTCTCCTGCCACAGTAATTGGTAGTGTTGTGTCCGATTCACTTCTATTGCTGACTCGCCTTGTACTGGATGTGATGTAACGTTCCACACAATGGTTCCACCGGAAAGTGAGGGCCGGAATATTTGGCGACCGCATTTTAGGACCAATTTTCCTTTCACGTCGCCTAACAGGTCGGAACTATGGGCGTTTCTTGCGGGTTACTTTGCCTCCCCTGCTGGAAGAAGTGCCATTGATGAGTCGAACGGTTATGTGACTGCTATATGATAAAAATGCTCCAGCCCACTTCGCCGTTAACGTCCGGACGCATCTCAATCGAGTCTTACCTGTCGATGGATCGAACGAGGAGGTCGAGTTACATGGCCTGCTCGTTCACCGGATCTGAATCCGTGCGATTTCTGGTTATGGGGCCACCTCAGAAGTATCGTGCATGCAGAGCCCATTCCAGATGTGGAGACATTGGAGCAGCATATTCATGGTGTCTTTGACACTGTTCGGATGCAGCATGGGCGATGTGAACGTGTGTTACAGAACATCCTACGGCGCGTATACGCATGCGTTGAGGCACACGGAAACCATTTTCAACACATACTGTGCCTGTATGGTACGGCTCGTATTGGATCGCAGTCTCTGTAACAATGTACGACTGAATAAGTGGTCTCTAGCGTGGAAACCATGCATTTCCAGACAGAACTTCATAAGACCTTTTTTCTTCCGTATCCTCTCATCGATCAATTCATAGATTTTGTACATGTCGGAAAGAAACACGCTGTGTAATAGTACACCCAGGAAGGGCTTCGTTGTGGTAAATTATGTGAACCAAAGTGTCCGGCCAATCCGATGAAAGCCCACCACGAAATTTGTGCGATATGGAGAAAATAAGTTAAATAAGTATAAGTATAAAACACCTCAACGACTCAGGTGCGTCGGCTGACAGGTAACTTAACGGCGAGAATGTAGTGAGTTCGAACGGAATATTAATCCAGAAGTTCAAAAGTTTTGACATTCCAACAGGGAAATTTCACAGCAGTTATGTTTGCTCAGGCGTTCCGATACCAGCATCATTGTCAGGTGAATCCATCATTAAGGCTATAAACTTAAAATTTGACTCATAGGTAGAGCTCTGTGCGGATAAGAAACATGTTATCCTGGTCTACATCTCATTCAGAAGTCGCTTATCAGCATCGGTAAGGACTTTTTACACATCAGGGGTTATTGAAGTATTGTAAACGAGTTTAACACTTTCGGGAAGCTGGAGATCTGCCACTAGGCTTGCTCCTGGCTTGAACTTGCGTTTGCTCAAGTCTGACCCGTAAATTATGACCCGAGAGCAAGAACGCAGAATTCGATTATGATCATATTTTAACCAACGAAAGAATGCTCCTACCGGAGCACAAAAAAATGCGAATATGGTCCTGTTTAAAAGTCTCTGACTGGAATGTGGGGTACCAGCTGCCTTATTCTATCTTCCTCAGCAGCTCTAAAAATTTTCCCAAAAATTTTGGCATGTAAAAATGTTTGTGCTCTTTTTAGCATGCAACTCACCTCTCACTTCCACGAGCACCCGTATCTATAACTCGCTCCCTTCCCACTTGCTCTTTCGCACTCATTCATTAAGCCAAACTCATTGGCACTATCTCTTTGGCTCTCTCTGTCACTGTCTCCTGTTTCACAGTCACAGTCACAGTCGTGTTCGTTCAATACTGCTACTACTACTACTACTGTTGCCTCCCACTGTCACGCCATCCCTCTTTCTCTATCGTAATTCTACTATCTCATTCACTCGTTCCCACTGCTGCTGCCTCTTCTGACTGTCACTATCTCTCTCTTCCTCGTTGGCCGGCCGCTGTGGCCGAGCGGTTCTAGGCACTTCAGTCTGGAACCGCGAGACCGCTACGGTCGCAGGTTCGAATCCTGCTTCGGGCATGGATGTGTGTGATGTCCTTAGGTTAGTTAGGTTTAAGTAGTTCTAAGTTCTAGGGGACTGATGACCTCAGATGTTAAGTCCCATAGTGCTCAGAGCCATTTGAACCATTTTTTTCTTCCTCGTTGTCACTGTCATAGACCCTGTCTCTCATTATCACTAGCTCTCATTCACTTCCGCTTTCTCCTTATGCTTGTTCCTGTGCCACTAGCACTGTCTCCTCCACTCTTTTCCTTGCACTGTTCTGCCACTGTTAAGTATGTTACACTGCCACTCTGTCCCTCTCTCTCACACACTGCCAATGTCTCCTTCGCCCTTTCTATACTACAACCATTGTCTACTATCTGTATTTAATACTTTTCCGTCTCTTTCCTATTGCCACTGTCCCCTTCTCTCTCAGCATACAAAAGGCGGGAAATTGTTGGAGTGCCAACGTTTCTCTGAAAATTTTTAAAGGTGTTAAGGAAAGTAGAATGAGGCAGCTGGTACCCCATTTTTCAGTCAGAGCCTGTTAAACAGGAGCATATTCGCTTTTTTAATTTTTTTTTGCCCCGATAGGAGAGTTTTTCTGCTGGTTCACTTTTCCTTGCTACAGCACGGCGTATGACCCATATGAAAAGAACTTTATGGGTTACAAAATTTTGATAGTTTACTTACGTGAAATTGAAATAACGCAAAGCTAATTTTACACCCCGTATCTGATTTTACGTGCACAAAAATTTTGCATACGTTTCAGTACTATAATATAGGATTCCCAGAACCCTTCTTTTTGGAAACGGAGACTCTTTGTAGTCGCCTCACCCCGGATTATACGTTCGTATTTTATATGTAGAAGTAGAGTAACTTTGAACCTCTTTATTTCTGGATGTCAAGAAAATTTTCAAGGCTGTTCGAGATTGGGATCTTAGGCCTATACCGTATAAATTTCAGTCATCTTCTGTGCATAGCCGTCTTCGTAACGGACTCAGTTTTGGTACATGAAAACCGACTTTTTGAGTGATTCTCCATAATTTATTGGGAAGATAGCACTTTCAGATCAATGCCTAGAAAATATACCGCTGAAATTTGATTAATTTTCTGCGGTTAGTTATTTAAGCATTCGCTACTGACGGCGAACAAATGGTGAAAAACCCTTTTTTGGTGTCTTGTCAGGAACCACCCATGAACTAAATGGTGCCTCCATAAGCCTCTTAGGCTCATCGTACACTACATCTAATGCAAAAAGAACCAACCGATTCGCTTCATTTGCCTAAGCTGGAGGAAGTGTGTAATACTCAAAAACTGAGTCTGTACTGTAGGGTACAAACAGCAAGAAGATCCTTCTGTTGGCCATACAAATGGTTCAAAGCCCAAACGCTATTCAAAACATTTGACCTTACCTTTCTGCAACCAAGAGAATCCGAAGTATGTGCCATGGAAGAAAACCCATTTTTATGCGCAGCGTTTATGAAAATATTGGAAGCGCATTTTGTTGCATGCGTACCGATACCACATAGTCTTACTCATGATAAGTTTCTTTAGTTACAGTATTTAGTCGTAATTACTGAAACAGATTTTGTGAAATTTTCAGCAGGGTATTCCCGCAAAATTGGGATTGCAAATGAAGTCGTTTTAAAAGTTATCGCCATCCCTTGTGTAGGGAAACCGTTATACATTCGTTCGTTCATCAAATGTATGTTTACCGAGCGAGGTGGCGCAGTGGTTAGACACTGGACTCGCATTCGGGAGGACGACGGTTCAATCCTGCGTCCGGCCATCCTGATTTAGGTTTTCCGTGATTTCCCTAAATCACTCCAGGCAAATGCCGGGATGGTTCCTCTGAAAGGGCACGGCCGAATTCCTTCCCTAATCCGATGAGACCGATGACCTCGCTGTCTGGTCTCCTTCCCCGAAACCAACCAACCAACCAAATGTATGTTAATTCACCGTAATACTAAATCATGTTAACGTGCAAGGAACACACGGCACGTGGCCGGAGAAACTTTCATTCGTCAACGCCATCTATCGTGGCAACGCTGCAATTCCGGACACATGTTCCTAGGACCTTGTTTCCTCTATTCCCAGTCGGGAACCCATCCCTGCAGTTTGTTGGTTTAATTAGTGTTCACCCTGCAAGTGCAATATTTTGCAGATAATACTTCATGATAAACAATTACATAATCCGAAAAAGTCTGAGACTGAAATTAATATTGTCTGTCAAGTCATTAATACACATCATAAACATTGATGATTCCAATACACTTCCGTGGGGCAAATCCGGAGCTACTTTTCCGCCTCTCGTCGTCCCTGCCAAGAAATCCTGTACATAAGTTTCGTATGATGCCCCAGTTAGTCGCACTTCTGTTAATATGCGCTGGTGTGATACTGTGTCAAACGCTTTTTGAATTTCAAGAAATACACTCCTGGAAATGGAAAAAAGAACACATTGACACCGGTGTGTCAGACCCACCATACTTGCTCCGGACACTGCGAGAGGGCTGTACAAGCAATGATCACACGCACGGCACAGCGGACACACCAGGAACCGCGGTGTTGGCCGTCGAATGGCGCTAGCTGCGCAGCATTTGTGCACCGCCGCCGTCAGTGTCAGCCAGTTTGCCGTGGCATACGGAGCTCCATCGCAGTCTTTAACACTGGTAGCATGCCGCGACAGCGTGGACGTGAACCGTATGTGCAGTTGACGGACTTTGAGCGAGGGCGTATAGTGGGCATGCGGGAGGCCGGGTGGACGTACCGCCGAATTGCTCAACACGTGGGGCGTGAGGTCTCCACAGTACATCGATGTTGTCGCCAGTGGTCGGCGGAAGGTGCACGTGCCCGTCGACCTGGGACCGGACCGCAGCGACGCACGGATGCACGCCAAGACCGTAGGATCCTACGCAGTGCCGTAGGGGACCGCACCGCCACTTCCCAGCAAATTAGGGACACTGTTGCTCCTGGGGTATCGGCGAGGACCATTCGCAACCGTCTCCATGAAGCTGGGCTACGGTCCCGCACACCGTTAGGCCGTCTTCCGCTCACGCCCCAACATCATGCAGCCCGCCTCCAGTGGTGTCGCGACAGGCGTGAATGGAGGGACGAATGGAGACGTGTCGTCTTCAGCGATGAGAGTCGCTTCTGCCTTGGTGCCAATGATGGTCGTATGCGTGTTTGGCGCCGTGCAGGTGAGCGCCACAATCAGGACTGCATACGACCGAGGCACACAGGGCCAACACCCGGCATCTTGGCGTGGGGAGCGATCTCCTACACTGGCCGTACACCACTGGTGATCGTCGAGGGGACACTGAATAGTGCACGGTACATCCAAACCGTCATCGAACCCATCGTTCTACCATTCCTAGACCGGCAAGGGAACTTGCTGTTCCAACAGGACAATGCACGTCCGCATGTATCCCGTGCCACCCAACGTGCTCTAGAAGGTGTAAGTCAACTACCCTGGCCAGCAAGATCTCCGGATCTGTCCCCCATTGAGCATGTTTGGGACTGGATGAAGCGTCGTCTCACGCGGTCTGCACGTCCAGCACGAACGCTGGTCCAACTGAGGCGCCAGGTGGAAATGGCATGGCAAGCCGTTCCACAGGACTACATCCAGCATCTCTACGATCGTCTCCATGGGAGAATAGCAGCCTGCATTGCTGCGAAAGGTGGATATACACTGTACTAGTGCCGACATTGTGCATGCTCTGTTGCCTGTGTCTATGTGCCTGTGGTTCTGTCAGTGTGATCATGTGATGTATCTGACCCCAGGAATGTGTCAATAAAGTTTCCCCTTCCTGGGACAATGAATTCACGGTGTTCTTATTTCAATTTCCAGGAGTGTAGTATGATGGGCTTTCAATAAGTAATGCAACACATTTTTTTCTGAAAGCAGATTGGTTTTATTCAGTATTCCAGTACACCATACTATTCCCCACTCGTTTGGCTACAAACTATATTTTTCAACCTAATCTCCTTTCAATGAGACGGCCTTCCGCCACCTTAATGGGAAGGCCTGTATGTTCGCATGGTACCACTCTACCGGTCGGCATCGGGCCAACGTCTTGCAGCATCAACAACCTCTACATCATCCACATACTGTTTCCTGCGAAGTGCATCCTCCATTGGGCCAGACAGATGGAAGTCGGAAAGTGCGAGTCCCGGGCTGTGGGGTGGATGAAGAAGAACATTCCAATGAAGTTTTGTGAGCTCCTCTCGGGCGCGCAGACTTGTGTGAGGTCTTTTGTTTGATTGTAATCCGTCGATCACCTCGAGTGAGAGTGTCCGCACGTTCTAGTATTGCAGGAGTCACAACTGTGTGCTGCCGCACATGCAGGATGTCAGACAGGTTCGCGCGACCTTGTTGCGATGACAGATGCCTCGTCTAACGATTCTTCGTGCTTTTGTTCACTGCCAGGTCTCCGTAGTTATTCAAAATGGCTCTGAGCACTATGGGACTTAACATCTATGGTCATCAGTCCCCTAGAACTTAGAACTACTTAAACCTAACTAACCTAAGGACATCACACAACACCCAGCCATCACGAGGCAGAGAAAATCCCTGACCCCGCCGGGAATCGAACCCGGGAACCCGGGCGTGGGAAGCGAGAACGCTACCGCACGACCACGAGATGCGGGCGTAGTTATTCTACAAGTGGCTGTGAATATCTGCGATACTTTGGTTTTCCACCGAAAGATACTCAGTGGCAGCTCTCTGCGTGGAATGCACCTCCATTAGAAACCCCATGTATGTATAGCGCCACCATCATCGGAATTTTATGAAGCTATAGGGGATAAAGTGGGAATATTTCACAATGTTCCGCTAAAAAGCCCGCATCTCGTGGTCGTGCGGTAGCGTTCTCGCTTCCCACGCCCGGGTTCCCGGGTTCGATTCCCGGCGGGGTCAGGGATTTTCTCTGCCTCGTGATGGCTGGGTGTTGTGTGCTGTCCTTAGGTTAGTTAGGTTTAAGTAGTTCTAAGTTCTAGGGGACTTATGACCACAGCAGTTGAGTCCCATAGTGCTCAGAGCCATTTGAACCATTTTCCGCTAAAAATCTCGCGTCTTTTTCAACCGAAATTGGCAGAGAAAAAGAAAGGGATGCATTACTTATTGAACGCCCCTCGTACATCCATACTATTGTCTTGCTCTACGTCATGTCATGTGAGAAAATCGCGAGTTAAGTTTTTCATGACCAGTGTTTTCAGAACCCATACGGACTAGCATAGGAGCGTGAAGGAGAACATTCTGTTCGAAATATCACATTACATTGGATTCTGGGTGTCAAAGACGATTGCTCAGCAGTTCTGTGGATCACTTCTGCTACCTTTCTTGTAGACGGATGTAATCTGTGCTTTTTTAAATTACTGGGCACTGTTTTTGTTTGAGGTGTCTACGGTATACAGGGTGAAAATTATTTAAACCCACAAACTCTGTGCGGTCGTACGGGACACAAAAATAAAAAAAATTTCTGTAATGTGGTAATTACCTGTGAGCGGTTTTTAATCCTTTCGAGGACATAATCACTCTCAGCATTCGTGCAATTACACATAACGTGGGGACGAATCAGACGAATATAAAAAAAAAGAACATCCTTCATGAGCAATTGTTGATCCATTTCACTTACACTGTGTGCACAGTCTGGAACCAGATGCTTATCTACCCAGCGCCTCCACCAGTTAGTGTCTGTCTGTCGTCCGGAGTGCTAGTAGGTGTTAGGCCGCCAGTCTGCTCGAATTTGCTCAGGCAATGAGCATTGGCTGATGGATCGATCGGTTGGTCGGTCGCGCACTGGGACACAAGATGACTTGTCCGCCTTGAGCGTCGGCGCGTGTGAGGCCGCCACGTGAGTCCAGTGGGCCGAGCCGTATAGCGAGGGGTAGTGGCTTCGCGGCCGACAACAGGAGTCAACCCACGATGTCGGTCTGGCCGGGGCGAGCTGCGACGCGGTGGGACGGGAGATCGGCGCGCCTTCCTGCGTCCATTGAAGCGGCTGGCAACGGACGGTTCGGGAGAGCGATTTGGGGGTGCCGCGCCAGGTCTTCGCCAAACATCGCAGTTTATTAGAAGTTAAGTGATTTGTGATGTGTGTTTCATTTACTTGTTATGTTCTACTTGTTTTGTTGGTAAGTCTCACGTCCCCAGTTGCTGGTATGTCTCTCGTCCGCATTTGTTAGGCAGTTAGTGGCTGTCTGTCTGTCTGTCTGTCGGTCTGCCGTTCGTTAATACCTGCTTCTGTCATGTTTGTCGGATTTTGTGTTAACGAATTTATTGCTTAAGGTGCAAAGGCCGAATTCCTGAAATATGTTTTTATCTTGCCTATCATCTTGCAAGGTGGTATATGTGTAATGTAGAGCATGTTGATACATTTTATGTAAAACTGCATTTCATGAATTTTATTTAAATGGTCATTTTTGTATATAAAGTTGCCACCCTTCCACTGTAAGAGTTCCTTTAAAAACAAGTTGCACTTTCGGTGGCAAATAATTTTTAATGTGTGTGTTTTGTACCATCTCCATCCCTCTTACGGGGTGCATAGTTTATGTGTTTGTGTGAGTTGTTAAAATTTTTAGTTTAAAGTAATCTGGTGTGTTGCAGATTTGCACCAGTCTAGTCTTTCAGAGGTCGTTGTGAGCGGCCGTGACTACGGCCGTATTAAAAGGGAGCGGCAAGGTTCTCAGCCCGAAAGCTCATACATACTATTAACAAAAAGAAAAAAAAAATTATTTCTGCCTCTGAATAAATTGTAACTTGATATTTACAGGGTACTTTCTGATTATAATTTTACTGTTACTCGCACCGTCACTGGTAAGCACTATGAGTGTCTTTTGCGCAACCACGTCATTCCAGCTCTCCAACAGCGTGGATGTGTGGATGGGATCATTTTTATGCAAGATGGCATACCTCCGCACATTGAAAATCCAGTTAAGCAGCTGTTGAAGCGCCATTTCGGAAATGATAGAATTATCAGCCGCCATTTCCCTACAGCCTGGCCGTCCCGATCACCTGATCTTAATCTGTGTGACTTCTGGCTGTGGGGCTGTCTGAAAGATTTTGTGTTCAGTGTTCCCATTGCAAACTTAGCTGCATTGAAGGCACGTATTGCGCAACACATTCTGAACGTGACACCGGAAACACTTAGACCAGTTGTGGAACACGTTGTTTCTCGATTTCAGCTTGTTGCAGAAAACGGTGGACAGCACATTGAACATGTTTTGCACGCCACACTGAAATTAGTAATCTGATTTGATATTGATTGGTGCTTTTTGTGCGGGTTTTGGCCTCAGGGCAATTAAAAACCGAATTTTCTCATCCGATATGATATGACCTTGCCGTGGTGAATGGGATTACGTAACTAACAGTATCATACCCCATGCACATTGAGTAGTACAGTTTGTTTAACGTCAAACGTAGACATTAGGCATTGTTGTATGATTCATTTGTCATTAGCAGTCGACCACTATTAAATAGTGATGCTTACAGCGCCAACTATTGCTATATTTTGTAACTATTTATTTTTCTTCTGCCATACATTGTCCCCCTTCTCCGATAATATTCCTTTGCAATTCGACGTCATTCTGACCAGTGGTGTTATTTCTACAGCAGTTTGAAAGTTTAATTATAATCACCCAATATATCAGAAAATTTTTTTTCTTTGTCCCATACAGTCTCCAAGAGCTTGTTAGTTTCATGTTCGTCCAGAGAAAAGTCCCTCTACCAGTTTAAAAAAGTCTCTCAGGGTCCCTTACCATCTGCGACCGTCCTGTCCACCTCTCCCCCACCCTCACCTACCTTGGCCTCACCGCTGACCGTCACCTCACTGGGATCCCTCATCTCCGCTCTATCCTTTCCAAAGCTCACAACCGCCTCCGACTCCTTAAACTCCTCTCTGGCTGGACATGGGAACTGAACCCCTCTACCATTCTCCACATCTACAAATCCTTAATCCGTCTCACCCTCTGTTATGCCAGTCCCCCCTGGATATCGGGCCTTCCCAAATTCTGTAAGTCCCTCCCGATCTTCGAGCACCATGCACTCTGCCTCACCTTCTGTATACACCTCCCATCCCCACCTCCCGTATACACCTCCCCGATCCTCTACGACCTGATTCCTTTCCCCCATCTGCTCCTATTCCTCGAACATATCCACATACTCTACACCTCCCACTGCCTTGATCCCCCTCATCCCCTGATTGCTCCTCTCCTCTCCAACCCTGCCCTCTGCTGTGCCTTCAACATTGTGTCCTGCCTACCCTCCACCTCTACACCCTTTATCTCCTTTCCCATCCGCCCCCGCTAGCTGAGTGGTCAGCGCGACAGACTGTCAATCCTAAGGGCCCGGTTTCGATTCCCGGCTGGGTCGGAGATGTTCTCCGCTCAGGGACTGGGTGTTGTGTTGTCTTAATCATCATCATTTCATCCCCATCGACGCGCAAGCCGCCGAAGTGGCGTCAAATCGAAAGACTTGCACCAGACAGGCGGTCTACCCGGCGGGAGGCCCTCGTCACACGACATTATTTATTTTCTCCTTTCCCAAGGTGGCTTCCTTCGACTCCCCCTCCCAGATGATGCCCTCTCTCCCTCCATTTACCTCCTATCAACTCTGATCCTCACCTCCCCCTCCCTCCCTCCCTCTGTCCTTTTTCCAGGCTCCCTCTCCCCCCTTACCATCCCGATTTTCCCCACCTATCCTCTCTGTCTGACTCCTTTCTCTCCGCCGAGTCCTTTTGTTTCCCCCTCCACTGCCTTCTCCACTCCTTCTCGCATCCGCTTGCCCCCCCCCCCTTTTTCTATGTCCTCTCCCTCCATTGGCTCCCCACTTTTTTCTTTCACCCTCCTTCCCCCTTTCTCCCCCTCATCGGTCCAGGTTCTCCCCCCACCCCATATGCTGCCGTGTCGCCTCTACAGTGCTGCTTTAAGTGAATGTTCGGTGTTGTGCGTCCCCTGTCAGTGTTGCAAACAGCCACCATACTGTCGCTAGTTTTTTTTTTTTTTGTCCGCAGCTCGTGGTCGTGCGGTAGCGTTCTCGCTTCCCGCGCCCGGGTTCCTGGGTTCGATTCCCGGCGGGGTCAGGGATTTTCTCTGCCTCGAGATGACTGGGTGTTGTGTGCTGTCCTTAGGTTAGTTAGGTTTAAGTAGTTCTAAGTTCTAGGGGACTGATGACCACAGATGTTAAGTCCCATAGTGCTCAGAGACATTTGAACATTTTTTTGTGTTTTTTTTTTTTTAATCTCGTGCGAGCAGAAACCAGACTGTCGCCGTGTTTTTTTAATTGTGCCTGTCTACTTACTGTGTATCTTCGTCGGCATCGTTACTGCCGTGTTTTTATATTTCAACTTCCACAACTTCCGCCATTGTACAGTTTCTTACAACGTCACCGTTTTTTCTCCTGTTTTTATTATTTGTTTATATTTTCATTATGTTTTTTTTAACTTTTCTGTAGACTGTAGAGTGGCGTATTACGCTGCTGGGGGTGGGGAATCGAAATGCAATAAAGGAAAAAATACCTCACCGGAAACGACGACATTAGAGAAAAATATTTGTTTCGATGTCCCGAGCAACCTCCCACCGTTTGTCAGTGTAAATAGTTTTCACCCTGTGTTTTCGTTAACATAGGGGCTAAACCAGTCACAACGTAGGTGTGGTTCTGTATCGGTTTGGGAAACATCTGAGACGACGGGCTAAGCAGCGTACCTCCGAGCTGCAGCTGCACGGAGGCCTGCGCGCTGTCGCCGTCGGCGCGCACCAGGCACTGGTACATGCCCGCGTCCTCGCGGCGCACGGGCGCCAGCGTGAGCGTGTCGCCGTGCGCGGCCAGCACCAGCCCGTCCTTGAGCCAGGTGATGGCGGAGGGCGGCGCGCCCGACACGAGGCAGCGCACGCTGGCCGCCGAGCCCACGTCGGCCGTCAGCTTGGTGGCGGGCTGCACGCTCACCGCCAGCGGCGCCGACACGTGCAGGCTCACGTCGACGCGCTGCTCGCCCGCCGAGTTGCTCAGCACGCACACCCACTGGCCCGCGTCCGACTCGTCCGCGTGCGCGATGGCCAGCCCGTCCCCGACCGGGTACACGCGCTCGTCCGCCGTCACTTCCTGCAGCGCGTGACGCTCCTGCCTGTACCACCTGCAACAGCAACCGACACACGCTGCTCAGCAGTTTCCACTTTCAGGGTGACAATTACTGGACTACATGAAAAACTTAAGGGGCTCCGGAACGCCCTATACTTGCAATGTTGAAATAACGCTTATAAATTACATCTTTCCATTACATCTTTCCTCACAAAGTATTTTAAGTAGGAAGTTGAACTTTTTACAGATTATTTATTGGAATATGCGCTACAACTTAACACAGGGATTTTACAAAATTTTAGTTCAGTTATTAAAGATGATTTTTTTCAATTGTAATGAAAATTCACAACATTTTTTTGCAATTTTTTATTTATATATTCAAAAATATACAGTTTTTTGGAAAAAGGCTGTGTTAAATTATGCAGACGGTACTGTGTAACATTTACTGAAAGTTTGAAACAAATATATTTGGAAGATCCTTAGAAAACGTGTAATTAGTATGAGAAAATAAAAGTTTTGGGAATCGAGCGACAAAGATTGGATTAACTTTTTAGTGCATTCCAGGTCCATAGGATGGATTATCTTCATCCTCTGCAAACTCCTCCTCCAGCTTCCTGTTGTTCCTCCTCCTGTTTACTTTTGCTGGTATTTCTAGACTCTTTACAGCCCTGTCTACAGCCCGAAAGCGTTCCTTGTCTAAAGCAAGCATCGCTCGTTGTTGTGTTCGTAGATTTTGCTACCATTTTCTTCAGTTGCAGTTACTGCAACACTGTTCCAAAAGGTGGTCATGTATGAACACTTATCACATTTCAGTCGTATTTCACTAGCAAGTCCTACGTGCTTTATTATGGAGAGTTCCAGACCAACTTCACTACAATGAATACATCTTACACAGTTTGAAAAAATTCCTTTGAGAACCGACATATCAAATATTTCAGTCACATCCGATTCGCCCATAAAACATTCATAGTTTTCACTCATTGAACCAAGCTTCTTCTGTGAAGTATTTTCTTTCCCACTTTGACTGCTATGGGCAGGTGTACTTGAGAGGTTAGGTTCACTCACTTGGTTATCGTCTTTATTGTTTACAGTAATAACACATACCTTTGGCTTTCCAACATTACTCCTTTTCTTAAAAGCCTTCAGAGGATTTCTAATAACTTCACTTTTACTCATTATTATACTTCAACAAAACAGAGACTCAATAAACAGAATTAATTACGAATATTTTCGAGATAACGACAGAGTAAATAAACATGAAACAATCGACAATCACACCAGCGATATATATTGAACCATCACAGGTTAGCCACAACACATACTTTATCTCACATCACTAAAATGTACCTGATGAACACGGACGTTAATAATAACACCATTTGACAGCAGTTTAACAGCGCCACAGTGGGTCACGCCCATGTAGAACACATTTCAAAAAAAATTTAAAAATAGTTGTAATCTTCGGAATTGAATAAATTATATATCTATTAAAAGGTAATAGTCTGCAGATTCAGAAAACGCAAAAAAGTAAAAATTGAACTTTTCATGATTTTGAGCCTTTCCGGAGCCCCTTAAACTAGTTACAAACTACGTGATTACTCCGCTATCCACAATAAAGTGCCTGGCAGAGGGTTCAATGAACCATCTTCAAGCTCTACCGTTCCACTCTCGAACGGGTTGGGGGCTGGGATGGGTTGTTTGGGGAAGGAGACCAGACAGCGAACCGAGCGAGGTGGCGCAGTGGTTAGACACTGGACTCGCATTTGGGAGGACGAAGGTTCAATCCCGCGTCCGGCCATCCTGATTTAGGTTTTCCGTGATTTCCCTAAATCGCTCCAGGGAAATGCCGGGATGGTTCCTTTCAAAGGGCACGGCCGACTTCCTTCCCCGTCCTTCCCTAATCCGATGAGACCGATGACCTCGCTGTCTGGTCTCCTTCCCCGAAACAACCAACCAACCAGACAGCGAGGTCATCGGTCTCATCGGATTAGGGAAGGAAGGGGAAGGAAGTCGCCCGTGCCCTTTCAGAGGACCCATCCCGGCATTTGCCTGGAGTGATTTAGGGAAATCACGGAAAACCTAAATCAGGATGGCCGGACGCGGGATTGAACCGTCGTCCTCCCGAATGCGAGTCCAGTGTCTAACTACTGCGCCACCTCGCTCGGTCCACTCTCGAACGGCACGAGTTAAAAACGAGCACTTAAATTTTTCTGTGCCATCCCTTATTTCTCTTATTTTATCGTCATGATCATTTCTCCGTATGTAGGGGGGTGCCAACAGAATGTTTTCGCAATCGGAGGAGACAACTGGCGATTCAAATTTAGTGAGAAGATCCCGTCGCAGTGAAAAACGCCTTTGTTTTAATGATTGCCACTCCAATTCACGTATCATGTCTGTGACACTATCACCCCTATTTCACGATAATACAAAACGATCTGCCCTTCTTTGTACTTTATCTATGTCATCCGTCAGTCCCATCTGATGCGGTCCCACACACCACACAGCAGTACTACAGAATAGGGCGGGCAAGCGTGGTGAACAAAGTAAGAGCATATGGACTATAAGACCAATTGTGTGATTGGGTTGAAGAGTTCCTAGATAACAGAACGCAGCATGTCATTCTCAATGGAGAGAAGTCTTCCGAAGTAAGAGTGATTTCAGGTGTGCCGCAGGGGAGTGTCGTACGACCGTTGCTATTCACAATATACATAAATGACCTTGTGGATGACATCGGAAGTTCACTGAGGCTTTTATCGGATGATGCTGTGGTATATCGAGAGGTTGTAACAATGGAAAATTGTACTGAAATGCAGGAGGATCTGCAGCGAATTGACACATGGTGCAGGGAATGGCAATTGAATCTCAATGTAGACAAGTGTAATGTGCCGCGAATACATAGAAAGATAGATCCCTTATCATTTAGCTACAATATAGCAGGTCAGCAACTGGAAGCAGTTAATTCCATAAATTATCTGGGAGTACGCATTAGGAGTGATTTAAAATGGAATGATCATATAATGTTGATCGTCGGAAAAGCAGATGCCAGACTGAGATTCATTGGAAGAATCCTAAGGAAATGCAATCCGAAAACAAAGGAAATAGGTTACAGTACGCTTGTTCGCCCACTGCTTGAATACTGCTCAGCAGTGTGGGATCCGTACCAGTTAGGGTTGATAGAAGAGATAGAGAAGATCCAACGGAGAGCAGCGCGCTTCGTTACAGGATCATTTAGTAATCGCGAAAGCGTTACGGAGATGATACACAAAATCCAGTGGAAGACTCTGCAGGAGAGACGCTCAGTAGCTCGGTACGGGCTTTTGTTGAAGTTTCGAGAACATACCTTCACCGAGGAGTCAAGCAGTATATTGCTCCCTCCTACGTATATCTCGCGAAGAGACCATGAGGATAAAATCAGATATATTAGAGCCCACACAGAGGCATACCGACAATCCTTTCCACGAACAATACGAGACTGGAATAGAAGGGAGAACCGATAGAGGTACTGAAGGTACCCTCCGCCACACACCGTCAGGTGGCTTGCGGAGTATGGATGAAGATGTAGATGTAGATGAGGTGTACACAGTCTCTGTAGTAGACCTGTTGCAGCTTCTAAATGTTCTGTCAGTGAGTCGCAGTATTGGGTTTTCTCTACCCACAATAATATCTATGTGATCGTTCCAATTTAGGTTATTTGTAATTGTAATCTCTAAGTATTTAGTTGAATTTACAGCCTTCAGAGACTTATCGCGTAATCGAAATCTAGCTGATTGCTTTTAGTACTCATGTGAATAACTTCTCGCTTTTCCTTATTCAGGGTCAATTGCCACTTTTCGCACCATACAGATATCTTATCTAAATAATTTTGCAAGTCGTTTTGATCATCTGATGACTTTACAAGACGTTAAATGACAACATTATCTGCAAACAATCTAAGACGGCTACTCAGATTGTCTCCTATGTCGTCAATACAGATCAGGAACAACAGTGGTCCTATAATACTTCCTTGGGGAACGCCGGATATTACTTCTGTTTTATTCGATGACTTTCCGTCTATTACTACGAACTGTGACCTTTCTGACAGGTAATCACGAATCCTGTGCACACATTTTATTAAACATGTAAACCGAGCGAGGTGGCGCAGTGGTTAGCATACTGGACTCGCATTCGGGAGGACGACGGTTCAATCCCGTCTCCGGCCATCCTGATTTAGGTTTTCCGTGATTTCCCTAAATCGTTTCAGGCAAATGTCGGGATGGTTCCTTTGAAAGGGCACGGCCGATTTCCTTTCCAATCCTTCCCTAACCCGAGCTTGCGCTCCGTCTCTAATGACCTCGTTGTCGACGGGACGTTAAACACTAACCACCACCATTAAACATGTAAACATCACTACAGAAAATCTGATTTAGCTTATGACATGTTCGATATGCCTGCCATCCTTGGCGGTGATGTGGCGCAGACGAATAGCATGACGCACTGAATTGACGAAACATCGATGCTGTCGTTGACCTCCTGAATAGCTGTTTCAAGCTCAGAAATGGTTTTGGGGTTATTGCTGTACATCTTGTCTTTAATATAGTCCCACAAAAAGGAGTCGCATGTGTCAGATCCGGAGACTATGGCGACCAATCGAGGCCCATGCCAGTGGCCTCTGGGTACCGATGGAACCAGAATGCGGTCCGCAACGTGTTCCTCCACGACATCGAACACACTCCTGCTTCTATGGGGTCGATCTCTGTTTTGCATGAACCACATCTACTCGAAATCGGGGTAACTTTGGATAATGGGGACGAAATCATCTTTCAAAACCTTCACCTACCGTTGAGTAGTCACCGTGCTATCTAGGAATATCGCACCGATTATTTCGTGATTGGAAATTCCATACCACACAGTCCCGGCCGTTGTGGCCGAGCGGTTCTAGGCGCTTCAGTCTGGAACCGCGCTGCTCCTACGGTCGCAGGTTCGAATCCTGCCTCGGGCATGGATGTGTGTGCTGTCCTTAGGTTAGTTAGGTTTAAGTAGTTCTAAGTCTAGGGGACTGATGACCTCAGATCTTAAGTCCCATAGTACTCAGAGCCATTTGCACACCATACAGTCACCCGTTGAGGGTGAAGAGACTTCTTGATCGCGAAATGCGGATTCTCAGCCCCCAAACGCGCCAATTTTGCTTATTGACGAACCCATCCAAATGAAAGTGGGCTTCGTCGCCAAAACGCACCATACAGCGCATACTAATTCCCATCATGCCCCGCGGCCAACTGTGCAGTTTGAACGTCATAACTCAACCGTTCACAAGTAATGACGATTTTATTTCATGTAGTTCAGTAATTGTCACCCGGTAAATTACAACATTTCTGGCACGCTTCACATCTCAGTTGAGCGAAGCTACAGCAGCTGACACGTGACTCACGAAGTGGAGTGACGTACGGATAACAGATGGTGCTACGAGTACACCTATTGCGAGAAATTGCGCCTACTGAATAGTCTTGTAATCTGATTGGCTAGAGATAAAATTCGGGCGGCAACTGTTCTCACCACCATAAGTCGGGAGAATAGGAATTATGCGACCACTGCAGACTGGGAAGCTACAGCAAACATACACTCCTGGAAATTGAAATAAGAACACAGTGAATTCATTGTCCCAGGAAGGGGAAACTTTATTGACACATTCCTGGGGTCAGATACATCACATGATCACACTGACAGAACCACAGGCACATAGACACAGGCAATAGAGCATGCACAATGTCGGCACTAGTACAGTGTATATCCACCTTTCGCAGCAATGCAGGCTGCTATTCTCCCATGGAGACGATCGTAGAGATGCTGGATGTAGTCCTGTGGAACGGCTTGCCATGCCATTTCCACCTGGCGCCTCAGTTGGACCAGCGTTCGTGCTGGACGTGCAGACCGCGTGAGACGCCGCTTCATCCAGTCCCAAACATGCTCAATGGGGGACAGATCCGGAGATCTTGCTGGCCAGGGTAGTTGACTTACACCTTCTAGAGCACGTTGGGTGGCACGGGATACATGCGGACGTGCACTGTCCTGTTGGAACAGCAAGTTCCCTTGCCGGTCTAGGAATAGTAGAACGATGGGTTCGATGACGGTTTGGATGTACCGTGCACTATTCAGTGTCCCCTCGACGATCACCAGTGGTGTACGGTCAGTGTAGGAGATCGCTCCCCACACCATGATGCCGGGTGTTGGCCCTGTGTGCCTCGGTCGTATGCAGTCCTGATTGTGGCGCTCACCTGCACGGCGCCAAACACGCATACGACCATCATTGGCACCAAGGCAGAAGCGACTCTCATCGCTGAAGACGACACGTCTCCATTCGTCCCTCCATTCACGCCTGTCGCGACACCACTGGAGGCGGGCTGCACGATGTTGGGGCGTGAGCGGAAGACGGCCTAACGGTGTGCGGGACCGTAGCCCAGCTTCATGGACACGGTTGCGAATGGTCCTCGCCGATACCCCAGGAGCAACAGTGTCCCTAATTTGCTGGGAAGTGGCGGTGCGGTCCCCTACGGCACTGCGTAGGATCCTACGGTCTTGGCGTGCATCCGTGCGTCGCTGCGGTCTGGTCCCAGGTCGACGGGCACGTGCACCTTCCGCCGACCACTGGCGACAACATCGATGTACTGTGGAGACCTCACGCCCCACGTGTTGAGCAATTCGGCGGTACGTCCACCCGGCCTCCCGCATGCCCACTATACGCCCTCGCTCAAAGTCCGTCAACTGCACATACGGTTCACGTCCACGCTGTCGCGGCATGCTACCAGTGTTAAAGACTGCGATGGAGCTCCGTATGCCACGGCAAACTGGCTGACACTGACGGCGGCGGTGCACAAATGCTGCGCAGCTAGCGCCATTCGACGGCCAACACCGCGGTTCCTGGTGTGTCCGCTGTGCCGTGCGTGTGATCATTGCTTGTACAGCCCTCTCGCAGTGTCCGGAGCAAGTATGGTGGGTCTGACACACCGGTGTCAATGTGTTCTTTTTTCCATTTCCAGGAGTGTATTACTAAAAGCTCTACTACCAGATGATGATCCTTCGGTAGATACACTCGAACAAGGTCTGAGGCGTGGTTACAAGAAATTTGTGAAAATAACACACAAGTTTATCCATTTTGTCCTTAAGAGGAACCGGAGAAGTTAGTGAGCTTCAAGACAAATGAGGCACTAGGCCCAGGCGGGAACCGGTAGTTGTGATTCAAAATTTAAGTCCAAAATTGTCACCAGTTTTACGACAATTATATAACTCGTGCTTAAATCAATGGAAATTTCCTACACGATGAAAGAAGGCGGAGGTGGTCATACTTAAAAAGGCAGCGGATAAAGATCCTGCGATCCCGAGTGTTAAAGACCAATATGTTTATTACATGTTATGGGAAAAACTGTAGAAAGACTTCTCTGTGATAGACTGATGAGTGATCGGATGTTGTACGGCACGAATGAGTGGTAATTCGGATTCAGAAATGGACAATCGACAGAAGAGGAGATTAACCGGGCAATCAGTCTTCCACACTCCTCAGAATGCAGATATGTGACTGGAGTCATGCGTGTGTATGAATTCCTTAAGGGACGAAACTGCTGAAGTCATTGGTCCCTAGACTTGCACTCTACTTAAACTGCCGGGGGTGGGGAGGGGGGGGGGGGAAGGCGCAATCAGTGACATGGCGCCTCTAAACGAGAAGCCACTCCGCGCGGCACTGGAGTGATGGTGAACATCGCAGACACCTTTGACAACCTGTGGTGGCCCTCACTCTTCTTGCAACTGAGGGAGATGGAGTGTCCCGGGGCGTTATATGGTTGTTTGAGGGCATACTACAAGGAAAGATCCGCTGATTTAGAGGCACCAGGACGATCAGTCATTGAGAGGGTAACCAAAGGGTGTCCCGAAGGCTTTGTTTGTGGTCCCGCAGTTTGGATCATTAGCATGAACACCTTGCAGCAAGAGGCGGTCATCCTGGGGCTGTAGCTTATGCAGTTGATCTGCTGGCCTTGGTTATATCCAGTTTGAGGAAGCAAATGGAAAAAAGAGCAACAATCTCAATGTTGAGATTAAGGGAATGCTGTCAGAGATCCAAGTTGGATGTGGCACCGAAGAAATCCAACAACATAATGATAAAAGGAAACGTACAAATGGATCCAAGCATTAAAAATAATGGGATGGGGATGAAACGTCAACAGTGGCGCGATACCTGGGTGTCCACCTCGACCAGAAGCTTAACTTTCACCCACGTACTGGGCAAGTCTATAATAAAACATTGACATTGTACAATAAAATTATAAGTATTGGACAAACGAGGTTTCATCTCCCCTTATATGTTATCAAGCTTTAACACGAGAGTCTACTTGCGTCAATTATTGGATACGGGGTGAGTGTCTGGGACCACTGACATAGGCTGGTTAGGCCGTCCGCGGCCGTAAGAAGTGTCCTCATGTAAGCACGTTGTAGGTGTCGCCACCGGCGCCAACCTTGTGTGAATGCCTTGAAAAGCTAATCATTTGCATATCACAGCATCTTCTTCCTGTCGGTTAAATTTCGCGTCTGTAGCACGTCATCTTCGTGGTGTAGCAATTTTAATGGCCAGTAGTGTACAATCGTTGTCTTCAACGCCAGTTAAATCTTACTAGCGACTGACGCCGAAAGAATAATGCGAAGCTGAACTCAGAGAAGACAACTGCGGCCTGTTTCACCAGAAAAGGCCTGTATCACGTGACACGCCACGACTGCAAAACAGGAATATCTAATGGAGCCCTGCTATCCGGTACTTGGGGGTAAAACTAGACCAGCATCTGTTCTTACCACAAACATGAGAAAGAACTACGAACAAAACCACTCGCAATGGAACCGAAACTAATCCCCCTTTTCTTGAGTAGTGAGATCAAAGTCTTTACTAAACTTAGAGTATGCAAGATTACGATACTATCAAAGGTACTATAGGTCAGTGCTGTCCGGGGTTTAACGAGTAAAACATGGCTAAACGAAATGCAAGCATTTCATAATACATGTATTACACGGATTTTGAGAGCGAACGGATAATCGAGTATCACAGACCTGTACCACGACTTCCATGTAGATATTTAGAGACAGCTATTCAGAAGGTTCAAATGGTTCAAATGGCTCTGAGCACTATGGGACGCAACTGCTGAGGTCATTAGTCCCCTAGAACTTAGAACTAGTTAAACCTAACTAACCTAAGGACATCACAAACAACCACGCCCGAGGCAGGATTCGAACCTGCGACCGTAGCGGTCTTGCGGTTCCAGACTGCAGCGCCTTTAACCGCACGGCCACTTCGGCCGGCCTATTCAGAAGGGAACAACGACGTGATATATCTTTGTAATACTTGACGCGTATGTGCTATTATCAATTTCGATTAATCGTTATAAGCATTGCGAGCAACCTCTATGCATAGTCGCTGTATGTGTTTTTTTTTTTTTTTTTTTTTTCATCTTTGGGGTGTCAGTTTGTTTCAGACAATGAGAAACCTTCGAGGGTTGGAAGCCTCGAGGCTTACCTAGTTTGAAATAGCATTCGCCATTCTAGTTCCCGTGTTCCGAGAACGAAACTCCTGTTGTGTGTTCCACCGTGGATGGCTCTGAACACGATGGGACTTAACTTCTGAGGTCATCAGTCTCCTAGAAATTAGAACTACTTAAACCTAACTAACCTAAGGACATCACACACATCCATGTCCGAGGCAGGATTCGAACCTGCGAGCGTAGCTGTCGAGCGGTCCCAGACTGTAGCGCCTAGAACCGCTCGGCAAACCCGGCCGGCCCACCGTGGATGGAAGACTGCCTGCGTATGGTGGTGATCTGTGCTGTTGTGGAGATTCTAGAATAATGAAAGAACTGGGTGGGGCCAGTCCAATTATTAACCATGGGGAAACTTAGGTGAAGTGGTTATGCTATTTCGGCATTGCGTGGTCACGATTACTCTGCGGTTAGGGAGGCAGCAGTATTGTTTGGTAAAATGGAAACTCGTAGGTTTCTCGTACTCGATGAATGGAAGTTGATTACTGCGCCATTCTTCGCTCTGTGAATTCAAATCTGTCAGTCTATCCTAAATTATGAAATAGTTATTACTTTGTTCAGATTCGTGGACTGGGAACATCGTGTTCCGATTACTTGTTGTGAATTGGAATTTTGTATCCGTTACTTCGAGCACACATGTGTGCATGTAAATCATTTACTTTCGCTTAGTAAAAATATATACGCTTACCAAATACTTCCTTCGGAATTAATTTGATCTAAGCCACATCGTTCCTTATTACTGATGCACAATATTGTCGCACGCTGCATGACCGCCTTTTTGTGCATAGTGGATTTGCCTCAGTGTCCACAAATATTCTGTCTTGATGAATCATTACACACTGTGTCCGCCACCGTAGCTGAGTGGACAGCCGGCCAGCTTGTCATGCCGGGGGGCCTGGGTTCGATTTCCGGCTGGGTTTGAGATTTTCACTGCTCAGGGACTGTGTGTTTGTCTCGTCTTCATCATCATCATCATCATTTCATCCTCATCGACGCGCAAGTCGCTGGTGTGGTGTCAACTCAAAAGACTTGCACCTGGCGATCAGGTCTACCTGTTGGGAGGCCCTCGCCAAACGACATTTCATTACGCACTGTGTAGTATTCAGAGTCCATTTTTTTTTCAGTTGCACGCACTTACGTGTGTGTGTGTGTGTGTGTGTGTGTGTGTGAGAGAGAGAGAGAGAGAGAGAGACTATTTCTATAAAACTTGACTGGTCAGACACCCTTTTCCAAATGGTTTTCTGGGCATGAGAACTATACTTTTTGCACAGCTCGAAGGCTTCAGGGCTTCACTATCACCACATGTGGGACAAGTTATTGTTAGCCGGCCGAAGTGGCCGTGCGGTTAAAGGCGCTGCAGTTTGGAACCGCAAGACCGCTACGGTCGCAGGTTCGAATCCTGCTTCGGGCATGGATGTTTGTGATGTCCTTAGGTTAGTTAGGTTTAACTAGTTCTAAGTTCTAGGGGACTAATGACCTCAGCAGTTGAGTCCCATAGTGCTCAGAGCCAAGTTATTGTTTTCTAAACAACCACATGTCTTTCAGTCTAATTTTCTCTTCGTGTTTGTATACTTCCGTGTTAATGAAAATTTTCTACTATCGCTGTATTTCGTAATATACTCCTCACAATCTTTACTTTTTTCCTGAGTTCTGTATTTTTTATTGGTCCTAAAATTTGTGTTTCTAGTGCACATGTCTCCCCCCCCCCCCATGAACCATTGACCTTGTCGTTGGTGGGGAGGCTTGCGTGCCTCAGCGATACAGATGGCCGTACCGTAGGTGCAACCACAACGGAGGGGTATCTGTTGAGAGGCCAGACAAACATGTGGTTCCTGAAGAGGGGCAGCAGCCTTTTCAGTAGTTGCAGGGGCAACAATCTGGATGATTGACTGATCTGGCCTTGTAACATTAACCAAAACGGCCTTGCTGTGCTGGTACTGCGAACGTCTGAAAGCAAGGGGAAACTACAGCCGTATTTTTTCCCGAGGACATGCAGCTTTACTGTATGATTAAATGATGATGGCGTCCTCTTCGGTAAAATATTCCGGAGGTAAAATAGTCCCCCATTCGGATCTCCGGGCGGGGACTACTCAAGGGGACGTTGTTATCAGGAGAAAGAAAACTGGCGTTCTACGGATCGGAGCGTGGAATGTCAGATCCCTTAATCGGGCAGGTAGGTTAGAAAATTTAAAAAGGGAAATGGATAGGTTAAAGTTAGATATAGTGGGAATTAGTGAAGTTCGGTGGCAGGAGGAACAAGACTTTTGGTCTGGTGATTATAGAGTTATAAATACAAAATCAATTAGGGGTAATGCAGGAGTAGGTTTAATAATGAATAAAAAAAATTGGAGTGCGGGTTAGCTACTACAAACAGCATAGTGAACGCATTATTGTGGCCAAGATAGACACAAAGCCCATGCCTACTACAGTAGTACAAGTTTATATGCCAACCAGCTCTGCAGATGATGAAGAAATAGATGAAATGTATGACGAGATAAAAGAAATATTCAGGTAGTGAAGGGAGACGAAAATTTAATAGTCATAGGTGACTGGAATTCGTCAGTAGGAAAAGGGAGAGAAGGAAACATAGTAGGTGAATATGGATTGGGGGGAAGAAATGGAAGAGGAACCCGCCTTGTAGAATTTTGCACAGAGCATAACTTAATCATAGCTAACACTTGGTTCAAGAATCATAAAAGAAGGTTGTATACCTGGAAGAATCCTGGAGATACTAAAAGGTATCAGATAGATTATATAATGGTAAGACAGAGATTTAGGAACCAGGTTTTAAATTGTAAGACATTTCCAGGGGCAGATGTGGATTCTGACCACAATCTATTGGTTATGAACTGCAGATTGAAGCTGAAGAAACTGCAAAAAGGTGGGAATTTAAGGAGATGGGACCTGGATAAACTGAAAGAACCAGAGGTTGTAGAGAGTTTCAGGGAGAGCATAAGGGAACAATTGACAGGAATGGGGGAAAGAAATACAGTAGAAGAAGAATGGGTAGCTTTGAGGGATGAAGTAGTGAACGCAACAGAGGATCAAGTAGGTAAAAATACGAGGGCTAGTAGAAATCCTTGGGTAACAGAAGAAATATTGAATTTAATTGATGAAAGGAGAAAATATAAAAATGCAGTAAATGAAGCAGGCAAAAAGGAATACAAACGTCTCAAAAATGAGATCGACAGGAAGTGCAAAATGTCTAAGCAGGGATGGCTAGAGGACAAATGTAAGGATGTAGAGGCTTGTCTCACTAGGGGTAAGATAGATACTGCCTACAGGAAAATTAAAGAGTCCTTTGGAGAGAAGAGAACCACTTGTATGAATATCAAGAGCTCAGATGGAAACCCAGTTCTAAGCAAAGAAGGGAAGGCAGATAGGTGGAAGGAGTATATAGAGGGTTTATACAAGGGCGATGTACTTGAGGACAGTATTATGGAAGTGGAAGAGGATGTAGATGAAGATGAAATGGGAGATAAGATACTGCGTGAAGAGTTTGACAGAGCACTGAAAGACCTGAGTCGAAACAAGGCCCCGGGAGTAGACAACATTCCATTAGAACTACTGATGGCCTTGCGAGAGCCAGTCATGACAAAACTCTACCATCTGGTGAGCAAAATGTATGAGACAGGCGAAATACCCTCAGACTTCAAGAAGAATATAATAATTCCAATCCCAAAGGAAGCAGGTGTTGACAGATGTGAAAATTACCGAACTATCAGTTTAATAAGTCACAGCTGCAAGATACTAACGCGAATTCTTTACAGACGAATGGAAAAACTGGTAGAAGCGGACCTCGGGGAAGATCAGTTCGGATTCCGTAGAAATGTTGAAACACGTGAGGCAATACTAACCTTACGACTTATCTTAGAAGAAAGATTAAGAAAAGGCAAACCTACATTTCTAGCATTTGTAGACTTGGAGAAAGCTTTTGACAATGTTAACTGGAATACTCTCTTTCAAATTCTGAAGGTGGCAGGGGTAAAATACAGGAAGCGAAAGGCTATTTACAATTTGTACAGAAACCTGATGGCAGTTATAAGAGTCGATGGGCATGAAAGGGAAGCAGTTGTTGGGAAAGGAGTGAGACAGGGTTGTAGCCTCTCCCCGATGTTATTCAATCTGTATATTGAGCAAGCAGTAAAGGAAACAAAAGAAAAATTCGGAGTAGGTATTAAAATTCATGGAGAAGAAGTAAAAACTTTGAGGTTCGCCGATGACATTGTAATTCTGTCAGAGACAGCAAAGGACTTGGAAGAGCAGTTGAACGGAATGGACAGTGTCTTGAAAGGAGGGTATAAGATGAACATCAACAAAAGCAAAACGAGGATAATGGAATGTAGTCAAATTAAATCGGGTGATGCTGAGGGAATTAGATTAGGAAATGAGACACTTAAAGTAGTAAAGGAGTTTTGCTATTTGGGAAGCAAAATAACTGATGATGGTCGAAGTAGAGAGGATATAAAATGTAGACTGGCAATGGCAAGGAAATCGTTTCTGAAGAAGAGAAATTTGTTAACATCGAGTATAGATTTAAGTGTCAGGAAGTCGTTTCTGAAAGTATTTGTATGGAGTGTAGCCATGTATGGAAGTGAAACATGGACGATAACTAGTTTGGACAAGAAGAGAATAGAAGCTTTCGAAATGTGGTGCTACAGAATAATGCTGAAGGTAAGGTGGGTAGATCACGTAACTAATGAGGAGGTATTGAATAGGATTGGGGAGAAGAGAAGTTTGTGGCACAACTTGACTAGAAGAAGGGATCGGTTGGTAGGACATGTTTTGAGGCATCAAGGGATCACAAATTTAGCATTGGAGGGCAGCGTGGAGGGTAAAAATCGTAGAGGGAGACCAAGAGATGAATACACTAAGCAGATTCAGAAGGATGTAGGTTGCAGTAAGTACTGGGAGATGAAGAAGCTTGCAGAGGATGGAGTAGCATGGAGAGCTGCATCAAACCAGTCTCAGGACTGAAGACCACAACAACAACAACAACAGTGCACATGTGCATGATGGCACTATTACTAACTTGTAATGATGATTTTTTGCGTTTATTGATACTGACTTTTAATTATTTCCATCGCATCGAAAGTGAAACGCTAAGTGCACCTTTCGTGATTCTGCTCTGATATACGCTTTTTGCCCTGCATTAAGCTCTATGTTTTGTCATAGAAAATTTTGTTTGTTCTTCAGATTTTTGATACTTTGTGCTTAATTTTGATGATGCAGTCTTGTTTATCATCACTTCTCTGTTGTCGAAACAGGCTTTTTTTCAGTATTTATATTTGTTTTTGTACTACTTCTACGCTGTCTGACGGAACACTAAATCATATACCGGTACAAATGCTAAACAATCAGTTCTGTTGGAGTTTGTTGCGTGTTGTTTGTACGAAATCTGTTTACTTGATAATATGACAGTTCCTGCCATTCACAATTATCCCCAGCTGCTGGGATATGAGTAGATATTCCTTGTGGCATTTTCCAAGGATGTTTCCGTTGACATTACCCGCGAGCTTTCTTTCTTTCTACCTGCGGTCGTCGTCCTCTGTCACACAGAAACCCAGCACACACTTAACCTAAGGCACTTTTCTTTCTTGCTGAAGTTGTTATTGTTCTTGTAGATCCTGACGAATTGTCGGAACAAACGTGAGGTAATTGCTTCTCACAGATAGCACTCGAGTTTTTGCATCTGCATCTACATGTACATCCATACTCCGCAAGCCACCTGACGGTGTGTGGCGGAGGGTACCTTGATTACCTCTATCGGTTCTCCCTTCTATTCCAGTCTCGTATTGTTCGTGGAAAGAAGGATTGTCGGTATGCCTCTGTGTGGGCTCTAATATCTCTGATTTTATCCTCATAGTCTGTTCGCGAGATATACGTAGGAGGGAGCAATATACTGCTTGACTCCTCGGTGAAGATATGTTCTCGAAACTTCAACAAAAGCCCGTACCGAGCTACTGAGCGTCTCTCCTGCAGAGTCCCCAATGGAGTTTATCTATCATCTCCGTAACGCTTTCGCGATTACTAAATGATCCTGTAATGAAGCACGCTGCTCTCCGTTGGATCTTCTCTATCACTTCTATCAACCCTATCTGGTACACTGCTGAGCAGCATTCAAGCAGTGGGCGAACAAGCGTACTGTAACCTACTTCCTTTGTTTTCGGATTGCATTTCCTTAGGATTCTTCCAATGAATCTCAGTCTGGCATCTGCTTTACCGACGATCAACTTTATATGATCATTCCATTTTAAATCACTCCTAATGCGTACTCCCAGATAATTTATGGAATTAACTGCTTCCAGTTGCTGACCTGCTATATTGTAGCTAAATGATACGGGATCTATCTTTCTATGTATTCGCAGTACATTACACTTGTCTACATTGAGATTCAATTGCCATTCCCTGCTCCATGCGTCAATTCGCTGCAGATCCTCCTGTATTTCAGTACAATTTTCCATTGTTACAACCACTCGATACACCACAGCATCATCCGCAAAAAGCCTCAGTGAACTTCCGATGTCATCCACAAGGTCATTTATGTATATTGTGAATAGCAACGGTCGTACGACACTTCCCTGCGGCACACCTGAAATCACTCTTACTTCGGAAGACTTGTCTCCATTGAGAATGACATGCTGCGTGCTGTTATCTAGGAACCCTTCAATCCAGTCACACAATTGGTCTGATAGTCCATATGCTCTTACTTTGTTCATTAAACGACTGTGGGGAGCTGTATCGAACACTCCTATATACACGTTTTCACAAGTACCTGTCACAAATCAAGGAGAGTTTGTACGTAGTAGCTCATGGAAGGATCTAAATTAATTGAAACCCATTTTGGAATCGACAGGCATTTAAACATTAATAAATCCTCAAAAGTGTGCAGATTTATTATTCATGAAATTGTTACATGTACCTTTGGACTATCGGAATTTCCTGTTGGTGGACAATACACAGTGGGTTGCACATGGCAACAATTATATTCTTTCCGATGGGAAGAATTTGTTCAGTTGTCGTACTTTCGATATGTGTCATTAAAATATTTTCATTTGTTTTCAGAATTGATGAAATGACTGAGCAAAATACACTTGTGACGACAGACTTTGAGAAGCAGTGATAAGACTGAGAGAGTAGAAGGGACAAATTAAGATAAAAGAGCTGCTAGCATGGGCTGAGTTGTGAAGAGTACTGAAATGTGTCATTGGTAAAAGGCCTGCCCATTTAAACTTCTCATCGCTGTAATATCTACACGATGTACGTGAAAATAGAAAAACGAAGTATAATCCGTGCAGGATGTATAAGGGCGACTTAGAACTACAAGATTACGATACAGAGGAAAATTCTGCCATAGCTACTGCAGTTTTCAATCAAAACTAGGAAAATCTTCAGTTACAAAAGATTTCCAAGATTTTATAGCAGATTATCATTATATGGAAGCACTCATTCAAATTACAGAAAATGTAAATTAATTTAAACAGTCGACTAATTGTTTTGTATAGAACTGGCACAGACATAAGTGTTACACCGTAAAACGATAGCCCTTAAATCAGATCTCTTCTTCAACCAAGTGTAAAAGTAACACTTTTGCTATGAAGAGAGCCTGTGTGTACGAACACCTATAACGTGACGATTTTTTCGTCCGTATTTATTTTGTCGAGGTAAATGTCAGTCTTCATCAGACCGTTACGAAAAGCTACTGGTCTGAAATTTGACGACTGCGGTAGCCGGGAATGAGACTTCTACGGACGATCCATCGTTTACAGCACGTGCCATTTAGATGATGGATAACGCTTCTCTTGTAATCTGGAGGTGCTCCATCATGCCGCTTGTTCCTACAGCTCCATATTAGCAAAGTGTATGCCGCTATTCTGTTATGCATTTACGAGGATACTTTCATTTTAGAAAACTGTTAGAAGGAACACCAAATTCTTCTCATTTCTGGAAAAAATCTACCCAAAGAATATTCAAATAAGTGTTTGTTGCGTGTCATTTTCTATCTTGTGGTATGGTTTGAGAGTACTACAATGAGACATTTTGGATTAATTTTGACATGGTCCAAATGGTTCAAATGGCTCTGAGCACTATGGGACTTAACATCTGAGGTCATCAAATTTTGACATGGTTCATTCTCCCAAAGAGATACATGATTCTGAAGGAATGTCGTCTGCTCCAGGTGCCTTGATCCGACTTAGACCATTCAATGTTCTAGACTTATGCGCCGATGTTTGAGCTAAATCGTGGTAATGTATGACGCTAACTGAAGTCAGTGTTGTCCACAGTGTGGTTCGTAGAACATGCCTGTAGTCCGAAATCCATTTCCTGTTTGTTTTGAGTCAGTGTGACTCGGCGAGTGTTCAATGCGAGAGCTCCATTTGTTGGGGCTGGACAATTAGCTTCGTTGACGTATGGGTCTGCGGTTTTAGAGAGATATGTTGGCGAGCATCATAGAGTTATGAAGCGATGTAAAAGTAAACTGCACGGAGAGTAGAAATTTGTTGGTAAAATGATCTAGAGTACAGATTTAATCACCTAAAAATCATTCCCATATACACTAATGTGTCAATACAAGATGACCACCTGCTGCTGGTCCACCTATGAAACGCAATAGTGCAGCAATTCTGCTTGGCATGAATGCCACACGTCCTTGGTAGGACGTCTGGAGGTACACTGACGGAAAAAAACCCCAGCTCCAAGAAATAATTAATGTAGAGTAATGAAATTTCGGGAATATATTTGTCACTGTAGCACATTTAAATTATTAACGTTGCAAAATCACAAATCAATGTAGGCGCAAGACAAGCCAATGAAAATCGTCGTGTCCTGACACAGGCTAGAGGGAAGACAAGGGGTTCAATGTCTGTCTGCAGATTCTGAGCGTGTGAGGAGCAAATGCAGAAAGACAAATTCCCAGTGAAGGCAGGTTGAATGCTTGAATCAGCGCCAAACACTGTCACAGGGCATGTACGTGAGATGTGGATTCTGGGACCCGACACGAGGCTTGCAGCTTGAGACTCATCGTATTCAGGGTCCTTTAACGCTATTTATTTGCGATCAGACTAACTACTACATTGAACGTTAATTCTAAACATTAGAAAAGCAAAGGAGGCAATTGGTTGCACAACAGGAGTCAGTGCCTGAAGACACGGCGGCATGTGGCCGGCCGCTGGTGGCCGAGCGGTTCTGGCGCTACATTCTGGAACCGCGCGACCGCTACGGTCGCAGGTTCGAATCCTGCCTCGGGCATGGATGTGTGTGTTGTCCTTAGGTTAGTTAGGTTTAAGTAGTTCTAAATTCTAGGGGACTTATGACCTCAGCAGTTGAGTCCCATAGTGCTCAGAGCCATTTGAACCATTTTTTGAACGGCGGCATGTGCTAACAGAAGTAGCGAACACTAGCAACACATTATGTACAAACTTGAGAGCAGCACTCCACGTGAGCAAAAGAGATGTCGAGCTTACCGAGACTAACCACGAGTGATACGTAGTCGGCGCCCCAGCGATCTGACTGAGAACTCTCTCTGAACACAAAAACATGGTGAAGACCATGTAACCCTAAATCGTTTCCCTTGAGACTTGTTTGCTTGAGGAAAAAGGGTTTAGTTTGCTCCCAGTACACCCCAAACCACCCAACCAACCAACCAACCTAGTACGCACAGGTTGCCCAACTCCTGTAAATTATGGACCGATGGTTTGCGGGTGCGGGGGTTCTTTTCTGTTTCAACTAATGTCTATTGTACCCTTAATAGAGTACACAGCACCATCACATACAGAGTGAGTTGGTGATCCGGAGCAGAGTCCAGAGGTACCACTCACTTCTAGGTCATGCAGTTTTTCCGTAAGTAGAATCAATCCGGGGCAGAGTCCAATGCACATCAATCAGTCGTTAGTTCCAGTGTTGATGTGTAAGCTCAGTCCAGGTCACCGCCTCTTCGAAGACAGTGTGCGAAACTTAAGACAGGCGGTGCACGGCGAAGGTCACACATGAAGTGTCTGTAGCTGATGCTAGCCACTTGAAATATAGCACTAGACAAGCGGAATCGGCTAGGTGACATGGTGCATCTGAGGTCAGGCGGCGCCTCTCGACCATGTTGCGATAGAGCGGGAACTTACGCCAGATTGGAGGAGCCGTTCATGTTGTCGTCGTGAGTTCCCGCAATGAGCTGCATGTTTACATCTGCTGGTCAAACACCTGCCTCGGAGGCCCTCTCACTGTTTTTGTGGTCTGTCTCCCGAACTATCTGCATATTATTTACGTTTTCTGTTTCTGACGAGGTTACAAGATCTGGCGCCCGATGGTATCCCAGATATGTTTCATAGGGTCCAAATCGGAGCGGATCTGGTGGCCAAGACGTCATAGTGAGTTAACCGTCACGCACCTCAAACCACTATAGCACTATTCCTGCCTTTTGGAGAGTTATCCTGCTGGAAGACACCATCGCTACTGTGGTTGATAACATCAGGCATGAAGGGATGCAAGTGGACCGCAGTAATGTTCTCGTAGGCCACAGCTGTCATGGTGCCTTGGATTACTTAAACAGGTACTATGGAAGCCCTGGTGAATATCAGACCAGCTGTGTGGCTGGACTGAAGAGTTTTTAGCAAACAGAACACAGCATGTTGTTATCAATGGAGAGACGTCTACAGACGTTAAAGTAACCTCTGGCGTGCCACAGGGGAGTGTTATGGGACCATTGCTCTTCACAAATTATATAAATGACCTAGTGGATAGTGTCGGAAGTTCCATGCCGCTTTTCGCGGATGATGCTGTAGTATAAAGAGAAGCTGCAGCATTAGGAAATTGCAGCGAAATGTAGGAAGATCTGCAGCGGATAGGCACTTGGTGCAGGGAGTGGCAACTGACCCTTAGCATGGACAAATGTAATGTATTGCGAATACATAGAAAGAAGGATCCTTTATTGTATGATTATATGATAGCGGAACAAACAGTGGTAGCAGTTACTTCTGTAAAATATCTGGGAGTATGCGTGCGGAACGATTTGAAGTGGAATGGTCATATAAAATTAATTGTTGGTAAGGCGGGTGCCAGGTTGAGATTCATTGGAAGAGTCCTTAGAAAATGTAGTCCATCAACAAAGGAGGTGGCTTACAAAACACTCGTTCGGCCTATACTTGAGTATTACTCATCAGTGTGGGTTCCGTACCAGGTCGGGTTGACAGAGGAGATAGAGAAGATCCAAAGAAGAGCGGCGCGTTTCGTCACGGCGTTATTTGGTAAGCGTGATAGCGTTACGGAGATGTTTAGCAAACTCAAGTGGCAGACTCTGCAAGAGAAGCGCTCTGCATCGCGGTGTAGCTTGCTGTCCACGTTTCGGGAGGGTGCGTTTCTGGATGAGGTATCGAATGTATTGCTTCTCCCTACTTATACCTCCCGAGGAGATCACGAATGTAAAATTAGAGAGATTCGAGCGCGCACGGAGGCTTTTCGGCAGTCGTTCTTCCCGCGAACCATACGCGACTGGAACAGGAAAGGGAGGTAATGACAGTGGCACGTAAAGCGCCCTCCACCACACACCGTTGGGTGGCTTGCGGAGAATAAATGTAGATGTAGATGTAGATGTAGAATGTCTCCCAAGGCATACTGTCCCCACCGACCTGCGTCCGTGGCGCGGTGCACTTTTCGAGCAGCCATTCGTGTGGATGACAGTGTCTCTGGACACGACCATCGTGACGTAACAAGAAATGTTACTCATACGACAAGCCGATACGAATCCAATGCTCGAAGGTCCAATCTCGATGATCCCGTGCCCAATGCAACCTAAAATGACGGTGGCATTCGGTCAACATGGTAACATGCAGCGTTCCCCTGCTGAAGAGCCCAGTGTCAAATAACGCGTGCGGTGTGTTCCGAAACACATGCACCTGCACCGGAATTGTTCTCTGTCGTTAGATCTGCCACAGATCGTTAGCTCTCCTGCCTTGCAGAGCTGACAATGTTCACGACAATAGCACGCATAAAACCGACCAGATTCAAAGTTTCCGAGATGCTCGTTCCCATGTGCCGGGCTATGACAATCTGTCATTTGTCAAAGTCACTTACGTTAGTGGATTTCCACATTTATGGCTCGCATCGTCGCTAGAATGATTCCCCGTTCGTCTCTGATCCGCTTGTACACTAGCCTTACCTCGTCACTTAGCCACATCGCCACCAGGCGGCATTAAATCTTGCTGTGGGGAGTGGTCATAATGTTCTGTTTCATCAATGTATGTTGCCAACATTTCAAAAATGATTATTAAAACTACTGTCTAAGAGCAACGAAAGGAGTTCACGATGATTCTTAAAATCCCTCTGCCCGTGGTACATGGTGCAGTACACATACTTCTACATCTACATCTACGTACATACTCCGCAATCCACCATACGGTGCGTGGCGGAGGGTACCTCGTACCACAACTAGCATCTTCTCTCCCTGTTCCACTCCCAAAACAGAACGAGGGAAAAATGACTACCTATATCCCTCTGTACGAGCCCTAATCTCTCTTATCTTATGTTTGTGGTCTTTCCACGAAATGTAAGTTGGCGGCAGTGAAATTGTACTGCAGTCAGCGTCAAATGCTGGTTCTCTAAATTTCCTCAGCAGCGGTTCCCGAAAAAAACGCCTCCTTTTCTCCTGAGACTCCCACCCGAGTTCCTGGAGCATTTCCGTAACACTCGCGTGATGATCAAACCAACCAGTAACAAATCTAGCAGCCCGCCTCTGATTTGCTTCTATGTCCTCCGTCAATAAGGCCTGATAGCGATCCCAAACGCTCGAGCAGTACTCAAGAAGAGGTCGTATTAGTGTTTTATAAGCGGTCTTCTTTACAGATGAACCACATCTTCCCAAAATTCTACCAATGAACCGAAGACGACTATCCGTCTTCCCCACAACTGCCATTACATGCTTGTCCCACTTCATATCGCTCTGCAATGTTACGCCCAAATATTTAATCGATGTCCTACAAACAGTGTGTAGCAGACTATTCCTATGTATACTCAATTCTTAGCTATGGGCTTCATCATGGGCATCAAATGCACAAAACAGGGACACAGTTTTCAAACTTCAGAAAACTTCAATAAAAATAACAGCTGAATGTAAAACAAACTAACACCGTCGGAACAGTGCTAGAAGACATAACGCACCGAATGGCCGCCGTGTCATCCTCAGCCCTTATGCGTCACCGGAGGCATGTGGTCAGCATACTGCTGACCTGGCCGTTGTCAGTTTTCGTGACCGGTGCCGCTACGTCTCAGTCAAGCAGCTCTTCAATTGATCTCCCACGGGCTGAGGACGACACGGCGGCCGTTCGTTACCGTTGGGTCTTCAAAGCCTGTTCGGACGCTTGCCAACAGCACTTGGCAGACCCAGAAGGTGACCCATTCAAGTGTTAGCCAAGCCAGTCAGCGCTTAACTTCGGTAATCTGACGGGAACTGGTATTAACACAGCCGCAATGCTGTTGGCAGCTATATCTGAGGAAATGTTTAAAAAAAAAAATATGGATACTTACTGCGCTAAGGGACTCATCTAGCGATCTGTTGTAGACATCAGGAAAAATACAGGGTGATTCAAAAAGAATACCACAACTTTAAAAATGTGTATTTAATGAAAGAAACATAATATAAACTTCTGTTATACATCATTACAAATAGTATTTACAAAGGTTTTTTTTTCACTCAAAAACAAGTTCAGAGATGTTCAATATGGCCCCCTCCAGACACTCGAGCAATATCAACCCGATACTCCAACTCGTTCCACACTCTCTGTAGCATATCAGGCGTAACAGTTTGGATAGCTGCTGTTATTTCTCGTTTCAAATCATCAATGGTGGCTGGGAGAGGTGGCCGAAACACCATATCCTTAACATACCCCCATAAGAAAAAATCGCAGGGGGTAAGATCAGGGCTTCTTGGAGGCCAGTGATGAAGTGCTCTGTCACGGGCTGCCTGGCGGCCGATCCATCGCCTCAGGTAGTTGACGTTCAGGTTTCATAACTAACCTTTTTCGTAGGACTCTCCATACAGTTGATTGTGGAATTTGCAGCTCTCTGCTAGCTCTGCGAGTCGATTTTCCTGGGCTGCGAACAAATGCTTGCTGGATGCGTGCTAAATTTTCATCACCCGTTCTCGGCCATCCAGAACTTTTCCCTTTGCACAAACACCCATCCTCTGTAAACTGTTTATACCAACGTTTAATACACCACCTATCAGGAGGTTTAACACCATACTTCGTTCGAAATGCACGCTGAACAACTGTCGTCGATTCACTTCTGCCGTACTCAATAACACAAAAAGCTTTCTGTTGAGCGGTCGCCATCTTAGCATCAACTGACGCTGACGCCTAGTCAACAGCGCCTCAAGCGAACAAATGTACAACTAAATGAAACTTTATAGCTCCCTTAATTCGCCGACAGATAGTGCTTAGCTCTGCCTTTTGTCGTTGCAGAGTTTTAAATTCCTAAAGTTGTGGTATTCTTTTTGAATCACCCTGTATTTTAAAAATTGTCCCAGATAGTTCTATACAGGATCATTGAACAGGAGCCATTTGGAATTACATTTACGAAAGGATTACTCTGAACAGAATTTACTGCGAACGACAAAAACTGTGAATAATTAGCCCAATAAATCTCGTAAATAATGCATAGGCCTACTATGCAATTAAACATTACTTAGAAAACTCTGAGTAGGCATTAATGATGATAAAAATGATAGCTGTATTGCAGAACATCACAGCATCATCATTTTTCTGAATTAAACTTCTAACTCATCACGAACGGATGCTGAATCAGATTTTTAAACACGCAGAAAGGAGAACATAGAGATGTAACAGAGGCGTGGCAACATGGTCGTGATACTGAATCCATCAGTGATCACGTGTGGAGAGACTGAATGAAAAGTGTCGAAAGTAGAACAGTGTAAAGTGATCCTTGGACAAATAAACGACTACTAATACTACTAGCCTGCATTTTGAGTTCCTACAGCTAGCACCCAGCAAGTGTGGTGGTTTATGGAGGCATTGAGAACGACGTGCAAAAATGGTTCAAATGGCTCTGAGCACTATTGGTACTTAACATCTGAGGTCATCAGTCCCCTAGAACTTAGAACAACTTAAACCTAACTAACCTAAGGACATCACACACATCCATGCCCGAGGCAGGATTCGAACCTGAGACCGTAGCAGTCGCGCGGGTCCTGACTGAAGCGCCTAGAACCGCTCGGCCACAGCGGCCGGCACGACGTGCATCCTGGCACTTTTGCGTAGAGGGAAATACGAATAGAAATGGCTACATGAAGGGGATTTCATAGCTCATATTCCCTTCTTCAGGTATGTCTACATACGCTGCATCAATAGGACAAACTCGGCAACAAGTAGGGAGACACGTGTAAATTTTATCGAAAGACAACGGCTATCACCACTTTCCTAGGGTGTACGTGCTTGACATGTCGCTTTTTGAACATGTCTGTGATATGCTATGTAGATTCGTTTACAAACCAAACGGAGGGAGGTTCTCCAGGAACATATCGAGGCCCTCTCTGATACTGACGTTTCGTTAGAAGCATGTGGGGGCTTGACACAATACTAAATTTTGAAAGTCAGAATCATGCGTGGTTCTGTAATCCTAATGAGTTGTTCGTCTACATCTACATCTACACACATGCTTCGCAAGCTACCGTACGGTGCGTGGCGGAGGGTGCCTTGTACCACAACTAGTCGCTTCGTTTCCTGTTCCACTCGCAGATAGAGCGATGGGAAAACGAGTGTCTGTATGCCCCCGTATGAAGCATAATTACATGACATGTATGTTGGCGGCAGTAGGATCGTTCTGCAGTCAGGTTCAAATGCCGATTCTCTAAACTTTCTCAGTAGTGTTCTTCGTAATGAATGTCTTCTTCCCTCCCCTACTTGAGCTCCCGAAGCATATTCCTAATACTTGCATGCTGATCGAGCCTACCGGTGACAAATCTAGCAGCTCACCTCTGTATTGGTTCGACGTCTTCTTTCAATCCGACCTGGTGTGGATCCAAAACACTATAGCAGTATTTAAGTACAAATCGCACTAGCGTTCTAAAGGTCTCCTTTACAGATGAACCACAATTTCCTAGAATTCTCCAATAAGCGAAGTCGACCATTAGCCTTCCCACCCACAATCCGCACGTGCTCGTTCGACTTCATATGGCTTCGCAACGTTACGGCCAGATATTTAAACGACGTGACGATGTCAAGCAGGACACTACTAATGCTGTATCAGAACAGTATGGGTTTGTTTTTCCTACTTATCCGCATTAACTTACCGTTTTCTACGTTAAGAGCCAGCTGCCATTCATCACATCAATTAGAAATTTTGTCTAGGTCATCTTGATCAACCTACAGTCACCTATCCTCGACATCTTACCATACACTACAGCATCATCAGCGAACAACGGCAGATTGCTGCCCACCCTAGCTGCCATATCTTTTACGAGGTGTGGCTAGAAAAAAAACCGGACTAGTACTGGTAAAACAATAAAACGAATGCAATAAGGCTGAAAGTCGCGTGGCCTGTCACGTGACTCTCGCTCCGCCTACTGCTCGAGTTTCATCTGCCTCCTGCACTCAGTCTGCCCGTGGCGTCTGTTTTAAGTAGTTGACGTTTTGTCTGTGCGTCGGAAAATGTTGAGTGTACAGAAAGAACAGCGTGTTAACATCAAATTTTGTTTTAAACTAGGAAAATCTGCAAGTGAAACGTTTGTAATGTTACAACAAGTGTACGGCGATGATTGTTTATCGCGAACACAAGTGTTTGAGTGGTTTAAACGATTTAAAGATGGCCGCGAAGACACCAGTGATGACACTCGCACTGGCAGACCATTGTCAGCAAAAACTGATGCAAACATTGAAAAAATCGGTAAACTTGTTCGACAAGATCGCCGTTTAACAATCAGAGCAGTGTCTGAGTTAACAGGAGTTGACAAGGAAAGTGTTAGGCAGATTCTTCATGAAAGTTTCAACATGAACAAAGTCTGTTCAAAAATGGTTCCAAAGTGTCTCACAATTGAACAGAAGGAACGCCGAAGAATGATTTGTTCTGACATCCTGGAAAACATTGAAAGTGATCCCACCTTCTTACAAAATGTTATTACTTGCGATGAATCGTGGTTTTTTACTTACGATCCCGAAACTAAACGCCAATCGATGCATTGGAAAACTCCTGGTTCTCCACGACAAAAAAAAGCACGAATGTCAAAATCGAAATTCGAGGCAATGATGATTGTTTTTTTTTTGACATCAAAGGGATTGTGCACATTGATTGGGTACCAGAGGGACAAACAGTGAATCAGCATTACTACATTAGCGTCCTGGCTACCCTACGTGAGCGAGTACGGAGAAAACGGAACGATTTGTGGAGAAAAAAGTCATGGATCCTTCACCAAGACAATGCCCCAGCTCACAGTGCGTTGTCAGTGAAGACGTTTTTGGCAAAACACAACATTCCCATCTTAGATCATCCACCCTACTCACCTGATTTGGCCCCCTGTGACTTTTTTCTTTTCCCTAAAGTCAAGTCAGCTTTGAAAGGAACTAGATTTGAGACTGTTGAAGCAGTAAAAGAAAAAGCGACGGAAGTACTGTATGGACTTACCGAAAATGATCTGCAGCATTGCTATGAACAGTGGAAAATTCGTATGGAGCGGTGTAGAGACCGAGGAGGAGAGTACATTGAAGGAGATAACATGAAATTGTAAATAATTGTAAATAAATGTTTTTTCCAGCATCAGTCCGGTTTTTTTCTAGCCGCACCTCGTATGTCTATAGAAAAGAGCAACGGTCCTATTACACTTCCCTGGGGAATTCCTGATGTTGCCCCTGTCTTCGATCAGCACTCGACGTCGAGGACAACACAGTGAGTTCTATTACTTAAGAAAGAAATCTTCGAGACAGTCACATATCTGGGAGCCTACCTTCGTTAACAGTCTTCGGTGGGGTACCGTGTCGAATGCTTTCCAGAAATCTACAAATATGGAATCTGCCTGTTGCTCTTCGTCCGTAGTTCGCGGTGTATCGTGTGAGAAAAGAGCAAGTTTGCTTCCGTGCGAGCGATGCTTTCCAAACCAGTGCTGATTCGTGGAATAAGCTTTTCGGTCTCTTAGGAAGTTTATTATATTGAAACTCAGAATATGCTCTACGATTCTGCAGCAAACAGATGTTAAGGATATTGGTCTGTAGTTTTGCGGGTTTGTTCTTTTACCCTTCTTACATACAGGGTTATTACAAATGATTGAAGCGATTTCACAGCTCTACAATAACTTTATTATTTGAGATATTTTCACAATGCTTTGCACACACATCCAAAAACTCAAAAAGTTTTTTTTAGGCATTCACAAATGTTCGGTATGTGCCCCTTTAGTGATTCGGCAGACATCAAGCCGATAATCAAGTTCCTCCCACACTCGGCACAGCATGTCCCCATCAATGAGTTCGAAAGCATCGTTGATGCGAGCTCGCAGTTCTGGCACGTTTGTTGGTAGAGGAGGTTTAAACACTGAATCTTTCACATAACCCCACAGAAAGAAATCGCATGGGGTTAAGTCGGGAGAGCATGGAGGCCATGACATAAATTGCTGATCATGATCTCCACCACGACCGATCCATCGGTTTTCCAATCTCCTGTTTAAGAAATGCCGAACGTCATGATGGAAGTGCGGTGGAGCACCATCCTGTTGAAGTCAGCGCTGTCGGTCTCCAGTTGTGGCATGAGCCAATTTTCCAGCATGTCCAGATACACGTGTCCTGTAACGTTTTTTACGCAGAAGAAAAAGGGGCCGTAAACTTTAAACCGTGAGATTGCACCAAACACGTTAACTTTTGGTGAACTGCGAATTTGCTGCACGAATACTTGAGGATTCGCTCATTGTGTCTGTTCACTTCACCATTAAGAAAAAATGTTGCTTCATCACTGAAAACAAGTTTCGCACTGAACGCATCCTCTTCCATGAGCTGTTGCAACCGCGCCGAAAATTCAAAGCGTTTGACTTTGTCATCGGGTGTCGGGGCTTGTAGCAATTGTAAACGGTAAGGCTTCTGCTTTAGCCTTTTCCGTAAGATTTTCCAAACCGTCGGCTGTGGTACGTTTAGCTCCCTGCTTGCTTTATTCGTCGACTTCCGCGGGCTACGCGTGAAACTTGCCCGCACGCGTTCAACCGTTTCTTCGCTCACTGCAGGCCGACCCGTTGATTTCCCCTTACAGAGGCATCCAGAAGCTTTAAACTGCGCATACCATCGACGAATGGCGTTAGCAGTTGGTGGATCTTTGTTGAACTTCGTCCTGAAGTGTCGTTGCACTGTTATGACTGACTGATGTGAGTGCATTTCAAGCACGACATACGCTTTCTCGGCTCCTGTCGCCATTTTGTCTCACTGCGCTCTCGAGCGCTCTGGCGACAGAAACCTGAAGTGTGGCTTCAGCCGAACAAAACATTATGAGTTTTTCTACGTATCTGTAGTGTGTCGTGACCATATGTCAATGAATGGAGCTACAGTGAATTTACGAAATCGCTTCAATCATTTGTAATAGCCCTGTACTGGTGTCAACAGCGCTTTTTTCCAGTCGCTTGGCACTTTGCGCTGGGCGAGAGATTCGCGATAACCACCGAACGAGGCGGTGCAGTGGTAAGACACTCGATTGGTATTCAGGAAGACAGAGGTTCAACTCATCGTCCGGCAATCCACACTTCGGTTTTCAATGATTTCCGTAAATCGTTAAAGGCAAATGTCGCTATGATTCCGATGAAAGTCACAGTTGAATTCCATCCTTAAATCGAGCTTGCTTAGACTCTAAAGACCTCATCATTGACGGTATCCTGTAACCTGCAGCCAGTGAATGTGCGTCAAATAAAGGTCGAGGTAAGGTCCAGTAATCCCCTTGTGCGAACTCTGAAACTTGCGCTATAGGTAGAAGAACCTACAGCTCTTACGTGGAGTGTTGATGAAGCGAACTGGAGATGGTTGAACAAGTCAGGTCTGCCGATAGACCGTGACGTAGCGAGCAGGTGGTTTCCAAGAACAATGGGCGCAAATTGGAAAGATTTGCACAGATTTTTGCATGGGCACAAATTTCACCGGGTGCAGTTTTAATATATCCGTCACTGACAGGACGTTAAAACACAATCTTGATTCCTCGTTGTCATCACTGGTCCTATTGCGTGTTCGTTTATTTGAAATAATTATTAAATGTTAACAAAGTAGAGTCTATGACAACTGTTGGCTAATGACAGGGGAACTGTTGTATTTGCAGAATGCAACTAAGTATTAATCAACTGCTTTACCCTATCAAATATTCCTGTCGTAGGTAATAAAAATGGCGCCGCGCTTGATTAGCCGAGCGGTCTCAGGAGCTGCAGTCATGGCCTGTGCGGCTGGTCCCGGCGGAGGTTCGAGTCCTCCCTCGGGCATGGGTGTGTGTGTTTGTCCTTAGGATAATTTAGGTTAAGTAGTGTGTAAGCTTAGGGACTGATGACCTTAGCAGTTAAGTCCCATAAGACTTCTGAGGTCATCAGTAACCTAGAACTTAGAACTACTTAAACCTAACTAACCTAATGACATCACACACATCCATGCCCGAGGCAGGATTCGAACTTGCGACCGTAGTGGTCGCGCGGTTCCAGACTGTAGCCCCTAGAAGCGCTCGGCCACTCCGGCCGGCAGGTAATAAAACAACTCAAAATTACTACATGCACTGATTTTACTTTACGTTGTACTAGAATATGTCTCTATATTTTTTAAAGGATTTATTCGAAATAGTTGTCAATAATTTCACAAAAAATAGCTTTATCATAGTACTCTCGGATAATATTTGGTGTGATGAAGTGCTAAACAGAGTAAATTATGCATTTCTGTAGAGATTTCTTGCTATCAGAAAGGAAATTTTAATTGGGTATGCCCTGAGACATGCCGGATAGGTTAATTTGGAAGCTAAGATATCAATGAAAGGTATGGACAATAGGATAAGCGGTGTGAGATAAAACGGAACGTAGCACCGAACGAAATTAATTTAAAGAGAAAGAAAAAAAAATAGTTTGAGGCTTAAAATTGGTTACGGTAGTGTGTACGAAGGGATTTCTATAACGAGAGAGAGAGAGAGAGAGAGAGAGAGAGAGAGTAGCGAGACCGAGAAAACCCAAAAATGAGGATGTGCAAAAGAAAGTTTTCAGAGGCACTCGTGAAGTGCATTACCCGCCCAGCACTCCAGCAGTGCGGAAGGATTTATCTCCTGCTTTCTGCTTGTGAGTTACGGCGTGACTCTGAGCCTCGCCATGTAGCACACCGCCTGTGAACTGCCTTCCCAGAGCACATATTGTGCCACACACTCACGTTATTTGCTGGCCTAGGCGACGCAATACATAGCCTCAGACGTGACGCAACCCATCAAAAATAATATTCTAAACACCACTCTTGTAGACGACGGCACGCATTACGTGTAACTTACGTAAGTGGAATGATAATGATGATATGTGATACATAATGTTTCTAAGAGAAAATGTAAAAAACTTTCGTGGAGAGCGTTCGTTTTCACAGAGGCTTCCAGAAAATGATAACGATATTTATGTGTCAGAACTTCATGTTCGTAGTAGACCCTGCGATGGAAAGAAGATTGCATATAATTACAGAGAGATAGTAAATAAAAAAATCTTTGTTGCTGTCTAAAGAGAGCATCATCAGATAATATTATCTTTATTCGGCTCCATTTGTTAATCAGCTTGATAAAGCAATAGGCAACGGCCTTGCCGCAGTGGATACACCGGTTCCCGTGAGATCACCGAAGTTAAGCGCTGTCGAGCGTGGCCGGCACTTGGATGGGTGACCATACGGCCCGCCATGCGCTGTTGCCATTTTTCGGGGTGCACTCAGCCTCGTGATGCCAATTGAGGAGCTACTCGACCAAATAGTAACGGCTCCGCTCAAAGAAAGCCATCATAACGGCCGGGAGAGCGGTGTGCTGACCACACGCCCCTACTATCCACATCCTCAACTGAGGATGACACGGCGGTCGGATGGTCCCGATGGGCCACTTGTGGCCTGAAGACGATGTGCTGCTTTTTTGATAAAGCAATACTAAAAAAAGGTCTGTGAGATAATGCACTGCTAACGGGAGCATTCCAGCATCTCATAACTGTAACTAAACCAATGGAGAGATGTATTGTGAAACGCCGATTTTCTATAGTAAAAGCTACATGGATACTGAAGGACTATTTAACAAAGGACGACAGAAACGCTGAAAAATTAGTGATAAGTTCTGAACCGTATCTACTTGGCTCAGTGTTGCCAACTTTGCCACACATATTTTGGCTAACCAACTTTCAAAATCTGCCAGAAATCGGCCAGGAAAAAAAAAATATTTGTGTGAGGAACAGTGCTGCACATGGTATACTAAAGGTACATTGTTCTGTTATTTGGATAATATTTCTTTCTTCCTTTAGACTACTGAAAATTAATATTTCCATATCACGATAATATCTTTCCAAAGTGTAACGCGTGAATTTTGAATGCTACAGTTGACTCCATATAAGAAACAGATACTTAAGGGTCATGCATTACTTCTTCCATGAACTGTGGTAATGTTGAGGGTCCTGGGTTGTAACTGCTAACGCCACTAATATTGCCGTAGACTTGGGTGGTACCTATGAAGCGCCGGCCGGGGTGGCTGAGCGGTTCTAGACGCTACAGTCTGGAGCCGCGCGACCGCTTCGGTCGCAAGTTCGAATCCTGCCTCGGGCTTGGATGTGTGTGATGTCCTTAGGTTAGTTAGGTTTAAGTAGTTCTAAGTTCTAGGGGACTGATGACCTCAGATGTTGAGTCCCATAGTGCTCAGAGCCATTTGAACCATTTGAACCTGTGAAGCACACAATATTTTGTGAAGCGTGGTAGTGTAGGAAATTCGAAATATGTACAGATTTATGCGGTTATTCAACTATCTCTAATCTTATCTGTTTTTTTTTTCAGAACTGCATCTTCAAATTGAAAGTTGTGACAATACATTCCGAGGCGTCGAAGTCCAGCACGAATCGTCAGAATAGAACTGAGCATGGCCTCCTCCACCCTGTTTCTGTACGAAATTTGGCAATATTCATTTCACCAAAGCACATCTCCAAGTCTGCATTTGAACAAGACCGCACTAGAAGTGTCTTAGCCAAATTGCAGAGTTCACTAAAAGGCTTCTGTCTACTTGCATCCTCATATTTTGATACTTCAGACCAAAATCCAACCATGTCTGTCACATTCACCCTCTCCACGAAGCTGGTCTTCTGTTACTGATGTTCTACGCCAGACAGGATGGTCGTCGGTCTGACACCTATTTCCACGGCTAATGTCCTTTATTGTTCTTAAAATTTTTTTGGTGCTATAGGTGATATCTTGCGTATCACTTCAACATTTTTTGGGAGGTCATTGATACAGCGTACAATAAAGTTAATGCAAATTTTCCGAATTCCCATATCAGGACCCATATCATTCTACGGCTAGTATGCAAAATTCCTACTTGCCTTTCAAAAGTGCAACAAGATCTAGACTGGACTGCCTTATTATCTACGTCAAGTCGTCCACAAACAGACCTTTTCAATCTATCCCAGGCATGTTCGATAGGGTTCATGTCTGGAGAACATGCTGGTCACTAGTCGAGCGATGTCGTTATCCTGAAGGAAGTCATTAACAAGATGTGCCCAATGGGGGCGCGAATTATCGTCCACGATGACGAATGGGTCGCCAATATTCTGCCGGTCGGAGGATGGCATTCACGTACCGTACAGCCGTTAAGGGGCCTTCCATGACCGCCAGCGGCGTACGTCGACCTCACATAGTGCCACCCTGAAACAGTAGGGATCCTCCACCTTGATGCACTCGCTGGACAGTGTGTCTAAGGCGTTCAGCCTAATCGGGTTGTCTCCAAACACGTCTCCGACGATTGTCTGGTTGAAGGCATATGCGACACTCATCGGTGAAGAGAACGTGATGCCAGTCATGAGCGGTCCATTCGGCATGTTGTTGAGCCCATCTGTGCCGCGCTGCATGGTGTCGTGTTTGCAAAGATGGACCTTGCTATGGACGTCGGGAGTGAAGTTGCGCATCTTGCAACCTATTGCGCACAGTTTGAGTCGTAACACGGCGTCCTGTGGCTGCACGAAAAGCGGCATTCAATATGATGGCGTTGCTGTCATGGTTCGTCCGAGCCATAATCCGTAGGTAGCGATCATCCACTGCAGTAGTAGCCCTTGGGCGGCCTGAGCGAAGCATGTCATCATCAACAGTTCCTGTCTCTCTGTATCTCCTCCATGTCCGAACAATTCGGTTAACTCCGAGATGCCTGGACACTTCCCTTCTTGAGAGCCCTTCCTGGCACAAAGTAACTATGCGGACGTGATGGAACCGCGGTATTGATCGTCTAGGCATGGTTGAATTACAGACCACATGAGCTGTGTACCTCCTGTTGTTTACATCTTTCGGCGGATTTAGTGACATCTCTGAACAGTCAAAGGGACTATGTCTGTGATACAATATCTACAGTAAACGTCTATCTGCAGGAGTTCTTGGAACCAGGGTGATGCAAAACATTTTTTTGATGTGTGTAATATTCGTCGGTTTACCGCTCAACAGCTGAGCTGCGGAGTAAGTTAGGTGCACATAGCTGAAACGACAATTTTCACTGGGAGTTTAATTTCGTTTACTGACGCTATAATCCGTTGTAACAGTAGGAGAGCATATCTCGAAGATCAGTTTTGTTAACTTCACAAAGCAACACATTTTTAATTAAGTTAGTGAACTTGTGCGCCGACGTGGTGGCAATTTGCCGGTACAGTGCAACCACATTTTATGCATCTTCACATTCTCTGGAACACTCAAAAACAACTTTTTTTAGGAATTTTTATCGATGTATTTGTACAACATGGTACTACACACCATTTGTAACCCAATTTTCCGAAAGGGAAATTCCAAAACAAGACATCACTGTGAATAAGCTTTATGACAGTAATAGCAGCGAGATAGCCATTGACGTCACAGGCATCACATGACTCGAATGAAGCGTTTTAGAGGGCGTTCAAATTATTTGAATTTCATTTCCGTTTTAATAAAAGAATACTGAAATTTAAGAGGAAATAAATACAAGTTAGGAGCATAAAATGACATAATGAATCATTTATCAGAATGTTCAGCAAACAGTCAAATATTGTATTTCTAGATATTCTTCCTTAGTTGCTACTGCATTTGTCTTTATCATTTACATAAGAATCAATGTTATCCATCCTAGTTGAACATAGCCTCAACGCAGCCTAGAAATTGAAACTGATAAAAGTTTTAGTAGCCAGCTAATAACGTGAATTAAGTTTTTGTTGCGCAGGACATGACGCATTCTAACCCCCCCCCCCCCTTCCCCCCAAATAGTGTTTGGTGAAGTCAGTCATGGTTGAAAAACTTCTAAAAACATCAGGTGATGTTTGTTCGTGTATTGTACCCATTGTTCCCTGAATATTATTTACAATAACAAAAGATGCCCCCACATCACAGACGACGCTAATATTAAAATGCATCACGTTCTACTTGGAATATAGTGACTTACTTGCTCAAAACTGTAGTACACAGTGAGTAAACAAGCTGTACGACATTTTACTCGCAAATACCATCAGATACAGCACAAAAAAATGGTTCAAATGGCTCTGAGCACTATGCGACTTAACTTCTGAGGTCATCAGTCGCATAGAACTTAGAACTAATTAAATCTAACTAACCCAAGGACATCACACACATCAATGCCCGAGGCAGGATTCGAACCTGCGACCGTAGCGGCCGCTCGGTTCGAGACTGTAGCGCCCAGAACCGCACGGCCACTCCGGCCGGGGATACAGCACAAAAAACTTATTTGTTTTGCTGTGGAAATGACTGCAAATTAAAATCTTTTTCCACACAAAACGTTAAAATAAGAAATAAAACTACTAACTGTTTGCAATGCCTATAAGGTTAACACATATACGCTTAGGTGTGTACTTTTCTTATTAGCTATATGGAAAACAAACTCCAGCAAAATAACGCAATAACAGCCTTTCAAACTACTCACAGTATAATGTTTCACTCTTTCCCCCGCCTCCCTGGTTATGGAGAACGAACTAACATTGGCGTTTGCGCGAGCATGTCCAATGCCATGCAGACATTATGGAACTGTCAACACCACTGGACGAGAAACAAAACATCACTTGCATCCTTGCATTCGAAAGCTCTCACATTGACCCATTTCCAAGAAAGGGGCATGGCTCAAGAGTGAGTCGAGAGATGTAATTGATTAGTAAAGCACTGAGCTGTTATTGGGAGAGCTAAATATGTGTTAGCTTACAAGCTCTCTGATTGGCTTATTTTTAAAAAAATGGTCATGGGTTAGGAAAGGGGTAGAAGGAGGGTGCGGGGGGGGGGGGGTGAAGGGGTTTGCATGCCTTAGGAGATGGATGGGTCATTACAAGGAGCTTGCATGTCGGCAATCCAAAAGTCAAGGGCGAAAAATGTACCACAACTGGTATTGAATTCCTGCTAACGGAGTTCAAATGACAATCTAATCATTCTAAGCTGTCCAATATTTCCCTCACATTCTCCGAATGGTCTCAAAAACTTTTGTCCTACACGTCACAACTTATGCATTGATATATGTCTCAAATGACAGATAAACTCTCAGTAGACTAACAAGGGAGCCTCCCCATCGCACCCACCTCAGATTTAGTTATGAGTTGGTGTAGTGGATAGGCCTTGAAAAACTGAACACAGATCAATCGAGAAAACAGGAAGAAGTTTTGTGGAACTATGAAAAAAATAAGCAAAATATAAAAACTGAGTAGACCATGCACAAGATAGGCAACATCAAGGAGCGTCTGAGATGAGGAGTGCCGTGGTCCCGTGGTTAGTGTGAGTAGCTGCGGAACGCGAGGTTCGTGGTTCAAGTCTTCCCTCGAGTGAAAAGTTTAATTTTTTATTTTCAGACAATTATTATCTGTCCGTCCTTCCGTCCGATACGAGGTAACTGCGCCATAGTATGGGGACGCTACACCTAAACAAACATCGAAACACACGACGTCAGTCGACTACAGCTCACGAAAGAGAGAGTATTCCTGCTAACGAGGCTCCCTGGCTGGCAGTTGACTGTTCTCTACTTTGGACGAGAGTGCATTAAATACGTGAGATGTATTCCGTGGGGTTTTGCGGTGCGGTCGCAAAACACAGACACTAAACTCATTACAATGAACAGAGACATCAATGAACGAACGGACAGGTCATAACCTTGCGAAAATAAAGAAATTAAACTTTTCACTCGAAGGAAGACTTCAACCAAGCACTTCGCTTACCGCAGCTGCTCACGCTAACCACGGGACCACGGCGCTCCTGAGCTCACACTCTCCTTGATGTTGCATATCTTGCGCATGGACTACTCAGTTTATATATTTTGCTTATTTTTTTCATAGTTCCACAGAACTTCTTCCTGTTTTCTCGATTGATCTGTGTTCAGTTTTTCAAGGCCTATCCACTGTGCCAACTTATAACTAAATCTGAGGGGGGTGCGATGGGGAGGTTCCCTTGTGAGTTAGAAGTCGAAAATCATTCATGGGCGACTTAAGCTTTCCCAATATTCCGTTGATAGAAGCATGTCAGTAGAAAAATAGAGGATCGTTAAAAAATAACTGCGAGGCAAAGCAAAGTGTAGAGTGGACGTATGTACGTGTATTATACTGAATAAAGGATAGAGAGAACTCATCAAGAAAATATTGCTGAAGGGGAGTAAGTCGAAGTATTGTTAGAAAAATGAGCAAGAGAAATTCTTAGACACAAATAAAACGAGTAAACAGGAAGAAAGGGCGCTCATACACACGCCTTTAGAACACTATAATCTTAATCTTAGTTCTATAGCATGTATTTCTTTAACTTCCAGCGTCCAGACATGTACACTCATCAGCCAGAACATTACTGTCACCGCCCTACTATCGATACAAGTCCGCCCAGGCGATCGCAACGTTACCTGGCGAGGAATGACCGCTAAAGTGCGCGTCATTTATGACGGCGGCCGAGTTTAGGTTCGTTCTGCGCATCTGACGTCACAAAACACAGTCAGCCAATGAACAGAGAACGACGTTGTTAGGGCACGACTGCAGTGCAGAGCACAGACGAGTGTCTTCAGTTTTAGAAATGTTCAGTCATAAATAAAGTAATTGAACAAAAGCAATGCCTTGATAGCAGACTTTCTTTTATAGAAAGTTTGGAAAAGGCATTCTTTATGCCAATTGCTTCATATTCTATTAATTAATTAAACCACACAAACAATAAGACTCCTAATAGCGATAGCAAGGAAAGGCGTTGGCATCATTCTCACTAACCGCTTTTTTGCAATAAAGAACAGCGGTAATTGTTTATTTCCTATTGTACTTCGACGAAACGTGAGTAATTCATAGTCACACCAACAGTGTTTCTCGGTATTTTGAGTGATACTTTAAAGTCCTCCGGGAGACGTATTAAATGTCGAGGTGTGTTAGCGTAATGGTTAATGTGTAAGGTCGTTAAACGAAAGGTTCTGAGTTCAAACCTTGTTTGGTGCTAAGTATTTTCTTTATTTAAAAACAATATCGAAGTGTCTTACTTCATGAATTTTATTCGTTTGAATGTAATTTTTTGAAATTTCTAGTGGCAACTAAAATCGGCCATACGGTAAGTATACGCTATGGACTTTTACCTCTGCAAACTCTTCAAAATTTCGTGCAATGGTTTACTACATCAAATGCTGCACAATAACTGCCTTGAACATCGAAAAAAAATTAAGTCACTTATGGGGGGAAGGTATCAGTCAAGACGATGTGTAAAAATCAAATTCTTGGGCCAAATAATTTTTGTGAAATCGAATGATAAAGTGTGTCAAAGCAGTCGAAACACCACGTGTCTGCAGAGGCGAGCAGTTCAATGATGACAAAATCGCGCACATCGCGGAATGCGGGGAGCACATCTCTGTAGCAGCGAAAGGGTTAATGCGGCCGTGGTGGCTTTACTCCATAAACTGCGCGCTCCCCCCGAAACGTAAGTTTGGGAACTATACTATGGCGCTGCTTCTCTTGGCGCGTACAACTGGCAACGCAGCAATCTTCCGCGTCTGGGCGGGCATGCGCGAACCGCCAAGATAAAAGAATTGAACTATAGTCAGACACACGGACGGTGCATGTAGTATCAGTGAGTGTGCAGTCCGTGTGTAGAACGGGGAAGGCGCGCGGTCTGTCTGAGTTTGATCGAGGGCAGGTTGTGATGGCCCGGAGACTCGGCGAGATTATTTGGGAAGCTGCACAACTTGTCAGGTGTTCGAGGAGTGCTGTGGTAAGTGTCTTCAACACGTGGCGAAACCAAGATGAAACCAAATCCAGACATCGTGCGTTGGGCGGCCACCCCTCATGACAGATGTCGGACGTCCTAGGATGGGCAGGCTGGTAAAACAGGACAGGCGGCGAAACTGTGGCGGAACTAACATCAGACTTTAATGCTAGGCGGAGTACAAGTGTGTCTGAACACACCGAGCACCGAAAACTCCTAACGATGGGACTTCACAGCCGATGACCCACGCACGTGTCAATGTTGATACCACCACATCGGCAGCGATGATTGAAATGAGCACGTGACCATCAGCACTGGACGTTGGTGCAGTGGCAGAGCGTTGTATGGTCTGATGAATCCTGGTATCTTCATCATGCCGATGGGAGGGAGCAAATACGGAACTGAGTAGAAAAAAAGTACTTATATCACTGAAACTTTTTTTTATTTTTCAATGCAGTCTCCTTGTAGATTAATGCACTCGGTCCAACAATGTTCCACTTCATCGATCCCATCTCGAAAATGAGTTTCCTCCAGGCCTGCAAAATAGTTGTCAACTTCGGCTATAAATTCTTCGTTTGAAGTGAATCTTCATCCACCAAAAAAAATTTTCAGTTTTGTGCAGAGATGGAAGTCTGACGGAGCCATATCAGGTGCATAAGGCGGGTGTGGCAACAATTCATAACTTAGTTCGTGTAATTTTTCCATGGCGATGGTACATGTGTGTGGGCGCGCATTGTCTTGATGGAGGATGACTTTCTTCCTTGCTAAACCTGGCCTTTTTCGCATATCTTCTGTTGCTATTTGTCGAGGAGGTTAGCACTGTATTCTCCAGTAATTGTTTGACCAGTGGGGAGATAATCTACAAACAGAATCCCCTTCGCGTCGCAGAACATCCCATGACATTTCCCGCCGAAGGAATTGTCTTTGCCTTATTTGATGGCGGAGAATCAGCATATTTCCACTACTTTGACTGTTGTTTTGTTTCTGGGGTATAGCAGTGCACCCAAGTTTCATCTGTGGTCACAAACCGTCGCAAAAGCTCTTGTTAGTTTGTCCTAAAGCGGGCCAATCATTGTTCCAGTATGTCCATTCCCATACGTTTTTGATCCAGCGTCAATAGTCGCGGCACCCATCTTGCAGATATTTTTTTCATTTCTAATTCTTCAGTTAAAATGTGATATACCCTTTCAGATGACATCTAGCAAGCGTGAGAAATTTCATGAACTTTCAATCGGCGATCCCCCATGACCATTTTGTGCACTTTTGCAATGATTTCTGGAGTAGTGACATCTTGACCGACCACTGCGCGGATCATCATCTAAGCTCTCCTGACCAAATTTAAATTTATTTGTTCACTTGGTCACAGTTGAACATTGAGGGACAGAGTCCCCAGTTTATTCTGGAAATCGGCATGAATTTCCTTTGCTTTCATACCTTTCTTTACGAAGTACTTAATCACTGCTCGAATCTCGATTTCTTCCATCTTCGCAAACATCTTCGAGAACAACAACAGAGCCACGTCACCGCCACAACTCTGTTCCAAGAGTACTGACGTGGCACGTGTTTACAGGCAAGAGTCCAATGAATATTACGTGAACAACTCGTTGCGCTAGCGCTGACCTCTCAGGGTGATTCCGAAAACTTTTCAAACCACCATCGTGCGTCGTTTCCAGGGGAACAGCTCCTTGACACCTGTACTGAGGGACGGAGACATGCTAGCGGTGGCTCCATTATGCTCTGGGGAACATTCGCGCTGGCATCCACGGATTCAGTGAAGCTCGCATAAAGCACCATGATGGCCGAGTATCGTACACAGGTTGCAGGCTACGGACACCCCTTCATGACGATGATGTTTCCCAATGGCAGTGATATTTTCCACAAGATAATGCGCCATGTCACGAGGCTTGAAGTGTGATTGGGTGGTTCGAGGGATGTAGTGGCGAGTTTCAATTAATGTGCTGGCCCTCCAACGCGCCAGACCTTAACTCGATCAAACACATCTGGGATGTGATTGAAAATGCCGTCAGAGCTCATCGTCCTGCTCCCCGGAATTTATGGAAATTAGGTGACCTGTGTGTGTGCAGATGTGGTGCCATTTCCTCCAGCGACCTACCAAGGGTTCATTTCTTCCATGCCAAAACGCGTCGCCGTTGTTATCCGTACCAAAGGTGGACATACCGGCTATTAGGTAGGTTGTTTTAATGTTCTAGCTGATCAATGTATGTGTCCTTGATTACCTAAGGGAAAATGGGAATCGTACAGATAGCTAGAGGCAAGGACTGTAATGGGAGCAAAACGAAAGTAACATATGATAAAAAAGTGGAATTGGATTGGGGTTGAAAATGGCCGTGGCTATGTTTAGGGACTATGTAGGTTTTCGCTTGAAGTTGGTGAGGGAAGCAACGAAAACACTAGGTTCGAGTGGCTAGAACCCAGTCTATCAGATTACAAGTAACCTGAGGAACACCTCACCCCGTGAATTATGGTTCATAAGGAAGCACATCTTTATCGTTACGTCGCTGTTTCCAAACAGTTCAAAAGAGTAATGACTGTGGTTATGGAGAAAGAGAAGCAGGAGAAATGAGTTTTAACACTTGTCCTCCCGCTATGATTTTGTTACAGACTATGATTGTTATACTCTGTCCATAAAAGAACAGAGAGAGGAAAGAACCATGTAGCAATTATAAATGTTTTTTTTTAAGAATTTATCAAAGAAAATCAACATACAGTCACTTAGAATAAATCTTACATGAAATTTATAATTCACAATTTTTTCAAATTATTACGTATCCTTGTAACTTCTACAGCCTCCATTTGCGTCCTTTGAAATAAATTATCATGTTAACTGTACACAGGTAATTGAATTTAGTACACTACTGGCCATTAAAGTTGCTAGACCACGAAGATGACGTGCTACAGACGCGAAATTTAACCTACAGGAAGAAGATGCTGTGATATGCAAATGATCAGCTTTTCAGAGCATTCACACAAGGATTGCGCCGGTGGCGACACCTACAACATGCTGACATGAGGGAAGTTTGCAACCGATTTCTCATACACACAGCAGTTGACCGGCGTTGCCTGGTGAAACGTTGTTGTGATGCCTCGTGTAAGGAGGAGAAATGCGTACCATCACGTTTCCGACTTTGATAAAGGTCGGATTGTAGCATATCGCGAGTGCGGTTAATCGTATCGCGACATTGCTGCTCGCGTTGGTGGAGATCCAATGACTGTTAGCAGAATATGGAATCGGTGGGTTCAGGAGGGTTATTCGGAACGCCGTGCTCGTTCCCAACGGCCTCGTATCACAAGCAGTCGAGATGACAGACATCTTATCCGCATGGCTGTAACGGATCGTGCAGCCACGTCTCGATCCCTGAGTCAACGGATGGCGACGTTTGCAAGACAACAACCATCTGCACGAACAGTTCGACAACGTTTGCAGCAGGATGGACTATCAGCTCGGAGACCATGACTGCGGTTACCCTTGACACGGCATCACAGACAGGAGCGCCTGCGATGGTGTACTCAACGACGAACCTGCGAACCTGGGTGCACGAATGGCAAAACGTCATTTTTTCGAATGAATCTAAGTTCTGTTTACAGCATCATGATGGTCACATCCGTGTTTGGCGACATCGCGGTGAATGCACATTGGAAGCGTGTATTCGTCATCGCCATACTGGCGTATCACCCGGCGTGATGGTATGAGGTGCCATTGGTTACACGTCTCGGTCACCTCTTGTTCGCATTGACGGCACTTTGAACGATGGACGTTACATTTCATATGTGTTACGACCCATGGCTCTACCCTTCATTCGATCCCTGCGAAACACTACATTTCAGCAGGATAATGCACGACCGCATGTTGCAGGTCCTGTACGGGTCTTTCTGGATACAGAAAATGTTCGACTGCTGCCCTGGCCAGCACATTCTCCAGATCTCTCACCAACTGAAAACGTCTGGTCAATGGTGGCCGAGCAACTGGCTCGTCACAATACGCCAGTCACTACTCTTGATGAACTGTGGTATCGTGTTGAAGCTGCATGGGCAGTTGTACTTTTACACGCCATCCAAGGTCTGTTTGACTCAATGTCCAGGCCTATCAGTTCTACTATGATATATTTGTCGAATGAATACCCGTTTATCATCTGCATTTCTTCTTGGTGTAGCAATTTGAATGGCCAGTAGTGTATAATACCTCGAACATGCGAACAGTTCTACAGACAAACAGAAAATTCCGTAATCCTTCAACGAAGTTTATGTTTTTTGGTATATTTCGGCCATAGCTCTGACTTCAAACGATAGTTTTGGAGTTTTATTCGTTAGTACAGCTCTCAAGAAAACAAAAACACGTTACATGATGCTCGGTTTTGCCCCATTTGCAGTATGCTTCATACTGTTTAATCTGGCATCCTAATATTAACGTTTTTCGACTGACAACGAATAGTGCTAAAGGTAACAAATAGCGCAAATCGGACAGAACAGCAGGAAATCCAATGATGGTACAGTCCTAAGAGCGATGCTGGAGAACTAAAAGACCAAGATTGTCTCCTAAATTTGGAGCTCTCACTAACACGCATTATGGTTGATGAAACTAAGTTTTTGTGACTAATTACGGAGTGCTTTGATTTTTAATAGATTAACATACAGCGTCTGACGTAGCCTTCAAAATAACAGCTATGAGTAATTACGAATAAGACTTTTGGAACTTCTGTGAATTGATGACTTTCGAAAATAATATCCTGTACACGATACGAACGAGGAATGCTGCAGCTGTGATTGCAATCAGTGCGAGCAACGCTGTCCCAGACCACCGTTCCTCTCGCGCCCCGATCGTGTAAAGGGATCGGCCGCAGAAGCTATAGCTCCGGTTAGGATGGATTACATCATTAAGGTTATTAGTGAAGCAGATAGCAAGCGCTCGCTTACTGTCTCACGAAGCTCGGGCGGTAGAAATTAATACGGCCAATTGTCTCTAAGTACTCTTCAGACTGTAGCAGCTAAATTAATTACCAGAGACGCACTGAATTCCGGGTGCCTCAGGACCAGGGCTCTCGGACGTCGCAGTCTAAAACTAAACGGAACACTGATAGGAGGTACGCTTAACCAGCAAAAATTTCATTAACATGAAGCTGTGCCGAGATTACTGTAGGGTCGACTTCGGTGGATACATGAAGGAAAGAAATGTACAGTTGGCGAAGGAGCTACTTGGATATCGTAATGTGTTGAACTAGACAGGTAATGGAGATGACTCTATACAGAGCCGCGGTGAAGTGACGATCTTTGCTGTAGAATGCCTGAGAGTCTATGGTTTACAGGCAGTTTTAAATAAAAACCGGACTACGTTCCTATCTCCGGTAACAGAACTCAGAACAGTATTTAAGCGATTCTTCAGTTTCCCCAGGCGTATTTTTTGATCGAACTGTCCATGGGCGTACTGCCATTCCGTAGTACCCGTTGAACACAACAGACCGGCAGTACATCCACGGGCTGTTCGATCAGCATTTAAATGATTCAAAAACAAAAATTTATTGAAATTTTTTGTTTTTAAAATTCAGTCTTAATCACACCACGTATGTTACAAGAACATAGGTGACCGGTTTCGGTCATATCACATGACCATCATCAGACCCATGGCATCCTTCGAAGATGGTAGGTGGAGCACTATTCTCAGCTGCTGTGATGTCATGACCGAAACCGATCACCTATGTTCTTGTAACATACGTGGTGTGATTAAGACTGAATTTTAAAAACAAAAACTTTAAAAAAATTTTAATCACTGTTCCAAAAATGTTTATTAAAATTGTTAAAAATTTATTGGACATTAGTCCACCTAGCCTTTTTGGCGTCTGGAGGGATAGCTTGCTACAGAAGCATATTCAGAATCTGTGTACCTGAAACAGTGTGCTACATGCACTGAAATTCAGGAATATTTAGTCTTTATTACTACAGAAAAAGCCGGCCGAAGTGGCCGTGCGGTTAAAGGCGCTGCAGTCTGGAACCGCAAGACCGCTACGGTCGCAGGTTCGAATCCTGCCTCGGGCATGGATGTTTGTGATGTCCTTAGGTTAGTTAGGTTTAAGTAGTTCTAAGTTCTAGGGGACTAATGACCTCAGCAGTTGAGTCCCATAGTGCTCAGAGCCCATTACTACAGAAAAATCTAATTTCTCTTTCTAGTCCAAAGAGGACGTTGTTGAATGTCGTGAATGTGCTGAAAATAGAAGAAATTTTTAGCAAAAACAGAGCCCAGAGATTAGAAATGTAAGAACAGAACAGAGTTAACTGTCTGGAACCTTTAGAGATAATGGTTACGATTTTCTTACATAACTGAAGAGCACCATTCTACGATAGAGGAAACCTTTTATACTCAGTCCCTGTCTCTTACATTAAAAATGGCCTTCTAGGTACGATCATCCAGAAAATTACTACGAATCCTATTTTCCTTTCAGCCGCAATTAAAGTAGCCATTTCAGACGATCGACCAAAGACAGAACTGACTATCTGTACACAGCCAGTGACTACCAAGTTACTTGCGAGTGTGGCAGACATACATGAGTAAAATGCGCAGGACAATCGTGGTAAGAGATTTAAGAACACAGAAGTTAAACTCATCTCCGACTATTTACGAAGTAAACAGTCCCCGTGGCGTATTTGGTGATGTGTGTATTTTCAGGGCAGTCCGAGCTGTTGCAGAGGAAATTCCACCAAGCTCTGGAAATTTCGTTGCCATAGCCCAGTTTCAACAAAAAAGACGGTTTCAATTGCTTACATCTTGACTTACAGCCATAGATGTAACAACAAAACACTTACCACAGCGTGCGTTATGCGTCGGCGGAGAAACTGCGTAAACATTGAGAGCCATTAGCCAACCAGCCAGAAATTACAGCCCGATCCTGGGAAGTGTGTGGCATTTTACGGAAAGGTACACATGGAGCTATTCGTGTGCTGAGCAAAAGATAACCTAAGGTGATGCAGCCAGTACTTCTGTCCTCTCTGGACGAACAATGAAAACAAATATCAAATAAAAATTCCTGGCAGATAAAAACTGTGCACCGGACCGAGACTCGAATACAGTTTTAATCTGCCACGAAGTTTCATATTAGCGCACACTCGGCTGCAGAGTGAAATTTTCATTCTGGAAATGTCAAAGAAGATGTGGGAACACTACTCCTCAAAAAGGCGTAATATGTGTGCAGTGCTTCCAGGTACATAGCACTCTTGTTATAACAACAAGGAAAGTCTGTAAACAAAAACATGTTTACAGCAGTAGCTGTCATCACTTTCTCCCAGTTTCACCTAATTCGAAGAAATAAAAAAGTGCACGGATCAATAACTACCACCACAGAAAATCTTGGGAAACTTTTTTTTTAACACGATTCACACTTCACTACGCCAGGCTATTTTCACCACATTTTCGCGAACACCGAAACAAGATTTTTATCAAAAGACAGTAAGAAAAAGGACTATGCGTCTGTCATTGAAATTCGTAATTTCTTATCAACTCCGGTACTGAATCTAATGCAGAAAATGCGAATTTTTTAACTAAGCTCGAGAGCTCGTCGTAAGTGCAATGATATAAACTTGCGAATTTTTACATCGAAATTTTCGTATCAAGTTATCAGTTTCGACTCCATTCCTCTATTTCGGCATTCGTTTGTTATCCTATGTTCATTTAACGGTATAGGCTGAGGTATGCTCTGTTCGGCATATATTTAGCCTGCTTCTCGGTTCTCAAATGACATGCTTTTATCTGAAATTTACAAACTAATAAATAAGAAGCGTTATTCGCCAAGCGGGGTTCTGCAACAAAGGCTAAACACTGCTCACAAGGGAACCTCCCCATCGCACCCCCCTCACATTTAGTTATAAGTTGGCACAGTGGATACGCCTTGAAAAACTGAACACAGATCAACTGAGAAAACAGGAAGAAGTTGTGTGGAACTGTGAAAAAATAAGCAAAATATACAAACTGAGTAGTTCATCGGAAGATAGGCAACATCTAGGACACTGGGAACGCAGGAGTGCTGTGGTCTGGTGGTAACGTGAGCAGCTGTGGAATGAAAGGTCCTTGGTTCAAATCTTCCATCGAGTGAAAAGTTTAATGTTTTATTTTCAGTTTATGTGATAAACTCTTAAGTTTTCATCACTTATTTGGGAGTGATTATCACATCCACAAGAAAACCTAAATCGGGCAAGGTAGAAGAATCTTTTTACCCATTCGCCAAGTGTACAAGTTAGGTGGGTCGACAACATATTCCTGTCATGTGACGCACATATCGTCACCGGTGTCGTATAGAATATATCAGATGTGTTTTCCTGTGGAGGAATCGGTTGACCTATGACCTTGCGATTAAATGTTTTCGGTTCCCATTGGAGAGGCACGTCCTTTCGTCTACTAATCGCACGGTTTTGCGATGCGGTCGCAAAACACAGACACTAAACTTATTACAGTGAACAGAGACGTCAATGAACGAACGGACAGATAATAACTATGCAAAAATAAAGAAAGTAAAATTTTCACTCGAGGGAAGACTTTAACCAAGGACCTCTTCTTCTGCAGCTGCTCACTCTACCACGGGACCACAGCACTCGTGAGCTCACGTTCTCCTTGATGTTGCATATGTGGCCCATGGACTACTCAGTTTGTATATTTTGCTTATTTTTTCGCAGTTCCACACAACTTCTTCCTGTTTTCTCAATTGATCTGTGTTCAGTTTATCAAGGCCTATCCACTGTGCCAAGTTATAACTAAATCTAAGGGGGGTGCGATGGGGAGGTTCCCTTGTCAGATGTGATTTCCCTAAATCGCTTCAGGCAAATGTTTCCTTTGAAAGGGCACGAACGATTTCCTTCCCCATCCTTCCCTCATCCGACGATATCGATAACCTCGGTGTTTGGTTCCCTCCCCCAAATCAGCCAGCCAACCAACAGCTCAGATACGACATTCCATGCTGCTTCAACTCAGTATCAGTGTATATCAGTCTTAGTGGCTGGTGAGTGGTGGTGTGTCAGAGTCTGTGAAGCTGATGACCAGTCGTTTTCATTGTGTGGGAGACCTGGAAAACGTGCTGGCCAAGGCAACAGTCGAATAGTCTCTTCATCTATTTGGATCAGAACAGCTCAGGCAACATGTGGTCTTTCATTGCTGAAAGGTACTGTCCCGTAGACCTCAAAGATAGGTCAAAGGCATCGGCCTTAGAGTCAGAAGTATAGCGACTGCTGCTGTTCAAATTATCGACTATGCAACTCGAGGTAATAGTGTTGTGGACCGCAAACATTCATGTCAATTGCTAAGCCTGTATGACTGTAAGGACTGCAGTCTGACAGCGTTTATTCTCTACGAAGCCTTCACAAACGTGTACTTCCTTCACGACGCTGTGCACAGGACTGGCCTGTCCAGTGCTGTCACTGGATGAACAACTGTCGGCGCGCCTCTCTTTGCCAATGCATCGAGGGTGGCCTCAACAATAGTCACCGTGCTGACAGTCGGTGGTACCAGACTTCAAAAAACAGTTCAAATGGCTCTGAGCACTATGGGACTTAACATCTGTGGTCATCAGTCCCCTAGACTTAGAACTACTTAAACCTAACTAACTCAAGGACATCACACACATCCATTCCCGAGGCAGGATTCGAACCTGTGACCGTAGCGGTCGCGCGGTTCCGGACTGAAGCGCCTAGAACCGCTCGGGCACTCCGGCCGGGCTACCAGACTACGCAACGCTGTCTGTGTGGATACCTGTATTGCTGAAAATATGCTGCTTTTTCTCACCCGAGGTACCTAACGTGGCTTTAAAATTCTGCACGGCTGAGCAAACGTGTCTGCCTCCTCGGGCGCTAGTCGCGTGGGACCATTTAGATCCTCCACGGCAGTGAGTATAGCTCTTCTGAGCCCATTCACCGGAAGGTCGTCGGATCCCGACAAAAACAGCACTATTTCGGAACAACAGATTGTAATCTCAACAAGCGACGACACTGCTGCTGCCGAACTGCAACACATGTCGGTAGACCTCTCTCCTTGTTACACGAGACACTACACGATATTCTCACATACAGTCAACATTTAAATGCAATTTGTTAATGAGGAGCGCACAGAATGTAGTAACTACCTAGTACGGTTGTGTTGAAATAGTAATCATTTGCATATCCAAGTATGTAGTACATTTGTAGTCAGTTTGACGTTTGTTGCGTGCCGCCCTCAAGGTACTCTTACACTCCTGGAAATGGAAAAAAGAACACATTGACACCGGTGTGTCAGACCCACCATACTTGCTCCGGACACTGCGAGAGGGCTGTACAAGCAATGATCACACGCACGGCACAGCGGACACACCAGGAACCGCGGTGTTGGCCGTCGAATGGCGCTAGCTGCGCAGCATTTGTGCACCGCCGCCGTCAGTGTCAGCCAGTTTGCCGTGGCATACGGAGCTCCATCGCAGCCTTTAACACTGGTAGCATGCCGCGACAGCGTGGACGTGAACCGTATGTGCAGTTGACGGACTTTGAGCGAGGGCGTATAGTGGGCATGCGGGAGGCCGGGTGGACGTACCGCCGAATTGCTCAACACGTGGGGCGTGAGGTCTCCACAGTACATCGATGTTGTCGCCAGTGGTCGGCGGAAGGTGCACGTGCCCGTCGACCTAGGACCGGACCGCAGCGACGCACGGATGCACGCCAAGACCGTAGGATCCTACGCAGTGCCGTAGGGGACCGCACCGCCACTTCCCAGCAAATTAGGGACACTGTTGCTCCTGGGGTATCGGCGAGGACCATTCGCAACCGTCTCCATGAAGCTGGGCTACGGTCCCGCACACCGTTAGGCCGTCTTCCGCTCACGCCCCAACATCGTGCAGCCCGCCTCCAGTGGTGTCGCGACAGGCGTGAATGGAGGGACGAATGGAGACGTGTCGTCTTTAGCGATGAGAGTCGCTTCTGCCTTGGTGCCAATGATGGTCGTATGCGTGTTTGGCGCCGTGCAGGTGAGCGCCACAATCAGGACTGCATACGACCGAGGCACACAGGGCCAACACCCGGCATCATGGTGTGGGGAGCGATCTCCTACACTGGCCGTACACCACTGGTGATCGTCGAGGGGACACTGAATAGTGCACGGTACATCCAAACCGTCATCGAACCCATCGTTCTACCATTCCTAGACCGGCAAGGGAACTTGCTGTTCCAACAGGACAATGCACGTCCGCATGTATCCCGTGCCACCCAACGTGCTCTAGAAGGTGTAAGTCAACTACCCTGGCCAGCAAGATCTCCGGATCTGTCCCCCATTGAGCATGTTTGTGACTGGATGAAGCGTCGTCTCACGCGGTCTGCACGTCCAGCACGAACGCTGGTCCAACTGAGGCGCCAGGTGGAAATGGCATGGCAAGCCGTTCCACAGGACTACATCCAGCATCTCTACGATCGTCTCCATGGGAGAATAGCAGCCTGCATTGCTGCGAAAGGTGGATATACACTGTACTAGTGCCGACATTGTGCATGCTCTGTTGCCTGTGTCTATGTGCCTGTGGTTCTGTCAGTGTGATCATGTGATGTATCTGACCCCAGGAATGTGTCAATAAAGTTTCCCCTTCCTGGGACAATGAATTCACGGTGTTCTTATTTCAATTTCCAGGAGTGTATTTTATTTAAGTGTAATACAAGGAAATCGTATTATAATGTTAATATTAATTAGTTTTTAAATGTAGATATGATGGGCTTCTTTCAATAGTGGTACAAGTCCATTACCTCCACTTTTCTCTCTATAATGCTTCTGAAATTAATGAGCCAAACAAACAGAAAGAAAGGTTCATCTCTAGCAAGAAGGGATAGGCTTGAATATTTCTGGTATTTCAACTGCAGATTTTTTAGCCTCATTTAACTTTAGGACTCTGTATCTCAGTATGAACAAAATGGACTTGTACCATTACTGAAATAAGCCCTTCATATATATTACTGCTCTCTGTGAAGATATTCTTCAATGGAGTAGCGGTAGTTGCCCAACAAGATGTTCTTTAACTCAGCCCTTATATATGCTAAATTGCTCAGAATATATCTAACACGCTTAATAAGCTCTGGTAGGTTTTGAGTATATGTATCCCATATACATAGCTGATTTCTGTAATAATGTGAAATCCTTGACATCTTTGTAAAAGCTGTTCTTGGCCCTAATATTAAAGATTTTGCTATCATTTGAGAAAAAGGAAATATGGTTCAAAAAATGGTTCAAATGGCTCTGAGCACTATGGGACTTAACTTCTAAGGTCATCAGTCCCCTAGAACTTAGAACTAATTAAACCTAACTAACCTAAGGACATCACACACGTCCATGCCCGAGGCAGGATTCGAACCTGCGACTGTAGCGGTCGTGCGGTTCCAGACTGTATCGCCCACAACCGCTCGGCCACCCCGGGCGGCGGAAATATGGTATTGGTGAAGTACATTGAGGTAACAAAAATCATGGGATACCTCCTAATATCGTGTTGGACCTCATTTTTCCCAGAATAGGGCAGCAACTTGTGGCATGGACTCAACAAGTCCCCTGCAGAAATATCCAACCACGCTGCTTCTATAGCCGGCCATAATTCCGAAAGATTGTCGGTGCAGGATGTTGTGCACGAACTGACCTCTCAATTACGGTCCAGAATGTTCGACAGGAGCCGGCCGCTGTGTTCCTAGCGGTTCTAGGCGCTTCAGTCCGGAACCGCGTAGCTGCTACGGTCGCAGGTTCGAATCCTGCCTTGGGCATGGATGTGTGTGATGTCTTTATGTTAGTTAGGTTTAAGTAGTTCTAAGTCTGGGGGACTGATGAACTCAGATGTTAAGTCCCAAAGTGCTTAGAGCCATTTGAACCATTTGTTCGACATGATTGGTGTTGGGCGATCTGGGTGGCGAAACAATTCGCTCGAATTGTCCAGAATAGTCTTCAAACCAATCGCAGGCAACTGAGACCCAGTGACATGGCACATTGTCATCCATAAAAATTCCTTTGTCGTTTTGGGAGATGAAGTCTACGAATGGCTGCAAATGATCAATGATCGGTTCAATTGGACCAGAGGACCCAGACCATTCCAGCTCACACCACTATGTAGCCACCACCAGCTTGTACAGCGCCTTGTTTACAACTTGGGTACATGGCTTCGTGGGGTCTGCTCCATACTGGAACCCTACCATCAGCACTTACCAATTAAAATTGGGACTCATCTGACCGGACAAGGCTTGTCCAGTCGTGTAGGGTCTAATCGATGAAGTCATGTGCCCAGTAGAGGCGCTGCAGGCGATATATTTTGTTAGCAAAGGCCGTTACGTCGATCGTCGGCTGCCATAGCATATTTGGCCGCACCGCCCTATCGTATTCGTTCCGCAATGATTTCTGTGGTTATTCCACGCAGTGTTGCTTGTTTTTTAGCACTGCCAACTATACACAAACGCCGCTGCTTTCGGTTGTTAAGTGAAGGCTGTCGCCACTGCGTTTCTGTGGTGAGAAGTAATGCCTGACATTTGGCATTCTCGGCACACTCTTGACACTGTGGATTTCTGTGTATTGATTTCCATAGCGATTTCCGAAATGGATTGTCTCATGCGTCTATCCTACTGTCATTCCGCGGTCAAAGTCTGTTAATTCCCGTCGTGGGACCATCATAACGTCGGAAGCCCTTTCACATGAATCACCTGAGTGCAAGTGACAACTCCGCCTTTTATACCTTGTGTACACGATACTACCGCTACCTGTATATGCACATACAGCTATCCTATTACTTTTGTCACCTCAGTGCACCGTTGATATTAATTACATTTTAAACTTACGCATATATTTTACGGGTCTCTGTCAAGATATTTTTCAGTGGAATTGTAGGAGTTACCCACCACGACGTTCTTGAGTTATGCCCTTATCTCGACTAAACTGCTCAGAACACACGTAAATCACTCAATATGCTCTGGCAGGTTTTGAATATATGCATCCCATACATCTAGTAGGTTTCTGTAGTAATATTAAACCTTTGGCATCTTCGTAAACGTTCTTGGCCCTAACATTATATTAAAGATCTGTGCTATTTTTTGAGAAAAAATAAATGTGGCAGTGGTGAAGTAAACTGCCGTTTTCGAAAAGTCCAGCGCCGAGAAGGAATTACCCGAATAGCGCCACCCTTGATGGAGATGGCGACGGGTGTGCAAGCAATACGTGATACGTTTTGCAGCGAGATGGGGTACACGTAGGCCGAGCAGAGCCCTCTCGTTTCGGTCCGACAGGACCGGTTTTGCTCCTAGTGTAGTCGGTGCAGAGCTGTCACACAAGGTGGAAACAATACAGTGAGTGTCAGTATGCCTCGTCGACGTCAAAGGGAGTCATATCGGCATCTGAGCGAGCTCGATCGGGGCAGAATGATCGGTCTCCGGGAAACGGGGTTGTCATACCGTGACATTTCGGCTCGCACAGGGCATGCTGCTACATCAGTGATGCGTGTGTGGAAGCAGTGGATAGAGGAAGGTCGTAAGCAGCGACGAGCGAGAACTGGACCACAGAACATGAACACATCACGAGATAATCGTCATCTTATCCGCATGGCCATTACCGACCGTACAGCGTTATACACAGTGTTGGCTCGTCGCTGAACCCACTGTATCAGGTGTGAACTTGTCTGCATCGACTGTTCGTCGTCGTCTGCTGTGGGTTGGACTGGTTGCACGCATGCCATTACGTCGGCTTCCATTATCCAGAAACCACAAGCTCCTCCGACTGCAATGGGCACGTGAACAGCGTCGCTGGGATGCTGAGTAGCAACATGTAATCTTTTCGGATGTGTTCCGCTTCAACGTGCCCTACAGTGATGGCTGCATACGTGTCCAGCGTTACCGTGGTGAGCGCAACCTGGAGGGCTGCGTTGTGGAGCGGCACAGCGGACAAACACCAGGTGTGATGGTTTGGGGCGCCATTGGTTACAACAACCGATCTCGCCTCGTAAGTATTGCGGGCACTTTGAACAGCAACCGGTACCTAACGGAGGTTGTGGAACCTGCAGGCATCTCCACAGGACACATTTCAACAGGACAACGCCCGGCCACGTATTGCGAGGAATGTACAGGACTTCTTCGAAGAGCGACGGGTTGCATTGCTTCCCTGGGCTGAACGTTCGCCAGACGTGTCGCCCATCGAGCATGTCTGGGATATGGTAGGTCGGCACCTGGTGCGTCACGGTCCTCCAGTAACTAGTGCCACGGATTTGTGGGCTCGGATACAAACTGCGTGGAGGGAAACCCCTAGGAACGTATTCAGAACCCTATTGATTCAATGCCACGGCGTATAGCAGCTCTAATTGCAGCGCATGGAGGCCAAATGACATACTGAATAGTAGGGCTCAAAGAGCATGTACAGATTTGAAAAGGTAATCATTTGTTACGGATTTGAAATATACATAAATCCAAACTTTTCATTTTTAAATCGCCTATAATGGGAGAAATGCGTGCTGATAATGTAACTGCCATAAACGTGCTCATTAATTCAAACGCATTATTTTTAGGAATAAGGTTGGAAATTGGAAATTTATGGTAAGTCCTGTGGGACCAAACTTCTGAGGTCATCGGTCCCAAAGTTGCACACTAATCTAACTTAAACTAACTAACACTAAAGACAGTACACACACCCATACCCGATGGAGGACTCGAACCTCCCACGGAAGCAGCCGCGCGAACCGTGACAAGGTGTCCTAGACCGCTCGGCTATCCCGCGCGGCCAAAAGTGGGACACTGTCTTCATCTCATATTTGTGTGTGATAATGTACTCTTCGTACTTACTCCAATATTTTATGATAATGCGTTTACCTTGAACCATTCGTTAGCGTTTTCTAATATTTAATTAGGTAGCTTTTTAATAAAAGACGGGTACAACTTTTTATTTCCGTATTTGTATTATTTTTAAAAAGGGCACCATTTACGTGTTGTCACTGTTATTCATATAAATAGGACCGTTGGCGCACCTGTAAATGTTATAAATGAGTTACGTTTTTCATGTGGATTAAAATTCCGTGCTTTGTGTTTCAATACTTATAAACTCCAGTTAATGCAGTTCAGTGTCATGAGTTTCTTGAAACATAACGATTGCTGGAAAATGTCTGAAAGAAACCTATCCCGAGCTTCTTGCGCATTTTCAAAAAAATGGTTCAAATGGCTCTGAGCACTATGGGACTCAACTGCTGAGGTCATTAGTCCCCTAGAACTTAGAACTAGTTAAACCTAACTAACCTAAGGACATCACAAACATCCATGCCCGAGGCAGGATTCGAACCTGCGACTGTAGTGGTCTTGCGGTTCCAGACTGCAGCGCCTTTAACCGCACGGCCACTTCGGCCGGCTGCGCATTTTCAGATAACCGAAAAATCGGCAACGGAGCTGCTTCGATTACGGCATATCCGTGCTTTAAAGCTATGTGGACTGATGTCGACATCGAGCATTATTGCAAAATATTGTGCGTTATTCCGCAATAATTATATTCCATGTGACACTGCCGCACGGCAGAAAAATGACTGTCCACTAAAAACGCGCAAATACGCACACTCAAATACATTTCAACTCATTAACTATTCTACTAAGGTAGTAGGTGACCTTTTTACAAAAATGGAGGCAGCCAGGGGAAATTTTATAGACAACGATTTCGGATAACAGCAGTAGTAGTTTAATTCCAAGTCGGTATGCGTAATTACTCCGGTTAAAAATGTCATACACGTACCTTGTGGAGTGGTACCAATCTTATTTTATCGCGTCAACTAGGCAGGGTCGCTGTCATATGTTAAACATGCCATACAAACAATGTCTGGAAAGTGTATTGTTTTCCGACTCAATGCTTACCAGCATCTGTCGCAGCACGTATCACATCGACTTATGACTGGAATGTCACCGTAGCACTGGACAAATAAGCACCACTGCATCTAAACAAGATTTCGAGAATGTAAAGTCGAAACGCGCACTTTTTATATTTCGTCCAGGTTTTGAAGCGCGTTGACCCACTGTGTGCCGGGTGGATTCCATCTGGAGCCGGCGCTCCTTCCTGTCCCGCAAGCGGCGCTTCAACATGTGCATGGCTATCAGTGCGCGTATCACATTTATTTACACTATTTACGGAATAACCAATTAAATACGTATCTTTTGATGACTCGACTCACTGTTCAACATTAAGCCTGCCGCAGTGGCCGAGCGGTTCTAGGTGTCTCAGTCTGGAACCGCGTGACCGCTACGGTCGCAGATTCGAATCCTGCCTCGGGCATGGATGTGTGTGATTGCCTTAGGTTAGTTAGGTTTAAGTAGTTCTAAGTTCCAGGGGACTGATGACCTCAGAAGTTAAGTCCCATAGTACTCAGAACCATTTGAACCATTTTTGTTCCGCACGATTTCTGATTCAAGCACTTGCTACCTGTTACAATATACAGGGTGATTCAAAAAGAATACCACAACTTTAAAAATGTGTATTTAATGAAAGAAACATAATATAACCTTCTGTTATACATCATTACAAAGAGTATTTAAAAAGGTTTTTTTTTCACTCAAAAACAAGTTCAGAGATGTTCAATATGGCCCCCTCCAGACACACGAGCAATATCAACCCGATACTCCAACTCGTTCCACACTCTCTGTAGCATATCAGGCGTAACAGTTTGGATAGCTGCTGTTATTTCTCGTTTCAAATCATCAATGGTGGCTGGGAGAGGTGGCCGAAACACCATATCCTTAACATACCCCCATAAGAAAAAATCGCAGGGGGTAAGATCAGGGCTTCTTGGAGGCCAGTGATGAAGTGCTCTGTCACGGGCTGCCTGGCGGCCGATCCATCGCCTCGGGTAGTTGACGTTCAGGTAGTTACGGACAGATAAGTGCCGATGTGGTGGCGCTCCATCCTGCTGAAATATGAATTGTTGTGCTTATTGTTCGAAATGCACGCTGAACAACTGTCGTCGATTCACTTCTGCCATACTCAATAACACAAAAAGCTTTCTGTTGAGCGGTCGCCATCTTAGCATCAACTAACGCTGACGCCTAGTCAACAGCGCCTCAAGCGAACAAATGTACAACTAAATGAAACTTTATAGCTCCCTTAATTCGCCGACAGATAGTGCTTAGCTCTGCCTTTTGTCGTTGCAGAGTTTTAAATTCCTAAAGTTGTGGTATTCTTATTGAATCACCCTGTATAACGAATTGCTAGCTGTTACATTTATAACAGCATCATGCTACATCGTTCTATTCTCACCGCGAGTTTTCCGAGATCTAGGGTGGAGCTCGGCGTGTGGCGCCTTAACCCATTCAGACCTGATTTTTTTCTGAAGGAAGGAAAAATTTTATTTACGTGGTAATCCTGTAAGGTGATTTTTTAATGATTTTAGATGCATGGTTTGTACAAATATATGCACCCGTTTTCAAGACGTACTTTATACACTTGACTTCACTTTATGCATTAAAATAACTAATTAAGAAATGTTCCCTTTTGTCATAAATAGTATAATGATCATTCGATAACTACCATTCAAAATAACAATAACAGTAGTCAGTTATACAGTGGACTATAGCGAACCAACACATATGTGTCTTCTGGTGGTCACGAACTGCTGCGCACTGCTACATTGACTTCTGATATTTCCATAGTGTCATAGTGATGCCCAACAGTTGGCAGCACTTGTGCATGATGAAAAGGTTGAACGTTCACAAATCTGTACCGCGTGTTTCCACTAGCTAAAATATAGAATCCTGGAAATTGAAATAAGAACACCGTGAATTCATTGTCCCAGGAAGGGGAAACTTTATTGACACATTCCTGGGGTCAGATACATCACATGATCACACTGACAGAACCATAGGCACATAGACACAGGCAACAGAGCATGCACAATGTCGGCACTAGTACAGTGTATATCCACCTTTCGCAGCAATGCAGGCTGCTATTCTCCCATGGAGACGATCGTAGAGATGCTGGATGTAGTCCTGTGGAACGGCTTGCCATGCCATTTCCACCTGGCGCCTCAGTTGGACCAGCGTTCGTGCTGGACGTGCAGACGGCGTGAGACGACGCTTCATCCAGTCCCAAACATGTTCAATGGGGGACAGATCCGGAGATCTTGCTGGCCAGGGTAGTTGACTTACACCTTCTAGAGCACGTTGGGTGGCACGGGATACATGCGGACGTGCATTGTCCTGTTGGAACAGCAAGTTCCCTTGCCGGTCTAGGAATGGTAGAACGATGGGTTCGATGACGGTTTGGATGTACCGTGCACTATTCAGTGTCCCCTCGACGATCACCAGTGGTGTACGGCCAGTGTAGGAGATCGCTCCCCACACCATGATGCCGGGTGTTGGCCCTGTGTGCCTCGGTCGTATGCAGTCCTGATTGTGGCGCTCACCTGCACGGCGCCAAACACGCATACGACCATCATTAGCACCAAGGCAGAAGCGACTCTCATCGCTGAAGACGACACGTCTCCATTCGTCCCTCCATTCACGCCTGTCGCGACACCACTGGAGGCGGGCTGCACGATGTTGGGGCGTGAGCGGAAGACGGCCTAACGGTGTGCGGGACCGTAGCCCAGCTTCATGGAGACGGTTGCGAATGGTCCTCGCCGATACCCCAGGAGAAACAGTGTCCCTAATTTGCTGGGAGGTGGCGGTGCGGTCCCCTACGGCACTGCATAGGATCCTACGGTCTTGGCGTGCATCCGTGCGTCGCTGCGGTCCGGTCCCAGGTCGACGGGCACGTGCACCTTCCGCCGACCACTGGCGACAACATCGATGTACTGTGGAGACCTCACGCCCCACGTGTTGAGCAATTCGGCGGTACGTCCACCCGGCCTCCCGCATGCCCACTATACGCCCTCGCTCAAAGTCCGTCAACTGCACATACGGTTCATATCCACGCTGTCGCGGCATGCTACCTGTGTTAAAGACTGCGATGGAGCTCCGTATGCCACGGCAAACTGGCTGACACTGACGGCGGCGGTGCACAAATGCTGCGCAGCTAGCGCCATTCGACGGCCAACACCGCGGTTCCTGGTGTGTCCGCTGTGCCGTGCGTGTGATCATTGCTTGTACAGCCCTCTCGCAGTGTCCGGAGCAAGTATGGTGGGTCTGACACACCGGTGTCAATGTGTTCTTTTTTCCATTTCCAGGAGTGTAGTTGCAGCTAAAATACAGCAAAAGTTAATGTGCCCAATTGTAGTCAGAGGGTCTGAAGGGTTAAAAGGATGTAAATTGAAGGCGGAGAGGGGAAGAAAGGAAAAGGAAGGGATCACTACTGTTAGCTGCATCTGGACATTACGTGGAATCAGTGGAGATGAGTGAAAATGTGTACCTCACCGGGATTCGGAACCTCCCGCTTACTAGATGTGTTACCCACTGCGCCATCCGGAACACAGAGTGATAAAAAATGCGCGGGCTATCTCAGCACGCCTCATGGCCGATTCACATGCCTATTGAGCGCTACTTATCTGCCATCCCTGTCCATTTCCTCAACGTTCGCTATTCTGAGATTCCCACGGGAGTTCGGATGTATTTTTGTATCCGCACTGAAGAAGGTGGATCCATCGCCCAGTTAGGCGGAAAAATTATATGAATGCGTGGTGTCTGCTCTTTCGGACATCTCCGAAAGAACAGACACCACATATTCATATAAAGGGTTAATAAGACGCGCGGGGGCACGTTTGCTTGCAGTGCGTCGCAGCGAAACGTCATCCTATGATGGTGTTCGTAGCATCACCCACAGGAAGACGGAGAGCTACAGAGCGAGCTCGGTTCGCGGCGCAGCGGTGGCGCTCTACTTACATGCAACTTCCTACTCGGAGATGTGCGCGGCGCGCCGTCTTCGGTCGACAGGCATAGCGTATATGCCTCACTGGCAATGCAAGTGGAAGACCAACAGCGTACATCAGGAACGACAAGAGACCAAAACTTTTAAGTAAAACAAAGCTAATTAACGTTCTACATCTTTATTCTTGATATAGAGGGTGGTACATTGGTAGTGACCGGGCCAAATATCTCACGAAATAAGCATCAAACGAAAAACTACAAAGAACGAAACTCGTCTAGCTTGAAGGGGGAAACCAGATGGCGCTATGATTGGCCCGCTAGATGGCGCGGCCATAGGTTGATCAAATGGTTCAAAAGGCTCTGAGCACTATGCGACTTAACATCTGAGGTCATCAGTCGCCTAGAACTTAGAACTAATTAAACCTAACTAACCTAAGGACATCACACACATCCATGCCCGAGGCAGGATTCGAACCTGCGACCGTAGCGGTCGCTCGGTTCCAGACTGTAGCGCCAAGAACCGCACGGCCACTCCGGCCGGCGCGCGGCCATAGGTGAAACGGATATCACCTGCGTTTCTTTAAATAGGAACCCCCATTTTTATTACATATTCGTGTAGTACGTAAAGAAATATGAATGTTTTAGTTGGACCACTTTCTTCGCTTTGTGATAGATGGTGCTGTAATAGTCACAAACGTCTAAGTACGTGGTATCATGTAACATTCCGCCGGTGCGGACGGTATTTGCTTCGTGATACATTACCCGAGTTAAAATGGACCGTATACCAATTGCGGAAAAGGTCGATATCTTGTTGATGTATTGCTATTGTGATCAATATGCCCAACGGGCGTGTGCTATGTATGCTGTTCGGTATCCTGCACGACATCATCCAAGTGTCTGAATCGTTCGCCGGATAGTTAAGTTATTTAAGGAAACAGGAAGTGTTCAGCCGCGTGTGAAACGTCAACCACGACCTGCAACAAATGATGATGCCCAAGTAAGTGTTTTAGCTGCTGTCGCGGTTAATCCGCACATCAGTAGCAGACAAATTGCGCGAGAATCGGGAATCTCAAAAACGTCGGTGTTGAGAATGCTACATCAACATCGACTGCACCCGTACCATATTTCTATGCACCAGGAATTGCATGGTGACGACTTTGAACGTCGTGTACAATTCTGTCACTGGGCACAAGAGAAATTACGGGACGATGAGAGATATTTTGCACGCGTTCTATTTAGCGACGAAGCGTCATTCACCAACAGCGGTAACGTAAACCGGCATAATATGCACTACTAGGCAACGGAAAATCCACGATGGCTGCGACAAGTGGAACATCAGCGACCTTCGCGGGTTAATGTATGGTGCGGCATTATGGGAGGAAGGATAATTAGCCCCCATTTTATCGATGGCAATTTACATGGTCCAATGTATACTGATTTCCTACGTAATGTTCTACCGATGTTACTACAAGATGTTTCACTGCATGACAGAATGGCGATGTACTTCCAACAAGATGGATTTCCGGCACATAGATCGCATGCGGATGAAGCGGTATTGACTAGCATATTTCATGACAGGTGGATTGGTCGTCGAAGCACCATACCATGGCCCACATATTCACCGGATCTGACGTCCCCGGATTTCTTTCTGTGAGGAAAGTTGAAGGATATTTGCTATCGTGATCCACCGACAACGCCTGACAACATGCGTCAGCGCATTGTCAATGCATGTGCGAACATTACGGAAGGCGAACTACTCGCTGTTGAGAGGAATGCCATTGCACGTATTGCCAAATGCATTGAGGTGGACGGACATCATTTTGAGCATTTATTGCATTAATGTGGTATTTACATGTAATCACGCTATAATAGCATGCGTTCTCAGAAATGATAAGTTCACAAAGGTACATGTATCACATTGGAACAATCGAAATAAAATGTTCAAACGTACCTACGTTCTGTATTTTATTTTAAGAAACATACCTGTTACCAACTGTTCGTCTAAAATTGTGATCCATATGTTTGTGACTATTACAGCGCCCTCTATCACAAAGCGGAAAAAGTGGTCCAACTGAAACATTCATATTTCTTTACGTACTACAGGAATATGTAATAAAAAATGTGGGTTCCTATTTTAAAAAACGCAGTTGATATCCGTTTGACATATGGCAGCGCCATCTAGCGGGCCAACCATAGCGCCATCTGGTTTTCCCCTTCAAGCTAGACAAGTTCCGTTCTTTGTAGTTTTTCGTTTGACGCTTATTTCGTGAGATATTTGGCCCGATCACGATCAATGGTCTACCCTGTATATATTTCTCGACATAGTCGCTCTGGTTACGAACACATTTTTCCCAGCGAGAGACCTGCTTGTTGACACCATCACAACAGAATGTTTGATGTTGCTGACGGAACCACCATCTCACCTCTGCTTGGACTGCTTCATCACTATCAGAGTGAAGCAGTCGAGAGTTCTCTTTAGGTTTTGGAAACAGCTGTAAATCGGATGGGGTTACGTTGGGACTGTATGAAAGATGATCGACAACAGTGAATCCAAGTCGTCGGATTACTGCAGATGTCGCAGAGCTCGTGTGTGGTCTGGCATTGTCATGCTGAAGGAGATGTTATTCGATGTGTGGACGAACTCGACGAATTTGGGACTGGATTACATCATGTTTTTCCTCGATCACCGACGCAATGACGTTATTCACCATCATATTACACGGTACAATTCGGAGCCCTCTAGCGGCAGCGGGCTGCAAATAAATAACACAAAGGATAATCAAAATATCCACGGGTGTGCTGCCGGTCTATAGTGTCGAACGGGCACAATATTTCGGCGATCATACATGTCGCCATCATCAGGTGAACTGACGGACTGAGCTCCTGTGAACGTGCCGGCACGGAGATCCGTACGCTATGGCTGCTCAGAGGGAACTGGGTTCGGTCGCGGCGGCGGCCGATTTAAATACCCTCCGCCCGCGGCGCGCTCCCTCCGCCGTCCGCGCCCCGCGCCACGGTCGCGCGGTGGACGTTTTTAATCAACTGTCGTTAGCCGGTCGCTGTGACCGAGCTGTTCTAGGCGCTTCAGTCCGGAACCGCGCTGCTGGTACGGTCGCAGGTTCGAATTCTGCCTCGGGCATGGATGTGTGTGATGTCCTTAGGTTAGTTAGGTTTACGTAGTTCTAAGTCTAGGGGACTGATGACCTCAGATGTTAAGTCTCATAGTGCTTAGAGCCATTTAACTGCTGCCATATTGGCTACGTTTGTGAGCCGTGACTGTTCAGAACAATTATTTATTTGTCTTTTCTGCTAGCACTCACTTTTATTTGTTTTATGTTTACTTTAACATATTGTAATGCGTTTCGAGCATGTTTTGCCCGTCCTTAACAACTGATGCAAAACTATGTGCATGCCGCACAGGTTGTCATGTCAATCATAATAGACAAGGAGACACAGCTCCACACCAGCAGAAGGCATCACTGGACATCAATTCCTGGCCAACCACTGCCTTTTCTCCCTCCAAATACGCCAAAAGCCATTCCAGCAGGAAATAGCAAACAAGAAGTTCTTATTTTAGTTTAAAACAATTTATTTCCTTGAAACAATTCTCGATATGCACAAACGCGTGAAGTCTGGCAGAATATGCTCGAAACGCGTTGCAATACGTGAAATTAAACGTAAAACAAATAAAAATCACCAGTAACAGAAAACTTAAAATAATTACTAACGTTTACACTGGACTCGCATTCGGGAGGACGACGGTTCAATCCCGCGTCCGGCCAACCTGATTTAGGTTTTCAGTGATTTCCCTAAATCGCTCCAGGCAAATGCCAGGATGGTTCCTTTCAAAGGGCACGGCCGACTTCCTTCCCCGTCCTTCCCTAATCCGATGAGACCGATGACCTCGCTGTCTGGTCTCCTTCCCCAAAACAACCAACCAACCAACAATTAATAACGTTCGATTTATTTAAAAATCTTTTAGAGATTTCACATAAAAAATTATAGGCCTTACTTTCCAGCATGCTCTCGTGATTTAAATGTGATCGACATGGAACTGATCCATACAGATCCAGGCAGATAACTTAATAGATAAGGAGACACAGCTCCACACCAGCAGAAGGCATCACTGGACATCAATTCCTGGCCAACCACTGCCTTTTCTCCCTCCAAATACGCAAAAAGCCTGCTGTGGCTATGATTCGACGATATTTTAACTTCTGACTGGGGACGTCATTTTGTATTGTGTATTAAACTGGGGACCTAGAAACGATGGCCGCGCGGGATTAGCCGAGCGGTCTTAGGCGCTGCAGTCATGGACTGTGCGGCTGGTCCCGGCGGAGGTTCGAGTCCTCCCTCGGGCATGGGTATGTGTGTGTTTGTCCTTAGGATAATTTAGGTTAAGTAGTGTGTAAGCTTAGGGACTGATGATCTTAGCAGTTAAGTCCCATAAGATTTCACACACATTTGAACATTTTTGAACATTTAGAAACGATGGAGCGGCCACTATAGGCCACTGCAGTCCACTCATCCCACCGCTGCCGCACACCGAACCCAGGGTTATTGTGCGGTTTGGCCCCCAGTGGACCTCCCGGGGAACGTCTAATACCAGACGAGTGTAACCCCAAATGCATGCATGGTAGAGTAATGATGGTGTACGCGTACATGGAGACAGTGTTTGCGCAGCAATCGCTGACATAATGTAACTGGGGGACATCATTGCTCACACTTTCAAATGTCTAAGGAACAAAATAGTCCCAATGGTAACAATTTCTGATTTATTGATCTTAGTAGATCGTTGGGAAAGTTTAATTTAAGTGGTTCATTTGATAGTTGTTTCCTAAACCCAGAAGGCTGGAAGCAGTGTGACGTCATACTGCGAGGCAAGGTCGTAGAACCTTGGTCAGTTGTATGTCAATTTTACATTTTCTGAAGAAGCAGGGAGTCACGCAACTGATACCCCAGCTCGGTTATAATAAAGGGAGAAAAGCGACAAAATCATTACATTAGATTTTTTATGAACTGCTGTTAAAGAGTATGTACGGGTGGTTCGAAAATATCAGTGAAATCTATGAATTAATTACTGTATGATTATTTTCTTTGCATATGGGAAACATCTTTGCCGCTACATAAAAGATTTACATATGCAGACTGGTGCAACTGGTACCGAGGCTAGGATCCGAACTTCGGTCTCCTGATCACATGAAAGACGTGCTAACCACTACATCACCCTGGCACACTAACTCTACACAATTACACGGACTACCATAGCACCCCTCCATCCTCAACATAAATTCCATTCACATGTCAACCCACTTGTTATTTCCCCTAATTTAGACTGAAGAGGGAGGCGTGCTTGGGTAGTCCGTGCAACATTGGTACAAATTTTCATTCGTCGCTTTAATCTGCATACATACATCAGAGATGTTTGAGACTTCAAAAGGTCCCAGTAACCATATAGATTCATTACATAAAAGGCTTTTGACTGGTCACCGTACGAGTTTCCTTCATTTATTTATGAAGTGTCATCAGTAGGGACCTTTTACAATTCATTTTCACAAATAAAGAACACGAACCGCGTGCGACGAAGCATTAACAGCCTTTTAGTTTCCTTTACTGGCAGCAGTTTCCACGCTATAATGTAATTACTACTGACGCCGTTACAGCAGAGGAAGTATACAAAAGGCCATGTAACGAGGAATCATGAAGGACTTGGTACTGGGTTACGGTTCCTTAACTCTGGTCTTCTGCGGAATTAGGCTGTCAGTGTCAATAGGTTAAATGAAGCTTGCATGGATACTAGCAAAACTAAACACTGTTACGAATTAACATTCTGGCGGAAATATAATTACTGCTCATTTCAAGAGACCATTTTACATTTTGTTACTAATGTTAGTAGCCGGCCGCGGTGGTCTAGCGGTTCTGGCGCTGCAGTCCGGAACCGCGGGACTGCTACGGTCGCAGGTTCGAATCCTGCCTCGGGCATGGGTGTGTGAGATGTCCTTAGGTTAGTTAGGTTTAAGTAGTTCTAAGTTCTAGGGGACTTATGACCTAAGATGTTGAGTCCCATAGTGCTCAGAGCCATTTGAACCATTTTGAACTAATATTAGTAACTGAAAACAAACGAAGACCAAAAACACCACCCAAAATGTAGAAAGTTGTTATTGAACATTACAATTAGTTCTAATTTAGTTGCTCATCAAAGCTTTTAACGCTATTTGAAAACTCATTAGAAATTATAAAAGGCAACGTAATGTTAATTTCATTTTTATTCAGTTCAGCAAATTTGATCATTCATGTGCATAGTTTATGGTTTACAGCTCAATTCTGATTTATACACTGTCGGACAGGAAGTGTAAATGTATTAAATTTTAAGCCGTCAATATAATCTATGTCTTGACCCGCCCAGGTAGCCACGCACGTAAAAACGCCTCTGCCAGGATTCTGGGAGCTGCACCGGCCTCGGATGGAAGCCACCTGGTGGATTAACGACGAGGGTTGGTGTGGTGGAACATTTCGGAAAACGTTCTCACACTTTAACATGGAATAACACTAGGCGCAAACAGGGATACACAAATTCCGTCCCGGAGGGCGAGAGGTGGGTGGAGTTGAAGGGGTGGCTACAGGTGGGGGATCCGGCCACCCTCTACCATTAATACTGCCAAATTCAGAATAACATGCCGACAGCCGTGAAGACAAAACATGGCAATCTATGTCTTACATAAGACATAACTGTACTTTGACTTGTTTCTTCAGTCGGCGCTGTTCGTGAGAAAGTTAATGTAAATTTATAATGAAATTTCTAATCCTTCAACAAAAGCCATCAATGGACTAAAGTTACTGAAAGATAAAAATCGGGAGTAAATCTCTGGATACTCCACCCACCTTATAATCTTGAAAACCTCATTGTATAATACACTGCTGTAATACTTTATTTTTATTAAAGAAGGTCGATTTTGGTCATGAATCTGACCTTCTTCGGTTCTAAAAAAGGTATTCAGCTAAGTACTGCGCAAGGAAGCTCTTTAAATATTCCAATCTTAATGTAACAGCCTATGTTGATCACTCGCGGCTTCTAAACATCGACACCCTTGTGGCTTAAAGAACCGTTATCAGACGTAACTTTATTTTCGGCAGTGTAGCAGGAATCTCTACACCCTTCAAATTTTAGGACTCGTTATAGGTCCTCGAATGCCGTTGGTTGACTTCTTCCGTATCCATCTTCTCTTTTCCACCCTCATCCTCTACAAGGTAATCAGAAAAACCGCTATCCTCAAATTCCTCGAAGATTTCCAAGAATCCTATACCTCCCGTAAACTCCAAGCCCATCATTTCTTCAGTTTGTTTCCCAACTCGGGCCATTTGTCACACCTACATCAACATATTCCCTCCCTCCAGCCCCAATAAACTCTATATCCAAACTCGATGTAAATTTAACAGAGTGTCCATGGCTAAGACGAGATTAGAGTAATTGTAGCGCGCACAAAGGCGTTTAAACAATCATTCTTCTCACATTTCACCTATGAATGGCCTGACAGCTCTGAAAGTCCTAATGATTGGTTCATTGGGAAGTACCTCTAGCGATGCACTTCGCAGAGGTTTGTAGAGTGCAGATGTTGGAGTAGAACTCTGTATCGTCATCTGCCCTTGCTGCCAACTATAGCCACAACCCTCTCCAAATATCGAAACTCCAACACCTCACATGACTTCCTATGGCGGGGTAGCCGCGCGGTCTTGGGCGTCTTGTCACGGTACGCGCGGCTCCCCCCGTCGGAGGTTCGGACTGAAGCACCTAGAACCGCTTGGCGACAACGGCCGGCGTCGGAGGTTCGAGTCTCCCTCGGGCATGAGTGTGTGTGTTGTCATTAGCGCAAGTTAGTTTAAGTTAGATTAAGTAGTGTGTAAGCTTGGGTCCGATGACCTCAGCAGTTTGGTCTCATAAAACCTTACCACTAATTTTTCTTAGAGAAATTCTCCTAAAAAGAAACAGGACTATGACTTCTCTGTTCTGTGCTATCCCGTAGTGTATCTGGTCACCGCAAGTTCTGTTCTTACACGGAACAGACACAGTTGTTGGAAAATAACATCTATCAACAGGCTGCATATAACGGCACTATTAAATTATACATACTTAATGTGCAGTGTATGAAGTATTACTTTTCACAAGCTACGAGCATAACAATTTTTGCGTGGGCGTAATTGACACATCAATACGTTATTCACAGGATACTTACGGAATGGCCCACTTTCAGTCTTTAATTTGGTCGCCCGTGAGGAAATGACCGGTGGAGGAGAGCCTCCAATTACCTTTGAAGGGACTAAGAGCCTTTCAGACTAATTAGAGCGTAGCAGTGCTTTTGCGACGCGCCTCGAAAGCTCAGAACCCTTGTGAAAAACTTCCTGTTCTCGCAACAACACCAGTAAGGTGTTCATAGAAAATAAAATTCATTAAAGAGGCTATAAATACAATTCCCTTGTTTTCTTCCATGGAAACGCTTGTGTGATACGGCGGGTCAGGGGCAAAGTATATATCATCTGGTTACATTTTTGCCCATGGTGAAATCGAGTTTGAAAAAAATTTTCCAAACAGAGAGAGATACACTCTTGAAGTAATACAATCTCGAAGTTCAGTGAAGAGTAAAGTTCTGTAAATACTTTTGAAGTCTAAGACTGAACATGTAATTTTAATTATCTTTCACACCATTAGGATGGCATGTACTTATAATTCAGCGTGGGATTCGCAATTAGTGTGGTAGAGCCAGTTCTCGTGCAGTATGCGTTGTTCCCTGTTTTCGATGACGTCATCATGAATTTCTGCCAGCTGTGGCCCCTCCCCAACCCCCATGGCTCAGCCCAATTCTCCTATGTGTAAAATGACGAGAACTTAAAAAAATCCAAGATGAGAAAGTGTCCTATTGATTAAAAACACAAGATGGCGATCCCTGGGATAAAGGTGTAGCCTATGGTTGTCAGATTATCCCCAGCCGTATGATGTCAGAATCCAGGATGGCGGACCTAAAGATACTGGCGTAGCCTGCATGGTTGTCAGATATCATGTGTTCTAAGTACAGAGTCAAAGATGGCATATCTGGGGATACCAGTCCAGCCTGGATGGTTGCTGCGTCGCTTGTGCTAAGTATGGAATCTGGTCCTAAGTCTAAAATGGTGGGAAAGAAAAAAACATTAGTTTTCCTCTAATATTACAGTCCACTTACCCCATATTTAAAACTAAGTCTGTTTCAAAATTTACTGTAGGAGATGATGTGAACATATGTGACCGACCCTGAGAATGGCTAAAAGACTGTCAACCGAAATGATGGTACAAAAGTTAATAATATCCTGGATGCACTCCCTAAAAATGGAATATTCCATCCTCCAGGAAATCTTCAAGAAATATATATGTTTTTTTTATTGAACACCTGGACAACTTCTCCCATCCCACATATGCTGCTTGAACAACTGTCACCCTAAGTTGGTGCTAACTTCTAAATTTCAGCCCACTTGTGTTATGCTCATGTTTAATGTTTAAATAACTGTCACTGCTGATAGGTTAATAGGAGCAATTCCATTTTTAATTTCAAGAAAAATGCGAGAGAGTCTCTTCATCCAGTGTCACGAAGTTCATGATAATCTTACCTATGTGTGGCCATCTGTGTGCCACACCACACCTCCAAGTCAAAGTACCATCCAGGCTGCATCAGTGGCCGATGCGCCTGCACCTCATTTACTCTGTAGTGCCTACCGTATAGACAATGCAGGTAAGTGCACCAGACGTTGTCATCAGCTGCGTGAGTCACTCATGCTGCTGCCTGCAGCACTCCTCTGTCTCTATGAACAGGGTCAGAGCCCACTACGTTCCCCCTCATCATACCGACTGACATCACAGTGATGGCAACCTTGACGTCCTTCACCTTCGCTACTACTGCACTGACAACTGGCACACCCCTAATGATGGGTGGTGACCATTGGCCATCTGAAGTGATGCATCACATAAAAATTCGCATTTGAGTAGAGTTGTGAAACTACCATAAGCTACTGTAGACTGTCATAGGTAATCATAGACTATAGTAGTTTTCCTAGTAGACTTTGTCAGTTAAGATCCTATCCGAATTACTTGTACGTTAGGTGTGTTGCAAACGTATTAGGCGTTACCTGATTTCGATCGCCTTGTTCGGGTACGCGTTCAGTGTCTTACTAGATTCCCCTTAAGACTGAAAGCAGAGTGAGGGTATATAAATGGCCGCGTAACCTATGAAACAGTAGTAAGCAACCAAAATTCTTCAGCATGTGTCATCGTCTGGAAATGCGGGAGTTATACCATACAAGGACCATCGAATACAAGACAGAAGTCACTTGTGAGTACTGTGGAACCATATGTATATCATAATGGCGTGACTACTCGTCTAAAAGATAACCTCCGGAAGTGTAGACTCTGTCTACAATTTATCAAATGCGTGGCTCAGGAACCTGTACAGAGACCATAAAAAACTTTAAGGACTACTTCTGAAACAAATAATGAAACGTCGAAGTCTGCTGTGTCTGGGACCACCCCTTATGATCACTCTAGTCTCTCTAACGCCACATCATCAATTTCAGAGCGTACTCCTGCATCAGTTATTGACATATGTAGAAGAAGTCATCGCTGGAGCTATTTGAACTTCAGGTGTCTCATTATCGATGTTAGAGACCCACTAGTGGAGGAAAGCTTTTCGTTTAATCGACTGGTGAGACGAATTGGCGAATAATAATCTGGAGGGGGCCCCAAAGACTCCACTCACGGAGTGCAAGCAATATAAGATGGCGCCAACTTGGGTTGTAAGCCTTATAGAAATTGAAGAAACTGCTAGATGGCGGCGGTGCTGAGAAAAGGTCTGCTGAACTGCAGTTTCTAATCGAAACAGATGATCGACAATAGATTGTCCCTCCCAAAAGCTGCACTGTTAAAGAGACCAAAGGTTCTGAGATTCGACAAACCAACAGAGCTGACAAGCCACCATTCATTCAAATAACTTGCAGGGGACGTTGGTCAGATTGACTGGCCGGTAACTGTCGAGAGACAACGGATCCTTACCGAGCTTAAAGACAGGAACCACAAAACTGTCCCTCTATTGAGATAAGAAAACACCTTGGAGCCAAATATGGTTAAACACTCGGACGAGATATTGTCATTGTGGAGGACTGAGATGTTGAAGGAATTGGGTATGGAAGGAATCAGGGCCAAGGGCTGAATTATGGGAAGAGGAGAGGTCCAGAATCAGTTCCCACTCAGTAAAACATTCACTGCATGATTCTGCCTGACAGTGGGTGAAACCTAAATGAAAAACTTCAGCCATTGTTTCTAGAGGAGGAAGGCAACCCAATGGGAGCCTGACGACGACGCATCACAAAATGGGTCCGCCAGCTCTTCTGTGAAAACCAGTGAATCCATACATAGGCCACCCAGGAGGTCAAGGTCCAGGATGGAAGGCGGTCACTGGTAACCTTGGAGGGTGTTGAACGTAGTCCACGCTCATGAAGAAAGGACACAAAACCAGTCAGGAAACTAAGCATTTCCAACACCACTGCCTGCTCTGTTTGATTAAGTAATGGGGTTCGGGGAGAAAGAGTTTGAAGGTAATAAGACTGGCAGAGGATGGGTGCCACTTAAGGTATTGCAAAGCTCGACAGCAATCACAGATGGCGATGAAAATGGCCATGTTCCACCACAGTACCAGCCTGTTGAGTGGGGGTTGCAATGCTGGTGGTGCAAATAATCTTAACGGGAATGTCATGGACGACTTCATCAATACAACCTGATAAAGAGGAGATAAAGACCTGGGAGATACATAGAGGCTAATCAGTGTGATGGAGAGCCGAGTGGGGTAACTGGACCACTGGGAGGTGGGAAGGAAATAAGAGAATCAATGGGAAGTGGTTGCTATCATAGGATTCATAATGTGGCAAACAGTGTAATGAAGGAAGAAGGGGAGGGAAAGTGAGCAAAATATCATAGGAAGGGAAAGTGCCACAAGCTGCATTAAAATGGGTAGGAGAATCATCATTAAGAAGGCACAGGTCGTGATCTGCTAGAAACTTGTCTATGTGGAGACCTCAACTAGATGAAAAAGTACTGCCCTGCAAGGGGCGATGGGCATTAAAATCCCCAAGTAGGAGGATGGGAAGGGAGGTCAGTTATGGCAGTGGGTGCCAGTGGCCTATCAGGAGGGAGATTGAGAATGCAAACCATGACTGCCAAGTCCAAGTGGACTTTGACAGCAACCATTTGCAATGTGGTATGCAGGGGGATCAAAGTACTAACAACATCAATACAGACCAACGTCCAAACGCCACCAGAAGCCCTCAAAAGGCTGGCCTGGTTTCGTCAGAAGGTATAGAACCCATGAAGGATAGGTGAGCGATCATCAATAAAATGAGATTCCTGGAGAACCATGCAGCCTGCAGAGTAAAAAGAAATAAGGTATTGCAACTCTGGAAGATGAAATTAGTTGCTGTTACAATTTAATTGAATAATCTTGGAAAGGGGATCCAAATGGGAGGATGTTGAAGCTGGCCACACTGCAAGGTCACCATTCATCACAAACAAGGACATCCATAAACAAGAAGTCAGGCTAAGGTTGCGAGGGGGAGTCAGCAACTCCAGGGGCTCTGGAGGGGCCTTATTCTGCGACTTATATTCCTTATCCTTCTCTGTCGAAGGTCGAGGAAGGCAGGGCCCAAAGAGGCTTCAGCGAGATCTGGGACAGAGAGAGAGAGCAGACGACCTTGGAACAGACACTGTAGGTCCTATGGCCAACTTGTGGCAACAGACCGACGGTCTGGGAGACGCTGGGAGGATGTGTCCCTGAGGGGGGGAGTGTCACCAGCTGTCATCAAAAACATGTGACACTTGTCTGGCTTGGTCGAGGGGGTGGCATCCAGAGGGGAGGGCGTGGGAACCACAGGGGAGGAGGAGAGGAGAGGGGGTGGGACTGGGATAAGGAGAAGGGGGAAAGAATGTAACAGAGCCAAAGTTAGATGTCATAGCCACAGGATGAAGATGGTCATACTGCTGATGGCCATCAGTGAAGACAAAGGATCAACAGACTTACGCGCCTGAATCTTCTTTTCCTTCTTGTGAACTAGGTAATCTGGGGAGCATGGAGAATGGTGGTCATGATAATTAATGCACACGAGCAGAGATAAATTCTGCCGAAATTTTTACAAAGGTACAGACGGTGTTTAGAAAGGATAGATTGCATGCAACCGGTGGTGGAGTGTTCGTCGCTGTTAGTAGTAGATTATCCTGTAGTGAAGTAGAAGTGGATAGTTCCTGTGAATTATTATGGGTGGAGGTTACACTCAACAACCGAGCTAGGTTAATAATTGGCACCTTTTACCGACCTCCCGACTCAGCAGCATTAGTGGCAGAACAACTGAGAGAAAATTTGGAATACATTTCACATAAATTTTCTCAGCATGTTATAGTCTTAGGTGGAGATTTCAATTTACCAGATATAGACTGGGACACTCAGATGTTTAGGACGGGTGGTAAGGACAGAGCATCGAGTGACATTATACTGAGTGCACTATCCGAAAATTACCTCGAGCAATTAAACAGAGAACCGACTCGTGGAGATAACATCTTGGACCTACTGATAACAAACAGACCCGAACTTTTCGACTCTGTATGTGCAGAACAGGGAATCAGTGATCATAAGGCCGTTGCAGCATCCATGAATATGGAAGTTAATAGGAATACAAAAAAAGGGAGGAAGGTTTATCTGTTTAGCAAGAGTAATAGAAGGCAGATTTCAGACTACCTAACAGATCAAAGCGAAAATTGCTGTTCCGACACTGACAATGTTGAGTGTTTGTGAATAAAGTTCAAGGCAATCGTAAAATGCGTTTTAGACAGGTACGTGCCGAGTAAAACTGTGAGGAACGGGAAAAACCCACCGTGGTACAACAACAAAGTTAGGAAACTACTGCGAAAGCAAAGAGAGCTTCACTCCAAGTTTAAACGCAGCCAAAACCTCTCAGACAAACAGAAGCTAAACGATGTCAAAGTTAGCGTTAGGAGGGCTATGCGTGATGCGTTCAGTGAATTCGAAAGTAAAATTCTATGTACCGACTTGACAGAAAATCCTAGGAAGTTCTGGTCTTACGTTAAATCAGTAAGTGGCTCGAAACAGCATATCCAGACACTCCGGGATGATGATGGCATTGAAACAGAGGATGACACGCGTAAAGCTGAAATACTAAACACCTTTTTCCAAAGCTGTTTCACAGAGGAAGACCGCACTGCAGTTCCTTCTCTAAATCCTCGCACAAACGAAAAAATGGCTGACATCGAAATAAGTGTCCAAGGAATAGAAAAGCAACTGGAATCACTCAACAGAGGAAAGTCCACTGGACCTGACGGGATACCAATTCGATTCTACACAGAGTACGCGAAAGAACTTGCCCCCCTTCTAACAGCCGTGTACCGCAAGTCTCTAGAGGAACGGAGGGTTCCAAATGATTGGAAAAGAGCACAGGTAGTCCCAGTCTTCAAGAAGGGTCGTCGAGCAGATGCGCAAAACTATAGACCTATATCTCTGACGTCGATCTGTTGTAGAATTTTAGAACATGTTTTTTGCTCGAGTATCATGTCGTTTTTGGAAACCCAGAATCTACTCAGTAGGAATCAACATGGATTCCGGAAACAGCGATCGTGTGAGACCCAACTCGCTTTATTTGTTCATGAGACCCAGAAAATATTAGATACAGGCTCCCAGGTAGATGCTATTTTTCTTGACTTCCGGAAGGCGTTCGATACAGTTCCGCACTGTCGCCTGATAAACAAAGTAAGAGCCTACGGAATATCAGACCAGCTGTGTGGCTGGATTGAAGAGTTTTTAGCCAACAGAACACAGCATGTTGTTATCAATGGAGAGACGTCTACAGACGTTAAAGTAACCTCTGGCGTGCCACAGGGGAGTGTTATGGGACCATTGCTTTTCACAATATATATAAATGACCTAGTAGATAGTGTCGGAAGTTCCATGCGGCTTTTCGCGGATGATGCTGTAGTATGTAGAGAAGTTGCAGCATTAGAAAATTGTAGCGAAATGCAGGAAGATCTGCAGCGGATAGGCACTTGGTGCAGGGAGTGGCAACTGTCCCTTAACATAGACAAATGTAATGTATTGCGAATACATAGAAAGAAGGATCCTTTATTGTATGATTATATGATGGCGGAACAAACACTGGTAGCAGTTACTTCTGTGAAATATCTGGGAGTATGCGTGCGGAACGATTTGAAGTGGAATGATCAATAAAATTAATTGTTGGTAAGGCGGGTACCAGGATGATATTCATTGGGAGAATGCTTACAAAATGTGGTGTCACCGCCAGACACCACACTTGCTAGGTGGTAGCCTTTAAATCGGCCGCGGTCCATTAGAATACGTCGGACCCGCGAGTCGCCACTGTCAGTGATCGCAGAGCGAGCGCCGCCACACGGCAGGTCTAGAGAGACTTACTAGCACTCGCCCCAGTTGTACAGCCGACTTTGCTACCGAAGCTACACTGACCAATACGCTCTCATTTGCCGAGACGATAGTTAGCTTAGCCTTCAGCTACGTCATTTGCTACGACCTAGCAAGGCGCCATTACCAGTTTATATTCAGTGTAATAATGTCTAAACAAGAGCGATGTTCTCCAATTGTGGATTAAAGTTAAGTATTCCAAGAACTACGTTCTTTTCTTTATAGGATAATTACTTTACCTTGTTCCAGACCTCACGCCAATCTGCGTGAGCTTAACGCGTGCCTTTCGGCTACCTCCGAGTGGCTTGGCTGTCTTGCTACGCCACTACAGAAAATGTAGTCCATCAACAAAGGAGGTGGCTTACAAAACACTCGTTCGACCTATTCTTGAGTATTGCTCATCAGTGTGGGATCCGTACCAGATCGGGTTGACGGAGGAGATAGAGAAGATCCAAAGAAGAGCGGCGCGTTTCGTCACAGGGTTATTTGGCAACCGTGATAGCGTTACGGAGATGTTTAATAAACTCAAGTGGCAGACTCTGCAAGAGAGGCGCTCTGCATCGCGGTGTAGATTGCTCGCCAGGTTTCGAGAGGGTGCGTTTCTGGATGAGGTATCGAATATATTGCTTCCCCCTACTTATACCTCCCGAGGAGATCACAAATGTAAAATTAGAGAGATTAGAGCGCGCACGGAGGCTTTCAGTCAGTCGTTCTTCCCGCGAACCATACGCGACTGGAACAGGAAAGGGAGGTAATGACAGTGGCACGTAAAGTGCCCTCCGCCACACACCGTTGGGAGGCTTGCGGAGTATAAATGTAGATGTAGAACACAGGGTCTCCCCTCATGGGTTGTGTGTCCACATTCACTGAACAGAGGGTCTGCTGTACAGCAGGAAGACGTACCCAGAACGCAAACACAGAGAACACGTCATGGGTAGTGGAATGTACTGCTTCACTTTACACTGATAAGCCATAACATTGATCTTCTCCAGAGGGCCGGCTGGAGTGGCCGAGCGGTTCTAGGCGCTAGAGTCTGGAACCGCGAGACCGCTACGGTCGCAGGTTCGAATCCTGCCTCGGGCATGGATGTGTGTGATGTCCTTAGGTTAGTTAGGTTTAAGTAGTTCTAAGTTCTAGGGGACTGATGACCTCAGATGTTAAGTCCCATAGTGCTCAGGGCCATTTGAACCATTTCTCCAGAGGATATCCTCCGCAAATGCCGGAATAAAGGAGCCATTGTCGATGTGGCTATCTTATGGACTTTCCGAACACGCTGAGCAAAACGAGTACCCCGTTATTTCACAGTGGCGTGGAGTTCCTCATCAGTTTGAAGGATGAGGTCCCTATGGGAAATGATACCCTAAACCAAAGACTGGTGAGGAGTAATGGACACCAGAATGCTGCTAAGAAGGGCTGCAGACTGGTCGGCAGAAGTAGTTTTGATCAACAGCGGACCAAACCGCATCTTACACAGAGAGTCAGCTTTGCCAAACTTGTTGTCGATAATTCCCACGAAAAATAACGGTTTGGTGGCTGTGAAAGTGTCCCTATCAGTCATGGAGCAGATCAAGTAGCGGTAAAAGGATTTTACCCAAGCCTGACAGCCTGGAACTCGTCCCAGGGATTAGCTAAAGAAGAGAATGCTGCAGGCTCACAAGAAGCTGCACTGAATGATCCATTCCCAACTAAAGAGGCGGCCGTAGAAGAATGGCTAGTTTTTGCGCATGTGCAAAGTGTCCGCCTGATACCACCTACACCGATCAGGGGCTCTCCCCGTGGCCGCCACCCAGCCACAGGAAGGGCTGTCTAGCACGGCGGCTGTTCCCAGGAGTTCCGATGCAGCAGAATGAAAAACAACCACTCCTACGCATAAATAGGGAGGTAGCAGCTCAGGTAACAGAACTGTGATCCCTGTGTTGTCAGGGAGCTGAACCAATAGGGTACATAACGATCCACCACACGGACTGTTTACAATGATGGCTATGGATATATAATGATAGGACAATGACGTCAAGGAAAAGATGCAGGAAGAGGCGGTAACGTCACATGCCAAAGTCGCCAAGTAGCGTCTTCTTCCTCAGTTGGCTCTCACTACGGACTACGGAGACAAAATTTAGATGGGGAGGTCAAATTCCAAAGCGGAACCAGAAAGGTCGAAAATTTAAAGTGAAGGGAAAAAAAGAGAAACGAAACAGTAAAGAGTAGCAGAAACCAGAAGGACACCCAGGCCGACGTAAGCATGGACACAGAGGGGAAGAAGGGTTAGAGGGGAAGGAACGAGGACAGAGAGAGAGCGTCTCGGGGGAGGAAATACAGCCTGGGAAGGAAGGAAGGGCGGCAATAGCTTGAGGACGCGTATGTACCACGCACAAACTCACGAATGAGCAGTGAGACACTGTGGGAGCTGTGATAAAGTACTCCACTTTAAGATACTTAATCTTAACGAATATAGAAGATGAGTTGGACTCACCACTAAACAGCTGTGAAATTGGTTGCCAGATGTACGCGCGGTGGTGGATGTATTGAGCATGAGCGCTTAAGGGGCTCCGGAACTCCCTATACTTGCAATGTTAAAATAACGCTTATAAATTACATCTTTCCTCACAAAGTATTTGAGGTAGGAAGTTGAACTTTTTACAGATTATTTATTGGAATATGGGCTACAACTTAACACAGGGATTTTACAAAATTTTAGTTCAGTTATTAAAGATGATTTTTTTCAATTGTAATGAAAATTCACAACTTTTTTTGCAATTTTTTATTTATATATTCAAGAATATACAGTTTTTTGGAGAAAGGCTGTGTTAAATTATGCAGAAGCTACTGTGTAACCTTTACTGAAAGTTTGAAACAAATATGTTTGGAAGATCCTTAGAAAACATGTAATTAGTATGAGAAAATAAAAGTTTTGGGAATCGAGCGACAAAGATTGGATTAACTTTTTAGTGCATTCCAGGTCCATAGGATGGATTATCTTCATCCTCTGCAAACTTCTCCTCCAGCTTCCTCTTGTTCCTCCTCCTGTTTACTCTTGCTTGTATTTCTAGACTCTTTACAGCCCTGTCTGCAGCCCGAAGGCGTTCCTTGTCTAAAGCAAGCATCGCTCGTACCATGTTAGAACCTATCTTCATTCCCATATTTCTAAATACCTTTGGCTTTCCAACATGTCTCCTTTTCTTAAAAGCCTTCAGAGGATTTCTAATAACTTATCTTTTACTCATTATTATACTTCAACAAAACAGAGACTCAAGAAACAGAATTAATTACAAATATTTTCGAGATAACGACAGAGTAAATAAACATGAAACAATCGACAATCACACCAGCGATATATATTGAACCATCACAGGTTAGCCACAACACATACTTTATCTCACATCACTAAAATGTACCTGATGAACACGGACGTTAATAATAACACCATTTGACAGCAGTTTAACAGCGCCACAGTGGGTCACGCCCATGTTGAACACATTTTTAAAAAAATTTAAAAATAGTTGTAGTCGTCGGAATTGAATAAATTATATATCTATTAAAAGGTAATAGTCTGCAGATTCAGAAAACGCAAAAAAGTAAAAATTGAGCTTTTCATGATTTTGAGCCTTTCCGGAGCCCCTTAAGGCGACCAATGAGATCGTGGTCACAATTCAGAATTCTTTACTCAGTAGTCAGTGATTTATCGTACGATGGTTTCAAAGACTTCCAAAGGTCTCGTCCACGAATATTATATGAAATTTTGGGTATAATAAAGTTTCTGGCAAGGTTTGTATTACATATGGAACTACTGACGGAAAACACGTACGAATGGACTGTTGTACTTGGTCAAAAAAATTACTTCAGTTTATCGAACGTTCCAGGAAGAGACAAATGAAACTATGATTCTTTGTTACCGTCAGAGGCAAAGGAGCAGTGTAAACAGTTTATGACAAAGTGAAAGACCACTAAAGAAGTAAGAAGCGCTTCCATTTAAAGCAACAGTCGCCGGCCGGTGTGGACGATCGGTTCGAGGCGCTACAGTCTGGAACCGCGCGACCGCTACGATCGCAGGTTCGAATCCTGCCTCGGGCATGGATGTGTGTGATGTCCTTACGTTAGTTAGGTTTAAGTAGTTCTAAGTTCTAGGGGACTGATGACCTCAGCAATTAAGTCACATAATGCTCAGAGCCATTAAAGCAACAGTCGCAGTAGCAGATTTGTGGTGCCCTCGTGATGTAGTGCACACAGCCAGACTCTACAAATGCACAGCCACCACCGTTTCATTACTGAAAAATTGCAGGATTGTACCCATCGACAACAGGACATCCTCACACACCTCTTGGATCGATGTTCCTAAACAGCACGAACATTTCTTCAAAATGCTTAAAATTCGACAGCTTTCATCGGATTCATTCCCAGAGATTATTTTTATGCGAAAACTTGAAGAAATGGTTGGAGGGATATCAACTAGCATGAAATAGGTATTGAAGATGACAATGTTAGACAAACCTTAATTCATTAATAGTATCAAAAAGTTGAAAAGACACAGAACAAAATGTGTTAGTTTACAAGACGACTATGATATCTAAAACAAAAAAGTCTCAGAAATCCTTTGGTTTCTCGTTCAGGCCGAGAACGTTTTTAATGTCTTTTATAAATATAAACGAAACAAGTGAGTAGAAACAATTTTTCCTGTGACAGTAGGTATGAAGGTTTTAATGTTTTATTTGACACTACATGGCTCGAGAGCAAACTCCCAAAACTTGGTATCTTTGAATTAAATTATTTACACATGAAGAACTTCCTGTAGCCTTGCGCCACACACTGTCATGTGATGTCATTCTGAAAAGAAAATCCACTGCAGAGCAAACGAACTGGTACACCTGCCTAATAACTTGTAGGGCCCCCGCGAGCATGCAGAAGTGGCGCAACACGATGTGGCATGTCTGAAGTAGTGCTGGAGGGACCTGACATCATGAATACTGCAGGGTTGTCCATAAATCCGTAAGAGTACGAGGGGGTGGAGATCTCTTCTGAAAAGCACGTTTCAAGCCATCCCAGATATGCTGAATAATGCTCATGTCTGGGGAGTTTGGTGGCCAGCGGAAGTGTTTAAACTCAGAAGAGTGATCCTCTTGCCACTCTGCAGCAATTCTGGGCGTTTGGGGTGTCGCATTTTCCTGCTGGAATTGCCCAAATTCGTCGGAATGTACAATGGACATGAATGGATGCAGGTGATCAAACAGGGTGCTTACGTACGCGTCACCTGTCAGAATCGTATCCAGAGGAATCAGGGGTCCCATATCACTCCAACTGCGCACGCCCCACACCATTATAGAGCCTCCACCAGCTTGAACACTCCCCTGCTGACATGCACGGTCCATAGATTCATGAGGTTGTTTCCATACCTGTTCACGTCCATCCGCTCGATACAATTTGAAACCAGGCTCGTTCGACCAGGCAACATGTTTCCAGTCATCAACAGTCCAATGTCGGTATAAAGTTTTGTGTCGTGTAGTTATCAAGGGAACACGAGAAGGCCTTCGGCTCCAAAAGCCAATATCGGTGATGTTTCGTTGAATGATTCGCACGCTGATACTTGTTGATGGCTCAGCATTGAAATTTGCAACAATTTGCGGAGGGGTCGAACTCTTATGACGTTGAACGATTGTCTTCAGTCGTCGTTGGTCCAGTTCTTGTCGTTCTTTACAGGGTTCCTGATATTCACATGCACTCGTGAAATGGTAGTACGGGAAAATCCCCACTTCATCGCTACTTCAAAGATGGAGATGCTGTGTTCCATCGCACATGCGCCGACTAAAACACCACGTTCAAACTCACTTAAATCTTAGAAACCTGCCACTGTAGCAGTAGTAACCGATCTAACAACTGCGCCAGACACTTGCCGACCGGAGTGCCATATTCTGCCTGTTTACATACCTCTGTATTTCATTATGCATGCCCGTACCAGTTTCTTTGGCGCTTCGGTGTAGTTTAGACCGAGGGAGAGGATCCAAGTGAGAACTATTACACTAAATAGCGCCGGCCGGTGTGGCCGTGCGGTTCTAGGCGCTTCAGTCTGGAACAGCGTAACCGCTACGGTCGCAGGTTCGAATCCTGCCTCGGGCATGGACGTGTGTGATGTCCTTAGGTTAGTTAGGTTTAAGTAGTTCTAAATTCTAGGGGACTGATGACCACAGATGTTAAGTCCCATAGTGCTCAGAGCCATTTGAACCATTTTGAACACTAAATAACAAATAAGAAGAATAAAGAAAAGTAATTTAAAAATACATAAACCCATACAAATTATAAGAAGTGTGTGTGTGTGTGTGTGTGTGTGTGTGTGTGTGTGTGTTCCGTACTTCCTCCTAAACCACTGGGTCGATTTCAACCAAACTTGATACTCTCATCGCTTACTGTCAGGCAGCAATTGCTGTGGGTGTAAGAACTACCTACCTATCATATTTCAGGAGGTACGATGTTATGCACAACGCGTTGCGTGAAAAACTTTCACATTATGCACGACGTTTAAATGTATCACTTCAGTTCAAATGGTTCAAATGGCTTTAGCCACTATGGGACTTAACATCTGAGTCCATCAGTTCCGTAGACTTAGAACTACTTAAACCTAACTAACCTAAGGACGTCACACACATCCATGCCCGAGGCAGGATTCGAACCTGCGACCGGATCAGCAGCGCGGTTCCGGACTGAAGCGCCTAGAACCGCTCGGCCACAACGGCCGACATCACAACTGTGCTACTAACTGTAGTCACAACAAATTTCATGCATAGTATCCACATAAGGCGCTAAATGCACCTACAAGACTATGTCATGGTCCCACACATAGTTCAAGAGATCTGACATCATAAACACCGAGATGGGTGATAAACTCCCACACTGAGCATGACGTTTAGGTTGTTTACTTCTTTTATACTAACTCTATTGGCAATACATTACAGATAGTATCCACATATGCCATTGAATGTAACTACAAAATTATATCTTGTATGAGACATAGCTGAGTTATCTAAAACGACTGGCACTCATATGAAGTCTTAGGAGCAATAAAAATGTGTTGTTACCCAAGGCAGTGTCATGTCCCTGCCAAAAGTTGTATTCTCGTGGGAATCAATGTCTTTTTCACCAAACTGCATTTAGAAGAGTTAAAGCACATAAATCTAAATCAATAGTTGAGAAGGGAGTGAGACACTGTCAGAGCCTATCCCTCCTGTTGTTAATTCTGTACACTCAACGAACAGTAAAGGAAACCAAGGAAAAGTTTGAGGGGAAGCTGATGTTCAGGAAGGTGAAATTAGTGTTCTGATGTTTGCCATTTACAATATGATTCTTTTAAAGCCAGTAAAAAACTTGGAACATCATTTGGCAAAGATGAAGCTTTCTGATAAACTGTCACAGTGTAGTGACAAAATCCTAGCTTTATGTGTGGAAATTCGTATGGTACCTAGTATTGGGTTGTTGTGGTTTTCAGTCCAAAGACTGGGTTGATGCAGCTCTCCACTCTAGTCTATATTGTGCGAGTTTCTTCACCTCTACACAATTACTGAGACCTACATCCATTTGAACCTGCTTGCCGTATTCATGCTTCAGTCTCTCTCTACAGTTTTTATCAACGACACTTCCCTTCATTACCAGAATGAAGATTCTTTGATGGCTCAGTATGACTCCTATCAAGAGGTCCCTTCTTTTAGTCGAGCCATAAAATTCTTTTTTTCCCAGTTCTATTCAGTAGTTCCTCATTAGTTACTCTGTCTACCTATCTAATCTTCGGTATTCTTTTGTAGTACAAATAGAGTTGTAAAACTAATGTATGCTTCTGTAGACTATCGTAAGTAAGCGTAGGCTGCAGTAGTTTCCCTAATAGCTTCTGTCAGTTCAGATCGTAACTGCGTTACCTGTACATTACGTGTGTTGCACAACTATCGGACGTTACTTCATTTCGATCGCTCTGTTCGCATACATGATCAGTGTCTTATTTGATTCTCCTATAAACCAAAAGCTTTTAGTGTCTCATTGCCTAATCCATTTCCCCATGCATCACATGACTTATTCGTCAGCCGGCCGAAGTGGCCGTGCGGTTAAAGGCGCTGCAGTCTGGAACCGCAAGACCGCTACGGTCGCAGGTTCGAATCCTGCCTCGGGCATGGATGTTTGTGATGTCTTTAGGTTAGTTAGGTTTAACTAGTTCTAAGTTCTAGGGGACTAATGACCTCAGCAGTTGAGTCCCATAGTGCTCAGAGCCATTTTGAACTTATTCGTCTACGTGCCATAGCCTTGTTTTGCTGTTGTTGAAGTTTATCTTCGAACTTCATTTTTAGGCACTATCCATTCCCTTAAAAAAAACTCAGTGAGGATATGTAAAGGGCTGTATTACCCACGGAACACTTTTGTTCTGCACTGTTATTCTCATGTCTATTGCTTAAAAATAAACAGTATTTATAGCAGGATTGAAAATGTCAATATTTAATTCAAGTTTTATTTCAAAATTATTGACTTGTAATGTGAAAAAGAGGGATGCAGTAAAAAAAAAGGGCAGATTTATGGTATAGCACTAGAAGTCGCAATTTCCTCAAAAAAAAAAAAAAAAAGGAAAATTAAGAAAAGCAGTGAAACAGAAACATACCGAACATTGCTTCAATACCTTCTCGAGCTTATATATAACATGTAACTGCTATTCATAAAAAACTTTCCCTGTTATCAATAATAATAGGAAAACCTTGTCCTTTACTGTGCTGAAGAACGTTCTATTGAGCACAAAATAACAACAGTAATACGTAGATTTTTTATGTTCGTGCATGTAAACCGTGCTTGCTTTAAAAGTAATTGTTTTGGGTACGTAAAAGCGCAGAAGTTACGAGATCGTCTAATATTTGTTACTCATAAAATGCATTTTCTATTTTTTAAGGATATGAAATAAATAGTGGAATAACACTGAACGATGTGAGATTTTAATTATGGGCAAACCAAACAAAAAACAAAGTGAAATATTCGGTTACCAGTTTCTCTCACACATATATTTGTTTTATTTTCCCCCCCAATGCTACCAGCACTACCATTAATCCTACCATTTGCTACGCCATTTATGTACTGTACGAAAACTACCGAACCATAGATTTGGTAGAGTGCAAATCTAAGTACAGCATTTCAAAAACTTGTATTTTCCTCTTGACTGAAAAGACTTTGTAACACTTAAATTGATATTTGATGTTTTCAAATTTCTCTGTCTCACAATTTTTTTTTTTTTCGCTGTTACCAATCTGCATTTATATTCTCTCTACTTCAACCAGCATCCGTTACTTTGCTGCTCAAATAGCAAAACTCATCTACTGCTTCTAGTGTCTCATTACCTAACTATTTCCCTATGCATCACATGACTTATTCGTCTACATGCCATAGCCTTGTTTTGTTGTTGTTGAAGTTCATCTTCGAACCTCATTTTTAGGCACCATCCACTCCCTTCAAAATATATGCGAAGTTCTGTACCGGCTTTGACAAAATTATACTGTAATTGGCAAAACCTCAGAAATTTTATTTCTCCTTTCTGAGCTTCAATTCCCTTTCCAAACTTCTCGTTGGTTTCCGTTACTGTTCGCGCAGTGTACAGATTGAACAACGTGGGGGATATGCTCCAACAGTGTCTCACTCCCTTCTGAACTAATGCTTTCCATTTCTATCCTTTAACTCTTGTACATGCAGTGAAACAGATATTCACTCCCACCAGAAGGCAACTTTTGGCATGGACATGACACTGTCGTGGGTAGCAATATACTTTTATTGCTACTATGACTTCATATGAATTCCGATGATTTCAGACAACTCGCCTAGTATCGTTTAGTTCTGTGAATCATGTCCACGATCATTAATTAGGGAATTAATATGTGTGAAGTGTATAGTGCTAACCAAACACTTATTTTTCTATTTAATACTTTGTACGTCAATGTAGTTTGCACATTAGTTTCTCACTGAATAGATTTCGTCCTTGGAGTACGATTCTAGAGATTCTGCAAAGTGTCTATCCACGGCTGTAATAGCCCTATTCACTACACTCAGTGGATGTGGCAACAATGTGTACTTAAAACAGGTCAGGTACTTCATGGTGAAGAAAGCTTTAGAGCCATTTAGATTGCGTTAACTAAATAATATTCTTTATTTGGTTTAAGATGAGCCGCAAACATAATTATTCCTCAGCCACTTCATGCGGCAAACACTATTAACCTTAGTGTAATTTCGTGCGCTGCCTTTTATCGAAGATCCCTATGCATCCCTGTTGATAAATCTTCGTTGTCTTTCACTTTTTATCTTCTCATTTCCTAAATGGTACCTCTCGCTTTATCGTTAATGGCATCTTGTGTTCACTTACTTCAGCTGCATCCGCCCACAACCTAACACCAGGATTTCTGGCGCTGTAGACGATCACATAGCGTTATCTGAGCTGCGTTTTTTTGTTGTTTCAGGCTCAGATCCTCCCTGCCGATCAATATAACGCCGTCGTCGGTGCCACCTTCGGTGAATTCACCATCCCGCTAGAATATTATGCACAGTAAAGCCGTGTAAAATTTCTTAAGAAGAAAACCCTGATTCACCCTTACTAAGGAAGCATAGTGTAGTGCACTAGAAGAAATACTTGAGTGCACCGTATTTACTAATTGTGCTTTGGAAATAACCTCGGTGAAAATAATTTTTTTACAAGCAATGCAAACGATTGTTTCTCGTCATCTGTAGATGACACGCAGTCAGCCCATGAAGTGTACAACACGCCACTGTGTTACATCCAAGTCTTAATTAAAGAACTTACATGTGAACAATCGCATAAAAAGCAGAAGTTGCCTTCAGACCTAAAGCAATTATACAGATGACCAGACAAATCTGTGCCATGTTTTCACCCATTGAGACATATAACAGTTGGTGTAGGAATACGTGTGGGTAAAGAAAAGAAAGAAAGAAAGAAAAAGAAATTTCATGTTTCGTGGAAGGCATTGTTATAAAAATCATGTTTCATCAATGTCATGCAGACTGAATGTTGTCAATCAATACAGTCTGCCTGAAATACGGGAGCGTCTAAATTAAGACGTTCAACTCGTCTATGTGGTGTCACCGCCAGACACCACACTTGCTAGGTGGTAGCTTAAATCGGCCGCGGTCCATTAGTACATGTCGGACCCGCGTGTCGCCACTGTGTGATCGTAGACCGAGCGCCACCACACGGCAGGTCTCGAGAGACGTACGAGAACTCGCCCCAGTTGTACGACGACGTTGCTAACGACTATACGGACGAAGCCTTTGCTCTCATTTGCCGAGAGACAGAATAGCCTTCAGCTAAGTTCATGTCTACGACCTAGCAAGGCGCCATTAGCCTTAGATAGCTTGTATCAAAAGAGCCTCACTTGTATCGCCACAATCTCCAGATGTCTCATCAAGAACGATGTATACAGAGGATGGATTAAAAGATAAGTAGTCCAGAAGTTACGTATTTTCTTTATAGCATTCATTAAGTCTCCTGTTTCAGACCTTACTCCATCCTTCGTGAGTTAGCGCGTGCATCTTGGCCGCCTCTTTCAATTAGTGTGCGTAGTGTTGGCAAGTCTGCCGACACAACAGTCTACATCTAAATCTACGAGGGCGTGCTGAAAAATAGTGTCTCGGTATTTTTTATGTTAAATTAAAAAAAAATAAAACTAACGTTATTAACATTCTATGTCTTTATTATTCATGTCTGCATAGCACTATTTATTTCTCAACATAGTCAATCTGGCGGCGGAAACATTTCTTCTAAAGAGAGACCAGTTTGTTGATACCTTCACTATACAATATTTGACTTTGGTGACGGAGCCCCTACCTCACCTCTGCTTGTATCGCTTCATCACTATCAAAGTGAAGCCCTCGAAGGAGTTCTTGAAGTTCTGGAAAGAGATGAAAATCGGATGAGACCAAGTACGGGCTGGTGAAGATAATGAGTCGGATTCTTGAAGACGTCGCAGCGCTCGTGTGTGGTCTGGCATTGGTATGCTGAAGGGGAGTCGCGGACGAACTCTTCGAATTCGAAACTCAATTACATCACGCTGTTTCTCAAGCACTGACATAATTACGTTACACACCGCCATGTTACACGCTACGATTCTGAGCCCTCTAGCGGCAGAGGGCTGCAAACTTGTAGATATGAAGAATAAAGAGTAGAATGTTAATTAAGTTTTTTTTTCATTCAGAAAGATTTAGAGTTTTCACATAAAAAGTTCGAAGGCATTACTTTTCAGCACTTTCTCATACAGATACATTACTCAAGCCATTCTACGGTGTGCGGCGGAGAATACTTCGTGCCGCACTGTGACATCCCGCATTCCCTGTTCCAGTTGCGAATTGTGTGTGCTAAAAACGACTGTTGAAAGTTTCCGTGTGAGATAGCATTTCTCTAATTGTATTTTCATGGTCTTTCTACGAGATACTTACAGGAGGAAGAAATTACGTTCTCCGAAATTTAACAGTAAAACACTCAGTTGTGCGTTATGGAGTTGGACGAGCAATTATATAGCACTTTCACACACACTAGACGAACCAGTGACGGAACGTTCTGTTTGTCTTTGGATATTCTCTGTCAGTCCTACCAGATAAAGCGTAATGAAATGAAACACCTGCAGCGGTCGTTTTGATGTTAGTTTATTATATTACAACCAGTTTCGGTGATTCAGTACACCATATTCAGGCCTTAACTGATGCTGAGCGGTTGAACTCCAATCGTGTATTTAATATCCCGCCTGGAAGGCGGAGCGTGGATTTGCTCCTGTAAACTGAAGGGTAGGCCGAATGAAGAAAGCGAGTAGGAGCAGGAGGGGACAAGCACTTCGGTACTGCGATTAAAATATCAGATGTTTACTATAGGCAAAAACAAGTTAATAAATGATTACATAAATTTGCGTACATCCCGTCGTGAGTAGTACAAGGTCTCCATAGCAAGTCAACACACACTGTAGTTTAAGCGATGTTCCAGGCTGTCTGCTCTCGATGAAATGGGGTGAGTCTACAGTGGTGCTCGTAGAGCTGAACAGCGCCTGCTAGAGGGTGCTGCCGCCGTTGTCTGTCGTAGTGCCAACTTAACTGGCAGCTACGCCGTGGCATCCTAGCTATAGATACCACAGTATACACCAGGGCCGGCCAGAAATTCTGCACGCGTACGGTGCTCCTGCACATGTGCAACTTCCGGGTCACAGCGTGCACGCCGCAGCCGTCAGCGTTCATGTAGTGCATGTTTCTACGCACAGATGTCGCTCCTCTGTTACACAAAGTGCGTTATCGACACCTCGTATGTATATCACAACCTGGGTTGTATCTGTAAGATCTGTTGCTTCATCGAGCGCAACAGAGAAAGCAACAAAGTATTTAGCCTTATTTATTAGCTGCCTGTGCAGATCGCCGGCCATAGCACTGATACGTCTTGTCACTGTTTGTTTGGAAAGACTGATTTCTTGAAACGTGCTAACGTTCGTGGGACACACAAGTTCTGCAGCATCAATCAGACACCCTTTCACAAACTCCCCTTCGGAAAAGGGTTTCCCAGATTGTGCAATTCTTAATGCGATTTTAAAACTTGCTCGCAGTGAAGATTTAGTGCGGTTGTCATTCTGGAAAATTGAAAATAGTACATTGTACAGCGTACAGTAAAACAGACATAATTGTAACACAAGAAACTAAGAGTTCAAGAAGTATCAGTTACTTTGACGTACAGTAAAATCGAGTTGATGTGTCTCATCCATTTTCTTAAGGACATTTTATTTTGCTTGCCGTTCTTCACTGTTGAGTACACAATACTCGTCTTTGTGATATGTATTGTAACGTCTTTCAATTGAAAACTTACGCTGGACGTCTATTATTCGGCGGCACAGCAAACACTGTGAGTTTTCACCAACGGCTACAAAAAAGAATTGCAGTTCCCAGTCGTTTTTAAACGAGTGAGAACATAGATCTCCCGTCCTTTGCTTTTTCACAGTACTTGCCATTTGTCAGTACTTCTCTGTTAAGGTTACGGTCACCAGGGGTAAACGAGACTGGATATGTTGCGCTCTTGCTTGTACCACAGGGAAGTAGAGCCGCCGCCGTTCATTTAGGACACATGTCGAACAACAGATGTCGCTGTCACTCGCTGTCGCACAAGTGCGCACATGTGCAGCACTTCCGCACGGCACGTCTGCACACTGTGCAGCGTTTGGCCGGTCCTGGTATACACAATCCCGTCAGCGGCCAACATCAGTGAACTCTGACGATGGTGTATTGAGTCACCGAAACTGGTTGTAATACACTCCTGGAAATGGAAAAAAGAACACATTGACACCGGTCTGTCAGACCCACCATACTTGCTCCGGACACTGCGTGAGGGCTGTACAAGCAATGATCACACGCACGGCACAGCGGACACACCAGGAACCGCGGTGTTGGCCGTCGAATGGCGCTAGCTGCGCAGCATTTGTGCACCGCCGCCGTCAGTGTCAGCCAGTTTGCCGTGGCATACGGAGCTCCATCGCAGTCTTTAACACTGGTAGCATGCCGCGACAGCGTGGACGTGAACCGTATGTGCAGTTGACGGACTTTGAGCGAGGGCGTATAGTGGGCATGCGGGATGCCGGGTGGACGTACCGCCGAATTGCTCAACACGTGGGGCGTGAGGTCTCCACAGTACATCGATGTTGTCGCCAGTGGTCGGCGGAAGGTGCACGTGCCCGTCGACCTGGGACCGGACCGCAGCAACGCACGGATGCACGCCAAGACCGTAGGATCCTACGCAGTGCCGTAGGGGACCGCACCGCCACTTCCCAGCAAATTAGGGACACTGTTGCTCCTGGGGTATCGGCGAGGACCATTCGCAACCGTCTCCATGAAGCTGGGCTACGGTCCCGCACACCGTTAGGCCGTCTTCCGCTCACGCCCCAACATCGTGCAGCCCGCCTCCAGTGGTGTCGCGACAGGCGTGAATGGAGGGACGAATGGAGACGTGTCGTCTTCAGCGATGAGAGTCGCTTCTGCCTTGGTGCCAATGATGGTCGTATGCGTGTTTGGCGCCGTGCAGGTGAGCGCCACAATCAGGACTGCATACGACCGAGGCACACAGGGCCAACACCCGGCATCATGGTGTGGGGAGCGATCTCCTACACTGGCCGTACACCACTGGTGATCGTCGAGGGGACACTGAATAGTGCACGGTACATCCAAACCGTCATCGAACCCATCGTTCTACCATTCCTAGACCGGCAAGGGAACTTGCTGTTCCAACAGGACAATGCACGTCCGCATGTATCCCGTGCCACCCAACGTGCTCTAGAAGGTGTAAGTCAACTACCCTGGCCAGCAAGATCTCCGGATCTGTCCCCCATTGAGCATGTTTGGGACTGGATGAAGCGTCGTCTCACGCGGTCTGCACGTCCAGCACGAACGCTGGTCCAACTGAGGCGCGAGGTGGAAATGGCATGGCAAGCCGTTCCACAGGACTACATCCAGCATCTCTACGATCGTCTCCATGGGAGAATAGCAGCCTGCATTGCTGCGAAAGGTGGATATACACTGTACTAGTGCCGACATTGTGCATGCTCTGTTGCCTGTGTCTATGTGCCTGTGGTTCTGTCAGTGTGATCATGTGATGTATCTGACCCCAGGAATGTGTCAATAAAGTTTCCCCTTCCTGGGACAATGAATTCACGGTGTTCTTATTTCAATTTCCAGGAGTGTATAATAAAATAACATAAAAATGATGGCTGTAGGTGTTGCATATTATTATTATGTAAGTGAACGGCCAAAGCCCCGCAAATTATCAATCACTAGGCTGGACTTACAAATACCAGATAGGGGTCCCACACTGGCAAGCAGTACCCAAGAATCGGTCGAAGCTACCTCTTCCTTGGGGGAACTACAACCTTCAGGATCCTTCCACTGAGATTACTAGTCTGGCCTTTTCTACGCTAAGTTTCATGTGGTACTTCCACTTTAAATGGTTCCGTAGACTTACTCCGATATATTTAATGTATAAGACTGCCGGCCGTTGTGGCCGAGCGGTTCTAGGTGTTTCAGTCCGGAACCGCGCGACTGCTACGGTCGCAGGTTCGAATCCTGCCTCGGGCATGGATGTGTCTGATGTCCTTAGGTTAGTTAGGTTTAAGTAGTTCTACGTTCTAGGGGACTGATGACCTCAGATGTTAAGTCCCATAGTGCTCAGAGCCATTTGAAACATTTTTCTACCTCTTTAAGTAGATGCTCACGATACTAATAAGTGAGCATTCGACCAGTTTCGCCGTTTTCTACATACTATTTCACAGGCTCTGCGTAATAGTAATCTGTCCCCTCTCAAAGTCGCTTATCTCAATGGATTTCCCCTTTGCAGCCCGTATCTTCGCTACGTTGATGCTCCTTGTCTGCTCCGATTACATACTTTTGTTACCGCGTCACGTGCCTGCTACGCCACCAGTTGGCATCCAACATCGCGGTGCCGGCCGAAGTGGCCGCGCGGTTCTGGCGCTGCAGTCTGGAACCGCGAGCCCGCTACGGTCGCAGGTTCGAATCCTGCCTCGGGCATGGATGTGTGTGATGTCCTTAGGTTAGTTAGGTTTAACTAGTTCTAAGTTCTAGGGGACTAATGACCTCAGCAGTTGAGTCCCATAGTGCTCAGAGCCATTTTGAACCAACATCGCGGTGGCAGTAGTCACAACATTTTGGATTGTCACTGTATGTTGGCGACAGCGTCACGGGCGTTGCGACGCGACACATGTTAAAATGTTTTTCCGTGCAATGTTTAGCTTATGTCATTGCCTTGTCTGTATCAATAAGATTTTTTGCTAATCTAGTCTCTATTTCCTCCTTAAAGTCACTGTCACAGTATCGAGACATGCCCACAATTATTTGTGTGTCCTAAAATTTCGATTAAACAGTGCTCGGCCACGGCGGATTTCTCCAGATGTTGAAATATAGTGTGGCGCCGATATTCTGGACACCTGTCCTGGATCGTGCGAGTTATATGGTCATCTTAGCTTCGCCGCACAAACATGGTAGTTTGTATACGCCAGACTTCGTTAGTCGCATATTTGACGATCCGGCTACATATTCGAGAAACACAGCACGAATTACTCCATCGGAAAAGCTTAGGTAGTCACTGTAACAAATATTGGCTATATTGCTACGTCGTTCGTTCTGTAAGTCTGTAACACTTTCAGTAATACTTTCAAAAATCGACCCACAAAAGAAGTTTTCTGATCGATTATAAATTATTTACCTCAGAATTAAACAGCTGCACCTTAAAACACGAATATGCTGTTAGCGTTGCCTTAGGATCTATCGGTATTAGGCAGTTAACAAGAAAATGTACCCATAGCCCCCTTTCAACAGAGGCGCATTGTCTGTGTGTTGAAATGCACATCGACAGATTTTTAACTCCAGAATGACACGCAGCTTATAAAGCGAGAAAAAACTGATGCGCAGCGATTGACATGAAACCAGCAAAATTGCTGCGAAATTGCCTGTGTAATTAGCCGTTGCTAATGAGTTAATCCAGTTTCCCACTTAGCATCACGATTAAATCGTGACCATGCTTGCTGATGCAGGTGATTCTGTAAAAGGAGGACAGATCCTAATTGCTGTCTGACGCGGTCCAATTTGTTTCCTAATGGTAGCAGCGAGGCAGCAGTCTGCGGTATTCAGTCACATTTAAATCGAAAAAATCCTTTAATATGAAACTCGTCCCGTACGATATCACGTAACCCTTGTAAGGAATCCCCCTAGATTTTAAGACTATGTAAATGTTCGTCTGTAATGTTTATTTAAACCGTGTAATTGTACGACCAAACAGGAACTCCCTACGTCAGCGTTTGGTGTGTGATAGAAGACGCAAACCACTTGTGTATCAGTTTTGTCAGTCCTCATTGCAGTCCTCCATGAAAGAAACAACTTCTAGTATACTTACGTATAAGCCTCTTTTAAACCAATCTGCCTACAGCACCATCCGTGCCGGTCGGAGTGGCCGAGCGGTTCTAGGCGCTACAAATGGAACCGCGCGACCGCTACGGTCGCAGGTTCGAATCCTACCTCGGGCATAGATGTGTGTGATGTCCTTAGGTTAGTTAGGTTTAAGTAGTTCTAAGTTCTAGGGGACTGATGACCTCAGAAGTGAAGTCCCAAAAATAAAAAAAATAAAAGCACCCTCCGTACGTAGAAGGATAGTGAAATTGCCAGTACGTGCGAATGGTTGGACGTCCGCGAGACTTCACATTACGTGCGTTTCGGAGGCTTGTCTGCTTTGTTAAGTAGGATAGATGGTGATCCGTAGCATCTCTGTCGAAAGAGCGCAATGCTTGTACACAAGAGTTTCGGAGCACACTGTTAATTGTACGACTGCAGTGGGCACGGAACCATTGGGACTCGATCGTCGATCGATGGTAAGGTGTCGGCTCTTCCGGTGGATCACATTTTTGCTACACTAGGTCGATGGTCGTCTCCACAAACACCGTCATCTTAGTGAATGGCTGCTCGAAACGTGCAGCACACCACTGACTCAGGCAGATGGGAGCTGTATTACGCTACGGGAGACATTCTCCTACGCTTGCACGGAACCTGTGGTAGTAATCGAAGACACACTGACAGCTACGAACCACCTGCATCGCTTCATACTAGATGTTTTCCCATACGGCGATGTCATCCTTCAGCTGTGTAACTGTCCGTGTGTCGGAGCCAGAATCGTGCTACAGTGGTATGAGTTGATTGTTCGGCGACAAAATCCGCCAGATGTAAATCTTATGGAACTCATCTGGGTACCCATAAGGCGCTATCACTGGGTCCACAAACCAGCGCCCTGTTATTTACGTGAATTATATGACCTGTAGCCGGCCGATGTGGCCGTGCGGTTCTAGGCGCTTCAGTCCGGAACCGCGTGACCGCTACGGTCGCAGGTTCGAATCCTGCCTCGGGTATGGATGTGTGTGATGTCCTTAGGTTAGTTAGGTTTAAGTAGTTCTAAGTTCTAGGGGACTGATGACCACAGATGTTAAGTCCCATAGTGCTCAGAGCCGTTTGAACCATATGACCTGTGCGTAGACATCTAATGTCACATACCTCCCAAAACGAACCAACAAACTGTCAGGTCCCTGAGATGCAGAATCAGTGATGTATTTCGTTCCAAAGACGGACAGACAAGCTGTTGAGCGGGTGGTCGTAATGTTTTCGGTCATTAGTGTATTTTGGGAGATTAATGTTCGAGTTCTGAACTTCACGTAACATAAAGATAAAAAATAACAAAACCGATTGCCGTGTGGTCCCCTTGTTGGTGTTAATTGTCCCGATTGTGACATACCGCTCCTCCTCCGTCCACAACTGGTGGCGCTCTATGTGCACACTGCGATGGGGCAGCGCTGACGGCTTCTGGAAATCGCGCCTTGTGCTCTAGCGGCTTACACTATCTGATCAAAAGTATCCGGACACCCATACGTAATGCAAAATTGATAGTTACATATCATGTAAGGCGGACCAACGAGTATAAATGGGGCCTGGTGCACTGTGTTATCAGTAGAGAAGAAGTAACAGCAGAATGGGTCAATCAGGAGAGCTCAATGACTTCGAACATGGATTAGCCACTGACTGTTACCTGAGTACCACATCCATAAGGAACATTTCAAACCTTCTAAAGCTGTCAAATTTGAATGTTGGTGATACGACTTTAACAATCGAACAGCCAAAGTTAAACCGAGACCAGGCAGACTTCATGTGCTGGCTGTAAAAAATTGTACGAATCCAGTGTAAGGAATCATTTATAAGCCCCCGAAGTGCTACTAGCAGTCTACCTAGCACAATTATTGTGGGTAGAGAGTTAATAATGGGGTATAATGATCGAGCAGCTCCTTATCGGCCACCCATTTCTGTTGTCAATGCTGATCGATGCTTGAGGTGGTGAAATGAGCGACGCCAGGGGACAGTGGATGACTGGGAACAAATGCTTTGGAGAGATGAATCACGCTATACTCTGATAAACTTCGATGGGAGTGTGAGTTTGGCGAATGCCTAAGGAACTTGACCTGCCATCATGTGCAGAGCCAACAGTGAAGTGCGGAGGAGACGGTGTTTACGGTATTGGGATATTTTTTGTGGCGACCCCTCTATTGTGCTTAAGGAAACGCTAAATGCAGAAGGATATGATGATGTTTGGTTTATGGGACGCTCAACTGTGCGGCCATCAGCGCCCGTACAAAGTCTCAATTTTTTCACATTCCAGTTTTTGTCACAGTCCAGTCTAGCCACTGTCACGAATGGTGATGATGATGATGATGATGAAATGATGAGGACAACACAAACACCCAGTCGCCGGGCAGGGAAAATCCCCAACCCGGCCGGGAATCGAACCAGGGACCCCGTGATCCAGAGGTAGCAATGACCGTAAGTTCGGTCACGCGGAAGGATATGAACACATTTTACAGAGTTGCGTACTACTCTGTAGAGGCAGAACTCGGAGACGGTTGAGTTTGTATCAGCGTGACAATACAGCGTGCCATAAAGCTGCACTTGTGACACAAGGATTTGAGGACAATAATGTTCCTCAAATGGATTGGTGTGCCAAGAGTCCCTACCTGAACCAAACGTAACACCTCTGGAATGAGTTAGATCGTCAATTCCGCTTCGGAACCGAGCGACCAACATCACTACTTTTTCTGGTTCCGGATCTTGGGAAAGAATGGGCTGCCAGTCCTCCACAGACACTAAGACACATCATCAAAAGTGTCCCCAGCAGATTTTAAGCCATCATAAAGGCGAAGAGTGGACACACACATATTAATGTCCACTAATACGTATCCCAATAGTTTTCATCAGACAGTGCAATCGGGGCCACGGCCCCAGTGTCTCATGTTATTCAGCGAAAATCTATTAAATTTTTTACAGAAACAAATCTTTCACACCACAATCTCATAAATTCATCTGACCAAGTAGCCTCAATTCCTCTTAATAAAAAAACGAAGACGATCATCACACGGTACTTTAGGGACGGACACATATTGTAATGGGCGGTGTTTAATCTTAATGTGATGCTCTCCAGCTGAGATTTTGGATCAATAATTTCTACGGCTGATAAATTTTTCTGTTTGTACTCCATACGAGAAATCTGTACGTCTATTTCCTATGTCTATCTGAGATCTTATAAATACCACATGAAAATGGAGAGTTAATCTATGAACTTTTGTCTGTATGCTCCTTGAGTTTAGCACCTACCAGTTTCCTGGCCTTGCCTACGTAACATGAACAGCCATTTATTTATCTAGTTTGGCTTTATTTGGCTTGTCTTTTTAACTGAAGTAATTCGTCTTACCTCCTCCTTAGTGGGAAAGAGATTTATTAAGTATGTACCGTCTGAAAGTTGGCTTCTCTTGTTAACAGTTTTGATACAGTAGCAGAGGAACGCGTTACGTCGGAGCCATTTGTCAGTCCTAGATAAATTACCTGTGCTTGAGTATCTCCTTTATTTGTACATCATCTATAAGTAAACATAAACACATTCACGTTGACATTAGAAAAGTACGCGTCATTTTTGATCTTAGATGTATCAGAACGCTACAATAACATTTAGTTATTGACATGTGGTACCTTTTAACCATAGCTGCTCCAAAAATAGTAATTTTTTCCTATCATAACTATTATACAAGTCTGCTACAACGTACAATTTGTTCAAATTGTTATTCGTAATTTTTGTATCAGTTACTTGGAAGTCATTAATAACAGTGGTACAGATTTCCAGTTGATATACACACTGATTAATGAATTTATTGAGCTTACTTCAACGCACATTCACACTTCATAGGGAAAAGGCATAAATTACATGTCTAAATGTTGGATGTCAGCCTCTCTTCACAACTGCCTCATTAGCAAATGGAAATGGTTATTTAGGTGCTTGTCAAATGTAATTTCCTTCCACCACATACATATATCTGGAAGGACTACCTTCATAGAAAAGATCAACGTCTACATTTACATTGATACTCCGGAAGCCAACGTACGGCGCGTGGCGGAGGGTACCTTATACCACTACTAGTCATTTCCTTTCCTGTTCCACTCGCGGATGGAGGGGGGGGGGGGGGACAGTGCCTACATGCCTCCGTGTGAGCCCTAATTTCTCGTACCTTATCTTCGTGGTCCTTACACGAAATGAATGTTGGCAGCAGTAGAATCGTTCTGCAGTCAGCTTCAAATGCCGGTTCTCTAAATTTGCTCCATAGTGGCACTCGAAATGAAAGTCGCTCCCCTTCAGGGGTTCCCATTTGAGTTCCCGAATCATCCCAGTGTTGTTCGAACCTACCGGTAATATATTTAGCAGCGCGCTTCTGAATCGCTTCGATGTCTACGTTTAATCCGACCTGGTGCGGATCACAACCACTCGAGCAGTATTCAAGAATAGATCGTACTAGCGTCCTATTGCAGTCTCCTTTATAGATGAAGCACACTTTACCAAAATACTCATAATAAACAGAAATCGACCATCGCCTTTCGTATCACCATCCTCACTTGTTCGTTCTATTTCATAAGGTTTTGCAACGTTACGCCCAGATATTTAAACAACAAAGCAAGACGCTACTAATGCTGTATCCGATCAATACGTGTTTGCTTTTCTCATCTGCATTAATTTACATTTTACTGCATTTAGATCCAGCTTCCATTCATCACACCAACTAGAAATTTTGTCTAAGTTACATTGCAGCGTCCTGCAGTCACTCAACGATGACACGTTCCCGTACATCACAGCATCGTCAGCAGACAACCGCAAATTGCTGCCTACCATGACCGCCAGATCATTTATGTACATACAAAATAAAAGCGGTCTTATCACACTTCCCTGAGCGCTACTGATGATACCCTTATCTCTCACGAAGTCTCGCCGTTGAGGACAACAAACTGGGTTTCATTACTTAAAAAGTCTTCGAGCCCCCACATATCAGGGAACCTTAGTTAACAGTTTGTAGTGGGATATCGTGTCAAATGATTTTATGAAACCTAGAAATATCGAATTAGCCTGTTGCCCTTCATCCATAGTTCGCACTACATCATGTGAGAAAAGGGCAAGCTGAGTTTCACACGAGCGATGCTTTCTAAAACCGTGCTGATTCGTGGACATATGCATTTCGGTCTCTAAGAAATGTATTATATTCGAACTCCGAACAACTTCTAGAATTCTTCAGCCAACCATTATTAAGGATGTTGGCCTGTAATTTTGTTGGTACGTTCTTTTACGCTTCTTATAAAAGATGGTACATTGATAGTGACTTGGTCAAATATCTCACGAAATAAGCATCAAACGAAAAAACTACAAAGAACGAAACTCTTCTAACTGGAAGGGGGAAACCAGATGGCGCTATGGTTGGCCCACTAGATGGCACTGCCATAAGTCAAACGGATGTCAATTGCTTTTTTTTTAAAATAGGAACCCCCATTTTTATTACACATGCGTGTAGTACGTAAAGAAATATGAATGTTTTAGTTGGACCACTTTTTTCGCTTAGTGATTGATGGTGCTGTAATAGTCACAAACGTATAAGTACGTGGTATCACTTAACATTCTGCCAGTGCGGACGGTATTTGTTCCGTGATACATTACCCGAGTTAAAATGGACCGTTTACCAATTGCGGAAAAGGTCGATATCGTGTTGATGTGTGGCTATTGTGATCAAAATGCCCAACGGGCGTGTGCTATGTATGCTGCTCGGTATTACGGACGAGATCATCCAAGTGTCCGGACCGCTCGCCGGATAGTTACGTTATTTAAGGAAACAGGAAGTGTTCAGCCACATGTGAAACGCCAACCACGACCTGCAACAAATGACGATGCCCCAGTAGGTGTTTTAGCTGCTGTCGCACATCAGTAGCAGACAAATTGCGCGAGATTCGAGGATCTCAAAAACGTCGGTGTTGAGAATGCTACATCAAAATCGATTGCACCCTACCGTATTTCTATGCACCAGGAATTACATAGCGACGACTTTGAACGTCGTGTACAGTTCTGCCATTGGGCACAAGATAAATTACGGGACGATGAGAGATTTTTTGCACGCGTTCTATTTAGCGACGAAGCGTCATTCACCAACAGCGGTAACGTAAACCGGCATAATATGCACTATTGGGCAACGGAAAATCCACTATGGGTGCGACAAGTGGAACATCAGCGACCTTGGCGGGTTAATGTATGGTGGGGGATTATGGGAGGAAGTATAATTAGCCCCCATTTTATCGATGGCAATCTACATGGTGCAATGTATGCTGATTTCCTACGTAATGTTCTACCGATGTTACTACAAGATGTTTCACTGCATGACAGAATGGCGATGTACTTCCAACATGATGGATGTCCGGCACATAGCTCGCGCTACGGTTGAAGCGGTATTGAATAGCATATTTCATGACAGGTGGATTGGTCGTCGAAGCACCATATCATGACCCGCACGTTCACCAGATCTGACGTCCCCGGATTTCTTTCTGTGGGGAAAGTTGAAGGATATTTGCTTTCGTGGTCCACCGACAACGCCTGACAACATGCGTCAGCGCATTGTCAATGCATGTGCGAACATTACGGAAGGCGAACTACTCGCTGTTGAGAGGAATGCCACTGCACGTATTGCCAAATGCATTGAGGTGGACGGACATCATTTTGAGCATTTATTGCATTAATGTGGTATTTACATGTAATCACGCTGTAATAGCATGCGTTCTCAGAAATGATAAGTTCACAAAGGTACATGTATCACATTGGAACAATCGAAATAAAATGTTCAAACGTACCTACGTTCTGTATTTTATTTTAAGGAAGATACCTGTTACCAACTGTTCGTCTAAAATTGTGATCCATATGTTTGTGACTATTACAGCGCCCTCTATCACAAAGCGAAAAAAGTGGTCCAACTAAAACATTCATATTTCTTTACGTACTACACGAATATGTAATAAAAAATGTGGGTTCCTATTTTTAAAAAACGCAGTTGATATCCGTTTGACATATGGCAGCGCCATCTAGCGGGCCAACCATAGCGCCATCTGGTTTCCCCCTTCAAGCTAGACAAGTTTCGTTCGTTGTAGTTTTTTCGTTTGACGCTGATTTCGTGAGATATGTGGCCCTGTCACGATCAGTGGACCACCCTGTATACAGGAGTCATCTGCGCTTCGAAAACCAATGTACAGTTCGTGGATGAGAGTAATGTGAACTCTTTTTAGTGTCTTCGTTTTCTTGTAGCAAAATCAAAAGTGGTTTGTATGCGTCCTTACGTTTTCAAGTTTCTTTTATTTTCTCTTATTGACTTTGCTCTAAATACGCGGTTCTTGCAGTGGGATCGTTTCACAGTCTCAATCCCATATTAACCATAAGAATTACCAAGCATATTTTCACAGAAACAACCCTCTCTCATCTGTACCCATGTACGTCCTCAGAATATCTTCGATGCACTTTTGCATTTATGAAGCCGTCGGTTTACAATTGTAGCAACATATCGATACCGTCTGTGTATTCGGCAGATTAAGGATTTCAAGCCGCGAAGTGGTGCATAAGGACATTTCGAATGGAAGTCTTCTAAATGGCCTACTTTGCTGGTGCATTACACTTTTCCAGATATCTCTCAATAAACTGGACATCAACCACTACAAACCAAGCCAATGTTATGTGGTCCTTCCATTCCAATCCGCTTCCTACCATTACCCGCAGATGTATGACAACTATAATCAAGTGAATAATAGTATCTCTATAATCGGAAACTGTTTAATTGTATTTACAGTTTGTGAGCAGTGTAATGTACACTACTGGCCATTAAAATTGCTACACCAAGAAGAAATGAAGATCACAAACGGGTATTCATTGGACAAATATATTATAGTAGAACTGACATTTAATTACATTTTCACGCAATTTTGTGTGTATAGATCCTGCGAAATCGATACCCAGCACAACCACTTCTGGCCGTAATTACGGCCTTGATATGCCTGGGCATTGAGTCGAACAGAGCTTTGGTGGCATGTACAGGTACAGCTGCCCATGCAGCTTCAACACGATTCCACAGTTCATCAAGAGTAGTGGCTGGCGTATTGTGACGAACCAGTTGCTCGGCCACCATTGACCAGACGTTTTCAGTTGGTGAGAGATCTAGAGAATGTGCTGGCCAGGGCAGTAGTCTAACATTTTCTGTATCCAGAAAGGCCCGTACAGTACCTGCAACATGTGGTCGTGCATTATCCTGCTGAAATGTAGGGTTTCGCAGGGATAGAATGAAGGGTAGAGCCACGGTTCGTAACACATCTGTAATGTAACGTTCACAGTTCAAAGTGCCGTCAATGCGAACAAGAGGTGACCGAGACGTATAACCAATGGCACCCCATACCATCACGACGGGTGATACGCCAGTATGGCGATGACGAATACACGCTACCAATGTGCGTTCACCACGATGTCGCCAAACACGGATGTGACCATCATCATGCTGTAAACAGAACCTGGATTCATCCGAAAAAATGACGTTTTGCAATTCGTGCATCCAGGTTCGTCGTTGAGTACACCATCACAGCCGCTCCTGCCTGTGATGCCGTGTCAAGGGTAGCCGCAGCCATGGTCTCCGAGCTGATAGTCCATGCTGCTGGAAACGTCGTCGAACTGTTCGTGCAGATGGTTGTTGTCTTGCAAATGTCCCCATCTGCTGACTCAGGGATCGAGATGTGGCTGTACGACCGGTTACAGCCATGCGGATAAGATGTCTGTCATCTCGACTGCTTGTGATACGAGGCCGTTGGGATCCAGCACGGCGTTCCGTATTACCCTCCTGAGCCCACTGATTACATATTCTGCTAACAGTCATTGGATCTCGATCAACGCGAGCAGCAATGTCGCGATACGATAAACCGCAATCGCGATAGGCTACAATCCGACCTTTATCAAAGTCGGAAACGTGATGGAATGCATTTCTCATCCTTACACGAGGCATCACAACAACGTTTGACCAGGCAACGCCGGTCAACTGCTGTTTGTGTATGAGAAATCGGTTGGAAACTTTCCTCATGTCAGCACGTTGTAGGTGTCGCTACCGGTGCTAATCTTGTGTGAATGCTCTGAGAAGCTAATCATTTGCATATCACAGCATCTTGTTCCTGTCGGTTAAATTTCGCGTTTTTTAGCACGTCATCTTCGTGGTGTAGCAATTTTAATGGCCAGTAGTGTTTTTATACATGCGGATGGGCGGCTAGTCACTACAGAAAGCGTAATTTGTGCCCTTAAATTTCTACACTTACTCAGCGGATATACTTTCTGTATATAAGTCAACTTTAAGATGCTGTTCATCCTGCATTATAGACAATTTATAAATATATAGTTGTCGTTGCGAGGCTTCTTTGGGGCACACCCGATACTAGCTTTGTTTCTCATGAACACTCACCATCAACTTTAGTGCCTCCCTCTTGAAGTAGACGGGCCTCGTGTTGCAGCCTTATTGCGCTAAAGTTTGCAGGCTTATCTTTACGACGGTGCATTTATCTGTCCCGTAATTTAAGCGTGAAGTGTTCACAAGCGTTAAGTTTATCTGTAAAGAGACTAGCTTCTCTTATTGCAAGCTAGTCAGTCTATGTCAGTCTATGGACAAGATAAACAACTTTCTCTTACAACACTCTGTTTATACGGCAAAATAGTGCCTTCTGGTAACGTGTTTGGTGAAGATAGAGAGCTATCTCCTACGAAACATAAAAATTTTTATCACGCAAGGCGGGAAAATCAACTCCTCTAAAGTTTAGAATACATTCGAAAAGACAACTTAATGCGGGGTCGGTGGGTGACATCAGGAAACATGCAGGAACAACTTGGATGCGCAAGCCCAGGAAAAATCTAGGTGAAGCCTCTGTCTAGCTATGCTCTCTGGTGATATACATAAAACTTCATTACTTTCTCAAACGAAGTCACATGCAGTGGAGTGTAGCGAAATAATGTAAGAAAATATCAAAGTAATTAATAAACTGGAATCGGATATTGATAAACTACGATGGATACATTTACCATGAGGCAGTTGTAAGTACTCCTAACTGTTCAAACAGATCCTAGCCCCTGCAATAAAGTTTATTTATCTCCATTCATCATTTACAGTTTAATTATACTTTTTCTCCTCTATCTATGGTAAATAAAAAATCGAAAGCAATGAAATGAGATGAAAGCTATCAATTATAGAAAATTGTATCACTAATTTTAAAGTAATTCCTTTGACTATTGTGTTGGAAGTGGCTTTCTGACCAATAACTTTTTTAATCTGAAAGAAAACAAAATCTTTGAGGAAATGGCTCTGAGCACTATGGGACTTAACATATATGGTCATCAGTCCCCTAGAACTTAGAACTACTTAAACCTAACTAATCTAACGACATCACACAACACCCAGTCATCACGAGGCAGAGAAAATCCCTGACCCCGCCGGGAATCGAACCCGGGAACCCGGGCGTGGGAAGCGAGAACGCTATCGCACGACCACGAGCTGCAGACTTTGAAGAAATAATAAAATTTAAAAAGTACATTGTACAGTACATTGGTAACACTATACTGATGTCATAATTTGCTTGGTAGATGAAACTCATGACCGGATACTACAGTTACTCAGACGTCAATCTACACACCCAAACACCAGCTTCACACGTAAAATGGAATCAGGTGAAAGAATACACTTCCTAGAAATCGCAATAGAAGGAGGAAAACACAAATACCGCTTCTCAATATACAGAAAACTTACATGAATCAGTAAAATAGTACATAACAGATCTAACCATCCCACAGGACGCAAACAGGGCGGCCTCAGATATCTCCTACACAGACTGAACGCCGACTGCAATCGATAAAGATAGCTAAACACAAGAACTAATCACTATCAGGAAGACTGCCAACAGAAAATGGTTACAAAATAAACACGGTAAACAAGTTGAACCAAAAAGTAAAAACACCACTGATATCAAATACACTCCTGGAAATGGAAAAAAGAACACATTGACACCGGTGTGTCAGACCCACCATACTTGCTCCGGACACTGCGAGAGGGCTGTACAAGCAATGATCACACGCACGGCACAGCGGACACACCAGGAACCGCGGTGTTGGCCGTCGAAGCCGTCAGTGTCAGCTAGTTTGCCGTGGCATACGGAGCTCCATCGCAGTCTTTAACACTGGTAGCATGCCGCGACAGCGTGGACGTGAACCGTATGTGCAGTTGACGGACTTTGAGCGAGGGCGTATAGTGGGCATGCGGGAGGCCGGGTGGACGTACCGCCGAATTGCTCAACACGTGGGGCGTGAGGTCTCCACAGTACATCGATGTTGTCGCCAGTGGTCGGCGGAAGGTGCACGTGCCCGTCGACCTGGGACCGGACCGCAGCGACGCACGGATGCACGCCAAGACCGTAGGATCCTACGCAGTGCCGTAGGGGACCACACCGCCACTTCCCAGCAAATTAGGGACACTGTTGCTCCTGGGGTATCGGCGAGGACCATTCACAACCGTCTCCATGAAGCTGGGCTACGGTCCCGCACACCGTTAGGCCGTCTTCCGCTCACGCCCCAACATCGTGCAGCCCGCCTCCAGTGGTGTCGCGACAGGCGTGAATGGAGGGACGAATGGAGACGTGTCGTCTTCAGCGATGAGAGTCGCTTCTGCCTTGGTGCCAATGATGGTCGTATGCGTGTTTGGCGCCGTGCAGGTGAGCGCCACAATCAGGACTGCATACGACCGAGGCACACAGGGCCAACACCCGGCATCATGGTGTGGGGAGCGATCTCCTACACTGGCCGTACACCACTGGTGATCGTCGAGGGGACACTGAATAGTGCACGGTACATCCAAACCGTCATCGAACCCATCGTTCTACCATTCCTAGACCGGCAAGGGAACTTGCTGTTCCAACAGGACAATGCACGTCCGCACGTATCCCGTGCCACCCAACGTGCTCTAGAAGGTGTAAGTCAACTACCCTGGCCAGCAAGATCTCCGGATCTGTCCCCCATTGAGCATGTTTGGGACTGGATGAAGCGTCGTCTCACGCGGTCTGCACGTCCAGCACGAACGCTGGTCCAACTGAGGCGCCAGGTGGAAATGGCATGGCAAGCCGTTCCACAGGACTACATCCAGCATCTCTACGATCGTCTCCATGGGAGAATAGCAGCCTGCATTGCTGCGAAAGGTGGATATACACTGTACTAGTGCCGACATTGTGCATGCTCTGTTGCCTGTGTCTATGTGCCTGTGGTTCTGTCAGTGTGATCATGTGATGTATCTGACCCCAGGAATGTGTCAACAAAGTTTCCCCTTCCTGGGACAATGAATTCACGGTGTTCTTATTTCAATTTCCAGGAGTGTACACACAACAGTATTACAGCGCAACACACCAGTAATGATCACACAAAGAAGAACACACTAGGCATACAAGATGAAGAAATTACAAACAGGAAAACGGGACACGGCCTGATGTTTGATAGCAACATACCATACAGAAAAGGTTAAGAAAAGAAGGCCGCGCGGGATTAGCCGAGCGGTCATAGGCGCTGCAGTCATGGACTGTGGGGCTGGTCCCGGCGGAGGTTCGAGTCCTCCCTCGGGCATGGGTGTGTGTGTCTGTCCTTAGGATAATTTAGGTTAAGTAGTGTGTATTCTTAGGGACTGATGACCTTAGCAGTTAAGTCCCATAAAATTTGACACACATTTCATTTAAGAAGAGAAGGAATGCATGTGGCACACAGAACATAGAATAGGCTACAGGGAAGACTAAAAACGCACATAAATTCAGCAAAGCAGGTATATATACCAGCTGACCTGCAAAGACTGCGATTTAGTACATGTTGTATAGACATGCAGAAATTTTAGAATAATTTACTCGGACTATTTAATCGGCAACAAAACAATGAAAGAAACACCTGTTAAGAGCGCAGCTGAAACGTCAAATTATTCAGTGAAACATGTGTCTAAGCCACAGCAACACAATGCGATCCAGGTTTCACCAATGAGCAGAAGAAAACTAAGTAAACGTTGTTAAAATAGGCAGTGCAATCTCTGAATTACAAACCACACGAAATAGTTCTCCATACCAATGCCTCACAAAATTTTTACCGATGTCCACAGGTGTTTTGAAATATAAAAATAATAAACACACATTTAGCAGGCAGACAAAAACCAATTAGAACTCAGAAGAGAACAAATACAGACACGTCAGAGTGAAAAAAGGACATATGTTAGTATTTTACCGGATTATATGGTTTTATAGTTTAAAAGCCGTATACTAAACATATATTCAGTCCTAACGTTGTCATACGATCCGTATGTTGCAAGTGATATGGCGTATTAATTTAGACCTGTGACTAATTCCAGTTGGCAGCCACATGCTAGGAATAATTTGTGAAAAAGGTTAAGTGCGTTTGTAACTCAAGAAACAACAAAATCTGATGTAACATATTACTAAATTACACAAAGTTTGTGTGTCTTTATTTCAGAAAGGAAAAAAAATGGTTCAAATGGTTCTGAGCACTATGGGACTCAACTGCTGAGGTCATTAGTCCCCTAGAACTTAGAACTAGTTAAACCTAACTAACCTAAGGACATCACAAATATCCATGCCCGAGGCAGGATTCGAACCTGCGACCGTAGCGGTCCTGCGGTTCCAGACTGTAGCGCCTTTAACCACACAGCCACTTCGGCCGGCTTCAGAAAGGAAATAAAGAAAAAAATTACTGATGATGCCACAACTGTGGTGAAGCATGTTTGGTCAATAAACAAAACGAAAATTGTATTCACTTTAAATCACTATTAATTCCCTTGAAAGTGTAAGGGGCGATCAAAAGCTTCCATTTAAGGGCGTTGCTTCAGCACACATGAAACGTAGCGCATATCCGATGCGGATGTATAAGCACCGACAAGTAGGCTGGCGATTAGTGTGGCATTCGTGTCTTCACGACGCGGGTGCGGTAAGTGCGGAAATGTGAATTACGACCGGCCGGAGTGGCCGAGCGGTTCTAGGCGCTACAGTCTGGAACCGCGCGATCGCTACGGTCGCAGGTTCGAATCCTGCCTCGGGCATGGATGTGTGTGATGTCTTTAGGTTAGTTAGGTTTAAGTAGTTCTAAGTTCTAGGGGACTGATGACCTCAGAAATTAAGTCCCATAGTACTCAGAGCCGTTTCTTTGTGAATTACGGGGACGCTCTTATCAAATGCGTCCAAACAGAACCAACGTGCTCTTATTCTTTTCTTGACTGCCGAAGGAAAAACATCGGTTGGCATCCATCGGAGAACGAAGAATGTGTATAGGGCAGCCTGTCTGTCGAATACCGTTGTGCGACAAGGGGTGCTGCTGCTTCATGATAACGCATGTCCCCATATCGAAAATGTCGTAAGGCAGTTAAGAAAGACCTTGAAGAATCGAAGATTCCTGTTGGACGAGGATGTGTAGCAGGCAATTACGGACTTCTTCATGCAGCAGGATGCGATGTTTTACCAAACTGGTATATTCAGCCTCGTACGTCGGTGGGATCATTGCCTCAATGCTCACGGCGATTTTGCTTGACTGATACATCGATCCTGGACCGTGCGGCCTTCGTACGGAAACTTTTTGATTGCACTTTACATAAAAGAACTGAGACTGTAGCATAATTTTTTTCTGGTTGTAGTGCATTCACATCTACCATTCTCTCATTCAGCATCAAAAGTTACAGTGATTACTAGAAAAAGATTTAGACAGAATACTAGAGTCTGCCATAGGTGATGGATGACGCATTCGTGAAAAATATCTGCTGAAAAACTTTGGGTGAATATTCATTCAGAAAGAATTCGTTTTGGAATTGGTACGGCTCGCGGTAGTTCGAGCTAACTGTGAGCGGGAATTATTTATTGTGTGATTTAGATGGAAGTATTTTCTTTCTCATTAGTGTAGTAATTATAATTATTCCAAGAGATGTACTATGTGATCAAAAGTATCCGGACACCCCCAAAACATAAGTTTTTCTTATTACGCGCATTGTGCCGCCACCTACTGCCAGGTACTCCATTCAGCGACCACAGTAGTCATTAGACATAGTGAGAGAGCAGAATGGGGCGCTCCGCGGAACTCACGGACTTCGAACGTGGTCAGCTGATTGGGTGTCACTCGTGTCATACGTCTGTATGCGAGTTTTCCACGCTCCTAAACATCCCTAGGCCCACTGTTTCCGATGTGATAGTGCAATGGAAACGTGAAGGGACACGTACAGCACAACAGCGTACAGGCCGACCTCGTCTGTTGACTAACAGAGACCGCCGACAGTTGAAGAGGGTTGTAATGTGTAATAGACAGACATCTATCCAGACCATCACACAGCAATTCCAAACTGCATCAAAATGCACTGCAAGTACTATGACAGTTACGCGGGAGGTGAGAAAACTTGGATCTCATGGTCGAGCGGCTGCTCATAAGCCTCACATCACGCCGGTAAATGCCAAACGACACCTCACTTGGTGTAAGGAGCGTAAACATATTTACGACTGAACAGTGGAAAAACGTTGTGTGGAGTGACGAATCACGGTGCACAACGTGACGATCTGATGCCAGTGTGTGGGTATAGCGAATGCCCATGAACGTCATCTGCCAGCGTGTGTAGTGCCAACAGTAAAATTCGGAGGCGGTGGTATTATGGTGTCGAGGTGTTTCTCATGAAGGGGACTAGCACCCCTTGTTGTTTTGCGTGGCACTATCACAGCACAGGCCTACATTGATGTTTTAAGCACCTTCTTACTTCCCACTGTTGAAGAGCAGTTCGGGGATGGCGATTGCATCTTTCAACACGATCGAGCTCCTGTTCATAATGCGCGGCCAGGAGCGGAGTGGTTAAACGACAATAACATCCCTGTAATGGACTGAACTTAGAAGAAAGATTAAGAAAAGGCAAACCTACGTTTCTAGCATTTGTAGATTTAGAGAAAGCTTTTGACAACGTTAACTGGAATACTCTCTTTCAAATTCTGAAGGTGGCATGGGTAAAATACAAGGAGCGAAAGGCTATTTACAATTTGTACAGAAACCAGATGGCTGTTATAAGAGTCGAGGGGCATGAAAGGGAAGCAGTGGTTGGGAAAGAGTGAGACAGGGTTGCAGCCTATCACCGATGTTATTCAATCTGTATATTGAGCAAGCAGTAAAGGAAACAAAACAAAACTTCGGAGTAGGTATTAAAATTCATGGAGAAGAAGTAAAAACTTTGAGGTTCGCCGATGACATTGTAATTCTGTCAGAGGCAGCAAAGGACTTAAAAGATCAGTTGAACGGAATGGATAGTCTCTTGAAAGGAGGATATAAGATGAACATCAACAAAAGCAAAACGAGGATAATGGAATGTAGTCAAATTAAATCGGGTGATGCTGAGGGAATTAGATTAGGAAATGAGACACTTAAAGTAGTAAAGGAGTTTTGCTATTTAGGGAGTAAAATAACTGATGATGGTCGAAGTAGAGAGGATATAAAATGTAGACTGGCAATGGCAAGGAAATCGTTTCTGAAGAAGAGAAATTTGTTAACATCGAGTATAGATTTAAGTGTCAGGAAGTCGGTTCTGAAAGTATTTGTATGGAGTGTAGCCATGTATGGAAGTGAAACATGGACGATAACCAGTTTAGACAAGAAGAGAATAGAAGCTTTCGAAATGTGGTGCTACAGAAGAATGCTGAAGATAAGGTGGGTAGATCACGTAACTAATGAGGAGGTATTGAATAGGATTGGGGAGAAGAGAAGTTTGTGGCACAACTTGACTAGAAGAAGGGATCGGTTGGTAGGATATGTTTTGAGGCATCAAGGGATCACAAATTTAGCATTGGAGGGCAGCGTGGAGGGTAAAAATCGCAGAGGGAGAGCAAGAGATGAATACACTAAGCAGATTCAGAAGGATGTAGGTTGCAGCATGTACTGGGAGATGAAGAAGCTTGCACAGGATAGAGTAGCATGAAGAGCTGCATCAAACCAGTCTCAGGACTGAGGACCACAACAACAACAACAACAACAACAATGGACTGGCCTGCACAGAGTCCTGCCCTGAATCCTATAGAACACCTTTTTGATGTTTTGGAACGCTGAATTCATGCCAGGCCTTACCAACCGACATCAATACCTCTCCTCAGTGCAGTACTCCGTGAAGAATGGGCTGTCATTCCCCAAGAAACCTTCGAGCACCTGATAGGACGTATGCCTACGAGAGTGGAAGCTATCATCAAGGCTAAGGGTGGACCAACAACATACTGAATTCCAGCATTACCGATGGAGGGTGCCCCAAACTTGTAAGTCATTTTCAGCCAGGTGCCCGGATACTTCTGATCACATGGTGTATTATAATGACAAATTTCAACAGCTGTAGACTTTGCGGCGGAAATGTTGGACGTGACAACGCTGTATTCTGTACTTGGCCACCTATATCTCCAAACTTGATGCACAAGGACTTCACTTCATAGAGATGTCTGTAACATGCGTATGTGCCTCCATTACCGAAATAATTGCAGAACTCAGAATTCAAATTCTAATGCTCTCGCGACGTTGGCCCCACATATGCTTGAGAATGTGTGGCGTGAAATGTATTGACGCTGAGATATTGTGTGTATGACCAAGGGAAATCTTATAATACACTTATAAAGTATCTACGAAATCTGAAATTTTTTTTCACATTCTCTGTAATTTTTGTCGATATATAGCTACGTATTATGTAGCTATAGTTGTAATCCCTATATTTTTTTAAATTGCTCTATAGTAACTGTAATAAGGAGGTTTATAAGACGCTTAAAGATGTAAGTACATGTCGCACATACTCGAATAAACTCTACACAACTGATTGTGCAGTAGCATGGCGACTAACAGAACGCATTGCATACATGAAGCTCGCTGTGAACATGAATTCTGAGTACTACTACTCGCTTTCGATTCCTGTAAGTAACAAACAGGAACAAGAAGACTGGCGCCTTTTAAGCTGCGGAATGGACAAGTACGAGGAAGTAAAACAGACCAGTTACTTGCCAGTTTCAGCAGACAGAAAATAAGGAGCTAAGATTATAGTTATTATTGATTTGTGTTAATCTGCGTATGTTATTAAAACCTGTAATGTGTTTTATCATCGCATAAATCTTTTTCCTAATTTCTCAACCACCGAGGGTAACTGTCTCATGGAGCGGGCAATTGAGCGAAATCTATCTATTGTGATATCTGCAGTTAAATTTAATTCTGGGGTTTTGTAAATTTAAATTGACTTAGTGTAGTAAAAGAAGAAAAACATAGCAATCTTAGGTACTGTTAGTTTCTTCTTCTTCTTCGCGGATGGATCACTTAGGACCACGAGTAATCAACATTTGTTGGCCTTCCTTTTCGCCCAGTATTCCTTCATAAACAACGAATGGGCTAGATTTCGTTGCGTAGACCACATACGTCGGTTCGTTTTTCTCTCTTCTTCCTCAAAACCCCGTGTATTTGTGATTTTTCTGATTTCATTTCTATCATGTAGATTTGGAGACCCTAATTCGCTCAGGTCTTTTTCCGCCTGTTTGTACCAGTTCGGTCTTGTAGTTTTGTTCTTTAAAAATGTATGGATTTTGTGCGTTAACCTGTTTGAGTCCATTCTTTCTAAATTCCCCATGAATTGGATTCTTCTCATGCGCATTGTGACTCATCTTGGAGATATTTTTATAAATTTCTGCATTGGGTTTTGAATAATGCACACCATCTTTAGTTCTTGGTCCTAGGATTTTCCTCATTATTTTACGTTCTTTCACATCTAATTCGCCGGCCGGAGTGGCCGTGCGGTTCTAGGCGCTACAGTCTGGAGCCGAGCGACCGCTACGGTCGCAGGTTCTAATCCTGCCTCGGGCATGGATGTGTGTGATGTCCTTAGGTTAGTTAGGTTTAATTAGTTCTAAGTTCTAGGCGACTGATGACCTCAGAAGTTAAGTCGCGTAGTGCTCAGAGCCATTTGAACCATTTGAACATCTAATTGTTCTTTTAGTGTTCTGTGTAGAAGGTTTAGTGTCTCAGATGAGTAGAGAGCTTCGGGTTTAATTACTGTTGTGTAGTGTCGTATTTTGCAGTTCCACGAGAGACTCTTTTTGTTGTAAATGTTTTTTGTTAACTGAAACGCCGTCTCCATTTTCTGGACTACTGTTAGGTTATTTATTACGGATGTATAATGTTACTTATAATCCGTCTTGATTGCAAATTCTTTTTTTTTTTTAATCATATGACCGGTTTCGGTTCATTCAGGACCATCTTCAGATCTGATATTTCAGTTACAGGAGATGTTGTTGTTGTGGTCTTCAGTCCTGAGACTGGTTTGATGCAGCTCTCCATGCTAATCTATCCTGTGCAAGCTCCTTCATCACCCAGTACCTACTGCAACCTACATCCTTCTGAATCTGCTTAGTGTATTCATCTCTTGGTCTCCCTCTACGATTTTTACAGGAGTAACCCGTCTAAATCCAGTATGTGACGCAGCATGTGAAAATTGCTGGATTTGGACGGGTTATTCCTGTAAGTGAAATATCGGATCTGAAGATGGTTCTGAATGAACCGAAACCGGTGATATGAATTTTAAAAAATTGCAATCAAGACAGATTATAAGTAACGTTATACAATCACTGATTGCTGCTATCCCATCAGATATTATGCCTGTTTTTGCAAATACTACGGATGTGCCAAAATAATAGTTTTTACTTAAGTGTGCACTGTTCCCCTATAAATCCACACGTTTTAACGTACTCAGAAGCCCAACTGGGATTCAAGTTAATTTCGTTCATGCCGAGTTTACTGTGTAATACTCATTTAATTGTTTAGTCTGCAAGAGGATGTAATACGTGTAGACAGCCAGTGCGACCGTTCCTCGCGCCACAGTCAATTCGTAAATGAAATGTGGATGGCAGGAGTTTTGAGAGGAGAGGTTATAGCCAGGGCAGCCAGGCTGTGTGTGTGCGTGGGCTGTGGCCGGCGGAGGAACTGCAGGCACGCTTGGCGCGACACGGCCCGGCATACCAGCCCCGCTTAGATGCTTCGGCAGACGGCATCTCGCCAGTCTGAAGGGGATTGCTAGCGGGGCGCCAATACTCTCAGCCGCGCATTTCCGGCCAGAAGATATTCGTAGCCACTGCACTGACTTTGGCTCCACAAGACAATGGAAACGCCGGCGAGCCATACTATTCCACACTACTTAACAGGTACGAACACTTAGCTACAATTGTTCAGAGATGCGTCTAAATCGCGCATATTTCGCGCCTCCAATATGTGCTTGATAGCACTGAGGTTTATGATCGGGGTGTGTGAGCGGGGAGGGGGGATGGGGAGGTGAGGGGGAAAGGGAGGGGCAAACAAAGGCTGTCACGTTTGAAAAATGTTTCTCAGCTATAAAATCATTCTAGAGTGATGGTGTGGCGGACTGTTTTCATAAGGACACTGGTCATCTACGGGTGGTACAGCGAAAAAATTAGTACACATAGGACGGTAGGTCGGCAGTGACAAACGATGGCAAATGCAATAGGGTCTCATTCATTCTATAGAAACTTCCAACACACGATAATAGCTCTAGCACTTTCCAGACGGCATCTACATTTAAATCTACATCTACAAACATACTTCGTAAGCCAACGTAGGTTCATGGCGGATGGTACTGTGTACCACTGCTAGTGATATCTTTTCCTGTTATACTTGCAAATATAGCGAAGGAAGAACGACGATCTACACTACTGGCCATTAAAATTGCTACACCAAGAAGAAATGCAGATGATAAACGGGTATTCATTGGACAAATATATTATACTAGAACTGACATGTGATTACATTTTTACGCAATTTGGGTTCATAGATCCCGAGAAATCAGTACCCAGAAAAACCACCTCTGGCCGTAATAACGGCCTTGATACGCCTGGGCATTGAGACAAACAGAGCTTGGATGGCCTGTACAGGTACAGCTACCCATGCAGCTTCAACACGATATCACAGTTCATCAAGAGTAGTGACTGGCGTATTGTGACGTGCCAGTTGCTCGGCCACCAGTTACCAGACGTTTTCAGTTGGTGAGAGATCTGGAGAATGTGCTGGCCAGGGCAGCAGTCGAACATTTTTTGTATCCAGAGGGGCCTGTACAGGACCTGCACCATGCGATCGTGCATTATCCTGCTGAAATGTAGGATTTCGCAGGGATCGAATGAAGGGTAGAGCCACGGGTCGTAACACATCTGAAATGTAACCTCCACTGTTCAAAGTGCCGTCAATGCGAACAAGAGGTGACCGAGACGTGTAACCAATGACACCGCATACCATCACGCCGGGTGATACGCCAGTATGGCGATGACGATTACACGCTTCCAATATGCGTTCACCGCGATGTCTCCAAACACGGATGCCACCATCATGATGCTGTAAACAGAGCCTGGATTCATCCAAAGAAATGACATTCTGCCACTCGTGCACCCAGGTTCGTCGTTGAGTACACCATCGCAGGCGCTCCTGTCTGTTATGCAGCGTCAAGTGTAACCGCAGCCATGGTCTCCGAGCTGATAGTCCATGCTGTTGCAAACGTCGTCGAACTGTTCGTGCAGATGGTTGTTGTCTTGCATACGTCCACAGCTGTTGACCCAGGGATCGAGACGTGGCTGCAAGATCCGTTACAGCCATACGGATAAGATGCCTGTCATCTCGATTGCTAGTGATACGAGGCCGTTGGGATCCAGCACGGCGTCCCGTATTACCATCTTGAACCCACCGATTCAATGTTATGCTAACAGTCGTTGGATCTCGACCAACGCGAGCATCAATGTCGCGATAGGATAAACTGCAATCGCGATAGGCTACAATCCGACCTTTATCAAAGTCGCAAACGTGATGGTACGCGTTTCTCCTCCTTACACGAGGCATCACAACAACGTTTCACCAGGCAACGCCGGCCAACTGCTGTTTGTTTATGAGAAATCGATTGGAAACTTTCCTCCTGTCAGCACGTTGTACGTATCGCCTGCGGCGCCCACCTTGTGTGTATGCTCTGAAAAGTTATCACAGCATCTTCTTCCTCTCGGTTAAATTTCGCGTCTGCAGCACGTCATCTTCGTGGTGTAGCAATTTTAATGGTCAGTAGTGTATATGCCTCCTTATGGGCCCTAATTTGTCGAATCTTATTTTCGTGGCCCTTACGTATGTTGGCAGCAGTGGAATCGATCGGTTGTCAGCTTCAAATGCCGGTTCTCTAAATTTTCTCAATAGTGTTTCTCTAAAAGAACGTCGCCTTCCGCCCAGAGATTCTCATTTGAGTTCCCGATGCATCTCCGTAAGACTGGTGTGTTGTTCCACCCTACCGCTAACAAATCTAGCAGCCTGCCACTGAATTGCTTCCATGTCTTCCTTTAATCCTACCTGGTACGGATCCCATACACTCGAGCAGTACTCTAGAACAGGTCGCACTAGCGTCCTATTTACTACCTCTTTACAGACGAACCACAGTGTCCTAAAATTCTCCCAATGAACCCAAGTCGACCATTCGCCTTCCCTACCACAATCCTCACATGCTCGTTCCATTCCATAACGCTTTGCAACTTAACGCCCAGATATTTAAGCTACGTGGCTTGATCAAGCATAACACTATAAATGTTGTATCCGAATATTACGTTTTGGTTTTTCTACTCATCCGCAGTAACTTACATGTCTCTACATTTAGATCTGGCTCCCATTTATTACACCAAGTAGAAATTTTTTATAAGCTATCTTGTATTATCCTATAGACGCTCAACAACGACACCTTCCCGTCCGCACAGCATAATCAGCAAACAACAGCAGATTGCTGCCCGCCCCGTCCGCAAAATCATTTATGTATATAGAGAACAACAGCGGTCCTATCATACATTCCTGTTTATAGAAATAATAATGGTCCTACCACGCTTCCCTGTGGCACCTCCTACGATACCCTTGTCTCTGATGTACACTCGCCGTTGAGGACATTCCTTATGCTCATACCTTTGTTAACAGTCTGCAGTGCGGCAAATGCTATCTGGAAATTTATAAATATGGTATCTGCCTGTTGTACTTCATCGATAGCTTGCAATACATTATGTGAGAAAAGGGCAAGCTGAGCTTCGCACGAGCGATGCTTTCTAAAACCGTGCTGATTCGTGGACATAAGCTTCTCGGTCTCAAGAAAATTTATTGCATTCGAACTAAGAACATGTTCAAGTTTTATACAGGGATTATGTTAGCGATGTTGATCTGTAATTTTTCTGGCTCGTTCTTTTAATCTTCTTATATAAAGGATCCCGACATGAACCTTGGACCTTGCCGTCGGTGTGGAAGCTTACGTGCCTCAGCAATACAGATAGCCATACCGTAGGTGCAACCACAACGGAGAGGTATCTGTTGAGAGGCCAGATAAACATGTGGTTCCTGAAGATGGACAGCAGCCTTTACAGTAGTTGATGGGGCAACAGTCTAGATGATTGACTGATCTGGTCTTGTAACATCAACTAAAACGGCTCTGCTGTGCTCGCACTGCGAACGGCTGAAAGCACGAGGAAAACTACATGCATAATTTTGTATGATTAAATGATGATGGGTAAAATAATCCGAAGGCAAAAACAGTCCCCATTCGGATCTCCGGGCGGGGGATACTCCGGAGGACATCATTATCAGGAGTAAAAACCTGTCGTTCTACGAATCAGAGCGTGGATTGTCAGATGTCCGCAGCTCGTGGTGGTGCGGTAGCGTTCTCGCTTCCCGCACCCGGGTTCCCGGGTTCGATTCCCGGCGGGGTCAGGGATTTTCTCTGCCTCGTGATGACTGGGTGTTGTGTGATGTCCTTAGGTTAGTTAGGTTTAAGTAGTTTTATGTTCTAGGGGACTGATGACCATAGATGTTAAGTCCCATAGTGCTCAGAGCCATTTGAACCATTTTGATTGTCAGATACCTTAATCGGGCAGGTAGGTTAAAAAATTTAAAAAGAAAAATGGACAGGTTAAAGTTAGATATAGTGAGAATTAATGAATCTCGGTGGCAGGAGGAACAGGAGTTCTGGACAGGTGCATACAAGGTTATAAATGCAAAATCAAACAGAGTTAATGCAGGAGTAGGTTTAATAATGAATAGAAATAGGAATGTGGATAAACTACTGCGAACAGCATAGTGAATGTATTATTGTAGCCAAGATAGACACGAAGCTTGCACCCACCACAGTAGTAGAAGTTCTGCAGCCGATGAAGAGATTCAAGAAATGTTCGATGAGATAAAAGAAATTATTCAGATAATTAAGGGAGAAGAAAATTTAATAGTCGTGTGGGACTGGAATTCGATAGTAGGAAAAGGAAGAGAAGGAAAAGTCGTAGGTGAATGTGGACTGGGAGAACGGAATGAAGGAGGAAGCCGCCTGGTAAACTTTTACACAGAATATAATTTAATCACAGCTAACACTTGGTTTAGAAATCATGAAAGAAGGTTGTATATGTGGAAGACACCTGGAGCACCGGAAGGTTTCAGACTGATTATATAACGGCTAGACAGAGATTTAGGAACCAGGTTGTCAATTGTAAGGCATTTCCAGGGCCAGATGTGGACTCTGACGACAATTTATTGTTATGAATTGTAGATTAAAACTGAAGAAACTGCAAAACTTAAGGAAATAGGACCTGGATAAACTGAAAGAACCAGAGGTTGTAGAGAGTTTCAGAGGGAGCATTAGGGAGCGATTGAGAAGAACAGGGGAAAAGAATACAGCAGAAGAAGAATGGGTAGCTTTGAGAGATAAAATAGTGAAGGAAGCAGAGGATAAAGTAGATAATAAGATCAGGAATAGTGGAAATCCTTGGGTAACACAAGAGATATTTAATTTAACTAATGAAAGGAGAAAATATAAAAATGAAGTAAATGAAGCAACCGAAAGGAAATACAAACGTCTCGAAAGTGAGATCGCAGGAGGTGCAAAATGGATAAGCAGGAATGGCTGAGGACAAATGTAAGAATGTAGAAGGATATATCACTAAGATTAAAATAGATGCCGCCTACAGGAAAATTAAAGAGACTTTTGGAGAAAAAAGAACCACCTGTATGAATATCAGGAGCTCAGATGGAAAACCAGTCCTAAACAAAGAAGGGAAAGCAGAAAGTTAGAAGTATTTTATAGACGATCGATACAATGGAGATGTACTTGAAGGCTATATTATGGAAATGTAAGAGAACGTAGATGAAGATGAGATGGGAGATATGACACTGCGAGAAGCACTGAAACGGTTAAGTCGAAACAAGGAACCTGAATAGACAACATTCTGTTAGAACAACTTATAGCCTTGGGAGAGCCAGCCATGACAAAACTCTTCCATCTGGCAAGGAAGATGTTTGAGACAGGTGAAATACCATCGGACTTCAAAAATAATATAATAGTAACAATTTCGAAGAAAGCAGGTGCTGATAGGTATGAAAATTACCTAACTATCAGTCTGGTAAGTCGCGGTTGCAAAATACTAAGACGAATTCTTTACAGACGAATGGAAGAGCTAGTAGAAGCCGACTTCGGGGAAGATCAGTTTGGATTCTCAAGAAGTTTAGGAACATGCGAGGCAATACTAACTCTACGACTCTCATAGAAGAAAGGTTAAGGAATGGCAAACCTACGTGTATGGCATTTGCAGAATTAATTAAAGCTTTTGACAATGTTAACTGGAATACTCTCTTTCAAATTCTAGAGGTGGCAGGGGTAAAATACAGGGAGCGAAAGCCTATTTACATTTGTACACAAACCAGACTGCAGTTATAAGAGTCGAGGGGAAGGAATGGGAAGTAATGCTTGAGAAGGGAGGGAGACTGGATTGTTGCCTATCCCCGATGTTATTCAATGCCGCGCGGAGTGGCTGCGCGGTCTCAGGCACGCTGCCACGGTAGCTCGGCGTGCTCGGTCAGAGGGTTAGACGCCCTCTGTAATAAAAAAAAAACTGATTGAATGGACCAACGCTGAACTTCAACGAGTGTAATGGGACGTCCGCCCCGAACAAACGCAACGACCAAAACCGAACAAAATGAGAATAAAAAAAAGGCGCATGTCACGGATTGCGCAGCCCCTCCCGCCGGAGGTTCGAGTCCTCCCTCAGGCATTGGTGTGTGTGTTGTTCTTAGCGTAAGTTAGTTTAAGTAGTGTGTAAGTCTAGGGACCGATGACCTCAGTAGTTTGGTCCCTTAGGAATTCACACATATTTGAACATTTTTTTGTTATTCAATCTGTCTATTGAGCATGCAGTAAAGAAAACAAAAGAAAACTTGGAGTAGGAATAAAAGTCTAGGGAGAAGAAATAAACACTTCGTTGCTTGCCGATGACATTGTAATTCTGTCAGAGACAGTAAAGAACTTGAAAGAGCAGTTGAACGAAATGGACATTGTCTTGAAAGGAAGGTAAAAGATGAACATCAACAAAAGCAAAACGTAGGTAATGGAATGTAGTCGAATTAAATCAGGTGATGGTGAGAGGATTAGATTAGGAAATAAGACACTTAAAGCAGGAGATGAGCTTAGCCATTTGGGAAGCCAAATAACTGATGATGGTGGACGTAGAGAGGATATAAAATGTATAGTGGCGATGACAAGAAAAGCGTTTCTGAAGGAGAGAAATTTGTTAACATTAAGTATAAATTTAAGTGTCAGCAAGTCTTTTCTGAAAGTATTTGTATGGAGTGTAGCCATGTATGGAAGTAAAACATGGATGATAAATAGTTTACACAAGAAGAGAATAGAAGCTTTTGAAATGTAGCGCTACAGAAGAATATTGAAGATTAGATGGGTAGATCATATAACTAATGTGCTGGTACTGAATAGAATTGGAGAGATGAGGAATTTGTGGTACAACTTGGCTAGAAGAAGGAATCGGTTGGTAGCATACATTCTGAGGCATCAAAGGATCGCCAGTTTAGTACCGAAGGGAAGCATGGAGGGTAAAAGTCGTAGAGGGAGACCAAGAGACGAATACAGGACGCAGATACAGAAGGATGTAGGTTCCAGTAGTTACTAGGAGATGAAGAAGCACAGGATAGAGCAGCATGGAGAGTCGCATCAAACCAGTCTCTGGACTGAAGACCTTAGCAAGAACGACGTATACAGGAGTTACCAGCGCTGGTTTCCAGTCACTTGCGTTGTCATCAGGGCGTGTACCTGTACGTACTGCGATTCGTCAATCCAGATAGTTCTTGTTCGCGCGCCCGGGAGTCCTTTGCCGGCGCCCTTGTGTTCATCCTACTCCCTATACCCTATGACTTTCGGCAAGCAGAGGTACACGTCTGGTACATTGGATTCTGACTCTGGTAGTTACCGTGGTCGAGCACTGATTTGTCGGGTGTTGCGCTGCAGTGAGGCAGTTGCCTTGGTTGTAACAATCCACAACAGCCGTCGGCGAGCGCTGTCATCATCTTATTGCCCTCAGCATTTGGCTTTGACGGCGGGAGTTTTCCCCGAATTGAGATGTTCACGAACTACGCTTAAACGATGGCTAGTGCCTACATGATTCCAGAGATAAAACGTCATATCGGCTCAGTTTGTTACACATTTAGGAATTCCTTGCAGACAGAACTTATGTCGATAGAAACGAAAAAAATCGAAAAATGTAAAGTTAGTATCAGCAGTACCGCAAGAAAGTGTGATAGGACCCTCAATGTTTACGAGCAGTTAACGTGGATCATAATTCACAATCTCAGGTTTCCCTGCTAACGGCTTCCAGGGTCAACAAAAATTTGATTTTCAATATTTCACATAATTACTGACCAAATTTAAAATGCTGTTATAATCTACTCATCAAAAGGCATAATCTAATGTTAAACGTTGAGTACAGTAGGACAAGTACTATTAAGAGTGTACACTGAGACGACTATAGTCATGGGATACCACCCAATATCTGTCGGACTTCTTTTTGCCAGGGATAGTGCAGCAGCCCGACGTGGCATGAACTCAACAAGTCGTTCGAAGTACCCTACAGAAATATTGAGCCATGCTGCTTCTATGTTGTTGTTGTTGTGGTCTTCAGTCCTGAGACTGGTTTGATGCAGCTCTCCATGCTACTCTATCCTATGCCAGCTTCTTCATCTCCCTGTACCTACTGCAACCTACATCCTTCTGAATCTGCTTAGTGTATTCATCTCTTGGTCTCCCTCTACGATTTTTACCCTCCACGCTGCCCTCCAATACTAAATTGGTGATCCCTTGATGCCTCAGAACATGTCCTACCAACCGATCCCTTCTTCTGGTCAAGTTGTGCCACTAACTTCTCTTCTCCCCAGTCCTATTCAATACTTCCTCATTAGTTATGTGATCTACCCATCTAATCTTCAGCATTCTTCTGTAGCACCACATTTCTATAGACGCCCATAAGTTCGAAAATGTTGCCGATGCAGGATTTTGTGCACGAACTGACATATTATGTCCCATATATACTCGTATTCGATGGGATTCGTGTCGGGCGATCTGGGTGGTTAAATCATTCGATAGAACTGTCCAGAATGTTATTCAAATCAATCACGAACAACTGTGGCTCGATGACATGGCGCATCGTCAACCATAAGAATTCCATCTCTGTTTGGGAACTTGAAGTCTATCAATGGCTCCAAATGGTCTCCAAGTAGCCGAAAAAAATCATTTCCTGCCAATGATCGGTTCAGTTGGACCAGAGGACCTACTCCATTCCATATAAACACAACCAACACTATTATGGAGCCACTACGGACTCGGACAGTGCCTTGTTGACAACTTGGGTCCATGGTACAAATAGTTTTCTGTTGAGGGCCACCGGAGGTCTATAGCTTCGTGGGATTTGAGCCACACTCGAATCCTAACATCACCTCTTACCAACGGAAATCCGGACTCATCTGACCAGGCCGTGATATTCTAGTCTTCCAGCATCCAACCGATATGGACACGAGCCCAGAGAGAGGCTACAGGTGATGATGTGCTTTTGGCAAAGGCACTCTCACAAGGGAACCTCCCCATCGCACCCCCCTCAGATTTAGCTATAAGTTGGAACAGTGGATAGGCCTTGAAAAACTGAACACAGATCAATCGAGAAAACAGGAAGAAGTTGTGTGGAACTATGAAAAAAATTAGCAAAATATACGAACTGAGTAGTCCACGTGCAACATATGCAACTTCAATGGTAACGTACAGACAGGAGCGCCGTGGTCTTGTGGTTAGCATGAATAGCTGCGGAATAAGAGGTCCACGGTTCAAGTCCTCCCCCGAGTGAAAAATTTACTTTCTTTATTTTCGCAAAGTTATGATCTGTCCGTTCGTTCATTGACGTCTCTGTTCACTGTAATAAGTTTAGTGTCTGTGTTTTGCGACCGCACCGCAAAACCGTGCGATTAGTAGACGAAAGGACGTGTTTCTCCAATGGGAACTGAAAACATTTCATCGCAAGGTCATAGATCAACCGATTCCTCCACAGGAAAACACGTCTGATATATTCTATACGATACTGTTGACGGCATGTGCGTCACATGACAGTAATATGTTGTCGATCCTCCTAACTTGCACACTTGGCGAATGGGTAAAATGATTCTTCTACCTTGCCCGATTTAGGTTTTCTTGTGGATGTGATTATCACTCCCAAAAAAGTGATCGCATCGGACGGACAGACGGACAGATAATAATTGTCTGAAAACAAAAAATTAAAATTTTCAGCCGCGGGAAGACTTGAACCGTGGACCTCAAATTCCGCAGCTACTCACGCTAACCACAAGACCACGGCGCTCCTGGCTGCATGTCACCCTTGAAGTTGCATATGTTGCACGTGGACTACTCAGTTCGTATATTTTGCTAATTTTTTTCATAGTTCCACACAACTTCTTCCTGTTTTCTCAATTGATCTGTGTTCAGTTTTTCAAGGCCTATCCACTCTGCCAACTTATAACTAAATCTGAGGGGGGTGCGATGGGGAGGTTCCCTTGTCAGCAATCGTCTGCTGCCATGGTCCATTAACGCCAAATTTCACAGCACTATCTCAACGGATACGTTCGCCGTACGTCACACGTTGATTTCTGCTGTAATTTCGCGCAAGGTTGCTTGTCTGTTAGCACAGACAACTCCAGGCAAACGCTGCTTCTCTCGGTCGTTAAGTAAAGGCCATAGGCCACTGCGTTGTCTATGGCCCCAGTTAATGATTGATATCTGGTATTCTGGGCACACTCTTGACTATGTGGATCGCGGAATAATAAATTCCCTGACGATTTCCGAAATGGGATGACTCATGCGTCTAGCTCTTAAGAACAATATTGCGTTCGAGGTCTGCTAATACTCTCCGAGCGGCCATAATCATGTCGGAAACCTTCTACACATGAATCACCTGAGTACCAATGCAGTATCGTTACACACCTTGTGTACGCGAAATTACCGCAATTTTTGTATGTGCGTAATGGTAGTCTATGTCTTCAGGCAGCGTATCTGACTGCGCGTAAATTACCCAGACTCTGCGAATGGCAGCACTTAGTTCAAAATGGTTCAAATGGCCCTGAGCACTATGGGACTTAACATCTGAGGTCATCAGTCCCACAGAGCTTAGACTAATTAAATCTAACTAACATAAGGACACCACACTCATCCATGCCCAAGGCAGGATTGGAACCTGCGACCGTAGCAGTCGCGCGGTTCCGGACTAAAGTGCCGCTCGGCCACAACAGCCGGCGAGCACTTAGTGACTTGCAACAACTTTACATATGATTTCAAGCCTTTCCGAAATTTCTTCTCTACAAAATGATGCAAGAAAAGAAAGGTTTTTTGCTCACTATCTTTTCCCTAATGTTGGAACACGTGAGGCAATACTAACCTTACGACTTATCTTAGAAGAAAGATTAAGAAAAGGCAAACCTACGTTTCTAGCATTTGTAGACTTAGAGAAAGCTTTTGACAACGTTAACTGGAATACCCTCTTTCAAATTCTAAAGGTGGCAGGGGTAAAATACCAGGAGCGAAAGGCTATTTACAATTTGTACAGAAACCACATGGCAGTTATAAGAGTGGAGGGACATGAAAGGGAAGCAGTGGTTGGGAAGGGAGTAAGACAGGGTTGTAGCCTCTCCCCGATGTTATTCAATCTGTATATTGAGCAAGCAGTAAAGGAAACAAAAGAAAAATTCGGAGTAGGTATTAAAATTCATGGAGAAGAAGTAAAAACTTTGAGGTTCGCCGATGACATTGTAATTCTGTCAGAGACAGCAAAGGACTTGGAAGAGCAGTTGAACGGAATGGACAGTGTCTTGAAAGGAGGATATAAGATGAACATCAACAAAAGCAAAGCGAGGATAATGGAATGTAGTCAAATTAAATCGGGTGATGCTGAGGGGATTAGATTAGGAAATGAGACACTTAAAGTAGTAAAGGAGTTTTGCTATTTAGGGAGTAAAATAACTGATGATGGTCGAAGTAGAGAGGATATAAAATGTAGACTGGCAATGGCAAGGAAATCGTTTCTGAAGAAGAGAAATTTGTTAACATCGAGTATAGATTTAAGTGTCAGGAAGTCGTTTCTGAAAGTATTTGTATGGAGTGTAGCCATGTATGGAAGTGAAACATGGACGATAAATAATTTGGACAAGAAGAGAATAGAAGCTTTTGAAATGTGGTGCTACAGAAGAATGCTGAAGATAAGGTGGGTAGATCACGTAACTAATGAGGAGGTATTGAATAGGATTGGGGAGAAGAGAAGTTTGTGGCACAACTTGACTAGAAGAAGGGATCGGTTGGTAGGACATGTTTTGAGGCATCAAGGGATCACAAATTTAGCATTGGAGGGCAGCGTGGAGGGTAAAAATCGTAGAGGGAGACCAAGAGATCAATACACTAAGCAGATTCAGAAGGATGTAGGTTGTACTAGGTACTGGGAGATGAAGAGGCTTGCACAGGATAGAGTGGCATGGAGAGCTGCATCAAACCAGTCTCAGGACTGAAGACCACAACAACAACAACATCTTTTCCCTATTCATGCTGTAAAAATGCCGCTTTAGGCATGACGTATTAATCTATTACTTATTTGCTACGTATCTATTCATAACTGAATGTACTAGAAAAATTATATGAGAGTCAGGAGGTATGACGTCACAAACAATGAGTTGCACGAAAAACTAGCTGTCTCTGAAAACGGTGCGCAAATTACCCAGACCATGCCCATCCAGTGTTGAATAATGAGAGCACTTAGCGACTTCGAAGTCCGCAGCTCATGGACTAGTGGTTAGCGCTGCTGCCTCTGGATCACGGGGTCCTGGGTTGGATTCCATGCCGGGTGGGGGTTTTTATCCGCCCAGGGACTGGGTGTTTGTGCTGTTCTCATCATTTCATCGCTATTCGGAAAAATAGCGAGACTGGACTGTGAAATAATTGGGATCTTGTACGGGCGCTGATAATAGTGTCGTTGAGCGTCCCGCAAACCAAACACCATCATCATCACCAACTTCCAATAAACTTTAAGCATTATTTTAAAGTATTTCTCGCTTCCATGCTTAATACTTAATATATTATCTCATTTTTGAAATAATCAGAAGTCTTAAGCTGTTTTATTTAAAGATTCGGGGGTACACTGGTGTATAACTAATGCAGTGGATACTGTCGGAAACTCCATAAGGTACAAATGTAGCAAATTACAGGAAGCACAGCACAGGATCGATGTTTGTTGCAGTGGCTAGCGGATAACCCGGGACGTACACTACTGGCCATTAAAGTTGCTACACCACGAAGATGACGTGCTACAGACGCGAAATTTAACCGACAGGAACAAGATGCTGCGATATGCAAATGATTAACTGTTGAGAGGATTCACACAAGGTTGGTGCCAGTGGCCACACCTACAATGTGCTGACATGACGAAAGTTTCCAACCGATTTCTCATACATAAACAGCAGTTGACCGGCGTTGCCTGGTAAAACGTTGTGATGCCTCGTGTAAGGAAGAGAAATGCGTACCATCACGTTTCCGACTTTGATAAAGGTCGGACTGTAGCCTATCGCGATTTCGGTTAATCGTATCGCGACATTGATGCTCGTGTTGCTCGAGATCCAATGACTGTTAGCAGAATATGCAATCGGTGTGTTCAGGAGGGTAATGCGGAACGCCGTGCTGGATCCCAACGGCCTCGTATCACTAGCAGTCGAGATGACAGGCATCTTATTCGCATGGCTGTAACGGATCGTGCAGCCACGTCTCGATCCCTGAGTCAACAGATGGGGACGTTTGCAAGACAACAACCATTTGCACGTACAGTTCGTTTGCAGCATCATGGACTATCAGCTCTGAGACCTTGGCTGCGGTTACTCTTGACGCTGCATCACAGACAGGAGCGCCTGCGATGGTGTACTCAACGACGAACCTGGGTGCACGAATGGCAAAACTTCATATTTTCGGATGAATCCAGGTTCTGTTTAGAGCATCATGATGGTCGCATCCGTGTTGGGCGACGTCGCGTTGAACGCACTTTGGAAGCGTGCATTCGTCATCGCCATACTGACATATCACCCGGCGTGATGGTATGGGGTGTCAATGGTTACACGTCTCGGTCACCTCTTGTTCACATTGACGGCACTTTGAACAGTGGACGTTACATTTCAGATGTGTTACGACCCGTGGCTCTACCCTTCATTCGATCCCTGCGAAACCCTACATTTCAGCAGGATAATGCACGACCGCATGTTGCAGGTCCTGTACGGGCCTTTCTGGAAACAGAAAACGTTCGACTGATGCCCTGGCCAGCACATCCTCCAGATCTCTCACCAATTGAAAACGTCTGGTCAATGGTGGCCGAGCAACTGGCTCGTCACAATACGCGTCACTACTCTTGATGAACTGTGGTATCGTGTTGAAGCTGCATGGGCATCTATCTGTACCTGTACACGCCATCCAATCTCTGTTTGACTCAATTCCCAGGCGTATCAAGGCCGTTATTACGGCCAGAGGTGGTTGTTCTGGGTACTGATTTCACAGGATCTATGCACCCAAATTGCACGAAAACGCAATCACATGTCGGTTCTAGTATAATATATTTGTCCAATGAATACATCTACATCTACACCTACATTTATACTCCGCAAGCCACCCAACGGTGTGTGGCGGAGGGCACTTTACGTGCCACTGTCATTACCTCCTTTTCCTGTTCCAGTCGCGTATGGTTCGCGGGAAGAACGACTGTCTGAAAGCCTCCGTGCGCGCTCGAATCTCTCTAATTTTACATTCGTGATCTCCTCGGGAGGTATAAGTAGGGGGAAGCAATATATTCGATACCTCATCCAGAAACGCACCCTCTCGAAACCTGGCGAGCAAGCTACACCGCGATGCAGAGCGCCTCTCTTGCAGAGTCTGCCACTTGACTTTGTTAAACATCTCCGTAACGCTATCACGGTTACCAAATAACCCTGTGACGAAACGCGCCGCTCTTCTTTGGATCTTCTCTATCTCCTCCGTCAACCCGATCTGGTACGGATCCCACACTGATGAGTAATACTCAAGTATAGGTCGAACGAGTGTTTTCTAAGCCACCTCCTTTGTTGATGGACTACATTTTCTAAGCACTCTCCCAATGAATCTCAACCTGGTACCCGCCTTACCAACAATTAATTTTATATGATCATTCCACTTCAAATCGTTCCGCACGCAGATATTTTACAGAAGTAACTGCTACCAATGTTTGTTCCGCTATCATATAATCATACAATAAAGGATCCTTCTTTCTATGTATTCGCAATACATTACATTTGTCTATGTTAAGGGTCAGTTGCCACTCCCTGCACCAAGTGCCTATCCGCTGCAGATCTTCCTGTATTTCGCTACAATTTTCTAATGCTGCAACTTCTCTGCATACTACAGCATCATCCGCGAAAAGCCGCATGGAACTTCCGACACTATCTACTAGGTCATTTATATATATTGTGAAAAGCAATGGTCCCGCCCGCATCTCGTGGTCGTGCGGTAGCGTTCTCGCTTCCCACGCCCGGGTTCCCGGGTTCGATTCCCGGCGGGGTCAGGGATTTTCCCTGCCTCGTGATGGCTGGGTGTTGTGTGCTGTCCTTAGGTTAGTTCGGTTTAAGTAGTTCTAAGTTCTAGGGGACTGATGACCGTAGCAGTTAAGTCCCATAGTGCTCAGAGCCAAGCAATGGTCCCATAACACTCCCCTGTGGCACGCCAGAGGTTACTTTAACGTCTGTAGACGTCTCTCCATTGATAACAACATGCTGTGTTCTGTTTGCTAAAAACTCTTCAATCCAGCCATACAGCTGGTCTGATATTCCGTAGGCTCTTACTTTGTTTATCAGGCGACAGTGCGGAACTGTATCGAACGCCTTCCGGAAGTCAAGAAAAATAGCATCTACCTGGGAGCCTGTATCTAATATTTTTTGGGTCTCATGAACAAATAAAGCGAGTTGGGTCTCACACGATCGCTGTTTCCGGAATCCATGTTGATTCCTACATAGTAGATTCTGGGTTTCCAAAAACGACATGATACTCGAGCAAAAAACATGTTCTAAAATTCTAAAACAGATCGACGTCAGAGATATAGGTCTATAGTTTTGCGCATCTGCTCGACGACCCTTCTTGAAGACTGGGACTACCTGCACTCTTTTCCAATCGTTTGGAACCTTCCGTTCCTCTAGAGACTTGCGTTTATCATCTGCATTTCTTCTTGGTGTAGCAATTTTAATGGCCAGTAGTGTAATAAAATGTATAATAAAAGCCTTCATACAAATCAAACCTGTTGAGTTCTGGTTTTGGATATACACTCCTGGAAATGGAAAAAAGAACACATTGACACCGGTGTGTCAGACCCACCATATTTGCTCCGGACACTGCGAGAGGGCTGTACAAGCAATGATCACACGCACGGCACAGCGGACACACCAGGAACCGCGGTGTTGGCCGTCGAATGGCGCTAGCTGCGCAGCATTTGTGCACCGCCGCCGTCAGTGTCAGCCAGTTTGCCGTGGCATACGGAGCTCCATCGCAGTCTTTAACACTGGTAGCATGCCGCGACAGCGTGGACGTGAACCGTATGTGCAGTTGACGGACTTTGAGCGAGGGCGTATAGTGGGCATGCGGGAGGCCGGGTGGACGTACCGCCGAATTGCTCAACACGTGGGGCGTGAGGTCTCCACAGTACGTCGATGTTGTCGCCAGTGGTCGGCGGAAGGTGCACGTGCCCGTCGACCTGGGACCGGACCGCAGCGACGCACGGATGCACGCCAAGACCGTAGGATCCTACGGAGTGCCGTAGGGGACCGCACCGCCACTTCCCAGCAAATTAGGGACACTGTTGCTCCTGGGGTATCGGCGAGGACCATTCGCAACCGTCTCCATGAAGCTGGGCTACGGTCCCGCACACCGTTAGGCCGTCTTCCGCTCACGCCCCAACATCGTGCAGCCCGCCTCCAGTGGTGTCGCGACAGGCGTGAATGGAGGGACGAATGGAGACGTGTCGTCTTCAGCGATGAGAGTCGCTTCTGCCTTGGTGCCAATGATGGTCGTATGCGTGTTTGGCGCCGTGCAGGTGAGCGCCACAATCAGGACTGCATACGACCGAGGCACACAGGGCCAACACCCGGCATCACGGTGTGGGAAGCGATCTCCTACACTGGCCGTACACCACTGGTGATCGTCGAGGGGACACTGAATAGTGCACGGTACATCCAAACCGTCATTGAACCCATCGTTCTACCATTCTTAGACCGGCAAGGGAACTTGCTGTTCCAACAGGACAATGCACGTCCGCATGTATCCCGTGCCACCCAACGTGCTCTAGAAGGTGTAAGTCAACTACCCTGGCCAGCAAGATCTCCGGATCTGTCCCCCATTGAGCATGTTTGGGACTGGATGAAGCGTCGTCTCACGCGGTCTGCACGTCCAGCACGAACGCTGGTCCAACTGAGGCGCCAGGTGGAAATGGCATGGCAAGCCGTTCCACAGGACTACATCCAGCATCTCTACGATCGTCTCCATGGGAGAATAGCAGCCTGCATTGCTGCGAAAGGTGGATATACACTGTACTAGTGCCGACATTGTGCATGCTCTGTTGCCTGTGTCTATGTGCCTGTGGTTCTGTCAGTGTGATCATGTGATGTATCTGACCCCAGGAATGTGTCAATAAAGTTTCCCCTTCCTGGGACAATGAATTCACGGTGTTCTTATTTCAATTTCCAGGAGTGTAGATAGAACTATTCGACTGGCGTAACAACGAGCTGGGGGTTCATAGACTGCTAGAAGCTGAAGACTAGCGACGAGGTAATTTAAAAGCTAACTGATCCCTCGCAAGTATTATAATTTCTGAGAGACTTACAGATCACTGGCATAATTTGAATTTACGTTTGCGTATTGTGAGTACGTCGTCAGGGTCATGACGACAGCTCACGATTCGAGTTGGGGGTGGAAGCACTCGCTGGAGGGCAATGGCTCGCGAGCCACACTTTTACGAGACTTGCTCTCTACAGATTCTGTGTTTCACTCACCAGAAGGTGAGGTCACAGGTGTCTGGATGTGAGTCGTCGTCGTTTCAGAAGTTGGCCGTGAAGCAGCAGGGAGGCTCGCAGAGGGCTGAAGCGTTGCACAGAGGCTGCGCTCCCCGGAGTCACTTTGGCGACAAATGGCGAGCGTGCGGGCCATTAGGGGGGCGCTCAGTTATTGAACACAGGCGGCCGCTGCGTCTGTGAGCCGGGCCTGCCACTTGCAGCAGCCTCGTGCATTACGTTTGCTGTCGCGCTGTTCCCGTCGACGCAAACGTAACGCGCTTACCCGTCGGAGACAGCCGCGCACTGCAGGGGCAGAGACTGGTACATGGTACACAAGTGCTTGGTTCGAACCCTTGCACTAAAGCAATGTATCGGCACCGAAATTGGGTTGCCGGGAAGGAGAGGTGGCGGTTCACAGTGTCGCACACACAGCGAGGGAACACTGCTGGTGTTGCGTGTGCCCCCTGAGAAGCAAATTTTGGCTTCTCCTGTATTTTTTCCACCATATAGCTATTCACCTTGAAAATGACGGCACGGTTATTAGCCGAAATGTGGGAAGAAGAAATAATGCTGTTTATTTGTGTATCACTGTTCTAACAACCCTACCACAATAAAGGTCAAAATTTAATAATGATTGTGGTGTTGCTCACGCTGCTAAATACTGCATTTTCGGGCAACAACAAAGTTATTATGTGGCAGGTGTCATTAGAGCACAGTTGACAAAGTCATTTTATGTGATAATGAATAAACTAGGCACTCATCTTTTCATGTTTCCCACTCTGGTCTCGTAAAATCATGGCTCAATCGTCGAAAATCTAGGTGGTGATGATTCCAAGCTCGGATGCAAAGAGGCCTAGGTTTTATTTATTTATTTATTTATTTATTTATTGTTCCGTGGGACCACATTTAGGAGAAGTCTCCATGGTCATGGAACGAGTCAATACATGAAATTATAACACGATTGTAGAAACAGATGAAATGAAATATAAGAAACATATTCAGGCGACAAGTCGTTAGTTTAAATAAAGAAAATCAAGAATGTAACACTGAAATTTGCTTAATTTTTTAGCTCTTCCAGGAGCTCCTCGACAGAATAGGAGTGAGCCATGAGGAAACTCTTCAGTTTAGACTTAAAAGTGTTTGGGCTACTGCTAAGATTTTTGAGTTCTTGTGGTAGCGTATTGAAAATGGATGCAGCAGAATACTGCACTCCTTTCTGCACAAGAGTCAAGGAAGTGCATTCCACATGCAGATTTGATTTCTGCCTAGTATTAACTGAGTGAAAGCTGCTAACTCTTGGGAATAAGCTAATATTGCTAACAACAAACGACATTAAAGAAAATACATACTGTGAGGGCAATGTCAAAATTCCCAGACTATTGAATAGGGGTCGACAAGAGGTTTTCGAACTTACACCATACATAGCTCGAACAGCCCGTTTTTGAGCCAAAAATACCCTTTTTGAATCAGAAGAATTACCCCAAAAAATAATACCATATGACATAAGCGTATGAAAATATGCGAAGTATACTACTTTTCGTGTTGAAATGTCACTTATTTCAGATACTGTTCTAATGGTAAATAAAGCGGCATTTAGTTTCTGAACAAGATCCTGAACATGGGCTTTCCACAACAGCTTACTATCTATCCGTACGCCTAGGAACTTGAACTGTTCCGTCTCGCTTATAACATGCCCATTCTGTCTGATTAAAATGTCAGTTCTTGTTGAATTGTGAGTTAGAAACTGTAAAAACTGAGTCTTACTGTGATTTAGCATCAAATTATTTTCCACAAGCCACGAACTTATATCATGAACTACATTATTTGATAATGTTTCAATATTACACACAAGATCCTTCACTACCAAGGTGGTGTCATCAGCAAACAGAAATATTTTTGAATCACCTGTAATACTAGAAGGCATATTCTGCTGCATTCAAAAGTTTTATAGATGTGTTTCACAAACCATTCTTGAAGATTAAACCTTTGAAATTTAGCACAATGGTGATGTAAAAAAAGTAAGCAGCACTCCAAATTTAAGTTACACTTCCTTTCTATTGCTTTTGTTGCAATATCACGTAACACACAAAACATCACTTCACAATACAAAACATACTTGAAAACATCTTCCGCACTGTTAAAGTTCACATTTTATAAGCTGACTACAATATGCGTCTTTCCAACATGAGGTCCAAGACTCGACTTTCTCAAGGTCCGACTCTAACTAATAATCGCTTACGCGCCCAAAAATCAGAGTTACAAGTACGTCAAAGATCATAGTGACAAAAGAAAGAATACACATAAGAATAATATCATTGCAATACAAACATATCTATGTATCGAAGTACCTCTTCATTAATGAAATCAAACCTGAATGTTGTCTCAGAAATACACTCCTGGAAATTGAAATAAGAACACCGTGAATTCATTGTCCCAGGAAGGGGAAACTTTATTGACACATTCCTGGGGTCAGATACATCACATGATCACACTGACAGAACCACAGGCACATAGACACAGGCAACAGAGCATGCACAATGTCGGCACTAGTACAGTGTATATCCACCTTTCGCAGAAATGCAGGCTGCTATTCTCCCATGGAGACGATCGTAGAGATGCTGGATGTAGTCCTGTGGAACGGCTTGCCATGCCATTTCCACCTCGCGCCTCAGTTGGACCAGCGTTCGTGCTGGACGTGCAGACCGCGTGAGACGACGCTTCATCCAGTCCCAAACATGCTCAATGGGGGACAGATCCGGAGATCTTGCTGGCCAGGGTAGTTGACTTACACCTTCTAGAGCACGTTGGGTGGCACGGGATACATGCGGACGTGCATTGTCCTGTTGGAACAGCAAGTTCCCTCGCCGGTCTAGGAATGGTAGAACGATGGGTTCGATGACGGTTTGGATGTACCGTGCACTATTCAGTGTCCCCTCGACGATCACCAGTGGTGTACGGCCAGTGTAGGAGATCGCTCCCCACACCATGATGCCGGGTGTTGGCCCTGTGTGCCTCGGTCGTATGCAGTCCTGATTGTGGCGCTCACCTGCACGGCGCCAAACACGCATACGACCATCATTGGCACCAAGGCAGAAGCGACTCTCATCGCTGAAGACGACACATCTCCATTCGTCCCTCCATTCACGCCTGTCGCGACACCACTGGAGGCGGGCTGCACGATGTTGGGGCGTGAGCGGAAGACGGCCTAACGGTGTGCGGGACCGTAGCCCAGCTTCATGGAGACGGTTGCGAATGGTCCTCGCCGATACCCCAGGAGCAACAGTGTCCCTAATTTGCTGGGAAGTGGCGGTGCGGTCCCCTACGGCACTGCGTAGGATCCTACGGTCTTGGCGTGCATACGTGCGTCGCTGCGGTCCGGTCCCAGGTCGACGGGCACGTGCACCTTCCGCCGACCACTGGCGACAACATCGATGTACTGTGGAGACCTCACGCCTCCACGTGTTGAGCAATTCGGCGGTACGTCCACCCGGCCTCCCGCATGCCCACTATACGCCCTCGCTCAAAGTCCGTCATCTGCACATACGGTTCACGTCCACGCTGTCGCGGCATGCTACCAGTGTTAAAGACTGCGATGGAGCTCCGTATGCCACGGCAAACTGGCTGCCACTGACGGCGGCGGTGCACAAATGCTGCGCAGCTAGCGCCATTCGACGGCCAACACCGCGGTTCCTGGTGTGTCCGCTGTGCCGTGCGTGTGATCATTGCTTGTACAGCCCTCTCGCAGTGTCCGGAGCAAGTATGGTGGGTCTGACACACCGGTGTCAATGGGTTCTTTTTTCCATTTCCAGGAGTGTACTTTACAGAAACACAGTAGAATATTGCTGGTATCGAGAGGTTCAGGTGAGCTGCCGTAATGGTTACGTAATTCAAGTACCATTACACTGTATTTCAGTGAAAATAATAATACTGGCTTTCCATGTAGCTTACCAGATATGCGACTGTATTCGAGACTTCCTTGCAGATAGAACTAATCACGTCCCTCTTAACGGAACAAAATCGACAGACATAACTTCCGGAGTGTGGTAGGACCATTACTGTTTACGATAATGCATGCAAGTGATACACTAGAAAGCTCTTTAAGACTCTTCGCAGATGATGTTGTCTACAAGCAACGTCAGAAGACAGTGCATTCTCGGCTGTAGAGCGAAAGGTTCATTGTGGTAACAATCCCTAGTGTGCCTTAGCCATTTCCCCGCAACATCCGCCTCTCAAAAATGACAGTCCAAGGGGAATGGAGGAGAGCTGCTACAATGTTTTGGAAATAGTACAGATATGCTGTGAGAGCAAGTCCTGCGTCGCGAGTCTGGACAGCTTAGTTGGTAAAAGCCTTGATGCGAAAGCTAAAGCAACGGATTCAAGTCTCGGTCCAGTCGAAAGTTTTAATCTACTAGGGAGTTTTAACTTTCTAATAATTACGAAGTATCTTTTGAAGTTTTCCCGGCGGATAGAATATTCCACCACCTTTCGGGCGTGCATCCCGAAAAGAGTAAATGTGCTTCTTTGTGTGAAGTGATTTAAATTCTATCAGCGGCTCACCTTGAAGATGGATGTACACTTATTAGCCGAAATATCGGAAGAAGGAATAATACTATCTCAGGTGTATGTAAGAAAGATGAAGGAATAATTACGCAATAGTCATACGTGCACTATGTTCTACTCTTTTGGGACTGTTCGCTACTTTTTAAGACTAGAACGTTGCTCTGAAACGCAGTTCTTAAGCGAATTTGTGTAAACTTTTCTTGTAAACCAATCAGGTGATTGTTATTCATCGTGTTACCAATATGTGTATGTAAACTTACTACAACCTACAACACACGCATCTAAAATATTACACTGCTCTCGCCACGCTTTTCTGTTCTCTCTGTTCTGCATGTTTTCTGCTTAGAATTACTTGTTGACCTACCACACACTTAGATCACAATCTGGTTTTTGTATCTAAATTAAATCTATTTTCGACGACAAACATTTTCCCACTGCTCTACGTCCTTACTAATGTAGTTTTGCAATGACTTCAAGCCATTATTGTGGCTAACATGATCAATATAAAACCGTTTCCTTGCTATTCTTCTTTTGCGCTGGCTACGCAACATTTAGCTGATCTTCCTCCAGTTCCCCTCCAAAAGTTTGGCTGTTATTTTTGGCACTGGCAGTGAGAAGACATCCTCCTTTCTGGATTGGCGCACTTGGCGGAGCGTGATACGTCGAGCAAATACTCAGTTTCCCTAATCAACCATCATTTTCATGGCGTTACGTCACCAGCTGTAGCTGACGGAAATAAATATTGGAGCTATTTCGGGCCATTTCACGTCTGGCACCATTGTAGCATGAAACAGTTACTCAGCTACATGACATGCAATGAGATGTGTACATATCGTTTGTAGCTACTCCTGTTTGAATGAGGAAGAAGATGCTCGCCACCCTGTCGGCCGCATATTAAAATGGGATAATTCTGTGACATCCAAATGACAAGAAGAGAACATTACCTATACGTTCAAGTCACCACTTTGAAACAAAGAGTGTGTGTTTGGGTCTCATATTTTGTTACACCATTTTCCACTTTTATTCTTGTAAATTTTAATACTGAAATATAATAAATGAAGAGAGAAACATTAGAGGGGTCAAATATTATATTGATATATTGACAAGATATCTGAATGGTGCGAAAAGTGGCAATTGACCTTGAATAAAGAAAAGTGTGAAGTTATTCACATGAGTACTAAAAGAAATCAGCTTAATTGCGATTACGCGATAAGTCACACAAATCTGAAGGCTGTAAATTCAGCTAAATACTTAGTGATTACAATTACAAATAACCTAAATTGGAACGATCACATAGGTAATATTGTGGGTAGAGCAAACCAATGACTGCGATTCATTGGCAGAACACTTAGAAGGTGCAACAGGTCTACTAAGACTGCTTACACCACGCTTGTCCGCCCTATTCTGGAATATTGCTGTGCGGTGTGGGATCCGCATCAGGTGGGACTGACGGATGACATCGAAAAAGTACAAAGAAGGGCAACTCGTTTTGTACTATCGCGAAATAAGGGAGATAGTGTCACAGACATGATACGTGAATTGGAGTGGCAATCATTAAAACAAAGGCGTTTTTCGTTGCGACGGGATCTTATGAAATTTCAATCACCAGTTTTCTCCTCAGATTGCGAAAACATTCTGTTGGCACCCACCTACATAGGGAGAAATGGTCATCACGATAAAATAAGAGAAATCAGGGCTCGCACAGAACAATTTTAGTGCTCGTTTTTCCCGCGTGCCGTTCGAGAGTGGTACGGCAGAGAGAGAGCTTGAAGTTGGTTCATTGAACCCTCTGACATGCACTTTATTGTGAATAGTAGAGTAATCACGTAGATGTAGATATAGACACACTGTACTTAGAAAATACATTAGAGCAAAAACTGGCATTGTAAACATCATACGGAACGTAGACAGAGACATGAAATGCAAGTGTTGACTTAATTATAACTGAAGTGCTTGTGACTGATGACTGCATGTAGTGTGTAGTGTCCTGTTTATAATGTTGCAATATTAGAGAGAAAAGGGAGAAGCTGGAACTTAGTGTCCGCATACATGGCGATCGGAAACACCTGAAAAGGTTGTATTGCACGACAGAGTGTGCTAATAAATGATTGTTAAGAAAAAACTTCTATACATTGTGCCATTTCCGAATTAATTAACACTGAAGTTAACCAATGAGGCCGATGCGCGCGCAAATTCAAGCGGCCCGCCAGATACATTACAAGGGGCGTTCAATAAGTAAAGCAATACGCATGTTTTTGGATAGGGTCCACCTTAAGCAAAACACAATTTTATCTTTTAAACCAAACATGTTTCACTGCAGTTGCAGCATCTTCAGTGGGCCTTTATATTTCCTCTGTTAAAGACAAACAACGTTCTTTACTGTTTGTATACATGCAACTTAGCTTTTAATCGTAATAACAGACATTTGAAAAAACACATAAATTATGAATTCATACCTTTTTACCACATGGTGTGGTTTTTCTGGTGTGTTATGTTTCTACAGTGACTGTTTTGTTCCACAGTTTGTCATCTGCAACCACTTATACCTTAAAGTAGACAAGTTGTCTAAGCCAAAGTTACGGTTTGAAAAATTGTTATTTATTTGCCCGAAATTATTTAATTCTATTTGTGTGTGTATGTGTATGTGTGTGTGTGTGTGTGTGTGTGTGTGTGTGTGTGTGTGTGTGTGTGTGTGTTTGTAAAGGCGAAAAAGAGATAGAGAGAGAGAGAGAGAGAGAGAAATAGGTTTTAGGATTTTGTATTATTATTATTATATTTTTTTATTGTGTGTATGGGGGGGGGGCTGGGGTGGACCCTATCCAAAAACATATGTATTGTTAAAGCAAACACGGAAAAAAAGAGCTTCAACCCCAATATGAATAGGAAAGCAATACATTTTTATTCTGAAAGCAGGTTGGTTTTGTTCAGGATTCCACTACACCACATTATTCCCCAATCTTTTGCCTACAAAACCGTATTTTTCAACATAATCTCCGTTCAATACGACGGTCTTATGCCACCTTTCTGGGAGCATCTGTATGCCCGCCTGGTACCACTCTACTGGCCGACGTTGGGGTCAGCGTCTTGCTGCATCAGTAACCTCCCAATCACCCACATAATGTTTCTCGCGGAGGGCATCCTTCACTGGGCCAAACAGATGGAAGTCGAAAGGTGCGAGATTTGGGCCAATTAGGCGACGAGGAACCCGGTGGGCAAACACCTTTGAGTTCTCCAACTGGTGGACGAGTGTGTCAGCACTAGCAACAGAGACGTCCAGTGGAGCAGAGAAGTGTCCGATCATCTCGAATGAGAGTGTCCGCACGTTCCAACATTGTACGAGTTGCAGCTGTGTGCGGCCGTCTGTGTTGGTAATCAGTTGGCGATAGTTTACACTAAATTTTGTGTATCTTTCAGTATTGGTTGGGGGGTTGTTTTGTGGGAAGACACCAAACAGCGAGGTCATCGGTCTCGTCGGATTAGGGAAGGAAGTCGGCCGTGCCCTTTCAAAGGAACCATCCCGGAATTTGCCTGGAGCGATTTAGGGAAATCACGGAAAACCTAAATCAGGATGGCCGGACGCGGGATCGAACCGTCGTCCTTCCGAATGCGAGTCCAGTGTGCTAACCACTGCGCCACCTCACTCGGTCGTGTGCGACCTTGTTGCGATGATGACAGACATCTCTTCCAACTTCTCACCATGACTTTCTTCATTACCAGGTCTCCGTAGACATTCTGTGAATATCTGTGATGCTCTGGTTTTTCATTTTCCACCAAAAGAAACTCAATGACAGCTCTGCTTGGAACACAACCTCCGTTACAGTCGTCATTTTGAAGGCTACGTATAGCGCCATCAACTACCAAATTTCATGGAACTATAGGGCAGAAGCGAGAATTTTGTGCTATGTCTGCTTAAGCAGAAGAAACTAACGATCAAAGTCCGAAAACAATTTATTGGACTGTTCATTTAACCAAAACAAATTCTCCAAGTATAACACCAACACAACACAGCGATCCGTCTTCGAATCACAACTACATACAAGAAGAGAGACTTCTCCGATATACCAAGCGTAATCCAGATATCAGCGAGAAGATCCAAGCCGAGCTGCCGGGGCGGCAGCTATCCATGTCTGCTGGCGGTCGATAAACTGCCGATGTGCGGCCGAGCGCCGGCCTTTATAGCGCTTCGGCTGATGAGTACCTCGGAACTATTTTCCATCACGTGGTTTGACGTGTGAAAATAGTTTCGGGATCAGCAGCGACCTCTTCCTTAGTGGCCCCTGGTGGCCGCTGGTGTCTTTGCTGTGGTGTTGTTGTTGGGGTTGTTGTTGTGGCCGTTAATCAATACTGCCTGTCGGTTGTGTAGTGCTTCGGTGTGCCCGCGCTGCGGGCAACCCGCGGCTGCAGGCTGTCAGTTTGGTTGCTGACACTCTAGGCGCCGTGATGTCTGGTGGAGTAGGCCAAAGCATTTTGTATGATGTTCCACAGCAAATTTCGCATTTTTTCAACCGAAATTGGCAGAGGAAAAAATTTGTTACTTTGTTTGTTGAACACCCCTCGTATGTACAGAGTTGCGTGGATAACAATGAAAGGCAGGAAGAACAATGGGTGGAAGTAAGAGAGGTGGAAGCAAACGCAGAGGGGAAATACAGCGAGACACAGACGTAGACAAGGGCGTAAGCGATAGAAGCGCAGCGTGGGCCTACCTTTGTGTGGGCGGCGGGTGCGCTTCTGCGAAACATGGCAGTACGATGGGCTGGTCCTTGCGCACACTCAGCGACACCTGCTTGTCTAGCGGACGCGGCGCCGACACGATACCAGGGTCTGTAACACAAACAGTCCTGCATCAGCTGGCCGAGTCCTGGAGAACGTGCGTCACTTGTACACCAGCGTACGAAAGTACGCGCACTTCACTGTAATAAAGTAATGAAAGGTCAGGAAAAGTTAAAAAAGGAAAAAGTTACGTTTAACGTTACACCTACAGGGTGTTTCAAAAATGACCGGTATATTTGAAACGGCAATAAAAACTAAACGAGCAGCGATAGAAATACACCGTTTTTTGCAATATGCTTGGGACAACAGTACATTTTCAGGCGGACAAACTTTCGAAATTACAGTAGTTACAATTTTCAACAACAGATGGCGCTGCAAGTGATGTGAAAGATATAGAAGACAACGCAGTCTGTGGGTGCGCCATTCTGTACGTCGTCTTTCTGCTGTAAGCGTGTGCTGTTCACAACGTGCAAGTGTGCTGTGGACAACATGGTTTATTCCTTAGAACAGAGGATTTTTCTGGTGTTGGAATTCCACCGCCTAGAACACAGTGTTGTTGCAACAAAACGAAGTTTTCAACGGAGGTTTAATGTAACCAAAGGACCGAAAAGCGATACAATAAAGGATCTGTTTGCAAAATTTCAACGGACTGGGAACGTGACGGATGAACGTGCTGGAAAGGTAGGGCGACCGCGTACGGCAACCACAGAGGGCAACGCGCAGCTAGTGCAGCAGGTGATCCAACAGCGGCCTCGGGTTTCCGTTCGCCGTGTTGCAGCTGCGGTCCAAATGACGCCAACGTCCACGTATCGTCTCATGCGCCAGAGTTTACACCTCTACCCATACAAAATTCAAACGCGGCAACCCCTCAGCGCCGCTACCATTGCTGCACGAGAGACATTCGCTAACGATATAGTGCACAGGATTGATGACGGCGATATGCATGTGGGCAGCATTTGGTTTACTGACGAAGCTTATTTTTACCTGGACGGCTTCGTCAATAAACAGAACTGGCGCATATGGGGAACCGAAAAGCCCCATGTTGCAGTCCCATCGTCCCTGCATCCTCAAAAAGTACTGGTCTGGGCCGCCATTTCTTCCAAAGGAATCATTGGCCCATTTTACAGATCCGAAACGATTACTGCATCACGCTATCTGGACATTCTTCGTGAATTTGTGGCGGTACAAACTGCCTTAGACGACACTGCGAACACCTCGTGGTTTATGCAAGATGGTGCCCGGCCACATCGCACGGCCGACGTCTTTAATTTCCTGAATGAATATTTCGATGATCGTGTGATTGCTTTGGGCTATCCGAAACATACAGGAGGCGGCGTGGATTGGCCTCCCTATTCGCCAGACATGAACCCCTGTGACTTCTTTCTGTGGGGACACTTGAAAGACCAGGTGTACCGCCAGAATCCAGAAACAATTGAACAGCTGAAGCAGTACATCTCATCTGCATGTGAAGCCATTCCGCCAGACACGTTGTCAAAGGTTTCGGGTAATTTCATTCAGAGACTACGCCATATTATTGCTACGCATGGTGGATATGTGGACAATATCGTACTATAGAGTTTCCCAGACCGCAGCGCCATCTGTTGTTGAAAATTGTAACTACTGTAATTTCGAAAGTTTGTCTGCCTGAACATGTACTGTTGTCCCAAGCATATTGCAAAAAACGGTGTATTTCTATCGCTGCTCGTTTAGTTTGTATTGCCGTTTCAAATATACCGGTCATTTTTGAAACACCCTGTAGGATTACAGCGACCACTTTCGCATCAAGTAGCAAATCTAATAAGTCTGTATAAATGCAGTAAAGAGTGCATACATGGATCTGAAGAATACTAGTAACAAAAGCTGCTACTAACACGCTTACTGGTATGACAGAGTCTGTAAACTAATCTTAGACTTATTTACAGGCAATGTTTCACCGTTCTCAAGTCATTCACCAACGACGTAATCAAAAAGCTGAAATCTACTATAACATTGCTTTTTTATTTACGACTCGTTTCTGTCAGAGAACATCATCAGTTCTACATAAAGAAGTCCAAGCCTGTTTTCTCATTGGTCGAGTCCTATGGCGTGTTATATCTCACTAACAAAGGGAGGCCACAACGTTTGGAACGCGGATTTACTGCAAACTCCGTACACTCGTAGTACTCCATGAGGACAACAAAATGTGTAAGCAGTAGCGCGTACTTCTCAGGCGTTATTGAGAAAATCGCAAGATAATTTCAGTCGTCAAAGATATACCGGTGGTGGCCATTTCTACCATGGTGCGGCGGCAGCCGAGTGGCTGCCGGCACGGTACCTCAGCGTGCTCGTCAGAGGGTTAGCTACCCTCTGTAATAAAAAACTGAGTGAACGGATCAACAAAGAACCTGAACGGCTGTCATCGGACGTCCGCCCCGAACAAATTCAAATAACAATATAGAACAAAATGAGATCTAAAAATAAGTGGTTAGCGTTCAAGACCCGTAATCACTGGATCGAGTCCCGTTCGTCAGCTTTTTTTTAACTTTCAGTCAGTAATTTTCATTACTATTTGTATTACAATTGATATAATGGGAAAAATACGATGTTTTTGGCAGTCTACAAATACAAAAATGGTTCAAATGGCTCTGAGCACTATGGGACTCAACATCTGAGGTCATCAGTCCCCTAGAACTTAGAACTACTTAAACCTAACTAACCTAAGGACATCACACACATCCATGCCCGAGGCAGGATTCGAACCTGCGCCCGTAGCGGTCGCGCAGTTCCAGACTGAAGCGTCTAGAACCACTCGGTCACCAACGGCCGGCAGTATACAAATATTTATTATCACAAATAATATAATATTCATAACTATCGACTAGTAAACGAACAAACGCATAAAGTGATACTGAAAATGCATGCTTGTCCGTGTCTTCAAAACTGTTCGTATTTAATCGAAAGAGAACGAGAAATTGCTTCTCGTGAAGACGCTATTAAAATACACTCGATACTGCATGAACAATTAATTATCAGCGCCGATATTTAAGGAAATAGTGCGTTATGCATGGATTGTTTCCAAATTATCGGCTGAAAGAGTGGTTTTTGAAAATGTTAACGAGGTTTTTTTTTTTCACGGAAAACCCCAAAAGACCTTGTGTACGCGGAAACAGCATTTATTCAATGCAGCTGGTGCCGTTTTAACTTTATGTTTTCCATGTTTTTACGAAAAATACCATCCTGCAACTTGTACTCGTAATGTCGAAACCGACGGTTAATTGTACATCTTTCGAAAGCCGTCTGTGCCGGTCAAAACTTGGAAGTAACAAGTAGTTTCGGGTTCCCTTCAGGATTTCTCAAATCACCGACAAGCATACATTTTCAGTATCACTTTATGCGTTTTCTCGTTTCCTGGTCGGTAGTTAGGAATATTATGTTATTTGTGATAATAAAAATGAGTAGACTGCCAAATAACATCGTAAATTTAATAAAAGTTCGTACGATTACACGTATTTTTCCCATTGAATCAATTTTAATATAAATAGTAAAGAAAATGACTGTGTTAAAAATAAAAAAAATCTGACGAACGGGACTCGATCCAGTGATCCAGCGATTACAGGGCTTGAACGCTAACCACGTTTTTCGGGGCGGACGTCGTAAGTTGCCCGTTTAAATTCGTCGTTGGTCGGTTAACTCAGTTTTTTTTTTATTACAGAGGGCAACTAACCATCTGACCGAACTCGCTGAGCTACCGTGCCGGCAGCCACACGGCTGCCGCAGTTTCATGGTAAAAATGGCCACGCACAGGTATATATTTGACGACCGAAATTATGTTGCGATTTTCTCAATAACGCCTGAGAAGTACGCGCTACTGCTTACACATTTTGTTGTCCTCACCGAGTATTACGGGTGTACGAAGCATGCAGTAAATCCGCGTTTCAAACGTCGTGGCCTCCCCTTGTAAGGGTCACGTGAGTACGCGGAAACAGACTGGACTTTACTGTAGTATTTCCCATTAAAAAGTTCAGACACGTATGTAGTACTAATAAGTAACCGAAATTGATGACTAATGGCATTAGAATTTCATGTAGGTGAAACAGGAGATGTTCAATAATACGAAGGACGGTTAGAGATCGATAACATAATTTTACCACAGATCACACTGAAAAGCGCTGAGGAATTCCATCAGACAGGCTAAAATATTGTACTGCTATACGAAAATAGAAAGCTCTCATAACATAATTAAAAAAATATGGTCAGTTGTGAAAGAGGTACCAGGGCAGAATATGGGTACTCCCCATACTACAATTCTCTTGTGTGAGAATGAAACTGTTAGCGAACCACAAAAGTTGTACAAAATATTTAATAGTTACTTCTTGTCAATAGTCGCTAAGTTAAATAAAATTTTTATTATGACAGATAAATACGTAAAACTTGAAAGCAGGAGTTTCCAGACAATTTTATAACACGCACTACAGGAAACAATATTGGATGAAATTGAATCAATTATTACATCATTAAAAAGTAAAAGCTCCCATGGGTGTGATGAAATTTAAAGTAGGATAATGCAGTGCGTTAGACATTATTTCTGTGCTTAATAACCTGTGTAATGCGTCTTTCAGGTGTAGTTAGTTTCCTGACAGACCGAAATACTCGTAAATGAAAGCATTTTATAAAAACCGCGAAAGAGATAACGTAGACATTTACTGACCAGTTTCTTTGCTACCAGCATTTTCAAAAGCTTTTTAAGAACGCAATGTATAGGAGAGTAGTGGCATATTTCAGTACACATAATTCGTTGTCGGACTCTCTGTTTGGCTTTAGGACGGTAGTATGCACAGATTATGCTGACTATAGACTGAGGACAGTAGGTGTTTTATTCGATTTATCATAAACATTTAGATGTGTGGACCATATAGTACTTTTGCATATGTTGGAACATTATGGGGTTAGAGAAAACATTCAATGTTGGTTCACCTCGTATATGGAAAATAGGTAGCAGAAAGTCCCCCCCCCCCTCACTGTGTCCAAAGACAGGTATCTGAATCCGTCTGAGATCATATAAGGTGGGGGTGCCACAGGGTTCTGTTCTGGGTCCACTGCTTTTCTTGATGTATATCAATGATCTGATACTGCCACTAAACATAACAGACGACACAACAAGTGTTCTCTTTTCAGATGACACAAATGTTATTGTGAAAGACGTGGATCATAATACCAATGACATAGGTATGGGTAGTCAGTAATAGTAGCATGTTGCTTTCAGAAAACAACGTAACTCTCTGACACGGAAATTCTCTTAAAGCGAAATTTTACTGTCCAAAGTCGGTCAGGCAGTCGGTGGAGTCGATCATTTTAAATTATTATGATTGAGGGTAGATGGAAGGCTTTCTTGGAAGCATCACGTTCAGAAATTTTTGCAGAAACTCAATGCAGCTTATCGTCGCTTTAGGAATGATCATCACTGTCTCCGACACTGAAACACGAAGACTTGCATACTTTTCTTACTTTTATTCCATTATCTCGTATGGTATATTTTAAGGCAACTCTGTGCATTGACCAAGAACATTCTTAATACAAAAATGGGTGATCAGGCTGATATGCGCTGCCAGTTGGCGAAAAAAAATTGGTAACACCGCGAGTAATGCATGCTTGAACATAAACGTAGATGCTAACAAAACCTGCAGATAGCGCTGTTGCATTTGACGACGAACGGCACCTGTGCAATGTCCTCAATATGTTGCAAGTGTCAGTTGTGGTCAGAACACTGTTCTGAGTGGTTGTGAGTGCATCATGTCGGAACTAAACGAATTCGAACGTGGACAAATAGTGTCGGTGATCGTAACCAAGTTAGCCGAAGTGTTTCTATTTCAAGAGGTACCGTGTCGAAGATTCATAACGCATACAGAGGAGCTGGAACGTCATCCACTAAGTCAAAACACGGACGAAAGTGTGTGTTGAGTGATCGTAAAGGGACGGTCAGTAAAGGGGATTGTGTCGAAAAATAAGATGGCGACACCCGCAAAAGTCACTGCAGAACTGAATGTCGCACTCGCAACCCGTGTCTGCACAAAAATAACACGACGGAGCTCCATAAGCAGGGAAATGTAGGGCAAGTTGTAATTCGAAAGTATTCGTAACTGATACAAATGCCCGTGAGAGGAAAATGTGGTGCCGAAGCATTAAACCTTAACCATGGAGCAATGGAAGAATATCTTTTGGTTGGATGAAGTTCGTTTCTCACTGTTTCCAACTTCTGGCCGAGTTTATGTCGCAAGATTGACACCCGACGAATGAAACATGGTAGCAGAATCGAAAACAAAAAGAAAGATAAGCCGCAAGTAGTGAAACACAGGCTGAAAGATTTCCTTATTCACGCTCCTTGCATTCTGTGCAGGAGTTCCTCGTAGTAATAGGGAACTTGTCTCTGTAATGTGTTATGTATTCGTATAGTGACTTTTTCTATTTTATTAAAATGTTTAATTCATCATTTATAAAGTTTCTAATCAGCATTCCGTAAAGTATGTACTGACTGGGTTCTTGACCCAGCCAGAGTGGCTCCCACGATCTGACGGTAACTGAATAATAAATAAAATAAAAACTGCGAACATGACGGTGGTTTCCCGACGTTTGTAAGGAGCTATTAACCGCAATACATAAATTTTTCGTATATCAGATATCAACGAAATTAAGTATCTATAGGGCAATGATGCATATCTAACATGTCTGTCAGCTGTCAATGTGCGCCCTTCCTTACCATATTTACAATAATATGTCGACCTGGTGCCTAACTATGATTGACACTTATCGTAAATCTTTGTATATAAAAGGAAATGTCCTGAGTGATTCATTCACTCATCATCCCGCAGCCCAAACGGCTAAGGATAGAAACTTTAAATCTGGAAAGGGTGTTGATCTTTTACTGTAGATATCGTTTGAGAAGGTATTTTCGAAATTCCACCTCTAAGGGGATGAGGTAGGGGATGAAATTTTTTTTGAAAATCTGACGCTTTTAAGGCAATTTTGAAGCTAGAAATACGGATATTAGTGTCTGGTTTCTCGGTCAGAAGTGAAAAATACGTGTTTCTGTGTTTTTGAAAATTCAATCTCTAAGGGTGAAATAGGTCATAAAAAGTTTTATGAAAATATTTCATCATCAATGCATTTGTAAAGCTAAACTGTGAAATTTTGTACTTGGTTACTCGGTTAGAAATAAAAAAACTGTGTCTGGAAGGTGGACACTGGACACAGCCACGAGGAAGAGGTCACAAATTCTCATCTGGCAATCCATATTTACATTTTACCTGGTCTCTCCGTATCGCATTCGGCAAATTACGGTAAGACTCCTTTGAAAAGAACATGTTTGAGTTTCTTCAACCCTTGGGGGAGTGAAGCAACGGATGAAAATATTTCGTCGTATTAAAAATTTTTTAAAGCTAAATGTATGAAGATTGGTATTTGACTTCTTTGTTAGAAATGAAGAAATATGTGTTAAGAGCTGAAAGTTTCTATGGAAACACCGCCACAAGAACTCTAAAGGCAGGATTAACAAAAACCTCCGCCTCCAGCTACCAGAATCGCTTTTTGGTCAGATGTTCATTCTCAAAAGACCATGTTACTATGACCTTAATTCACCAACTGCGACATGGTCGCATATACAAACAGTGATCCAATACTGTCAAATGTTTTTTATTCCAGTCTTTGATCACAATATGAATTCTTTAGACGATGACCAGTTTCAGTCCGTAATGACCATCCTCAGATCTTTTTTACACCATGTCCTAAAGTGATAATGATGCCATTATGGCCTCATCACTTTAGGACATGGAGTAAAGAACATCTGAGGAGGCCGGCCGAAGTGGCCGTGCGGTTAAAGGCGCTGCAGTCTGGAACCGCAAGACCGCTACGGTCGCAGGTTCGAATCCTGCCTCGGGCATGGATGTTTGTGATGTCCTTAGGTTAGTTAGGTTTAACTAGTTCTAGGTTCTAGGGGACTAATGACCTCAGCAGTTGAGTCCCATAGTGCTCAGAGCCATTTTGAACATCTGAGGATGGTCATTACGGACTGTAACCGGTCATCGTCTAAAGAATTCATATTGTGATCAAAGACTGGAACAAAAAACATTTGACCATAATTAGCGAGAAAAGTATAGATGGAGTTACAATTTGTGAACTAAATCAAACAAAGATATTTAACTCTTCGAAACGTGTAGATTTACATACGAGTATGGGTGGACAACATAAAAATTCGATTGAAGAAAAATAAAACAAAAAATGTGCAACCATGCAGTGGGCATTAATCGGTAAAAATATTGATAAAGCAGATTTTTTTCAGTCTAAAGATATCATTCCTAAACATTATGCACGATTAAATTAAAAAAAACTTACTGTTTGAATACCTCTGTCTTATCACGGTTGATCTGTTTCGTATTTAAGGCTGAAAACTAGCACATGCTGTTTTTCGTTCCACTCATATTTAGTTATTATGGACCAGTTCTGCGTTCTAACAACAAACTGGCGTCTACCAAGACTACAGTGCGCAAGGAAACCAAAGTTAGAAAGTTGAAGAGATTACGAAGTGCGCAGGAGATACGCAGGAAATTTCATATCAAGATCTCTTAATCAGTGTTACGTGCAAAATACACTTAATAATCAGTAGGTACCATTTGCCTACTGAAGTGTCGTAAAAACACACGCTCACGAGCAACTGAATTGCTGCTGTGTTGCTCAGAGAGCTTACTATTGCCACGATGGGTGGAATAGTTCGTCGTGTAAAGTGATTGACATGTCGTCCAGACTTGATACTGGCTGTCGAACTGAAAGCCGAACTCATCATGAGCAGGCATAGATATTAACAAGGGCAGAACGACACGACCATTGGATTCACGAAGCATCATGCTGGATACGAGTACGCCAGAAATCATATGATGCAGTTTCTCAACAGGGCAGAGTTCTACAGGCTGGTGAAGGTATACTCAGGAACGTGGGATGAAATTGGATGCTCAAGCTTCTGCGATTGCAGTGCCTTTTTTTTTCCATTAGTCATCTCACGTGTGATGCGATCCTCCACGACTTCTCTTGTACCAACCTGTTTATCCCAGAGTAGCGTTTACATTCAACGCCCTTATTTATGCTCTGATGATCCACTGTGGACGCGGTACAGCGGCTGGTCAAATATTCAACAAGGAAAATCGCCAAACAGCCGTGCAGTTTGAGAAGATATTTTATTTTATTTTCACAACCAGTTCTTGCAATTCAATATGTCATCCTCAGTCCCTATATGGACCTCATGTATAGATCTTCTCAACTGCAGGCGTGTTCAGTTGTTGTCAAGGCTTCGAAGGAAGCAATTGAAATACGAATTCACGATATCTAGATACTGATGGCCCCACTATGCCGACATCGGCAAGTTTGAATGTCTATACATGAGGTGCATATGGCGCCTCAAGATAGCTTTTTGAATGGCGACACTAGTTGTCAAAATACACTACTAGCCATTAAAATTGCTACACCACGCAATGACGTGCTACAAACGCGAAATGTAACCGACAGGAAGAAGATGCTGTGATATGCAAATGATTAGCTTTTCAGAGTATTCACACAAGTTTGGCGCCGTTGGTGACACCTACAACGTGCTGACATGAGGAAAGTTTCGAACCGATTTCTCATACACAAACAGCAGTTGACCGGCGATGCCTGGTGAAACGTTGTTGTGATGCCTCGTGTAAGGAAGAGAAATGCCTACCATCACGTTTCCGACTTTGATAAATGTCGGATTGTAGCCTATCGCGATTGCGGTTTATCGTATCGCGACTTAAGGAGGGTTAATATGGAACGCCGTGCTGGATCCCAACGGTCTCGTATCACCAACAGTCGTGATGACAGGCATCTTATCCGCATGGCTGTAACGGATCGTGCAGCCACGTCTCGATCCCTGAGTCAACACATGGGGACGTTTGCAAGAAGACAACAACCATCTGCACGAACAGTTCGACGACGTTTCCAGCAGCATGAACTATCAGCTCGGAGACCATGGCTGCGGTTACCCCTGACGCTGCATCACAGACAGGAGTGCCTGCGATTGTGTACTCAACGACGAATCTGGGTGCACGAATGGCAAAACGTCATTTCTTCGGATGAATCCAGGTTCTGTTTACAGCATCATGATGGTCGCATCCGTGTTTGGCAACATCACGGTGAACGCACATTGGAAGCGTGTATTCGTCATCGCCATACTGGCGTATCACCCGGCGCTATGGTATGGGGTGCCAGTGGTTACACGTCTCGGTCACCTCTTGTTCGTATTGCTGGCACTTCGAACAGTGGACGTTACATTTCACATGTGTTACGACCCGTCGCTCTACCCTTCATTCGATCCCTGCGAAACCCCACATTTCAGCAGGATAATGCACGACTGCATGTTGCAGGTCCTGTACGGGTCTTTCTGGATACAGAAAATGTTCGACTGCTGCCCTGGCCAGCACATTCTCCAGATCTCTCACCAACTGAAAACGTCTTGTCAATGGTGGCCGAGCAACTGGCTCGTCACAATACGCCAGTCACTACTCTTGATGAACTGTGGTATCGTGTTGAAGCTGCATGGGCAGCTGTACCTGTACACACCATCCAAGCTCTGTTTGACTCAATGCCCAGGCGTATCAAGGCCGTTATTACGGCCAGAGGTGGTTGATCTGGGTACTGATGTGTCAGGATCTATGCACCGAAATAGCGTGAAAATGTAATCACATGTAAGTTCTAGTATATTTGTCCAATGAATACCCGTTTATCATCTGCGTTTTTTTCTTGGTGTAGCATTTTTAATGGCCAATAGTGTAAAATAAAATAACTTCTCAAATTCCACAGCTGTTTGACGATTTTCCCTGTTAAAAAAAAACCTTAGTTATTTGTTGGATATAATCCAATGTATTTATTCCCTTACAGTATGTACCCTCTGCAGCTCCCTCTAAACTATGGAAGTTATTCCCTAATGTCTTAAGACATGTCCTAACTTTGTGTTCCTTCTTCCTGTCTTTTTTTTTTTTTTTTTTTTTTTTTTTTTTTGCCGGCCGCGGTGGTCTAGCGGTTCTAGGCGCTCAGTCCGGAACCGCGCGACTGCTACGGTCGCAGGTTCGAATCCTGCCTCGGGCATGGATGTGTGTGATGATGTCCTTAGGTTAGTTAGGTATAAGTAGTTCTAAGTTCTAGGGGACTGATGACCACAGATGTTAAGTCCCATAGTGCTCAGAGCCATTTTGTCAATTTTTTCCGCATATTTCTACCCTCTCACATTCTGAGTATTCTCATCCAGGTTATTTAATTTCAGTTATGTTCAGCACTTCCCTGACGCCGAAGAACAAGAAGTGCACTCCGACCACTCTCATTGCGTTGCGAAACGTGGTTGAGGCATTTTGGATCAGGACGGCTCCCAAAAGTATCCATGTTCTCGTGACAGAGCGACGGGGAGGCTTTTCAATTCGACTGCTCATGAGCGTCAAGGAAATAAAACAATTAAGCGTGGGCACCAATTGCAGTCACTGTACGAGGAACACATTGGAACTAAATTATATCGCAAACGTACAATTTCTATCACAAAGTACAAGTGGATTATAATTTTTAGCGCAAGGGAAACACAGACGACTTATACTGCATAATACGCAGAATAATGGTAGCCTAAAGGCCGGTAAGGAGATATAAGCCTAAAATTACTGTCCACGGAACGCATGATTATAGCTTACATTGTGTTCAAATCTTCTTTCTACAGTTTTCTGTCCTTTTTAATCCTTAACTTTATCGTGATGGCAAAGCCTGCTTTATGTAACAGTTAAGGGTCCATAGATTCTGTACGCTTAAAAATAGTGTCTATTTTAGGGCTATGTTTGTTACATATTTTTTTCTAAGGACTGGTCTTATAGCACACTAGCATTTCTGTACATAGAGTCAGTAGTTAGCTGACAATAGAATAATAAACCGAGTACCGCTTTGTAATGAATCTACGCCAGTGAAACAGAACGCCAAAACATCCTGGAAGATTAAAACTGAGTGCCGGACCGGGACTCGAGCGTGGGACCTTTGCCAGTTGTGGGCATGTGCTCTACCAACTGAGCTATCCAGATATGACTAACAACGCAACCTTACAACTAACTTTGTTTGCGCCAGTACGCCTCCTCTACCTTCCAAATTTCCGAACAGGAATGAAAACGTTGTTTATCTTCTTTTCACTTCCACATCTCTCCTGAAAGGTGGCGCGTTATTTCTGACACTGGACACAAGTAGACGTATCAAGCTGAAATTTATGTCACATACTGAGGTCTATAAACGTTTGGTGGTGTAAAAATCGTAAGCTTTTTAAGTCAATGCAACCAAAAGATAGGCAATTTATGTCATATATTTTGATGGCCGCAAACTCACTCATTGAAACCTAAAGGGTGCATACCCTTGACCTAGAATTATGAAATATGAGAAAAAGAAAGGTTACACGACACAACTGAAGGTACAAACAAAACCAGAAAATTGTTAATTTGGAATTATATCATTGTTGTTGTTGTGGTCTTCAGTCCTGAGACTGGTTTGATGCAGCTCTCCATGCTACTCTATCCTGTGCAAGCTTCTTCATCTCCCAGTACTTACTGCAACCTACATCCTTCTGAATCTGTTTAGTGTATTCATCTCTTGGTCTCCCTCTACGATTTTTACCCTCCACGCTGCCCTCCAATACTAAATTGGTGATCCCTTGATGCCTCAGAAGATGTCCTACCAACCGATCCGTTCTTCTAGTCATGTTGTGCCACAAACTCCTTTTCTCCCCAATTCTATTCAGTACCTCCTCATTAGTTATATGATCTACCCATCTAATCTTCAGCATTCTTCTGTAGCACCAGATTTCTAAAGATTCTATTCACTTCTTGTCCAAACTAGTTATCGTCCATGTTTCACTTCCATACATGGCTACACTCCACACAAATACTTTCAGAAACGACTTCCTGACATTTAAATCTATACTGGATGTTAACAAATTTCTCTTCTTCAGAAACGCTTTCCTTGCCATTGCCAGTCTACATTTTATATCCTCTCTACTTCGACCATCATCAGTTATTTTGCTCCCCAAATAGCAAATCTCCTTTACTACTGTAAGTGTCTCATTTCCTAATCTAATTCCCTCAGCATCACCCGATTTAATTTGACTACATTCCATTATCCTCGTTTTGCTTGTGTTGATGTTCATCTTATATCCTCCTTTCAAGAGACTATCCATTCCGTTCAACTGATCTTTTAAGTCCTTTGCTGCCTCTGACAGAATTACAATGTCATCGGCGAACCTCAAAGTTTTTATTCCTTCTCCATGGATTTTAATACCTACTCCGAATTTTTCTTTTGTTTCCTTTACTGCTTGCTCAATATACAGATTGAATAACATCGGGGAGAGGCTACAAGCCTGTCTCACTCCCTTCCCAACCACTGCTTCCCTTTCATGTCCCTCGACTGTTATAACTGCCATCTGGTTTCTGTACAAATTGTAAAACGCATTTCGCTATATCATACCAAAATATATTTCTTTTGTCATATGTTATCCTATTTAAAACGTGATACTAAAATATTCTCGAAAGTTTTGGAATCCCTGGGACCGATATCTTGCCAGTATCAATTTCGATTACAGGCAAAAATCGTCGAGTACCTCGTTTCCCGGATTGGATGAACTGTCTGTATACATAATTAAGTTTCTACGGAACTCCCAGTGCGCAAGTCCTACTCTCACCTCCGATTTTTTTTTTAATTTAAGGACTATTAAACATTTCGACGGTAGGCCGTCGTTGCTGCTGTATCTGAAATATTCTGATTACTGACTCCGTGGTACTGGCAAGTTAAACGTTTTACGTCTTAAATTTCCAACAACCGAAATAGGATCTACTCTCTTATGTTACTAAACTCTGATTCATCCGCTCTTGTTTAGCAGTTGTCCGAAATGAATGTGAAGAAATGAATCACAGGTCGGAGAACGGGTCATCTGCAGAGAGGATACGACTTCCGGGTACGAGCGTTTTCCTCCTCTTATTGGGCCGCGAATTTTCATTCCAGCGTCAATTTGCCTGTACGCGGGATTGAAGATTTCGGTAAACCTGTTACGACGAAAACTGATTTCAATTTGGGAAAGCAGATTTCAAGATGGCGACCGCATTCCGAGTTAGAACTCGAATGAAGCGGATATCGATTCAGTTCTCCCTCGCTCGCGATCTTCTGAATAGCGAGAGGATGCAGCAGCGCCCATTCAGAGTCACCTTGGCAGAAATTCTCAGGTCTGGCGATGCCTGAACTGAAGGGTCTCTCTAGCTGGCATTCTCAATACAGACAATACGGAATTCATGAAGCGTTCTATTTCGCTAAACTTTAATACACAATTTTAGCTTTTTGCGCTCATTGTGAACCGCTCATCCATGTAAAGGACTTTACACTTTAAGTTGAAAGGTCGTGTTATTTAATAATCAGTTTCGAAATCACAGATATAAGGTTTTCATAAATGGTCAGTCAGTTTATTGGATACAGTACTAAGATTTTTCTAGAGAAATTGAACGCTGGGAAAGTCTCGTTTACCAAAATTCACTGCAGCACATATGACCGTAATTCATACAGATGCACATCTCAGTGACTATAATCGAAATGGGGGAAGGCATATTACGGTTTAACGAGGCGTCGATGGCGAGGTCAGTGGGAGAGGATGGAGAACGAAATGGCCCGTGTCCTTATCATGAATTTCCCATAAATGATTTGTGGATCCACAGAAAATCTAAATTTGGTTACGAGTTCAGTCTCTGCGCTACCGTGCCTGGAGACTGTACCCGAATTCAGGCTGCATAAATGATGTGTCCACTAAATTAGTGAGCAACTTTACGCATTCGTATACATGATCACTCGCTAAATGTGATTTTCCATTCAAAATATGAATGAGGAAAATAAGCTCTAGGTCACATATAATGATTTAGTGCCCTTCCATTTGGTTAACGCCACATCTTTACAGAAGTCAGTAACGATTAATAATTAAATTAAAAGCTTTTTTACCCTCTTTTTTTAATTAATGTAATTATCGTAATGTTTTCCTATGTGAACAGTCTGTCTTTTTGTATATTTTGTACAGTTAATATCTGTTTAAGTCGTACTTTATGTTTATCTGTGTTTGCTACGTTCGCCGGCCGATGTGGCCGAGCGGTTCTAGGCGCTTCAGTCTGGAACCGCGCAATTGCTACGATCGCAGGTTCGAATCCTGCCTCGGACATGGATGTGTGTGATGTCACTAGGTTAGTTAGATTTAAATAGTTCTAAGTTATAGGGGACTGATGACCTCAAGACCGCTACGGTCGCAGGTTCGAATCCTGCCTCGGGCATGGATGTTTGTGATGTCCTTAGGTTAGTTAGGTTTAACTAGTTCTAAGTTCTAGGGGACTAATGACCTCAGCAGTTGAGTCCCATAGTGCTCAGAGCCATTTGATGACCTCAGATGTCCCATTGTGTTCAGAGCCATTTTTTGCTACGTTCAGTTGTCACCTGAAGACAGCTTGAGAAGCCGGAAGCCGGTTCGTGATTAAATAAATATAATTTTCCTATGATTAATAATTGTATTGCGGAGGTGAGAAGAAAAAGAAAAGATGATTTGAAAGTAGAACAAGGGGATTTTATCGTATCTGTTTAGAAATGAACTCGGCAAGCGCTTTTATTACTTCCACAGCGTAAATAAAACGATCTTTGGTTGTATTAGATTTAATTGTCCATGAGTAACTCAAGAATGAAGTATGTATATTGGGTGTCCCTCCAGAGAATCGTCAGGCACTTTACAATCAAAATTATCTTTAAGCAAAATTTTACGTGCCCATTCGACGGCGCGATTCCATATTAGTCTAGTGCGATATTTGTTTTTTGGATATGTATTAACATGGACAGTAGAACACAAAGAATAACCAGTACCCCAGTAGCAACTGAGCAACGTTGCTGCATTGCGGTATCAGTCAGTGCAGGCCAGAAACGTGCCGTCGCTGCTGGAATACTGATTATTCTTCGTATTTTACTGTCACTATAAATTCATATGGGCAAAATGAATATCAGACTAGACTAATGTGGGATCGCTCTATCGAATTACCACGTAAAATTCCGCTTTAAAAATCATATTCCTTGTAACGGGAAATGAACTGACCCTTTTCGTCGACACTGGCCATCGCATGAAAGACGTGATGAGCATGTGGTTTTTTCACTGACTCCAGCTACACACTGCAAAACCGAAATTGCAAATACGCTACTGGCCATTAAAATTGCTACACCACGAAGATGACGTGCTATAGACGCGAAATTTAACCAACAGGAAGAAGATGCTGTGATATGCAAATGATTAGTTTTTCAGAGCATTCACACAAGGTTGGCGCCAATTGCGACACTTACAACGTGCTGAAATGAGGAAAGTTTCCAACCGATTTCTCATACACAAACAGCAGTTGACCGGCGTTGACTGGTGAAACGTTGTTGTGATGCCTCGTGTAAGGAGGAGAAATGCGTACCATCACGTTTCCGACTTTGATAAAGGTCGGATTGTAGCCTATCGCGATTGCGATTTATCGTATCGCGAATTTGCTGCTCGCGTTGGTCGAGATTCAATAATTGTTAGCAGAATATGGAATCGGTGGGATCAGGAGGGTAATACGGAACGCCGTGCTGGATCCCAACGGCCTCGTTTCACGAGAAGTCGAGATGACAGGCATCTTATCCGCATGGCTGTAACGAATCGTGCAGCCACGTCTCGACCCCTGAGTCAACAGATGGGGACGTTTACAAGACAACAACCATCTGCACGAACATTTCGACGAACAGTTCGAACAGTTCACACAAGGTTGGCGCCGGTGGCGACACCTACAACGTGCTGACATGAGGCAAGTTTTCAACCGATTACTCATACACAAACAGCAGTTGACCAGCGTTGCCTGGTGAAACGTTGTTGTGATGCCTGGTGTAAGGAGGAGAAATGCGTACCATCACGTTTCCGATTTGGATAAAGGTCGGATTGTAGCCTATCGAGATTGCGGTTTATCGTATCGCGACATTGCGGCTCGCGTTGGTCGAGTTCCAATGACTGTTAGCAGAATACGCAATCGGTGGGTTCAGGAGGGTAATACGGAACGCCGTGCTGGATCCCAACGGCCTCGTATCACTAGCAGTCGAGATGACAGGCATCTTATCCGCATGGCTGTAACAGATCGTGCAGCCACGTCTCGATCCCTGACTCAACAGATGGGGACGTTTGCAAGAAGACAACAACCATCTGCACGAACAGTTCGACGACGTTTGCAGCAGCATGGACTATCAGCTCGGAGACCACGGCTGCGGTTACCCTTGACGCTGCATCACAGGCAGGAGCGCCTGCGATGGTGTACTCAACGACGAATCTGGGTGCACGAATGGCAGAACGTCATTTTTTCGGATGAATCCAGGTTCTGTTTACAGCATCATGATTGTCGCATCCGTGTTTGGCGACATCGCGGTGAACGCACGTTGGAAGTGTGTATTCGTCATCGCCACACTGACGTATCCCCCGGCGTGATGGTATGGGGTGCCATTGGTTACACGTCTCCGTCACCTCTTGTTCGCACTGACGGCACTTTGAACAGTGGACGTTACATTTCAGATATGTTACGACCCGTGGCTCTACCCTTCTTTCGATCCCTGCGAAACCCTACATTTCAACAGGACAATGCACGACGGTATGTTGCAGGTCCTGTACGGGCCTTTCTCGATACAGAAAATGTTCGACTGCTGCCCTCGCCAGCACATTCTTCAGATCTCTGACCAACTGAAAACGTCTGGTCAATGGTGGCCGAGCAACTGGCTCGTCACAATACGCGAGTCACTACTCTTGATGAACTGTGGTATCGTGTTGCAGCTGCATGGGCAGCTGTACCTGTACACGCCATCCAAGCTCTGTTTGACTCAATGCCCAGGCGTATTAATGCCGTTATTACGGCCAGTGGTGGTTGATTTCGCTACTGATTTTTCAGGATCTATGCTTCCAAATTGCGTGAAAATGTAATCATATGTCAGTTCTAGTATAATATATTTGTCCAATGAATACCCGTTTATCATCTGCTTTTCTTCTTGGTGTAGCAATTTTAATGGCCAGTAGTGTAAAATTGTAACAATAAAATGGAACAGTGCAGTAAAAGAACCGAAGAAATCAGGAAAAACACAACATAATGTAACAGGCAAACTTTTAGGCCGAAAATTCAGGCCTGAATAGTTGCCCAGGCAAAAAAGGCTTCTAAGCTCGGACCGAAACGGCTTGGCGTGACAAGCAGAAAATAGCTCATTTTGAGAGAATGGCGGTAATGTGGGCATAAAGAAAGGCTGAAACTAAACCCTGAAAATCTCTCTTATTCTGCATAGCATGGTCCAGTAGGTCCCAAGCTGTTTTTCCTAAGAGTCGTCAGTTGGGTTTTATGTCGTCTTTCGGCAGATATCTGTAATTTCGATTTTGCAGTTTGTAGCTAGAGTCAGCCCAAACAATTGATGCTCATCACGTCTTTCATTTGACGCCAGTGTCTACGCAAAGCGTCAGTTTGTTTCCCATTACAATAAAATAATTTTTAAAGCGGAAATTTTGTGCCTGTTCGATATAGCCATCCTAGATTAGCACACCGTGGTATTAGTTTTATCGCTACGTATTAACGGGGACAGCGCCCGCCCGGTTAGCCGGGCGGTCTGACGCACTTCTTTCCGGGTGCGTAGGCGTGCCGGCCGCCGGCACGAATCCTCCCGGCGTATTAATGCCGAGGTCCGGTGTACCGGCCAGTCTGTGGATGGTTTTTAAGGCGGTTTTTAATCTGCCTAGGCGAATGCGGGCTGGTTCCCCTTATTATACACTCCTGGAAATGGAAAAAAGAACACATTGACACCGGTGTGTCAGACCCACCATACTTGCTCCGGACACTGCGAGAGGGCTGTACAAGCAATGATCACACGCACGGCACAGCGGACACACCAGGAACCGCGGTGTTGGCCGTCGAATGGCGCTAGCTGCGCAGCATTTGTGCACCGCCGCCGTCAGTGTCAGCCAGTTTGCCGTGGCATACGGAGCTCCATCGCAGTCTTTAACACTGGTAGCATGCCGCGACAGCGTGGACGTGAACCGTATGTGCAGTTGACGGACTTTGAGCGAGGGCGTATAGTGGGCATGCGGGAGGCCGGGTGGACGTACCGCCGAATTGCTCAACACGTGGGGCGTGAGGTCTCCACAGTACATCGATGTTGTCGCCAGTGGTCGGCGGAAGGTGCACGTGCCCGTCGACCTGGGACCGGACCGCAGCGACGCACGGATGCACGCCAAGACCGTAGGATCCTACGCAGTGCCGTAGGGGACCGCACCGCCACTTCCCAGCAAATTAGGGACACTGTTGCTCCTGGGGTATCGGCGAGGACCATTCGCAACCGTCTCCATGAAGCTGGGCTACGGTCCCGCACACCGTTAGGCCGTCTTCCGCTCACGCCCCAACATCGTGCAGCCCGCCTCCGGTGGTGTCGCGACAGGCGTGAATGGAGGGACGAATGGAGACGTGTCGTCTTCAGCGATGAGAGTCGCTTCTGCCTTGGTGCCAATGATGGTCGTATGCGTGTTTGGCGCCGTGCAGGTGAGCGCCACAATCAGGACTGCATACGACCGAGGCACACAGGGCCAACACCCGGCATCATGGTGTGGGGAGCGATCTCCTATACTGGCCGTACACCACTGGTGATCGTCGAGGGGACACTGAATAGTGCACGGTACATCCAAACCGTCATCGAACCCATCGTTCTACCATTCCTAGACCGGCAAGGGAACTTGCTGTTCCAACAGGACAATGCACGTCCGCATGTATCCCGTGCCACCCAACGTGCTCTAGAAGGTGTAAGTCAACTACCCTGGCCAGCAAGATCTCCGGATCTGTCCCCCATTGAGCATGTTTGGGACTGGATGAAGCGTCGTCTCACGTGGTCTGCACGTCCAGCACGAACGCTGGTCCAACTGAGGCGCCAGGTGGAAATGGCATGGCAAGCCGTTCCACAGGACTACATCCAGCATCTCTACGATCGTCTCCATGGGAGAATAGCAGCCTGCATTGCTGCGAAAGGTGGATATACACTGTACTAGTGCCGACATTGTGCATGCTCTGTTGCCTGTGTCTATGTGCCTGTGGTTCTGTCAGTGTGATCATGTGATGTATCTGACCCCAGGAATGTGTCAATAAAGTTTCCCCTTCCTGGGACAATGAATTCACGGTGTTCTTATTTCAATTTCCAGGAGTGTATATTATACTGTCCCTGTTAATGTATATCGATGAAGTTAATGTCGCACTAGACTAATTTTGTACCGTTCTGTCGAATAAGCACGTAAAATTTCGCATTAAAAATCATTTGTAATGAGTAACAAACTGTCGCTTTCCGCCTGCACAGGGCATCTCATGATGAATAATAATTCTAAATATTCGAAAAAGAGAAATTGCAAATATCTGGTCAAACACTAGATAAAATGAGCGTGACGACTCTTTGGAGACACATCCGGACATGTCCGAAAGAACAGATACCATCTTTATATGTATATAAGGCTCACCGGCCATTTGGCCATCTTCTTCTGTGCGGATGCACAAACAGTGCTCGAACTCCGACGGGAATCGGCAAGAAGCCGCGAGTAATGAGTATAATGGGCAGGGGCACTATGAATATAGTACGGGACAATAAGTTGAGAATGTGAGTCTCACGGGAGGCGTGCCAGAGATCAGTTCCTGCAGTCTCACTAGTCTCTGTGTCCTCGGTGGCTCAGATGAATAGAGTGTCTGCCATGTAAACAAGACATCCCGGGTTCGAGTCCCAGTCAGGGTGCGCATTTTCAACTGTCCCCGTTGACTTATATCAACGCCTGTATGCAGCTAGAGGTATTAATTTCATTGTAATTTCATTCTAACGAGCTGCATGGTCACCGATGGTATCTGATCTTCCCGACATGTCCGAGAGAGCAAAACGTTTGTTTCTTGCCGCCCTCAAGGTGCTGTTATTTTATTTAGTGTAGTACAAGGAAACTGTGAACTGTATGAAACATTAGCGTATTATACTGTTAGTAATAATTACTTTTTAAATGTGCATATATATATATTACTGGTCTCTGAGAAGATATTGGTTCAAATACCTCTGAGCACTATGGGACTTAACTTCTGAGGTCATCAGTCCCCTAGAACTTAGAACTACTTAAACCTAACTAACTTAAGGACATCACACACATCCATGACCGAGGCAGTATTCGAACCTGCGACCGTGGCGATCACGCGGTTCCAGACTGAAGTGCCTAGAACCGCTCGCCCACCCCGGCCGGCCCGAAAGAACAGATACCATCTTCATATATATCTCTGGTGGAATATTATTCAGGATCTTCTGGTGTTCACGGTTAGCCGAACACTGTGAAAACCAGTTTCGCGTTCACTTCTAAGGTAAAGTAAACACAGAGTGTACAGAAAGCCTACAACCCAAATATCCAGAAGCAAGCAGTGCTCACCATTCTGTCTTTACGTGTTTTCCGTATCAGTGACAATATCAGCTTCAAATAAAAATTGGATTTCGTAAAAGAAACAGTGAAGCCCCACGGCTGCGTTGGTTTATCCATAAAGCTTTCGAAATAAATATTATTAATTATGCTAACAAGAAGGGAGAAGAACTACCTTCTCGCGCTGTTAGGATACCGTTCGTTTCTGGAGTTACTTACCACTTCAGCAGAATTCTGCAGAGAAACAATATAAAGACGCAGTTGATTACCTCCACACTACAAGAGTCTATGAAGGACCTGTGACAGTGGTAGAGTGTATATAGGTGAAACGGCAAGGACTATAAAAGATGTATTAAAGAGCACGAACGCCTCACGCGGTTAAAAAGTGAAATCTGCGGCAGTGGAACATCAGGATAACTGCGGCCATGACACTGATTTCAGATACGCATGTGTACTGGCCAAGGAGTCAAAGATACGAGCAGTTATAGAAGGAAAGCCTGAGAAGCGACTGAGTTTTCCAAGCACGAATGTAAGTCCAGTAGTCTCATTGAATAGCCTTTCGTATACGCAAGATGGTCAGAAACAGTCTGAAAAGCTTGTAAGTGTGTTGCGGGGAAGGTTGTGCTGAGAAACAATTGTTAAGAAAAAAAGTTGATTCGTTGCGCGTTTCCGAGTTAATTATATCTACATCTACATCTACATCCATACTCCGCAAGCCACCTGACGGTGTGTGGCGGTGGGTACCTTGAGTAGCTCTATCGGTTCTCCCTTCTATTCCAGTCTCGTATTGTTCGTGGAAAGAAGGATTGTCGGTATGCATCTGTGTGGGCTCTAATCTCTCTGATTTTATCATCATGGTCTCTTCGCGAGATATACGTAGGAGGGAGCAATATACTGCTTGACTCCTCGGTGAAGGTATGTTCTCGAAACTTCAACAAAAGCCCGTACCGAGCTACTGAGCGTCTCTCCTGCAGAGTCTTCCACTGGAGTTATCTATCATCTCTTTAACGCTTTCGCGATTACTAAATGATCCTGTAACGAAGCGCGCTGCTCTCCGTTGGATCTTCTCTATCTCTTCTATCAATCCAATCTGGTACGGATCCCACACTGGTGAGCAGTTTTCAACCGGTGGGCGAACAAGCGTACCGTAACCGACTTCCTTTGTTTTCGGATTGCATTTCCTTAGGATTCTTCCAATGAATCTCAGTCTGGCATCTGCTTTACCGACGATCAACTTTATATGATCATTCCATTTTAAATCACTCCTAATGCGTACTCCCAGATAATTTATGGAATTAACTGCTTCCAGTTGCTGACCTGCTATATTGTAGCTAAATGATATGGGATCTTTCTTTCTATATATTCGCAGCACATTAGACTTGTCTACATTGAGATTCAATTGCCATTCCCTGCACCATGCGTCAATTCGCTGCAGATCCTCCTGCATTTCAGTACAATTTTCCATTGTTACAACCTCTCGATATACCACAGCATCATGCGCAAAAAGCCTCAGTGAACTTCCGATGTCATCCACAAGGTCATTTATGTATATTGTGAATAGCAACGGTCCTACGACACTCCCCTGCGGCACACCTGAAATCACTCTTACTTCGGAAGACTTCTCTCCATTGAGAATGACACGCTGCGTTATGTTATCTAGGAACTCCTCAATCCAATCACACAATTGGTCTGATAGTCCATATGCTCTTACTTTGTTCATTAAACGACTGTGGGGAACTGTATCGAACGCCTTGCGGAAGTCAAGAAACACGGCATCTACCTGGGAAGCCGTGTCTATGGCCCTCTGACTCTCGTGGACGAATAGCGCGAGCTGGGTTTCACACGATCGTGTTTTTCGAAACCCATGCTGATTCCTACAAAGTAGATTTCTAGTTTCCAGAAAAGTCATTATACTCGAACATAATACGTGTTCCAAAATTCTACAACTGATCGACGTTAGAGATATAGGTCTATAGTTCTGCACATCTGTCCGACGTCCCTGCTTGAAAACGGGGATGACCTGTGCCCTTTTCCAATCCTTTGTAACGCTACGCTCTTCTAGAGACCTACGGTACACCGCTTCAATTAGCATTGAAGTTAGCCAATGAGGCGATTGCGCACGGAAATTCAAGCTGTCTACTATATAAAATTAGTGTCAATTGTTCTTATAGCGTAGAGGATAGTGAACGAGACTGTTCAGTCTTTTGGCTAGTGTTCGATCCTTACTAGCGTCCCATGTCCAATTTTTGTATCGCTGCCCTGTTCGTGTCAGGAAACGAAATGAAGTACACGTTTGGCCATACCGTACCTCGTGGATCGATTGAATCTGTGCGCACAATGACTTGATCTGCGAACTCGACTCTAATGAACTCGGAAACGGCCCAGCGTGTAGATTTGTTTTCTTAACAGTTATTTCTCAGCACAAACTACCCTGCAACACACGTACAAGATTTTCGAACTGTTTATGACCACCCTGTATACGTCCACAGCCTCTGTAAATTTCTTGAGGGACGTCACTGACTTGCCTAGGCCGTTTTTATTTTTGAAATAAACACTTTATGTCATGCTTTTGCACGATTAGCTGATTTCGCCCCTTCGACATTTTCAAGCTACCTCTGTCACAGTGAAAAATTGTTGTCACATATCGTCGACAAGTTAGCGTGGAGGAAGCTGCATCTAATGGTCCCTCTAATAAAGGTTACTTATGAACGTAGTGGTAACCGGCACAATTTTCACATATGTGAAAACCGTACGTGTGTAAGGTTTTCATTTTTTTTTTCTATTGTAAATAATTCACCTCCATTGTACTGGGTCAAAGATGAATGAACACACTGCATAAGTAGTGAATAAGATCCTTGTCTCTGTGTTCAGTTTTATTTGTGGTTTACTTGTTACTCAGTCTGTTGTGGAGTGCCGTGCGGTTAAAGGCGCTGCAGTCTGGTACCGCAAGACCGCTACGGTCGCAGGTTCGAATCCTGCCTCGGGCATGGATGTTTGTGATGTCCTTAGGTTAGTTAGGTTTAACTAGTTCTAAGTTCTAGGGGACTAATGACCTCAGCAGTTGAGTCCCATAGTGCTCAGAGCCATTTGAACCATTTTTTTGTTGTGGAGTGCTGGGACATTCTTACTTGAGGCGTAGAAGCGAGCAGCTGAGTTTTCCAAAGAATGAGATCTGTTTTCTGTGAATCTGGTACAAGCTATCTAGAATACTTTCATATAGAGATGAAAACAGTTATCTAATGCTTTCTTTTTAATTTTATTGCTGGAAAAAATTCTGGAGGAAATTTAAAGGTATGTTTGTAGTTTCCTTGTAATGAGAGAATTTTATAATTGTTAGAGTCTTCTTATGTTGTGCAGTCTTTTTGTCAAAAATAAGTGTTTGACTTTTCTAAAACTATTTTCTTTAAAGTAAAACCCACCTCCATGATTCATAGTAAAGTTCTGAATTTTTATGTTATGTGCATTGCTTGCACCTTACACCTCACGCAGCAATCTATTACAAGAGTCGTCCACAGAGTAACTTCTGTTTCTATTTCTATCCGCGGCAGCGCTACGATCGCAGTTCCGAGCATGCGCGGCAGTTACTCTGACTCAAGGAGAAGACATGTACGCCATTTTCAGATCGCTGCTGCCGACGTGTGCTTTGTAGCGCTTCTTTATAATATTAGCCGTAATTGAAAATGCCGCCGCGTCTGAAATTAGATCTGTGATTCATTTTCTAAATGCAAAGAAAGTTAAACCAAAGGAAATTCATCGGCAAATCTGCGAGGTTTACGGACAAAATGCTATGAGTTCAAATGGCTCTGAGCACTATGGGACTTAACTTCTGAGGTCATCAGTCCCATAGAACTTAGAACTACTTAAACCTAACTAACCTAAGGACATCACACACATCCATGCCCGAGGCAGGATTCGAACCTGTGACCGTAGCGGTCACGCGATTCCAGACTGAAGCGCCTAGAACCGCACGGCCACATCGGCCGGCTGCTATGAGTGATTCAATGGTTAGAAGATGGGTCAGACTGTTCAATGAAGGACGTGACCTAGTGCACGATGGAGAACGAAGTGGACGCCCGTCTGTGGTTATTGATGAACTGGTTCACACAACTGAAGAGAAGATTAAGCACAACCGTAAGTTTACACTTAGTGCCCTTTCTGTGGATGTTCCGCAAATCTTGGCCTTGGTGGTTAACAGTTCAACGATGATGTCGAGCTGAAAGAAAATGTTATTACATGGTTGAATATACAGGCGGCAACCTTCTATGAAGAAGGCATGCAGAAACTTGTGCCACGCTATGACAAGTGCCTAAAAAAATTGGGAAGCTATGTAGAAAAGTAGTTTAACAGTTGTAGCTTTTTGTACAATAAATATTTTTTCTGTATCTGTACACGTTTGTTTTATATAACCAACGGAACTTACTTTGTGGACATACCTCGTATTTCAGACAAAAAGAAAAGCAGGTTTTTTTTCTTTAGTTGTTGCATTTGCTGGTTTGTATTTGCTTTTGAGAACGGCAGTACTTCAGGAACTAAAACAGGATGCTGAGCAAGAGGTAAGTCCCTTTTATTTCAGGGCAGACCTCACCTCGCATTCTTGAGAAAACTGTGAGTAGACGGAATCGTCAGGTGTCGTGTAACAGGTAAATTAATTTTCTGTGAACACTATTGGCAATGTCAAATAGCTATTTCTTCCGAGTAGACCAGTAATTTTTTGTGGATATTCCAACTCAAGCAGTGCACTATATATATCACGCAACTTTCATTATGTACTTCGGAACTGAGTTTTAGTTAGATAGTTTTGATTGAGCATACGATCAGTTCCTTTTCGGATTTTATTAGATTCATTTTCTTTACTTCGAATTCTTCATTTCATGAAGTTCGTAGTTTTATTTCACGACACTGTTCACTTGCGTAACACGATGCCAACCAACAGTCAGTTTTTGTAGCAACTGAATACGTTATCTAAAGTATATGTTACTTGAGGGGAAAGTTTTCGAAATCAATATATCCAGTTCTCTCACATACAGAGAATATTTTATGGAAAGCTTACATGTAAGGTGATAAAAGGCAACCCTTATGCGTGTCTTTGTCGCTGTACCAGCGTAAACCACATCAATATCCCTTAGCTGAGATTTCAAATAAAACTACAAATGACGTGGTCAACGGCTAAAAATCGCTTCACTATTGTGTCGTCAAAGATATGTTTTACGGTTTTTCACTGTGACGGAGCTAACTTGAAAATTCCCAAGGGGACGAAATTAAATAATAGCGAAAAGCATGAAACAAAGCGATTATTTCAAAAAATGAATTTATTCCCTCAAGGAATATAACTTCAATAGATACGATGGCTGTAAGCTTCCAACTTCGTGGCTTCCCGCCATATAGGTAATCAGTATCTAGTCACTGTGCGTGTGGAATACAAACAACAAACAAAAAGTGAGACAATAATATGTTCATAAAAATTCCCCCTCTCTTGCTCTGCGTGTTTCGCTTTCTATCCAATGACGACGGCCAAACAATAATAGCAGGAAGAATTTTATCCAATAACTCCACTTTTCCGGCATAAGTGTGGCGAGGTGGGGAGTGGGGGTGTGTGTGTGTGGGGGGGGGGGGGAACTTCCTCTGATAAGTAAACACTACACCGGTGTTTGACAGTTTTCAGCTAACCATGAATAACGGAAGATCCTGAAAAGGGGGGGGGGGCAAAACATCGATCGTGTAAAAGGAAAAATGATTAGAATTTAACGTCCCGTCGACAGCGCGGTCATTACAGACGGAGCACAAACTCGGATTACGGAAGGACAGGCCAGAAAATCCGCCATGCCCTGTTCAAAGGAATCATTCCGTCATTTGCCTGGCCCAATTTAGCGAAATCACGGAAAAATCTAAATCTGAATGGCCGGAAGGGGATTTGAACCGTCGTCCTCCCGAATACGAGTCCAATGTGATAACCGCTGCGTCACCTCACTCGGTATCCACGGTGTAAAAAAAAAAAACAGGAGAAGAACACGGAACGGCGTAACAACCTAGAAGATTTTCACCTTCAGTGATTACGGAACGTTTGCAAAATACTCATCTGCATCTTCCAGAACCTTTTTATTGGAATTTAGTGTTTTCCAACTGGAAATGTCTTTATGTGTGAGGACAGATGGACTTCAGTGGCTGACAATCTGCTGAAAAGGTTGGACATTTCAACATTTCGTACCTCAAATCCCTACCAAAACATCTCTGTAGACTTACTTTCTTTGGCGCAGGACCACAGTCTTCCATTCTCAGCTTACGTTACTATTTCGCGTCCGGAGTGAAGTGAGCACATATGTTAACACTATATTAAGAAACAGTCACACAGAATTTGTTGGATTATTCTTAAAATTATGGGAGATTGGTGCGAAATCCGTGCTGGAAATTGCCTTCAAGGAGCATTTCATAAATGCGATAACTATCTCCTACTAAGGTTCTCAACAGTTAATTATTCTTGTTAAATAATCTCTAAAAGTTTCCACTCACGGTCACTTTGGTGATATCTGCTTATTTAGTATGTTTTCATCTTGCGTTGCACTTTTGGGACGTCTTTCACGAGAAGTGAAGCTATCTTTGAAGCACCGGTTCACGTACACTATGTGATCAAAAGTATCCGGACACCCCCAAAAACATATGTTTTTGCATTAGCTGCAGTGAGCTGACACCTACTGCCAAGTACTCCATATAAACGACCTCAGTAGTCATTAGAAATCGTGAGAGTGCAGAATGGGGCTCACGGACTTCGAACGTGGTCAGGTGGTTGGGTGTCACTTGTGTCATACGTCTAAACGCGAGATTTCCACACTCCTAAATATCCTTAGGTCCACTGATTCCGATGTGGTAGTGAAGTGGAAGCGTGAAGGGACATGTACTGCACAAACCTCGTCTGTTGACTGACAGAGACCGCCGACAGTTGAAGAGGGTCGTAATGTGTAATAGGCAGACATTTATCCAGATCATCACACAGGATTTTCAAACTGCATCAGGATCCACTGCAAGTACTATGGCAGTTAGGTGGGAGGTGAGGAAAACTTGTATTTCATGGTCGGGCGGTTGCTCGTAAACCACACGTGACGCCGGTACATTCCAAACGACGCCTCGCTTGGAGTAAGGGGCGGGAACATTGGACGATTGAACAGTGGAAAAACGTTGTGTGGAGTGTCGAATCACGGTACACGGTGTGGCGATCCGATGGCTGGGAGTGGGTGCGATAATCGATAACGGTCCAGCACTTGCAACCTCTCTGGACTCGCAGGCGCTTGCAGCGCCGCCGGATGGCACGGACAGAGACTTGCAGATCGCACCGGCCGAATCAGCTACAGGTCGTGAGCGAAGTCAGATTAGAATAGCCTTCAGCCCGCTAGGTTCGCAGCCTCAAGTTCGCGCACGTGTTACGCACGTAATACCAGAATTGTGTTATCTTTCTTGTTGTATAATCCAGTTGATGTTTGATAATGAGTCATTTGTATTCAAGAAAGGTAGTTGTTATTAGTTGCCGGCCGGTGTGGCCGTGCGGTTCTAGGCGCTTCAGTGTGGAACCGCGTGACCGCTACGGTCGCAGGTTCGAATCCTGCCTCGGGCATGGATGTGTGTGATGCCCTTAGGTTAGTTAGATTTAAGTAGTTCTAAGTTCTAGGGGACTGATGACCATAGCTGTTAAGTCCCATAGCGCTCAGAGCCATTTGAACCATTTTTTTTGTTATTAGTTATGTTTCTGGAGTGCAGTACTAATTATTATAGACTCCTGGAAATTGAAATAAGAACACCGTGAATTCATTGTCCCAGGAAGGGGAAACTTTATTGACACATTCCTGGGGTCAGATACATCACATGATCACACTGACAGAACCACAGGCACATAGACACAGGCAACAGAGCATGCACAATGTCGGCACTAGTACAGTGTATATCCACCTTTCGCAGCAATGCAGGCTGCTATTCTCCCATGGAGACGATCGTAGAGATGCTGGATGTAGTCCTGTGGAACGGCTTGCCATGCCATTTCCACCTGGCGCCTCAGTTGGACCAGCGTTCGTGCTGGACGTGCAGACCGCGTGAGACGACGCTTCGTCCAGTCCCAAACATGCTCAATGGGGGACAGATCCGCAGATCTTGCTGGCCAGGGTAGTTGACTTACACCTTCTAGAGCACGTTGGGTGGCACGGGATACATGCGGACGTGCATTGTCCTGTTGGAACAGCAAGTTCCCTTGCCGGTCTAGGAATGGTAGAACGATGGGTTCGATGACGGTTTGGATGTACCGTGCACTATTCAGTGTCCCCTCGACGATCACCAGTGGTGTACGGCCAGTGTAGGAGATCGCTCCCCACACCATGATGCCGGGTGTTGGCCCTGTGTGCCTCGGTCGTATGCAGTCCTGATTGTGGCGCTCACCTGCACGGCGCCAAACACGCATACGACCATCATTGGCACCAAGGCAGAAGCGACTCTCATCGCTGAAGACGACACGTCTCCATTCGTCCCTCCATTCACGCCTGTCGCGACACCACTGGAGGCGGGCTGCACGATGTTGGGGCGTGAGCGGAAGACGGCCTAACGGTGTGCGGGACCATAGCCCAGCTTCATGGAGACGGTTGCGAATGGTCCTCGCCGATACCCCAGGAGCAACAGTGTCCCTAATTTGCTGGGAAGTGGCGGTGCGGTCCCCTACGGCACTGCGTAGGATCCTACGGTCTTGGCGTGCATCCGTGCGTCGCTGCGGTCCGGTCCCAGGTCGACGGGCACGTGCACCTTCCGCCGACCACTGGCGACAACATCGATGTACTGTGGAGACCTCACGCCCCACGTGTTGAGCAATTCGGCGGTACATCCACCCGGCCTCCCGCATGCCCACTATACGCCCTCGCTCAAAGTCCGTCAACTGCACATACGGTTCACGTCCACGCTGTCGCGGCATGCTACCAGTGTTAAAGACTGCGATGGAGCTTCGTATGCCACGGCAAACTGGCTGACACTGACGGCGGCGGTGCACAAATGCTGCGCAGCTAGCGCCATTCGACGGCCAACACCGCGGTTCCTGGTGTGTCCGCTGTGCCGTGCGTGTGATCATTGCTTGTACAGCCCTCTCGCAGTGTCCGGAGCAAGTATGGTGGGTCTGACACACCGGTGTCAATGTGTTTTTTTCCATTTCCAGGAGTGTAGAATGTTCCAGATTCCTGAAACAACCCCACTTCTGCTAGCCTCTATCATCCCACTGAAAATCCCAGGGGTACCGATCGAAAAGCATCCTGCATCTGTGTGAGGTCATAAAATGCTTCCATTGACCTTCACATCAGTGGGTATGGCGAATGCCCGGTGAACGTCAGCTGCTAGCGTGTGTAATGCTGACAGTAAAATTCGGAGGCGGTGGTGTTATGGTGTGCTCGTGTTTTTCATGAAGGGGGCTTGCACCCCTTGTTGTTTTGCGTGGCACTTTCACAGCACAGGCCTACACTGATGTTTTAAGTACCTTCTTGCTTCCCACTGTTGAAGAGACATTCGGGGATAGCTATTGCACCTTTCAACACGATCGAGCTCCTGTTCATAATGCGCGGCCTGGAGCGGAGTGGTTAAACGACAATAACACCCCTGTAATGGACTGGCCTGCACAGAGTCCTGACCTGAATCCTATAGAATACCTTTGGGATGTTTTGGAACGCCGACTTCGCGCCAGGCCTCACCGACCGAAATTGATACCTCTCCCCAGTGCAGCACTCCGTGAAGAATGGGCTGCCATTCCTCAAGAAACCTTTCAGCACCTGATCGAACGTATGCTTACGAGAGTGGAAGCTGTCATCAAGGCTAAGGGTGAGCCAAAACCATACTGAATTACAGCATTACCGATGGAGGGTGCCACTAACTTGTAAGTCATCTACAGCCAGGTGTCCGAGTACTTTTGATCACATAGTGTATTAACTGTTCAAAATAAATCATAGGAGATCATATAAATTTTGACCAGCTTTGGAACAAATCCGTTAATGGCAAAGACCTTAATAAAGGAACGGTATTCCAGTTTACCCATTTGAATAAAAGATACAGTTTACGACTCCCTATATTTACATACTGTCCTGGTTTACCAGTCTGTCCAGCCTACGACGTCCGACATCAGTAGTGAGGGGTGGCCGCCCCTCCCAACGACGTCTGGACGTGGTTTCACCTTGGTTTCGCCACGTGTTGAAGACACTCACCAGATCACTAAATGGTTCAAATGGCTCTGAGCACTATGGGACTTAATGCTGAGGTCTCAGTCCCCTAGAACTTAGAACTACTTAAACCTAACTAACCTAAGGACATCACACACATCCATGCCCGAGGCAGGATTCGAACCAGAGCATTCCTGGAACACCAGCGACCTCGTGCAGTTCCCGAAATGCTCGTGCCGAGCCTACGGGCCATCACAGTCTGCCATCAGTCAAACTCAAATAGATCGTAGGCCTTTCTCATCCCACACACGGACAGACGCTCACTGATGCTGCATGCACCGTGTGTGTGTCACCATGTGATGCTGCTATTGCCTGGATGGGTTTATATCGATAGTAGGTCGATGGTCATAATGATCTGGCTGATCGATGTGTATGTAGCAAACAATACACACTGACAAGTCTTACAAATTGTATCTCATGCATGAAGGCGTAGCTTGTTACTAAACTGTCGTCTAAATTGTTTTTAAATACGATTCATTTTATGGAACCATTAGAAAATAGAGTTAAAAAACAGACTGGGAAGACTCTACGAACGGTTTCGTAAGTAATGGCAAGTTTGTTTATTCAGAGTTCGCCTCCGTAACTGATTGGATAGCGTGACTGATTGCCATATGGAGGCCCGGGTTCGACTCCTCAGCCTCTGGGGAGCTACTTGCGTGAGAAGTAGTGGCTCCAAGGTCTGGAAAGCCAATAGCGGCCGAGAGATCGGTTTGCTGGCCCCACGCCCCTGCATAACGCATCCAAATGACTCCGATGGCTGAGGATAACACGGCGTTCGGTCGGTCCCGATTGGCCTGTCTGAGGCCAGAATGATGGAGCTTTCGTTTCCTTGTTTACTTACAGCCATGGTTTCACAAATATGCGAGTGTAAAAGGAAGGCCGTCACTGGTACGTAATGTGGTTTCCACTACACACTGTATCGAGTACAGAAGCACCTACACAATCGTACTACTATGGCATTTTCAATGTTTCATATAAAGAGCAAATGAAGGGACTGAAAAAAAAAACATTATCCTCAAGCTTTATACGCGTAACGTTCTAATTCCTCGTTGATTACCGAGCGAGGTGGCGCAGTGGTTAGACACTGGACTCGCATTCTGGACGATGACTGTTCAATCCCGCGTCCGGACATCCTGATTTAGGTTTTCCGTGATTTCCCTAAATCGCTCCAGGCAAATGCCGGGATGGTTCTTTGGAAAGGGCACGGCCGACTTCCTTCCCCGTCCTTCCCTAATCCAATGAGACCGATGACCTCGCTGTCAGGTCGTCTTCCCCAAACAACCCAAACCCCTCGTTGATTTGAAGCCTGTGGTGTCTGCGACAGTATACACTGAAGCGCCAAAGAAACTGGTATAGGCATGCGTATTCAAATATAGAGATATGCAAACAGACAGAATACGGGTCTGTGGTCACGTGATATGAAGTCAGCGTTCTCGAAGAGAAGGAAACGTGAAAATGTTGAACATTCACGTGATGAGCCACCAACTGTATTATCCCTTTTGCGGGTCTATATTTCTCTCTAGGGAATCAAGAAACATAATATTCAGCCAAGAAAGTCCCGGGACACGACAGGTACTAAATGTTAAATTTACACCAGTCTTCAAGAAACTATATATGTATACATTGTTTGATTTGTAAAAAGGGATGTTCTGGTAGTGTGATTTTCAGTGACGGAAAAATCTCAAGATCAAGTGGCGTGTTTCTATATATGGAAGATGATATTTCTTCCAGTGTCGCACCAGTAGCGCTACTATGGGGATGCAAATCACTTTAAATACACATTGTTACGGTCGTGAGCGTTAGTTACCGTTGAGATTGGACGTGATGAGTTGGTGTTAGTTAAGAATGCCCTTAAGGCAACAAAGACGCCATTAGAAACACCTCACTGAGTTTCATCGAGGGCGTGTAAAAGGGCTTGGAATGTAGCCACTGTACATGATTCCTAGCAGTGGTGGTTATTAGAATGTAAGGTGTTGTGTTGGCCGAAGAGCCAACACCGTGTTACTAGAGGAGGCCGAAATGCACGCCTTTTAGCTCACGCAGGCTGGCGTGAGGAGGGAAGAACTACACTGACGTGGAGTCTGGAACATGACAAGGAATTAGAATTCAGAAAGCGGACGGAATTAGTTTCATACTTAACTTTAATCCATTAATGATGAACGTCGCTCTTGACGGTACATGATGTTATCTCTTCAGATTATAGTAACTGAATATGGCGCCTTGCTAGGTCGTAGCAAATGACGTAGCTGAAGGCTATGCTAATCTGTCGTCTCTGCAAATGAGAACGTATGTAGACAGTGAACCATCGCTAGCAAAGTCGGCTGTACAACTGGGGCGAGTTCTAGGGAGTCTCTCTAGACTAGACCTGCCGTGTGGCGGCGCTCGGTCTGCAATCACTGATAGTGGCGACACGCGGTTCCGACGTATACTAACGGATCGCGGCCGATTTAAAGTCTACCACCTAGCAAGTGTGGTGTCTGTCGGTGACACCACATAAGGTCTAAAGAAGACTTGGCTTCGGACGGCCACGTGGCACTACCAAGAGGGAAGACCATCATGTTCGGCGTATGGCTCTGGCGCGTCGTACTGCATGTGCAGCTACAATTTCAGCAGCATGTGGCACCACAGTGACACAACGAATTGTTACAAATCGGTTGCTTCAAGGACAGCTCCGAGCCAGACGCTCAGTAGCGCGTATTCCACTGACTCCAAACTACCGCCATTTGCGACTTGAGTTGTGTCAAACAAGAGCTCATTCGTGGACAGTGTGGATGTCTGTTGTGCTTTCTGATGAAAGCTGATTCTTCTTCGGTGGCAGGTATGGCTGTGTGTTGGTTAGAAAAAGGCCAGTTGAGGGCCTGCAATCGACCGTCTGCCTGCTGGACACACTGGACCCACACCTGGAGTTACCGTCTGGGATGCGCTTTCGTATGACGGCTGGAGCACTTTCATAGTTATCCCACACACCCTGACTGCAAATTTCCCCGTCAGTCTGGTGATTCGACCTGTTGTGTGGCTATTATCGAGTAGCATTCCAAGGGGTATTTTCCAACAGGATAACGCTCGCCCACTGGACCTACACCTGGAGTTACCGTCTGGGATGCACTTTCGTATGACAGCTGGAGCACTCTTATAGTTATCCCACTCACCCTGACTGCAAATTTCCCAGTCAGTCTGGTGATTCGACCTGTTGTGTCGCTATTATCGAGTAGCATTCCAAGGGGTATTTTCCAACAGGATAACGCTCGCCCACTGGACCTACACCTGTAGTTACCGTCTGGGATGCGCTTTCGTATGACAGCTGGAGCACTCTTATAGTTATCCCACTCACCCTGACTGCAAATTTCCCCGTCAGTCTGGTGATTCGACCTGTTGTGTCGCTATTATCGAGTAGCATTCCAAGGGGTATTTTCCAACAGGATAACGCTTGCCCACTGGACCTACACCTGGAGTTACCGTCTGGGATGCGCTTTCGTATGACAGCTGGAGCACTCTCATACTTATCCCACTCACCCTGACTGCAAATTTCCCAGTCAGTCTGGTGATTCGACCTTTTGTGTCGCCATTATCGAACAGCACTCCAAGGGGTATTTTCCAACAGGACAACGTTCGTCCACATACCGCTGTTGTAACCCAACATAGCCTACAGAGTAGCGACATGTTATCTGGCCGATCTGTCACTAATCGAGGACATGCGAGACATCATCCGACTACTCCAGCGTCATCCACAAACAGCATTAATCGTCCTTGTGTTGACGGACCAAGTGCAGCAGGCATGGAACTCGATTCCACAAACTGACATCCGGCGCCTGTACAACACAATGCAATCACGTCTACATGCTTGCGCTCAACATTCTGGCGGTTAAACCGGTTATTAATGTTCGCAATCACTTATATCGCGCTTACATTAACCTGTGATCTTGATATGTCAATCACTTAAGTATGTCACCTAGTCAAATATTCGCGAAATTTCATTACCTACGTTAATTATATTTAGGTGTTCCGATATAGAAGTTAGAAACAATATGAAAAGCTTGTAAGTTTGGTGCAATCTAACAAGGGGAAGGCCTCAGACACGGCCAACCGATTCGGCTCAAATTTGGCAGGTCGCTTGTGTACTACCTAAAACGAAGGAATCTAAGATATTTTGGGTCAACGCCTGCGCTTTTTTGAGAAAATCGCCCCTAAATGTTATGACGAGCAATCGACTCAAATTGGCGGGATCGATAGATAATTGTAATTAGAGCATTTTTCATCATCAGGTATGGGGTCCGAAAACGCATACTTTTGCAGAAATCGAAGTAAGAAACTTTTACAACCTACGCTTCTGTACCCACATGGTAAACGCTTTTCGCCGACAGCACCGATACCGCAACGGCCAAGGTAACTGGCTGGGAATCGGAGTACCCGGGTTCGAATCTCAAAGAAACCTAGCGTATGTTCTTCTTTTCGTTTGTATTTTTCCATATCTCAATTGATAGGTATAGAAGGGTTAATAAGGTAAGTAAAACAATAAGGAATGATAATAATAATTAGGTAGGCAAATAACCCTCCTATCCCTATCAACTGAGATATGGGAAAATACAAACGAAAAGAATAACATCCGCTAGGTTTCTTCGAGATTCGAAACCGGGTTTTCCGATTCCCAGACAGTTACGTTTTTTTTTCTTTTCATTTTCTATATTTTTCCATTTTGTTCGTTGTTGATCGTTGGGCTTGGTCGTTGCGGAAGTCACATGACATCCGTTCAAGTTCGTTTGTTGATCCTTCCACTCATTTTTTTTATTACAGAGGCCAACCAGCTCTCTGACCGAACGCACTGAGCTACCATGCCGCCTTTACCTTGGCCGTTGCGCTATCGGCGCAGTCGGCGAAGAGCATTTACCATGTGGGTACAGAAGCGGCAGTTGTAAAAGTTTCTTTTCTCGATTTCTGGAAAAGTTTGCGTTTGCGGACCGCATACCTGATGATGAAAAATGCTCTATTTACAATTATCTATCGATCCCTCCAATTTTGAGTCGATTGATCGTCATAACCTTCAGGGGTGATTTTCTCAAAATCGTGGGGGTGTTGACCAAAAATATCTTAGAGTCTTTCGTTTTAGGTTGTACACAAGCGACCTGCCAAATCTGAGGCGAATCGGTTGGCCGTGTCTGAGGTCTTCCCCTTATAAGTCGTACTGAGAAATAACTGTTAAGAACAAATTCGGTATGTCCCTCCGTTTCCGATTTAATTACTGCTGAAGTTAGCCAGTCAGATAGTTGTACGCGCAAATTCAAGCAGTCTGCCAGATGAAGTGTCGCCAATCGTGTTCTTCGTTTCGTTTCCTGAAATTTAACAAAGGTAGCTTTTGCTCACCTTGCTTAAATTTACATCTTCCGAAAAAGGCTCATTTAATATGGTAATGAACATCTGAACAAGTGGTACCTCTCGGACCAACAGACATCTGTGCATTACCGCATTTTTGTCCGTGCATGTGCTTTGAATTTGCGCGAGCAACAATCTGATTGGCTAAAGTAAATGCTAATTAAATAGGAAACCGTGCAACGTATATAACTTTTTTTTTCATAACAATTATCTCTCAGAATGACCTACCCTGCAACACCCTTACAAACTTTTCGGACTGTTTCTAGCCACCATATAATTATATACATACTCGAAGGAATAACATCGCAATTTCATCACAGCTCGTCGTTCCATTAGAAGAGTGATATCACCGAGTAGTACCTGCAGAAGGCTTCATGGAGATTGGAAGCTCCGGAAGCGAACAGACATATAGGACCTCTCTGTAATCGTCGAAGGTAGTGCGGAGGGTCCACAGCTCGTGGTCGTGCGGTAGCGTTCTCGCATTCCCGCGCCCGGGTTCGATTCCCGGCGGGCTCAGGGATTTTCTCTGCCTCGTGATGACTGGGTGTTGTGTGATGTCCTTAGGTTAGTTAGGTTTAAGTAGTTCTAAGTTCTAGGGGACTGATGACCATAGATGTTAAGTGCCATAGTGCTCAGAGCCGTAGTGGGGAGGGTGGAGTGGATCCTTCCAGTCAGTACGCCGATACGTAGTATGGGTTGTCAGTTATCGTAGTTTGGGCATGGACGTGGACAACAGGTGTGTTTCGATTTGGGAAGAAGTCAGTATATCTTATCATCCAAACTTTGGTAAGACGCAGTGTCTATTTCTGGTGTGTTACATTTTTAGCTGCATCTACACATTTCTACGCTTTAGCGAGAGCAATCTTTAAGGATGACATTCCTGATGCTTGTGCGCGTATAAACGAGGACGAAATAAATGATGATTTCGTTCCACAACACGGCGAAACTTAATCGCGTGCGGCTCATCTCATGGAGGAATGTCTTCAACACCCAACAATTCAGTACCTATGAAGTGTTCATCTCGCTCACCTGATCTGAAATGTTGATGATCTTCGGAGATTTCGCGGCTCGCAATCTTCTCAATACTTTTATGGCACTATTATCAATTTCCCCAGAAAAATGGCGTTCATGTCTTATGAAGATAATAGATACCATTAACAGCGTCACACATTGCAATGTGTACTGTATTGCTGCTTGGAGTAATCACCATCTGGGTTGATTTACAGTTTCTTTAGTTGAATTATCTTCGATGTGCTGCCATGTACTTTTGGTAAAAACTGTGATTTTTATATTTCATTAATGTCTGTCCTGTTTCCTAGTCTTTAATCAAGTTCCATCCAATTTCTCGAAACAGGTTTCGGACCTATTATAGTTTACGTGATTGAGGTCACCTACGGAAATCGACACATGAGTTTTGTACTTTCCTGGATCCTTAAAGTCCTTAGTTGCGTACTTAATAATCCGTCAAGGTTTTGCTATCAACAAGTGTGCAACTTAGCCTCGCGGAGTGGCCACGCGGTTTGAGGCGCCATGTCACGGATTGTGCGGCCCCTCCCGCAGGAGGTTCGAGTCCTCCCTCTGGCATGGGTGACTGTGTTGTTCTTAGCATAAGTTAGTTTAAGTAGTGTGTAAGTTTAGGGACCGATGACCTCAGCAGTTTGGTCCCTTAGGAATACACACACACTTTTGAACTGTGCAACTTAAATGTGCCATATTTATTTCCGTTATTGCTTTTCGTTTCCTCTGCGGTTCCAGGCGTTTTATCCTGCCGTACTTGATCCGCTATTTTTCCTGATTTGGTACATTTATTTTATGAAAACGAAGTCTTTCACGACGGCACTGTTGTATAAAACATTGTCGGACTTCTTGCAGCGTCAGTTCAGGGTAAAACCTCGACCTTTCGATGATTTCCATCATCGTCTTCGTCAGGAGCAACTGGCTATAAAAACTGCTACTGTGGTAGTCTTATATAGCTCAAAGACGGCTTCTGATTGGTCGGTAGTTACATCATACTGTCGCAGAATGGTATCAACGTCTGCGTTGGTGCCGCCGCCTCTCCCGCCGTAGCGTAAACAATGCGACGAATTTCTCTGGCTCCTCTCTGCATTAAGAGTTCGTTTCCATGCACGGCTAATATTACTAAGATTATATCCCCCGTCACTTCTGAATGTTTTCTCGAAAGTTCTTATTTCTATAGCCTCTTTAATTATAGAGTCCCAGTATGTGAAAGCCTGGGACAAAACTTCTCTTTTTTCAAACAGTATTTTATGTTTCTTTGTAAGGCTATACACAGCAACTGCAGATTTCTCTAGTTCTCGATTTTTAATATGGCGTTGATGTTCTGTACAGCGGTCGGAAACGGTGAGGATGGACTGAGCGATGAAATTGCTTCCGCACTCACATGGGATGTTGTAAATCCCAGGAATCCTGAGGCCGAGACAGTCATTAACAGGGCGTAGTATGTGCTTTATCTTCTTAGCAGGACGGAAAATACATCTGATACCTCGTCTTCCCAAGACTCTCCCTATTTTTCTGGATGTAGCCAGAAAAAAAGGAAGGAATGCTCAACATTTTCACGTTTCTTTCTCTTCGAGAACACTGATTTGATATCAAACGACTCATAGAATACGGCTCTGTGGTCGGCAACGCATATATAAGACAAAATGTGTTTGGTACAGTTGTTAGATCGGTTACTGCTCCTGAAATGACATGTCAGCAAGATTTAAGTGAGTTTGAATGTGATGTTAAACTCGGCGCACTAGCGATGCGATGGGACACATCTCCGAGGTAGCGATGAAGTGGGGATTTTCCTGTGCAACCATTTCGCGAATGTACCATGAATATCAGGAAACCGGTAAAACATCAAATCGCCGACATCGCTGTGGCCGGAGAAAAGATTCTGCAAGAATGGGACCAACGACGATTGAAGAGACTCGTTCAATGTGACGGAAGTAAAACCCCTCCGCAGATTGCTGCATATTTAAATGCTGGGCCATCAACAAGTGTCAGCGTGCGAATCGTTCGACGAAACATCATCGATATGGGCATTCGGAGCCGAAGGCCCACTCGTGTACCCTTGATGACTGCACGACACAAAGCTTCACGCCTCGCCTGGGCCGCCAACACTGACACTGGACTGCTGATGACCGGGAACATGTTGCCTGGTTGAACGAGTCTCGTTTCAAGTTGTAGCGAGCGGATGGACGTGTAGGGTTATGGAGACAACCTCATGAATCCGTGGACCCTACACGACAGTAGGGGACTGATCAATCTTGTGGAGGCTCTGTAATGGTGTGGGGCGTGTGCAGTTGGAGTGATATGGGACCCCTGATACGTCTAGATACGACTCTGACAGGTCACACGTACAAGAATCCTGTCTGATCACCTGCATTCATTCATGTCCATTGTACAGGGTGATTCAAAAAGAATACCACAACTTTAGGAATTTAAAACTCTGCAACGACAAAAGACAGAGCTAAGCACTATCTGTCGGCGAATTAAGGGAGCTATAAAGTTTCATTTAGTTGTACATTTGTTCGCTTGAGGCGTTGTTGACTAGGCGTCAGCGTCAGTTGATGCTAAGATGGCGACCGCTCAACAGAAAGCTTTTTGTGTTATTGAGTACGGCAGAAGTGAATCGACGACAGTTGTTCAGCGTGCATTTCGAACGAAGTATGGTGTTAAACCTCCTGATAGGTGGTGTATTAAACGTTGGTATAAACAGTTTACAGAGAATGGGTGTTTGTGCAAAGGGAAAAGTTCTGGACGGCCGAGAACGAGTGATGAAAATGTAGCACGCATCCAGCAAGCATTTGTCTGGAGGGGGCCATATTGAACATCTCTGAACTTGTTTTTGAGTGAAAAAAACCTTTTTAAATACTCTTTGTAATGATGTATAACAGAAGGTTATATTATGTTTCTTTCATTAAATACACATTTTTAAAGTTGTGGTATTCTTTTTGAATCACCCTGTACATTCCGACGGACTTGAGCAATTCCAGCACGAAAATGCGACACCTCATACGTCCAGAATTGCTACAATGTGGCTGCAGGAACACTCTTCTAAATTTAAACACTTGCGCTAGCCACCAAACTCCCCAGACATGAACATTATTGAGCATATCCCGATGCCATGCAACGTGCTGTTCAGGGGAGGTCACCATCCCTTCGTACTCTTACCCACTTATGGACAGCCCTGCAGGGTTCATGGTGTCAGTTCCCTCAAGCACACTTCAGACATTAGTCGAGTCCATGCCACGTAGTGCTGCGGCACTTGTGCGTGCTCAAGGGGGCCCTACACGATATTGGCCATGTGTACCAGTTCCTTTTCCAAAATTTTGTACATGGCTGCACGTTCAGAGACCGTGAATAGTTACAATTAAAAGAAAACAGCCCTCGGTCACTAAGTTTTTACGAATTAACCGGGTTTCAACACTGCTAGGAGTGTCTGCCTCAGAATTTAAACCAAAGAATGGTCACAGAATTATGACTAAAAACGTATGATGCAAATTATAATTATTATAATAAATTATAATTATAATGGTCACAGAATTATGACTAAAAACGTATGATGCAAATTGTGGTGTCACCGCCAGACACCACACTTGCTAGGTGGTAGCTTAAATCGGCCGCGGTCCATTAGTACATGTCGGACCCGCGTGTCGCCACTGTCAGGATCGCAGACCGAGCGCCACCACAAGGCAGGTCTCGAGAGACGTACTAGCACTCGCCCCGGTTGTACGGACGACATTGCTAGCGACTACACGTACGAAGCCTTTCTCTCATTTGCCGAGAGACCGTTAGAATAGCCTTCAGCTAAGTGCATGGCTACGACCTAGCAAGGCGCCATTAACCATATCTGGAGAGAGTCTCACTTGTATTATCAAGAGCGATGTACCGCAGAAGTGAATAAAAGTTAAGTATACGAGAAGCTCCGTTCTTTTCTTTATAGCTTTCATCACGTATCCTGTTTCAGACTTAACGCAAGACGGCTTGAGTTGACGCGTGCCCTTTCGGCTACCTCCCTTGTGTCTAGACTGTCTTGTCTAGACACAGCACAAATTATAATTCTTTCACGATAATTCCGTACTTGTAATTTGTATCATACGTTGTTAGTCATAATTCTGTGACGATGTTATAGACCATTCTTTGGTTTAAATTCTAAGGAAGACACTCCTAGCAGTGTTGAAACCCGGTCAATTCGTTAAAAATTAGTGACCGCGGGCTGTTTTCTTTTAATTGTTAGTTCCTTTTCCTCTTCAATGTAAGAGTGCATGAAAATTCAATAGTTCGTTTCCGCTTAAAACGACGTGGCGTTGAAAGGCTGGTAGGGGTCAACTTTTTAAATGCAGAATGACGCAAGTCTCATACCTTTTTCCTCGGCATTTCGCGATATCAGATAATTGTTTATTCACTAAAAATAGCCTGTCTAGCTACGTGAAAAGCAAATTAATTACAGTCGATAAATTTGGCATGACTGCAAAGGAACTCCAACCCGGAGACTAATTCTAAAAATGGTTTTTCTGTGTTTTACAACTCTTATCACTTATCAAAGAGTAATTCTTTTTATTCTTAAAGATTTTGTACCTGGAACGCTTTTATAACTCGTAAGAACGAGTGTAGCACAATGCCAAGTTTATTTCCCACGAAAAATGAATGCATATATTCTTACTCAAAATATATGTATTTTGCTCAACATTGGACACGCGCTTTGAAACGATTCCCAACAAATGCGCAGTAACTGCAGTAGCACGTTTATCTACTCGATCTGTGGGGATGTTCTCGTTGGCGTGGGAAACGGGACACGCTTTCAAATTCTAGTGTTGCAGTCAGGAGTTACTAATTTCCTTTCTCTCCCTCTCTTCATTTTCCCTTCCCCTCTCTCTCCTCCATTTCTCTCTCCTTCCCCCTCCTCCCCCCTCTCTCTCTTTGTCTTTCTTCTTGTGAGGCACTACGACACCACAAATCTGCTAATAGCGAAAATACCTTACTTGTTGCACGAACGTATTGCTGCTTTGAGTGTGTGTGGGTGTGTTCTACCGCAGCGTGAGCGGAGCCACTTGGCGAACCTTAATACCCGCTGCACGCCTTTGTACGCGGCAATCCCGTGACGCTGCGCAATTCTGCTCCACTTCAGGTATTTCCGCCGCTTAGCATTCCGAATTCCGACAAGCACTCGGTGATATGAAAGGTGGGAACTCCGCAGCGGGCTTTAAGAGAAAGAACACTGGTATGCTGATGTAGAACAACGTGCCTGACAAATAACAATGAAGAAGTGGGAAATAAAGAAGAGGACGCTTGACTTCCGTACCTGGTATTACTACTAATTGGGGAGCTAGTCATGGAAAGAGGGCCCAACATGACAGAAATCATAAATATTTTCAGTGTAATCAGTTGACTTCGTTATTATACAGGATGCCCCAGACCTAACTCATCAGAACTTTTCATTGACGGTTCGTGCAAATTTTCTTCGGGTAGAATGTACTTTGCGGAAGACATTAAGGTGGTTTTGAATGTCGAACTTCACACTGTAAGGAATCTGGGGAAAACACTGTCAACTTCATAGCTTCAGAACTTCAAATAGAATAATCTAAACAAATCAGAATCGTTGAATAGAGCTCTGAAAACTGCACTTGTTTATTCTACAAAAAATTTAGTGGTGATACCTTACTTGGACCAGTGGGTTAATAAGACGTCAGGAAAGAAACGGAAATTTTCTACGTTAATGTCCGTGCTTAAAGCACTTTTTATGTATTGAGGAAAAAGTTATTTCTTACACATCTTCTTTTCCGTTGTGCCATTGCCTTGCATCGGCACAGGATCAAAATGGCTCTGAGCACTGTGGGATTAACAAAAAAATGGCTCTGAGCACTACGGGACTTAACATCTATGGTCATCAGTCCCCTAGAACTTAGAACTACTTAAACCTAACTAACCTAAGGACAGCACACAACACCCAGCCATCACGAGGCAGAGAAAATCCCTGACCCCGCCGGTGGGATTAACATCTGAGGACATCAGTCCCCTAGACTTAGAACTATTTACACCTAACTAACTTAAGGACATCACACACATCCATGCCGGAGGCAGGATTCGAACCTGCGCCCGTAACAGCAGCGCGGTTCCGGACTGAAGCGCCTAGAACCGCTCGGCCACAACCGCCGGCGGCACAGAATCGGCATGATTATTTACTGTTTGGCATGGTTAATTTAAGGGATGGCCACATGCTATTTCTGTAGCCACCGTTGCCCTACGGTACAGAAGATATGCACCCCAACTGTCTGTAAGTAATGTTATTCATGTAAAAACGAGCGAAAGTTCTCTACGTGTTTGCGAATCGTGTAAATAAAGCGTTTGGTTACCAGCCCGGTTTTCACCTAGTGAGATGTGGGAAACCACCTAAACACTGCATCCAGACTAACCGCCACACCGACCCTCGTCGTTAACCCGCCAGATGGATTCGATCCGCGGCCGGCGCACCTCTCCGTTCCGGACGCAGCGCTTTACCACGCCCAGCTATTCGGGTGGGTTATTTCATACCCATCAAATTGAAAATAAAAGTACGTTAGGTACGAGACTACCAGTAATACAGAAACCGTTACCATGGGTAAAACACATTAATTCTGGAAACCTTAATCAACTAAAACTAAAGTTGAGTTTTTAGTTACCACAAAAAGCTGCACAGATCTCCCTAATGCAAGGCAGAGGCGCAGCAGTTGACTTCTTTAATCTGCATACCGCTGACGGCTCGACGTTTTATACGGCAGGTAAGACGGCAGTCGATACTAAAAGAGAGTAATGAGACAGACAACTACATCGATCGGCGTAAAGGTCTCATTAATCAACGAAATGACATGGATGGCCATTGGCAGGCTGGAGGTACGCCAAACTCGGTCGGAAATGACCCAGTATTCAATAACTGTACTGTTGCTCGTATACTTCCTAAGATGATATAGCTGATACTACGCCCTGATAAGGACAGAGCCGGCCTCAGGATTCCTGGGATTTACAACATCCCATGTGAGTACAGAAGCAATTACATCGGTCAGTCCATCCGCACCGTTTCCGGCAGCTGTGCAGAACATCAACGGTATATTAAAAATCGAGAACTGGAGAAATCTGCAAGTGCCGAGCACAGCTACACAAAGAACCATAAAGTACTGTTTGAAGGAACGAAAGTTTTGTCCCATGCTTCCACATACTGTAACAAGTTTCGTGTGTGTGTTTTTCGACAGCACCGCAAAACCAAGAGATTAGTAGACGAAAGGACATGCCTCTCCAATGGGAACCGAAAACATTTGATAGCAGGGTCATAGGTCAACCGATTCCTCCACAGGAAAACACGTCTGATATATTCTATACGACACTGGTGACGGCATGTGCGTCACATGACAGGAATATGTTGTCGACCCACATAACTTGTACTCTTGGCGAATGGGTAAAAAGATTCTTCTACCTTGCCCGATTTAGGTTTTCTTGTGGATGTGATAATCACTCCCAAAAAAGAGATGAAAACATAAGAGTTTGTCACATAAACTGCAACAAATGAATGCAAAAGTTTCACAGTCGCACAGTTTTCCCTGTGCTCTGTCAAAACATGTTTTTAACGTTTTCAAATTTTTCCGTGTGTAGACCCTCAAATCCTGCATATGTCCAAGTAAATCTGAACATGTCCTGGAATTTTGGAGAGCGAAGTTGATTGTGTGTGAGTGCCTGCACTTTGAAAATTTTCTGAAAATAAAAAAATTAAAATTTTCACTCGAGGGAAAATTTGAACCACCAACCTCTCGTTCCACAGCTGCTAACGGTAACCACGGGACCACGGCGCTCATGAGCTCATGCTATCCTTAATGTTGCCTATCTTGCACATGGACTACTCAGTTTGTATGTTTTGCTTATTTTTTTCATAGTTCCACACAACTTCTTCCTGTTTTCTCGATTGATCTGTGTTCAGTTTTTCAAGGCCTATCCACTGTGCCAACTTATAACTAAATCTGAGGGGGGTGCGATGGGGAGGTTCCCTTGTAAGAATATATCCGCCGTCACGGTTCAAGGTTTTCTCGCATATTAGTATTTCTACAGCGTCTTTAATTATAGAGTCCCAGTTTGTGGAAACATGGGACAAAACTTTCGTTCCTTCAAACAGTACTTTATGGTTCTTTGTGTAGCTGTGCTCAGCACTTGCAGATTTCTCCAGTTCTCGATTTTTAATATACCGTTGTTCTGCACAGCTGCCGGAAACGGTGCGGATGGACTGACCGATGTAATTGCTTCTGCACTCACACACCTACACTACTGGCCATTAAAATTCCTACACCACGAAGATGACGTGCTACAGACGCGAAATTTAACCGACCGGAAGAAGATACTGTGATATGCAAATGATTAGCTTCTCAGAGCATTCACACAAGATTGGCGCCGGTGGCGACACCTACAACGTACTGACATGAGGAAAGTTTCGACCGATTTCTCATACACAAACAGCAGTTGACCGGCGTTGCCTGGTGAAACGTTGTTGTGATGCCTCGTGTAAGGAGGAGAAATGCGTACCACCACGATTCCGACTTTGATAAAGGTCGGATTGTAGCCTATCGTGATTGCGGTTTATCGTATCGCGACATTGCTGCTCGCGTTGGTCAAGATCCAATGACTGTTAGCAGAATATGGATCGGTGGGTTAAGGAGGGTGATATGGAACGCAGTGTTGGATCCCAGCGGCCACGTATCACTAGCAGTCGAGATGACAGGCATCTTATCCGCATGGCTGTAACGGATCTTGCAGCCACGTCTCGATCCCTGAGTCAACAGATGGGGACGTTTGCAACACAACAACCATTTGCACGAACAGTTCAAAAATGGTTCAAATGGCTCTGAGCCCAATGGGACTTAACTGCTGAGGTCATCAGTCCCCTAGAACTTAGAACTACTTAAACCTAACTAAACTAAGGACATCACACACATCCATGCCCGAGGCAGGATTCGAACCAGCGAACGTAGCGGTCGCGGTCTTCCAGACTGTAGCGCCTAGAACCGCTCGGCCACCTCGAACAGTTCGACGACATTTGCATCAGCATGGATTATCCGCTCGGAGACCATGGCTGCGGTTACCCGTGACGCTGCATCACAGACGGGAACGCCTGCGATGGTGTACTCAACGACGAACCTGGCTGCACGAATGGCAAAACGCCATTTTTTCGGATGAATCCAGGTTGTGTTTACAGCATCATGATGGTCGCATCCGTGTTTGGCTACTCGCGGTGAACGCACATTGGACGCGTGTATTCGTCATCGCCATACTGGCGTATCACCCGTGTGATGGTATGGGGTACCATCGGTCACCTCTTGTTCGCACTGACGGCACTTTCAACAGTGGACGTTACATTTCAGATGTGTTACGACCCGTGGCTCTACCCTTCATTCGATCCCTGCGAAACCCTATATTTCAGCAGGATGATGCACGACCGCATGTTGCAGGTCCTGTACCGGCCTTTCTGGATACAGAAAGTGTTAGACTACTGCCCTGGCCAGCACAATCTCCAGATCTCTCACCATTTGAAAACGTCTGGTCAATGGTGGCCGAGCAACTGGTTCGTCACAATACGCCAGTCACTACTCTTGATGAACTGTGGTATCGTGTTGAAGCTGCATGGGCAGCTGTACCTGCACACGCCATCCAAGCTCTGTTTGACTCAATGCCCAGGCGTACCAAGGGCGTTATTACGGCTAGAGGTGGTTGTTCTGGGTACTGATTTCTCAGGATCTATGCACCGAAATTGCGTGAAAATGTAATGACATGTCAGTTCTAGTATAATATATTTGTCCAATGAATACCCGTTATTATCTGCATTTCTGCTTGGTAGCAATTTTAATGGCCACTAGTGTATCTAAAAATTCGTCACTTGACCGATTGGTGGGTAGAAGTCTCGAATGATATTTGTTTTGTCAATGTTTATTAACAGGAACAATACGAAAAGAAAAATAAGGAATACACCAGCAGCAATACCACCGTCCTGGCGCGTGCGTATCGCGACCGTCATAGGGCATTGCTTCTCAGTTGCTGCTGAAGTATTGGTCATTCTTCGTGTTATACTGACCATGTTGATAGATATCGACAAAACTGATGTAGTAGACACATATTGGATCGCTCTATAGAAGCCGGCCGCGGTGGTTTCGCGGTTCTAGGCGCGCAGTCAGGAACCGTGCGACTGCTATGGTCGCAGGTTCGAATCCTGCCTCGGGCATGGATGTGTGTGATGTCCTTAGGTTAGTTAGGTTTAAGTAGTTCTAAGTTCTAGGGGACTGATGACCACAGCAGTTGAGTCCCATAGTGCTCAGAGCCAGCCAGCTCTATAGAACTGGCACTTACATTCATCCTCTACAAATTATTTTGATTCTAACGAGAAACAAGCCGATTTCAATCAACACCGGCCGTCGCATAAAAGACGTAATGAGCTATATTGGTTTGTCATGACAACTGCTACATTGCAGATTGCAGATTTCTGCCGAAACATCTGAAGAAAGGTGCCAGACTACTCTCAGGAGGGATACACGGTGCATTTATCTACATCTACATAACTATTCAGAAATTCAGATGTAGGTCACAGGTAGAGGGTTGACAGAATTCAACTATAATAATGACAGGCAAAAAGCAAATATATGCTTCTCATGCATGAAATGTGTGTTTATATTCTCTTGCTGTCAGTGGAGTAAGGTGTAATTAAAAACATATTCGCATGCATTTCTTCACGAATAAGTTGCAGCATATTTCACTGAATCAGCGAGATTCATGTTTTTTTTTAACATTTACTTCACGATTATTCATATCCTTAGATAGTTTACTAATGCTTGGGACGCAAAATATAATAACTATTTCGTTAAACAACTACTCCATCTTCGGGCCACGAGTGGCCTACCTCGACCATCCGACCGTCGTGTCATCCTCGGTGGAGGATGCGGAGAGGAGGAGCGTGAGAAAAATAATTAAAAACAAACAATTTTACGGCTGCTTTCTCTCTACTTGGGGTGCTTGTATCGTACCCATCTGTAAGACAGTAACAATTTTCACAGCGGTGAGTGTCACGACTGCATAATGTTAGATAATAGTATAGCACTGACCTGACCAAGGTGTCTTGATTTGTAAAGTATGCTACCTGCAACATTAGACTCGCACTCGCTCAGTTTCTGACGATTTCCCTCCAACCCACAGCCCTCTAACACCCCACCACTGGCCACAACCTTTCTTCCGTCGGCGCGCGATTGGCCCACCTGTTGGGTCTTCGGTCGAGGAGACTGGCATCTAGCGGCTACAAAGGAACCAACTGGACATCAACCCAATCCTTTACCTGAAGAAGACGAGTAGGAAACTCGTCAAAACTTTACGACACTATGACACGGCTGATAATCCGAGAAGATTTCATCAATGGTAGGGTACTGGTTATCTGTTTTATGATACAACGTTTCTATTCGTACAGAATCGTTGTATGGACACTCACTATTTGTCTGACGATTCCGTGCAATAGTGTACATAATATTTACATGCATGTCTGAAAGAAGAGTCATTATTGACAATCCAAAACTGCACGAAATATTTTCCAAGTTAATACTGTGGTTACGAATTCCTTGACATCAGGTCTATTAGGTATAGATCTACTACCCAATAGTGATATATGAATGTACTTAATATGAATGTGGATGTATTATGTACATATTAACTGCACATAAATGTAAATATAATGATGTAGTCTGGACAAATAGTAACCATTTCATGTGATACAAGAAGAACAAAACTATCAGTAACAATGTAAGAGTTAAAGATATCTATATGGCACCGCAGACAAATGGAAATTTAAAGACGAATAGACAGTAGGATGGTTCCTGAAGCATAGTAACATCTGGGAACCCGACTATTTCTACATCAGGAACATAAACCCTTTGCCAACTAAAAAATGACCCAGAGCGCCGATCGTGTGCCAGATCAACGCACACCAAAATATGGCGACTACTGATCACAATAATTATCACAATAATTCTTAGAAGACATCAATGCTGTAATAGTTGGAAAAGAAGGACGTATACGATGTCTGATATATGACTGGTGTATTTTGGAACAAACAGCCTAGAGGCTATCCTCCGCATAGAGCATTTGTAAATATCGAAAAATTTTACGTTAGTCTTGCGGTGCAAGCTGGTATTAAGGCATAATAAACGTTTTGCAAGTCGATGGTGATGCACGTAAGTTTACAGCGCTCCTTGTGGTCTAGTACCACGCCTTTGTAGCCAATTTCATCCACGACTCCCTTATTCATTCATAAAATCGATTTGTGAAGGGCACATAAACCTGAAGGTTACCACTGAAGAAAAGACTTGCTTGACCAGTTAGAGTCTTATATAACAACGAAAATCCGTAATTACATCAGCATCAGGTACAAAACAAAAACAGACTCCAGGCATACCGGTAAAATTTCCCCTTGCCCAACGTCTCTGACCCCATTAAACCTCCCTACACCATCTTTCCCCTCACGCCGAGAGTCGAAATCGCGCTCCTCGACGGGCTGCCAGAGCGATCTGGTGTATATGGTAAAGAGGGCTACTCATCACTTGCAAACCGTACAGGCTGCCACCGACACCACCGACTTCAAACGCGATTTCACTGCGTAGAAAATGGCTCTGAGCACTATGCGACTTAACTTCTGAGGTCATTAGTCGCCTAGAACTTAGAACTAATTAAACCTAACTAACCTAAGGACATCACACGCATCCATGCCCGAGGCAGGATTCGAACCTGCGACCCTAGCAGTCGCGCGGTTCCGGACTGAAGCGCTTTGAACCGCTCGGCCACCGCGGCCGGCCGGCCTGACAGAATCGCAATACTGGAATGGAGTTTACTCACTGGAAAAACGTTTGGCAAAGTCCATTAATTGAAAAGTGATTAGGTCTGAAAATAACTCCATTTTTTCCTAAAAATCTGCATTTTTCTGTCAGTCTGAAGACTCTTCTACTAATCGTCTTGGCGATTCGAAGCACCATCCTCAAAATAGTGCAGCTAGTGTGCATAAAAATCGGCAAGAAATATGAGTGATTTCATAAGTCATAGCTTTAAGTAATGCATTAAAAATGAGATATAAATAATTAGAGTTCGTCATTAAATTCATGCATTATTATGAAAAGTTACAGCTTGAATTTCCGTGGGGACATCATTTAGTAATAATAATAATGTCTTGTGGTACACAGCATTTTGCATCGCTAGCGACAGTAGTCAATAATACGAGTATGTAAAAACCCCTTCAGGCCCTGTCTTAAATTGTAATCTGACAAGCGTATTTCGTTTATACTGAATCATTTACTGTTTTTATATAGTAACTTGCAGAAAATATTTAGCTGTACACTAGTCAAGACCGAGAGTGATCAGTAATGTTTGAGCAATGGTATAAAAATAATTGCTCGTTATCTCTTAAACAGTGGTCAGGGGAAAGCGTGAGACTTTGGGAGTAAAATGTTATTTCTGACTGAGAGCAAATATTTTTGTACTCATTCACTTTTTAGAACTAATTTGTTGTGCTAAGCACGAGGCACGACGAGAATTTATTCTGACTTTCAGGCGTTTAAAATTTAATTATTTAAAATTAGGTTGTGTGTGTGTTTTTACCACGACCGCAGTTTTGCATTTTATGTTTCGTTTGTGTTTTACCGTTAACAAAATAAATTAAGTGCGCTACTTAAAAATATAGTAGGTATGCAGTTACTGTTCTGTTATTAACTGAATGCAGTATATTACATTCCTGTCGTTGCAGGAACTCGCAATTATATTTAGCAAACATCAGAACGAAATAGCTGACACTTCTACTTATTTATGCTTTTGATGGCCACAATCCCGTTTTGCCTTTCTGTCTTCTTCTTTCCTTTAACAGGGAATGGATATATTCCTCCTTCTTAATCATTCTGTTCGCCATGGCTAACATACACTAGATCAGCAAGACAGAATTGAACTTGAAACTCTTAGGATTTCAGTTCCTATTTTGTGGATCAGCTTTAATGATAATTTTTTCACTGAATTTTTCGTAGTCGAGTAATAAAATGTTTAATATTTCCGGTTCTCGTAGGGACAGTAGAGAAAAAAAGGTTCCGTGTGGAGCGCTCGCATGCATATGTAGCGTAGGAAACTGAAACAACTGCAGTAAAATGGAATAATCTTCTAAGACGCGTTACTCAGACACTTGTGCATCTGACCCGCTGTAACAGTTACTTGTGGTGTATACGCGTGTCACGTACGTACTTGCCCCAGAGGTCGCGGCGGGCAAGACTTCCTTCGAGTGCAGAGACACAGCCTGGCCCGGGTGCTATCAGATTCGCTAGAGTGGCGTCATATCCCAATTAGTGATGAACAACGGCTTTGTCTTACTGCAGGCGAATCTGAATATGCAGACAAAGCGGCGAATGGCACAATCAGCTCCCCATTGTATGAAGACACACCGCAAGAACTGGCGGAGGCGCACTGCGGTTTGCGGTATTAGATTCAGTGGATAAAGAATGAGCGTATTGTGTAAGCGAATCAATAGGTCGACAAAATTGTGAGACGAATTGTTCTGCCTCCAGCAGGAATTGTTTGGCTCAGAGGGATTGTTCTGCTGAGATGAGGCGGTAAAAATGTAAGCCCGTTATCGGTTTATAGACGGCATTATTTTCTGGATCAGAATTTCGTTCTCAAGAAATGAGGTTAACTTACGCATGAGGAATTATCATCTCAATGCGTGAGAGGGATTTTGGCAGAAACGAATTTTCCAGTCCTTATCGTCACCCACTCTCGCCCTTACCTTAGAATGCGTCGTAGGAGCGTGCACTAACAAGACTCTCGCAATGGGACCTCGCGTAGTCGTTAATTGCCTCCAAATTTATGGTACATGCAAGGCTTTGCTACAAATGAAAGTAACGGAAGTGGGAGCTCTAGATAGTCAGGTGTTCAGAGAAAATAGCATTTTTGGCGCAGGGTGGGGGAGGTATCAGTCATGTACGTCAGTGTAATCTCCAGGCATTGGTTAATGCACCGGAAAGAGTACACTTCGGCAGCAAACCACGTGTTACGCATGATTTCATCAAATGTTGGCGAAAATAATTTTGCCATCAACTGTGAGTTTTTCCACTCTAGGGGCAGATCGATGAGAGGATACGGAACAAAAACGGTCTAATGGACTTACACTATGCGATCAAAAGTATCCGGACACCTGGCTGAAAATGACTTACAAGTTCGTGGCGACCTCCATTGGTAATGCTGGAATGCAATATGGTGTTGGCCCACTCTTAGCCTTGATGACAGCTTCCACTCTCGCAGGCGTACGTTCAAACAAGTGCTGGAAGGTTTCTTGGGGAATGGCAGCCCATTCTTCAAGGAGTGATGCAGTGAGGAGTTGTATCGGTGTCGGTCGGTGAGGCCTGGCACGAAGTCGGCTTTTCAAAACATCCTAAAGGTATTCTGTAGTATTCAGGTCAGGACTCTGTGCAGGCCCGTCCATTACAGGGACGTTACTGTCGTGTAACCACTCCGCCACAGATCGTGCGTTATGAGCAGATGCTCGATCGTGTTGAAAGATGCAATCGCTATTCCCGAATTGCACTTCATCAGTGGGAAGCATTCGCCATACCTGCATCCTACCAGCGGATCACCACTTTGTGTACCGTGATTCGTCACTCCACACAACGTTTTTCCGCTGTTTAGTCGTCCTTACACCAAGCGAGGCGTCATTTGGCATTTACCGGCGTGATGTATGGCTTATGAGCAGCCACTCGACCATGAAATCTAAGTTATCTCACCTCCCGCCTAACTTTCATAGTACTTGTGGTGGATCCTGACGCAGTTTGGAATTCCTGTGTGATGGTCTGGATAGATGTCTGCCTATTACACATTACGACCCTCTTCAACTGTCGGCGGTCTCTGTCAACAGACGAGGTCGGCCTGCACGCTTTTGTGCTGTACGTATCCCTTCACGTTTCCACTTCACTATCAAAAATGGTTCAAATGGCTCTGAGCACTATGGGACTTAACTTCTGAGGTCATCAGTCCCCTAGAACTTAAAACTAACTAACCTAAGGATATCACACACATCCATACCCGATGCAGAATTCGAACCTGCGACCGTAGCGGTCGCGCGGTTCCAGACTGTAGCGCCTAGAACCGCTCGGCCACTCCGGCCGGCCACTTCACTATCACATCGGATACAGTGGACCTAGCGATGTTTAGGTGTGTGGAAACCTCGCGTACATACGTATGATATAAGTGACACCCAATCACCTGACCACGTTCGAAGTCCGTGAATTCCGCGGAGCGCCCAATCTGCTCTCTCACGATGTCTAATGACTACTGAGGTCGCTGATATGGAGTACCTGGCAGTAGGTGGCAGCACAATGCACCTAATATGAAAAGCGTATGTTTTTGGGCGTGTTCGGATTCTTTTCATCACCATTTTTGTTCAGTCATTCTTTGTTACAGAGACTGCCGTCAATATCGGCTGTACCATGCAGCCACAGCTACAGTATGCATCGTTTCCTCCTGGAGGGTGGTACTGTTCCTCATACGTCATGCTCTAGCGGCCCCCTGCCATACTAATTGGCAATGTCCTGTCCGATTCACTTCTCTTGCTGGCTCACCTTGTAGTCGATGTGATGTAGCGTTGTACACATGTGTTCCGTATTCGAAGCGGTAGTTTGTCGAGATGGTATTTACTTACGGGAAGGCAAATGGCAACGGCCGGTGGGCGGTGGGCAGCAAGGTTGTATCTGCAGACCTATCCCGACCGACAACATCCACGGAATTCAATGTTTGCAACAATGTTTCACGTTTCTCTGAGGTAGGATCGTTTCAGGAAGCAGGAAATCATGAAGGACCTCCCCCTTAAGTTCAGACATCAGACTTCGAGGATAATGTGATTAACACTGCGGAAGGCGACATCAATGTCAGTACCAGGCAGTTCGGCCGAGCGGTTCTGGCGCTACAGTCTGGAACCGCGCGACTGCTACGGTCGCAGGTTCGAATCCTGCCTCGGGCATGGATGTGTGTGTTGCCCTTAGGTTAGTTAGGTTTAAGTAGTTCTGAGTTCTAGGGGACTTATGACCTCAGCAGTTGAGTCCCATAGTGCTCAGAGCCATTTGAACCATTTGAACCAGGCAGTTCGCCCGCAAGTACAGAGTAAGTCAGACTATCGTGTGGAACATTCTCCATGACAAAGGTTACTACGCTTATCACTTACATCGTGTGCAAGGCCTACTAGCGACAGACTTTATACATCGGTAGCAGTTTTGTTTCTGGTTTCTACCCCAGGCAGCCACGATTTTGGAATTTGTGTCATGTATTCTATTCACAGATGTGGCCACCTTTACGCGCTCCGGTATATTCACCTTTCGTAGGAGTCATCTGTGAGATAGTATGCAGAACCCCCATGGTATGGTGATAGCGAATCATCAGCATCGGTGCAGCTGGAATGTGTGGGCCGGGATAATTGGCTACCGCGTTTTGGGACCAGTCTTGCTTCCACGCCGCCTAACAGGCTGGAACCATCGGCGTCTCTTGCTGGTGACATTGCCTCCCCCGCAGGGGATGATTAGAAAGGTTATGTGGCTGCTACATGATGGTGCTCCAGCCCAATCGTGTCTTCCCTGGTCGATGGATTGGACGTGGAGGTCCAGTCGCATGGCCAGTTGCTTCACCGGATCTCAACCCGTGCTATTTCTGGTTATGGGGCCATTTCAAAAGTATCGTGTACGCAGAACCCATACCAGATGTGCAGACACTGGAGCAGCGTATTCATGCTATTTTTGACATTCATCGTATGCAGACTGGCCGACGCGAACGTGTTAGACAGAAAATTCTACGGCGCGTACATGCATGCGTTGGGCACATGGAAACCATTTTCAGCACATAGTAACTGTGGCTGCGTGATACAGTGCGTATTAGACCGCAGGCTCTGTAACAATGTATGATTGAATAAATGGTCTCAAAAATTGTTCAAATGGCTCTGAGCACTATGGGACTTAACATCTATGGTCATCAGTCCCCTAGAACTTAGAACTACTTAAATCTAACTAGCCTAAGGACATCACACAACACCCAATCATCACGAGGCAGAGAAATTCCCTGACGCCGCCGGGAATCGAACCCGGGAACCCGAGCGTGGGAACCGAGAACGCTACCGCACGACCACGAGCTGCAGACAATAAATGGTCTGTAGCATGGAAACCATGCATTTCCGGACATAAGTTCATTAGACCTTTTTGTCCGTATCCTCTCCTCGATCAATCCCTAGAGTTTGTACACGGTGGAAAAAAATCACCCTGTGTATTGTACGTATTTAGTCTTGAGCGGTTTCGGTTATTTATACCATTATCACATTAAAGAAAAATAACACCTGTTGGTTGAGTAATGCACATTTCTCGTAGAAGACGTATGTTTCCGCTCGTGTTCGAGTAGATAGCAGTGCAATCTAAAGTATTCCATTCAGAAGATGTTCTTAACTGCTATGGAGTGAAGGAAAGCAAAACTAAGTCATGAAAGAACCCTTTAACATGAAGCAAAACTAAGTCATGAATGAACCCTTTAACATGTTACTTGTCGTAAGTTGTATCAATCTCAACAGTCGAAACTCTGTCGAAGAAACGTGGAACGAATAAAACATCCTGGCTCTTTTGAAAAATCATGTTATATTTGTCGTCTACGGCCCGAAGATTGGTCTGTTGTAGCTCTTTATGCCAGTATACTCTGTGGAAGCCTCTCAATCTCTGCTTAAATATTGCAGCTTACATCCACTTGAACATGCTTACTTCAGTCAAGCCATGATCTCCCTCTCCAATTTTTACAAACCACATTTACGCCCAAGCGCTGATAACCTCACTGTTGAGCAGCCATAAACTCCAACTTCCGTCGATAACCAGACTGGCAATTCCTGGACGCCTCAGAATGTTTCCTGCCAAGGAATCGCTCGCTTGTGTCATAACGCTGTTTTCTTCAAAATTCGAACTAAAATCTCTTCATTAGCACCATGTTTCAAAAGCTACTTACTGTCATCTCTTTTGCTATGTTGTTTATCTTCCACGCTTTAGTAACACATACGACTGAAATAGAGACAGATAGTTTCGGAAACGACTTCCTAATACTTAAATTTACACTAGATATTAACACACTACCTTTTTTGCTAACGCTTTTCTTGCATTTGCTAGTTTACGTTTAATATCTTTTCAAGCTGGGCCATCGCAGGTTTCCTGTTGCCAAAATACAAGGCACTTTTACAGCTCTTAGTATCTAATTTCCTAATCTAATCATCACCTCATTAAATGTTATTACATTCCATTATCCTTGTTTTACTTTTGTAGATGTTGTATATCGACATAATATCGCTTAGTGCCACAACAAGACGAGGCATGGACTCGACTAATGTCTGAAGTAGTGCTGGAGGGAACTGACACCACGAATCCTGCAGCGCGGTCCATAAATCCGTAAGAGTGCGAGGGGGTGGAGATCTCTTCTGAACAGCACGTTGCAAGGCATCCCAGATATGCTCAATAATGTTCATTTCTGGGGAGTATGGTGGCCAGCGGAAGTGTTTAAACCCAGAAGAGTGTTCCTGGAGCCTCTATGTAGCAATTCTGAACGTGTGGGGTGTCGTATTGTCCTGCTGGAATTGCCCTAGTCCGTCAGAAGGAAGCCGTCCACGCCCCACACCATTACAGAGCCTCCACCGGCTTGAACAGTCCCCTGTTGACATTCAGTGTGCATAGATTAATGAGGCTGTCTCCATCCCTGTACACGTCCTTCCGCTCGATACAATTTGAAACGAGACTCGTCCGACCAGGCAACATGTTTCCACTCATCGACAGTCCAATGTCGGTGTTGACAAGCCCAGGCCCAGGCTCACACCCCACACATCCAGAATTGCTACATAGAGGCTCCAGGAACACTCTTCCGGGTTTAAACACTTCCACTGGCCTCCATACTCCCAGACGTGAACATTATTGAGCATATCTGGGATGCCTTGCAACGTGCTGTTCAGAAGAGATCACCCTCTCCAACTCTTACGGATTTATGGACAGCGCCGCAGGATTTGTGGTGTCATGTAGTCATCGAGGATTCACTAGTGGGCCTTCGGCTCCGAAAGCCCATATCGATTATGTTTCATTGAATGTTTCGCACGCTGACTCTTGTTGATGGTCCAGCACTGAAATCTGCAGCAATTTGCCTAAGGGTTGCACTTCTATCACTTTGAACGTTTCTCTTCAGTCTTCTTTGGTCTCGTTCTTGCAGGATCTTTTTCCGGCCGCAGCGATGTCGGAGATTTGATCTTTTACCGGATTCCTGATATTCACGGTACACTCGTGAAATGCTCGAACGGGAAAATCCCCACTTCATCGCTACCTCGGAGATGCTGTGTCCCATCGCTCGTGCTCCGACCATAACACCATGTTCAAACTCACTTAAATCTTGATAACCTGCCATTGTAACAGCAGTAACCGATCTAACAACTGCGCCAGACACTGTGTAACACCACAGCTCTTATGCTGTATGGATTTTTTTTTTGCTTTATTTAATGTTACATTGTTGATCGTCTGTAAATGTGTTTGAATCGATAACATAAAATTGTGTACTCTTTTCTTTGTCAAGCCTCTGATGTCGTGATTTGATTCTATGCAAAGTAGTGTATCTGTAATTTAAAATTCTTTGTCCCATTTGGAGGGAACAAAACTTACTGTATATAATTGTAATTTTGTATGAATAACTTTTTTGTAGAGGTGTCAATATGTGATAATGTTCTGTCTTATTTAATGTATTTGATTGCTGTTATGTAAACTGCTGATCCTCACTTAGGGCTCTTAGTATACTGTGTATAAGAGGTGTAGTGGTTCCCCTCGGGAACGGAGCTGTGTAGCGCGCGCAAAATGTGGTTGGCCTAGGTGGAAAAGGTGGAACAAGAGTCAGTCGGGGACGAGCAGTCAGTCGGGGACGAGCCAGCAGTCAGAGATGAGCTACGAGTCCGTGCACTGCCGTGTAAAAGTTGCATAGTGCTGGTTTCGAGAGAGGCTTTTCTGTTATTTTCCAATGCCTCGGATGGATAGATAAATAGCTGGGCTATTCTGGAATTTGTATCTATCATCGCCACCAAGAAATGACAGAGTCCAGCAATTCTGCCTGCAATTCCACCTACCAATATGCAGTTGCCACCACATTGCGCAATCATTGCAACGTAACACTATAATGATGTACAGTGAAGGATCAGCTTAATGGATGTGTTATTGTGCTCAAATATAAGGTAATTTATATCTGAATTTATGTACCAACCTTGATTTTTCTCCTCATCATAATACCTCTCAGGTTCCTTTCCGTTTGAACTAAAGTAATTACCGAGTGTCCCTATTGAAAGAACTTTTATGACCAATGTTATGCTAATTAATGTCTCTTGTACTTAGTAAAAAGAAGGTTAAAGTTAATGTGGCAAGAAAGTGGGTTAAAGTAAATGTTGGTTGATGAAAATAATTTTCCTATTAATACTGCTTATTAAAGTGCTGTTGCCAACTGCAAAATTAAAAATTCTTAAGACTCAGGCTTATAAAGTTTTGCTTAGTAAATGATCACATTACTGCCTGTTGTAAATCGCAGAAAGTGAGTCAGTATCCTACATTAATGTTAATTTTATGTCTCACGGTAGTAAAAGTAGAAAACTGCATAGTAGGAAATTATATGTTCATGATTACTAAGTGGTTGTCTCTCTTGTGTGCATATTAACAGTATAAAGACCACTCAGTTTGTGTAAGTCTTGAAAGTGATAGTGTTTTCCTGTACGTGTTATAATTTTGCAAATAGTTTGTGTTGCTCCAGTTGTTAGCTTCAATCTTAAAACATATGTGTGTGTCAGAGTTCATTGCAGTCGCGTGTAGCCAAGTTTAGGTTGTGTTTGTCCGTTATAGTTACTTATACCTACTTTCTTAAACGAGAATGTTAATCATTCTCTTGCCTAGTTAGGCTGGCGGCCGTTTTCTTTATCCGTTAAACAGTGCAGATAGGCAATATTTTGTTTGTCACTGTTTAAATATTTACGTAATTCTGACTTTCATTTCCGATAAGCCACCTCCGTTAGGGACAACACGGTCAACATAACAAAATTCCTCTCAGAGGGTAACACTGCTCTGTTGCTTTATACCATAATCGTTATAACAAAACAAATCTGTTTTGTAAACTGCCCCCAGTTTTGAGGTTAAGGTATAGCAGTAGCAGTTAGGAGTGTTATAACTGTTTGTCTTATATAGGCGTTGCCGACTGCAGCGCTGTCTTCTGTTAGTTTACATATCTCTGTATTTCAATACGCATGCCCATATCAGTTTCTTTGGCGCTTCAGTATATAATCTCTTTTCAAGATACTATCCATTCCGTACGACTGATGTTCCAAATATCTTGCCGCCTCCGACATGACGTCATGTCAGTCTCTCTGAATTTTATTTACCTTTCCAATTTTCTCTTTAGTTTTGTTCAGCGCTTACTGAAAGAGTGAATTCAATGTCAAACAGCTGAAATTCTGCTGCGGAAACATATGGTGAGGGAAACATTGTGACTTGTTTGAAATGTATTAAATTTGGCATAAACACACCGAACGGAGCAGACTGATGTCAGGAAAAGCGTTATACTTGTTCATCGTTCCTGTATTTACGGGTTAGAATAAGAAGTATCTAATGATTGTCTGCATCTTAAGGAGTCACACTTGACGTGAGTGAAAGCAAAACTGTCACATGTCAGGAAGGTAATGAATGAAACACGACCAGCATCCTGCCTTCGAATTTCAAGCGGTAGAGTTCTCGTTTAATGTGAGCCTGTGTAACATTGAGCTAAACATAACCAGTCCTGCACATCGAGGTTATTAGATACGGAAAAGTAGCACAAATGCAGAAGAGTGGGGAAGGAAATCGGTTGGACTGTCTCACTGAAGTAAGTTTGAGAAACTACAGACACACCCAATTTAGATGATCGGACGCTAACTCGCTTGGTTCCTTGTTGGTACGTACCTTGTATTATAGTGCCCTAGATTTCTGTTTCCTGCGTATTTGGAATTCCTTTTTCTTCGTTCGTCACTAGATTCTTGGGTTTTCTATTGTACATTTCGCGTGAGGCAAGACAGGCATATTACCATCGTGTTACATATGTGATTTGGTCCTGATATTTAATGCGAATCGTCTGTTAAAGGCGACTAAAGGGATGCGGAAGACTGATTAAAACTGAACGAAACGTAGCTATAATGCTAGAGCTCGCTCGTTAACATCAGTAGTGGAATGAACAGAACACAGAGTATCTCCATTGTAACAGCCAATTACTTAAAGCGGCCCTCGAGGATCAATGTAATTACGCCTCTATGACAAAGACTATGTAACGCTCACTCCTTGAAGTACGCCGACCACTGATTTACGGAGCAATATCGTGATGTAGGTTCCTGGCAAGCCCTCCCACTTTACGCGTCCTCCCTACAACCCACGGCAGTTAATGGATGATTACATTTGCCAGAACCGGCGCTAGAGCTCAGGCAGCATGTTGCCTCAGACTTGTGCAAGCATTCTCGTGCGGGTGAGAAAGAAATATTTTGAAACTGTCCAATCATTAAATGCTTTTCCTTTCCACATTGGCACATTTGTTATTGCTAAATCAACCCAGGGAGTTTCGGAAATGTATCATTTGAACCACTGCATGGGAGGCTGTGATACTTAATATCATACGATTACTTTTGTGTCCAATTGGAAATTTAAGAGAAACGATTGACTGGGTGTCTCGTATAGAGAATAAAAGGGGAGAGAGAGCGAGGTAGAGAGAGAGGGAGAGAGAGACAGAGAGAGAGAGAGAGAGAGAGAGAGAGAGAGAGAGAGAGAGAGAGAATTTCACAAAAGCTTCTGATGAGAGGCTGGTTTCTACATTTCAAGCTCAGTCATTGACAGCAAAGATCTAGGTAGCTTTCTTCCATCAACTGAGCCGTCTGTCATAGCTCGGAGACAATTTTGAAATTGTCTCTATTACTTGATCATCACAGTTTGGTTGACGTCCGACACCCTGTGACTATACTCGGATTTAAAATCCTATCGTAACTACTTTCTTTTGTACTACGGAGTTATGCCAATGAACAGAAGGCAACTACGCAGCTTCACTGTGTTAACAATAATGTGTAGACGTCTTACTGTTTCTCACTAAACACGCATAGAACAAATCGACGTGATGATTTCCAGCCGAACGTCAAACATGCTCTTTCTTAAGATACTGTATACAACTTTCCTCCACATTACTCCGTATTTTGAAACACATACTTACATTAAAATAGATTCCTATTACATTAGAAGCGATTTTACACGAATGGCAACTGAATTAGAGACAACTATGAGTGGGCATGTGTCCGCAGCTGAGGGGTCAGCGTAGATGGCTGCCACGTGTAGGTTTCAGGTTCGAATCCCAGTACTGCCAGAGGTTTTTCCTCGGTGGGTAGCCTGGTAGGGGGTGCACTCCGCCTCGTAATGCCAGTTGAGTAGCTGCATGAAGCAGTAGTAGCGACTCCATGGTCTGACCGGTTGGTTGACTTGGTGGAAGGGACCAAACAGCGAGGTCATTAGTCCCATCGGATTAGGGAAGGATGGGGAAGGAAGTTGACCATGCCCTTTCAAAGGAACCATCCCGGCATTTGCCTGAAGCGATCAGAAAAATCACGGAAAACCTACACCACTGGCCATTAAAATTGCTACACCACGAAGATGACGCGAAATTTAACCGAGAGGAAGAAGATGCTGTGATATGCAAATGATTAGCTTTTCAGAGCATTCACACAAGGCTGACGCCAGTGGCGACACCTACAACGTGCTGACATGAGGAAAGTTTCCAACCGATTTCTCATACACAAACAGCAGTTGACCGGCGTTGCCTGGTGAAACGTTGTTGTAATGCCTCGTCTAAGGAGGAGAAATGCATACCATCACGTTTCCGACTTTGATAAATGTCGGATTGTAGCCTATCGCGATTGCGGTTTATCGTATCGTGACATTGCTGCTCGCGTTAGTCGAGATCCAATGACTATTAGCAGAATATGGAATCGGTGGGTTCAAGAGGGTAATACGGAAAGCCGTGGTGGATCCCTCCGGCCTCGTATCACTAGCAGTCGAGATGACAGGCATCTTATCCGCATGGCTGTAACGGATCGTGCAGCCACGTCTCGATCCCTGAGTCAACAGATGAGGACGTCTGCAAGACAGTAACCATCTGCACGAACAGTTCGAGGACGTTTGCAGCAGCATGGACTATCAGCTCGGAGATCATGGCTGCGGTTACTTTTGACGCTGCATCACAGACAGGAGCGCCTGCGATGGTGTACTCAACGACGAACCTGGGTGCACGAATGCCAAAACGTCATTTTTTCGGATGAATCCAGGTTCTGTTTACAGCATTACGATGGTCGCATCCGTGTTTGGCGAGATCGCGGTGAACGCACATTGGAAGTGTGTATTCGTCATCGCCATACTGGCGTATCACCCGGCGTGATGGTATGGGGTGCCATTGGTTACACATCTCGGTCACCTCTTGTTCGCATTGACGGCACTTTGAACAGTGAACGTTACATTTCAGATGTGTTACGACTCGTGGCTCTACCCTTCATTCGATCCCTGCGAAACCCTACATTTCTGCAGGATAATGCACGACCCCATGGTGCAGGTCCTGTACGGGAAACGTCTGGTCAATGGTGGCCGAGCAACTGGCTCGTCACAATACGCCAGTCACTACTCTTGATGAACTGTGGTATCGTGTTGAAGCTGCATGGGCAGCTGTACGTGTACACGCCATCCAAGCTCTGTTTGACTCAATGCCCAGGCGTATCAAGGCCGTTATTACGGCCAGAGGTAGTTGTTCTGGGTACTGATTTCTCAGTATCTATGTAGTCAAATTGCGTGAAAATGTAATCACATGTCCGTTCTAGTATAATATATTTGTCCAATGAATACCCATTTATCATCTGCATTTCTCCTTGGTGTAGCAATTTTAATGCCCAGTAGTGTAAATCACGATGTCCGGACGCGGGTTTGAACCGTCGTCTTCCCGAATGCGAGTCCAGTGTGCTAACCACTGCTCCACCTGGCTCGGTCGTGGTGTGGAAAGTTTGCAGAGCGGTGTGCTGACCACATGCCCTTTCTTGCCGTAACCGCATGACGACGTAAAGCAGAGGATGATAAGAAGGCCGGAAGACAACACTTGTGCCTTCACAGCCTGACGAGGAGCTCCTTTATGAGTGGCGTGTAGCACCCCGATTTTGTCGGCGATGTCTGCGTGACACCGAAACCAATGGTGAGCCATCCTGCTACACGGCCGCTCAGCCGCCACACACAGCTCCTCAAGTGTAAGAGTGGTTTGCTCAAAAATGGTGACATGTCTATTGATGACAAACCTCGTTCTGGACGTCCATCGACTGCCAAATCGTCAAAAATTTGAATAAATTTGAGACTTGTGCTCACGGACCGTCGACAGACAGTTGATCAACTGTTAGAGATTGGTGGGTTATTTTGGAGGTCGGTTCAGTGGATTTGTGGCAGACAGGAGACTGGTTCTTCCACGATTACAACGCACTTGCACACATAGCCATCTCTGTTAGGCAGTTTTTGGCAAAAAATGGCATGGTTATACTGCCCCTTGCACCTTACTCTCCAGACCTGCCTCCGTGGGACTTTTTCTTATTGCCACGCATGAAAAGGGGCATGGAAGGACACCTATTTGACAAAATTGAAGAAGTCAAGAAAATAACCGAAGGGGGAGCTGTCAGCCATTTCTAAAGAGGACTACAAAAAATGTTGCGAACAGTCGAAGCACCGGTGGGACAAATGTATTAGTTGGAGTGGAGAGTATTTTGAATAGGATCAGGTTGTTTTCTAAATAATTTGAAAATATGTAGCTTTTAAAAATTATTCGGTTTTGTTTTTTTTTTGGGTACCACCTCGTACTGTCCCCACTGGACATGACCATCGACCTTGTGTAACAAGAAACGTGATTCGTCTAACCATACGACACGTTTCCATTCATCCATAGTCCAATCTGCACGATACCGTGTCCATTGAAACCATAATTATCGATGTCGTCGGATCAGTACGGGAACTCAGAGGGGTCACCTACTGCAGAATCCTGTTCAAAATGGCTCTGAGCACTATGGGACTTAACATCTGAGGTCATCAGTCCCCTAGAACTTATAACTACTTAAACCTAACTAACCTAAGGACATCACACACATCCATGCCCTAGGAAGAATTTGAACCTGCGACCGTAGCGGTCGCGCGGTTCCAGACTGAAGCGCCTATAACCGCTCGGCCACAGAATCCTGTGTTCAACAATGTGTGCTGAATGGTGCGCTCTGAAACACTTGTACTTACACCAGCATTTTACTCTGCCACAGACCTCCTAATTTACTATCCTGGTAAAACCAGTTAACAAAGCTTCAAGAACCAGCCTTAAATGATGAATCTAGGAATATATTAAGCTCACCAGACAAAAAATTAGTAATCTCTGGATAAATAATTACAAACAACGTTTAATACCGCGTAATTCCGCACCTAGGCTATTTAACCGCCTGGTTCGGTTAGGAGGTGAGTCCAAAAGATTGTAGAGGTACGTCGAATCCAAGTTAAGCCACTCGCTGAGGATTTGATCGCAATTCCACCAAACTGCGAAGATGCTGATATCGGCGTTTCACCCGCTGTTCCACGTCCCACAGATTTTCTATGGTGTTCGAGTTAGTTGATTTTGCAGGCGCCGGCCTGTGTTGCCGTGCGGTTCTAGGCGCTTCAGTTTGGAACCGCGTGACCGCTACGGTCGCAGGTTCGAATCCTGCCTCGGGCATGGATGTGTGTGATGTCCTTAGGTTAGTTAGATTTAAGTAGTTCTAAGTTATAGAAGACTAATGACCACAGATGTTAAGTCCCATAGTGCTCAGAGCCATTTGAACCATTTTGCAGGCCAGTCGAGATGTAATAGAGTTGGGTAGTGATCAGAAAAAGAGTCACATATTCTCCCAGCCCGATGGACTTCGCTGATGTCTTGAAAAATGTCTCGCAAGGTGACGACCACAACTGTTCATTTCATGCTGACCCCGTGGGAATCAGGTCGGGATGGAGCTTCATCACTGCCTGCAGGAATTCCTGTTGGGTTTGGAGGCGATTTTGATTCACAAGCCCCTAAACGTATCTGCAGTCCCTCTCAGTCGGGATCTTTTCCCAATAAAAATTCTTAAATTGTGTTTCTCGGTCATATATTTCACCACTGCTGTGACACGTTGAAAGGTCCACCGTGGAAGACCAACAAATCCAGCAACTATACTCATTATATGGCCATGTGCACGACCAAATACAATTGCCCCTTTTTGCCGCTCTGTCACGTCCTTGCAATTACCCATGTTTATGTACAATGTCCCGTCCTTGCAATTACCCATGTTTATTTACAATGTCCTCTTGAAATATAAATTCCTCACTGATCGCTCACGCAAAGCCAGTGAGCACTCGGCTGGGCACGTTACTCGATGTGCGCCACCTATAAAGGCGTAACGATTTATCACTAGGGTGACTAATTTTTTCTCCGGTAAGCTTTCAACCCATCAACGTATATCTCCCGTACATATCACGAGGATAAGATTAGATTAATTACAGCGCGCTTACAGACGTTTAAACAGTCATTCTTCCCGTGCTCCATTTCTAAATGGAACGAGAAGAAGCTCTTATAACTAGCATAATGGGGACTACCCTCAGACATGCACTTCACAGTGGTGTAGATATAGGTGTATACTTGTGGTTTCAGCGTTCTTCAACTTCTTTCCACAGATACTTACGACAGCAGCACGCCAACAGCGTACCTGCTTCGTCGTGTCCGAGAAGCTCGGCCGTAAGTCTGCCATCCGTCAAAGTTGCTTATTTCAGTGGATTTCTCTATTTACGGCCGTTTTTACGTTATAATGAGTCCCTTTGGTTTCTGCTTCACAAATACAGGACGAATCACCTAAAACTTGCACTACAAATATAGCAGAAAGGGAAAGTGCTATTGATGCGCTATTTTCACAGAATGGATTGGCAGTCAGTGCCTCGTATTGTTAACCAATAAACGGATTGTAACAATAGTTAGAAAGTGTATTTTTTGTACAAATATACCCTTTTAAATGGAACAATTCCTACTGACATTAACAAACTGAAAGTAGGGTAAACTAGAATGTCAGTGGTGTTTGTTGCAGGATTTTAATCATATTTGAAAGATTCTCACACCGACACTTGTTTGTGCTATTCAATCTTCATAGTTGATAGCTACGATGTTGTTAGGTTCGCTTACAGCATGCTTGTTTGGTCCTTTGAGTGCATTGCGACTTGCTGGTCAGTTAGTGTGTGACAGTCGATGCAGCAAGTCGTCAGTGGAAGATGGGATTTGCCAGCCCAGAAAACGCCGACATGCTCATGGTGTATGCAGATTGTAGAAAGAATGTAGTTCGTTCTTGTACGGTGTATGTGGCGAGATATCCCAACAGACGTCACACATCTTGGTAATTAAACTTCGTGGCAGATTGAAACTGTGCCGGACCGAGACTCGAACTCGGGACCTTTGCCTTTCGCTGGCAAGTGATCTACGAACTGAGCTACCCAAGCACGACTGCCGGCCGGGGTGGCCGAGCGGTTCTAGGCGCTACAGTCTGGAACTGCGCAACCACTAAGGTCGCAGGTTCGAATCCTGCCTCGGGCATGGATGTGTGTGATGTCCTTAGATTAGTTAGGTTTAAGTAGTTCTCAGTTATAGGGGACTGATGACCTCAGAACTTAAGTCCCATAGTGCTCAGAGCCATTTAGCCAAGCACGACTCACGCCCCGTCCTCACAGCTTTAATTCCGCCAGTACCTTGTCTCCTACCTTGCAAATTTCACAGAAGCTCTCCTGCGCAGGAGAGCTACTGTGAAGCTCTTATAACTAGCCACTACCAAATTTCACAGAAACTCTCCTGCGTAGGAGAGCTTCTGTGAAGCTCTTATAACTAGCCTGCGCAGGAGAGCTTCTGCGAAGTTTGGAAGGTAGGAGACGAGGTACTGGCGGAATTAAAGCTTTGAGGACGGGGCGTGAGTCGTGCTTGAGTAGCTCAGTTGGTAGAGCACTTGCCCGCGAAAGGCAAAGGTTCCGAGTTCGAGTCTCGGTCCGGCACACAGTTTTAATCTGCCAGGAAGTTTCATATCAGCGCACATTCCGCTGTAGAGTGAAAATTTCATTCTATCTTGGTAATTATTTACCAACCTTTTCAAGCAGTTGTGATAGTTTAACACCTAGACAACCTAACAGAAGGAAACATGTGGCGAGAAGAAGAGGGGGAAATTAATGTTCTTGCTGTTGTTGCAGTTAATCCGCACGTTAGCTCCGGCGCAATCGCAAGAGGAAGTGGCATGAATCAGGTAAGTGTCCTACGCATTCTCCATATACACAGGTTCCATCCCTATCACGTCTCTCTCCATCATGAGCTGCATGGAAACGGTTATGGGAATCGTGTTAACTTCTCTGACAGGCAGTAAGAGAGGATAGTCCAGATCTAAGATGTATCGTGTTTAGTGATGAAGCCACATTTACCAGTCATGACCAAGTAACACGCCGAAACATTCGCTATTGGTCTGTTGACAACCCCCACTGGCTTCGTCGGGTGGAATGTGAGAGACCGTGGAGTATAAACGACTGATGTGGGATGGTGAACCGTCATTTCACAGATCCCACGTTTCATAGACGGAACACTGAACGCACACGAGTATCACAGCCTCCTAACAGACCATCTTTCACGGATGCTGGAACACGTTTCGCTACAGACTAGGAGGAACCTGTGGTACCAACACGATTACAGTCCAGCGCATTGTGTGGGAAGTACTACAGTATGTCTTCACGAATAGTTTCCAAATCGTTTGACTGGACACAGAGGATCTATACTATGGCTGCCCGTTTCCCGAATTTGACACCTGTAAACGTTTTGTGTGAGTAAAGCTGAAAGACACTGTCTAGCAGGACATATCAACTACACCCGAAGACATTCAACGACGTATTACTGCAGTCTGCTCTGACACCTCCGTTCAAATGGTAGCACGTGTGCAGCAGTCGTTCATACCAGGATGGAAGTGTGTATTGCTGCTGCCGGTGGTCATTTTGAACACAGCCTGTGATGTAAATTGTCTCGTCTAGTGTAGGCACTTGTGTTATTCTTTAGTGTGTGCTACCACTGGTATTGAACAAGAGTCGGTGTGGGAACTTTCCAAAATGCGATATTTCGTAGACGACTCGCTGTAGAATCCTTCAACAGACAGCACTGACATTCTATTTTACCCTACTTTTAGTTTGTTAATGTCAATAGTAATTGTCCCACAAAAAAGTGTATGTTTGCACAAAAATACACTTTCTATGTATTATTATAATCTGTCTATTGGCTAACAATATGGATCCAGACTACCAATTCATTCTGCGAAAACCGCACTTCAATAACACTTTCTATTCCCGCAATACTTGTGTAAATTTTAGCTGATTCGCCCTGTATACTGCCCTCACCATATCACACGCCCATAGCACCACCAGACTGCATTCAGTCTCATGGCGTAGAATGATCGTAATGTTTCGGCTCATCGGTGTTGCCTTGAACTGATAATGCGCAACTGATCTAATTAATTTAAAGCGTTCTCTAGTTTACTAAGGTGTTGCATGGATTGAGTGATCTTGGCCAGTTTCGTATGAAGTAAACGCAGGAAGACCTACAGAGGAACAACCTTTGGTGCCGGGAGTGGAAGTTGACATTCTGCTGTGTTCACCGTCAGATACTGTTCATAGATACATACAGAGACCGCCACAAGCAAGGCAGTCTCCAGCGTGGCGCCACATACGAGGGTTGGAACTTTAATAGTGGCAACTATTTATTTGCAGCTCGTACAAAATAGATACGTGTTTCAAAGTTTTACTGACCTTCAAAAAAATGGCTCTGAGCACTATTGGGTCTTAACATCTGAGGTCATCAGTCCCCTAGAACTCAGAACTATTTAAACCTGACTAACCTAAGGACATCACACACATCCGTGCCCGAAGCAGGATTCGAACCTGCGACCGTAGTGGTCGCGCGGTTGCCGACTGAAGCGCCTAGAACCGCTCGGCCACACCGGCCGGCTAACTGACCTTCAAAGTAGTCACCAGCATAGTGTATAACCCGTTGCCAGCGATGTGGAAGTCGTAGGATACTCTTAGCAGCGCCAGTTGTGTTGAAAGTTCGAGCGGCGCGGTCTATTGCCCGGCGAATTTGTAGCAGTTCTGAAGCGAATGCCGTGAAGTGTTTCCTTCAGTTTAGAAATCGACTAACTCACGAGGGCTTAAGTCAGGGGAGTGCAGTAGGTGGTACAGCACTTAGGAGCCCCATCAGTCAAACAAATCAGTAACATCTTGCACTGTACGTGCTTGAGCATTGTCCTGCAAAATGATATTCAGGTCCTGCAGAAAGTGTCATCACTCCTGTCTCTATGCTGTTCATTTTTGGAACACAACCTACGACCAGCTTAGAGACAGAAGTGACGACACTTTCTGCAGGACCTGACCATCATTTTGCAGGACAACGCTCAAGCACGTACTGTGCAAGCTGTTACTGATTTGTTTGACTGATGTGGCTGCTAAATGCTATGCCCGCATCTCGTGGTCGTGCGGTAGCGTTCTCGCTTCCCACGCCCGGGTTCCCGGGTTCGATTCCCGGCGGGGTCAGGGATTTTCTCTGCCTCGTGATGGCTGGGTGTTGTGTGCTGTCCTTAGGTTAGTTAGGTTTAAGTAGTTCTAAGTGCTAGGGGACTGATGACCATAGATATTAAGTCCCATAGTGCTCAGAGCCATTTTTTTTTGCTAAATGCTATACCATCTACTGCACTCTCCTGACTTAAGCTCTCGTGAGTTCAACTCGATTTCTAAACTGAAGGAAACACTTCACGGCATTCGCTTCAGAACTGCTACAAATTCGCCGGGCAATAGACCGCGCCGGTCGAACTTTCTACACAACTGGAGCTGCTAAGAGTATCCTACGACTTCCACATCGCTGGCAACGGGTTATACACTATGCTGGAGACTGCTTTGAAGGTCAGTAAAACTTCGAAATACCTATCTATCTTGTACGAGCTGTAAATAAATAGTTGCCACTATTAAAGTTCCAACCCTCGTATTTAAAATCAGTCGTCACGCAGATGGCACACTTAGCAGGAATCTTATTATGCTTCCTCCACACAACTTACATACCTTCCGATCCATCCGCCGAAAGTTATATATGAGGCCAAAGAGGGGGCTGATACAAGGGACAAGTTCCTTTATCCGAAAAATAGTTCGTAGATGAACATGCTACCGTAGACCGCAGATAAAAGTGACCGCACACAGTTACTCTGCCAGTTACCCAGCAGTTGTTGAGATTCCCTCTTACTCTACAGCTTATATTGTCATTTACCATCTTGTAAAGTTATCGGATGATCAAAATCGTTTGCAAAATGATTTATACAAGATGCACACTGATGAGCCAAAACATCATGACCACTTGCTTCATAGCTCGTTGTTCAGCTTTGGAACGAAATACATCACTGATTCTGCGAATCAGGGACCGACAGTTTGTTGGAAGGTTTGTGGAGGTATATGCCATTAGATGTCTACGCTCAGGTCAGGAAATTCGCGTAAATAACGGGCCGCTGATTTGCGTACGCGATGATGACACCATATAGCGACCTGGGTGGGTTCCGTAGGATTTATATTAGGCGAATTTGGTCGCCGAGACATCAGCGTCAGTTCACTATAATGCTTCTCAAACTACTGTAGGATGATTCTGGCTCCGAGACAAAGGGAGTTATACTGCTGAACGATGCCATCGCCGACAGGGAAGTCATCAAGCATGAAGGGATGCGGCTGTTTCGCAGCTGTCAGCGTGTCTTCACCACCACAGGTCCCATGCAAGTGCAGGAGAATGTCTCCCATAGCATAATATTGCTCCCACCAGCCTGCGTCCGTGGCGCGCTGCACGTTCGAACCGCCGGCGCTGTGGAGACGACCAGCGACCTAGTGTAGCCAACATGTGATTCACCCGAAGAGCTGGCTCATTTCCATTGATCGAAGGTCGAATCCCGATGGTCCCGTGCCCACCGCAAACGTATTTTGTGGTAACGATAGCTACGATGCCACAACGTAGTTCCGCTCTGCTAGGTTGGCACTACGAGAGACACCGACGACAGCACCGTCTAGCCGGCGCTGTCGAGGTCTACGAGCTCCGCGACTGTTTCAGCCCATTTCATCAGGTGCAGCCAGCAAGGACACTCCGCTTCAACTTCGCACCACCTTGCAAGTTATGTAATATGTTCGCATATGTTATCCGCTAGTAAAGGTGCCTTAACTGTATCTGCAGTACCGAGAGATTAGTACCTTTTCCTGTTCCTGTTCCTTACCCACGCGCCTCCTCCCAGACGGGATACAAAATATTTGACGATATTGTTGGGACAACATGCTAACACGTAGGGGTGATCTGCTGCAGAGCTCCATGTTCAACAATGTGTGATGAATGGTGTGCTCCGAAACGCTTGTGCGTGCACCAGCATTGTGGTGTTTCGTCAGAGATGTCATAGATTACCATCTATCCTACTTTACCGGGCGCTGATAACCTCGTTGTTGTGCGCCCTAAAACACTAATCATCATCATCATCATCATCATCATCTATCCTACTTTACAGAGCAGACAAGCCTCCGAACGACACGTTGCGTGAAGTGTCTTGGGCGTCCCGCCATTTATCGGCTAGTGGTAGTTTGACAGTCCTTCTACCTCTTTATGTAGATGCTCACGACAGTAGCACGTGAGCGTTCGACCAGTTTCCCTTTTTCGAGATACTCGTTCACAGGCTGTGCTTAATAATAATCTGCCCTTTGTCAAACACGCTTATCTCAATGTATTTCACCATTTGCAGCCCATATCTTTGTTAGGGTGATTCCCCATCCGTCTCTGCTCCGCTTAAAAACTTTTGTTACCGCGTCACGTGCTCGGAACGTCACCAGGCGGCATACGGCGTCGCGGTGGGCAGTGGTCATAACGTTTTGGCTTATCGGAGAGAGAGAGAGAGAGAGAGAGAGAGAGAGAGAGAGAGAGAGACGGGAGACGGCCGAAGTGGCCGAGTGGTTCTAGGCGCTACAGTCTAGAACCACGCGACAGCTACGGTCGCAGGTTCGAATCCTGCCTCGGGCATGGATGTGTCCTTAGGTTAGTTAAGTTAAAGTAGTTTTAAGTTCTAGGGGACTGATGACCTCCGCAGTTAAGTCCCATAGTGCTCAGAGCCATTTGAACCATTTGTGTGTGTGTGTGTGTGTGTGTGTGTGTGTGTGTGTGTGTGTGTCCTACAGGCCAAAAGTGTAATGCAAACATAGTCTCTGAAGACAACCAATCCAGCATTTAGTGCTACTATTTCCTTAACATATAAAGTGTCCAATAATCGGACATTACTATCACTGCAACAAAATCATTTTTGTTAGGCTGGTTTTAAAGAAATTCAGTACATTTATTTCTTACGTGCAAAATAATTTTCGAAGTAGTGTCAGTTACTGTTGCAGTCGTAAGACTAGAGCAAGTCATAAAGATTCCAGGTTGAATGAGGGTATTAATTATATAAGAAAGTATCGCTCTGCAACTCACTTAACATACTTATGAGTTCTGATGCGCAGTGTTTGCGAACTATTGCAAATATACGCAAAAAAATAAAACATATAAAAATGTTAACAACTGAAGCATGAAATGATTGCTGACAAGTTTTAATGTTCAGAAAGAAACAGTGGAAGCCAGGTCTGAAGCTAATCCAGGTATACGGACGCCAGAAAAATGGGCTCGTGGGAGAAGCAACGAAAGCACTGGAGTAATTTGTACCGGAAATTAAAGCCATTACGCCAGGACAGAGATGCATGGGGAGCCGTTTTGTGGGCCCTGGCAGAGAGATCAGATGGCACACAAAACCAAGCCAATCCCTGGTACGAATCACGTAGGGGATAAAAAGGAAATAGTTATTAGACTTTTGCAGTAATGTAATTATTTTCGGTAAAATAAACGAAGAATTTGTAGGAAAAAGGAGGCAAAAAATTGCTACAACATTCTGAAGTCATAATCTGGCTATGAGAACAAGCTGATATGGCGCTTTGCTAATACATATCTCATTGGAGATTTCAGAATTAATTAACTATGTGGACTCGTTTGAAAACTTAAATTGGAGGAGAACTTCATCCTAAATTATATCACTATAGCTTATGAATTTCTATGATTCTGGGTAAGTTTTTGCTATAATCTTAACATCATATTATCTTTAATGACCCTATGTTAAGGACGACACGAAAATCTCTTTCAATGTGATCACTTTGCAGCTTTCTCCGCGTAGCATACAGCGAAGATTCACTGCATGCTATTATTACCCTTTAGCGTTGTTATTAAATGAGATAAGAATTTGGTGCTGTAGTAAGTTATGAATTTCAGTAAAAATCTATGATACACAGGTTCTATGTCGATCTACTTGTTATTTTTTAATTAATTAGTAATCTCCTAACATCTGGAAGCCTATGCAACTGTTTCAGTCACACTTTCAGAGAAACGTTAAAAAGTTTTTTGTGCATAATAGCCGGCCGGTGTGGCCGAGCGGTTCTACGCGCTACAGTCTGGAGCCGCACGGCCGCTACGGTCGCAGGTTCGAATCCTGCCTTGTGCATGGATGTGTGTGATGTCCTTAGGTTAGTTAGGTTTAAGTAGTTCTAAGTTCTAGGGGACTGATGACCTCAGAAGTTAAGTCCCATAGTGCTCAGATCCATTTTTTTGTGCATAATATGTCTAATAACGACACCAGTTTAAAAAGGTTTTTTGTTCATAATATGTTTAATAACGACACCAACAGCCAACTTGAGTTACTGATTAACTGAACCTTGCTGTACACAGTGTAAAGATATCACGAAATTTAAGTGGTTTGCATGAAATATTACCTATACCATGGCATAAGTTATAATGATGAATCTGTTATAAAAATGACTCAACATTTTCTGTAGGCAGTTCTGCAGAGCTTCAATGTATTGTATGTATTGTATTGTATGTTAACCGGGGGCCTAGAAACGACGGATAGGCTCCGTCCCCGCCGCAGCCGCAGTGGTCCACAACCCGACGAAAACTACCGCAGTCCACCCCTCCGCCGTCCCTCACCGAACCCAGGGTTATTGTGCTGCGGTTCGGCCCCCGGTGGACTCCCCCCCCCCCCTCCCTAGGGAAAGTCTCACGCCAGACGAGTGTAACCCCTATGTTTGCGTGGTAGAGTAATGGTGTGGTGTACGCGTACGTGGAGAACTTGTTTGCGCAGCAATCACCGACATAGTGTAGCTGAGGCGGAATAAGGGGAACCAGCCCGCATTCGCCATGGCAGATGGAAAACCGCCTAAAAACCAGACCGCACGGCTAACCGGGCGGGCTAGCTTCAATGTACTTGATGCCAACGAACCGTTCCGTTAACCCGATGTAGTGGTATCTGTGACTTGAACATGGCCGCTCTACCGAATGTGCAGTCAGCTGCTGTCCCACTGCTGACTGGAGCGTATCCAGACACATCATCAGCCTGGAGTCCGCCCCTGGCAGCTGAGTGGTCAGAGCGACGGAATGTCATACCTAACGACCCGGGTTCGATTCCCGGCTGGGTTGGAGATTTTCTCCGCTCAGGGACTGGGTGTTGTGTTGTCCTTATCATCATCATTTCATCCCCATCGACACGCAAGTCGCCGAAGTGGCGTCAACTCGAAAGACTTGCACCAGGCGACTTGTCTACCCGTAGGGAGGCACTAGCCACATGGCATTTCCATCAGCCTGGAAACTTATTGACTGGAGTAGAATTGTCTTCAGTGATGAGTCCCGCTTCGAACCGAGCCACGATGACCAGCAAAGATGTGTCTGAGTACACCTCAGACTGTGGTGGGATACCAACCTGAATGCCGGCCGCTGTGGCCGAGCGGGTCTAAGCGCTTCAGTCCGGAACCACGCGGCTGCTACGGACGCAGGTTCGAATCTTGCCTCGGGCATGGATGTGTGTGATGTCCTTAGGTTAGTTCAGTTTAAGTAGTTCTACGTCTAGGAGACTGATAACCTCGGATGGTACGTCCCATAGTGCTTAGAGCCATTTGCACCATTTTTGAACCAACCTGAATGTCGGCCAGCATACTGCTCGACAGCCTGGAGTGATAGGCTGGGGTGCTGTTTCTTGCCGTAGCAGGACCCCTTTGGCCTTCGTCACCCTTACAGCACAGTGGTACGTAGACGGTATTCTACGCCTCTTTATGTTGCACTTCGTGGCAAGTCATGGTTGGCCTACATTTCAGCAAGATAATGCCGCCCGCACACGGCGAGAGTTTCTACCGCTTGTATTCGTGATTACCAAAACATACTTTGGGCAGCAAGGTCGCCGGACCTCTCCCCAACGTTTGCATTATAGGTTGGGCGCTCCAAACAGCTTGGGACGTTGACGATCTAACGCATCATTTTGACATAATTTGGCACGATATCCCTCAGGAGGGCATCCAACAACTCCAATCAATGCTAAGTGGGGACCAACGCGTTATTCACTTGCTCAATTCGTGAAGTTCTTTCTCTCGATTTTTTTTTAAACTGTGATCATTTGTTTTTCTGTACATGTACATATCTATTGATTTCAGTCCAGTTCGGAGAATTTCTTTGTGGTGCGTCTTTTTTTGTCTTAGAGCGTATGTCGACAAACTGCGCAAAATGCTATCAAGAATTCTCAGGAGTAGGGCTACTCTCCTGAGGAAGCGCACGCAACGTATGGAGTAAACAGTGTCCCATCGTCACGAGGCAACGTACAGTGGGCTAACATGTACGCTCTGAGGTCTTTGCTACATGATAATTCAACATGTATATCTCCTGTGCTTTTGGCGTTGATACAGAATCGCTAGTTTTGGTGTCTGTTACTATCTACTCTTCAGATGGCTAAAATGAACTAAACTGAACACCTCCCGCACAGGCCATGAAGGCCCAAAGGTACCGACCGGCCGCCGTGTCATCCTCAGCCCATAGACGTCAGTGGATGCGGATATGGAGGGGCATGTGGTCAGTACACCGCTCTCCTGGCCGTATGTCAGTTTCCGAGACCAGAGCCGCTACTTCTCAATCAAGTAACGCCTCAGCTTGTCTCACAAGGGCTGAGTGCACCCGGCTTGCCAACAGCGCTCGGCAGACCGGATGGTCACCCATCCAAGTGCTAGCCCAGTCCGATAGCGCTTAACTTCGGTGATCTGACGGGAACCGGTGTTACCATTGCGGCAAAGCCGTTGGCCACTCTTCAGATGGCAGCAAGTAAATAATTGAGGAAATTCTGCCATTGTTCTGTCATGAATAACGGAAACAATCAGCATCATTTCCTTTAAATAGACTGTTTCGTCAGTAGCCTAGAGTAATATGGAGTAATCACTTGTAACTACGTTCATCTAACAGAAATCTTGCAGCTAGACACATATTTATATCTTAATAATATCTCAAGTTTATTACCCATTTTGGACATACATGATCAGCAATTTATTTTGGCACAAGAAATATTGCACGTGTGAATGTCACAATTAAGCAAGCTAAAACCGTCTAGGGGCAGTCACGTTTACTAACAGAGCTAGGATGTTTCCGAGGCATCAATTGTTGTGAGCTGGTGCCGTCTGTAGGCAACTGCTGTAACTGATTATCTGCCAATCTCAGTTCTGTGGTGGACAGTGAAATGAATATTATTTCAAAATGACGCTTATGCTTAAAACCGTGTTTAGTAACTGTGAGATGATTTAGTATTTTGATAATAGTGTGTGCAGTGGAAACAAACAAATATTATTCCAGAGGCAACTAGGGGTATTTCTGAGAGGCAGCAGCGCTGATAGGACACTACAGACAGTATGCAGACCAAAGATGTACAACAATTAGGAAAACCACGAAAGGCAAGAAGCATTTCGTTGGCTTTCTTATTTTAGAAGAAGTTCTTTGTGATAGTTCGATGTAAGCAGCCAGAGAGATAGTTTGTGGGGGAAGCGTTGTTATACAGTAGTGTGAAAATGATACTTTGCTACCACCAAACGTGTTGCAGAATTACGCCATCGCGAAGTTGTCCTACAGTTGTTAAATAGCCATCTTGCTCCATGTTGAAACAGACACCACTTATTGGCTTGGCGTAGTTAATGGTTAACAGCCTAAAGAAAGCAATGGCTTGCCTGGATTCACAACCACTGCGCAGTAATACACTCCTGGAAATTGAAATAAGAACACCGTGAATTCATTGTCCCAGGAAGGGGAAACTTTATTGACACATTCCTGGGGTCAGATACATCACATGATCACACTGACAGAACCACAGGCACATAGACACAGGCAACAGAGCATGCACAATGTCGGCACTAGTACAGTGTATATCCACCTTTCGCAGCAATGCAGGCTGCTATTCTCCCATGGAGACGATCGTAGAGATGCTGGATGTAGTCCTGTGGAACGGCTTGCCATGCCATTTCCACCTGGCGCCTCAGTTGGACCAGCGTTCGTGCTGGACGTGCAGACCGCGTGAGACGACGCTTCATCCAGTCCCAAACATGCTCAATGGGGGACAGATCCGGAGATCTTGCTGGCCAGGGTAGTTGATTTACACCTTCTAGAACACATTGGGTGGCACGGGATACATGCGGACGTGCATTGTCCTGTTGGAACAGCACGTTCCCTTGCCGGTCTAGGAATGGTAGAACGATGGGTTCGATGACGGTTTGGATGTACCGTGCACTATTCAGTGTCCCCTCGACGATCACCAGTGGTGTACGGCCAGTGTAGGAGATCGCTCCCCACACCATGATGCCGGGTGTTGGCCCTGTGTGCCTCGGTCGTATGCAGTCCTGATTGTGGCGCTCATCTGCACGGCGCCAAACACGCATACGACCATCATTGGCACCAAGGCAGAAGCGACTCTCATCGCTGAAGACGACACGTCTCCATTCGTCCCTCCATTCACGCCTGTCGCGACACCACTGGAGGCGGGCTGCACGATGTTGGGGCGTGAGCGGAAGACGGCCTAACGGTGTGCGGGACCGTAGCCCAGCTTCATGGAGACGGTTGCGAATGGTCCTCGCCGATACCCCAGGAGCAACAGTGTCCCTAATTTGCTGGGAAGTGGCGGTGCGGTCCCCTACGGCACTGCGTAGTATCCTACGGTCTTGGCGTGCATCCGTGCGTCGCTGCGGTCCGGTCCCAGGTCGACGGGCACGTGCACCTTCCGCCGACCACTGGCGACAACATCGATGTACTGTGGAGACCTCACGTCCCACGTGTTGAGCAATTCGGCGGTGCGTCCACCCGGCCTCCCGCATGCCCACTATACGCCCTCGCTCAAAGTCCGTCAACTGCACATACGGTTCACGTCCACGCTGTCGCGGCATGCTACCAGTGTTAAAGACTGCGATGGAGCTCCGTATGCCACGGCAAACTGGCTGACACTGACGGCGGCGGTGCACAAATGCTGCGCAGCTAGCGCCATTCGACGGCCAACACCGCGGTTCCTGGTGTGTCCGCTGTGCTGTGCGTGTGATCATTGCTTGTACAGCCCTCTCGCAGTGTCCGGAGCAAGTATGGTGGGTCTGACACACCGGTGTCAATGTGTTCTTTTTTCCATTTCCAGGAGTGTACATGATTAAGTTACTGCGGCAGGTGGGTGATGTAAATAGCAATGACTGTAGAGGCGTGAGACTAGAAGGTAACGAGGTAACTGGACTTGCGTTTTTTATAATAAGTGTAATGTTGAACAGTGAAAGTGTTCATGGGGTATCACCACCCGCATTTGAGTACTTTTGACCTGTAAAGCCAAACTCACTCGCACATGTGTGATACCGACACCCATACTCATTTACGTAAAATGTGCAATTGCCGTTACGTGTTCTTATTCTTCAACCAGTGAATGAATTCTACTCCTCTGTCTGTTCTAAGATGTGTTTATATTTGACAATTGTACATGCCAATGTTGGTATGAGATAAATTGCAATATTCAAAAGCAGGTAGCTGCACGTATTATGTGCAACTGAGTAATACAACATTTCGTATTATTACAGGTAACTATTTACATAATGCGAGCAAATAATCTGAGTATTCACTGTGCTGAAGCTAATTACAATCAAGGAATTCTTATTAGTTGTGAGTGCTGAAGTCGAATCATTTAGTACTTAAAACTTACATTTCAGTGAAACATTTTATTTAACTTCTATTTAGTACAGCAGGTGTTAGGAAAGGCTGAAGTCAAATACAACTATTAATGATTCTAAATGTTATTTATTCTGTTAGACTAATAAGCAGCCACCAAAGTACAGATCGTGCCTTCCCTACAGTGCAGAATATTGTCGTACATTACCTTACTGTCTTTCCTTTTGAATAACTTCAATTTGGTGGTACATGACGTATATGCTGTAATATGTGTGACTGTGTTGAGAAGTAGGCAGTGTTATCAAAAATGGTGACTCTTCCTTCTTACATTATTCCTCCCCACCCTCAGACATGTCATCAACGTTATGAGGAATATAATATGAGTTGTGACTTGTTTCTTCCCCGTACCCAACGTTTTTCAATTCAAATTTCGTAAGTGTATGAGTCTGAATACACTGGACTAGTGTAGGATACATATTATAGAACAGGATTTCAGGTAACTACTACATATGCTTGCAGTCGTTTCTGTCCGATGCCTCACGGTCGAGCGAAGGTCATTCATAATTAGGAACGGACACCATAAGTGGAAAGAAGTCGTGGCATCGCAACCTGAACCAAGATACATCTGAATATGAAGGTTTTACGGTTGAACAGATTTCCATGGCGATATTATCTGATGGCTTCACGTTTGTTTTAAACTATTGTTTGCTTGTGAATCATCCTCCTTGGGAATAATATTTCACCCTCAAAATCACTTGCCAAAGAATGAAATTCATTCATTAATGGCTGCATGAATCACTTTTATAACACAAAGAGCTGAAGCAAGCCACTTAGTCCACAATTTTCTTCGCCTTCCTGCTAACCTGCGTTATTTTCATCCCATTTCGGGGCAAGTTTCACTGATAAGGTGTTATTACTAAAACCTGCTACGCTAATGTCTTTCATGGGGCTATTATAAAGTGCAGAGAATATTGACCGGCCCGTTCCATTGCCTCAGAGGGGTGGGACTGACGTCTTTCATGCCCGGAGCTCCGCGCACACGGCAGTGAATGACGCCCACTGAAAGCCTATTAACGCAGTCGTAAATCATGTTTCAGTACAAAGCGTAGATGGTAAACCCCTCATGAGGCAGAACAAGGAAAGGCTTCGAAGCGAAGGGAAGCTTACTCGCTACCTCGTTTCACTGTTGTTCACCATTTGGTCTTACTTAAGGGTAAAACGTCTCTTACAATAATGCAACTCACTACCTTCCTGGAGCGTTGCTATCAGTCACAGATACTCTAATGAATTCTCGCTGCTCGTGCTTGTATTTTAGTTTCTTAATTTGTTATTTGTTAGTTGAAACTTACTTTTTTTCCAAGTGAAGTATAAAAATGCTGCCACAAAAGTTGGGAAAGAAAAAAAATGAAAAAGAAAAACGATCTGCAGAGGTAATTTTTCGTCAGAAGATGTTTTCTGTTGTTTTCTGTTGCAGTTTTCCTTTCTGATAATTAGACTAGAAGTTACGTATGCAGATCAGATATTTTTCTGTTGGTTCATATATATTATTCTCATTCTAGCATTACGTTTATCAAATTTCTTTAACCGATATTATTCGGTTCGCTTCAGTTTCGAGAGCTTTGCTTACATTTAGAAATTTGTTTGTCTCATATAAAAAAGAATAGCAAGAGTCGGCTCTTAAGCAGCCGGGACAGGACGTTTTCCTATTCTAGAATTTACGACTTGTTTCTTTCCTAGTACGAAAACAATCAATGAGAAACTACTGCCTGCAAATGAAGAAAGTTTTATTTTCACTACAAGCAACATCGTTGAAAAAATGTAATACCACCAAAACACTGAAGTCGTGAACAGGAGGAACAAGGATTGATATTTACATTCAGCTATCCTGATTTAGATTTACTGCAGTTTCCTTAAGTTAATTTGAACAAATGTTGAGATAGTTGACAAAGCATTTCATGGATATATGGCTGGGTTCTCGGTGTCCAAAGTGAAAAGAACAGAACCGATACCCTTCCCAGTCCATGCCAATATGAGGCTGTGTTTCTTCATTTAATTCTACTCATCCTTCCAACTGAATATA